>NC_140594.1:642987994-644187994 GCF_964204655.1 Triturus cristatus | reverse complement strand
TGGACGCCACAGCAAAAATCGCTCCACATCAACCATCTGGAGCTCTTGGCGATCTTTCTAGCCCTAAAATCTTTTCAAAAACAGATTTTGGGCAAAGCAGTCCTCATTCGCACAGACAACATGACTGCAATGTATTATATCCAAAAACAGGGGGAGACACACTCTCCCCAGCTCTCCCGCTTAGCCCAGAGCATATGGAGATGGGCAATTCCCCAAAACATCTTTCTCCTGGCGCAGCACGTTCCCGGCGTACAAAACACCATGGCAGATCTGCTCAGCAGACAAACGCAACAACTACACGAATGGGAACTGCATCCACAAGTTCTTCACCCATTCTTCCAAAAGTGGGGGCATCCTCAGATAGACCTCTTCGCCACCCACGAAAACAAAAAATGCCCAAGCTTCGCTGCCAGATACCCACACCCATTGTCCAAAGGCAATGCGATATGGATGAACGGGTCAGGCAGATTTGCATACGCCTTTCCACCTCTCCCACTAATTCCGTTAGTGGTAAGGAAGCTACCGCAGCACTCCCTCACACTCATTCTGGTAGCCCCAACATGGGCCAGGCAGCCGTGGTACACCACACTACTACAGCTATCAGTGGTACCACATCAAAAACTGCACCTGTCCCCATGCCTCCTAACCCAGAACCATGGAGAAATCAGGCACCCGGACCCAGCTCAGCTCAACCTTGCGATCTGGCTCCTGAAATCTTAGAATTTGGATACCTTAACCTTCCCCCTGATTGCATGAACATTATCATGGAAGCCAGACGTCCTACCACTAGAGCATGCTATGCTGCAAAGTGGAAAAGATTTGTAATTTACTGCCGTAACAATACAATCAACCCTTTAGATGCATCCATACAGTACATCATATGCTATCTGCTCCATCTTCACAGGTGTAACCTGGCATATTCATCCATACGCCTACATCTAGCAGCGATTGCTGCTTATCTACAAAACAGACAGCATTTATCACTGTTCAGAGTGCCCGCTATTAAAGCCTTTATGGAAGGCCTTAAACGAGTAATTCCTCCCAGGGCACCACCTTCCCCTGTGTGGAATCTAAACGTAGTTCTTACATGGCTAATGGGTCCACTCTTCGAACCAATGCATAAATGTGAGCTACAGTTCCTCACCTGGAAAACAGCTTTCCTCGTAGCTATCACTTCCCTTAGAAGGGTTGGTGAAATACAAGCGTTCACTATACAGGAACCCTTCCTACAAATGCATCACAGCAAGGTCATACTTCGTACAAATCCGAAGTTTCTGCCCAAGGTCATTTGCCCCTTCCATCTCAATCAATCGGTGGAATTACCGGGTTTTTTCTCGCAACCTCAATCTGTTGCGGAAAGGGCTTTACATACACTTGATGTTAAAAGGGCTTTACTGTACTACATACAAAGAACGCAACCTTTCAGGAAGACTAAACAATTGTTCGTTTCCTTCTCTCCACCACATAAAGGCAACCCCATCTCTAAATCAGGGATAGCTAGGTGGATTGTAAAGCGCATACAAATTTGCTATCACAAAGCAAAAAGAACATTATCTGTTCCACCTAAAGCCCACTCTACTAGAAAGTTAGGGGCTTCTATGGCTTTTCTAGGGAACATACCCTTAGATGATATCTGCAAAGCAGCCACATGGTCAACACTGCACACCTTCACAAAACATTACTGTGTAGATGTGCATTCCAATCAGCAAGCTAGTGTGGGCCAGGCTGTACTAAAGACACTTTTTCAAACCGCTGCAACGGATACCGGTGGTCGCCGCTAAGGTTGGGTACTGCTATATAATCTATGCTAAGTGTACAATCTGCAGCTCATATGCCTCGAACGGAATATGCTACTTACCAGTATGCATCTGTTCTTGGCATGTAGAGCTGCAGAGTTGTACACGCCCACCCGCCTACCCGGCTACCTGTATCCGTTCCAGTCCATCTTATTTAGATACAACACACATGGGTTTCTCACTGTTATTACTACGCTCCATCATTTCCCTGTTGGCGAAAAACAATCTGAGGATGGAGCCGAAGCCCATGCGCAGTACGGACCGAAGGAGGAGTCACCGATCTCGTGACTTCCAAAGACTGTCCAAGAAGAAAAACAAACTGCAAACATCCGGGCCCAACACCAGATGGCGATCTATGCAAAAGTGTATAGATCTGCAGCTCTACATGCCAAGAACAGATGCATACTGGTAGGTAGCATATTCCTTTCACATCCCTTCCCTGCCGGCCCACCGGCGTTACCTGCGGTTCACGGTGGGTCAGGAGCACTTTCAGTTCACCGTGCTCCCCTTCGGCCTCACCAGTGCCCCTCGGGTGTTCACGAAAGTGATGGCGGTGGTCGCAGCTCATCTGCGCAGATTGGGGGTTCCAGTCTTCCCCTATCTCGACGACTGGCTGTTGAAGGCGGGCTCGCCCCCGCAAGTAGTCTCCCACCTCCAGACTACGGCCGACCTGCATTTGCTGGGGTTCTCCATCAATGTGCCGAAGTCACACCTGAGACCCTCCCAGAAGCTCCTCTTCATCGGAGCGGTTCTTGATTAGGCGCAGTTCCGGGCCTATCCTCCGGAACAGCGGGTCCGAGATATTCAGGCTCTGATTCCCATCTTTCGGCCTCTATCCTGGGTTTCGGTCAGGTTGGTGCTGCGGCTTCTGGGGCTGATAGCCTCCTGCATCCTGTTGGTGCATTACGCCAGGTGGCGAATGCGTGCTCTGCAGTGGGACCTGAAGTTTCAGTTGGCCCAGTATCGAGGCAACCTGTCCGACCATGTCTTGATCTCGGAGGGCACTGCGAAACAGTTGCAGTGGTGGCTCACGGACCGCGATTGGGTCAGGGGCAGATGCCTCTCCCTACCCCAACCGGAGCACGTAGTAGTGACGGACGCGTCCCTCCTGGGATGGGGGTGCCATATGGGAGAGGCGGAGATCAGAGGCCTCTGGTCTCCGGCGGAGTCTCAACTCCATATCAACTTGGTGGAGCTGAGAGCAATCAGGCTTGCACTGAAAGCCTTCCTTCCCTCTGTCCGGGGAAGTGTCGTGCAGGTGTTCACGGACAACACTACCGCCATGTGGTATTGCAACAAACAGGGCGGGTGGGGTCGTGGACCCTTTGTCAGGAGGCTCTGCGCCTCTGGACATGGCTGGAACACCAGGGCATCATGCTGGTGGTTCAACATCTGGCGGGCTCTCTGAACGCCAGAGCAGAGGAACTCAGCCGCCGGTGCATGATGGATCACGAATGGCGTCTGAACTCGGACGTGGCGCAAGGTCTCTTTCTGCAGTGGGGAGAGCCTTGGTTAGATCTATTCGCCACCGAAGAGAACGCGCAATGTCAGCAGTTCTGCGCGTTGGAATTTCCAAGGCGGCACTCGCTCGGAGACACTTTTCGTCGCGAGTGGAGTTGCGGTCTGTTGTACGCCTTTCCGCCTATACCACTTCTGCCCAGAGTGCTGAAGAAGATCAGGCGCGACCGGGCCCAAGTCATCTTAGTGGCTCCGGATTGGGCACGAAGGTACTGGTATCCCGAGCTACTCAGTATGTCAGTCGATCGTCCGGTACGACTGCCTCTTCAGGAGGACCTTCTGTCGCAGCAGCAGGGGACGGTACTCCACCCGAACCTGTCCAGTCTCCACCTCCATACATGGAGATTGAGCGGCGACAGTTAATGCTATTTGACTTGCCTCCTGAAGTCTGTGGCGTCATTCTGGCAGCCAGGCGTCCCTCCACAAAATCGGTATACGCCTGCAGGTGGAACAAATTTGTGGCATGGTGCACAGCAAAGGCTGTGGATCCCCTTTCCGCCCCTCTTTCTGAGGTTTTACTCTTTCTTCTTTCTTTGGCCCAGCAGGGCTCTGCTCTGGGCACCTTGAAAGGTTATCTTTCTGCAATCTCTGCTTTCTTACGGCTTCCTGATCCGCCTTCTCTTTTCAAGTCCCCTGTTGTTTTGCGTTTTCTTAAAGGCATTACTCACATGTTTCCTCCTGTCCCCTTCATAATGCCTCAGTGGGATTTGAATCTTGCCTTGACCTTTCTGATGTGCGCTCCCTTTGAGCCTCATCACAATTGTCCCCTTCGTCTTCTGACTCTTAAGACTGCTTTCCTGGTAGCTATCACCTCGGCTAGACGGGTGAGTGAGCTCCAGGCTCTGTCATCTAACCCTCCCTTTCTTTCTGTTCATCCGGACAAGGTTGTCCTCCGGACTCGTCCGTCTTTTCTTCCAAAAGTGGTGACCCCCTTTCACATTGGGCAATCTGTCACATTGCCCACCTTGTTTCCGCCTCCGCATCCTTCAAAAGAGGAAGAGAGGCTCCACCGTCTGGACCCCAAATGTGCGCTGTCCTTTTATTTGGATCGCACCAGAAAGTTCCGGGTGGACGACCCACTTTTTGTTGGATACGTAGGTGCTAAGAAGGGGAGGGCTGTACACAAGCGGACCATCTCACGGTGGGTCGTATTGTGTATAAAGGTTTGTTACTCCTTGGCGAAAAAGGACCCTCCTGTTGGGCTGAGAGCCCATTCCACCCGGGCCACAGCGGCAACTACTGTCCTGGGACGGGGAGTTTCCTTGCAGGACATCTGTCAGGCGGCGACGTGGGCCTCACTGCACACGTTCGCCAAGCACTATTGCAAGGACAGCCAAGTCCGGAGAGATGGCTTTCTTTGGCCGTTCTGTTCTCCAGGACTTTCTGGTGTGATCTTGGTTCGCAGACCCTCCACAGGGGTTGGTATTGCTGGGGTATCTATTCTAAGGTGAGGAATCTAACTAACGTGTTTCTTTCAGATGAACAAATTACTTACCTTCGGTAACGATGGATCTGTAAGAAACATTAGTTAGTTAGATTCCTCACCGACCCACCCATCCTCCCCGCTCTGCGAACCGACATCTAGGGTTAAGGTCATCCTGTTCAGGGCCCTAGACTTTCTGGCACCAGTGTCGGTCTCTTGCATGTCTCTGCGTTACTGGCGCGGAAATCTATGTACAAGAACTGACGTCAGCGCGCGAGGGCGGCGTCTAAGTACTCCAACGTCATTCTGGCGCACGACGCCAACGACGGACGCGGAGCCACAGACGACTCCTAGCGACGCGCAAGGGGTATTGCTACAAAAATCTTTCCGGATCCAGCCTGACGCCTGGGGATATTCTAAGGTGAGGAATCTTAACTAACTAATGTTTCTTACAGATACATCGTTACCGAAGGTAAGTAACTTGTTCTTCGAAACCGTTCTTCGTGTTCCCTTCGACGTGCAATCCTCTCTACCCTCTATGGTATTGTTTCTATACAAGTTTCCCACTTCTCCGTGTTTCAACATCGGAATCAACTTTCGATCGGAAAGCTTCGCGGGCGGCCTTCGAGGCCTAACCACGCTTGGTCAGCTCTCCCTGTGATGGATCGGACTCCATTTAAATTCTGCCCTCAGTGCCACACGAAGTATCCGCGCACCGACTCACACAAGGAAGAAGACTGTGACGCTCGCAGATCATTCCGATCAAAGAAGACTCTTTGCGATCGTCAGGCTCGACGTCGTGACATGCAGCGTCAAAACATCGAACACAACCCGGACATCTTCAGTGAAGACTCTGGCATCAGTGGCAGAGGAGGAGGAAGTCTTCTCCGAGCAAGACTCAGACTCTGACCTCGAGCTAGACCTCGACGCCGAAGAACTGCCTCAGGGACAAGTTGACGTGAGTACCGAAGACCCCTTGCCCCACAAACTCCGAAAAACACAAGGCTTCGGCACCACCTCTGCCTTCTGGCCAAGGTAGGCACCGAGACGACGTTTCTGACACCCCGCCTTCGGGCCTGGCACCAAAACTACCAGTCAAGCCTTCTGGCTTGGTAACGAGTCCACGAAAAGCCTCTTTGGAGCCAAAAACCTCTGGTTCTAAGCACAAGTCCAGCTCAGAGCTGAAATCCTCTGCGCCGAAAGACAAGCAGCCTTTGGAGCCGAAACCTTCCATGCCAAAAGGTCAGCCTCCGTAGATGCCGAAGACTCAGATGCCGAAACACAAAGACATCCATTCGGATCCGAAATTGAACACTAGTCCATTACCACCTGATCCGAAGCAAAAGAGGCCCCATATTAACCATGACACCGGTCATATTCACGTAAAACCACCTTGAAAACGCAAGATTCAAGAAGAGAACACTTACAAAATCCCCTTGAAGAAAAAGTCTTTGGCTACTAGTCCTTTTCATATACCATCGCCTCCACCACCACCTGAGAATCCTTTGCAAATTACATCTCAGTGTTCTCTTCAATCTAGTCATGACCATGATGATGCAGATGATGGGAGATGCATATTCCAACAGATCCATGGACAGATTACACAGTGAATCCCCCAGGTGATACTGATATAGACCTTTACCCAGCCAAACCATCTCCAGACAACAATGCATCACACCAAGAACTCGTTGCCAGGGCTGCACAGTACCATGGGTAGAGCTCCACAAAGAATCACTAGACGCAGATTTTTTGTTTGAGACCTTACCATCCACACCCAGGTCAATCAATCAATCATATCACTTGTAAAGCACACTACTTACCCGTACGGGTCTCAAGGTGCTGGGGGTGGGGGGGGTGCTGCTACTGCTCGAAGAGCCAGGTCTTGAGGAGTCTTCTGAAGGTCAGTAGGTCTTGGGTCTGCCGTAGGTGGGTGGGGAGGGTGTTCCAGGTCTTGGCAGAGAGGTGGGTGAAAGACCTGCCGCCGGCAGTCGTTCTTTTGATGTGGGGGACTGCGGTGTGGGCGAGGGCGGTGGAGCGGAGCTGGCGGGTGGGGGTGTAGAAGCTGAGTTGTCTGGTGAGGTATGCTGGTCATCACAATCACTCCCAAAGCTTAAAGGCATGATGCGGCATGCTGATGAGATATTTAAATATCCAGTCAGAGCCCGCATCTTAACGCCTAGAGTGGACAAAAAATATAAGGCCTCTCCTACAAACCTCAATTTTTATAAAGGGATAAGTGCCATTAGATTCCCTGGTTGTATCCAGTGCTCGTAAGAGGGCACGTTCTCAAACATCAGGGGATGCACCTCCGCCAGCTAAAGAGTCCAAACTAATTGACGCTTCTGGCAAACGCATAGCCGCTCAGGCAGCAAATCAATGGTGCATTGCAAATACCCAAGGCCTTTTAGCCAGATATGACAAAGCACACTGGGACGAAATGGAGCAATTGCTCCAATATCTCCCAGACAAGCATAAGGCTAAAGCAGAGGACTTAGTGAATGAGGGTAGGCTCATTTCTAATTCCTCTATTCGTTGTGCTCTAGATGCCGCATGCACCGCAGCGAGAGAGATTAATACCTGCATCCTGCTCAGGAGACACGCATGGTGAAGGATTTTAGATTTTAATCCTGAGTTCCAGCAATCCATCCTTACCCCACCATTTGATAAGGAATACTTATTTGGCCCTAGCCTTGACCAGGCGTTAGAACAAATGAAAAAGGACACTGAAGTCGCTAAATCTATAGGAGCACTTCAGACGCATTCAACAGAGGTTCCTTTTGTCGCTCCTTGTACAGAGGAGAGTCAAAAACCACACCCCCAGATCAAAATACCTCCGCTTACAAAGATAACAACCAGTCCTCTCCCTCCAGAGGTTTTTTCTGAGGAGGTTATAGAGACAACAACTTCAAGGGCAGGGTAAGGGTAACACACCCTAAAACTCTACATCCCCCAAGAAACAGTGACTTGCTCACACTTCCCCCCCCAATTATACCACACCTGTCGGGGGAAGACTTCAGCAATTGCTCCCCATTTGGCAGTCTATAACATAAGACAAATGGGTACTTGGAATTATCCAACATGGTTTTGGAGCTTACCAGAAATCCCCCCAAAATTCCACCTCGATCTCACAAGTTATCTACAGAACACATACACTTGCTAAAACAAGAGGTCTAGTCTCTTTTACTAAAAGGAGCGATAAAGCCAGTTCCAATACAATACCAAGGCTCAGGGGTTTACTCTCTGCACCTTCTCATCCCCAAAAAGGACGGTTCCCTAAGACCTATTTCAGATCTGAGAGAGCTAAACTATTACATACTGTCAGAGCATTTTCCCATGGTGACACTTCAACAGGTACTCCCACTTTTACAAACAGCACACTTTGTCTACTCTAGATTTTTAAGACGCATATTTTTATGTTCCAATTCATACAGCTCATCGCAAAAACCAGAGATTTGTGATAGTAAGCAGGCACTACCAGTTCAAGGTATTTCCCTTAGTTTTTACCAAATCCCTGGCAGTAGTCGTTGCTCATCTCAGAAAACAACAAATTCACGTCTTCCCCTACCTAGACGACTGGCTCATCAAAGCCAGCACTCACCAAACCTGTCTGCAGCACACACAGATCACAATAGGTCTACTTCATCGACTTGGCTTCACCATCAATGCATAAAAGTCTCACCTGCATCCCTCACACATGCAGTGTTACTAGGAGCCCCTCTAGACACAGTCAAAGCTCTAGCCTCTCCCAATGTAGCCAGAATACACAATATTCGGGCTACCATTCAACAGTTTCAGCCCAACCAAGCATTACCATCCTGAGTATTCATGCAACTACTAGGAATGATGGTGTCTTGCATAGCAATTGTACCCCATGCAAGGCTTCACATGCGCCCCCTACAAGAGTGCTTAGCACGTCAGTGGAATCAATCACAGGGTCTGTTAACCGATCTGGTGTTGGTAGACGGCCATACACATCGCTCTCTGCAGTGGTGGAACTCACAAAACTTATCAACAGGCCGGCCTTTCATAGACATTGTTCAACAGATCGTACTCACAGCAGACGCATCTCTGTTGGGGAGCTCATCTCAAAGATTACACAATACAAGGCTTGTGGAGCAACAATCACAAGACTCTCCACATCAACCATCTGGAGCTCTTAGCTGTCATCCTAACATTAAAAGCTTTTCAGACTCATCTCATAGCCAAAACTGTCCTAGTCCGGACGGACAACATGACAGCTATGTATTATGTGCAGAAGCTAGGGAGGGGGGGCACTCTCTCCAATTGTCAACACTTGCTCAAGCCATTTGGAATTGGGCGATCCATCACAAGATTTATCTACTGGCAGAACATCTCCCAAGAGTAAAAATAATATTGCCGATCTCATCAGCAGAAAAAGGCAAAGAATTCACGAGTGGGAACTTCGCTCCTGAGTTCTCCTTCCGTACTTCCAACAGTGGGGATTTCCTCAAATAGACCCAGTCGCCACAGCTGAAAATGCAAAATGCCCAAACTTCAGCTCCAGATACCCACACCCACAATCAAAGGGCAATGCCCTATGGATGAACTAGTCAGGGATATTTGCATATGCTTTTCCGCCTCTCCTGCTCATTGCATGGGTGGTTTGGAAGCTCAGGCAAAAATCTCTCACACTAATTCTGGTAGCTCCCACATGGGCCCGTCAACCATGGTACACCGCCCTGTTGGAGTTGTCACTAGTTCCACATCAAAAACTACACCAGAACTCCACTCTTCTCACACAGAACCATGGAGAAATCAGACATCTAAATCCCAAAGAACTGAATTTAGCGATCCGGCTCCTGAAGTCATAGAGTTTGGGTACTTAAATTTACCACCGACTGTATGAATATTCTAAAAGAAGCAAGAAAGCCTACCACCAGTGCTAGCTATGCTGCAAAATGGAAACGATATGCAGTATATTGCAACAACAACAGAATCAATCCTTTAGACGCTTCTATACAAAACATTATCTGTTATTTGTTAACATTTACAACGAATAGGAATGGCTTACACGTCTATTCGTTTGCACATTGCATTGCACTCTTATAAGTCCTATACTCTTAACCACAGTCTTCTTTCCAATAGCACATTCCGAAAACCTTTTTTTTTTTTTTTTTACAGTTATCCATATGACAGCTAGGTGTCAGTCACAAGGAGAAACTAGTCTCATAACGGGCGAGATATATAATGGATTACATACATATTTGTGTTTTAAAGCATCAAGAAGTAGTTAAGAGTAGGTGTCTGAAGCTCCATTGCAATAATCAGCCCTTCACCAAAGTCCAACGCCCTCAGCGTAAGACCGCATCTCTTTGCCACCCTCACACACAGTAAAGCTAAAGAGTATACCTGTACACTGTTGCAGGTATATCCTGCACATAACTTAGAGGGACCAGGAAGTTGGGTGGGACGTGAAAGCTTTGGGCCTTTCTTCTCCTCAATATCTGCAACATTCTCCTTCTAATACCCTGCAACCCTGGGACAGTAACAAAATAAGGACCTGATTTAGATCTTGGTGGATGGGTTACTCGGTCACAACGGTGAAGGATATCCTGTCTGCCAAAATATAAACCCCATAGGATATAATGGGATTTATAGTTTAGTAGACAGGCTATCCTTCACCGTTGTGATGGATTAACCTGTCCGCCAAGATCTAAATTAGGCCCTAAGTTCTTGAGGTCCTCGTTATTGTGGTGACATAATGTGCAACTTGAATCTGTCACTAGTCTAAATTTTATGGTTGTTTATGTTTATAATAGACTCTGCTATAATATCAAGTGTATCAGTTTATTTCTACTGTTTAAGAGATTTCATCTATTTGAGAGCAGTAGAAAAGCCACAGCTCATCTGTCAAAGTGGTCTACAGATCTCCATCCCAACCCTGCCTTGCCATACTTTCCCTATCTACTCGCTAACCTTGCATGATGGTGTATATTAGGAAGACCAAATGTCTTGTGTCTGGGTCAATTATCTGTTGTGTTAAAGCCCAGAGAGGATGACCGCTCAGTATGGAAAGATGAGAATCCTGAATTTGCACCCCTCAAAATCAAAAGTAAAACACACCAAGGCATGTTATTTCTACTCGGTCCTTAAATGCAAAATATGAGAGAGTGCCGCTCTGCTCAATGAATAAATATCTTGTGAATTGTCATACAGTTTTCACAGTTGGGCATATGTTCTAGCAATGGCAGCAGAGTAGGATTAGAAACTAATTACATAATCGGAGATTGCAATACCTCTGCATCTGCAAGATTGTTGAGCCATAGATGTTCAGGGCTGGACTGTTACCCCTAATTCAGATCTGGGTCTTCCGTTTTTCTAGGTGAGGGAGACTTTTTTTGGCAGCCACAATTTCATCACACACTGCAATATGTGGTAGGCAAGTACCCTTGTGTCAAGAGCAGGTTTTGGCTACGCTGCAAGATGTTTCTTGGTATGGAGGTGAGGCCACTTCTCTTCAGAGGCAATAGCAGATGCCAGAATTGCAACAGACGTCCGGAACTGCTACAGGAAAATAACACAGCTGAAGGGAAAATAACTGGAGTCCAGAAATACCTTCAGCAGGTTCAGAAGGATGGTGAGGTGCAGGAACTTGAGACAGAGAAGGAAGGGCGAAGAACTGGAGACTGTGGAAACGACGGAAACCAGGAGCGAGCACTAAAAAATCAATTGCGACAAAACTGGTCCCTTGACTGAGCCTACTTATATAATGGTAAGGAGGAAATTACCTAGGAGAAAAAAACATAGCGGCCAAGTTGAATCTGAAAAAGGGTATAAAAAGTATATATATCTATCTCCATGTATTCCAAATTTTACATGTTAGAAAAATAAGGAAGGTCCCTATTGCCTAAACCAATATGGTGGCGGTAGACAACGCTGTCCTGGGCCACCACACCCGAGGAACCAATCCTTATGCGGCAAGAGCCCAACAGTATTTTAATAAGCGTTGTGGGCCATGCTGCACTGTTTACTGAAACGTCTCGGGCCATATGGCAGATCAAAAAACTCCACCACGACCCACATGGCAATAAGGCAGCAGCCGTTGCAGCTCATGTTAGAGTGTGCCTTACAACTTGCGAAGCTGCTACATTCTCAGGAGAGAAAAAAGCCAAAGGCTTCAAAAACCTCTTTGCTGATGTATTTTACAAGGCTAGAAAGAAATAGAAGTTTGGGATCCAGGCTTGGAAATCCCAAAAGTGAAGAGTCAAGATCACAAGTGGAGAGTGAGGAAGCCAGCAAAGGAACAGCTTTGTAGCGGCACACCCTCCACCCAGAGTTTGGCCTTCAACTCCATGAATGCTAACGACGAGTTTGTCTTGTCCTCCTCACCATTGGGGTTGGCTGCACTGATGACGAGACCATCTTGTCCTTAGCACTTTAGTGATTAAATAGTATAAGAGCAGGAAAAGCAAATTACCGTTAAACACCACAGCAGGAAACATAAAGGATTGAGAAAGTCAGGAAGAAATCAAGTGAGAAACCACCATGATCAAAAAAAAAAAAGAAATGAGGCCAAATCTGAGTCGCCTTAAAAGCAGCTGCAAACCCTCAGGCACGTGATTACCATTTTGGAGTTGATGGAAGAAGGAGCAGTAGCCAGGATCCAAGAGGCATGAGAAGAAACCGGCCCCAGGTGGGAAACTTTCCCATTCCGCAGCTGTGGGCTTTGTATGGCATCTTCTGAGCCCTGGGAACTGCACAGACCCAAGAAGTACTGCCGTTCTTGGGTTCCCATGTGCCCGAGAAGCCACAGAAGCAACAGTTGGCCTGCCATGCTGTAAGTTTTGGTAATTGTTAAATGTGTGATATGGTGGAGGATGAAACCTGAAATGTGCCAAAAGAGCTTGTTGCATAGTAATATGATTTTGAATTTGTAGTGAAGAAGCTACCTGTATTATAAGGAAGAGTCACATTTCCCCGGCCCACTTGAACCTGCTTGTAAGCCCATGCCAGAGGAATAATAAGGGGCTATGATTTTTTTTAAGAAAGATCTTTTAGAGAGTGGAATCGGTATGTTGGTGAATAGGTGTAAAGTGTTGAGAAGCATCATCATTTTCATAAGGACAACACAGCCATAAATAGTGGAAGAGAAAACCATCAAGCAAACAGAGTAATAATTTGATCATACACTACACCAGAATGTTCTCTAAGCACAACATCCAGGTCATAATGTACTAGTATCTCTACATACCTGGCATAGGTGTCCTGCCATCTCAGTGGATAAAGCCTTTTGCATCGCACTGTACCTTGAGACAAAAATGACCAACTTATTTCAATTTGTGTGTAACGCAGAGAGGCCCGTAAACCATAGGAATTTGTGAATGATCAGATAGAAGTCACGGTGGGGCTCTTATATTAATAGTATAGTATATTGTGAGTGAAGAGAGACAAAATGATAGGCTGCCCCTGAAAGAGAGATCCCTACATAAATGATATTATCTGAGAACACAATCCACAAGCGAAAGTAAAAAGTAATGAAGTAAATGGACTTCAATGAAGTGAGTGTCCTTTTTGATATCCTAAATGGTATAGAGCTGGTACTAATGATCCTTACCACTTAAACGACTCATATACAGCAGCATAATTCAGTGCAACAAGTCCTCTCTCAAAACTATCTTATATATACTTACAAACGGGAAACACCCCTCCGAGGGCCGTATTACACATTGTGCCCCAGGGGCACAAAGGTCATGTGTGCCTGCTTTGTGCACCCCCGGGGCACAGTTGTATTACAGAAGGAGCTGCAGACACGTGTGCGTCCCCTTCTGTAATACAATGGGCAACTGGTGCACATCTAGCGCTAGCGCAATCACAAGAGGGCATTCCTTCATTTGAATGGGGGTGTGGCCCCATGCAAATTAGGCAATCTCTTTGCCTCTGAGTTGTATTAGGGATGCAGGCGCAGAGGCAAACGTGCCCTTAGGAGGCGCACTGCAAGTGCACATAAGTGCGCCTCCTAAAGGCAGCCCTCTGGATGGGAAAAAGAGGGGTCGCATGGACCCCACCAGAAATCCACCAGTAGGCAGGTGTAGTCACTCACTGTACCTGCCTGCAAAGGGAATCTCTCTCCCCTTTTCAAAGTGCAGGCGGCATGCATGAAACATGGAGTGCTTTTAAAGCAAATCAAAAAGTAAGGGGGAGGAAGAGGGAATAGGCTAGGTCCACCCTCCTGATACAATAGTGAACTTACAAAATCCGGTATGACTGGATAGGGACCTAGCTGGGATATGGATGTTCACTCAAGAGTTTGAGCTAGAAAATCTAAAAGGAAGGAAAGATTTCCTTTCTTGAGTCCCCTCACTCACCAGGGTTTCCCCACAGTGACATGCTTCATCATAGGGGCCATCTCAACCCGCTACTGGTTGAGGTGTGCTACGACTTGCGATGAGATGTAGGAGCACTATATAGTGAGGAGCTATGTGTAGTGCAGTGGTGTAGTGGAGTGGAGTGTATTAAAAAGTACCTAACTAGTGGGCAGTAAAAAACTTTATTCGGGCTCCTAGTTGGTCTATTAAAAACGGGGTGAGTCTCTAGTGGGCCTATCCAAATACATTAGGGGTCCCTAGCAGACATCAACATGTTTCGAGCTTTCCCAGAGCTCTTCTTCAGGACAAACACTGGGTCCCGCCCTGTGTGTACCACTCCAAGGTGACCTACAGTGAGATAAGGTGAAAAACTAAACAGATACGCTGCAAGATAAGCAGACGTTAGTAATACATACAATGCAAATTAGTCACGTAATGTGGTACTTAATAGTCGCATAGTATTGTTTTAGAAGCAATAATGGGCCTCATGGTCTTTTAAGGGGTGAGAGGGTCCGACTGGAACTTTGGATATCTTCCTCTCGGTCAGTGAACCTGGATTCCGTCCCTCGAGACCGCAATCTCTTTGCCTCTGAGTTGTATTAGGGATGCAGGCGCAGAGGCAAACGTGTCCTTAGGAGGCGCACTCGACGTGCACATCAGTGCGCCTCCTAAAGGCAGCCCACTGGTTGGGAAAAAAATGGGTCGCATGGACCCCACCAGACATCTTCCTACAGGCAGGTGTAGTCACTCACTGTACCTGCCTTCAAGGGGAATCTCTCTCCCCTTTTCAAAGTGCAGGCGGCATGCATGAAACATGGAGCGCTTTTGAAGCAGCCACTCTGTATTTCCTTTGAATGCGCTGCCCCCAGGGAAGCACGAGTTTGAAGCTGCCCTGCAGACAGCGCATTCTTTGCAATACTGCACACTGTCCTTTTTTGCGCCTGGTACACCTTTTGAAAGGTGCGCCATGGGGCAAACAGGGAAAGTGCCCTGTATGTATAATACAGCCCCTAGATGTCAAATGCCTTTTCAGCATCCAGGAAAATTTCCACTGCTGGCACCTCCGGGCAGAATTGATAGATGAGGGAGAATGGAGTACAACGTTTATGAAGAGGTGCATCTCAGGAATAATCCCATCTGATCAAATAGAACCTAATAAGGCATATGTGGAAGGGGGGCGCTAGGTGGTGCACTCGCAAGATGGTCGCCAGTACGTAAGGCTCCTGCAGCTTGGTGCCATCATCCTGTAAATTCTCCTGACAGCAGTGTGAGCTGGGGCTGCAGACGCCACCACCCGCTGTACAAACGACCCCCGCGACCCCACGGAGAAAATTGGAGCCGGGGACAGCCCACGGCCTCGGATATGACCCCCTGTAGCTGGCACCGGTGAGGAGCACGGAGCGGGTGGCAGACTGCGGCCGGCCGCGAGGGGCACTCCAGCCCGCGGCTCACCACGCGGCGACTGGGCCGCATGAGCCGCAACCCGCGCGGCAGAGGCGACCTGGCGGCGACCTGCTGGGGCCACGGAGGTTGACAGCGGTGTCGGTGAGGAGAGGCGGAGCCGGTGACTAGCTGGTCCGAGGCTCTGAACGGGAACAGTGCCGGGTGCGAGACCGGCGCTGTGGTGCTGACTGCCTACAGGAGGTGCTGCGGGCCGCGGCTCGGTGAGACACTGCTGGGAGAGGAGCCTGTGGCGATTTCCCCGGGGAGAGGAAGGACACTCTGGTCAGGATCGGCTCCCAGTGCGGTATGGTACGTTGCCCATCGGAGCTGCCTGTTTGCGTCACACGGAGCCGGCACCCGGCATGCTGGTAAATCTGAAGGTCGTAGCGGGGAGGCCTGGGAAGCGAGGCGGACCTCCCCGTTTGCTGAGGCGAAGCAGTGGACCTGGCAGCGGGTGCTGATGAACTGTGGCGGGCCGTCCCAGCACTGTTGAGCGTGACCTTGTACCCCAGGAGCGGTACGCTAAATGGCCGTGGGCCCGAAGACCAGACAAGGACATTGAGGCGGGCGGCAATTGCGGAGCGGGGAACTGCCTGCGCCCCGCAGCGGTGACAGCACCTGGAACTGACGGGTGTCCCTGAGGTCCCGATTGGACGTGGTGGGGCTCCAGTCTCCACATGCCCGATACGAGCCGGAGGAGGTGAGAGAGCTGAGTGCTGGCCGGTGGGAGCTGGCAATGACAGGTCGGTGGGAGCTCTGGGCACAGGAGAAGTCCCGACTGATGGAAGCGGAGGGGTGGGCACAGGCGTCGCTGAGTCTGTGGAGCCACTTGGGCTGAGATGTGGTTGTTGCCGAGCTGGTAGTGACCCCACTTTCTGGCAGTCCGGGAGTGGCCCATGCCGGTAGCGGGGGTAGATCATTGCCGAACTAAATTGATGCGAGACACAAGAGAGTCGCCTGACAGGGGACACTGACATATTGTGAGGCCACTACGAGGCGGGCCTGTTAGCCTCGGGCGCCTGGAGGCATTGGTCCGAAGACATTTGTGAGGCGGTGGCAGCGGCAGCCATTGAGGGAACCTCGTGAAAGCCCCCCCCCACTCCTCCCTTCCCCTCCTCCGCACTGGTGGTGGGGGGGTGGTGTAGACTCTCCTATACTTTGGCAGTGCGGAGGCGGGGGCTGAGATTGCCTGACAAGTGGACAACGAATGCCGTCGGCACAGCAGTTGGCCATGGGTCGGCTGCGGAACAAGCCGAATGAGGTTCGACTGCGAGGGGAGGGCCCCGGTCCAGCGCCAGGACGCACTGGCGGCGGCACGGAACCACAGGCGACAACACTTGAGACCAAAATGGACGCCATGCTGGCGGCAGTGGATCGGCTGGGCACCACCCTGGAGCAGACTAGGGCCTCTTTGGCATCTCGCATTGACAAAGTCACAGTTGATTTCACCCTTCTACATGCGGCCCACCGCAAGTTAGTGGACTCCATCGCTCAGCAACGCCAAGCGCTCCAGGAAGTCCAACCTGTGGTGCGCAA
Organism: Triturus cristatus; assembly: GCF_964204655.1. Classification (NCBI taxonomy): domain Eukaryota; kingdom Metazoa; phylum Chordata; class Amphibia; order Caudata; family Salamandridae; genus Triturus; species Triturus cristatus. Next base: position 644,170,952 of record NC_140594.1, on the reverse strand, counting down.
CCACACCATAACCTTACAGGACCTGATCGACAGTGTTCACACCCTGGAGGATCGGGCCGAGGATGCGGAAGGTCGCTCTCGGCGCCACAACGTTCGTGTGGTGGGTCTTCCGGAAGGCGAGGAAGGGCGGAACCCAGAACAGTTTGTTGAAGGATGGCTGCGGGACATTCTTCCTCCGGAGGTACTCTCCCCACAGTTTGTAGTGGAGCGGGCGCACAGGGTCCCGGCGCGGAGACCTATCCCCGGGGCTCGGCCGCGTCTCTTCCTTTTCAGACTTCTCAATTATCGAGACAGGGATGTGGTACTCCGTGAGGCTCGGAAGCTGGAAGCCATTGCGGTGGGCGGTAGCCAAGTGATGCTTTTCCTGGACTACACGGCGACGGTCCAGAAGCGGAGGAGCAACTATCTGGCAGTGAAGCGACAGCTGGGTGAGCTGAAGATTCCATATTCACTGCTGTTCCCATCGCGCCTCAGGGTGGTCACGAAGGAGGGGACACGCTTCTTTGACGCCCCGTCAGACGTCTGGGACTGGCTGGAGGAAGCTGGGCTGCACAGGGGCCAGAGGCCAGTGGACCCGGAAGCTGGCGGACAGCAGGAGAGAAGGTCGCGGCGGCGGCGACGTAGGGAGGTCCGCAGGGATGTGGGGTTGGGCCCTGCTGTGGCGCCCAGTCCGGAGAAAATGCGTCTGGAGCGTCAGGAAGCCCTGGAGGCGGTGGCTACCCTGGGATCTGTGAGCAGCCAAGGTGAAGTGACAGCTCGTGAGGATAGCGAACCTGAGACTAGCAGATCGTCTTTCCCGTCTATCATGCTCTCGGATGATCAAGTGCTGCCAGTGGTGACACCCCAAACTGCTGATCACATCATGTGAGCTGAATATGTGGGGGTGGCGGGGTGTGCTGGCGCGTGGGGTGGCAAGAGTGGGTCAGGGTGCCACGGTGACTGCTGGTCCTCTTATTCCCCCGCTTGACGAGGTGCAGAACCACGCTTCGACACACACAAGCCGGCCGTGAGGCCTTGGGTGAGTGGGGTGGCGGGCAACGCAGCTCCAGGGGGGGGCACACAAGATACGCGAGGACAGCGGCGGGCGGGGTAGGTAGCACAGTTCGGCCGCTTACACACGCTCAGCACTATTCGCATCATAGGAGGCACACAAGGTGAATGTAGGGGTAACGTAGTGACACAGCAGCTTGCATAAGTTACAGTCGCACCGCGCACCCGCTAGCCAACACCTGGCTCAGTTTAATCCATAGGCATTTGGCTTGTAGTTTGGACGAATACCCATTTTGGGGTTTGCCCTGACAGTTACACAGTTTTTCATACTGACTGTTATTAGATGCGCCCAGTAGCGCACCGAAGTTCATTTGTTAGATTTTTCGTTGCAACATACCGGCATGACATTCACAATCGGGGTCTTCCCCTTGACCAACCCGACCCTGGGCCTGAGGCCCATACACACCTTGCTTGCTTTAGATGGCTGACACCGACGTAATCACATGGAACATACGGGGTATGCACATGCCGGCGCGTCGCTATTCTGTTTTTGCATATCTGCAGCGGCATAAGGCAGCCATCGCCCTCCTTCAGGAGACCCACGTGACACAGCCTGAGCTCGGCCGGCTGCGCACTCGCTAGAGGGGCCAGCTTTTTAGGACCACATACTCCGCGCACGCCCGCGGCACACTGATCTGGGTGAGGGCGGGCACGCTGTTTACATGCACGGAAACGGTGGTTGACCCTGCCGGGCGATACACTTTAGTCCGTGGGAGGCTCAATGGCCAGCACATGCTGCTAGGCTCTCTGTATGCCCCGAATGTTGAGAAGCCGTCGTTCTTAGATCACTTATCTGCGGTGCTGGCACCATACGCGGGCCTCCCCAGGCTACTGGGTGGGGACTTTAACTCAGTCCTTGATACACACCTAGATAGGTCCTACCCGCCCCTCCGGAGCGCGCAGGCGGTTTCGAGTGCGAGGAGCCTTACGGACTGGCTGTCGTGCTGGGCATTATTTGATATGTGGCGCGGCCTGCACCCCGGTGACCGCATCTATTCGCACTATTCGGCGGTGCATGACCTTCATGTCCGACTCGACAGGGTGGTGGGCTCTCACTCTCTAACCCCTCTGATAGACCAGGCAGAATATTTGGGCAGGACCCACTCGGATCATAATCCTCTTAGATTGCATTTCCGATGGGATCCCGGTCGGCCCCCCGTCCCTACGTGGCGACTCCAGTCGGCAGCCCTGGAAGATGCTGAATTCCGCGCCTCCATAGGCACGGCGATCGAGCAGTTCTTCGAACTGAACGAGGGGACGACGGGTAGCGAACTGACGGAGTGGGATGCGCATAAATCCACCATCAGGGGACACTGCTTGGGTGCGTCGGGGAATATCCGTAGAAGTCTTGCACTGTCGCTTGCTGGCTTGGAGTCTCGCCTTCTCTCGTGCGAGCGGCATGGCGAGGGTGGGGGTCGGGACTCGGTCCGGCTGGCGCGGCTCCGGGCACGACATGCTGAACTACTTGAGCGACAGCGGTGTCACAACTATGCGGCTCACTCAGCCCGGGTTCATGCCACGTCCGACAGGGCAGGGCGGTTACTAGCCTGGTTGCTCAGGCAGGAGACGACACATGCCCGATAGACTCTATTCGTGGGCCCAACGGGACGCTAGTGAACACGCAGCGGGAGATCCATCGGGTGTTGACGGCACACTACGCGACCCTGTACTGCTCGACGGGGCACCGGCAGGACCTGGATCGATTTCTGGAGGCCGCCCTCCTGCCCACAGTCCCAGATGAGCACCAGGAGGCACTTGAATGCCCCCTCACTGTGGAGGAGGTAGGAGACGCGGTGGCCTCTTTGGCCTCTGGAAGGGTGCCGGGACCAGCGGAGTACTATAAGGTCTATCGGGAGTCGCTAGTGCCCAAGCTGCATGCTCTCTACCTTGCGGCTCTTGAAGAGGACACCTTGCCCGCTTCCATGCGGGAAGCCAACTTGATCTCCCTGCTCAAGCCTGGGCGAGACCCTACCAGCCTAGGGTCATACCGCCCCCTTGCCCTACTTAACGCGGACTATAAAATCCTGGCTAAGGCATTGGCGGAACTACTGGCTCCAACGGTATCGGAGTTGGTACACGGAGACCAAAACGGTTTTGTACCGAAACGTAACAGCCTCTGGCCGCCACGCTTCGCAGGGTGCTGACGGAGGGCATCCCCCTGGGTGATGCGTCGCACCAGGTATCGCTTTATGCGGACGACCTTCTGATCTTTGTCAGAGATGTGGCGCACATCCCGATAGAATTGGAGCGCACCTTGTCTGACTTTGCCGCTCTTTCAGGTCTCCACGTGAATGCTGCCAAGTCTTGCCTTTATGCGTTCCGAGCCGACACCCGAGATCCGCACTACCATCTTGGGGACGTGCCAGTCAAATGGCAACCAGACACCTTCCGTTATCTGGGTATCCAGATATATCAGCAACCGGCGGATCTCGTGGAGGGCAATCTGGGCAAGGCGGTGACGGCGATCAGGGCACAGATGCGGTTTTGGGGCACACTTCCCCTCACGGTTACGGGGCGAATCGCTTTAATCAAAATGGTGGTTCTACCCCGGCTATTGTACTATTTCGCTACCTTGCCCATATATATATACCGGCATCCTTCTTCGCCACCCTTGAGCGATCGCTGCGGGACTTTATATGGGGTAATGCGCGCCATAGAGTAGCGCTACCCAAGCTGTACCTCCCCACTGACCAGGGGGGACTTGCGATGCCGTGCTTTGCACATTATTATCTAGCGGCGCAGTTGCAGTGGGTAGCTCGGTGGTTGGCGGATAGGGGGCGAGATGACACAGCGACTACGGCGCCTGCCTCCCCCTTGGTTGACATCATCAAACTGTTCCACCCGGCAGCGAAGGTGTCGAGGCCGGTACCCCTCCTTGTGTTGGTGGCCTACAAGTGCTATCGCCGTTCTCTCTATCTCACCCGGGCCCGAACACCTTATGCCCCAGCTATCCCGATAGAGGGTTCCCCTAGTGGGCGGAGGGTACTGAGTTCGACTGAACTCACAGACTGGCGTGCAGCGGATATCCACACACTGGGGGATTTGTACCGGGTTGGTGTCCTCCTCCTCCCGTTCGCCTCCTTGGCGGAGGAGACGGGGTTACCGCCCGGCCATTTTCTTCGTCACCGGTCATTGATGGCGACACTGAAGAGTCGTTGGGGTGATCTCAGAGAGGAGCCGGAGCAGCATCTCACGATGCAATACCTTCACGTCATGGGACGCGGGAGACACATGATTCGGTGGTTCGCAGCCTCCCTGCGCACACATGCAGCGATTAGTTTGGTTCCACTGCATCGTAAGTGGGAAGCGGACCTGACCCAGCCCATGGCCGACAAGGAGTGGGAAAGAGCGCTGCAGGGCCCGACGAAGATCCTCCGGAATATGCGTTTCCGCCAAATACAATTCTTTATTCTGCACAGAGCGTATCTTACGCCCGAAGCCGTCAACAAGTATTTTCACCGTGCAGATGCGGGCTGCCCTCGCTGCGGGGAGCTAGATGCCGGACTGGTCCACATGCTGTGGAGCTGTCCCGCACTGGACCCGTACTGGCGGATGGTGCATGGGGCGCTCCGCGCATGTACGAATCGTCAGATACCGTTTGAATGGCCGGTTTATTTGTTGCACCTCTTTCACAGAACTTCCTCCACGAAAGTCACCTCTCGGTGTATCGACCTGGGGCTAGTGGTAGCAAAGCGACTGTTCACCAAGCGTTGGAAGGCAGCTGATCTGCCCCATGTGCGGGCATGGCGAGGTTCGCTGTTAGTGTGGGCAAAGGCGGAGGGCACGGCCCTCCTGCGGGAAGAAACGTTAGGCCTTAGGAAGACGCCAATGGTGAGTCAGTGGGAGGCAATAGTACAGGCCATGGTGCGACTTGACGGGGATACCGCAGTGGCCTACCGGGAGCATGATGGGGACACCCCCCGAGAGGGACCAGGTACTAGCCAGTCTGGGGGTGAGGCATGAAGTGTTGTGCTGGGGGGGTCTGGTTGTTCGGGAGGGGCGCATGGTAGAGGTGACCATGATGATTAAACCGCATGCACAAGGGACATCGGGGTGGGGGGGTCGGAACCGGGGAAGGAATAAGGGGTTGATGGACCATAGGCCGGACTTTGCTGTTGCTGTTTCATCTGGGCATTTGATGTTCTGCCCCACTGTTAGATAGTTTGCTAACTGTTTATGGAAAACACACTTGGGGTGAGTGGGTGGAATACTAGCGTCTTATCTTGGGGAGGCCTCTCAGTGGCAGGATAACGAAGGGGACTCTGGTTGCAGTTACAGTTGAGAGGCTCTCAATGCTGTTACTAGATTAGGCGATGCACCTGCTCCTATTAACTAATATGCACCTGGCTAGATGCATATCAATGATTCTATTACATATGTGAGACACTCTGGTTCCAGAGTGTACTGTGTATCCTGTTATAAGAAATGCCAATAAACAGATTTTATAAATAAATAAGGCATAAGTGGAAGTGGTTTGTGATATTTATTTAGTATGATTTTGTCAATATTGATGATTGACAGCAGTATTTAAGACTGACACAACAGTGCCTTCCTCCTTGCCAGGCTTCAATAACATCACAATAATTGCCTCCCAGAGTGGGGGCAGAATGTCGATGACATGGGCTAGCAACTCTGCATACTCTTTGTAGAAGTGTGCAGTAAGAATATAGTTACTGGGGTACGGCTCCCCAGTATGCTTCTGCCAAACAAAATCATTTCAGTCAGTTTTCTAGAGGATTGTAACCTCTGTCAGTATTCTCAAACAAGATTTAAAAAATCCTTTCAAGATACTCTGGTACTACCAACCCGCCACCGTGGATTAGACCTTCACAAAAAAGAAAAAAGGCCATAAAGGTTACCAGGATTCCCTCTGTGTACTAAGCAAACCACCATCATCATTTCCGATGACTAGTACGTCTTGTAATGCACATGGAGGACACACTAGTCTCACAAGTGTACTCCCAAGCTGCTCTTTCTAACCATAAACCCTACCAGTTACATATTTTCCAAAGTGCCTGCTCTCAAAATCTGTCTCATTCTTGTTTTCAGCATGCATCACCGCTCAATAGGCCTCGAGATCCCCACTGTGGCCATGGGTATTCCAGGCAAATCCTGATAGACTTCAAATTCCCAGCGTGTTTTGGCTAGCAAATTCCCCCCCAATGTATGCGTTAAGCAGTGGGTCATAACCTTTTGACTTGTCTGGACCCCACCACTGAATCGGTAATGGAAGCAAATACACAAATTACGAGCTATTTTCTTTTTTTACAACCAAATAAACCAAAGTTGACATTTTAATTTTAATGGGAAAGCTGGAGCTTTTCAAAATGTTTTTAATTCTAAAATACTAAGTAACATAATAGATTAAAACACAGGACTCTTTAAAAAAAACTTTTTATTGTAAAAGTACACACAGTTAATTACAACGATATTGTATACCACATCCCATCAAACCATTAAATCATCTTTCCCACTGACAGGCAAGAGTACATTTGTTAGGTTACATTTCGGTACCCTTCCTGCTGGATATTCCTTATAGGGTCTCTTCCTCCCGGGGATAGTTGGCGCACATAAGTGTCCTCTGTAAATTTTCCATTTATTCCAAATTTGTTCCCATTTCTTGGGGCACCCCATTTTTTCATAGACGGATATTTCTGCACCATTGCCCATTCCATGTCTTTTTCCCATTCTGCCACAGTGGGCAGTGTTTCCACTCCCCATTTCCTTGCGATGTTATGTTTACCTATTGTACAGCCTAGTGTAACCAAGACGCTTACCATTGAGGTCTGTTGGTCCCCATATATTGAGCAGGCATAGTTGTGGTGTTTGTTGCAGTTGCTTGCCTAAACCGTTTGTGATTGTGTCACTATTGCGCTCCAGTATCTCTAAATGGGAGAGCAACCCCAGATGATATGAAAGAACATACCCCCTCCCCGCATTGTTGTCTGCATGATGCGTCCTCTTTACATTTTATTTTTGTCATTTGTTTCAGGAGTAGTGTGTTCTGTGCAGAACTTTGAGTTGTATTAGGTTCAGTATGGAGCTTATGGCGACCTCTCTGGGCAAAGTGACCACTTCCTGCCAGTCCTCTTCTTCTAATTTGCCCAAATTACTCTGCCATTGCTCCTGCAGTTTTGTTAGGGGGTCCGGCATAGCATTCAGTAACTTTATGGTAAATCTATTTTATAGCCTTATCATAAATTTGGTCACATAATAGTCTGTCTTCTAACGGGGTTGATTCTGGACGAGTTGAGCCTGACGGGTGACCCGACATTATTGTGCGTCTAATTTCTAAATACCAGTAAGTCTCAGATGTCGCCATCTCAAATTCCTCTTTTAACGTCTCAAAAGACTTAATTTTGCCCTTTGTCCACAAGTCCACTGTTGAAATACCAATCAAGTCCCATTTGTCAAAACCTAGCTGCCCGATCAATTCTCCGAGTATCTGAGTGTCCGAAAACGGCGTCATCTGCGTTATTTTATGTTCACATCCTAGCTGCTTTATCGTATGCCAGAGATGAACCGTTTGTTGTGTCGGCCCTGTTTACACCTGCCTTTTGGGATTAATGTAGAGTGCTTGTCTATAACCTCTTGGGCCCATAAGGAATTCATCCATTTGGTATGAACTGTCTGTTTGTGAGCTGTATATCCATTGGTTGATTACTGCCAATTGAGTTGCCCAATAATACAACCGGATATCTGTGAGGGCTATACCATCCTCATACCAGCTCTTTACGAGCTTGCGCGTGTCTATCCTCAGAGGTTTCCCCTCCCACAGCAATGATCTGACTTAGTTCTCAATCTGGGAAAAATATGTGTCTGATATGGGGAATGGTGTATCTTGTAGGACATACAAGAATCTTGGAAGTGCCATCATTTTAAAAAGGGCCGCTCGGTCCAGGAGGGACAGCTGCAGTGTTCTCCAATGTCGTGCATAATGCTATAATCATTTAAATGGTCCAAGAAGGTTGTGTGTGTGTAAAAGAGTGAGGGATCTCTGGTAACATAGATCCCTAAATATCTGAATCTTTCCTCTGTCACCGTCACTGCACAGCCCGAAGGCAACTTTGGTATAGGGACCTGAAGAATAAATAATATTGATTTGGACCAGTTGATGATGTATCCAGAATATTTACGGACGTTAGTAAAAATTTGTGTAATCCTGCCTATTGATGAGTGGGATGACGCCATATACAGGAGGATATTGTCCACATAGAGAGAAATGCTATCCTCTCATCCCTCTGTCCAGTTCAGGCCTTTGATTATGGGGTCTCCCCTAATCCAAGCCGCCAGAGGCTCAAGTATGAAGGCAAAGATCAGTGGTGAGGGGGAAGGGACTCAACACATGTCCATTCACGGTTACGTGGGCCAGGGACTGCGTGTATAATAATTTTACAATGCGAAAACAAATTCCTAGGCAATCTGAGCATAAATCAGAACAATTTAAGCGTGTCAAGTAAAAGGATAAGTGTGACAACAAAGTGATGTAAAAAATACAAAATGTAATAAATACACATATAATTAGTGTGGTACACAATCAACATCATCCTATTTTCAGTTGAAATCTAGTTGATATATTTGTCATACATTGAAGAAAATTAACTGTGTTGATTAAAAATGAATCCGACAGTTTGATACAGGTAGCATATTCATATTTCTTTGCATTAGATAATATAGGTGGCAAATAATTTTACCCAGTGTATAAATTTGGGGCCGAAACCCAATCTCTCCAGCACATCAAATAAGTACGGCCATTCGATGGTGTCGAACATTATTCTGGCGCTTCTCTGATGGTGTCATTTCTACCCAGCACACCATGCAGTTGTCAAAGATTTAGTGCTGTGTTCCTCCCAGGCATGAAGCCTGATTGATCGGGGTGCACTAGTTTCGTGATCACTGGCATTAGTCTATTAGCCAATATTTGTTCTAATATTTTGGCTCCTGCATTGATAAGTGAAATGGGTTGGTATGGATCACAAAGTTCAGATGGCTTACCCTGTTTATGTATCACTACAATGAAAACAAAGTCTCTAGTCTCTGGGTAGGCAACCCTGTTGTATACTTTTGTCGTACATTTCTTTCATATGGGGTGCGATTTTTATTTTGTAGCGATCAATTTATATAATTCAATAGGGACCCCATTGGGTCCCATTGCTTTCCCCGATTGTAAACTATTAATTGCCCTTGTGATTTCTTCATCCATAATGTTGCTATCTAGAAGAATACTGCCATCCCCTGTTAGGGGGGGAAGGTGCATTTCTGCAAGTAAATCTCTGGAGTCGTCTGATGTGGCCAAGGCGGTAGATGTATATATCTGCCTAAAATGTGTTGCAAATACCTCCACTATCTCCCGTGGGTCATTTATCATTGCTCCGTTCTCAGTTTTCAAGCATGCTACCCATCTATTTGCTTGTTCACATCTATCTAACCATGCCAATAATTTGCACGCTTTATTGCCGGGTTCATACACTTTGTGGAATATAGTCAGTCTTTTTCTTTTGGCTTCCTCCGTTACCCTATTTTTGTATTCTTGTTTTTTGATTTCCAGCACGTGAAGGGCTGCTGTGCTGTCTGTTTGGGCAGCCTGTGATTCCCTTTCCAGTTTATCGGTTTCTAAATCTATAAGGTCTTTCTGGCGGTCCTTTTTATGTCCAGTCATCAGGGAGACGCCTCTCCATTTAATACAGTTTTGAATGCCTCCCATAGCTTCTGGGAGGAAGCAACAGAGCCTGCATTTTCTTTAAAATAGTTTTCTGTGGTTTGAATTAGATCATCTCTTATATGGGGGTGTTTTAAATATCCGGGGTTGAGAGAGATTTTGTTTTGAGTTAGTTTTGTTCCCTGAGAGTAGATGAGCCAGATCTGTGAATGATCGGATATGCCTCTTACTAAGTGCTGGATTTCTTTAATGCAGGGCAACTGGTGAGCCTGTGTCAGTATATATTCAAAACGCGACTGGCTTTTGTGTGCTCCTGAGTGAAAGGTGAATTGCAAGGTCTTGGGATTGTCCGCTCTCCAGACATCTATTAGACCCATTGCGTTGAAGTAGTTTGATAGGGTGGTGGTTTGACTGTGCGTACATCTAGGAGGTTTACGGTCTTTTTGACCGCAGAGCACCACATTTAGATCACCCCAAATATCCAGTCTCCCGCTGGTAGTTCCAGGAACATTGCACTCAAATCAGGTTAAGTTATTTTTTGTAATGTCGGAGGTATGTAGATTGTTAATATATTTAAGAGTTTACCCTCCCCTCTCCCAGCTGTAGCAGCAAATCTCCCCAGTGGGTCCATCCATGTATGGACTATCGTATATGGACATTTCTTATTTAACAGTATTCCGGTCCCGCTGGAGTCTGTCGTAAAATCAGAGTGTACAATTAACTTGTATCCCCCTCTGTTCAATGCCATACACTTATTACCTACCAAGTGGGTTTCCTGCAATAGTATTACATCAGGTGTGTGTTTTCATAAGAATTGTAGGACTATCCCTCTTTTCAATTTCTCTTCCAGCCCACTGACATTCCCGGAGAGTAACCTGAGAGTGTAATTGTCTTATGCAAGGTCTTTCCTGACATGATGGCGGGTGATTCTGAATTTTCCTTCCACTTTGTCAGAGGATGTAGCCTGGTGTTTGCAGTGTTGCGCTGTGTGTATAATTTCCTGTGCTGAGTTCATTGTGTGTGAAAAACTGTTTCAAAACATTGTGGACTGTGCTACTCCTACTGACTGATATCAAAAGAAATTACATTATCCCCCCTCCCTGCATGGCAGTTTTGGAATTGCCTGTCCCTTCCCGTTGAAATCGGGGGAATCTTGGGCCCCCAGAAGCCGGTGCCCCCCCACCATCCTCCCCAACGATAAATACTGCGTGGCACCAATTTCACAATTCTGCATGCATTTCCCGCTCTCTTCTTGTTCCATGAAATGACATCGAGGAATTAGTTGGTCGGTCAGGTTTACGTGTTCATTGCTATGGCTGTTGTTCTGGATCCTTTACTTCAACCCCAATAGATATATGTATAATTTGTCTCTGCGGCCACAACCGTGTTTTAGTATTTGCGCTAACGAAAGCAATCTACAGGGTGGCTACTTACTCAGCTTTATCCAATCCCTCATTTGATTTCATGGTATTTTCTCGTACTGCATCCGGTTTCGTCATTCTGTTTGCACTCCTCCCTAACTTGTCATCCGAGGGTTTAGGCTTGCCCACTGTGCGCCATCCCTCTAGCCAGTCCCAAGTTTCTTCAGGAGTAGAGAAGAACCAAGTTTTACCTTGCGCCTCCACCCTCAATTTGGCAGGGAACAGCACTCTGTACTTTAGTTCTTTGCCTCTAAGTGCCTTTTCTCTTCTAGGAAGTTTCGCCTTTCCCGCTGTACATAAGGTGTAAAGTCTGGGAAGAATGCAATTGATACACTTTTCTATCATACTTGTGGAGCTGTACAAGCTGTTTGCAGTATGACGTCACAGTCGTGGAAGTTAAATATTTGGGCTAGGATCGGTCGTGGCGGGGTCGTGGTTTGGGCTTACCTACTGGGACTCTGTGTGCCCTTTCAACGGAAAAGTAGTTAGATAGTCCTCAGGTTGCAGGTATTTTTGTATTAATTCTTCTACAAAGAGATCTGTTGCTGATCCCTCTGCCCGTTCCGGAACCCCAATAATTATTCTGTTATTACTTCTGGAGCAGCCTTCATACTCGTCCAACTTAGCTTCCAGTGTTTTGGTTGTGGTTTGCAATCGCTGTACTTGTTGTTGAAGAGTCTTGGTATCCACTTTCAATGAACTTGTCACGTCTTCGACTTCTTGTTCCCGGTCTCCAAAGTTGTGCAGATCTGCTCTCATACGTGAAACCTCAGTGGACACCGAGTCTATACGTGCTTCTAATGAAGTTTGTATTTTGTTGATCGCCGCTATGACATCATTTAATGTTGGTTCCTCCTTTTCCATTGGGCGGTCGGATTGGGTATGTACATCTTCTATACTTTTTTGTAAAGCATATTTGTCAAGCTTGGTTTGATGTTTCCCACGTTCTCCTTTGTTGCCGAACATGGTTGGTGCAAACTGGTGTAGTTTGTTACGTTTGTCCACCGGCTCCCCTTACCTAGGTACTCCCCGCCGCCTGCTTGGCGAACGTGCACCACGGCTTGTCGGTTTTTCCTATGGAGGGGAAGCCTAGCCAATCTGTGCGCCGCATAGGTCTGTGCGTAGATGTTACTCGGCATGTAACAGTTCTTCTATTTGTAGAGCGGCAGTCAGGAGTCAGGAGAATGGCTCTAGTTCATTTTAATATGTGGATCTAGTGTTCGCTCCATAGCCCTACACCGCTGCTCGGGGGCAGCCCTTATGATGAGTCAGCTCTCCGTTCCCTCCTTTGCTACTACCTGGGGCACAGTTCTTTGCCACTCCAATGCACTATGCACTGTACTCACTGCGTCACCAGGTCTCGCTCATGGCGGCCTTGTTATTTCCTTGCCTTCGTTCTTCAGTTATAGCAGCCCAGACCATCAAGTGCAAATTCTGCGTCACCGATACTCACAACAGGTCACCAGGTTTGTGGGCACTTATTATGCTGGACACCCAGTGCAGTCCATTTACGGCCTTTTCAGTGTTGGGTCCCTCTCACGGTCCCTCCGATGTCTCTGGGGACCCAGAGTCAGCTTTCGGCGTTCACAGGCCTGTCAAGTATCACGCATCAGGTGTGACGCTCACGCATTTCAGTGTGGTGTTCCGCATCACCGCACTGAAATACATTGTCACGCATTTAATGCCACTCTGGCTACGCAGGGTGACAGCGCGTGCCGCCGGCGCTGCGCGCCAGCTCTGCTGCTCCCCGCAGACGTGCTACCAGCAGCTGGGCTCAGTAAGTTAATAGTTAAATGTCGAGACTGTCTGCTCTCGGCTCTGGAGTGGCTGAGAGTGCTACAGTGTAATATATCTGCCCGACAGCCTGTCATGCCTAGCTGGATATTTCCTGTGGCCCGTGGCACTGCACGGCTTTCAGACGCACCACACTGAGACTGACTAGGGGGCCGGGGATTAAATCCGGATGTGACCGCCGTTGTGCCTTGTCACGTCCTGAAGGAAGTGAGGTAGGTCAGAAGCGGAGGGGGACATCCCTCTCCTGATGGCGTTGAGTTTGATTTCACTTTTATTTCTTGCAGTGCAGGGGCTTGTGTGTTCTCTGCCCAATCACTGTGTGGAGGCCGCGGGCTGGGCAGCAAATGGTCCCGGAATCACATCCTCGCCTGACCTCAGCCGGCAGTGCTGCAGCCAGCCCTAGCAGACCGGAGTGAGGTGCTGCCTAGAAGTGCCATCCATCTGTAGCTTCCGGACACACTAACTCATCTGCGACCGGGCAGCGGCCCAAGTAGGTATCATGACGATATTTCTGGTCCTGGTGCTCCATTTCCCTGATGCTCCATTATTGCCCACTATGATGCCCAGTACCTGTTTATTGCCCTCCCTGGTGCCATATTATTGTCGTGTCTGGTTACCCTCATAGACGCCTTGCCATTGTTCTCTTTTAGGCCTTATTAGCCCCTTTGATGACATTATAGCCCCTCTGATTCTCTCCCCTGCCCTCTCGGATGCCCTATTATTACCCAATCTGAAGCACCACTTTTATTCTCTCGGACGCCCGTTAGTCTTATCTAATTTGCTGTCATTCCTGCCACTGATGCTCTGTTATTGACACCTCTGAGGCCCTATCATTGTCCTTTCTGGTGCCATGTTAACCCCCCTGATGCCCTCTTAACGCCCCCTCTGATGCAGTATTATTGCCTTGTTCGAAGTAGTATGATTTCCTTATGTATTGCCCTGTTACTAACCCATTCCTTGGTCTATTATTGTCCTGCCGTGTGCCGTTTTTGTACTGCCCTATCTCCCTGTTAATGCCCTCTGTGATGCCTGATTGCTGCCAACTCTGATTTATTTAGAAATCTGTTTATTAAGTTTTAAGTTTTGCAGCAAAAAAATCATACAATGTAGTTCAGAATGGCAAAGAGCATAATTACAACTAATGCACAGTAAGGTCTCAGAGCATATCACATATAATCATAACACTTTACACCAATTGAGGGGCATTCAGTATTGACTAAAGTTGTAACCCGTGAGTCTGTAAGGACAACTATCATCACGCGTGATGTTGCAGTCTCTGTGCTAGCTGAAAGTAGCAAGTCGCAGTCTTATTCGCCAAAGACGTATGCTGCCCAGTGTACCCCCTGATCAATAATCAAACAGCTTTGTGCTCCCGTACTGCAACTGGGGAACTGTCCTTCCTGCCACAGAACAACGAAAACAACATCCAACAGCAGCTCTCCTGTTTTAATTCTAGGCGTCCTTCCCCCTCAAACCCCCCTCCCGTCGAGTCCCTCCCCCGGCCCCCACCCCCAGGAATGTCATGTGTACTAACATCCGGGCTGCGGCATGCAGGGACTCCAGAATCCAAGCAAACCAACCCCAGCGCTGCGGCACCCCGTCAGATCGGACCCCCTCCCTGCAGCTAACGCGGTTCCTGCAGCTCGCCCTCGTCCCCAGCCAGAGTCACCCCATCAGATTGTAGCAGGACCTGCAGCATCTCTCCCCATTGGGATGCGATCGGTGTCATCCAGAGGCCCAGTGTTTCCTCCCTCCGAAGTGCCACCTCCTCCGCCTTGGCCCAGACTAGAAAAGAGCCGCGCCACGCCCGCACGTGTGGCGCAGCGTCTGCCTTCCAGCGTTTAGTGATGAGTCGCTTTGCCACTATGATCCCCAGATCTATAAAACGAGATGCTACCTTGAACGGGGGCGACCTATGAAAGAGGTGCAACAGGTAAGTAGGCCACTCAGGGGGGATCTCCCGTCCCGTACACCTACGGAGCATCCCGTGTATCGTCTGCCAGTATGTGCTCAGTTCCGGGCAGCCCCACAGCATGTGAAGCAGATCAGCATCAACCTCCGCACAACGGGGACAGCTGGCATCCACACGGTGGAAATATCTATTAATGGCAGCAGGCGTTAGGTAGGCCCTATGCAAGACGAAGAACTGTATTTGGCGGAATCTCATGTTTCTAGGTACCCTCCACGGCCCTTGTAACACCTTTTCCCATTCTTTGTCCGCCATGGGGCGGGCAAGGTCTCCCTCCCATTTCTCGCGTAGTGCACCCAGACTTGGCACAGCATGTGTGCGTAAGGCCGCGGCAAACCACTTGATCAGGTGCCCCCCTCGGCCCAAGACGTGGAGATATTGCATCACCAAGTGTTGTTCCGGCTCCTCCCGCAGGTCTCCCCAGTGCCCTGTGAGCGTCTCCACCAGGGCCCGATGGCGGAGGAACTGGCCCTGCGCCAGCCCCGTCTCCTCCGCAAGGGTCACGAACGACAACAGTTCTCCCTCACGGTAGAGATCCTCTAAAGCAGGGGTCTTCAAACTGTGGGGCGCGACCCCCAGGGGGGCCGTGGAGTGATGCAAAGGGGGTCGCGCCTTCCCAGTCACACTTCTGCCCAGGCCCAAGGGCTTCAGCCCCCCCCCTTCCCCCGTCCTGTGTCTCAGCCCGGGCTGCTGCAGTGAAACTTGAGCTGCTGGGGGCTCAGCTGGGCAGTGTCTCCTATCTCCGGCACCCCCGTGTTTTTTCACAGGTCTTTAAAGACCATTTAACATGCCTTTGTAAACTGGTTACAGAGGCTTAGGTTTTTTTGCTGGTTTCAGTACCCCCTGGGTCCCCACTGTGCCTATTCCTTACATTTGGATTTTCCATTCACTGCCGTAGTGTGAGAATGCATTTCATGGAAAGGAATACAAAGTTGGCTTCCTGGGGGCGCCGTGTGTGAAAGTTTATTGTGCTTTTGAAGCACCTGCTGCAGCGTTTCTTTCCCGGCAATTACCAGGCCTCACATAAATGTCAAGATAACTTGTGTGATTAATTATCTTCCTGGAGAGAGATCAGAATTTTGTATAGTTGAGGTTTTGACTTGGGCGATGTTAGTGCAGAGGGTTAATATGCCTGCTGCAAAGAACGTATACCAAGTAGATTACAGATATGATGTGAAGAGATCAGCAGGTTACTGCTTTCAAAAGAGACATCCTTTTGTTACTTGCAATTTATAACTTAAAGTCCTGATAGAGAATAGTGAGCTATTAACTTTCATCCTAGAACTGCATACACACTGCAAAGAATACATTATTAGACCATTGATTAATGTTGCAAAAAGGGTTAATTTGGCTAGAAATCAATTCTTATTATTAAAGGAAACTCCCAACTATGCTGTTTCTTTTTCGACTCTGAGTTTGTGCTTCTCCACACCAAGCACTCTTGAACTATACTGCCTACCAGTATGGATGACATGTGACTCCTATACTTTTAGTCCTTTGGCTTATGTAACATTTCCTATACACTGATTTACACACTTATGATTGATTGTCTCTGTGTAATGTGTGTGTAATGCAAAGTGCTCGGACACCCTACACTGGTATGAGTGGCACTATATAACTAATTCAATGCATCTGAGAGAGTGTGGTTATGGAGACTTGGTCACTGTTAAAGGGTGCTAGTGAGAGAATCCGTGGTGGGGGTGGTCATTGGGGGGGCACCAACAAACATTGTCGCACAGGGCACCACCAGCACTAAAGCTGGCCCTGGGAAGTATGCACAGATAAGCGCTGAAAATACCGCTTTAGGTGACTGCTTTTTTTGTACCGACTGGGCCATCAAAATAATCTGCTGGCAACCCTAACCATAGGACTGGAAGTTTGTTGCAGGATCAGCACATTATTTATTTCCTTCACCCTCGATCCCCGATTAATGCCGCAATAGTTTAACTTAGATCTTAAAGTCTACGCCCCGTCAATAACATGCTGAGTTACTTCATGGGTCTGGGAATGCACCCTGCATTCAGACAACTCATTCCTCATTCTCGCCTTTCATTGTCACGCTCACCCTGCACTCACAGTGATCACAATGCACTCACACTGATCACCATGCACTTGCACCATTCACCCGCTCACCTTGCACTCACAGCGATCACAATGCACTCACACTGATCACCATGCACTTGCACCATTCACCCGCTCACCCTGCACTCACAGTGATCACAATGCACTCACACTGATCACCATGCACTTGCACCATTCACCCGCTCACCTTGCACTCACAGTGATCACTCTGCTCTCAAAATGCACTTGTCCTGCTCACACTATACCTCAACCTGCAGTCACACGAGTACACTACTCATCCTGCACTCATGTGACACTTCACTCACCTGTCCCCCTCACTACTCAATATGCAACTCACTCAAACAAGCCCATCAGTAATCATACATTCATTCATCCCATTCTGAACTTGCATCCGCACCCAAAATGAGAGAGGACAGCAAGGGAGTGAGAGAATTTGATTGAAGAGGTCAGGGATGAGGAGAAATGTGAATTGCCGAAGAGAAGTGTGGACACGCAAGAAGTGAGTGTGATCCAAAGGTGAGGGCTTCTGTTAGAACAAAGGGGAGATGTGAAAGAGGAATGGGGGGACTGGAGAGGTGTAAGATACAAATAGACAAAAATTTGAATGAAGAGACGAGGTGAATGAGAAGTGCTGAGGGGCACGGGAGGTGACAGGGCCAGAGAGGCCATGAGATAAATGTGAGAGACTGTTAGAGATGAGGGCAGTGAAAGGACAGAATGGCAAGAGGTGATTAAAGGTGAAGTGAGAGGTTGAATGGGGAGAGTTCAGAAGTTGTAAAAAGGGGTGAAAGAAAATGACCTGCAAAGTGAGAGAGGGATCCGGGGTTAGGAGAGGAGAGAGGGATGGAAGGGAGGGGGTGAGAGGAAAGCTGCATGGGTAAAAGGCTTAACTCTACACAAAACCGCCAGGGTTTTAAGGGACCCCTGCTTCTTCCGGGCAGGGCCAGGTGAGCTTCTAATGTGGCAGCACGTATTGCTGCAGAGTGGAAGGCCCTTCACAAACGTTGACTTGAAATCTTTCTGATGATAATTGCTGTATTTTGGTTATAAATGGGTACTGATTGGGTGAAATCTTTCCTCAGCGTTACTGTGTGTAACAAATATCAAAATAATGAAGCAATGCTATCCCAAAATATGCGGCATCACATAACCTTATTTACATTTTCATCCCACGCAATTTAGTCAACAGGTTTAGACATTTTTGTCAAGAGGGGGTCCTTACGCCTCAAAATGTTGACAGGGGGGTCTCGGCATCCAAAAGTTTGAAGACCTCTGCTCTAAAGTGTGGATATCCACCGCATGCCAGTCCCTCAGTTCCGCGGCCCCAAGTGTGTCCCGGCCACAAGGGGAACCCTCCAGGGGCATAGCTGGGACATAAGGGATCCTGGCACTGGTGAGCCGAAGGCTTCTACGGTAGCATTTGCACGCCACCGCTAACAGCACCGGTGCTGGCCGTGAAGCACCTGTCGTCGGGTGAAAGATCCGCAGAAGCTCCGCCACTGCCATCGGAGGACTCTCCGCCGTTGCAGTATCCTCCCGACACCTGTCCGCCAGCCACCGGGCCACCCATTGCAACTGCGCCGCCAAATAGTAGTGTTCAAGACAGGGCATTGCGAGCCCGCCCTGGCCAACGGGAAGGCATAGTTTGGGCAGCGCAACCCTGCGGCGTGCCGCTCCCCATACAAAATCCCGGAGGGAGCGCATGAGGCCTGCGAAGAAAGACGCCGGTAAGTACAACGGCAGATTGGCAAAGTAGTACAACAACCGAGGCAGCACTACCATCTTGACCAGCGCTATTCGGCCAGTGACAGACAGGGCAAGCGTACTCCAGAACGCCATCTGAGTCCGAAGCGCCGTCACGGCTCGTCCCAGGTTCCCCTCCACCAGGTCCTCTGGCCGGCGATAGATCTGGACTCCCAAGTAACGAAAGGTGTCCGGTTGCCACTGCACTCGTACCCCACCAAGCTGGTAAGCGGGATCCTGAGTGTCGTCTCGAAATGCATAGAGGCAGGATTTGGCCGCATTCACCCGGAGTCCCGAGAGCTGTTCAAAAGTAGACAGGACACGCTCCAAGTCCGCAGGGATAGAAGACACATCTCTAACAAAAACTAGGAGGTCATCCGCATAAAGGGATACCTGGTGTACCGCATCTCCCAGCGGAATGCCGTCTGCCAAGTCTCTACGAAGCGTCGCCGCCAACGGCTCCATTGCGAGCGCAAACAGGAGGGGCGACAACGGGCAGCCCTGCCTGGTGCCGCGTCCGACCTTGATGGGTTCCGAAACATACGGGCCAGTACGCACTCTCACCGTCGGGCCCTTATACAGAAGAGCCGCCAGCTGGAGAAAGCCGAGCCCCAGCCCGAATCGCAACAGTGTAGTCACCAGGTACCCCCATTCCAGGCTATCAAAGGCTTTCTCCAGGTCTAAAATCAGACAGCCTGCCCGGGGCCAGAGGCGGGTGCTCTCCGCCATGACTGGAAAGAACCGCCTCAAATTGAGAGAGGTGCTGCGCTTGGGCACGAAGCCGTTTTGATCACTGTGTACCAGCGCAGGCATCACCGGCGCAGGCATCACCGGCGCCAGCCTCTCCGCCAGTATCTTCGCCAGGATTTTATAGTCTGTATTGAGCAGGGCGAGCGGGCGGTAAGACCCCAGCTGGGTGGCATAGCGGCCCGGCTTAAGTAGGGAAATCAGATAGGCCTCCTTCATCGACTCCGGTAGCGTGCCCTTCTCCAGAGCTGTTAAGTAGAGGCTGTGGAGTTTTGGTATCAGAGACTCTCGGTAGGCCTTATAGTATTCCGCCGGGAGCCCATCCGGCCCCGGTGCCCTCCCCGTCGCCAGCGAGGAGACAGCATCCCCTATCTCCTCCACTGCGGGGGGGCCCTCCAGGAGTTCATGGTGCTCCTCCGGCACCACGGGCAGTACTACACTGCCCAAAAATTCATCCAAGTCACACTCTCTTCTCCTTCCAGTTGACCGGTACAGAGGGGTATAGTACGCCGTGAATGCTTGGTGAATTTCCCATTGGGTGTGGACAAGCGTACCATCAGGACCGGCAATGGCGCCTATTGGGGCTCGAGCGGTCTCCTGCCGAATCAGCCAGGCCAGGAGCCGCCCAGCCCTATCCGACGTAGCGTGCACCCTAGCCGAGTGAGCCGCATAATTAAGGCAGCGTAGTCGGTCTAGAAGTTCGGCATGGCGTGCCCTGAGCGCCAATAGGCCACTTGAGTCCGCACCGCCACCCTCCCCGAGTAATTCACACGCGAGGAGGCGGGATTCCAGGTCGGCGAGAGTTCGCGCCAACTGCCTACGAATATTCCATGTCGCACCCAAGCAGTGCCCCCTAATATACACCTTATGGGCGTCCCATTCCAACAGCTCACTATCCGTAGTGCCCTCATTTAGATCAAAGTATTGTTCGATCGCCGTACCCAGGGAGGCACGAAACTCCGAGTCCTCCAAGGCCACCGTCTGAAGGCGCCAGGTCGGAACCGGAGGTCTATCCGGTCGCCACCGAAGTCCCAGGATGAGGGGATTGTGGTCCGAGTGCGTCCGGCCCATATATTCCACCCGAACCACCCACGAAAGCACTGATTGGGTACCCACCACCCTGTCCAACCGAACATGGAGGCCGTGAACCGCTGAATAGAATGAGTAGACGCGGTCGCCGGGGTGGATGCTCCGCCACAGGTCAATCAGGGTCCACTGCGATAACCAGGCGGCCAGGGCCCTAGCGTTCGACCCCACCTGTGTGCTCCGCAGGGGTGGGAAGGACCGGTCTAAGTGCACATCTAGGACGGAATTAAAATCTCCTCCCAAGAGCCAGGGAAGGCCAGCGTATGGCGCCAGTACCGCCGACAGACCGGCCAAATAAGAGGACTGTTCTACATTTGGCGCATAAAGGGACCCCAGCAGTACCTGTTGCCCTCAATCTTCCCGTGCACCAGGGTAGACCTCCCCTCCGGGTCGATGTTCTGCTCGATTTTCCCGGCCTTCTTGTGAGGAACAATGATGGAATGTGACTTCAGTCTCTTATCATTCAAGTCTAAGGGTTAGAGTAGTGAATGGAGCCTATTTACTAGGCACTTCGACATGATTCTGTGCTCTTCCCCATAGATCAGGGCTTGCACACATAGCCTAGGGGATAGATTTGTTAGTATTAGGGATAACCTGTCCTGTAGTGAGGGTATTTCATGGAGCTGTGCTGAATTCAGGCCTGGTAGGCCTCAAACGGGAGAGACTCCATCTTTCTTTCTGCTCCGGCAGCTTGGGATGCTTCTAGGTCAAATGTAATGTTTTAGTTATGAGGTGTTATTCGCTTGGAGAGAACCGGTTCAGGCCGGCCCTTATCGAAGGATTGTATTTTTCTTCATGCCGAAGACACTACATCAGGCCGGCCGGCTGGGAACGTGTCCTTGGTACGGGGAGGTACAAGAATTTGGTGGGCGGCAGGTTACGGGCCGGAATTTTCCATGAGGAAACGCACCTCTATATTAGTGAAAGTCTGAGGCAGTTACATGTTCAGTCCGTAGGCGGCATCTAGCCGTTAGCAGTAAAGCTACTACTTATTCCAGGGAAGACAGACGCCATCTTGAAGGCAGAGAAGAACAGAGGGGCAGATGCTCTCCTAGCAGAATAGCCAGAGAGGAGAGAGTAGCCGATAAGGAAGAGGTCCCAGTGACTCGGAGAAGGGTGATTCCAGGCGAGCCGAGGCACAGACGAGAAGGGAACCTAGATGACCACTGAGTGCAGGCTACATACTACTAAGGTGATGTCGACCCTTTCTTATTAGAGTGTACAACTTAATCTTTCACTTTTCTTTGCAGGTTATGTGTTATATTGTAATGTTATGTGATTGCGTATGTAATGAGTAATAAAGTACCCAGTTTGTAGTGAACCAACATGTGCTGCGTGTTCTTGTATGAGAGGGTAGCCTATTCTTCTAGTCAGCTGCGGCTACATGAACAGATGTTAACCCTGATCAGGTAAGTGGTAACTGAATAAGGGAAAGAGGAGCCCCTCGAACCTGAGAACAGGCTATGCTCGAACTGGCAATCCTTGTGTGATCTGATGAATAGTGAGACTGATTCCCTTTTTGTATGTTATGGTGATCATAGGATGAACTGTCGTATGAGACTGCCGTCTAGGTAGAGAGGTCTGGATTCGTATAGGATCGCGAGGCCGCCACTTGTGATACTGTTGTATGGGCAGAGAGGTCTGGATTCGTAGGGGATCGCGAGGCCGCCGATTGTGCTGAGACTGCCGTCTGGGTAGAGAGGTCTGGATTCGTATGGGATCGCGAGGCCGCCACTTGTGCTGAGACTGCCGTCTGGGTAGAGAGGTCTGGATTCGTATGGGATCGCGAGGCCGCCACTTGTGATACTGTCGTATGGGCAGAGAGGTCTGGATTCGTATGGGATCGCGAGGCCGCCGATTGTGCTGAGACTGCCGTCTGGGTAGGGAGGTCTGGATTCGTGTGGGATCGCGAGGCCGCCACTTGTGATACTGTTGTATGGGCAGAGAGGTCTGGATTCGTATGGGATCGCGAGGCCGCCGATTGTGCTGAGACTGCCGTCTGGGTAGAGAGGTCTGGATTCGTATGGGATCGCGAGGCCGCCGATTATAAGAGGTCTTGGTATGTATAGTAGGAATCCCCTGTCCTTAGGTGGTAGATATATGTGGTTGCACTATTGTAAATAGGTTCTAGGGAGGGGGTAACGTTCTGGCTGGGTTAGTGAGGCTCTGATGAGCGGGTTCTATCTGATCCGAAGCTGTGCGAATTGCTCGTTATAAATACAAGAATCGGCGTGGTCGGGTTTCGACGCGAAAGGTGCGTCTGGTCGTGGCGAAAGCCGGACTGGATTGGAATCCTGATGAATGGGATGGTAATATCTGGAACTCGAGTGATTCTCCTTCCTCGGGTGAGGAGTCTGCCAAGCGCGAGTCCTCTCGCTCCGGCCGTGATTGTAAGTCTGCTTCTTGCGCCTCTGATGGTGCACCCCGTGATTGCGCTCGTCCTTCGAGCGGGGTCGATGCTTCTTACACTGATTGTTCCTCTACGTGTACTGGTCGAGCTCCTTGTGATGCTCGTCCCGCGGTCTCGGTGCATCCAGTTTTTCGGCGGAAGTTGCAGCAGGCTCCCGGTGCTCCGAATGGTATTGCTTTAGACTCTTTGGAGGATTTTACTCAACAAGAAATTAGTGATATTTTGCAGCGATTTCGGCAGCGAGCTGGTGAGACCTTACTCACATGGATGGTACGCCTTTATGAACTGGGCGCTGCTGGCATTATGTTGGATGCTGGCGATTGTTTGAAGTTTTGTTCCTTGAGTTCGGATTCTACTGTACAGGATCATTTTCGTAACTTTAATGTTGGTGGTCAAATTTCTTTGCTTCAATTGGCGACTGAGGGTTGTAATCAAAAATATCCTACTGAGTCTGACTGGCCTGTGAATGACAAACCGTGGTATACTTTGCGCGATGCTGCGCAACGTCTCAAAGAGGAGGTGATGAAAACGGCAATTTTTCTAAATACTGCTGACAGGTTGCTTGATGGTTTCTTGACATCTTCTGTGCGGAATCGTATTATTCGTTCTTCCCCTGTTGCTTATAAGCAGGTCATGATGACTTTATTGATTAATCAGACTGATAACATGTTATCTGTGGTGCTGGAATCGGTACGCCAACTCGGTGAGTTGGGTGAGTGGTTTAAACCTGAACGGCAGTCCCGGCCTGACACTCGTACTCCTGGTGACAATAAACTTACTAGACGTGATATGTTTTTTGGTCTTATAGCCGATGGTGTGCGGAAGGAGGACATTGATGGTGAGACTACTTCTCGTTTGTGGGAAATGTTTCGCAAACGTGGCTTGGATCGAAAGGAGGGTGCCCGGCGTGTTCGGACAACTGAGTGTGATCGTGGTTTTTCTGACGGTAGCGGTGATGACGACCGCCGTGGGCGCTCTGATCGTCGTGATGATCGATGTTATGTACGTGATTTGTCCCCCCGTCGTGAGAGAGACAGGGAGAGAGAGGGGGAAAGAGAGAGGGGGAGAGATGATTATGTTAACAGCAGACGTAGAGATGATAGGGATCAATCCCCTGAGTTGAGAAGGAGAGAGGATCGACACATATTGGCCGATCGAAACCCGCAGTACAATGCAGAGAACAGGAATCCATTTCGTAATGGAGATGGATATGAACAGGAGGTATCGATACCTGGGAAACGTGAGAGTCTTTATCCTGATTTATCCTGGTACACAGAACGCAGTAAAGATGACTAGGAAATAGGTCAAGCTCCAGTACACAGATGGGCTCACAGAGATAATAGACCCTATGTAGATATTGATATTTATTGGAGACATCGTAATATCCAAAGGGCCCGAGCATTGGTAGATACAGGAGCGGAGGCCACTCTTATTCATGGAAAATCAAAGAAGTTTAAAGGTCAGCCTTTTACAATTACCGGATTAGGTGGAAAGGAAACTCCCGCAGTTCAAACTTTACTTGAAATGAGAATAGGTAGAATTCCTAGAAAAGAATACTCTGTATTAGTGGTGCCACTGTTAGAATTCATAATTGGAATTGATATTTTGAAAGGAATGACTTTGCACTTAGATGATGGATGTTACCGATTTGGAACTAAACATTATATATCGTCCAGGCCTGTACGGGTTGGTCGTTTAAGAATGCCCCCCATAAAAGTTCCCCAGGCGACAAAAGTGGTTCGTCAGAAGCAGTATCGTATTCCAGGTGGTCATGAAGAGATTAGTACCACTATTCAGGAGTTGGTGGATGCAGGAGTTATAACCCCAGTTACTTCTGCTTGGAATAATCCTGTTTGGCCTGTACGTAAGAGTGATAATTCTTGGCGCATGACTGTTGATTATCGAGAATTGAATAGACACACACCCTCTTTGACTGTTGCAGTACCGGATGTTATTACCCTAATTGAAAGAATCCAAAAACATCCAGGTACATGGTATGCGTCCATTGATATTGCTAATGCTTTCTTTTCGATTCCGATTGCCCCTGAGTGTCAGGAACAATTCAGTTTTACGTGGAACGGGCGTCAGATGACGTTTAGAAGTCTTCCCCAGGGCTATGTGCATAGTCCTACGATATGTCACCGGCTGGTGGCAGAGCATTTGGCTGAGGTACCGGTTCATCCGCAAATTCAGATATGTCACTATATTGATGATATTTTGATCCAAGGCGAAACACAAGAGGAAGTTCAGACCCAATTGGATAGAGTCATTGAGTGCTTGCGTGAGAAAGGTTGGGAAATCAACCCGGATAAATTACAAGGTCCGTCCCAGGCTGTGAAATTTTTGGGCATTAATTGGCATGAGGGGCACCGAGAAGGGATCCCTCAGGTTAAACAGAAAATTCTTGATTTTGCAGTTCCGAGGAATAGGAAAGAAGCCCAAAGCTTCATTGGCTTGTTTGGTTTGTGGCGCCAGCATATTCCTCATTTAAGTCAAATATTGGCCCCTTTGTACCAGGTCACTCGTAAAAAGAATGCATTTGAATGGGATAAATCACAGCAAGATGCGTTCAGTCTGGCAAAAGAAGCAATTCAGCATGCTCTGGATTTATGGCCTGTATGTGATGGTGATGTGGATTTGAATGTGTCTGTACAAGGCCTTTATGCGAATTGGAGTTTGTGGCAGAAACAAGGCAGGAGTAGAGTACCGTTAGGTTTCTGGACCAAAAAGTTACCTGATGCTGGTGAGCGTTATACACCTTTTGAGAAACAGTTACTTGCATGTTATTGGGCTCTGGTGGATACCGAGCAATTGACTTTGGGACATGATATAGTTTTGCGACCTGAAATTCCTATCATGCAGTGGGTTATGAGTTCGCCGAAAACTCACCGAATTGGACACGCTCAAGAGGCGAGTGTGATTAAATGGAAATGGTATATACAAGACAGGGCACGTGTGGGACAAAAAGGAGTTGCATCTTTGCATGAGCAGGTGGCACGGGCGCCATCAACTGAGACTGAGAGTGAATGTTCCGTACCTTTAGTACAGGAGTCTCCTGTTAAGTGGGGTAGACCTTTTGATGATTTGTCCGCAGAGGACAGAAACCATGTCTGGTTTACGGATGGTTCAGCAAGGTTCATAGGGACGAAACGGCATTGGAAGGCGGTGTCCTATAATCCGATCACACACAAATTGCTGAGTACAACTGGTGAGGGTAAGAGCAGTCAATTTGCTGAACTCTATGCTGTTTATCAAGTTCTGAAACAAGAGTTACCTGGCACATGTCATATTTTCACCGATTCTTGGTCTACTGCCAATGGATTGGCAGTTTGGTTACCGACTTGGCATTCCCATAGTTGGAAAATCCATTCAAAAGAACTGTGGGGAAAAGAATTATGGCAGGAGATTTGGGAAATGCTCCCACAGAGTACTGTTACAATCTTCCATGTGGATGCTCATACCCCGATAGACTCTCTTGACAAATTCTTTCATAACATTGCAGATGAGAAATCTAAAATTGCTGAGGCAGTGGTGGACAGGCAAGATTCTGATATTGCGGGATTGGCGAAATGGGCCCACCAGAAAGCAGGACACTTTGGAGAGCAAGCCACTAGCAGGTGGGCTGCTGATCGAGGAATTTATATTCCCCTAGATTTAATAAAAAATGTTATTCTACATTGTCCCATTTGTCAGCATATCAGGCAGCGCAAAGTGCCCCAAACTGTTAAAGGTCATTTACATCGCGGGAAATTGCCCGCTCAAATTTGGCAGATTGATTACATCGGTCCACTTCCTATGAGTAGGAATTGTCAATATGTTTGCACTATTGTTGATACATACAGTGGCCTGTTGGTGGCCCTTCCCTGTAAGCAAGCTACCCAATTGAATACTATTAAAACATTGGAATTGATTATGATGTATTATGGTGTGCCATTCCAAATTCAATCTGATAATGCATCCCATTTTCGTGGAAGATTGGTACAGGAATTCTGTGTGGAAAACAATATTGAATGGGTGTTTCATATACCATATTATCCACAGGCCTCGGGTCTTGTGGAGAGGTTGAATGGCCTGCTGAAAGACCAGTTACGTAAATTAACAGATGACAAGTATAAGAATTGGCGAGACTTTTTGCCTCAAGCGTTATTGATTTTGAATAACCGTCCTTTTCTAAATGCTGAATCCCCACTTATGCGTTTGTTTCCTCCGAATGTTGATGCTAAGCCCAATGAAATCAGAGAGACTGTGATGTACTGGGAGATTACTCCCGGAGCTTTGGCTCCATGTAGAGCGACCCCAGGGTCGGCAGGTTTAGACTTGCATGCCATGGATGACACCGTTATAAAAAGTAAGGATCGAGTCATCATTGAAACTGGTGTTGGTATTCATATACCAACTGGAAATTTCGGATTAATCGCCCCTAGATCGGGGCTGGCTGTAAAAGGCATTCAGGTGCTTGGAGGAATCATTGATAGTGATTATCAGGGAGAGATTAAGGTGCTCCTGCTGAATAGCAGTGAGGTTGACTTACTGATACATCAAACTGACCGAGTGGCTCAATTGCTAATAATGCCTGTTTTCAGTGGTGAGATCACAAAAGGCACTGCCCCAACGTTGCTAACTGTACGAGGCCAGAAAGGTTTTGGCTCCACAGATAATCCTGGGGCCAGAGTTTGGGTGCAGTCGCCTAAGAATCCCCCTGAACAAGCAGAAGTCATTGCAACCGGTCAAGACAACACCATTTTAGTTATGAGACCAGGGAAAGATAGCTGGGAAGCAGTCCCGGCTGACAAATGTTACTTACGAGAATGAATAATGCCTGTATTTGATTCTCTTTCAGATCATTCTTTGGACTGTTGCTGCAGGATGTGTCGGCGTTGGACTCCTTTTGGGCTGGTACGACGAGAGAGGAGGGATCCCATCAACCCGGGCTGAGTTGAGAACCCGAGTGTCGCGTTCCTTCGCTGCGTGGGATTCGTCGTCGAACTTTTGGATTACATTAGCCAAACAAGTGACTAAAGCCCCTCATTTCTGCTTGACACCGATGAGATCGGTGACGGACATTCTAGCGACTTGTTTAGTTGCTGTCCCTGCTTCATTGGAGACTTTGACTCATATTTTTAATATATCAAATGCTCGCCCCAATGTTCTTCTGGGCGATTTTGCTGCCCATGAGTATTGCCCCTTGTGTACTGTACTGTCAGACCCGATACCCCCCATCCAGTCCCAAATAGTTACCTATGATATCACACAGGGTGATGTGTGTTTTTTCCTTACTTGTGATCCTAGTGTGATTTCTGAATGTATGCGTTTAAAATTGAAAGGTGCCACTTCATTCACCGCTCATGAACGAACTTTGTGCCTTCAAAGGACACCGAAAACATGTACTTCTGTTCAGAATAACATGACTTGCAAGAGTTTGGTAGTTACCCCCAGTCATTATCGCACGATGTTACTACCTGCCGGATGGCTTTTCTCATGTGGTAATACTTCCTGGCCATATATTCCCGCAAATATTTCTGGAGGCCCTTGTGCCATTACTAGACTGAGCTTGCTAATGTTTTCATCACATCCGAATGCCAACTCTCGTGTGATTCGAGATAAAGTGAGGTTACAGGAGGATTGTGACTCATCTTTGCATTTATATTCCAAGTCTGAATACCTTAGCCTGACTATTTCAATTGTTGGTGTTCCTGCTTTGGCAGTTTATAATGCCAAATCTATTGGGAAAATGGCCTGCTGGATGGTAAAATCCATCAATCATACTTCTACAGTCCTGTCTGACATGCTATTAGACGCCCAGGGTGAACGTAGGGCTATCTTGCAAAATCGAGCGGCCATTGATTATCTTTTGCTTCTGATTTTGAGGGTCTTTGTTGTTTTAACTTGTCGGATCATACAAAATCCATTCAAGATCACATTGATAAACTACATGACTTGACAGAAGAAGTTAGAAAACACATTGACCAGGGCTGGTTTGACTGGCTCTTTAATTGGTTACCTGATTTGCATATGTTACGTCAGATATTAGGAGGTATTCTGATTACTATCGGCATTTTGATTTCTATCTGTTGCTTTATTCAGTGCATTCCTTCACTACTTCAATTCTGCACACCTGGTACTAGACATAGATCAGTTAGTCTTGTTTCATATTATTCTTCCACAGATATTAGTTCTGTTTAATGAATGTATAATAGACTGAAGTCAAGGGTGAAATGTTCTGCTCGATTTTCCCGGCCTACTTGTGAGGAACAATGATGGAATGTGACTTCAGTCTCTTATCATTCAAGTCTAAGGGTTAGAGTAGTGAATGGAGCCTATTTACTAGGCACTTCGACATGATTCTGTGCTCTTCCCCATAGATCAGGGCTTGCACACATAGCCTAGGGGATAGATTTGTTAGTATTAGGGATAACCTGTCCTGTAGTGAGGGTATTTCATGGAGCTGTGCTGAATCCAGGCCTGGTAGGCCTCAAACGGGAGAGACTCCATCTTTCTTTCTGCTCCGGCAGCTTGGGATGCTTCTAGGTCAAATGTAATGTTTTAGTTATGAGGTGTTATTCGCTTGGAGAGAACCGGTTCAGGCCGGCCCTTATCGAAGGATTGTATTTTTCTTCATGCCGAAGACACTACATCAGGCC
This sequence comes from Triturus cristatus, assembly GCF_964204655.1. NCBI lineage: Eukaryota > Metazoa > Chordata > Amphibia > Caudata > Salamandridae > Triturus > Triturus cristatus. The sequence continues at coordinate 644,141,350 of NC_140594.1, read as the reverse complement.
GGCCGGCTGGGAACGTGTCCTTGGTACGGGGAGGTACAAGAATTTGGTGGGCGGCAGGTTACGGGCCGGAATTTTCCATGAGGAAACGCACCTCTATATTAGTGAAAGTCTGAGGCAGTTACATGTTCAGTCCGTAGGCGGCATCTAGCCGTTAGCAGTAAAGCTACTACTTATTCCAGGGAAGACAGACGCCATCTTGAAGGCAGAGAAGAACAGAGGGGCAGATGCTCTCCTAGCAGAATAGCCAGAGAGGAGAGAGTAGCCGATAAGGAAGAGGTCCCAGTGACTCGGAGAAGGGTGATTCCAGGCGAGCCGAGGCACAGACGAGAAGGGAACCTAGATGACCACTGAGTGCAGGCTACATACTACTAAGGTGATGTCGACCCTTTCTTATTAGAGTGTACAACTTAATCTTTCACTTTTCTTTGCAGGTTATGTGTTATATTGTAATGTTATGTGATTGCGTATGTAATGAGTAATAAAGTACCCAGTTTGTAGTGAACCAACATGTGCTGCGTGTTCTTGTATGAGAGGGTAGCCTATTCTTCTAGTCAGCTGCGGCTACATGAACAGATGTTAACCCTGATCAGGTAAGTGGTAACTGAATAAGGGAAAGAGGAGCCCCTCGAACCTGAGAACAGGCTATGCTCGAACTGGCAATCCTTGTGTGATCTGATGAATAGTGAGACTGATTCCCTTTTTGTATGTTATGGTGATCATAGGATGAACTGTCGTATGAGACTGCCGTCTAGGTAGAGAGGTCTGGATTCGTATAGGATCGCGAGGCCGCCACTTGTGATACTGTTGTATGGGCAGAGAGGTCTGGATTCGTAGGGGATCGCGAGGCCGCCGATTGTGCTGAGACTGCCGTCTGGGTAGAGAGGTCTGGATTCGTATGGGATCGCGAGGCCGCCACTTGTGCTGAGACTGCCGTCTGGGTAGAGAGGTCTGGATTCGTATGGGATCGCGAGGCCGCCACTTGTGATACTGTCGTATGGGCAGAGAGGTCTGGATTCGTATGGGATCGCGAGGCCGCCGATTGTGCTGAGACTGCCGTCTGGGTAGGGAGGTCTGGATTCGTGTGGGATCGCGAGGCCGCCACTTGTGATACTGTCGTATGGGCAGAGAGGTCTGGATTCGTATGGGATCGCGAGGCCGCCGATTGTGCTGAGACTGCCGTCTGGGTAGAGAGGTCTGGATTCGTATGGGATCGCGAGGCCGCCACTTGTGATACTGTCGTATGGGCAGAGAGGTCTGGATTCGTATGGGATCGCGAGGCCGCCGATTGTGCTGAGACTGCCGTCTAGGTAGAGAGGTCTGGATTCGTATGGGATCGCGAGGCCGCCACTTGTGATACTGTCGTATGGGCAGAGAGGTCTGGATTCGTATGGGATCGCGAGGCCGCCACTTGTGATACTGTCGTATGGGCAGAGAGGTCTGGATTCGTATGGGATCGCGAGGCCGCCACTTGTGATACTGTCGTATGGGCAGAGAGGTCTGGATCCGTATGGGATCGCGAGGCCGCCGATTATAAGAGGTCTTGGTATGTATAGTAGGAATCCCCTGTCCTTAGGTGGTAGATATATGTGGTTGCACTATTGTAAATAGGTTCTAGGGAGGGGGTAACGTTCTGGCTGGGTTAGTGAGGCTCTGATGAGCGGGTTCTATCTGATCCGAAAACCCAAGCAGAACAGTCCACCAACGCCTCCAAGCAAACAAATGGGGTACCCGCCCTCACCCATATCAGCGTGCCTCTAGCGTGCGCCGAGCATGTAGTGCCATACACCTGTCCCCTCCAGCGCATGCGCAGCCTGTCCAGTTCCCTCGGTGTCATGTGCGTTTCCTGCAGGAGAGCTATGGCCACTGCGTGTCGCTGCATGTATGCATAGACCGAGTACCTGCGCGCCGGCGTGTGCATACCCCGGACATTCCATGTGACTACATTGGTAACAGCCATGTGTAGATCCGAAGTGGAGATCTGCGGCAGGGGCCAGGGACACCGCCCCAGAGCGGGGGGCAGAGGGCCGTCACTAGACTATGTAGGGAGCTGCAGTGATAACCCATCAGAACAACATCGTGTAAACGTACAATCAAACACAAAACCAGACCAAACAGGCCAAAGTAACCATCAGGGCAAACCCCTCTACGGGTGTTCGTCCAAACCATGAGGCAACGCTCACAATATTAAACTGAGCCTAATTGTGGCTGATGGGGCGGGCGAGTGGTGGTCGCTGCGTGTGTGTGTTCCCCTGTAAAGGTGCCTGTGTATATGCGGTGCAAGGGACTCCCTTGCCCAGGGCGCAGTGCGAGCCTGAGGAGCGCGCGGCCCCCACAACATGTGCCCGTGGTCGGGAACGTCTAGCACCACAGGCGCGCACCCCACTACAGAGAAACACGAGCCCGGCCGCCCCTTCCTCATCCCATCCTCCCCGCCAACCCCTCCAGAAACCCGACAACAGGCCTCCCCCCGTCCACCCCCCACCACTCCATCCACCCCACAGGCCCGGGCCAAGCGGCGTCAGCCCACAAGAGTCAGGGCCCATCGCTGGGGAGTACCTTTGGCGATGACCCCAACCTCCCCACCACCCATGCCCTACATTACGTGGTCCGATGTCTGTGGGGTGACCAGCGGCAGCAGCTGGTCATCCGATATTACAGTGGACGGGGAAGAGGAGCCGCTGGCCACCAGTCCGCCCTGCTCCCGGGTAGCTTCCCCACTCCTGCTGTCCGGGGACCCGAGAGTGGCCACCGCCTCCAGCGCCTCTTGCCGTTCCATTCTGCTCCTCTCCGGGCTGGGGGCCACTCCCAGGCTACGTCCCTCCTCTCGCCGGTGTCCTCTCCCCCTGCGTTGCCGAGACCTCCTGTTGCGCCGCGGAGCCGCTTCCACGTCCGGCGGCCGCCGGCCATCGCTGCGCCCAGTGTCCTCCAACCAGTCCCAGACCTCAGATGGTGTATGGAAGAACCGGGTGCCGTCGGCGGTGACCACCCGCAGACGGGAAGGAAACAAAAGGGCATATGATATCTCCAGCTCACGCAGGCGGCGCTTGACCGCCAGATAGTTGCTGCGGCGTTTCTGCTCCAGGGCGGTATAGTCCGGGAAGAATTGTACCTGTCCACTGCCAACGGTGAGGTTACCAATCCGCCGGGTCTCCCGGAGCACCACATCCCTGTCCCGGTAGTTAAGGAGCTTAAACAGGAAGGGCCGAGGTCGAGACCCGGGGCCGGGCCTCTGTGTTGGAACCCTGTGGGCCCGCTCCACTACAAAGTGCGGCGAAAGCTTCTCGGGGCCGATCAGAACGCGCAGCCATTCCTCCACGTAGTGCTCCGGCTGCCGCCCCTCCTCCCCCTCCGACAGGCCCACCACGCGCACATTGCTGCGCCGTGAACGTCCTTCGGCATCGTCCACGCGATCCTCCAAGGCATGGATGTGGTCAATTAGGTCCTGGAGGGTGGCCGTGTGGGTGGCCACGACCGGCCGCACGTCTTGCAGAGCCTGCCCCTGCAGCGTCACCTTGTCCGCCAGTTTGCGATGATCCGCGTGGAGCAACGTGAAGTCAACGGTGACCTTGTCAATGCGGGCCTCCAGGGAAGATCATGTTTGCTCGAGCGAGGATCCGATCCGCTCCACCGCGGCCAGCACAGAGTCCAGCTTAGCCGCCAGTAGCTCAGTTTGTGGAGTCGGGCCAGGGTCCCCAGGCGCCGTAACCCGGCCTGGGCCGGCTGCCGGCGGCTGGCCATCCCTCTGGGCATTGCGCAGCCGACCCATGACTAATTGTTGCGCAGTGGGCATCCGCCCGCAGTCCACGCGACCAGCGACCAAGTCCAGCCCAGCCCAAGCCGGTCTTCCCTCCGCAGCGGCGCCGTCGCCACTGGCTCACCGCGAGTCCACAGCCCCAACAAGAGAATGGAGGGGGAGATGTCCCAATCCGACTCGTGCCACCAGGCAGGCAGCACCGTCAATCCACTCGCTACACTCCCACGCAGACTCTCACGTGTGGGCCTCCACGCCGGTAGTCGAGCGCCTGGGTACCGCCAGTCAGCCCCCAGCAACGACCCTGCGCGAGGCGTCGCACTCCCAGGACACGCAGCGTGGGCAGCAGTGGAAGAACCGCTATCTGCGGGCCCCGGGCGGCGTCTCACTCCCCGGCCTTCCCGTTACCTTCACAATAGTCCTCCACAGGCAGCCGGGTGTCGCAACGGGGAGCACCTCCCCCTCCACAGCAATGCGATCACGCTTCGGTGGGCTCCGGACCGCAGGATGGCTCCCGCTGGGGTGTCAGGCCTACCCCGTTCTCTCCACGGCCGGCCAGGTCGTCCGCCGGTCAGAGCTGCCCGCCGTCTACACGGTCGGCGCTAGGCACCTTTTCCTCCGCGTGGCTCCTCAATGCCGACCCATCGCAGCGCATCACCGCACTGGCACCCCTGCGGATCCTCTGCACTACCTCAGGGTCCCGGTCTCCGGCGCCGTAACTGTCGCGGCCCAGAGGGCCCTCGCCAAGCCGCGGTGTCCAGTCGGGCACACTGCCGGGCGCCTCACTCCAGCCTCACTCCTCAACTGCCGGCCGTAGCTCGCAGGCGTCCCCAGCTGTCCGCACAATGCCCATGCGTGCCGACCGCCACGCCGATGTGTCGGGGGGTGAACGAGCCGCCCCCGCCGCAGCCCACAGCACCCAGGAGGGGCCCCCTGCAGGAGAATCCCCAGGATAAGGGCACCAACAAGACGGAGCTTTACAGGGCTGCGACCATCTTAGTCGCGCGCCAAGCCACGTCCCCCTTGCTGCCAACTCTGATGCTAGTATTGCCCCCTCTATTGTCTAATTAATGCCTCCTCTGATGGCTCAATATTGTCCCCTCTAATGCGTTGTTATTGCCTGCTTTACTCCCTATTAATGCTCCCTTTGATTCCTTCTTATTGCCCCCTCCGATGTTGTTATTGCCCTGTCTTAGGTCCTGTGTTATTTCCTCCTCGAACGCCCTGTTATTGCCCCTCCCCGGTTCTCTGCCCTGTCTCTGGTATGTTTATTTTGAGGTCTCTGGGCAGGAATTTCAATGATGGGGGATGGGGGGGCAAGAGAGCAGTAAGGAGTTTTTAAGGTTGTTAATGATGGTGGGGCAGTTAGTTGCAATTAATGAAATCAAATAATTTTGAACGTAATTAAAAAAATTAGAGGAACCACAGTACTATGGAACCTGATGCACAACAGCTTTAGAAATCCGAAACTGTCCTATGGTGGATTTGGTGATCTAATCTAGGTGTTACAATACATGGATGGTGATTTGATATTTTGTCCCATACACGCTTTCTTTCTAACTTCTCTTGATAAAAGTGTTACACGTGATTGACGTACGTACCACTAATAAGTAGAGTATAAACATAAAAATGTCACTGGTATGCATGCTAAAAACTTGGCAGCTGTGTGCGTTAGTCCAACTCTTGATGCGTTGTACTTAGCAGGACTAGTGGAATTTCTGATATTGATATATTTCCCTCGTCTTCATTGATTGATTTTGCTCGTGAGAAAGTGTCACTCATAATTACACTGAATTTATGAAAATGTCACATATGGCAATCTGAAACCTTGGCAGCTATGCGTTCACTGCTGCCATACACGCCTTCCCTGACAGTGCAGGGGTCCCAGAGCAGCGCTCCTATAGCCCCTCGTTGTGATTTTGAACAGGGCTCTGCATGGGGGCCTCAGAGGTGCCACTCTGTGCTCTCCTCAACGCATGTTCGATCGGGCCTGTTTACCTTTGAGGGCCCCGCCAACACTGCCACGCACCGCTCACCGGCCCCGCAGCCGATGTCACCGCACAGAAGGTCTAGGGGCGGACAGCAGGCAGGGCGGCCCGGCAGCACACAGTAAGACTCGGCGAGGGGGTGGGGATGCTTTCCTTTTTGCGATCTGCCCCTCTCACTCACTTCAACTCCGAAACTCCTAATACGTTTAGCTGCAGGCTGACGCACGTCGCACAGGCCTCGTCGGGTCTCTGGGGCTCCGCAACCTACATAGCCTAGCCAGCAGCACCGGAGACGTCAGTAGGGAAACTGACCTTGTTAGATGCACGTTGGTGCCGTGGAACAGATTTGTGTCATGGATTTTTTGGGGAAAGGGACTCTGCCTCCCGGGAGCTCAGCTAATATGTGGCCATTTTCCTGCGATGTTCGCCACGCCCCCATCGGTGTTGGCCACGCCCCCATCTACTTTGCCTTTTTTATTCATAACACATCCTCTCTTTTCGTTTACGCATACTAGTGCTTCAAATGAAGCTTCCTTTCATCCATTCCACTATAGGTTTACTCGTGCTACTCCCACGAATCGAACTCCGGATATACCATCTTAATTTGTTGCCTTCAATTAAAAATTTGCGAACATTCGTGACAAGAATTTTCAATTCTATTAAGGACACCGGTGGCGAGGATTATGCTGCTCATTTCTTTACTAGAAGCTCACAGCAGCCAATGAAAACACAAATAGAAAACCATGTGATAACCATAGAGTCCCAGGGTACATAAGGTCCCTGCATGAACATAGAGTCCTCTTTCTTTGTAAACATAACAGTTAAGTCCATTCATGACCTGCTCCTGAAGGATCATCGTAAGACCAGGACATCTTCAACCAAGAACTGGGGCCCAACGGGGCTGCAAGCTTGAACTAGATCCCGATCCAGATAATTCCGTCTTGTGCAAACCAAAGAGCTGCATACCAGCTATTCTCAGCTGAACCGTACTCAGGCTTCCTTTGCTATAAGTCCTTGAAATAAAAGAAGGACAACCTGTAAAAGGCATTCCAATTATGTGGTAAAAGTCACCATTACATAACCAGCACAAAATAAGGGAGGGAAACAATAAATTTATGCAATATACGAGCATGAATAAACATACATATCTGATCAATAAAATGTCCTCCGGGTGGGATAATCGTCGCCTCCGTTGTCCTTAATAGAATTGAAAATTCTTGTCAGGAATATTTGCAAATTTTTAATTCTATGTCAGGACCGGAGGCTCCGATTATGCTTGTTCAAAGCTTAGCCACCACAACAGAAGCTACATCCACAATAGGTTTTTAATAAAATGCTTTGAAAGTATGCTCAGTAGACCAATCAGCTGCATGCATGATTTCTGCCAGGCTAACGCCTGATGAGTATGCTTTCGAGGCCATAGCTCCTCGGGCTGAGTGTGCCCCAAACTTAGAAACATCTATCCCTGCTTCATCCATAAGCCAACGCATCCATCGAGACAAGGTAGCCGGAGCCACTGGGCGAAAAGGCTTCTGGAGAGCAATCAACAATTGACCTTGCATATCAATACGAAATTCAGCGGTACTCACCTCATAATCCTTAATGCATTGTACCACGCACAGTTTGGGATTATTCGGAAAAGCTGGGTAAGTGACCGATGCAGTGCTGCACTTAGTTCGTCTGGACAGGATGATGGTCACCCCTTCCGGGGAATATCTACGCCCCTCTAAGTCCAATGCCCGTACGTCGGAAACTCTTTTACAAGAGACCAGACATAGTAACATTGTCAACTCAGCCGAGAGTTGCTTACGGGATAAGTATTTATTTGGAGGCCAAGCTTCCAAGAATCTAAGGACAATGGAGACATCCCACAACTGAGAATATTTAGGAAGTGGGGGTTTTACCATTCGAATGCCTCTAAGCAACTTGCACACTAACGGGTGCTCTCCTATGGGTTTGCCCTCTAAAGGCAGATGACCTGCCGATATGGCGGAACGAAAATTATTGACTGTTCTGTATGCCAAACCTGAGGACGCCATAGAGGCCAGAAAATGTACCACTAAAGAGACATGTGCTGCAGCGGGATCCACGTGCCGTTGAGAGCACCAATCACACCATCTCTTCCAAGAGGAAGCATATCTCTTATGTGTGTTGGCTGACCAGGCTTCTGTGATAAATCTGTCAGCCTCGCGAGAAAGGCCTGGGATTTTCCATCTGTCCCTGAAACCCGCCAGGCCACTAGAGGAAGTTGGCCCGATATCACCAATGGATTAGGATTCTGACGAGGGTCCAACAGTAGGTTCTCCATCCGGGGAAGGACTGGGACTGCACAACACATTTCTAGTACGACCGGGAACCACGCCTGTGATCTCCACAGAGGAGTGATCAAGATGAGATCCGCCCGATGAGCCCTGACTCGTGCTAGCAACCTGGGGATCATCATATATGGGGGAAAGGCGTAACATAGGTCCTGCGGCCATTCCTGTAGGAATGCATCCGTGGCCAGAGCCTCTGGGTCCGGCCTCCAACTGAAAAATTGAGGAACCTGCCTGTTGAGGCGAGACGCAAACAAATGTATCCGACAGGGACCCCATAGTTGACTCAAGTTTTGAAACACTCGGGGAGACAGCATCCAGTCGCTGAAATCCTGTAGATGGCGGGAGTGCCAATCTGCCACCTCGTTGTTGCAGCCCGGTAGATATTCCGCTACTAACGAGATTCTGTTCTGAAGACAGAAGTGCCAAAAATCTTTGGCAATTTCTGCAAACATTCGGGACCTGGTACCGCCCAGTTTGTTGACATACCGCACTGCCGATATGTTGTCCATCCGTAGAAGAATACAACAGTCCGTTTTCTGCAGAGAAAGACATCGGATTGCAAAGGAACCAGCCAATAGTTCCAGGCAGTTGATATGTAACCGTAGCTCTTCCGGCGACCAACGACCACCCTTGGACAACTGGCCGCAACGAGCACCCCAACCCCACCGCCTGGCATCGGATTTGATTATCACATCCGGGGCTGATCTGAATAGCGCTCAGCCATTCCAGGCCTCCATGTGGTTTAACCACCAGTTCATCTCCAGCCTCGCCTTCTCCGAGAGGGGAATCTGTTCCGAGTAACTGAGGCCTCTTTGGAGATGGCGAATTTTTAGCCGCTGCAGGGCTCGGTAGTGAAGGGGGCCCGGGAAGATCGCCTGAATGGAAGATGCCAACAAGCCCACTATACGGGCCAATGATCTCAGGGAGATCGTCTGCTTGCGAAGTGTAGACTTCAGCTCCCGTTTGATACTCCTGATTTTTAGCATCGGAAGCAGAAGCTGGCACGTCACCGAATTAACGAGGAACTGAGAAACTCGAGTGACTGGGATGGAATCAGTACTGACTTCTGAGGATTCACAATGAACCCCAAATTCTGTAACAGGTTGATCGCCCAAGTGAGGTGTGTAATGATGTAACATGGCTCCATGCCAGAACACTAGGCATGGAACCAGCTTGTTCTGAGGTTCTGTCATGTGAGGGTTCTATGATGACAGTTGATATGCTGGCTGTTGGTTGAGGCTGTAATAAATACCTCTTACCACATATCTTCATCTGGTGTGGATTTACTTTATTACACTGGCGACGAGGATGGGACAGCCTCAACAACAACAAAGAAGGAAGAGCTTGGATTATTTCAGAGAAAAAAAGGTGATAACTTACAGAGACGTGCTGGATGAGGATCGAGCGTTTTGAAGCATGTTCAAGCAGTGAAAAGTGGGAAATTGCGGTTGTAAGAGCCTTGTGGAAAGCTGTTTGAGCAGGTACTGAGGATCAAAGTGGTCTCTGTATGCTTCACGACATCTGAAGGTCAGTGAGCAATTGAAAAAGGACTGAAGGCTGTGGGAAAGGTTGGCGGCCATCTCTTACCACATATCTTCATCTGGTGTGGATTTACTTTATTACAAGGTGTACTTGAACTAACTGGGGGATTGTTGCCAAAATGATGATGTCGTCTAGATATATTATGAGGCGGACCCCCGCGCTCTGAGGGACTCTTCCACCGGCCTCAGAAGTTTTGTGAAGCACCAAGGTGCTGACGACAGGCCGAACGGTAGGACTTTGTACTCGTAGTAAACTCCTTGCCACAAAAATTGGAGAAAACTACGAGGAGGGGGAAAGATGGCAACGGATAGATACGCATCCTTCAGGTCCAGCCGGACCATCCAGTCCCCTTCTTGGAGGAGATCGCGTAATAGATGGATCCCTTCCCTCTAGAAGTGTCTGTAAATAAACCACAAATTGAAGTCTTTGAGGTTTAACACCAATCTGGATCCACCCCCTTTCTTCTCCACTAGGAAGACATTGCTTAGAAAACCCCGAGGGTGAAGAGAGGAAACCCCTATCGTGCCCTTCTCTACTAAGGACTTGATCTCTGCTGAGATAAAGGTCCGATCTCTTTGGGAAAAAGACAGGGGGGAAGGGTGAATGTTCTGCGTGGGGGAATTGTACAGCTCTAGCTTGTACCCTTGCACCATCTCTAGTACCCATGCATCTTGAGAGATCTCGCGCCAATTGTTGAGAAAACAGCCTACTCTGCCCCCTAGCTGCACCTTGGAATAAGGGATCAGGCTCACCTGAGGTTCCGGCATCCTGTTGATTGTTGGAGTTGCCACCAAATCTGCCACCTTTGCGGAACCTGTTCCTGGCTCGTCGAGTAGGGTAGAAGGAGGAGGTATTGGAGTTGTCTTGATAACCTCCCCTCTGGCCACGTTGGACGCCTTGAGAATTCCCTCGGCCGAACGAGCGCCCACGAAACCGTCCGGCCCTGCCAAAAACCGGGCGGAACACCCGTCTGAGTGAGCCCTGGGCCTTATCCAGCCAGCTGAAGGTGGGCACAAACTTGGTCAGTTCCTTCAAGAAGGGTTGCCCAATCAAGAGGCCTTGAGCCAGAGGCCCTGATTCCAATGTGGCTAACTCAGCCAATTTGGGATCCAACTTTAATAGAATGGAACGGCGCCGTTCCGCTGAAAGCGCACAGTTGGCATTGCCAAGTTGGCACATTGCCCTTTGAGCCCAACCAATCAGCTCATCCGGATCCACTGAACGGAACGATTCTTTGGCCCTAAAGCCAAGCTCAAGAATTTTTGTCAGGGGTCCCGATACATCCAACAGTTTATCCTGACAGGACCGCCACGATCTGTCAAGGCCCTTCTTGGGGTCCTTAGAATATTTCCTTAGGTATGTTAACATTGACGGGTCCACTTCTGGCGTTTCTGCCACTTTGTCAGCGAGATCGGGCCTAGGGCCCTCAGACCGTAGTCCTGCCCGCACGTCCTTCTCAAACGCCTGGCGCAGGTGTGAATGCACATTGTCTGCCACCTCCTGGGGTGGCAGCCAAGCCGTGGAATTAGGATGGATTATCTCGGCGGGTTCAAAGGTGAGGACCTTAGGGGACGGATCCGGTTCAGAGTGCTTCTCCTTCCTAGCTTTTTTGGAGGGACAAGGAGCCTCCTCTTGGTCAGTGGAAGGGTCCGAGGAGGTGTCTTGATCACCATCCTCCTGTGAAATCTCCGTGATCGTGGCCTCTCTACTGGACGCAGAGCGTTCCTGTTCTGCCATTGTTTTGGCCAATTTAGCAAAATCCGCAGAGTGGGGATTCGCTTTTCCTTTGCCCCCAGATCTAGCTCGAGAGCCTGGCGCAGGAAGCCAGCCTTGCTGCTTGGCATAGGAGCACAGATGGCATTTTAGGGGTGCAATCGCCCTTACCAGCGCTGAATTCACGGAGTGCTGGACGCCCGCATCTAAAGCCTCAACAAGGTCTTGGTCTACAAACCCAGAGGGTTCCTCTTCATAACAGTAATAGTCCTCCTTGTAGTATTCCGATATTATACCACCCCAAGAGTGGGCTCCGTGACCCTGGAGAACTGTTTGCGGCCGCAAGGTTTAGGCCAGGTAGGTACTGTAAGTGGAAGAGGTCAGGGGGAGTGGGAACCCCAAGCAAGCTCCAATAAATCACTTAAAGTGAGTTGAAATCAAGATAAGACGTGGAGGGAGGCGAAGCTTGCTACAAATATCCACTCTAGGCAGAGCCTATGACTGATTATACAGCCCCACAGTATGTGTAACAAATGGGGCGTTAGAGGAGCTGAAAACGAGCCTTTGTATGCTTTTTATACATAAAGCACGAGGGTCTGAGACATAAAAACGCTGTCCCCGCGTTCACTCAATGCCGAAAGGCTGAAAGCACAGGCAAAAATGGCCGCCGCACATGCGCGCTGGCCGAGACTCGTAGAAATCGAAAGAGGACCGCGCGTCTTTCAGATGCGCGTCCTCGCTCCTCAGGGCCTCCCGCTCCACTACCCGACCGCGAACCAGCGTCGGAGCTTTGCCGATACGGAGCGCGAAGGTAAGCGCTCAGGCAGACCTTAAATACACTGCGCGTTGCTACTCGGAGCGCGAAGGCAGGCGCTCAGCGCTCAGACAATATTTCTCACCAGTGCCAGAATAAGTCGACCGTTACTCCTTTCCCTAATAATAACACGCACCAATAATGAGACGATCGCTACTCTGAGAGGCGGGGCAGAATCCCAAAATACTTCAGAACAAACTCTTAAGCGCAACAGGTACCATGAACTTCTCTCATACAGCGCTAGCCTGTAACCGACAAGATCGGTAGAAATCTTGCTTTATAAAAACAACACGATTCATCTATACAACACTTCCACCATAAGGAAAGTAAAGGGCATTTAACTGGCTGCGGAGCAGCAAAGAAAGAGGACTCTATGTTCATGCAGGGACCTTATGTACCCTGGGACTCTATGGTTATCACATGGTTTTCTATTTGTGTTTTCATTGGCTGCTGTGAGCTTCTAGTAAAGAAATGAGAAGCATAATCGGAGCCTCCGGTCCTGACATAGAATTTCAAATTGCTTCACATTTGCAGAGCTTTTTAAAATGTTCAATTTTTCTTTTATGTGTATATGCCCTATAAATCTGATGTTGTTATTTTATTTTCTAAAGAGTTGTAGACCACCAGTGGTCGGTGGACCACAGGCTAATAATCGCTGCCTTAAAGGTTTTCCACCCAGTCTGCTGGTCACCGAATCAGTGTGGAGATTAAAGTATTCTGAAATTCGCTGTCAGACCGGAACACCGCATACAATCGGGCCTCCAAAGGAATGCTTTGGGTTCAACCTATAGGAGTATTATTTGAGATCAAGAGTGCAAGTTCCTCTGGCTAGTGATCAGAAAGAGTACTGGGTAGGAGATATAACCTCAACTGTCCACCTGTCTACATCCCTGGCCACCTATCAGAAATGGATCCTTGAGAGCATGTCATGCACTGATGAATAGAAGCTGAGGCCCTTTAATGAGTAATTTCCCTATTCCAGATATTCGTAACACTGCCACATGAAGCGCTACCTTTTATGAATTTAGAGAGAAAAGCCACGGTAATACAACCATTAGTAATAGGTAGTGTTTCCTTTTGCTCCATTATTTAGTGCTTCTTCACTACGTCATAAGTCCCCATCTATATGTTTACAGATTATGCAAATAATTACAACATGAGCAATAAGGTAACTGATAGGATATAATTATAAAGGGAGGATCTCATCAAGCAGTGTTTGTTTTTCATCCCTCTTCTTCTCTCTCAACCAAACAAAAATGCCACAATTTCTTCAAAATATAACATATGCAAATACATTATTATGGCGGTATATGCCATTTAAACTAGTCTTTAAAGTCTTTAATACTTTGTCAAGACAAATGTAGTTCATTTACAGAATTATACTCAATTGCTTTAAATACTTATTTTTCTGTTGTTCAACATAATTCAATTGCTTCGTAATGCCTCTAATGAAAACCTAACATTTTGTCTACTATCCTAACAAAACTTTATTTATTTGCAGGAGAAATGGCTTGGCTGAGGGCAGCCTATCAGCTGAGAATGAACAACCAGACCACTGCAGAAGTGAGATTTGCAGTACAACGGGAATTTCTGAAGTCAGCAACCTGACTGGTAATATGTCTGATTTAAAAGGGCCATGCTGTGCTGGTCCACAAGAGCACCACAGTAGGCTGCAAGTTATGGAAGAGATTCCTCAAGCAACTTGTGACATTGACCTGGGGGTTTTGATGCACAAAGGCTGTATGCTCCCAGAAGATTTTAGAGGGAATCAAGACACCCCAATTAAATATTCTTCAAGTAATAGACCTGAGGGATTAGATACTCAGGGATTTCATACTCCTCCCTTGGATCCTCATGGGCTGCAGTATTACACAGAAGATGAAATATTACTGTATCGCAGTGCGTTTGGCACCTCTTTTGGGACTCCCACACTGGATGAGCCATGGGAAGGTAGGGAACATCCTGTGTTTACTCAGTGTGGTGATAACAGAAAAAACAGCAATTGTGAGTATTGTACATTCGAGCAAACCTCTTGTAAAGAATGTCGATGTAGCCATCAAATAACAAAGGGCTGTCCTCGTGTTGAATCACCTGAATGTGTGCCACCTCATGGTGCTGTTGTTCTTTATCCTGTAGGAAACTGTATGAATAAAGAGAAGTCTCAAGAGAGAGGAACTGAAGTAATTGATCTCACTTACGGTTTAAATAAACTGGATTTGACAGCTAATTTACAGTGCCTCCCAGGGCAGTATTCATGCTCGAGCCCTGAGCCCCTGCAAGCTTCCTCATTTTCCATAACAAACACAAACACAGACCTCCGAATTGCGGATGCAACTTTTGGTGCTCCTACAGATGGATGTGAAAAAATGCTGAGATCCTCCTCATCCTTTGTAGTAGATTCCAATTACGACATGAATCAACGTATAGCTGGTGGAATTTTGGGTTCGTCTGCAGAGGGCCATGATAAGCTCATAAGGTCATCCTCGTCTATATTGGACATTGAAAAATGCACACACTTTCCTGTAGTTCAGCAGAAAATCGTTCCCTCTCTAAATAGCAATGAAGGATGTCAGAGGTCCTCCTCTCCCTGCATAACACAATTTGACATCATTGTAGGCGATATCTTTGATAAAGACAGATGTGAAGTCCATTTCAATGTACATGAAGTTCCACTGTCCCATTCACACTTAGTGAATGGCACAGACAGCTACCACGTTTTAGAGGAGCAGAAGGTGCATATGCTGGCAAACAAACATGAAGTGATTGGGAGCTGCTATTTGCCCTTGCCAGTAGTATCTAAAAAAGACCTGCAACACATTGCAAAGACCCAGGAACTCCACAAATCTCAATTAACTGGTCCTCCTATTGAGGAAGAAGCCTCGACAAAGGACCATGGTCCGATAAACATTGCCATAAAGGAATCTGAAGATCAATTGAAGAATCAGTTAGATATACAAAACTATCCATTATTAGAGAAAGATGGGTGTGTACAAGAAGGTTCCTTGCAAGGCTTAGACAGTCATCTGACATCCACTCCTGTGAAATCTGGCACCATGCTTCTTTCAAAATCTTTCCACAGCACCACTGATATTTTGGAAGGGAATTATGTTGGGACCTGCTACCACAGAGATGGCTCCAGGCTCAGTAAGTGAACTGTATTTTTTTTCTTACTGTGTTTGCACAATAATAAATATTGCCCAATATTTGACGTGACCATTTAAAATAATGATGGACTTCAATCCCAACATAAAACTGTTGCATACTTACAAGTTTGAAAAAGCTTAAGGTTATGTTTGCAAATCGCTGTAGTGTAATAATCTGTTTTAATAATGAATGGGTTTGAGCATATTGTCTGAGGTTCAAGAGTGGGAATTATGTTTTATTGAAAGATTGTTCCGGGAAGAAGTGCAATCCCTGGTCTGTGTGTGAAGGGGAATGTCTTGGGGATAATGTACTGGTCAACAGGAAAAATGAGAGCTGTTGGGTAGAAGGCTAAGTTGGAAGTGAGGAAAATCTCTGTAATATCTGCTATGATGGGGGAGTTGATAATCACTAAAAGCCTAGCAAATAACACGCATTAGAAAAAATAGTGTACCGTTTCTTTACATTATCCTGTTTCTGTCAGTTTATGCTCAGTCACATTTTGTTTTGTTTGTAAATCACTGTCATAATATTCAGCATTCGTAAAGGAGTGATCATTTGAGTAGTTTTTTCTTTAAGGGTAAGCAAACTTTCCTTTAGGAGTTATATTGGAAATGCAACTTTGGTTCAGACCCTATTACTTCCCTTCCCTTGGGCAGATGTGCTCTAAACATGTCAGGCTGCACCCTAAACATGTCAGGCTGCACCATAGCTGGACGGATTAAGCTAATGCCTGATTTCGGGCAGATTCATCAAAAGGATCCGAAGTTCTAAGCACATCAAAAAGTAATTTTCAGTGAAAACTGAGACTGTGTGCTACATATGTTTAGATGCTCTTGTTGCATAAAACGGAGTATAAAAAATAATTTGGAGAGCAATATGGAAAATATTTCACAGTTCCTGTGTAATATGGGTTCCACCACTATGACAACATAGCTAAACCATTCTGCAGAACTTTACCATTGTCCATTTTTTATTAATATTTCAGTCATGAAAGGTAAACTAATCCTGAACAGTTGAATTCCAAATAGTGCTAATGGTTAGCTGCATCGTGAAGTTAACAGATAATACAATCTCATCCTTTTACAGAACGCATTAAAAAAAAGCAAATGAGGTTTTATACCAAATAATTATTCTTAGTGGGGTAAAATATACAATGAGGAATGCAGTCACGAAAGATTGTGCATTAATGCTGCATGCCACGTACAATATTATGCTCATTTTGACATGGCCAGTTATAATTGTTTCTAGCCCCCACGGTTCCTTGGTGTTCAGCCCACTGAGCAGATCATGTTCCCTCATCCATCAGTCACATTATTTCAATAGGCATGTTATTTTTCTATCTTCTTCGCTCCTTAGTTTGATATTTTAGATTCCCAGCAGTTCATACCAACATTGAGTTCATGGAGGGCTGGTATCAGGGGATCAGTCAGTTCTTGTAATATAGTTTTTCAGTCCTTCAAGTCCTTTGAAATTTATCAGCTATGCACACTTTTTTTTATCATTCCTACTTCTGCCATCACCCTTGGATATGCTATGTGTATTTGTAAAGTGCACTATCGCGCAAGAGGGTATACTGGCGCTGAGCAGGTGAGTGTGCCTAGGTCTGCCTATGGTAGGTTAGTTAATTGGAAAGTAGGTCTTCAGCTTCTTGCGAAATTCAAGAAGACTGGAGTGGGAGGTCATTTCACGCTTTAGGAGTGATGTATTAGAACGCTTGTGATCCTGATCTGGTTCTATGTATGGGTCAGTTGTGTGCGACTAGAAGTCCTGTGGAGCAGAGATGTCTGTATGGTTGGTAGAAGGAGATGCCACTGTTCAGGTAGGTGGGGCCTGAGTTGTGTAGGGCCTTGAATGTGTATGTGAGGAGTTAGAATGGAGCACACGTATGTATTGGAGTCCAGTGTAGTTCCCTGAGGTGTGGTGTGATGTGAGTTCTGTGTGAGTTGTTGAGGATAAATCTAGCTCACTGGTTCTGGATGGTTTTTAGTCTTCTAGTGAGTTGCTTGATGATTCCATTGTAGAGGGTGTTCCCATAGTCCAACTTGCTGGTGACTAGTTCATGAGTGACAGTTTGTGTAGTGTTGCTAAGGAGCCATTTGAAGATCTTCCTCCCCATCTTCAGGGTGTGGAAGCAGGATACAGTAAAGGCGATGACTTGTGCAGTAATGTCTAGTTTGCTGTCGATGATAAGTCAGAGGTTCCTGGCGTTGTCTCTTGGTGTGGGTCCGAGTTTGGCCAGCTACAAATTGGAGTCCCAAGGTGAGGTGTTCTTGTCAGAGATCACTACTTCTGATTTGTCGGTGTTGAGCTTCAGACAGCTGGCTAATATTTCCTCCAAAGTTGCCAACTTGTGTTATCCTACCCTTACTTTTCTCTTGTTCCAATCCCAGCAAACAGTGTTTCTGTATCAACGTAGATAAGCCTCCTTTGGAGTCTAGTTTCTTCAACACATCTGAACAGTAAATGTGGTAATTTGGTTTAGACTATACAAGTTTATCAGAGTTATGTGTGTGTCAACTCAATGAGTCTTTGGACAAATAGATATCTGCCATCTGGATCTGATAGAGTGCGGATTTGTTTTAAGTATATCACTTTTTAAATCAGTATGGCCAATCCCCTCTTATCCACTTAGTGTATGTGGAGAAAGAGTGATTGAATCTATGAACTCCCCAGTTCCCCACATTATCAGGGGCCTGTCATAAGAGGTGCTTCGCCTATAAAAATACTATGTCAATGTAGTGTCTCAACATATGCAATAATTTGGCATGTTTTGCTGGGGATGTTCAAACCCTTAACATTCCAAGTTAACATCCTGAGTGGAGATGTGGGTGGACCTTTGCACAGACTTTGTGAAGTAGCATTAGTCATCAAGCTGTCTGATTTTCATCAATTTAAGATTTTCAGCTTCTTGTCATCTATCACACTGATATTGTTTACTATGTTTGCTGTAAACTCTCACTCACCCCTTTCTCCTCCTACATTGACCCAAAATTTATAAGAGGACATTACACAAGTGTAACCCTAGCTGTAAGAAAATGTGAACATCTGTATTCACCAACCAGTCCGTACTGACACCACTTAAGCATATCGCTTGAGGTGGCCAGAGTAGTTCTATTTAATCATGCTTTGTCTGTCCTTCACATGTTTAGTAGGTTAGTGATACCATTTTGTTTTACACCCAGTGTGACCAACGTTTAATAATATCATTTTTAAATCGAGTTGATCTAATAAGTCACAAACATTTGTTAACAGTTTTCTTTTTGGTTAGGTGTAATCTTAAACCAGTGTATCTGATAGAGACATCTAGCAGCAGATTCCTTAACTTCGAATATTCCCAGGCGTCAGACTGGATCCGGAAAACTTTTTTCCCCAGCAGTGCCTTTGTACACTGGGGGGCAGTGTCGCCTGGCTCCGTCCTGACGTGGTCCACGGAACTGACCTCAATTGAGCCATATAAGTCTCCCCACCCCCACCCTCCCCGGCGTGCTGATGTCAGTTTACTTCTTTTCCACATCCCTACGCGGATTAGGGAGAAGCAGTTCCTCTGGCCTGTTTTGTTTTCAGGCCTTCACAGTGCCTTTTCGCATCTGGAATAGTGTGCCGATGCCTGCGAGCTTCAAGTCGTGTGCGTCCACACAGGATCTGTATGTGGTGCTTAGGCGAGCACCACGACTCCGCTGAGTGCGACGCCTGCCGGCAGCTGAAACCAAAGTCCTTGCGGGAATGACAGATGAAATTGATGTCCGCCCAGTTGTCCCGGTCAGAATCCTCGCAGCGCTGGACTTAGTCTCCAGCGGAACGGTCCAAACGGTGCAGTTCTTCCTCCCACTCTGAGGGTTCTGTTCGGGACGGGTCCCGGAGTCGTTTCCGTGAACATCGTTCACCTATCTCAGGTAAGCACCGGAAGACGTCACGGAGGTCGTCGACCTCACACAAGCCTGACGTCAGGGCCCGCTGTTCCCGGTCTTCACCGGACATGGGCCCTCTGGAGTCAGCCCCCGCCTACCCACCGTTTCCTGGTGCTGGGGCTACTCGGACCCAGATGGAGGCCTATTCCAGGGCTCTGCCGGCCATCTTTGGGCCGCACCCTCTCTCTGGCGCGCCTTTGTGCCTCACAGTGGAGGTAAGGACTCCGGTTGGAGGTTCGCTGGTGGTTTCTCCCTCGGTGCTGATCGAGTGCCTTGATTCCGGTTTCGGGGTCACTGCGAAGTCGGGGCACGGCCTGTAGGGGCGTCCTACTATGATGTTTAGCCCTCCTGATGCGTCTCTGCACAGCCCTGCGGGACGTACTGCGTCGTCGCTGGATGTGGCTGCAGCGTGGAGCTTGACTCCCAGTCGACTTTGTTACTTCCCGCAAGCTCCTGCCTTGGCGGAGGTCGAGTCGACACCGGTCCGACACCGGGCGGATAAGTCCCCTTTGGGGGTCGTCAACGTCGATCTGACCCCATCTGGACGTCGGTCAACGCCGGTTCTGTCCCCGGCTGTTCCTCTGCTGGTGGAGGACGTGACCCCAGTGGGTTCTCCACCCTCAGTGTTTTTTCAATGCTCCGCGGAGCAGGGGCCCTTGGGACACTGGCCGGCTCATTATTCTGGAGGGCCTCTGTCATTGGGTTGACGGATTAGCTTGCAGCTGTCCCCAACGGATGACTTGCTGTCTCCGCCTTCGATGGCCACGGAGGCTAGAGCAGAGTTTGTGAGGGCGGTTCGCAGGGTGGCGGATATTTTGCAGATGCAGCCGTCCTCTGTCTCCTTGCCTTCGGATCCTTTGTTGGAACTTCTCCACCAGGGCATGGTGGATGTGGAGCTCTTGTTGCCTTTTGACGGGTCAAGTCCCCCTTCTGGGGACTTGGGCCAGGCCCTCATCGGGGGACCCTGTGCGTTTGTGCCTCCATCCTAGGGCTCAAAGACTCGTAGTCCAGGCAGCGCTTGCTTCCTCTCCTCCTCCGTTGCTTCCTCCCACTCGGGAGTGTAGGTGGTTTGAGTCGTGTGGCCGCAATGTCTTTGCGTCCACCAGTTAGGTCTTCGGTCCCTAAATATGACCTGTGCGTTTGCTCAGGCTACTTTTGCCCTTTGGGACTCAGTCGACCAACTCCTTCCCTCTTTGCGAGAGGACCCTCGTGCAGACCTGGTCCGGCTTATTCGTGATGGCCATGACATGGCGCAGTTTTCCATCTGGTCGGCCATGGACACCACTGACTTCGTGAGTCGAGCTATGGCCAGGTTATTTGCTCTGCGTGGCCATGCATGGCTATGCAACGGCAGTTTCCCCGAGAATGTTCGAGAGTGACTCAGGGGTCTGCCCTTTGGTGGGGTTCATCTGTTTGATGAACATGCCGACTCGGCGGTCCAGCGCCTCCTCTCTGGATTTCCATGACTGCCAGGTTTTTAGTCCTCTTGGTGGACTTGTGTTTTCGTATGCAGTATTGTCACTGCCTTTATGATTTCCGTCTCTGGGTTCAAGACATTTTTTCCCAGATGGGCTGTATGGCTGTTCAGCCGTGTTTTTCCTTCCTTTGGTACAGCTGGGCCAGCTGTTTATATGGTTCTGTTTGATCTCTGACTATGAGCTTGTCTCAAGAGGTATCCCTTGCATTTGATAGGGATTTGATGTACCCTGTGTGGGGTATTCGTTAGCTGTTGTGTAGCTGCTTCCTTGCCAGGAGGTCTGTGTTATTTTCTATCCCTCAGGGGATTTTTCCTGTGGGTAATGCTGTGAGCATCTCCCTTTGTTCCGTACTTCCTGCTGTGGTAGAACGCCTCCTCTGTTGAGACCCACGGACTGGCGTGGCCCTCTCCTGGAGCTTCTGTTTTACTGCCTACGGTTATTCCGTTGCACTCACATGCGCCTTGTGGACGCAGTCTGCTCCGGTGTATTGTTGGCTCGCCCCAGGGGGGTTTCACGTCCTACTGCCTTGCATTTGGCTCATCTTTCCGCCTTCATTCTACCCCAGCACTGTTGGCTGTCTTGGGCGTGGGTACGCGTCCCTGTGGGCGCTTTGTTCTGTTCTGCTGCAGATCGGTTCTTTCTGTGTTCCTGACGGGCACCACATGTGGGTCCACATTGGCTGTGTGCGCTACCACGGGGTCCTGTAGTGTTCCTTGAGCCACTGTCTTGGGTGCATTCACTTTCTATGGTGTTGTCTCCTACTCTTATGTTGGGAAGGGCTTCAGCATACCCTTTCTGGGGTCTGCCTATGGGCGGTAGAGTTTTCGCCAGGGTTGTGTCTGTTGCATTTACCTTGCACCCGTTGCTTACCTCTGCCGATCCCCGGCCTGGGCTCAGGTTTGTCTGTTCATTGCTGCACACAGCTCATGTGTTTCTCCTCCTGGCCACTCCTGCGATTTTCTACAGACATACTCTGTCTCTGGATGACCTCTAGCATCATCCTGTAGTGTTACTGACTCCTTCTTCTTCATTAGTGTGGAAGTCAGTATTCCCGCCTGTGTGACGGTGGTTCGTTTTTTCTTTCCCGATCGGGAGGTTGGGATCGCCCTCTTTTGTGGATGGACTTGTATGTCCTGCTATGTTTCACATTGTTGCCGTTGATACCTCTTGGGCGACTTTCTATTCTCTAGGGTTACTCTTCCAGTTTTCCCTTTATCACTTTCTTGACTTTTGTATATATTTCTATGTGCTTTGTACGCACCCGAGATGGCAACCATGCTGCGTTTCCCTGCAGTGGTTTCTGGGGATTGTCCCAGATTTCCTCTCTCTCTCTTTCTCTCTCTCTCCCTCTCTTTCTCCCTCATGGGAGATCGCTTTGGGTGTGTCCAGCTTGCCGGTGGCCCTTGCTCATTAAACCTGTGGCTACGGTTGACTGGTTGGCTACCTGGTGCTGCGCCCGTCTTCTCTGTCGCCGTGCACATGCGGTTGCTTTCCGATGGATACAGCTGCCAGTGGATTCCTCACCTTGTGAATATCCCCTGCGCCAGCATTCCACGGAACTTTTCTTTCCCAGCACTCCACGTCGACGTGGGCGACGTCACAATGCATCGGCTCCGCACGCGACTCCGTACGACGTCATCGGAGCCATAAGAAGCCCACGTCGGCGTGATGACGTCAGTTCCCTTTTTTCCGCGCCGTCGACGCGCAACGTTTTTTTTCCAGTGCTCTCTAGCTACTTTGTAGTTTAGCTGTGTTACTGTGTAAAATTCAGTATGTCTTCGACGAGGAAGTCGGGCTTTAAGCCCTGTAGGGAATGCGGAGGCCTGATGTCCATGACGGATCCGCATCAGGACTGCTTATGGTGTCTTTCTTCAGACCACGACATGGAAGAATGCGGGTGCTGTAGGAGCATGAATCCTAAAGCGCTGAAGGAGAGGAAGACTAAGCTCTTCATGAAGAAGATCGGTGAGGAGAAGAGAGGGAGAAAAAAGGAGAAGTCCAGGTGGGAGTCATCGACTTCGTGGTCGTCGAAGTCAAAGAAACACCACAAGAAGAGGAAGCATTCTTCTCGGCGTCGGTCCTCGAAGTCCAGGAAGTCGAGGTCGGCTTCGCTCCGTCGACGTCGGAGCAAGGACGTGTCACCTTCTCCTTCTCCTTCTAAGTCTCCGAAGTCTCCCTCGCCGAAGCGGGCTCCAGCTCGTTCCCCGACGCCGTCACCGGCTCCGTCTAAGGCTTCGACTCCGGGTCAAGTGGAGTCTGATGTTCCTTTGGATGAGCAACAACAGGAGGAGGCTGTTCCGGTGACGGATGACTCTGTGGCTCCGGTTGATGATTCTGCGGAGCCGACGCCGGTGACTCCACAAGGGGATACAGGGACGGTCCCTTATCCCCAATTCCCGGCTCCAGGTACAGATTCCTCAAGCTTTCTGAATGCCATGTATGGTATTTTTAATAGGGCGGCCTTCCCATTCGGAGCAGCAACTGGTCCCGTGGGTCCGATGGCGTTTACGCTAGGGGTGCCGCAGCATTACGCTCAGGCCCCCTTTCTGCCCTTTATGCCGATGGCACCTTCTTGGCAGTTTCCAGCGCCGGCTGGGGATCCGACTCGACCTTGGATGGACCGTCAGTCTTCGGAGCCTTCCTCGATGCCGAGGCCGACTCCATCGGCGCCGCGTCCGGCGCCGCCGACTCCACCTATGGCGCCTCCGACTCCGGTACCTCTGGCTCCAACGACGCCGTGTACGACGTCGACGACGCCGGCTCCCTGGATCCGGTCGAGACGGGAGGCCCAAAGGGTATTGGAGGAAGGGAGATATCGAGCAGCGGTGGAAGAAGGTGAAGTCGACTCTTCTTCGGATGAGTTTGAAGGAATAGAGGAAGCAAGTGGTTTGGATACCACCCCAGAGTGGGAGCATACTTCTGCAAGGTCCTCTCCTCCACAGGAATTGGCACCCTACCATGTGGTGATTAAGAAGGCCGCAGAGTTGTTAGAACTGCAGCTACCCTCTGTGGAGTACAAGTCTAACCTGCTTACGGAGGTGTTGCACTCTCCGACGTCGGCTTCAGAGCCTTTGTTGCCTTTCAATGAGGCCATCTTGGAACCAGTGTTGGAGGTGTGGAGGAAACCTCTTTCAGCTCCGGCGGTTTGCAGACAGGTGGCAAGAAGGTACAGAGTTGCACCAGGAGATCTGGATTTTTTGTCCACGCATCCATCTCCGGAGAGCCTAGTTGTGCAGGCTTCATGTTCTAAACATGCTTCGGGTGCTTTCCCTCAGTCTCCGGCTGATAGGGAGTCAAAGAAAGTTGATCAGGCGGCCAAGAAGACCTTCTCCTCAGGAAGTATGGTGCTGAAATCATCTAATGCCACATGCTTGCTGGGGCGTTATGTTCATGCCTTGATGGTCTCTATCAAATCTTTGGCCAATAAGTTGCCTGAGGGGGATAAGTCATCCTTCTTGGAAGTTGTTGCGGACACTCAGGCGGCTGCCAGGCAGGTGATCCAGTCTGGGCTGGATACGGCGGACTCGGTGGCGAGAATTATGGGGTCGTCTATAGCCGCAAGGAGGCAGGCTTGGCTCCGTTCCTCTGGATTCTCAGCAGATGTTCAGGCCACGTTGGTTGATCTGCCATTCGACGGACAGAAACTGTTTGGGGAGAAAGCAGACTCTGCCCTTCAACGTTTTAAGGACAGCAGATTGACGGCAAAGTCCTTGGGTCTGCAGGCTCCTGCTAGGGGTACAGCTTTTCGAAAGTCTAGGGGATTCGGAAGATCATCCTTTCGCTCCTTCCGACAGCCCCAACAGCAGCAGCAACAACAGCAGCAGAATCCCCTCTATAGGTCCTATAGAGGGAAGCAAAGGGGTCGGAGAGGTTCTGGTCGCAACTCCTCTTCTTCCTCCTCCTCCTCTGCTCCAAATGCGGCTTCAGGGAAGCAGCCCTAGATCCCCCATCCCGGATCATGTAAGACCTGTGGGGGGTCAGGTGTCCTCTTTCTGCGGGGTTGGAAATCTGTTACAACCGACCTTTGGGTTTTGAACCTCGTAGAGACTGGGTACGCCATTCCCTTTCAGGAGTTTCCTCCCCCTTACCCTCCTTGACAAGGTTATTGCTCGGAAGACCATCTGCTTCTCCTGCAGAAAGAAGTTCTAGCCTTGCTTCAGAAGGGTGCAATACAGGTGGTTCCGGAGCAGGAAAGGGGTCAGGGATGCTACTCCCGGTATTTTCTGATTCCCAAAAAAGGACGTCAGATTGCGTCCGATTCTGGACCTCAGAATCTTGAATTTTTACCTGAGACAGGAGAAATTCAAGATGCTGACCCTTGCGCAGGTTCTTCAAGCGTTGCAGCAAGGAGACTGGATGTTGTCGCTCGACTTACAGGATGCGTACTTTCATGTCCCAATCCTGAAGTCGCACAGGAAGTATCTCCGTTTTACGGTTGGGTCGCAACACTACCAATTTGCGGTCCTCCCGTTTGGTCTTACTACCGCACCTCGAGTCTTCACAAAGGTGATGGCAGTGGTGGCTGCTCATCTCAGGAGGTCAGGGATCCCGGTTTTCCCTTACCTGGACGACTGGCTTCTGAAGGCAGAGTCCCCAGAGATAGTGCAGCGTCATCTGCAGGTGACATCTCAGCTGTTATTCGACTTGGGGTTTTCGATCAATGTGCCCAAATCTCACCTGGTGCCCTCTCAACGTAACCTGTTTATAGGGGCAGTACTGGACACTACTGTGTGTCGAGCATTCCCTCCTCCTCAAAGGATTCTCGACATTCAGGAGATGGTCCCTTTATTCCACAGTGGTGTGGTTGTTCCAGTTCTGAAGGTCCTTCGCCTGCTCGGTCTGTTTGCCTCCTGCATTCTGTTGGTCAACCACGCACGCTGGCACATGAGGGCGCTCCAGTGGTGTCTCCGCAAGCAGTGGTATCAGCACAACGGGGATCTCGGGAAGTCGATCAAGATCTCCGGAGAATCTGCAGCGGATCTGTCTTGGTGGAGCGTGGAGGGCAATCTGTCTCAAGGAAAGCCCTTCCATCTGCCTCCATCGGTGGCCACAGTGATAACGGATGCATCCACTTTAGGGTGGGGTGCGCATCTGGGGGATCTGGAGATCAAAGGACTTTGGTCTCCAGAGGAGAGGTTGCTTCACATCAACCTTCTGGAATTGCGGGCGATTCGTTTGGCGCTCAACGCCTTCCTCCCTTCCCTTCGCGGTCAGTCGATTCAAGTCCTGACAGACAACACGACCGCGATGTGTTATGTCAACAAGCAGGGAGGTGTTGGGGTCTCTTTGTCTATGCAGAGAGGCCTTACGACTATGGTCCCGGGTTCAGGACCATCGGATTTGTCTGATGGCAAATCATCTGGCCGGGGTGTTGAATGTCCGTGCGGACAGTCTCAGTCGGCAGTTCTCCGCCGACCACGATTGGAGGCTCCATCCGGAGGTGGTTCGTCACGTCTTTCGGACGTGGGGGACACCTCGGGTGGACCTGTTTGCCACTTTCGAGAACGCGCACTGCCCATCATTCTGCAGTCTCCAGTATCCGATGCAGGGGGCGTTGGGGGACGCGTTTCAGTTGAATTGGGGATCTCAACTCCTTTACGCGTTTCCTCCCATACCCTTGATTCCTCGGGTTCTGAGGAAGATTCGCCAAGACCGGGCCCAAGTCATATTGGTCGCCCCGGATTGGCCAAGAAGGGTGTTCTATACAGATCTTCTCCACCTCTCCTCGTGCCCTCTGCTCCGTCTCCCTCTGAGGGCAGACCTCCTCTCGCAGTCGGAGGGGCAGGTTCTACACCCCCACCTCCAGAGCTTACACCTTCATGCCTGGAGATTGAACGGGGCAACCTGAGTTCATTCTCTCTCCCGCCAGATGTGGTGGACGTTATTTTATCGGCCAGGCGACACTCCACCAAGTCCATTTACTCCTACAGGTGGTCTAAATTTGTTAAATGGTGTGGAGAGAGATCCATTGACCCTTTAAAAGCCCATCTTTCTGATGTGCTCCAGTTTGCTCTTTCCTTGGCTCAGCAGGGCTGTGCTGTGGCCACGGTCAAGGGCTATCTTTCGGCCTTATCGGCTTTTCTATGCCTTCCTGATCAACCGTCACTTTTTAAATCTCCGGTTGTTCTGAGGTTTATCAAGGGCTTTACAAACATGTTTCCTCCCACTCCATTTGTAATGCCTCAGTGGGACCTTAATCTTGTTTTAACCTTTCTGATGGGGTCCCCATTTGAGCCTCTACATAATTGTCCTTTGAGGCTGTTGTCCTTTAAGGTGGTTTTTCTTGTTGCCATAACCTCGGCAAGGAGGGTGAGTGAGCTTCAAGCTCTTAGTTCTAAACCCCCGTTTTTAACCTTGCAGCTGAACGGATGGTTCTCAGGACCAGGGCTGCTTTCCTGCCAAAAGTTGTCACTCCGTTTCATTTGGGGCAGTCCATTACTCTCCCTGTTTTCTATCCTCCTCCTCATCCTTCCAAAGAGGAGGAAAGGCTTCATCTCCTGGACCCAAAGAGAGCTGTAAGCTTTTACTTGGACAGAACGAAGGACTTTCGTCTGGACGATCAGCTCTTCGTGGGTTATGTTGGACATTCCAAAGGAAGAGCGGTGCAAAAGTGCACGTTGTCGAGATGGATTATCCTTGCCATCAAGATCTGCTACGCCCTGGCTGGTAAGACCCCTCCTGAGGACATTAGAGCTCATTCAACTAGAGCTAAGTCATCTACATCTGCTTTGGCCCGGGGTGTTCCTGTGGCAGACATTTGTAAAGCTGCGACTTGGGCCTCCCTCCATACCTTCGCAAAGCATTATTGCTTGGACTCAGAGATGAGGAGGGAGGGCCACTTTGCGCGCTCTGTCTTGCAAGACTTTCTGGTATAGGAAGGTGGACACCCTCCTCCGGGAGTGGGGACTGCTGTGGGAATCTATTCACAAGGTGAGGAATCCACTGGCAGATGTATCCATCAGAAGAACAAGTTACTTACCTTCGGTAACGCTTTTTCTGGTGGATACAGTATCTGCCTATGGATTCCTCACTGACCCACCCGCCTCCCCGTTGTCCACCTTTGTGTACCATGAAAGAGGTCTTGTTGGGATGTTTTGATACTTTCTTGTACATTTGTAGGAAATGCTTGTTTGTTTAGCATTCCTTTTATTTGTATGCTATGTATTGGTATTCTGTATACGGTGTATACTTGGAGTTGTCGTTGGTTCACCTGTTCGCCTCGAAGGCACGGAAAAAATGGGTGGAACTGACGTCATCACGCCGACGTGGGCTTCTTATGGCTTCGATGACGTCGTACGGAGTCGCGTGCGGAGCCGATGCATTGTGATGTCGCCCACGTCGACGTGGAGTGCTGGGAAAGAAAATTTCAGTGGAATGCTGGCGCAGGGGATATTCACAAGGTGAGGAATCCACAGGCAGATACTGTATCCACCAGAAAAAGCGTTACCGAAGGTAAGTAACTTGTTCGTTACGCTTCGTTTAGGCTATGCATTGTGTGGTGTGGTTCTCACGGTACACAATGTCTGTTCGGTGTATTCTTTTAATTCACATCTATGTATCTCCTGCTGGTTGTAGTCTGTATGTCTTGGCATGAGGCCTTCTGCCCCTGACATTTCATTTGTTGGCACCTGATGTTGTGCCGCTCAAATTGTGTGTTCTGAAGCTGTCGTACTGTTTAAGTCCCTTCGCTGGGCCTTTGTCTATTACGGATCCGGGGATCCTCTACTTAGTTTCCCTCTTTTCGTAGGAGTTATGGCATTCTGCCATTGTGCACTGCCCTTCTGGTTCTGTGTTTTTGTTTCGTCCCTGTCTGACCGACTGTGGACTCGTACCGTCCTCGGCTGGTTTGTGAGTCCTACCTTCCCTTGCTCATGCTCCTCCTTGAACTTCGTGGTCTGGTGTCAGCTACGCTGGCATTGCTGAGCTTATGGGCTGGTGTCAGCCACACTGGCGTTGCTGCCCCCATCTTGTTTCAGTCAATATTCTTGACGGACTACTTCCTTTGGGAACTTTCGGCTGCAGACCCTCCTGCAATGGGGTATACCTTTGGTACCTATTCTAAGTCAAAGAAGCTGCGCTAGATGTCTCTTATCAGATGAACGAGTTACTTAACTTCGGTAACGATGTATCTGGTAGAGACACAGTCTAGCCGCAGATTCTTTAGCACCCCCCCATCCTCCCCGTTCTGCGAGGATCTTTCCAGGTGGGGTTCTACTCACTTGCCTCCTTGCAGGTAGCCTTGGTCTTCCTGAGGGGTGCTCTAGTTCACCTACCTCCGGGGTAGGGTGTGTCATTCTGTTTTGGGACATTGGCTCCCCTCCCATTCTCGTTCTTGGGTGGCTAGGTTATGTGCCTCTCAATACTTCTCCACCCGGGTTCTTCCGGCGTGGAGATTCTCATGTTCTTCTACCCTCCTTCCGCCCTAGTCTGTTTCTCCCCATTACTTGGGGTCTCCTTGTCTATGCTGCAGTCGATTGGGCTGAGGTTCTATTTGCCTATGCTACAGTTCATAGGTCATTGTGGGGGGTGTGGTGAACATTCAATGTTGTTGCTCTTTTCTGGTCACTTGCCATGAGTCATGTTCCTTTATTGCACATCCTGTGGTTACAGACTGTTTTCATACAGTTACATCCTGTGGTTGCAAACTGCCCTTCGTTTGTCATGCAAATCCTTTCCATGCCATTGCCTCTTAGGGTGCAGCGTTTCGCTTTGGTGGGACTTTTTCTGGGGCGGGTGCTCTGTTCCCTCCCTTCAGTCCCTTCAAAGGTTGAGTACTCTGTCAACAGGGTGTTGTTTCTCATCATTCTATGATTTCTTATCATTGTTGTCTCAAGGGTTTTTGCTCTTGTTTGGCACACTGTTCCTATACTCACTGTTTTTGTAGTGGCTCCGCGTTGTGGCACGGAAAAGTTTCACAGTAGAAAACTGACGGCAGCACGCCAGGTGGGGGCTTATATGGCTCCATTGACGTCACTTCCGTGGACGACGTCAGGACGGAGCCGGGCGACGCCGCCCCACGGCATACTGAGGTACTGCTGGGGAAAAAAAATTCCGGATCCAGTCTGACACCTGGGGATATTCTAAGTTAAGAAATCTGCGGCTAGACTGTGTCTCTACCAGATACATCATTACCGAAGGTAAGTAACTCGTTCGGATCTAATTTTAACCTGAAAAATGTAAACAGTTATGACCCTCATGCCAGTTACTGCATGCAATTGTAACAAAGTATTTACTATCTGTAGAAGATAACAAATTGACAATCACATACATCCAGAGTACTAAAAAATAATGACCTGAGCTGTCATTCCACGTCACTAAGGCACCGTCTACTTGCTGAGCTTTTTAAAGCATCAGCAATCAGTCATTTAGGAGAAATTTTGTTTTGGAAGGTAGATGCTATTTGGAGATTTGCGTAAACTTGTAATTTGCTATTCACCTTTAATTTAAACCATGCCTAGTAGAGCTTAGTGTATGGCACTTCGAGAGATTGTCGTTTTTCCTTCACCGGAAGGAATTTACTTTTTTCTTCCTATACTGATTGAGTGAAGGTCAGGATGAAAGCAATTAATGATGTTGTATACTTGATGTATGAATTCACTGTTGCCATTTTAAGGACCATGTTCCGATCCCTTTAAGTGAGGAGTTTAACAGTGATGATAAAGGACTGTGGAACCTCAGGGATCGGACAAGGGGGACAATGGGCAGGCACATTATACCACAAATACTTGAGAAATAATAATTCTGTCAAAGACATTTATTACTATGTTCTCATATATTTTTCAGTGCGCCTCTTGGTAGTTAATTTATATATCTCCTAGATGTGAATGTTATTTCTGCATGAGTGGGCCTCTGGTTCTGTCCTTTGGTACTTTTGTCCTTTCTTTAGTTGTATCATCTATATCAGAAATTCAGTGTCCTGCCAAGTCTATACAGGTGTGTTCTTCGTGCAAACCATCATTCATTTTGTCTGTCTGGCATGTTTTCTATCTTTCCATCTATAGAGAGCAAACTGCTTTCATTTCAATTAGGAACCCTTTGTTACAGAACTGAACTACCTCCAGTTCAGAAAAACTCTAAAGACTCTTCTTTTCCCACAAATATAATCCCGTCAGACGGCAGAAACCTTTGGAGATTCAGGTTTAGCGCTGGGATGCTCTCTGAGTTACTACGCGCTTTATAAAACTATTAAATAAATAAATAAATAAATAAATGTACTCTTAGCTTGCTCTGCTCCAGAATCAGCTTTTGTGTCCCTATTACTGTGGACTGCTCGTCAACTTTTGGTTTCAGGCATTAGTCTTGGCTGTTTAATGTCAATTTTGTCCACATTGCTGTATAGTCCACTGATCAGTTCATGTAGCTGCAGCACTGCTTTCTGGGCTGTTTTCCACCAATAAAGTTCAACCAGTTGTACTAGCCTACTGAATCACTCTCTGTCGGCTGTGCTCATTGACACAACAAATACGTCTTTCATTGACCGACACTATTAAATCATTTCAACTTTCTACTTGCTTGACATAGCACATTCTTATGTTCATGCATAATATTATCCCCATGTTTTGGGGTAATTATACCTATATCTTTATACCGCTAGTCCTAATTCATTGGCCTTTTTCAATTTACAAAGATCTGAACACAGTGAATTGTCTTCACTGCATCATTAACAGCCAGTCGCTCAATATACAGGTCTCGAAAAATCTACTCTCCCACTCACTCTAGTAGTCGGATTTTATCATGTTGAGCTATTTTCAGCACCTACTCGTCTGTTCTGGCGAGTGAACTTAAGCTGGAAGAAACATGTGTTCTGTTCATTCAGAAAGTGAATGAGCAAAATAGACTCATTTAAATCTTGTTTTTATCTTGACATATTTTCTATCCGTTCAAGGACAGCGATCAAATGTCAGTTTGTCTTTTTACTAATTGTTGCCTATCTTATCCTGTAAAATTGTGTTTATTTTTCTTTCTCTAATTACAGTTAGGTTTTTGTCAAATGAGCTGTCTGCAAATTGTTAAACAAAAGGTTGTAAAATTTCGTTTTTTTTCTAATACACAACATTTAAACAGCTTGTAAATGAATTGTACAAGTATTTCAAAATATATTAGGAATTACAAAATCATTTTTATTTCTAATTCAGAAGTGTGAATAAAAAAAGATTTAAACGGGCAAAATAAATCAGAACGCTTTACTTGGTGATGTTCAAATGACACAAATATGTGCAGACACTTGATTTCCAAACTTTGTACACTATATAGTTTTGTCAGTAAAGCCATGTGTCAGTGGGAAATGTTGTGGCCATGTCAATGGAAAATCTGCTGATTACAAATAAGTTTGCTACCACTTCATACTTCCGGTATGTATTTATTAAAAGTGATAGTTTTTAAACATGATTTGCGAAACATTCCTGCCTCCGTCCTGATAACAATTCGGTTAATGAACTAAGAGGCAAGTCAGCGGGCATGGCTAGATTTGTATTATATATGGAACAAACAATTAGTCTATTAAATCAAACAAGTGTTTTTTGTACAGCAGACATGCTGAACTAGCGTATTTGAAAGTGCTCTCAAATGTGACGAAGAAGAAAATGGCAGCTCAGTGAATTTAAATATTTGCCCAGGATCACATAATTTGTAATCAGCTTATGGATCAAGTGCATTACAATTAGTAAAATGATTTGGTCACTAGACCTGCAAGTCTAGTAACATTTTTAGTTTTTTTCAAGCCCTAATGTATAAAATAGTGGGGTTATTCAAGCATTCTTTACACTTAATTGCTACTGTGTAACTGTCACATTCATGTTTTATCCTTAAACGTTCAGTTTTGGCATCCTTGCCTCATCTCTATAGTTGATTTTATGCATTTACTCCTGAATTTGAAAGAAGAGGGCCATGTGATACTTTGAATTGGCCCAACATTCTACTCTACAGTTTACCCTCACTTTCCTACCTCACATCGGCACACTTAACATCAGTACAGTTTGAGAACTATCCTTGGGTTAGCCAAAGGGAGTCTACATTGACTTAATGGACAGACATAGCTGATGTCCAAAACATTGTTGCCGAAAACTAGCAGAATAACGACTAGGGCATTGTCATAAGCAACTTTCTAATGGAAAAGTATCCCCACATCTTAACGCAGAGATCATTTTATCCAGTGCAATAACAGATCTCCAATAAGCATTTTGAGAGGCACTACAAAAATTATTCTCCGGCCCGGGAAAAAAAAAGATTACAATCCAGCTGACCGGGGCTCTCAAGAGAGATACTACACTGCAGAGAACAATCTGGGCCTGGTTACTTGCAGACCTGCATTCAAAGGGGATGAGGAACTGCTAGCGCTGTGGGGCCTAGAGAGAATGCCTCAAGAGCCACAATTAGGATAATAAGTTGGAACGTGGCAGGCCTTAACTGTAATGTCTAATAACGATTCCATGGATATTTCACAAACTGATGACCTCCTATGCCTGCAGGAAACATGGTCGACTACACCGAGCTCCATTCCTGGCTTCCAGACAATTCACGCTGTTGCGCATAAGAAAAAAACTATTTGGGAGACCAATTTAAGGCCTCTCTATGTATATGAAACTAGACCTGCAGGTACAAATAAAAGATTGGTGCAGTATACTCATATGATGTTCAGATTCTCAGTATTCATGGCATAGCAATAGACGGAATCTCCACTTCAGTCATAGTAGTAAATCTCTATGTTAATCCACACAAAGATGTGAAAGAAGCAAATGCCATGAAGATCACTGATCTGATAAATGAGTTCCTCTACAAGCATCTGTGGCATGAGGGCCTTGTGGCTGGGGATTTCAACACTTGAAATATGCGTCATCCTGAAAAAAGCAGAGGGAACCATGGGCGAAATCTTCTAGAAACCTGCTTAGTGAATTTGAGTTGGGTTCTGCTGATAAATCAGGCTCTGTGGAGGGTAACACAAAGCCCACTTTTAAAAACATCTCTACAATGGACTACATCTTCTTAAGTAGGAAGCTCCTAAGCAGGTGCGCAAGCTATCAGGTCCAACAAAGTAGTGAAAGCGTCCCTCATCCAATATCTATTGTGGTTAATGTCAGTGCGATGATGCACGGGATTACAATCCTGCTGGCCAAATACTCTCCTTCAATGTTGGTCCATCTATAAAAAGAATTAAATGGGATGCTGCATGCCTGGCCAGATACTCAAGTTGGAAACTAGCCTGCGTTTTTCAGGCCATTAGTACTGTGAAATATTGGGCAGCAATAATGGAAAAGCTATATGAAGCCATAAGTGTCAAAACTCACAAAGAGTGCACTTAAGAAGTAGGCCCTCATCACATCTGGACAATAAAGAGTTCAAAGAACTTAGAAGAAAGTGCCGTTGGGCTGAGTGTCTACATAGAAGAGAGAAGAGCTCACTAACAGAAACCATGCTGAAAGACGCAAGAAAATTGCACAAAAGAACGTCCTGGATGTTTAAACAGAAACAAATAGAGGAGGAATTGAAAGAACATATATTCCCTGCTAGTGCCCAGCTGGACCAGGGAATTGTGGGATACGTAAACAGCCTCACAAGCAGAACCCACAACGAAACAGTCATTGCAGCGAATGAATGGGTGGCCTATATAACAAAACTCTACATTGACCCTGATAAAACCAGGGACTCCGTCAAGAAGGCTCTTGAAAATAATCTAGAAGGCTCGGAGGAGTTCCAAATGACAGTAACCGAAAAGGAGATAAAAAGTATTTTGAAGAGCATTCGAAAGGATTGGACCCCTGGACCAAATGGCCAACGAAGACCAGAATTACCTGACTTCCTATATGCACAGTCTGTTCAGTGCATGTATTTCAACATCAGCCATACTGAACTCATGGAAAGGCTCCATTTTGCATCCTATATATAACAAGCATTTACAATGCAATGGTCTCGGCAATATTATAGGTAGAGCTATTGGTATTGCTCATTATTTTTTTATCATTTTTGTATCCCTAAATAAATGGCATTGTCATTTCTATTGGCATTAGCTTTTCTTTTTTTGCATATGTGATACCTATTGCATTAGCAGAGAGAGAGTGAGGTAGTGAGAGAGAGAAGGAGGTAGTGAGATAGAGAGAGTGAGGTAGTGAAAGAGTGAGGTAGCGAGGGAGAGGGATGTTGTGAGGTAGTGATATATAAGCATAGAGTGATGTTGTGATGTAGTGAGATAGAGAGAGAGGTAGTGAAAGAGAGAGTGAAAGTGAGTTAGTGAGATAGAAACAGTGAGGTAGTGAGATAGAGAGTGATTGAGGTAGTGAGTGAGAGAGAGTGATGTAGATAGTTAGGTAGAGAGAGAGAGTGAGTTAGTGAGAGAGAGTGATTGAGATAGTGAGAGAGAGAGAGAGAGTGAGGTAGTGAGAGAGTGAGGTAGTGAGAGAGAGAGGTAGAGAGATAGTGAGGTAGTTTTAGAGAGAGAATCAACTACATAGACATATAGACCTAGTCACATAGATGTAGACATACACTATGTCATTGATCTACACATACAGAGCCACCCATACACACATACAGAGCTACTCACACACATATACAGAGCCATACAGATACAGAGCCACATACATACACAGTCACCCACATACAAATACAGAGCCACCCAACATACATTATGAGGCATATGCGGAGCTGCATACAGCTTCAAATTAAACCAGATCATTTACAGGCAACCGTTAACATCAAAGTGTACCACGGCCCAGCGGCTTCGGCTGTGGTGCGCCGTTGGGAGAGGATGTGATGGAATTCCGGCGATGGGCAATGCCGCCAGACCTGTGAAAAGGCACCTCTGGCATGTCGGCACTGCGCCTGCAGATGCTGAAGCAAGTAATTAATCAGCTTTACAGGCCAGGGCCTTACCACCCTGCATTCGCCTGATCTCGGAGCTAAGCAGGCCTGGTCCTGGCTAGTACCTGGATGGCAGACCTCCAGTTGCTCGATGCTCGAGTTTTGGTTTCGATATTAAAGTGAGTTAATAAAGAAATGCCCGGGTCTGGATGTGCGTGCGCATGTGTCTGGTGGGGAGCCTCGGCCCGGTCTTTATGCCTCCTGTGGGGAGGGAGTGGCCCTGAGCCAGGCCTGGGAAGGAGCCAGTCCCGAGGCTCCCTGGCTGCTTGAACCTGCCCATCGTGAGGTGAGGGCGTGGCGGTTCGGCGCTCGCTGCTGACATCTGCAGTCACTGCAGGTCACACTTCAGGATCAACTCCCAGCCCTCCTCCTGCCGGGGTCAGTATATTGAGCACCATCGCTCTGGGTCATAGTGACACCAGTTGTTCGTAGCACCTAGAAACAGCAGAGGTGCTATACCAGACGCTCTCTGTGTAATTACACAGTCTACGACCGGAAATACATGGCCACAAAAGACGTCTGCATTTCCCAAAAGGTGGTATTGACAGCCCGGGGGGTTGAAACATTACAGCCCCCTGCTTCTGATAAGGACCGGACGGCCCCGAGTCACCAGGACGCAGTGCTAAGTGATGTTTGTTTACCAGCACTGTGCATTCTGGGAGTTGTGGTTCTGCTGCGTTCGGTTGGATCAATTGAAGTAAGGTCCCTGGATCCAGTGAAAGAAATGCCCGGGTCTTGATGTGCGTGCGCATGTGTCTGGTGGGGAGGTCCCTCTCTCTCAGATGTAAGTCAGGATTTAGTCGTCAACTGTTGGGGGTCACAAAAATAGGAAAGGGGTCCTAGGTACAAAGGTATTTCTTGCTTCCATCCACTCTTCCTGTGTCGTGCATCGGAAGCTCTGGGACGCAATGGCCCAGAATTAAGAGGTGGGCAATCCACTGAAAGTTTGGACCAGGCTCGAGCCTGAAGCTCGGCTCTGGCTCGGCTTGAGGCCCTGTTGGAACCTCGAGACCACGACGAGCCGAGCTTTCATGTGCCTTTTGCCACTCCCCTCCTTCTTCCTGGTCCTGGATGTTGCGGTTAGGGCCAGAGCTGCGGACTTCGGAACTTGGCAGCCAGGGTTGAGTCTCGGCAGCGCTCAACATCCTGTGATTCTGGGCAAATCACCTAACCTCCCCATCTCTATAAACAAAGAATGGTGGCCACGTGTAATGTAAGTGTTGGCAATGGAAAGTACCTGCGTTTCGAGTTTTTACAACATACAAACTACAGCAAAATGCACATAGGTAAAAACAGATCTTTAGCATAAGAGAAGACAAACAGATAACTATTTACTGGCTGCTTTGTACAACGTGAACCCAGAAAGGGTGGATAAATCGCGGCTTCCCCTCTTAAATTGTGTGAACTTAGGCAAATATTTATTTTCACCAAAACTCTCTTTCCTTCATAATCACCTATTAAAGCACTTTCAAATAGGTGCGTTCAGATTATGCTATTGTTGCTCTATAATATTCTGGGCCACGTACAGTGTTTATATGACCCATATCCTGCCACTTCTTTCAGTAATGGTTCATGTTTAAAAACTATCCCTTTATGTAGTTCTTGGCGCGGTTTCATAATGTGAGGTATCAATGGCAAAGTTTCTACATCTTTAAGAAATGCACTGTTTTAAATTTTGAAGGGACTTGATCACATTTTACATGATGTGTGTTGTACGAGTTACATCGCAGCCATTTTCAGGGCTGGGCTCGTGCACAGGCTCGAAGATCCGAGCCAGAACCTTGACTCGGCTCTGGCTCGGCTCTCCCTGTTCATTTGTTGGCTCGCCCACCTCTTTCCGGAGTGCTCAAGCCTGGCCGGGTCCACGGCTATCGGTGAGTGAGACTCTCGCCTCCTCTCCCCGTTCTGCTGGCTGCCAGCACTCCCTTTCCCAGACCATGGATGCAAGATTTTTCCAGTACTACGGCCAAGTGTGGTGTGATGGGGACCCCGCTCTTCGGAGTGTATGGTCCTCGGGTAGCCCCTCGGATGGGGCAGCTAGTAGGGCGGGGCTCAGGCTGGGAGCGTGAGAGAGGGGACACGGAGTGTGAGAGAAATTAGAAAGAGAGAAAGTCAGGGGGTTCGGTGGGAAGAAGAAGGAAAACAAAGACGCGTGAGAGAAATTAGGAAGAGAAAGTCAGGGGGGATTCGGAGGGAAAAAGAAAAACAGGCAGGCTGGGAGCGTGAGAGAGGGGACACGGAGTGTGAGAGAAATTAGAAAGAGAGAAAGTCAGGGGGTTCGGTGGGAAGAAGAAGGAAAACAAAGACGCGTGAGAGAAATTAGGAAGAGAGAAAGTCAGGGGGGATTCGGAGGGAAAAAGAAAACAAGGAGCCAGAAAAGGCGGGTCAGAAAATGCAATAAGTTGGAAATGTTACACATAGTAAATGACATAAGCCACCTAAATACACGCAGAGAACTTCACATGAGTATAAACAGTGCGTTCTGAAGGTGTTCAGGCTTACTTTTCCCACTTCCCCATGTCAACTTTCTTCTAATCAGCCCTTTCCAAGATGGCTGCGAAAATGACGTCTGCTTTCTGTTTTGATTAGACACAAGCCGGTAGTGTTGGGATGGCTGCATGATTTGTTTCTTCCTGCCTGGAGTCAGCCTGTATCGTTGCAAAAATGGCAGCGCCTGTCGAAGACGGTGTGCATGCACCAATGCCAGGCAGATGTGGTTTCTACGTGGCAAAAAAGAGCAGATTCTGCAAAATGATTGTGTCAGAAGGAAAGAGGTTATGCGGGGTGCACGCAACGTACGGAAAGGAAGTATGGAGTATTTTTAGGTTGATTTTAATATTAATAGACAGTGCAGCAGGTTGTGAAATACGTATTGTGAATTTACCAGTAATGTAAATAAGCTATGCAGCCCGAGCAAAGTAAAGAGGAACAAGCCGAGGGCACCGGAAGACACCACTGCCTTTCTCCGAGGCAGAGCAGAAATGCCGCGGAGAAACGCAGCGTCCTTTTCGGATTTGGGGGCGTGTTTTGCTGTTATCTCCTCCTTGAGACTTCTTGCAAAAAACACGCTCCCCGATCCGAAAAGGACGGGGCCTGATCTGAATGACTGACCTCTTCTCCAATGGCTGGCCAGCATTCAAGAGGCCAGCCAATGGAGAACAGGGGAGAAGAGGGGCGGGTTTAAGCCCCTCTTCTCCAAGTCATTAAATCTCTCGACTTTCGGTTCTGCCTTCGGCAGACCGGATGGTCCCGAGACCTAAAAAGGAAGATGATTTCCTGTCTAGAAAATTAGAGGCTGATTGCCTTACTTGACGTTCACGGTAAGGCAGTTGCGAAAGTTATTTTGAACAAGCTGGCAGTTTGGATCGATGAGAATAATATCATACCTCAATACCAGACGGGATTCAGATCAAATTCTTCCCATATGGATAACGCTTTTGCCCTCTCCTGTTCAGCAGCTAAGGCTAGAGAAACTTCATCACCGCGCTGCTTTTGATGGCATTACCGTAACATCCTTTGGACAAAACTGGTGACCTGGGGAATACTTAGGGAGCTCCTTGCGACCATTACAGCGCTGTACACGGGCACGTAGACCGGACCAAGATCACCCCGAACCATGCTACCGAAAACATTTACACCCGATAAAGAGTTAAAGCAGGGATGTGTCATGGCTCCCACCTTGTTCAATTAATACACAGCGGACTTAGGCATAGAATTGCTGAAAGGAAACCTCTTCCCACCTAAGCTGGGCACCAACAGACTCCTAACTTGCAGTATGAGGATGATCTGGTGTTACTGGATGAAACCAGAATTGGCATGAAAAGGGCATTGGACACACTACATTTGTACAACACCAACAACTGTCTGTTTGCAAACGCCACAAAAACTAAAATCTTGATTTTTGGCCACAGAACCAAGAAACATCAGCTGGAATGGCATTTGGGCCCGCTGAGGATAAGCACAGCCAGTAAACACAACTATCTCGGTGTTTGGCTGTCAGACACAGGTAAATCCACCCTGCAGGCTAAAGCACTGGCAGATAAAGCAGCCAAGACCTCATATCAATTATGTCACTTACATCACAAGCTGCAAAGCAATTCGGCAGCGGGGATTTGACTAGCCCTGCGGGCGAAATTGTTACCAACAATAACTGGTCATTTGGCTTTCCCGGTATGCTCCCTGAGTCACTAGAGCGATCCCAAACAGCTGGATATAGGAAAATATTTAATATCCCATTATCAACTCAGCGCACATTGATCCAGTTAGAATTCAACCTTATGAATATGGACATTAAATGGAAAAAGTATGTGATTAAAGTATTAGTTTTGTGTGTCTAAGGCGGATCCTGATTCAATGAGATGGGCACTGAATGTGATATTTCGGGACACGAAGAGCAGCTGGGCAATGTTTTTAGCGGTGCCAGAAATCTACTAAACTTGCCCCTAGAGTGCACAACATATCCATCGATAGCAATGGACAGACTAAAGAGGCTTGCAAATGTGCAAGGCAAGTGTGTATCCAGGGAACAGAATATAGAGCAAATTAGAAACACCCTGGGCGCGAAGGGCCTTGCCAAATAACACAAGGGCAATTTATGCCAACCATATTTGAAAGCAGCTCTGGTAAGACAAGCCCTACAGAACATACTGCAGACCAGGCTTCTAACTCTGCCTATATGGGAATACAGGCAACATTGGTAAAACGCCCCGTTGGCCATGAGCTGTGGTGATTGTTTTAAATACCACTCTGAACTGACTGCGGACCTTGCTTGCTGTTGCCCTTCACTGAAATATCAGAGGCGAGTGCTCCTTAGATCAATATTCTTGAAGAATAAAATAAGGACCTGCAAAGAGGCGCGGAGATATATTTATAGGGCTACACTCCTAATGAAACTAGCATGGATTGGCAAGTTCTTTGCGAAACTTGGAAGATCTCTGTGCGCTGTTCGTCAACCGAGGGGCAGGACATTTAAAAAAAAAACCTTTAGCAACTTAGAGTGAATGTTAATCACAGCTATGAACTGATGCACTTGGTTACATTATGTGATATCTTATTCACCAGTTACTCTGCATTTTATTGGTATGTCTTTCCCCTTGCACTTTTTTTGTCTTGCATGCGGCACCTTTTGTGAAAAGCTTACTGCACTCATGGGATATTTTTAATCCTAGGGCACGTCACACTTTATTGATATGTATGTCTTCTATGATCTAGTACTTGGCATTTCAAGCAAATAGCCTGCGTCTCCGATATTTAAGCATGTGGAAAGCATTTCATTGGCAAACTGCACATCATCACACTGACTGCCTACCAAACTTCTAGGATCAGAAGATGGACTTCAAGCTTCCCACTTTGAGAACAGGAACGATAAGTTGCCCACTAGGTGTGAGAAAGTGCCATCTTTCTTGCATGGTATGCCCCCACTTTTTGCTGAATTGCTGGATGTACTTTGACTGAGTGTGCCCTGGACTCCTGCCAATCAGGTGCCCAGGGCCTATGTTCCTTCCCTAAATCAAACCAAACCCAAATTGGCAAACCCTGGCCACATGTCAGCCCCTGGTAAATGGTACCCTAGGTACCCAGGGCCTTGTGACCAGGGAAGGTCTCTAAGGGCTGCAGCACTCCTTGTGCCACCCTTAGAGGCCCTGTACCCTTACACACACACAAAGTCGACATGGCACACATCTCCCTCCCACAGGAGAGAGGCAGGATAGGGGGTGTACCCACCCCAGGAAAGGGACCCATTGGTCCCTGCCCTTCACCTACCTGTAACACCCCTAAATCTAGTATTTAGGGGCACCCTGAACCTTGCTTCCTGAGATTCCAGATTCAAAACTACGAAGAGCAAGAAGAAAGAAGATCTGCCCTGCAGCTGCTGAAAAGAGGAAGACACCAACTGCTTTGGCCCCTGCCCTACCGGCCTGTCGACCCTCGAACCTGCTCCTGCTCCAACCCGGCATCTCTTGTGGCCAGCAACCTCACCAACACCGGAGTACCTGGCTACCTTTTGGCTCTAAGCCCCTGGGACTCCCATGAGTAGAGGCTCTACTCAAAACCTATCTCTAATCCCTGGCAGCAGCCCGGAACCGCGAACCCAGCACACTCTGCACCAGCCAAGCCTGGCCAGTGCCGGAGTGAACAAAGACCCTGAGGACAACCCCACGGCGACCCCGAGTCCGGCAGCTAAGAACCTCCCTCGACTCTCCTGAAGAAGCCTGCAGCCTCAGAACAAAGTGCCCCCCCCCCAACCGCGATCAACAGAGGGTAAGATTTCCCGACACCAAAAGGCACCCCTGCACGCGGCGCCCCACGGCCCCCTGTGCCCAATCCCGGGGTACCTACCTATCCTCCAACTACCCAACTTACCTCTCGAAGTGGTGGTGGCACCTGAAGAGTCCTCGTCCCCGAGCTTGCAGTCTTTTTCTAAACCGGAGATTTCCCATTGAAATCAATTGAGCGCCCGAAGGCTCAAAAGCACTCTGCACCCAGCCGCCCGAGTGGCCCTGGCAGTGAAAACTCTACTCCTACCTACTTTCCCACTTGCCCTGAGTAAGTGACCAGGAGCTCAGCTCCCACAGCCGCATGGCTTGCCAGTCAGCAGCCACCAACCAAGGCCCCCCTATCCCTCATAGGATAACATTGGGCCTAACTCTCTCTGCACCCGGCAGCCCTAGAGCCGCTGAGGGTGAACCAACTGAACCTACCTGACCCTGGGGGACCCCTGAGTCTTTGCCCAGAACCTCAACTCTACCAGTCGAGTACTTACCCTTAAACTGCAAACTCTATTTTCCTCATAGGGTAACATTGAATGGCTTTTATCATGAAATTTCTTCTAAGTGTGGACTTTTCAAATCTTAAAATATTCACCAAAAATCAGCCGAGTAATGAAAACGAAATTACTCACCTGCTCTTAGGTGAGCTCCCAGTGCTGGATCTTGGTGCCCAGCACTGACTCTGAAAAATACTTACAACTGTACTTACCCTTAACTCAATTTTCTTCCATCTGAAACCATTGACTGTTTTTCTGTGAAATTTCTTCTAAGTGTCGATTTCTGCAATCTTTAAATATTCTTCAAAAATCGTATAATATCTGAAAACGTAATTACTTACCTGTTTTGGATAAAGGTCCCAGTACTGAGTCTAGGCACCTAGTACTGGATTACAAAAGTAACGAGAACATACTGTACCTGTAACCTGAATTGTCTTCCATAGGGAATCATTGACTCTTTTCTTTGAAATATTTTCTAAGTGTCAACTTTTAAAATAGCTAAATATTGTTTACAAATCATTACAGTAATTAAGTTGACTTTCATCACTTGATTCTGAGTACTGACCCCGGACTGAATCTAGGATCCAGTCCTGGAATTCCAAAATTAATCTAAAAAGTAATCTGTTGCAAATAACGAATTTACCATTGA
This sequence comes from Triturus cristatus, assembly GCF_964204655.1. NCBI lineage: Eukaryota > Metazoa > Chordata > Amphibia > Caudata > Salamandridae > Triturus > Triturus cristatus. Next base: position 644,098,426 of record NC_140594.1, on the reverse strand, counting down.
GCTCAATGCATTGTTGTGTTTAAAAATAGAGTTGCCTACTGCAACCACTTGTAACTGTTTGCAAAAGTTTATTGCATATAGCAAAGGTATTTATAAGAAACATCTCATGCTGAGAAAGTATATTTTAAATCCAAGTGTTGGTTCTAAAATAAAACAAGCATATATTTTTTATATATAAACCATTGGCCTAGAGTTCAGTTATTGTGTGTGAGACCATTTGCTGACTGAGTGTGTACAGCAAATGCTTTACACTGTCCTCTGATACTGCCTTACTGCTCGACCAAGCTACCACTTTAGAGAGTAAGGTTATATCTAACTTTAGCCTCTGTCAAACCCTGGGGGACTGTGGACTCTGTACACCCTGTACCTAATAAGGAACAGTATATACAGAGCCACTTTCTCACACTAGGGTACTTAACATTCAATTTTATGCTTGTGTACAGTACTTTCCAGCATGTTCACTAAATCCAACATCATAAGGATGATTTGTCTTGAGTTTTATAGTTGTGTGTCGCTTACGTTTTCACATGTAATTTTGTACAATTTCAATCTTTGTATTGTATTGGCACGTTAGTTTTATGGTATATTTATTATCTTTGGAATGATTTTAAGTAATTTCACAATAAAGATTATGATAATTTTATGCATTTATTGAAGTCTGCGCTATGTTTGTACTCACAAGCTATTGGTTAGTAATCGTCTGTGCGATGCTGCCACCGCGCTCTGCCTGCCTGCCCTCAGCACAAAATGTATTCTCTTCTGAACCCAATGCCGCTGTCTTGCAGAGACCGGCAACAACTTAGTTTCCTCCCGTTGATGCTCAATTTCCACCAGGCCTCAAGTGCAGGCCTCAGTTCCTCCATCTGTCAACTATTTCCTCAAGAGGGAGGCACCACCAGATTCATCCCAGCTAGTCGAGAATGCTGTTGCTGGGCTTCAGCTGTGACTTTCCAGCAGAGTCCACATACAACCTTTTTTGGAAGAACTACACTGGCTGCCTATCAAGGACCTTGTAAGGTTCAAAGGGCTGATCTTGAGACACACGGTTTTCTACTGCATCGGCCTTCAGTATCTGTCCAATTTACTTTTTTTCTACCAGCCTCCCATATCACTCCGATCCTTCAATTCACTGCTTGTGGTGATTCCTCATTCATAAGGAAAAAGTGAGGTGGCAGTTCCTACTCCTACCTAGCTGCACAGGAGTGTAATGCCCTCCCGCAACAGCTTCGTGCCACAGAGGACATCCAGACCTTTAAACATGCCCTCAAAACCTGGCTCTTTGGGTCTACTTTCTAGAATCACATATTAGCTCGGGATCAGATCTACTGCCAGCGCCAGCACACTTATCGAAGAGCTGTTCTGATCTACAAATCCCCTAATAATAATAAAAATAAGCTTCCAGGTGACAAATATAGTGTCAGTATGTAATGAAGATCAAGTAACCGAAATGTAGTTTAAGATGATTTATTAGGATTAAAGTTGTAGGTTGTTAGATGCATGTGCAGCAGCCCCACCAGGAGCAGCCTGCCTGCCGCTCAGCCCAGACTCCAACTGTCACTCCTCACCTCACAGGCACCCAAGCATTCCATTCATCATCACAACACCAACATTCCAAGCAGCACATTCACACTGCCTGAACAGCTAGGGAGAAAGCAACAGGAGAAAGGGATAAGTACATATACAAGATACTACACAGTAACACTGGATACAGCTTTTTAGTGGAGTATTTGGTTGGACTGAGTCTCCAGCCACAGAAGATATACAGGGCATCCATCTTGGTTAGCACCTTAGTCCACAGCCTTGTAAAGTACCAGATATCCGGGATTAGATTAACGCATTTTAGTGGCGATGTCCACAGCACTTCACTGAAATGCATTAGTCACACATTTCCCACATTTCTTGACACTTTGAGGATGATGAGGCACTCCGATATGCAGAAATTATTAATAAAAAGCAGACGTTGCTAGCGCTTTCATGCTTGCTATGCACTGCCACTCTACCTGTCCCAGGCAATTCACAGCATAGCCCGTCTCCCTGGTGGCCACACTTGTTCATATGGTGATCAGCAGTCTTTCATGGATTCTTAGATAGATTGGTACTGCAACGTAGCAAAAAGCAAATCTGTGTCATGGCCTCTCTGGGAGACACACTTGAGGCACAAGCAGCAGGCCACTGGTTCGGGCTGTAGCTAGCACCAGTGACTGTGATTGTTTTTGCCTCACACTGTGCTGCGCCTGATTAGACGAGTGGTGCTGCGCAGTGCACACGACCCCAGAGTGGACACTGGCTGGTGGTCGGAGCAGGGCATATGAGCCTGGTTCAGGAATTTCATTGGCCCTTTGAGAGCAATCACATGGCTCTACCCGCTCTGTACCCTACTAGTCACCAGCCTCCCCTGGATTTTGCCAACCGGATTCCTCTTGCTTTATAGGTAACTAGGAATCTGCAGCCGGGGGGTGCAAGGAAGTGTTTCCTCTCCATTCTGGCTGGTGTGGGAGGCTGGGTGAATGGCTGTTGTTCACTTTTAACATGAGCATGGAGTTGCAGACTAATCGAAATGATTTTCTTTGATTCATACTTTTTAGGTTTCACCTGCACAGCGCTTGCGCAGTGCTTAAGAAACCTTTTGTTTTTAATATAAACTTAAAAGTGACTTAAATCTCACATCCTCTCTTTCCTGGCTTCTCATTTGTTCCTCTGCATGCCACTTACCTTTCCTCCATTTCTATTGGCTGTATTATATTTTCCTGCATTTACAAATGCTTGTTCCTCTTCTGCTTCTCTTATCAGTTTCCCGCCGCCGAAATACGGTGAACATCAGCTTTGGTGGAACTATATTTTCATAAAGTTTTGCCTTTTACTCTTGCAGCATAATGATATAACAATTTATCACCCGAGGTGATTAAGTGATTTGCATGGAATCACAGGATGTTGTGCAGCACCTCCGAGACTCGAACTGGGATTCCCAGCTCTCCGGTCAGCAGCTCTGGCTGCTGCGCCACTTACTCTCCACTCCTATCTTATCTTTCAGGGAGCTCTTTCCTTCTACCCGACGATGTTTGATGAAAACAGCTCTGTTTACGTTACATAGGCGAAACCAATGCATTACCAATGTTTGTTATATTTGTCGTCCTTCCACTAATTCTATCTCTCTGCAGCATGTGTATTTAACCGTACTAGACTGCCCTTTCAGTTATATTAAGTTATACTGACAACTAAAGGGATATTTTTCTATGTTAAATTATATTTCAACGCACAAAAATGCCAATGAACTTACGTTTCAAAAGCTTTGCAGCACTTTCAACATATTTGTAGAGTTTCTCAATGTTCAAAAGGATGTACTTTCTCAAAATATCCTTTTTCCATGTACTTTATTGCTTGATTTTGCTCTCGATAAAGTGTCACACATTTAGCAGTTAATATCACTCTTGACTGCATTAATACCATGGAAATGTCAGTCATTAGCAATCTGAAAACATGGCAGCTATGAGTCCGCATCTCACTGTTTTAATAAACTTTTCTCTGTTTGAAAAAATACTCCTTTCGAATTGTCTCAAAATAAAGATGTTCTATGTAAAAAAAAAAAAACGTAACGCGTAACATGGCCTTGTACTACCATTTCAGGCTCCTGTTGACATGTACAAACTCCTTGGTCTTTGGCCTTGTGCTTTATGGGAACAAAACTATCGGGTGAAGACAGATGTGTGATATGATGCACCTTGAAATAGTTTCGACATTAACATTTAACAGCAAGAGATGTAAAATAAAGTGCCAGTTTGAAATGTTTGTTTTTGGCTCACCTGTCACTGCAAATGTGCAGTGGTAAAAGTGTAAAAACACCAGACACAAATGAATCTGTGTACAACAGGCAGTAGCAGCACAACCGCTAAAATGTCACTATCCATGGAGAATGAACCTGAATGAATTGAAGCTGCCTTGTCTTTTGATTTCTGAATGCAAAAACAAACTCCTGTATTCATAGTTCATAAATACGTTTTCAACAGATTGTTACAAACATTCACATTGAGGCAAAGTACAGGGTTTTCAGCCAATGGGCGGTTCAGTCCCAAAGCAGGACTATCTCCAGCCTGAAATTAATTATAATTGGTACATTAATTGCCAGGTTGTATAGACAGACCATAAGAGTTAACCAAAGTAACACGCAAAGGCAATCAGGGCTGGGCATGCCCATTGCTGATGTCAATCTAACTGAAGAACCCAACTAAAGTGTGAGGCATTCGACAAGGCTATGTGTTAGCCCCCTTATTGTTTTCACTCTTTATTAATGGGGTGGATAACTGCAAGCTAATGTTCCCTGTACCGTCCAGCGTTCCAATACCAGTGCTTTTATACGCTGACGATGCTGTTTTGCTATCTAGGACCATGGTTGGCTTGCAGAAATTGATGAATGCTTTTGGGGAGCTTATGTCCTCCAAAGAAATGGTGATAAATAAATCTAAAACTTTTACTATGGTTTCCGGGCAAAAACATCAACAATGTAGAACCTTTTTTATTGATAATACCCCTATTGCTAAAGTAAACTCATTTTGCTATTTTTAATACTAAAGGCAAAATGAGCAGAGTCTCCCAAGGCATCCTTACATTTTCATCTAAATTAGGTAGCTGACCCATCAGAGAAGTGGTTGATATTTACAAGGCTAGGGGGTGGCCACTGCCACATATGGGGCCTGTCTTTGGGGTTAAGCCTCTAATACCACCCTTCAAGTTGAGGAAATGTTTACCTGCATCAGCTTCAAATGCGGTTGTTCGTCAGGAGGTCAGCCTTCCATATCTAGAGGATATACTTTTGGTAAGACCCTTGTTATTATGGTTTTGCTTATGGACAAAAGAGGACACTAGTTTTACTAGATCAATTATTTTAGATTGTTTAAACCTGGATAGCATGTCACTTATGTCCTGGTTAGCTTATATTAATTCCTCTTTCAGTATGCTGTTTAAATTGCCCATATGGTCAGATCCTGCACAGGTGTTCTCGCTAACTAAGATGACTATTACAGAAATCCTCTTTCTGCATAGATGTGACAGACGTTTGGTTGCTGACAGGATGAAATCGTCTGTTGCCCTCTTTATGTAAGTTGACTTAGAGGAGGGTGGTAAAAGCTACTTAAACTGTGTGACAAATATGCAGCAACGTTTTGTGTTTCTTAAGACCGAGATTTGGTATTGTGCATCATTTAGTGGGCTTTCCAAATATGAAGTCTTGTCCCTCAGAAACGCCCCTTTGCACATGTGATGGTCGAAGCAAGGTAAGCACGATGAACTTTTTGCTGTTTTGTAATTTTTACCAGAATCTTTGGTGTTTTTATCATAAACCTATTTTTCCTGTACAGAATATTAGATCCTATAAAGTTGCCATGAAATATCTGATTGCACTAAATGAACGCTTTGTGTGTTACAATGTTGCCCTTTTATACTGAAAGCCATTAATGTGCAAAAAAGTGTTAACTATTAGGTCTTCGATTCTAAATTATGTAATGGATATAAGGAGATGATTGATTTTTAGGTGGTTTCTATTATGATTTTCTGTATTATTATATGTTTTATGTACTTTTATGGCTGTTTTAAACTAGCCAAATAAAGTTTTATAACCGAACCGACTACCTGACTAACCAGGGCATCCTCACAAGTGTAAGCTTTACAGTAAGTAGGAACCTTGTTAGTTTATTATGACTCATGTCACCAAAGACAGAGATCATTTTAAAGTCTATGCAACTTTGTGTGATGTTGTTAAGAGATAAGGTCTCATACCTTATGTGCAAGCCCGTGATTAGAATACATTGAAGTGTAATAGAAAATAGGGAGATCAAAAGAGTTTCAAAAGGTGTTTGCAGGTCTAAAACTACAATCCTCAATTTCTGTACACATGCATACGTTGCTGAAGGTAGCAAAACTGGTGAATACGTAAACAAACTGCCATAACCAGGATAGTTTCTTCTTAAAGCAGAAAAAATGGGGTAGAAAACAAAACGGATATGTTGCAACTTACTAAGAGAAATAATGGGATCTCATTTGCCTAAAATGGAATGCTATGATTAATTTTAAAGAGTAAAATGTCGCAGGTATATTTGCAACCATGTATGCTAAACTGCTAAGTTGAAGAGGCGATATGTTATTTATAAACCACAGTCATGGATGCCTGTGACTAAGTTTATCGGGCACAAATGTTCTATTATAAATTCATCTGTAAAGAAGTGGAACAATTAGTAGTAATCAAGCAGCAACTATTAAGAACTGGCATATTTCCCTGCACAACCCTACACAATAATAAACCAGGTGATAGTAATAAATCATGGACAGATTGCAACGATATCTACAGCCAAGCATATGGACTATGATATCTGAAAGAGACTCGTTAGTGATACATTCCTTACTTTAGAATATCCCCAGGCGTCAGGCTGGATCCGGAAAGTTTTTTGTAGCAGTACCCCTGCGCGTCCGTCACTGGCGTCGTAAACGCCGAGATGACGTCAAGGAGACTACTAAGGCGCCACCCATGCGCGCTGACGTCAGTTCTTTCTTTTTCCGCGCCAGCAAGCGCAGATCCGGATAGAGCACGTACCTTAGTCACTTTTTGACTACTCTTTTGAGACTCTTTATCTCCTCTTTTTTACTCCTGGTGCACGTAGGGATGCCTGGCTTTAAGTCTTGTGGGGGCTGGCGTGGCAACATGTCGGTGGTGGACCCCCATGATGTTTGGTTCTACTGCCTGGAGACCGACCATGACTCCCGGTCTTGCCGGGACTGTTGAGCCATGGCCCGAAGGCCTTGAGGGAGCGGCGCTGGAAGCTGCTGGAGGTCCAGCACTCGTCCCAATGCTGCTCCAGGTCCAGGGACCATTCCCGGCCGCAGTCGTCGCTCCTCAGGCTCCAAGTCTTCACACTCGGCTTCCGGTAAGCAACGACATAAAAAGAAGTCGAATAAGCGTGTTCGCTCTCCAATGTCCCCCCCTGTCGGTCCTCAGATGCGGACGAGGGGGACAGGGGCTCTGCCCCTGCGGCTCCTTTGGAGCCTGGTAGAACCGCAGCCTACCCGCCTTACCTGGGTCGGTCGGCGACTCCCGAACAGGTGCAAGAGTTTCTTGCCACCATGGACTGCCTTTTTAGGCCTTGGGCTCCTGCCGGCGTGCCTTCGGGCCCCGCAGTCCCATGTCCAGATCCTGTTGGCCCGCTGGCGGATCCGTCCTCGGCGCCATAGGATCCTTTGCCATTGGCTCCGGCCACGGCGCCACAGGGTCCGGCGCTGCCAGCTCCGGCCCTAGCGCCGCCCTCAGCTCCGCCTCAGGCGCCGCAGTGAGTGCCGTTTGTTCCCCCCTTGCCCCGATTCCAGGACCATTTTCTTCCTGTTTGGGATCCGCATTGGGAAATGCCACCGGCCCAGCCCTGGCCGGTGCCGTTCATGGCGCCGTTTCCAATGCCGTTTGTCCCCTCTCCGGCTCCTGCTCTGCAACGGAGGTGGAGGATGACTGGGAGGGGTCCGAGGACCCTTTGCCCATCAATGTGACTCCGAGCAGGACTGGGTGGACGATCTGGTGTACGCCGGCGACCTCGATGTCTCTTCTGACCTGGGGTTTGCCTCTCCCCTGTCTACGATGGAGGAGGGCGCTTCCTACACGATGGTGCTCCGTCGGGCTGCTGAGGTCTCAATCTTGATCTTCCTATGGTAGCTTCAAAACTAACCTCCTTACTGAGGTGCTCCAGACAGCTTCGACTTCGTCGGAGACACTGCTTCCCTTCAACGACACCCTTACCGACGTCCTGTTGGGCACTTGGTCGCGGCCGACCACAGGGGCCTCTGTGGATAAAAATGTCGCCAGGCGTCACCGCCCGGCACCTGCTTACCCCGCGTTTCTGACCACTCATCCCACACCTGAGAGTCTGGTCATCCAGGTCTCGACGTCGCAGAGTGCCTTTCCCACGGCTCCACCGGATAAGGACTCTAAGAACCTGGAGCAGTTTGGTAAGCGGTTGTTCTCGTCGGCCAGCTTGGGGCTGCGGTCGGTGAACACCGCCTGTTTGTTGGGCCGCTATTCCCACGCGGTGTGGAACGCGGTTGCTCAGGTGTTACCTCAGTGTACTGAGGAAGTCCATGCTGCGCTTTCCCAGGCAGTTGCTGAGGGTAAGGATGCAGCTAAGTTCGCCATTCGGTGTGGTTTGGATACCGCTGACTCGTTGGGCAGGGCGATTTCTACGACTGTGGCGCTGCGTCGCCATGCTTTGTTGCAATCTACTGGGTTCTCGCCTTGTGTCTGGAGCTCGCTCTTGGGCACCTCCAGACTACGGCCGACCTCCTGCATTTGCTGTGGTTCTCCATCAACGTGCCGAAGTCGCACCTGAGTCCCTCTCAGAAGCTCCCCTTGATCGGAGCAGTTCTGGAATCAACGCTATTTCGGGTTTATCCTCCCGAGCAGCGAGTCCGGGATATTCAGGCTATGATTCCGATCTTTCAGCCTCTGTCCCGGGTTTCAGTCAGGATGACCCTCCGGCTCCTGGGCCTGATGTCCTCCTGCATCCTGCTAGTGCAGCATGCCAGATGGCATATGCGGGCTCTGCAGTGGGACCTGAAGTTCCAGTGGGCGCAGCATCAGGGCAACCTGTCCGATCATGTCCAGATCTTGGAGGGCACAGCACGACAATCGCAGTGGTGGCTCACGAATCCCGATTGGGTCAATGGCAGATCCCTCTCCCTTCCCCAACCGGAGCACACAGTGATGAAGGATGCGTCCCTCCTGGGATGGGGAGGCCACTTGGGGGAGGCGGAGATCAGAGGACTCTGGTCTCCGGCAGAGTCCCGGCTCCATATCAACCTTTTGAAGCTTCAGGCGATCCGACTTGCACTGAAGGCATTCCTTCCCTCTGTCCGGGGAAGAGTGGTGCAGGTGTTCACGGACAACACCACCGCCTTGTGGTATTGCAACAAACAGGGCGGTGTGGGGTCCTGGACCCTATGTCAGGAGGCTCTGGACATGGCTGGAACATCAGGGCATCACCTTGGTGGTTCAACACCTGGCAGGATCTCTGAACGCCAGGGCGGACGAACTCAGCCGCCGGTGCTTGATGGATCACAAATGGCGTCTGCACTTGGACGTGGCGCGAGGTCTCTTTCAGCAGTGGGGAGAGCCTTGGTTAGATCTATTCGCCAATGAAGAGAACGCGCAATGTCATCAGGTACGCACGTTGGAATTTTCAAGGCGGCACTCGCTCTGCGACGCTTTTCGTCGCGAGTGGAGTTGCGTTCTGTTGTACGCCTTTCTGCCTACACCACTTCTCCCAGAGTGCTGAAGAAGATTTGGCGCGGCCGGGCCCAAGTCATCCTTGTGGCTCCGGATTGGGCACGAAGATACTGGTATCCTGAGCTACTCAGCATGGCGATCGATCCCCCGATCCGTCTGCCTCTTCGGGAGGATCTTCTGTCGCAGCAGCAGGGGACGGTCCTCCACCCAAACCTGCCCATCCTCCACCTCCATGCGTGGAGATTCAGCGGCGACAGTTGACAGCTTTTGATCTTCCTCCCGAAGTCTGTGATATCATTCTGGCAGCCAGGCGTCCCTCCACTAAAACGGTGTACGCCTGCAGGTGGAACAAGTTTGTGGCATGGTGCACAGCGAAGGCTGTGGATCCCCTTTCTGCCCCTCTTTCTGAAGTCCTTCTGTTCCTTCTTTCTATGGCCCAGCAGGGCTCTGCTCTGGGCAATATCAAAGGTTATCTTTCGTCCATCTCTGCCTTTTTATGTCTTCCAGATCAGCCTTCTCTTTCTAAGTCCCCGGGTTAACAGTTTCTTGAAAGGTATTACACACACGTTTCCTCCCGTGTCGTTCATTATGCCTCAAAGGGACTTAAACCTTGTCTTGACATATCTGATGTGCGCTCCCTTCGAGCCCCTTCATACCTGTCCTTTGCGTCTTCTCACTCTCAAGACGGCTTTCCTGGTAGCTATCACCTCTGCTAGAAGAGTGAGTGAGCTCCAGGCTCTTTCTTCCAAACCTCCTTTCATTTCTGTTCATCCGGACAAGGTGGTTTTAAGAACCCGTCCTTCTTTCTTGCCAAAGGTTGTCACCCCCTTTCACATCGGGCAGACCATCCCTTTGCCCACCTTCTTTCCGCCTCCGCATCCTTCGAGGGAGGAGGAGAGGCTCCACCATCTGGACCCTAAACGTGCGCTCGCTTTCTATCTAAAGCGTACACAGCAGTTCCGGGTGGACAATCAGCTCTTTGTTGGCTACGTGGGTGCCAAAAAAGGTCGGGCTGTGCACAAACGGACCATCTCTCGGTGGGTCGTTCTGTGCATCAACGCATGTTACTCCTTGGCTAAGAAGGAGCCTCCTGTGGGGCTGCGTGCTCATTCTACCAGGGCAACTGCAGCCACTGCTGCCTTGGGACGTGGCGTCCCCTTGCAAGACATTTGTCAGGCAGCTACGTGGGCCGCGCTGCACACGTTTACCAAGCATTACTGCCTTGACAGTCATGTCCGGAGAGACGGCTTCTTTGGCCGTTCTGTTCTCCGTGACTTTCTGGTGTAATCTATTCGCAGACTCACCACTGGGGCTGGAATTGTGGGGTATCTATTCTAAGGTAAGGAATCTATCACTCACGTGTCTCTTTCTGATGCACAAGTTACTACTTGTTTAACGATATATCTGTAAGAGACATTAGTTAGTGATAGATTCATTACCGCCTCACCCATCTTCCCCGTTCTGCGAACTGATTCTAGGGTTAAGGTAATCCCCCTTTCAGGGCCCTAGTCTCATGGCACCAGTGGTCAGTTTCTTGCATGGCTCTGCGTTCCTGGCGTGGAAAGTCGTGTACAGACCTGACGTCAGCACGCATTGGCGGCGCCTAAGTAGTCTCCGTGACGTCATCTCAGGGCTTACGACGCCAGTGACTGACGCGGAGCCGCATGACGCCACCTACTGACGCGCAGGGGTACTGCTGCAAAAAACTTTCCGGATCCAGTCTGACGCCTGGGGATATTCTAAAGTAAGGAATCTATCACTAACTAATGTCTCTTACAGATATATCGTTACACAAGTTGTAACTTGTGCATTAATCATCAAGGGCTATACATCCTAAAATGGCAGGTGTGATACGATGTGTCAAAAACAACAGTAATGAGTGGTGCTCATGTTGCCAGTGCTGCACTCCAGCAGCATTAAGAGTATCACATATGGATGAGAGCGGGAAGAGTTGCATTAAAGGGGTAGTGAGGCACATTGAGTGGGCAGAATCTAACATGTGTAGAGCTATAAATGATAATGTGAAAGGCCATAATTGCCTAGCAAAGAGACTTGCGATCGTGCAAGAAGCAAGGCAGAGAAAGAAAATGTCGGTTTAATATAAGAAACCCTCATGATAAGAGGATTAAAAACAACTCAAGTCCCACTCAGCAATATATAGCTTCAGGAGAAAAGAAAGGGGGAGGATAATCAATGGTCAAGAGTTTTCCCTAATAAGTTGTGAAATATGTTCCAGATTGTTCAGACAGGTGAATACTACTGAATAGTCTCCTAAATTTGAATCCTCTTTCTCTAGCCTCTATATATGTTTTGAACTCCGTTCAGAAAAACTTTATTGGCATGGGATTCTAGAGGGTAATAACTGAGGCAAAAGGCAGACTCATGATTGAAGGATTGTAATATGGTTAATGATGCCAATTGGGCGGAAACCACCATGGTATGAAGGAACATTTCCACACACTGAGAGGGGCTTTTGGCTAGGGAAGTTGGGATTGGTGGACACATGGAGGCATAGGAATCCACTCTTGTGTGTTTCCTTATTTGCACCCAAGTAATATGCCCTTGTTGATTGTACAAGTGCCATTTTGAGCTCCTTGAGGGATGCAAACAAGGCCCAATCATTTTGTTGGATTATGGAACTCTGTTTTGCACCTTCCAAGTGACTCGAGATTGGCCACGGGGCAGCACTTTGAAGTGAAGACTTAGGAGAGACAGTTATATGGAATATACAGGACAACATATAGCAATAGCTAACTGCAGAAAACTATGATCTGCTTACATGGTCACCCCCACTTATTGCTGGTGTCATGTTTTACATTCTAGTCTGACTGGGATTCTGCTAACCAGGACCCCAGTCTATGTGCCTCCTTCCTAAATTGGACATGGTAAGTTCTTAGGTACACTCCAGATTGGCTACTGGTATACTCTTGTAAGTCCCTAGTATATGGTACTAAGGTACCCAGGGGTCTCCCATGGGCTGAAGCATGTATTATGACACCCAAGAGAGACCACCCAAATGGTGACTACGGGTCTGCCATTGCAGCCTGTGTAAGCAGGTGCTAACACCACTTGAGGCAAATTTAGGTTTCCTTATATATGAGGTCACTGCACTTAAAACCTATAAGTCACCCCTAAGGTAGGCCTTTTCAATCCTGAAGGCATGGTGCTCGGTTCTAAGTGTGAGGATGCCCCTGGATGAGCCGAACACCCCTACAACCTTCGGAGTCCATTCTCTCGGGTGGTAAGTGCCTCAGCCAGTACGATACATAGAGTGGCCATGCGTCATTATGCGATGAGCATCTCGAAACTGGCTTAACAAACCCTGTTGTGTATAGTATAAAACATGTGGAAATCATACCCCCACGCTGAATCCTACCACCACACCGTAAACGGTGTGGGAGGTATGGTTCCATGCACTGTAAAGTTCCTTTGGAGTCCCTCAGTGCTCCCAGTACCAGTCTTCTAGACCCGGACAGTAGACTATAGATGCGAAACGGTATCTGTTGCGAAACTCAGTATCCTCCCCACTGTCCGGCCCTTTCCTTAGGATACTTAAGTGCTTACCTGTGGTGGGTCCCTAGATTCATCGTGGGACAATATTCCGATCCAATACCACTTCAACTTCGACCATCTGGGCACTCTGAACATCGCTGGACTTAGTTTTGGGGAACCTAGACTCCTGCTGCTCCTGGTCTTTTTTGTATAAATCTTTTTATTGATTTTTTTTTTTTTTCCGTTGCTTCATTACAAACAAAAAAAAATAACGTATCCAGAAATAATTACAATCAGCGTATAACACATTATTAACGTTAAAGTACACTGGATGCAGTATCTGCTTATCATTGAGAGGTTTTCCCGCTACCAAATCTCGTAGGCTACATTTTATTGTTGACCTTAAGCGCAAAGTGCCTACAGAAACTGTTTGTGATGAACTTCTTTCTTCATACTAAGTGCCTGCATAGCATACATTTGATTTTGGTGCTGCAATTCATTTCTATTTCTAATTATAGAAAAGATAGTGGGGGAGCATTCCTTTACTGCAAATCTCTTACGTCTAGCTGGCTCTAACTAAGTATTTAGACTTCCAGTAATGTATTATATATCTTATTTCACAGTTTTTTTTTTCCTGAACTGCTGCAGGCCATTGTCTAGGTCGTGTGTCTGTGGCAGCAGCATTGTTTTTTTTCCTGCTTCTTACGCTGTGTGATTACTTTGCAAAAGAAACAATTGATGGATGGAATGCTGGACAATGCAAACCTTCACCCCCAGTCACAATGATCTGGGTTTAATCCATCATTCTTTTGCTCACCACACCACCCCAGTTTGGACTCAGCCATATGCAAATCAGTCTTGGCCCTGTTCCTTGTGGGAACAGTCCAGCCTGAACTGCCAAGCCAGGTCCTCCCTGGACCGGAAACAAGCATCTTGGGACCTGTCCTAGGATGCTTGTTTCCAGTCCAGGGGGGACCTGGCCTGGCAGTTCAGGCTGGACTGTTCCCAATGGGCACAGGTTCAAGACTGATTTGCATATAGCTGGGCCCAAACTGGAATGGCATGGTGAGCAAAAAAACGATGGATTTAGGCCCAGATCTCTGTACTGGGGTGAATGTATGACATTGTACTGCATTCTGTCCATCAATTGTTCTTTTTGCATATGTCACCCAAGTGGGACGAGTATGCCCAGATGTGGGTCTCATGCTCTCCATGCCACTGGAGTCAAGCTATCCGGGCTGATGAGGGGTGAAACCCCGCAACCGGTCCTAGGATGCATGTTTCCAGTCCAGGGAGGACCTGGCCTGGCAGTTCGGGCTGGACTGTTCCCATTGGGCACAGGGTCAAGACTGATTTGCATATGGGTGGGTTCAAACTGGAATGACATGGTGAGAAAAATAACGATGGATTTAGGCCCAGATCTCTATACTGGGGTGAATGTATGACATTGTTCTGCATTCTGTCCATCAATTGTTGTTTTGTGCGATTACTTTGCGCAGGTGTTGGGCGCGGTGTCTCTCTTAACGGTAGAGGGGGGGGTTGATAACGAAACTGTGACAAAATAATTCCTAATGGGTACTGGGTCTAAACTGTGGGACTGGTGCTTAAAAACCCTGGGAGCAACTGCGGTGGCGCTGATGTCTATTGTTTATGCACTGGCGCTGGTTGCTGTTTGGTGCTGTGGCGTACTCATGGCTGTTCCCATGTGATGGCTGCTATCTTTTACCTCATTGCTTTTCTGCTACTTTAATCAGCTAATTCCCCTCTGTGGTGGGTGTTCTCTCAGTGCATCGCCTGTTGAAGCTTGAGGGGCGGGGGGTTGGCATTCTCCTGCGTGCGGCTCAGCGCAGCTAGGATTGCATCCCAGCTGGCAGCAAGAGGAATCTTCCGGTTCTCGAGCGTATCCTCTCGCTTGAGTGCTGTGCTTTCTGCCTTGGCCCAGTTGAGCATAGTGTGTCTCCACATTATTATGCGCGGTGGGTCGGGGTTTTTCCATCTTTTTGTGATTAGCCTTTTTGCTACTGCCATCCGCAGGTCTAAGAATCTAGATGTGGTTTTATTATTGCGTCTTCTGCGGTATAAATGCAGAAGGTATATATGCCATTCAAAGGGAAGCGTGCGGCCTGTACTTTGTGTTAGCGCACCTGCCACTGCCGACCAGTAATTTGTCAACGTGGGGCACCCCCACAGCATATGTGATAGATTTGTGCCTGGGTGCATACATCTGGGGCAATTTGTATCTTGGCGCTTGAAGTATTGATTGATCTTTGCAGTCGTAAGGTACGCTCGGTGGGTAATGTAGAACTGTATTTGCCGCAAGCGTGCGTTTCTTGGGACCTGAGTTGGGCTCGCCAGCACCGCAGCCCATTCTTTGTCTGTGAGCTGTTGTCCCATATCTACCTGCCAGTGTTGACGGAGGGCCACTAGGTTCACCACCGTGTGGTGTCTAAGTGATGCTGCAAACCATTTGGTGAGATGTCCACCTCGCCCCTTAATGTGTAGGTATTGTATAGTGAGATGTGTCTCTGGTTCGGTAGCCATATTACCCCATTTGGCTGTAAGGGATACTAGTAGAGAGCGGTGTTGTAGAAATTGGCCGGGAGGTAGCTCGTCTTCCTCCACTAGTATCGTGTATGGGACTAGCATGCCCTCTCTGTAGAGGTCTCCTACATCTTGGATTCTGGCAGCATGCAAGCTGCTGAGTTCTGCTGGTGTGGTTGTTGTGCAGCCTCTGGGCATTCCCTCCAGGGGCAAGGCTGGAGCATATGGCTTGGTGGTGCGGGTGATATAAAGCCCTCTGCGAATGCTCTTGTGCGCCACATTCAGCAGCATTCAATCCAGTGGCTTGGTTCTAGAGCATTGGTGAAGTATCGCCGCTAGCTCTGCAGTCTGCAAGGGTGGTTGTGTAGTTGCTGTATCTCCTCTGTGATGGTCAGCTAAACATCTGGCAACCCATTGTGTTTGGGCCGCCAAGTAGTATTGCTCCAAATAGAAAACAGCCAGGCCACCCCGGTCTACAGGTAAGTAGAGCTTCCTGATCGCTATCCTGTGCCTAGAGTTTCCCCATATGAAATCTTTTACCAGTTTTTCAAGGGGCCGGAAAAAGGACGGGGGAATGTAGTGCGGGAGAATTGTGAAATAGTATAAAAACCTGGGTAATATCACCATATTTACTATAGCCACTTTGCCTGTTACTGATAGTGGGAGTGTGTCCCAGACGTCATCTGGGAGCGGATTAAGATCAATGCCCTGTCCAAATTGCCATCTTGCAAGTCCTTTTGGCTTCTGTATATGCGGATGCCCAGGTAGCGGAACGCATCTGCGCACCAGCAAACTCCCATGCCGCCGAGTGCGTACTCTTGGTCTCTGCACTGCGCATTAAAGGCATATAGGCGATATTTACTCAATATCTCAACTTTCACCTACAAGACCGCACCGATCCAAACTCTATGGCCCTTCTAGAAAATCTTGCAAACCTTGGCCTCACTCGGCACGTTACCAAACCCACTCACACTGCCTGACACCTATTGAGACCTATTTCTTCCTCAATCAGCAACATCACAGTCGACAAGCCAGCAACTATGACCTGGACAGACCACACCCACGTCAGTTTCAGCATACCCATCCCACATAACCACAGACCTACCACCAAGGGACCCGCCTGCTGTAGCTGCAAAAGCATCAAAATTATTGGGGCTCCCAGTATTCCAAGGAACAAGGGTAATAAACTATATATAGAACACTAGGAATAATTCAATTCTTTATTAATAATTGGCCCTAATGCTCATACATGAAAGAAATCAACAGAAAAAATGATTGATACTTCGTATTCGAGAATACAAGTAATATAACAAAGAAGGTCAAAGGGTGATCAACGTAGTCAAAAAACAAATACAGGTGCTCAAGTGATGGTGTAGTGTAATTAGGTAACCCATACAACAGCAAACATATATTACACTGAAGACCCAATGTGATTTATTTTGAGGGGTCAAAAAGTCGACTGGTTAGGGTCCCACCCATACCACTGATTGTTGGACTCTTGCAACTTAAATGCTAATATCATTGGGTTTTCAGGAAATCATTTGCGTTCTTTTGACTGGGGCTCTTTGTACATATTGTAAATATTGTCAGTAAAATAACATGCAGCCCGGATTCAAGCCCAACCAGGGTACGCTAACATCACTCCTTGCTGCCACAGACAACTTCTGGATGATCTTTCACAGAGGAGACACAGCAGGTCTCATTGTCCTGGACAGACCTCTCATCAGCATTTGACACTGTCTCACACCCCATCCTCCTCAGGCGCCTGCATGAAATTGACATCCAAAGACCCGCTCTCCTTTTAGATCTGCTCTTTCTTAACGGATAGAACACAAGGTGTCAGCCTGACACCCATCTCCTCAGAAGCCTGCAAACTCATCAGCCAAGTACCTCAAGGTTCATAGCCCAGCCTCTTCAACACTTACATGATCCCTCCAGCCATATTATTCGCACGTATGACCTCAACATCCTCTCCTACGCCAATGACACTCGGCTTGTACTGTCTCTCTCTAAGACAAGACCCCCAATACTAGAAATAAGTTCCCCGGCTGCATGGTCAACATTGTTAACTGGAGGAAAGCCAACTGTCTCGAGCTCAACCCAGACAAGACATTATTAGTGATATACTTACTGTAGGACTCACACTGGTGGCCAGCCAAATTTAGCCCCACACATGGGACCCACGCCAGGAACCTCGGAATAATCTCCTGGAGGCTACGGCGGACAGATGAGGTCACTCTGCATCCTGCTTATGGTCAAATCCTCGTGTCCACATCGTCATCTGAGGTCCGGTGAGGACATTTTTTATATTCAGATTTGCGCCGGAATGAGCGTGGCAGCACTACGAGATATTTCGCCTGGCTCTAAGATGGTGGCATAGCGCACCCGAAGGAATATTTCTTTGTCTCCTGGGGCAATTAATCGTGTCTCTACCTTGTATGCTGACCGCAGTCACCAAATCGGAGAGGCAGTTTCAGCGAGTACTGGACCGGAGGAGCGCAGTTGGTATCTGATGAGGTTGGGGTTTTGAATTATCTCTCCTGCATTAGCGCTTCATTTGGGGGGGAAGCCCATAAAGGTATGTTTGGCGTTTCTGCATTGGCTTCCACTTTGCACCCTGCTTCCTGGTGGCTGTGGCCTTACTGGAATCATTATTGGGCCACATCATGTTCCACCTGCACTTACCATGTCTTGTGCCACATTAACTTCATCCTGAACGTCCTGGAGAACATATGCCTGCTCCCTCTGACATACGTGTCCTCTACAGAGAACCCTGTGGTCCACGAGTTGGCCTTCATTGGGTTCATGATCTTCTCCCTCAGCATCATGATTCTGAACAATCTCCCCTGGATGATGACAGGGTTAAACACTGTTTGTTCTGAGCATCATCCTCTGCACCCAAGAACTTAATATGAAAACATCTGGATTGCTGATGTGCAGCGTACTATAAACTTCTGTGAATTGAGAAAAATAATTCAAATTACAAACTGTGTGCTTCATGTCCTGGATGGCAAAGCTTCTGGAATGGCCTGTGCTAGGCTTTTACCTTAGAGATGGGGCAAACTCATGGCCACAGAGAGAAAACAGTCTGTTCCCCAAACTGATACTGTTTGTTCCCATTTAGTACTCTTTCTTTCTTTGTCTACTTCCTTTGCTCCAATCCTCTCTCCCCTGAATCTCTCCCTTTGCCTGCTACACCGCTTAGCCCCCTGTCCTTTGTGCCCTTTGACTAAGCACTCCTTCTCCCCTTTATGGGGAAAGCTCCAATATTTATACTCTGGAGTCTCAGCGAACCCACTGAGAGAGTCCACAGCGCCAAGGGAGCCACTCACTGCTGAGGTATGGTATGGCACCCCTTGTCAAAGCACTCCCTCTCCCCTTTTTGGAGGCTTTTTGGAGGCTTCTGGAGAGATGGGTGTCAGGCTGACACCTTGTGTTCTATCCGTTAAGAAAGAGCAGATCTAAAAGGAGAGCGGGTCTTTGGATGTCAATTTCATGCAGGCGCCTGAAGAAACCAACTGCAGACCCCTCCGACCTCAAGAACTACCGCCCCATCTTGCTCCTCCCGTTTCCTGCCAAAGTCATCGAGAAGACCGTCAACAGACAGCTAGCCGCCTTCCTCGAGACCAACGGATCCCTCGACCACTCGCAATCCGGCTTCCGAGCCAACCACAGCACGGAGACCGCCCTCATCGCAGCCACAGACGACATCCGATCCCTAATGGACAACGGGGAAACTGCGGCCCTCATCCTCCTGGACCTCTCCGCAGCGTTCGACACTGTCTGCCACCGCACCCTGGTACAGCGCCTGAACAACATCGGCATCCAGGAGAAGGCCCTGGAGTGGATCACCTCATTCCTCGCCGGAAGAACCCAGAGAGTCCGCCTCCCCCCGTTCCGGTCAGCGGCCACCGAAGTCATCTGCGGCGTTCCACAAGGGTCATCGCTCAGCCCCACCCTCTTCAACGTCTACATGAGCCCCCTCGCAACCATTGCACGTCAACACAACCTCAAGATCATCACCTACGCCGACGACACCCAGCTGATCCTCTCCCTCACCAGCGACCCGGACGCCGCCAGAGCCAGCCTACACGAAGGGATGAAAGACATCGCCGAATGGATGAAGAACAGCCACCTGAAACTGAACTAAGACAAGACGGAGGTCCTCATCCTGGGATCATCACCCTCCGCCTGGGACGACTCCTGGTGGCCCCCGCCCTGGGAGCCACCCCCAAGCCAACGGACCACGCACGCAACCTAGGCTTCATCCTGGACTCCTCCCTCTCGATGACCAGACAACGCCGTCTCGTCTTCATGCTTCAACACCCTGCGCATGCTTCGAAAGATCTTCTGGTGGATCCCCACCGAGACCAGGAAGACGGTCACCCAGGCCCTCGTCACCAGTCGGCTGGACTACGGGAACGCCCTCTACGCCGGCACCACCGCCAAACTCCAGAAGAAACTCCAACGGATCCAGAACGCCTCAGCACGACTCATCCTGGACATCCCCCGACACAGCCACATCTCCGGATACCTGAGAGACCTGCACTGGCTCCCCGTCAACAAAAGAATCACGTTCCGACTCCTCACCCACGCACACAAGGCCCTCCACGACCTGGGCCCCAAGTTCCTCAACAGCTGCCTGACCTTCCACAAGCCCACCCGCCAGCTCCGCTCCGCCAGCCTCGCTCTCGCCACCGTCCCCCGCATCCGCAGAGCCACCGCCGGAGGAAGATCCTTCTCCTACCTGGCAGCCAAGACATGGAACTCCCTCCCCATCCACCTCCGGACAACGCAAGACCATCTCGCCTTCAGGAAGCAACTCAAGACCTGGCTGTTCGAGCAGTAGCGTGTTTTGTGTAATTTGATTATATTTCTGATTGAATTTATAATGAAATTAAAATAATCTGTAACGGAAAAAAACAATGTATTCATAATAATGTTTGGACATGTAGTGGATATATAAAAAAAGTTTGTAATTACAATATCTATCCTTGAAACGTAATTTTGGCATTAAAAAAAAGTCTTTTATACTAAGTAAAGAAAACCGCATTTGTGTCTTGTGTCAAATTTTGTATAATGCTACACAACTATCTGATCACCAGAGTCAGAAGCAACCTCGTTGGGACCTCGAAGCAGTCCGTCATGCTGTGGCTAGTTGAAGGAGTTTTAGAGATGGCAATATGGCGGTGCCTACAGCCCCAAACTCTCTTCTCCAAACAATTCGAGCCTCCAGAAGGGACTAATATATCAACACCACCACCTAAGTTTGCAATATTTCAACTTTTTTTTCCAAAAGCATCACTGATGCCTTTTTTCATAATATGAAGGATGTTTGAGGTCGTTTTCTCCCTTCTTATATTTTCAATTCCCTTCTCCCTGTATTTCATTGCTCTCGCCCATTGTCATTCCCCTCTTAAGGTGACATAGCCCCTTCATTTTTTTTTATTTCTCCCTACCCAAGATCTCGCTCCAAATTCTGGCTATTTGTCAAATATGTGAGTCAGCCTTTGCTCCTTCGATAAAACGTATTGCCCATTCCTTACCCCTTCTCGGTCCAGAACGATCATAAATAACATAAAAACTTATGCTGAATGCTTCTATTTAACCCTATGTGTTGAGACGTCGGAATATAGCTCTGTCTGCACCTCAAACCACAGTTTTGAAATGATTTCCACTGACCTTTTTCCGTCAACTCTAATTTTAACCTACCCTACGATTACCCAGTCATTCGAGAGAGTGTGGGAAAACGAACACTGGCCTGGGCAGGCTTTGCCTACCCCCATTATTGAACCTGTGACTCTTGTGCCCCTACAACAGTTTCCTCACACCTCCATTACATTTCTCGTTGCGCATTGTTGCAAATTCAAACCTGTTTTCATTTCCCTTTCTGTTTGAGGGGTCTTAAAGCTGAAAGCAATATAATTACTTGATTTCTAAATATTGATGTCAAGAAATCATTTCAATTAACAAAACAACTTTGCCAAGCAATTTTTAAAAAAAATAATCTCTGTATTATGTATGTATGTAGTGTTATTTCTGCTGGCAACAGCTTAAACGGGGGAGGAAATAAAGTTTCACTCTTCCTCTCGGTTCCAGTACCTGAAACCTGAGCTCTTCTTCTGTACAGATGAACTAACTCAAAAGATGGCGCACATTGGCAACTGAATTCTAGCAATCCAATTATGGGCCTATGATTTTTGCAAAGTGACTACACTCAGCACTAAAAAATGCTATACCAATTGGCTAATAACCAGGACTCAAAAACAGTATACATACTTCAAAACAATGAAACATAATGCCCTACAAAACATCAGGACTGTAACTGCATACCAGCTTCGGTTACTGGTAGAAATCATGAAATCCCCTTATAATTGAGAACCGGTAATTATTATACATGGTCATCGAAACTAGTTGTAAACCAACCCCAATAATGACCAGAGAGGAAAGTGAAAGGGAAAAACACCAAGCCATAGGTATCATATATCGAACCTCCACTTGTATCCGTCATCATAATATGCCAGTCCGGTCCATGTTTCAAACTGCTCTAAACACTAAAGACCAACAGCAGAAATGAAATACTCTGTGTCAATAACAACAGGGCATCAATTTCCCTGACTATTTTTTTCCGTCCAGATGGAATTTCAAGAAGTCACGTGCCATCTCTGATTGGGCGAAGCAGCCTTTCCACATTCCATGCACAACTGTGTTTGAAACCATGAGGCATGTTGGCCTATGGCAAGCAACTGCTTTTCAATGCGTTCTCACTCCTTTCTCTGTTGCAATGTCTTCTGGCTAAAGTCTAGAAACAAGTGAACCCTTCACACCTAGCACACAAAGTTCAGACTTTCTTGCGGATGCCCTGAAAACAGCTTCCCACTCCTTGGGATTGGAAAGCTCCACTGACACCGTTCTTGATACCTTTAACTGGGAGCTTTATGACTCTTGGGATTTTCATCACAGCAGCCGATTGAGTGGATAGAGTTTCTAAGACATTTTGAAGTTAAGTATAGTCACATTATCAGCGGAACGGGCTAGGCCCAGAGTTCCAAGTAACATGCATTTTCTTGAGTCCCAGTTTTAGCTTCGATACCAGTCATTGAAATAACATCACATAGCTCAAAATAATCTCTGTGTTCGGACCTAGTTGAAACTTTATCCGGCAGGGGGGGCAATAGAATTCCTCGGTAGTCGGCCCAGCACTGCCATATCTTAGTGTGTTTTCGAGGACACCCACCAGGCTATGAATATTGGTCGTTCCAGACCCATGCAGAAGTCCATCCCTTGTTTCCAGACACCTATTAAGGGAGAAGAGGGTGCCTTCCAGAGTCAACCTGTCTCTTTTGGCCAGGGTGAGGCCCAGGAATAGAAGATGTCCTTTGTATCTATTGCCCCTAATTTTGTCTGTAGTGTGTAAGAGAGTCGGCTTCGGAGACATGGGGCGATCCCATGCCAAAACCTTGAATAGACATGATAGGACTCCTGGCCAAAACCTAGCGAGTGCTCTGCAAGACCAAATCATTTGTAGAAAGGTGCCCTCCTAAGTGTTACAACGTAGGCAAATGGGGGAAGGGACTAGGCCGGCCCGCCATAGTCTGTTGTGTGTAGTATGCACGATGTAGGTATTTGAATTGCATGAAGCGGAGGTGAGATGAGATGGCCTTGCTTCGTGGGGACTCAAAAGGCTTCAGTTCAGTCACCGTCTTCTATTAGACCGATATCTGTGTGCCATGTCTTCCGGAGCATAGCTAGTGAGGTGTGACTGTTAGTGATAAGGATCTGATATATTTTGGTAATTTATGATCGCCTAGTTCCTCCATGAACAGTTTACCCTCCAGCGGGTTGAATGCTGGAAGTGTTACTGAGCTTTGATGTAGGGGGTCAGGCCA
The DNA here is from genome assembly GCF_964204655.1 of Triturus cristatus. Classification (NCBI taxonomy): domain Eukaryota; kingdom Metazoa; phylum Chordata; class Amphibia; order Caudata; family Salamandridae; genus Triturus; species Triturus cristatus. The sequence goes on along the minus strand of NC_140594.1, from coordinate 644,075,254 downwards.
TGTCAGAATTGTAGATATTTGTAGAATTGTGTGCGCAGTATGTTGAACTCATTTTGCAGCTCTTGGAAGGACTTGAGTGTCCGCCTGAGCATTACCACTTCTAGTGAGGATATGCCTGTGTTATCCCAGCCTCGGAACCCAGGCAGGGCAGCCATCCGATGAAGAAGGCCATAATGCCATATCGGGGTTTCCTGTGTCAGGCGGCTCCACCACCTCATCCGACGCAACAATTGTTTCTGGACCCGGAAGACTACCCTTGTCGCGGGTGGCAATGTCCAAGCCTCCAGGCCGCTGTATAGGTACGCATGGACAGAGTTGTCGCCCATTATTCATCGCTTGACCGCGTATGCTGGGTCTTCTCTGGCACTGTACCACTATTCATTTAGTATTTGCAGATGGCCCGCTGCATAGTAAGACTGTATATCAGCCGCTGCAATTCCACTGCAGTATGTGGATTGATAGGTGCGTAGGGCCGCTGTGCTGGCACCTCTACCCCAAAGGAATTGGCTTAGTAGTGCATTGTGTTTTTTAGGTGTGTCCGGGCGAGAGTATAAGTTTTAAGTTGATTAGGATAAAATATCCAATTGATGCAAGTAGATCAGATGATGATGGTAAGATATTTGTGCTTTTATTTGTCTGCTAGAAAAGAACAGAGATGGCACAGCCAACACGTGTTTCGCCCTCTAACTGGCCATCAGGCCTAGGGCTTCGTCAGGGCGGGTTGTCACGTAATGGGGTTTCCAAAACCGCAGAAACCCACCGAAACCTGGCATTAGCCGAGACCGGAGAATCGTCGGGTTTACAAACCCTTCCGTTTACTAAGATACCCCATTACGTGACAACACGCCCTGAGGAAGCCCGAGGCCTGATGGCCAGTTAGAGGGCGAAACACGTGTTGGCTGTGCCATCTCTGTTCTTTTTTAGCAGACAAATAAAAGCACAAATATCTTACCATCATCATCTGATCTACTTGCATCAATTGGATATTTTATCCTAATCAACTTAAAACTTATACTCTCGCCTGGACACACCTAAAAAATCCTACTTTGAATTAGGGGGATAGGGGCTTCTCCCCCTGTTTCTGGGCCAGAAACAGTACAAGAACGATACATGCTTATTACATGACTAGTAAGGGATGAGGATCTTTTTCCCCTCACTTAGTAGTGTATTGATTTGCCTGAACCAGGTAGCTAGGATCGGTTATGGGTGGTTCTGCAGCTGATATAGAAGGCAGAGTAGAGAGACCATCTTGAAGATGGCGGATCGGCCATAAACTGTAAGATGGAGGTGGGCCCAATATTTCACTTCTGTCTTGACATATTCTGTTAGTGGGGCAAGGTTGCTCTGCCACGCGGTGGCTTGCGAGGCAGATAGAAAGACATCTAGATATTTTAAGCCCTCTGTGGCAATGGTGAGTTCAGTCACCCAAGACCAAATCGTCCGTGCCCCTAGTATAGGCCAAATAACTAACTTGTTAGCGTTCATATATAGTCCAGATGTCTCACCGAACACTTGCATAATGCGAAGGAGTCGGGAGCCTGATGTGTGTGGGTCGGTTATGAAGAATAAAACGTCCTCGGCGTATAGCGCGATCCTATCTGACACTCCCAGCAACCACACAAAACTGCACAGTTAAGCGTCTACTCTCCCCCAGGCTGCAAATGGCTCCATTGCTCATGCAAAGAGATATGGAGTTAGGGGGCAGCCCTGGCGGGTACCTCTATGTATGAGAAAGCGAGGAGAAACCGAGCCAGCCACTCGTACCGAATCTGTAAGATCGGTGTATAATAAGCCAATGTATGTTAGAAATTTGGGGCCTATATTTAACCATCATAGAAGTGCGAAGAGCTATGTCCAGCTAACAGAATCAACGGCCTTATCTATGTCATCCAAGAATAGGGCAGCTGGAGCTCCCAGGCGGCTGATGGCTGCTATGGCGTTATGAGTGCGTCAGATATAATGGTGTGTAGCACGCCGTGGCATGAAGCCAGCTTGATCTCCGTAGACCAAATCTGTAATGTAGGGCATGAGTCTATTAGCTAATACTTTGGCGACCAGCTTGGCTTAAAAATTCATGAGAGAGATCGGGCGGTATGAAGAGTGACACTCCGGGGGGCCAATTTGTTTTAAGGAAGACTACTACTTCAGCGTGTCTCCAGTCCGGGGGAAGTTGTCGCTCCTGTATTGCAGTTGGTAGCGCTAGCTTTAGGTAAGGGGAGCCTAGTTGTGACATATACATTTTGAAGAATTCCTACGGAAAACTGTTGGGGCCCGTAGCTTTCACCAGATGCAGCTCAGCCACAGCCGTTGTTAATTCCTCAATCATGAGTGGAGCATCAAGCTGCACCCGAGTGGCATCCGAGAAGGCCTTCGGAGGTAGGGCATCGATAAACATTTGTATGGTGGCTTATGGCAGCCTGTATTGCTTATAGCAGCTTATAGTAATCGGTGAAGCTGCTCGCAACCAATTAGGTGTCTGTCAGGATAGCCCCGATAGGGTCCCTGAGGCTAGGAATTTGAACAGGCTATGTGGCTTGTTGACATAATCTATAGGGTAGTTTACTGGATTTGTCTCCCCATTGGTAGAGTCGGCTATTGGATGTGAGCCATGCCATCTTTGCTTCTTCTAGTAACTCTCCACTATATAGTTGTTGTGTCAGAACGATCTGGTGATGTTCTAGTTCCCCTTCTTCACCCTGTCCCTGCTGTTCCAATGTTAAGATTCAGGCTTCCATTTGGAAGAGTTTTTCCCGTTGTTGTTTGCGCCGGTGTGCGCAGAACGAGATCAGCACCACGGAGAGTCGGATTCATGGCCTCCCATAGGACCCTGGCCGAGGCTACAGTCCCGGTGTTCTAAGCAAAGTATTCTGTCAGGGCCTGACGCGTATGTTTCCGTTATTGTTGATCGTGCAGGGGGTGGGGGGGGGGGCGTCTTGGTCCCATCCGAAGGCCAAGTGATATCGGGGAGTGGTCTGAAAGACCCATGGGCATTATCTCAGCACCCAAGACTCTATGGGCATAACTGGTGGGTACAAGCACGTAGTCAATACAGGAGAATGACTTAATGGCTTATGGGCATGTGAATAGTATGTGTAGCCTTGTTTGGTTGGGTGGAGCATTCGCCATGTGTCTATCCATCCCATTCCCTCGGAGAGGTGTTGTTGGCGTGATTTGCGATTTGCGTAAGCTTCCTTGTCCCGAAAGGGCTTGCCACCTGTCCTGATGTGAGTGCATTACTTCATTCCAGTCTCCCCCCATGACCACCAATACTCCAGGCATATCTAGCCAAAGGGCCGTTGCTCTTTCCATGAGGGGCTGAGTGAGGCGTGGGAGTGCACCACCTCACCATGTATAGTGCCTTCCACAATGACATATCTGCCATGCGTGGCTGTCTGAGTGTGTGAATTGGAAAGGGAGTTTAAGGTGTATCAAGAGCACTGCGCCTCGGGAACCTCTAGTGAATCCAGAGTGATATACATCGTCATAGCCGAATCTGGACAAGCATGGGGTTTTAGTTCCCAGGAGATATGTCTCTTGGAGCATTAAAATATCTGCACCTAGGAGTTTGGCCTGTCCAAGCACCGCCCCACAGTTCACCTTGTCTAAAACGCCTCTAACATTCCAACTGATAATGTGAAGGCTACCCTGTGAGATACTAATATTAACATCCATTATTCGGGTGCAGTGTGCGTGTTGGGAGAATGTATTTGATGTATGGTTGTCAGGGAGAGAGCAGCAGTAGTGAATGTATAGGACACAGCACGTACAAGTAAACTTGCCCAACAACCCCCCACCCCAATACCTCAGAAACTTTGAATTATCTATCGCGGAGAGGAAGTCAAGTCAACCCCAACAGGGGCCGGTGACAAAGTCCCTCCAGTGGATCCCTAAAAACCATCCTAAGAGCATATCGTCTCTCCTAGTGTTGGGACAGTATCTTATCTAGGACTATAACCCATTGGTAGATGCAACATGTGTAGTATTGTAAAGGATATGAAGTCCCATCTTCAGCAGAACAACCGTGGTGTGTCTTAAGATATCAACAGTTCCAGCCATTTTAAGGAGGTACCTTCACTACAAGCTTGTGTACGTCACGAAGATCCCGATCTGTGTCTTTGCTTGCTCTTGTGTTTGGATTGCCGGCGTGAAAGGTCGTCAGGAGAGGAGTCTGATTCAAGTGGTGGCGGAGTGTGGGGCTTCACATGTACTTTTTCGTCTGTCCATGTAAACACCTCCTAGAATATGGTGTGGGAGTAGTATATTACATGCAGGCGGGCCGGAAAGAGGAGATTTTGAGGCTGCTGAAACTAGCCTTCGTCCCCATGAAGGATTGACATTTCTGCTGGACTAGTCTAGTATAATCTGGGTCTATCATGATGTGCTCTGAATTAAATGGGAGGGAGTCCCGCAGCCTTGTCTGTTGTACAATATTGTCCCGGTTGTAGAATTTGAGTATTCTTGCCATTATCAGTGTGGGCTTGCTCCAGGAGGGAGCTTCTTTACTAGGGCCCTGTGCGCCCTCTCAATGATGAAGAAGGAGGTAAGAGAATCCACTGGCACCCAGCTCTGCAGCCAAGTAGTAAGAAACTTCACAACATCTTCGCCTTTGCAGACCTCAGCAAAGCCCACGAAGCAGAGATTGTTTCGGCAGCGTCTTCCACACGTGTTGCAAGGCCTTTCATCAAGTTCTCAAGGGTGTTTACCTTTTTTTGAAGGGTGATCACGGTGTCTTCTATGCCAGAGACCCGCGTCTCAGTGAGCCTCTCTACTGCGTTTCTTAAATCTTGTAACAGGAGTATGAACTCTGAGACTACCGCACCAATTTTAACATCTAGCATGTCTCTGGATAGGGTAATGGTGGTCAGTATGGTTGCGTTATAAGGTGCATTGGTAGGTGGGTTTCCAGCGTCTGAAGCAGAGGCGCCTGTCCCTGTATAACAGTCCATAGTTCTCTGCTTTGAGGCTATGCGGGATGGCTCGTCACGGGTCATTATAAATAGATCTATGGAGTTTGGCCCGACGTCCCTACAGAGGAATAGACAGTTTTAGATGCTGGCTGGGAGTAGGTCTTCGTCTTTTAGGTGTATTGATGTCACTCTGTGCATCTGTATGTGAAGGGGATGATGGCCACTATCCCATCCATCAGAGTTGAGGCCAGGTGGGGAACCCACCGCTCACATGCTGTATCGAAACCTAACCCGACCGCTTCCGCAGGCAGGGGTACCCCCAAACCCCCCAGTGGGCACCTCACCTGCGTTTATCGTGTAGTTGTGGCTGCCGGAAGCCCGCTCCCTCCCGGCATTCCCAGGTCACCTGGTGGTAGATCTGTGTGTGTGTGGTGAGTTGCATCGCAACAGGGCCAACAGCCTCTGCTTCTTCTTCAGTGCGTGCAGGCCGAGTCGGCTTCGTCACATGCCTGCCCCCCGCAGTGCAGGTCAGTGGTGGAGTTCGCAAACAAGGCCTGGGGCCCAGATGGCGGAGTCAGAGTCAATACACCGTCACGGCCCGATCATCCTGCCCTCGGCTGCTCTTCTCTGCGTTTGGGGTGTAACACAGACGGGCAGCTTCCAGGATGACCACGATGTCGGCCCTGATGTAGTACAGACACTGCCGCAGCCTGAGGCGGGTGCTGGTCTGTCCGCCCTGCTGGCTTAACCGACACCTTCTACGGCGCAACCCAGCAGTCCTGGGGTCTCGAGCCGTTAGATGGTGCTGGGATGGCTCGAGGGGAGTTAGTTTCAGCTTTTCTCTGGCAGCACAGGTCTATAATGTGGTCCGCAATCGGGACTCGGGCATGGGCGGTCGGGCCAAGTCTCACTCACCACCAAGGCCCGGTCATCTAAGCCCCCGGCCGCTCCTCTCTATGCTCTGGGTGTAGCATAGATGGACGCGCTCCGGAGTGACCTCTACAGCAGACTCACCGCAACGCAAGCACCACAGCGGACAAATGTGGTCACCGGGTTTCTAGGCCACACGCCACTGGTCCGCCCGTTCCGCAGGCCACTGGTCCGCCCATGGCGCGATCCAACAGACCTGGGGTCTCAGAGCACGAGGTGGCGCCTGTACATATCCAAGGGGAGTCAATGGCAGCTGGATGGCTTAGCTCGCTTCTAGTATGTGTGCAGACTGCAGGGATACATTGTGTCTCGTCAGGCGAGGCGTGTTGATCGCTGCCCTCTTCTGCCTTGATTGCCAGTTCTGGGTAAGTAGCGGCGCAAGTCTCCCGACCGGCAGTCGGAATGCTTCCGGTGGCTCCCTGAGAAACGTACCGGGCAGATCTCAGCGGATGATTCTGTTTAGTGACAGGTGGGAAGCCAATGACAGGGAATTCTGAGCAGTCGACTCCAGAGCAGCGCCCACCGCGTCAGGCCACAAGCATGTCCCCTGCCCGAGGCGGCACACCTCCGATGCCGCCCTTACCGATTCATATCAGCGATATTCAGGTGATGGATGGACAGTTTACCACAGTAATAAGTGCAGATTTGGCAGGATTTAGGGAGGATAGTGAAATGGGCTACTTGAGCTAGCCTAGTGCACATCCGCCGTGTTGGACCGCCAGGCCATGCCCCCTATCATGCAACATTTTTTATCTCGTACGTGCGTTTTATTTCCGGCAAGGTTTTTTTTTTCCTTTTTAGTGTAGCAGGCTGTTTTAGTAAATTATTCAGGGATCGTATACAAGCCACACACAAATATCCACACGTTTACACACATGCACACATATATAATCACACACACTGCATCTGGTTAAAACAAACCAGTATTTGCAACACCAATAGGTGTAGCTTTAGTTTATCAGTGCTTGTAAACATGGGCATGCACAATAGTTTTACGCAATAGTTCATTAAATCAAGATTTAAAAAAAATTGTATTTCATGGTATTAATTTATTTTAACAAGACTTAGAGAATAAAGAACACAAATGACATAAATCCAAAAATAAGTATTCAATCTGCTTTGGTAGCAAATCAGAATAAATTATTAGAACACTACATTGCTTAATGCATGTGCACTTTTTGTGCAACAAAGAGGCCCAGATTATCTAGAACGTCATCCACCCATACACAGCAAAGATTCATGCTTTCGGTTTGACTGTCATGATTTTATCTTTGCAATCCTCAAAACGAGGTGAAATGGATGTCTTTCAGTTTTTAGCGACCAGTGATCTGACTGCTACCATGACTATAAAAAGCTGCTTAAGTTGTATTTTGGTAACATTTCCTTTGGATGAGGGACATCCGAAAAAGTCTACCTCTGGTTCTGGCTCTGTTCTATACCAGTTCTGGAGCTAATGAAGTTAAAGGTTGTTTTCCACTGTTAGTACAATTCTGGGCAAAGCCAGAACATATGTAGCTAAACTCCCAATATATCCCTTGCACATCTGCGTCAGCCAGGATCTTTACAGGCCCCCTACATTGCATAGAATGGAGGGTGCGGGTTACAATAGCTGTTTGCTATAAAAATGCATCCCACAGACGTTTACCACCCTTGAGTGTAATAAAATGGAGTATTTTGATTGTTTGTAGATACACTCACTAATGACTAAACCAGTCTCTTTTTCTATTTCTTAGTGATCTCATGAACTATAACAGTATGAATCATTTGTTGAAAAGATTTGTGCCAACACCTTAGCATTTGTTGAGTTTTAGTGATTAATGTTTGCAAGATTCAATCAATCAATCAATCCGGGGGTTTGTAGAGCGCGCTACTCACCCGTGAGGGTTTCAAAGCGCTAGGGGAGAGGGGGGCAGCTCCTACTCAGTTGAAGGGCAGGGTCTTGAGGTCCTTCCTGAAGGCATGCAGGTTCGGGGTGCGTCTGGTGCTGATTGGGAGCTCGTTCCAGGTCTTGGCTGCGATGTAAGAGAAAGCCCTTTCTCCTGCTCTGCTTCTGCGGATGCGGGGGATGCTAGGGCGAGGTCAGCCGACCGGAGATTCCTTTTGGGTGCGTGGAAGCAGACTCTTTCGTTGAGATATTTGGGTCCGATGTTGTGGAGGGATTTGTAGGTGTGTGTGAGAAGCTTGAAGTTTATTCTCTTCTCGACGGGAAGCCAGTGTAAGTCGCGGAAGTGTTGCGTCATGTGTTCGTGCCGAGGAGTCCAGTGCACGAGTCTGGCCGCGGCGTTCTGGATGGTCTGGAGCTTGTGTAGGAGGGTCTTGTTGATGCAGGTGTAGAGGGTGTTTCCGTAGTCCAGTCTGCTGGTTATGAGTGCGTGGGAGATGGTTTTTCCGTGCTCGGGGGGGATCCATTTGAAGGTCTTTCGGAGGATGCAGAGGCAGTTGTAGCTGACAGAGGTGACGGCGTTGATCTGGTGACTCATGGAGAGGGAGGAGTCCAGGATGATGCCGAGGTTCCGCGCGTGGTCTATAGGGGGGGGTGGGGGGGGGGGTTCGTGAGGGCAGAGGGCCACCATGTGTTGTCCCAGCCGGAGGTCGACGTCGCAGGATCAGTACCTCAGTTATCTCAGTGTTGAGCTTCAGGCAGCTGTCCTTCACCCAGGCCGCGACGTTCTTCATTCCTTCCTGGAAGCTGATCCTGGTGTCATCGGGATCCTTCTTGTGGAAGAGGATGAGCTGGGTGTCATCGGCGTAATATACTATGTTGAGTCTGTGCTGTCTGACGAGGGCGGCGAGGGGGGCCATGTAGATGCTGAACAGTGCGGGGCTGAGCGATGATCCCTGTGGAACTCCGCAGTCAATTTCTGTGGGTTCGGAGATGAAGGGTCGAAGTCTGATCCTCTGGGTTCTGCCGAGGAGAAAGGAACGGATCCAGTTGAGGGCGGTTCCCTGTATCCTGATGTCATGTAGTCTGGCTGCGAGGGTGGGGTGTGAGACGGTGTCAAACGCTGCGGAGAGGTCCAGTAGGATGAGGGCTGCGGTGTGTCCCTGGTTGAGTAGCATGCGGATGTCGTCGGTGGCAGCGAGGAGGGCGGTCTTGGTGCTGTGGTTGCTGCGGAATCCGGACTGGGAGGTGTCTGAGATGGCGTTTTCTTCGATGAACACAGTCAGCTTGGCATTCACGAGTCTTTCGATGACTTTCGTGGCAAAAGGGAGCATGGAGATGGGCCGATAGTTCTTCAGGTCCGTGGGGGTCGGCCGTGGGGTTTGACTTCCGCTAGCTTCCAAATGTCAGGGAAAATGCCGGATTGGAAGGAGACGTTGATGGCCAGTTGTAGTTCGGGGTCGGTGGCGGTCCTCTGGTAGATGTGTGGTGGGCAGGGGTCCGTTGGGGCTCCAGACCGGGTTTTCATCATGGTTGTGGTGATGAGTTCGACTGTGGCGGGAGATCAGGTGGTGATGGTCGGTTGGTGGTCATCGGAGGGGGTAGGGGTGGTGAACGGCGTCTGGTCGCTGAAGTGATTGTTGATAGCCTTGATTTTCTGATGAAAGTAGGAACTGAGCTTGTTGCAGAGTTCCTGGGATGGTGTGACGCCTGTGGCCTCGCTGTGGGGTTTGGTGAATTGCTTTATGATGTTGAAGAGTTCCTTAGCGTTGGTTGCGTTGGCCTCGATTTTGATCTTGATAAAGGTCCATTCGATGTCCCTTATGAGCTGGTGGTACTTCTTCAGGGCGCTTCTGTGGCTGTTGAGGTCTTCTGTGGTTTTCCGTGTTCGCCAGGTCTTCTTGAGGCGTCTGCAGGTGCGCCTGACGACTTGGAGTTCGGTTGTGAACCAGGCGGCCTTCGGGGGCATGGTTTGGCTGGGTGGCGGAGGAGGGGGGATTGATACTTCTTTGATCAATTTACTAATCTTAGGCCTTGTCAGACTTTAGTTGTGTAAATGAAAACTAGCTGTCATTAATCATTCAATGTTTTACAAATGATTAGTATTGCTTCCAATGGAAAAAGAATAATAAGGCAGTCTGCTCTGTGTCTTAAGGTTTGGGATTTTAAATAACTTGAATAAATGATATTTTCTTGTGCAAAACATTAGGAGTGCCTTATATCTGACATTTCTGGGATTCCAAGGTGTTCTTAACATATATTTTATCTCTGGAATTGCTGCTTTTATCATGCCGTCTAAGATGATGATCGTAGTTATGCTGAAGTGAAAGTGAACAGGCTACCATAGCTGGCAAAAGCAGGTACATAATACAGCCAAATGGCTCGAGCGGCCAATTCCTCCTACTGATTTGGAGTGCAAATTTCTTTTTAAACTCAGCAAGGACTTTTATTGTTACAGATGAAACTGGTAAAAACAGCATTGACTTAGGCAAATATTTGACTTATAAAACTATAGAAGACATCCAACTCATTAATGTTAGAAGCACGTTCTATCTTTTGAAAATTAAACTGACTTAAGTAACTTGTAGCTGAGTGAATAAAGAGATATAACTTAAGGCAAATATTTTCCATCACAATTAAAACGTAAATATTGTTTTTTTTTCTTTTCACAATAAGTTTTATTGAATTGCTACCATCCTGTTGTCCAGTGGACTACATTTTTGCTTACAGGTATATGTACATAGTATTTTTCATACAATAATATCATTACAACTTTACAACAATTCAACCCCAATTCATTAGCACCATATCAGTGGTATAGGATATGTTTAGATAGAGACCATTGTCTAATGATCGTGTCTCACAATGTGCGTCATATATGTGCATCATATGACCGAACTTCAGAGTCAATTATATCCGATAACGTTGTGTCGTGGTATGGTGTGACCACGATAGTCCGCACATCTGCCATATTTTAGGGTGTTTCTGTGGGCAACCGCCTGTCTGAAAAACTGGTATCTCTAACCCCATGCAGAAGTCCAATCCATTTTTCCATGCCTATGACGTTTATAATACGCCCTATGGAGGTACTTAAATTGGATGAGTCGTAGGCCTGAGGAGATGGTGGCTTCACAGGGGGGCTCTAAGACCTCAGTCTAATCATCAGTATCTAGGGGGCCTATGTCTGTTTGGCAATTATCTTTAAGGGCTTCGAGTGTTGTAGTGCTGTGTGTGATGAGGGATTGGTACATTTTTGATATCTTGTGTTCACTTAAGTCTCCCATTAGAAGTTTGCCCTCCAGCGGATTAAATTCTGGCAGTGACTCCAGCTGGTTTATGTGAGGTGTGATAGCATGTCAGAGCTGCAAGTACTTATAAAACTGGGAGTTGTGCCTGGAGAATTTGTCTTTTAGGTCCTGAAATGATGTATGTATTGTGCCCCGCATAACATCCCCAACAGTAGAGATTCCTATATTATCCCATCCACGAAAGCCCTGGAGCTATGCAAAGTGGGGAACTAGTTTGTTGTGCCACAGCGTTGTTAACCGGTGATATGCCCCCACCAACCAATTCTTCGGAGAGATTGCAGCCAGGAAAAAATTACTACTCTGGTGGTAGGTGGCAATGCGTGGAGGTTTAATCTGCTATATAGCTAGGATGTGAGGGCTAGATCATCCATTATCCAGTATTCCACTGCATAGGCCGGTTCGTCGCTGGGGCCGTATCGCCAGTCATTCAATATCTGTAGGTGTGAGGCCGTATAATAAGCCTGCACATCGGCGGCCGCAATCCCACCACAGTACGTCGACTGGAAGCATGTACGAAGGGCAACCCGAGATGCGCCTTCTCCCCATAAAAATTGCCCCAACATAGAGTTAATGGGCCGGAACAAGGATGATCGGATTGGATGTGGGTGATTTTGCAAATGGTATAGTAATTGAGAGAGAGATACCATCTTGAAAATTGCAGACCTCCATAAAAAGATAATGGTAGTCCCGTCCAGAGTCACATTCTGGTTCTCACCCTCTCGGTGACTGCCCCCCAAGTTGCGATCCCTTGAGGTCTTGGGGTTCTCTGATAAAAATGCACCGAGGTATAGCAGCCCGTCCGTGGCTTGTGTCAAGTCCTCAGCCCAATTATTGCACTCTAGGGTAGCACGTAGTGTCCAGAAGATTGACTTCCGGAGATTCACATAAAGACCCGACTTTTCCCCAAAAATCCACATTATCTGCAGGGTCCTGGGGCCAGTTTTATGTGGTTCAATAAAAAAAATATATATATCATCTGTGTATAATGCTATACAATCTGAGCTATCTATTGTCCATTCAAAGCCCCTGATTAGGGCATCTTTCCGAACCCATATGGCTAAAGGCTCGATGGCTAGTGCCAAAAGGAGGGGGGACAGGGGGCATTCTTGCCGCGTCCTGCAGCTGATGAGAAAGGGAGCCGAAATACTATTTGCGATTCGAACTGCAGCAGTCAAATCGGTATAGAGCAGCTTGATGTATCCTATGAACTGTGAACCAATGTTATAGAGTGGTAAAAGGGGCAAATAAGTAGGTCTAACTAAAGGAATCAAAGGCTTAATCCACATCTGTCAACAACAGGGCCGCCGGTCTACCTAGGCGGTCTACTTCTCCTATCGCGTTGTGGGCTCTTCTGATATTATGGCGGGTGGAGCGGTGAGGCTTAAAACCTGCTTGATCTTGATGTACTGTATCTAAGAAGTGTGGTATTATTCTGTCCATGAGAATTTTTGCAAGTATTTTTGCTTCACTATTTAGAAGAGATATTGGGCGGTAAGAGGTATGGTGTTCAGGCGGCCAACCAGGTTTAGGAAACACTACTATTTCGGCATGTCGCCAATCTAGTGGCAGCTGCACCATTTCAGTCGTCTCCTGAATTGTGTTGAGAAGATGGGGACCTAATTGGGCTATGAACATCTTGTAGAATGCGCTGGGATAACCATTGAGTCCGGGGGCCCGGCCTGTCCGCAACTTGGATACAGCTATTGTTAATTCTTCTAATGTAATGGGCGAGTCTAAGGATTCCCGGGCATCCTCCGAAATGGTACGTGGAGGTATGACGTCTAGAAAACACTTGATTAATGAGATGGGTATGACTTCTTGTGGTCTTTAGAGTTCCCCGTAAAAAGAGTGCAAAGCTACGTGCAATTTCTGTCGGGTATGTAAGGGTTGTCCCTTGTGCATTGTGGATAGGGGTAAGGTGGGTTGGTGCCACAGCGATATAGTAGCTTGCCAGATTTATCTGCCCACTGATAGATTCTACTCTGAGATGCCAAATGTGAGAAGTTGGCCTGGCATATGCTGTCCACTAGTTATAGTGGGCACCTTGCACCAGTCCAAACAACCCTTATTGATGATAGGTTTAAAGACAACCTGTATTAAAAGCTATCCTAGTGGTAGCTATGGAGAGCAGCCTTCAGGCTAAGTCTTGAAGGAGTGTAAAGCAGCTTGGTTTACCAGATTAAAACCTCTTGAGTTACTAAATGAAAGGAGAACCACACAAGGTATATATATAAAATATATGTATTTATTTCTAAACACTCTCTACTAACCTCTTTATGACGTTGGAGAGCAAGGCACACAATAATACAGTTCTAAAGCGACAGTAAATAGCACAATATACAATGGGCCCTAGGGGCGGACCAAACCATATATTAAGAAAGTGGTATAAGAACCACGACTTGACTAGACACAAGACCTAGACCCTGTAGAATCGCTGGGACCCCAAGGAACCACCCAAGGTAGTGACACAGGGGACCCATGGGGGACGTGTGCAGTGTGAGAACACAGCCGCGAGCTCCGTTAGCTTCTATGGGGAAAGTCGCGGTTGGAATTTTAAAGTTTAAGGACACTTAGGAGTGGACTAGGAACAAACCCTTTTGCACTTAGATGGTTCTAGGGCCAACACCCACGGGAGCACCGGAGTACTTGTGTTACCTCACCCAGGGAAGCCGGGTGCATAGGTGTAATATGGTGTCGCGTCGCGTCGTCGTTTTCAATGGCAGTATGCTGAAAAGTGCTGCTGCCGGGAAGAGGAGAAGTGTCCGAAGAGATCCAAGCCTGGATCGAAGATGTGAAGAACCTGAAAGCAGAGGGGACGTAGTCTGGATCATTTGCCAGTGACCAGGGGCACAATAGACGAATGCCCACCCATGTTGGGTGTTTCAGGTGCGATGAGGTGAAGCTTGACTCTGCAGCCACGAGGATCAGGAGGCGTCGAGGATGACCAGGAGCTGGATTCGAGCTGTCCCACGAAGGATGTCGAGTGCTGCGGTGTCGGTACCCGGATTAGACCCAACAAGCCTTGGCAACAGCAACCCACGCAGGAAGAGAAAAGATGATTCGGTGCGGACCAGCGAGGTCCTGGGGACTCCCCAAGCGATGGAGAGTCAGGGTACGTCTGGAGCAACCAGGTAAGCCCAATCAGAGTTAAAGTTGCCTTCAAAGGGACCCACCAGTCAATGGACTAGGGATCGCGAAGGGACCTCGAGAAAACACACGGAGCACTCGTGGAGTGAAGGCGGGAAATCTTCGGTGCAAATGCTGCTCGAGGTCAGGGCTTCAAGTAACCCAAAGCTCAGCTTCAGGAGTCACTGGTAAGCTGATGCTTCTGCAAATGAATCTCGGTGTCCAGGGGTTCGGGTTGCACGGTCTTCCACGAGGGATACGGGCCTCAGAATTGCTGAGTGCACAGATCGACCTCAGAGACCACGGAAACCCACCTTCTGTGTTGCAAAATTTTTCGGAGTCCGGCGGGAGCTTCAGAGATGCAAACCGGACAGATGCGTCTTTGGTGCCTGCCAAGCAGGGGAGTAAGTCCTTTAATCCAAGGGAGATTCTTCAGTCATCTAGTTCAATGTACATCGTCAAAGTTCCAGGATTCAGAATCAGAGTTTCGTCCAGGTGTAATCTAAAGTACTGGGAATCATTTTATAAGAGAAAGCAGATAGGCTGGGGACCTGAATAGCAGGTTCCCAGCCAAACTAAGTCAAAAACCATCAAAACACCAGGAAAAAAGTGGGGGCAACCATGTAGTCAGATTCCACCTTCCTACACCAACCATGTGCGTCTGACCTCATCCATTCGTTTGTTTTTATATTGTTGTTGAGTGAGCCGTAAGCTCCTACAAGTTAAGTGTGCGACGCCGTCTTGACCCTGTCCTTCTAACATTGTTATGTGTGTTTCTAACTGTATGAGTTTACACATCTGGTGTTTGCGTTCCGCTGTGGTGTTACTGACATCTATCCCACATATAGTGGGTTTCATGGCCTCCCATAGTGTTTCCAGTGAAGAGACTGACTCCAAGTTGAGAGTGAAATATTCCGCTGTGGCTTTATGGATATGGGACTTATACTTAAGGTTCTGCATGTGCCAGGGGGAGAGCCGCCACCGGAATGGACGTCGACTTGGGCCTATTGGGAGTAGTATCGCTATTGGGGAATGATCGGATAGCCCCCATGGTAGAATGGTGGCTTCTACTATTCTGTGAAGATGATTCTCTTGAATAAATATATAATCGAGCCTGGATAGGGTATCGTGTACTGAGTAGTAGTATGTATAAACCGTGTCGTATGGGTGGAGTGTTCTCTAGGTATCAACCCAGCCGACCATGTTTGTGAGGGAAAAATGCTTTGACTCATTTGGCCTCTCTATGTCCCTTGGGGGTCTTCCACGATCGACAGATGTGTGCATCACGTCGTTCCATTCGCCACCCATGAAAACATTCCGAGAGCTGTCCCCATACATCTACCAGGCATTCAATGAATGTCTGAGAAAGTGAGGGTGGAGCATAGACGCCGCCAATTAAAAATTGTTCTCCATAGATATCCCCTTGGACGATAATGTATATCCCGTGTTGATTGACCAAGTGGCGTGACAGTAGGAATGGGATCCGGCGGTGTATCAAAATGACCCCCCCCCCGAGCCCCATGCAAACCCAGCATGAAATATTAGGTCATAGCCATATCGGGATCGGCAGGGTGTCTTGGTGCCCAGAAGGTGCGTCTCCTGCAACAAGAGTATGAAAGCTTTAGATCGTTTTGCCTGACGGAGTATCGCCCCCATTTAATTTTATCTAGCAGGCCCCTTATGTTCTAACTCATGATTCGCAGTTGACTCCTTTAGGGTATCATCTGTTTGTGATGACAGTGACATGTAGTAAGTGGTTATATGTGTATGGTTGTATGATGGAGCACCTATCTAACATTTCAGCATCTATGCATTGGGATAAAATGATAAACAAACCACCCCACAAACTATAACACCCACCCACCCAATACCTCAAAGCGGTTGAAGCATCTGTTGTGGATGAGACACATATCGACCCCAACAGGAGTGTGACAGCCTATCTATCCAATGGATCCCCAAACACCCGTGAGCCATAGTGGCAACTTAAAGGGAAAAAGAAAAGAGTTCTGGTATTCCAGCCCACTGTTGAAAGATAGCTGGCTGCACTAAGTCATAGTATTAGCATTTCAGGTTAGTGTCTTTGGTCCACGTTTGAATTCATTTGTGCTGTGTCGAGGCCTCTGCTGCTGACAGGTTTCCTTGTTCATCACCTCAATTCTTGGAACGCCACGTAGACGTGGATCAGTGCCGCAGCTTTCCCTTCTGCTGTTTTCCCAATCGATGGGATTCTCCGGATGACGAATCGGAGTCGTGGCGAGGCGGGGTGTGCAACTTAGTTTGCATCTGTTCATCGGTCCTGTGACACACGTCTTCTGGTATGTCCAAAAACAGGGTGCAAGAATTGTATACAACCCACAAGCAGGCGGGGAATTAAAGTGAGTATATGATTTTAAGCTCCCATAGGTGGGCCTTGGCTGCTTGGAAAGATTGCCGCTGCGGCAGGACCATTCTTGTATAGTCCCGGAATATCATGATTCTATGTGAGTCATAGTAGAGGTCCCCTTTCATCCTGCCATGTTTGTGGATAAGATCTCGACCGTGGTCATTTAAAATGCGCGCAATTAAGGGATGCAGCAGTGCTCCCGGCGGTGGGCGCTGCAACAGGGCCCTGTGTGCCCGTTCCACAATAAAGCAGGGGGAGAGGGCCTCTGCCGGCATCCAGGATGCAAGCCATTCCAATATAAACTTTTCGGTGTCCTTACCTTTCCAGTGTTCGGGGAAGCCCACCAAAGGAAGGTTGTTTCTGCGGGCCCGTCCTTCCGCGTCTTCAACTCGTGTTGCTAGGCCCTTGGTGAGTTTCTCTATGGAGGAGACTTTGGTCTGCAGCACAGAGGCGGCATGCTCCACTCCCGACACTCTGGTCTCTGCCCCTGTGAGGCGCTCGACCGCTCTCCGGAGGTCTTGGCGCAGCAGCGACACCTCTCAGCCAACTGAGCCAATCTGGGTTTCCAACGCCACTCTTATTGGGTTATCGCTGCTATTAATGCGGCATTATCTGGCGGAGCATTAGAGCCCCCCTCAGCGTCTGCAGCTGTGGCCCCAGCCCCGGTATTGCGGTCCATAGTACTCTGCTTGGCGGCTCCCCCGAAAGACTTATCTTTGGTCATGTTTGGTCTTTATATTTGGATGTCCCTGGCGTGTTGTAGGTATGCCGGCAGATCTGTTCTGTAGTTGTTGGGCAGTGGAATCCATCCTTCCCTGGCGGAGAATACTACAGTGGTAGGCCTGGGGTGGCACCCCAGGCCACAAGCCGCACCCTACACTAGTCTGGCTGCTTCTGTACTAAAAGCATATCTTAAATTCAATAAGCATTTAAGGGTGAATTGTACTCTTTAGGGAGGTATTTTGTTGCATGGAATCTCCTGGATTGATGTAGTAGCCATGGAGTTTGGTGTCCGTTACCCCCTCTGCGAAACAGTGGGGGATTGACGATTTTCACTGTAATAATTCTTGTTACTTCCTCCTAGGAGAGACTGTATTTTGATTTGCCAAATCTTAGTTTATTTATATTTTGAAATGTATCGCTGTATGTCAGATGGTTGCTTTGTGGGAATGCTCATTCATAATATAATAGACCTGAGTTGGTTATTGACAAGCCAATGATCAATGCTAGGGGCTGGACAGGTTCATAGGCAAAAGTTATGTCTGATGCCATATGCCTGATCTGTTTGTTATGAAACGTTATGACAAAGGCATTAGACCTTGCTTATTTATTACGAAAAACAATTGTTATAGCCAGTAGGCTACACTGTTATAAATAGGTGCTGTAGACAAGTATTTTGCTACATGAAATCTCATAAATTTCCCCTGTAGACAAGAGTTGTGGTGTTGGTCCTCCCTATGATAAAGAAGATTTTGACTGTGATAATCCTCATGTTAAGTAGCTTTCAGAGGGGTTGTATATTTTTTTGTCAACTGTAATTGTATAACTATATGCTTGCAGCTTATGCACACTTTAGAAGACCTATGTTGGTTATGGTGTCAAGCCAGGTTTAAAGGTTAGAGGCCTTAATGGTTAATTGGGAAATGTTATGTCAGAATCAGTAGGTTGGATTTGTTTATTATGAGATGTTATGTCCCAGCTAGCAGGCCCAATTTATGTGTAGTGAAAAGCGAGTGTTAAAAACAATAAGCTTATAAGGATGATTTTTTATTAGATTTTGCTAAAGCATATTGGCAGGTAGTTTTTTACATGAAATGTTATAGATTACTGTAGTTGGTTAGGGATTTTTGCGTTAATGGCTCACTCACAGACAGTGTATTTGCCGAACGATAATCTTTATTAGGCCTTTTTGGGAGGGATTTTATATTGTTTTTATAACTGTAATTTTGAATATATTTGTACTTTTATTTTGATAAACTTAATTTTTGCCTTCTGGGAAAGCTTATGCTCAATACAGTAGTAGGTATAGGTTGGTTATGGTGACAAGTGAATGAGAAAGACTATAAGCCTGTTTGGTTCACTGGTATGCCATAGGTCTGATCTGTTTATTATAAAACATTACAACAAAGGTGGTAGGTCTGATTTCTTCATTATGATATGCATAGGTTAAAGCCAATAGGCCTTTAATGGTGGGTTGTTTTTTCACCGTGTTGAAGCCTACAGATATCTAGTTTATTACCTGAAATCTCATTACCTTTATAGTCAAGGCTTTAGGCGTTTATTACCCAGTTATCAAACCCTAAAGGTAGAAAATTTGTATTTTAATAATTTGTGCGCTAGAATACCTTCGAAAGGCCTTACAGGCTAAGCTGTCTGCCAGGATCTTGTCATCAAAAAAGTTCATTATTAAATGCATACATTCATAAATGTAAATTCATGAAAATGTTTATACATAGAGGGGCTTTGGGTCAGCTTCTTCTGCCATTTTTCAATATCAGTGTCATTTATACTCTGCTATCCTTGAAAGCATACAGCATGGGGTAGTAGGTAAGTCCTCTTTAGCCACTGTCTCTCATGCCTTACAGTCACAGAATTTGTCTGATTACATGTGTCTATCTAATTTAAAATTGGTGTGCTTCAGTGCGAAAGCTGGTGGGCCAGTCCTTTAGTTTTCCATTTTCTTTTCCTATATGCACTTGTATATTTCTATCCTTCTCTTTTCGTTTTTTAGAGCACACAGCAGCTCCTTAAACAGTGCGAATGAACCATTTTCTTATAGCTGATTTAATCTGTTGTGCGCTGCATCACGTGCAGCCACTTTCTCTAAACCAGATAACAATAATAAAATGACCTTGCCCATGGTGTGTCATTGTTTTACTATTCCCGGATGACCAGCTCATTGGTTCTAAATTTGGCGGCCATGTTGGAGCTTTTAAACAACAATACACTATGTACAATACCACTGCAGCACAACCTGCTGCTGGTATGTTTAAATGTATTTGTTATTGAAAGCACATGCCTGTTGCATGTAGGCAGCAGTATGTTTTCTTTTTCTACTTGTATTCTTTTACTTTATCTTGTATATACTGCTGAGTTTGTGTGTGTCTTTTTTACTGTTGTGTAAGTGGATGAATGCGTCAGTGGGTAGACGAATTAATGCATCGATGCAAGGATAAGTTACAGAGTGCATATGTGACAAAATATTGAGTGCTTGAATCCATCAATGACGATTGCAGAGGCACTTATATTTATAAGCTAGACCTGTTGACATTGGCAGTGCTTTTATTCATGATCTGCTGAACCACACCTAAGAAGAAAATAGTTAAAGGCTAATAGAAAGACTCTGAATGTGTTCGGTTAGTTACCCTGTGACTCAAATGTTCAGTACAGAGAATATATCGAGATATCATAGCCATTTACCGGTCAGAAAAGATAGCATTTGATTTCATTGAGTACTCTGTCCTAAGTTGAAACACTTGTCAAGCAGTGTTAATAATATACTTTCTTGTAGGTCTTGATTTCCTTCCTGCTCATTTAAATGGAAGGTGGTTTACTAAGATTGGATTAGATGTTTTTAAGTATATTTTCCCTATGTCTCTCCTAGACACATTCTTTCCTCCACCCATCCCTTAGAATCTTGACTGAGTATGGTACATTCCAGTACTTCTCTTCCACCCCATTTATCCTTCCAATCCTACATAAGACAATGACCATCTATGTGGAATAGCCTTCCTGAAGCCATTGACGATGTTGATAATGTCTAATTTGTTGACAAGTGCTTTGTATTTAAATGTTTGCATTGTAATGAGTTTTATTTTTGCAGGTATCCGTTTTCAGGTGAAACGAGTTGAATTGACAGATTCACCACCCCTGTTCTGCGTTTGGGTACTGAAGGACTTTATGGAGAGTAGGAAGGAGGCGGCAGTGCAAAGACAGTTCCTGTTGTCAAACTTAACAGCTTCCTCCCAGTCAATTGCAGAGATCTCTGCACTCAGTCTCGGTGAGGTGAGTAGTCAAAGAAGCATTTGTTTACTGCACATCTCCTTCAAGGATCTATGGGTTACCACCCTTTGATTAGGCTTTGCCCAGTAAATCACATAATGTCCATCAGGAATCAAAGTGGAAATATTTTTGTAAAATAAACTATGCATCTCCCCGAGTTCCTTGCTTTTGCAGAGCCTTCTGTATTTATTGTATCTTGCTTTCAGGGAGAGGTCAGAGTAAAACCTTTAAAACTTAAAAATGTTGTGTCTGTCACGTCCTGCACCTTCCTTGTCGTTCCTCAGTGGGCAGTTTCATTCCAGCATCCCATACGTCATTTTGCAACATTGTTTTTATTTCAAGCAGTTCCTCTTGACTCAGTAAAGGTAAGAATACGGTGAGGCTTTTCACCATATTGAAGGTGACAACCATCCACTGCTACAAGCAGCCACTATCAAAGGTCAGATTGCTGGTTTTCTTCACTAACCAGGACCCTAGGGTCTCTGTCCATGACAGAAAGTTGGCTTCACTGATGCTCAGGGTAGACGTGGACAAACAATTAAGCCGTACCTCAAGGCATACGGTGAAGAGTGAGTCAAGTTACAGTTCAACACGCTGGTCACAGTTGCAATGAAGGTATGAATGTCCAACTAGAGTTTTGACCTGGTGGTTGGGCAACAGCCCACTGCCCGTCAGGGTCTGTGTATTCCACAAAAAAATCCAAATGCTTCCAATCAGACTAGTCAGAGATTCCCTTTTGAAGGTCATTTCCTCAAACGGCACTTTTTGCCTTCTTCTAAGAATACACTAGAGTGGCCACTGCTTACATGCAGATAGTCCGATACAATCTTCATTGGCCTACTGTTGCAGAAATTCTGCAATTATTGTATGCGGCCATGAAACAAAAAGAACAGAGGGGGTTCTGCCCTTGTCCTGCTGGCAGTTACCAATCTTCATCGTGCAACCACCAGTCTCACAAACAAAGGTTTGTAATCAAATAGGGGCAAGCCATGCAACTGGTGGAATTTTAGTGATTGCAAATGATTTACTGTGTGCACTCATTCTAATGTTCTTAATCCATATTGCAAAATTTATGCATACAATTATGAACTTTTTAAACTTGCCACTAGGTTGGCCCAGTGAACTGAATGTTTGCTGCTGACACATGGTGATGTGGGGGGCATAATCTGGCAAACCTAGCCCTCTTTCCTTCCGAAGTTGGTGAACTGAATCCCATAAATTGGGTAAAAATAACATATGTTATTTAAAGCACTTGAAATTGCAGAACAATAGTATGAAGAGCTGTATTAAAAAAACAAATTAATCTCGACCAGGGCACTTGTCTGTCCCAAGCCATTACTTATTTTACACAAAGAGGCCAGTAGGCATTTGCCTGGAGTGTAACTATGCAGCCTAAAACTATAAAATGCTGCAAATGCCTGGGCATATGGCGATGAGGTGATAACCTCTTGATATTACATAGTGTGGTGATCAACAGATGTCTCACTTTCCAACACACACCAAAGGGTGCCCTAAAGGAGGACCAATTTGCATTTTAGGAATTCTTTCACAATGATTGGGCCCAGAAATTGTTGCCAAAAAACAAAAATACAGGATAACTCACAGGGACACGGGATGGCACAGGTGTACAGAGTATCATGGCTTCCTCCTTACAAATACTTTCTCTGCTTTTTCATAGATGGATCCTTAAGGCATTTTGATCTCTGCTTCTGATTCTTAGGATCAGTTCTTTGTGGAGATATTGAAAGGTGTTACTAACTCTTGTTTTCCCCTGAACTCATTTTAGTCTTAAAGCTAAAGAATCTTCTAGGCAAATCCTAGTTCTGAAACGTTTTTTAACGTTTCTGCAAACCAGTGATTTTGGTCTTACACATTTTATTTGTTTAAGCACAAAATGCTAATCTCTTGATTTGTAGCTTTCTTTTTATTCAGGTATGTCTCAGAGTATAAAAAGAAGATATTGAGGTTTATACTGAACTAAAACACGAAAAAACACAATAACTTGGTAGTGTAGATTAGCGGTCAAGCTCCGTCTGAAACATATAGTTTGAAAAAGAAAGCTGCTCCAGCTATAGTTCCAAAGGTATACAAATAAGATAAAATATGCAAGCATCTCCACAAGTGCTCCACAAAAGTTACCGTCAAAGACCATTGGGGTATGGACCACCCAGATCACTTTATACAATCAGCCCCTCCCTACTCAACCAGAAAGCACTATCATCCCTGCTAGTGTAGCCTAGGTGACACAGACATCCTAGCTGGAGGGAATAAAACGAAGAAGACAGGGACAGGTTCAAAGGTGGGAGAAGGCAAACAAAACGGATAACCAAGTATGGGGTAAATTGAGGACAGATCAAGGAGTGTGGGAGAGTCCAGAGAGGCAGCCATGGTCAAATTAAGAAAAAGAATTGGCCAGGAACGAGTTGGGATCAACGGATAAAATAAAATGAACAGAAGAAATCCGGGGTGGGGGTAGATATAAGTACCAGGAGGGAGTGCTTTAGAATTTACACCTGCAGATAAAACTGCTAAATCCTCCTCCTAAATAAACCACATCAATCCTGCCCCAGCCACTTCAGTAGAAGTCTGCCACCTAAAAGGAAGTGAGCAAAAAGAACCTCCAAATTTATCAACAACATCTGGAGTAGTCTTTCCTCTTGAACTACTAGTCGTGCACTCCACTCCGATAGTCCACCTGGGTTCCACTGTTCATGAGCCAGTTGCTCCAGCAATACCAATGCAGACCTCATTTGCATATGGAAGACGTTGAACCCAACCTCTTCGAAATTTTACCAGACCACCATTCCAAATGGAATCTCCTGTGAGTAACACCTCCTCTTTGGTTTTAACCAAGTTGATCTTGCTCACATGCACAGATGTACGTTCTTCATGATGCCACATGCAGAAACCAGAAAACTCCTAAGGGTCTGCCACATGCACACTCTCCATGTTCATGGCACTTTTGAAATCTAAGGCTAGGAATCACATGCAGGCCTCGGGTGAAGGCCCACAGAAAGGAGGATGAAGAAGACCAGGCAGGGAGAGTTTCTGCTTCAGTGTTTATTCATCATCGTCTCCACATCTGTGGGAGACTAGTGATGTCCTAAACGAGTCCCCATTCGAATCCTTCATAGTCTTGTGTTGTCACGGGCAAGACCCAAAGCTCCATCACCTACCCAATTGGCCACAGCATTATGGACCAATGAGGGCTGAGGGTAGACTTCGAATTTTGCTCTGGTCTTGGAGCTCTGCTCAGGGTGGCCCCAAGAGCACCTCCAGTGCAGCAGCAATGGACAACGAGGCTCCAACATCTGACAGGGCTCTGATCTAAACCCTAGGTGGGTGTGAGAGGCATTACAGCAGGTCACTCACCAATAGTTTTAAAGAGCTGTTGCCATCTCTGATTGTACTTGGCCATGAGGCCACTTGAGTGTATCTGGCATCCTGACGCTTGATTTTTAGCCCTGGCATCACACTAAATTAGAATGTACACAGAGGTCCAGGCCTGTCTCTGGTTACTTGTAGGTTCTGGACCTGTCCTGTGAACAGGAAGGACACACCAATCATTCTCTCAGCTTTATGACAGCGTACTAATGTCTCTGTCAATGGGGTTAGTACATAGAACGGTGCTGGCAGAATGCAATGGTTCGTATATTGATAGTGTGACTAGGCCTCTTCATCTAAGTCACTGGGTAAAGGCTTGCTCATATGAAGGTCTGCTTTTAAGTGCTAACACAGTCCTTTGCACCAATATCACAGTACATGTTAGGCATGTTGTGTATATCCTCTGTGGTACAGGCATGGTGTAAGTGAGCCAGAGTAATGGAGGGTGGTAGGATACATTTTGGATACCCTTTGTTTTGCACAAGAAGGAGATATGGATTTTGCGTTTAGATAGTAGAAGTGTATTGCTCACACCCTGAAGCTCGAGAGAATGGGCGTGGCCACTGAAATGAAGGTCAACGAGACGAAGGTTTGTTAATTAATCTGAGGCCTTAGCAAGGAGCTGGCGATTAGTTTCCTGAACACTACTATCTGGTCGGTGATAGTGCTGAGGGGTGGGACTCCAGATTCTGTTATGAAAGGTGAGGGAGCTTTTAAGAAAAACTTGCTCTTTTTTCTTTGCCTAATTATTCCTTCAGTTGTGGTGATGACAGCCAGATGCAGAAACCTCACACTTCTTAGTGCCTCTGTTAAGGGTGCTCCAGCCTGAAGGCTACACTTGAAACGAGAACCACACTAAACCGGGTCTACAATTTCAGACAGTGGCTACCCGTGCCTTGTCTACTTTTGCTGTATAGAAGTGGGAACCCAATACCCTGCTTGTTGTATCAGTTACATGTCTTCTATGGCAGAGGAAAATAGTGGTCTGCAGAGTACTTAGCGGACCGTTGCACAACCATGGCTGGTGTCTGCCTGACAGGTAAGGTGACATCACATGAAGTCTGAATCTCTTGCTGGAGAAGCTGTGGATCTATACTGAAGCACCTAAAAGCCTGCCTGCGGAGCGGAGGAAGAGGGGCATACCTGCCCTAAAAGAGGAGAAAATATGCAGTAAGGTGGAGGTGCAGTGCATCGCCGAAGACTGTTGGATCACAAAAGTAAAAAACATTGCTGTATAGCAATCCTGGAGAACCAATTGCACCGATGGTGCTTCAGGAAGGAACCGCGTCTCCATCATTGCACAGATATAGGCTGGTGATTGTCTGAAACTGCTGAAATTGTACCCCTACTGGAGCTGGGCTTGCATCTACCTAGAGACCTGCCTGTGCCCTGTTGCAACTGTGAAGCTGTACTCGACCCATGCAGTGCTGCGTCTCCCTAGAGATTGACTTGTTCGAGGCTGCAACTGCTGAAGTTGGTTACAACCAGTGTAGAGCCGTATCTGCCCAGTGATCATCCTGTGCGGGGCTGCAACTCTCAGTTGTGACCGGGTTTTGCAGGGCAACTACTAGCGATTTCATGATGAGCCTATATGCACCTGTAACACCCGAGTGTCACAAGGCCCATTAGGGGGCTATGTCGGCGGACTACCCAGCTTCAGCGTGGGCTCGTTGCCAAGACCCAGAGGCTGCAAACACTCCACATTGGTCCTGTCAGAACTGGACCAAATATTGATTGATGCCTCCCTTCTGCTGTGCACCTGAAGAAGTGGTGCATGCGCTGCTCAATACTGGCCATCACCAAGGCAGAAGAGGCTAAAGAAGCCCAACGCATCACCACTCATCTGAGTGCATGGTTGCGCCCAAGATACAGGGCGGTGTACACCAGCCTTGGAGAAACTGGTTAGCACTTCTGACCATCACAAGTGTAGTACTTTCTGTTTAGAACTAAAGTAGAGTACTAAGTCGAAGGGCCAATAGTTCACAACTACTATCTTCATCTTAACTCCTTCGTTTTAACAACCAACCTGGACAAAAAAACAATAGGGTAAAGTGCAGTGATGGGAACTTCGTGCCCCAGGGTTCCCTGCCCGTGCGGATGATGCTCCATTTCGCACTCCTTTAAGCACCACGTTACAATGAAAGTCCAAAATACATCTAAGGAGAAATACCACAGTTAAATCATATAAGTTATAAGTATAACCTCCTCATCAGATTCTGAATTCACTTGGCACTTCCAGCGGGCACACCCAGTAACGCAGATTACAACTCCCAGCGCCAACTACAGTTTCCGGCATGCTCAGCTCGCGCTTGACGCGCTACGCAGGATAGACTCGTTGAAACAGCAACAGGCCGACAAGTGGGTTGGTCTCTCTCCCTTCTTTTCGCGCCTAAATGGACCTTTAAATAAGCTTCTCTTTGGCCCCTCAGTTGCGAGAAGCCTTGGGATCCACACCGATCAGGTTAATCCGGCGGGGCAGGGCCTTTGGCGTTGTAAGTAGATTTACCAAATACCCCCGACTGCAGGTACGTGCCAGCGATGCTCAGAACTGAGGCAAATGTTACATGACAGTAATCTTGTTGGGGGCTCTATCACCCTTTCCTTTTTGTTTATTTGTGTCTCCTGTATATCTGGTTCCTCAAATTGTTGGATTATATTTTATTACTATGCGACACAGTGTTTGACTATAAGGCTACCCCGTTTACGTGAGGTCTCATGCGAGACACTTCTCCTCTCAAACTGGGGTAAGGATTGCAGGTGTATGCATTTGAGTGTGTGTATATATATATATAAAAAAACACAGCTAACGATAGTGGCGCTTTGCTATTTGGAGTGCGAGACACAGTGTGTTGCACAATGATTGTATGTTCACAATAAGGTGGATATGGACAGAATGCGACAGATGTCGCCACTTCACTAGTTGTAGCCACCTAGCTGAATGTGGTAAAACTAAAATATTAACATCCTACACACACCAAATAGGTAGGTTGGACGAGGTGTGGTCTTGACTTGCCTGTTAGAATTTCACAGGTATGTCCACAGGCACATCTCACATGGGAAGCAGAAATATTGGTGTTGTCAATGATACACTATGTATGGTTTCATTTTTCTCTTACAGATGGAGTAATAGACGTGCTAAATTATCCATGTCCAGAAAAGGAGCAGCTACCTGCCCTTTGTAAAAATAACAGTATAGGGAAAGTCCCAGTACGTGTTCTAGTTCCAGGGAGGTTTTACCTAAGCCCTGAACAAAGTCCAGCACCCTCCACGGGCATTAGCGGACTGAAACATGTTGGCACCAGGGTCTTAGGACCATAATACTCTGATTGACCCTGTCTTTTTTATTTTTGAACATCCCTGACAGATCCAAGAATAAAGGGAAACTGGGATCGGTCTGTGGGCTTTTAATCTTTAAACTCCCTCTGGCCAATCTATCACTAAGAGCTCCCTGAAATATGGTCGAGCCCACCCTGACTTTTAGGCATCAGGGTGACCCAATGATGAAGCATTACACCACTAGGGTGTGTGAGGGTAAATAAAACAAAAGGATTGACCTCCTTCCCCAATTCCTAGTGGGTTACCACCAGTAGCTTCACATAGGGACTTCCCAATATTAATGTATCAGGGTCTACCTGCAGCACATCTTGTACACGATTTGCATACCAGAGGAGTACTTCTTGTGGTTTAGTGTCAATACCAGGGAGGGCGTACTCCCTCTTGTGAGTTCCTCTCGGCCCTCATGGTATAGAGGAAGGTCCTTTCTCTATATACCATTTGTGAATCACGAAACTGAGAATCACAAGCCAGCAGGTAAGGACTGAAAAACTGAGCACACATACTGTTTTTGGGGGTGATTTAATCCGCACCTGTGCCCGATTCATGCCAGTCTATTTCCCCATAGGAAACAGAAATGGAAGCCAACAAGGACGGCAGATAGAGCGCCCAGGTAAAGTGTACAGTGAGTGAGCGGGGTTGGCACTGAACAAACTAAAGAGCACCCAGTATCACTATCTAGAGTTTTGCTGCTAGTAGTGTGTAGTATTAAGTCCTAGTGTGCAACAGAGTGCTTACTTTGTTGTAAAGAGAAGCACTGAGCTGGATATTCAAATCATTGAGTTGGTTGATTGATTGATTGTTGGGCTCTAAGCTCCAGCACCCCCGCGCTACCTTCCTGAGAATCTTATGTCTGCTCTTCCTCGCTACCCTGAGAATCAACTGCAGAAAGGGTTTAACTTTGACCTGTTTGTACAGCCATAATAGGAAGGACCCTAGGACATAAGAAGCAAACAATCTAAAACCCCTTGGTTAACGCTCAGTAGCCCCTGCTTGCCCATTGCCCCTCCCCAGTGTGGTTTGACACTAGCACAAGGTGTAATGCAATACATTAAGTTGTCACTTTCCCTTGTTTTCTTTTTCAATAACCTCTTTCGTTCGATTTCAAGTTATTGGTAAAATAGAACAAATACATATATACTGTATTATGCCAAGTAAACTTGGAGGAGTTAAACTGTTAACACCAGAGACTGTCAGAGTATACACAAATCCAAATACATTGTATGGCAATGCATGCATTTGCATAACTTATGATTAGAGATCATGGTATTTGAAAGATTACTGGGCTTATTTAGAGTTTGGTAGGCTAGAGTACTCAATCACAAATGTGACAGATTTCCAGTCTGCCATATTACAACTCCATTTTAGTAATTTCCACTTGTAATAAGGCGATTTGGGACAGTGCCATGTTTGTGACAGAGTCCATGTTTACAAACTCTAAAAAAGGTCCTTAATTCTGTGTCTCTGGGGGGTTTTCTTTACCAGATAATCAATAATTTACATTGGGAGCTTCAAAAACAGCTATTTAGTTTGTTGAATAGATTGCTTTGTGTGTTCTACTGCCAAAGTATGCCACATTTTGCTGATACAGATCTGCAAGGTCAAAAGTGTTTTTTTCTATAATGTTGATGTAACAAGTTTGGTAATTTTTAAAATGTATGTAATCAATTTACCTTACACAGTTCTTACTACAAACACCTAGCCACATGAGTAGGGGATCCATTTGTAGGTAGGTTCCTACACTGCAAGCGATTAATTTAAGTCGAAATGGCCTTATGATGAAGCAGAACAACCGGATGTAAAATTGTCTCTTTATCCACCTCATACCTACAGTCTCTCCTCAGAGTGTGTTTGTGTGAATTTAGACTATCTATGTAAGACCTTCTAATAACCTTTTCTTCTGATCCTCAAATGTTCTAAACAACAGTTGGTGGGACACTGAAATTAAATTATTCAGAACTTGAAGCATTATACTTTTGAATCCTGCTAGACTGTACCTCTCAATGCATGGCCCTATATCTTAATTTGCAATAAGATAACCATCACCCAGGGTGACAAAAACGTACTGATTGCCCTCATTTATGACTAACCAACCCTAAAATATGTTTGGAGCTGGAGGACAAGAGTAAGGTATGAGGGAAGTAGGTAGAGCAATTGCTAGCTTGTATTTGGCTAAGCAAGAGAAACAAACCTGCACTACATTTCAAGAATGGAATTGTGATGCTAGCATTGAAAGAACCATGCAAAAGTGCCATCTTCTGTTCTCATTGGCAGGGCATTTAAGGCATACATAACAAGCTCACCTTCTGCAGTAGCTCTTGGCAGACTCGCAGCCAGAACACCATCCAAATGGAGAGCAAGAAGTGAAAAAAAGAAAACAATCATTAGCAAAGCTATTAGATCTTGCCTATGTGAGAGCTATTTGGCTTTGCCAATATCTTTTAGCCATGTTGTACAGCACAGTGGCAACTGTTCAGCATGGCTAAAAGTTAGTGGTGTGGCGTAGAGTGGCATAGAGGAGGGTGAAGTGGAGTAGAGTAGCATGGAATGGGGTAGGGTGAGGTGGCGTAGAGTGCTTAGAGTGGAGTGGTGTAGAGCGGCACTGTATGGAGTGGTGTAGAGAAGAATGGCATGGAATGGCGTAGAGAAGAGTGGCATAGAGTGGAGTAGTGTACGTTATAGTACGTAGATTGGAGTGGCGCAAGTAGTGTGGC
Organism: Triturus cristatus; assembly: GCF_964204655.1. Taxonomy (NCBI): domain Eukaryota; kingdom Metazoa; phylum Chordata; class Amphibia; order Caudata; family Salamandridae; genus Triturus; species Triturus cristatus. Next base: position 644,045,285 of record NC_140594.1, on the reverse strand, counting down.
ATAGAGTGGAATAGCATAGAGTGCAGTTGTGTAGATCAAGGTGGCATAGAGTGCAGTAGAGTAATATAGTTGTGGGTGTAAGTAACTAAAGCATCCATAGAGACTGCAGATAGAGTGAAAACAACATAATTTAATAAGCCTGAGTTGTGTCTCAATATTACTAAAGCATTGATAGCAACGTCTGAAAGAGTGAAAGCAACATAAATAATAAGCCACATGAATAATACCAAAATGTTATTAAAAAAAAAATAGCGCATTGCAAAAAGACGGAGAAGAATAACGATGAGGAAGAACACAGGCACTTGTCCATGCTCCATGGAGGCGCTAACATACGAAAGGAAGGGAAGCCTACAGAAGCTAACCAATTGAATGATTGCAAATGAGTGACAATGAAAAAATAACAATGATATGCTGTGGCTGGTTTGTTTAGCCCACTGATTAGTAAGCAAGATGTCTTGTTGCGCTTTAAAGGCAAGACCTAAAAACAAGGCAGCCGTCTTTTTCCATCCATGCACTCAGGGTCTCGAACACATATCCGTATCCCTGAAGACCCCCCTAATGCTGCCCCAATTTAGGAATGAGTAGAAAATGCACCACTTTACAGAACGCTACATCACAAGGCAGTACTGGTACATACCTGCTCCCAGAATCCAGCTTCCTCTCCTATTGCTTGACTGTATGCTTACCTTTGACCTGTACAGCACTCCACTGCCTTTTGGCAAGGTTCGTCCTATACAAATACCACATATATACATAGGAGACATTTTCAAATGCATGCACGAATTGTAATAGCCTATATTTGTGCATACTATTGCTGAGACTGTCTGATGGGAATATGTCATTAGTTTTAAATGTCTTACAGTCTTGTATACCTTATACAGGTAGGAAGATTTATTGGTTCAAATTCATTGTCTGCAAGTAAACGTAAGAAAAGGCTAATTAAAAACGTTAGTTGATTAAAAAAAATATGAGGGGGGTGTGGCTTATGCGCGCATGGAGTGAGATGTGTGCCATTGAGTCTCCGCTCCGGGCGCCTCCCGTGAAAGCCTTTTCTCCGGTCATCGGGCCCGCTTTGCAGCCTGTGGTGGCCCGGTTATCTACGGGGGAGCTCGTTGGTGCCATCTGATGCTACGGGGACTGCCTGGGGGCTCTGTCTTGACCAAGCTTCTTCTCCTACGACGATCCGCTCCGCCCCGGCTGCCATTTTGGGCGCTTGTCACTGCGGATACTGCTGTGGGACTGCAATACCGCTTTGTGGGAGACCTCTGCTGCGCTGGCTCTGCTTGGCTGTTAACTGACTATCCCTCCTTTGCCTGCCGGAGTGTGTCTGCCTGTGCCTCCCCTATAATCTCACTGGCCCTACACACTTGGGAGCTGCTGGGTCCTGTCTTTGCCCTGGGTGTTAAGGGATACGCTGTCTTTGTGCTACACGGACCTCCGCTGCCTTGCCTCTGTCCCTCCTGGGTCCTATCCTTGGCTGTTGTGCTCTTGTCTTCCTTGCACTGGGTCCCCAACATCATCGCAGACATGCCTCCTAAGCATAGAGGCGCTAAGGAGTCCGACGCTGCAGCCTTCCGTGGGAATCCGGTGACCTCCTTGTGGTCCAAAACACTCCCTCACACGCAGGAAGGTCCTACTATCTCATTGGCGTCCTTTGGGTTGCCCGCCTCTGGGGTGCCCATCACCCAGGCCTATATGTCGTCCTTCCTCCAGGAAATCAAGACTTCAAGGCTGGTTTACAAGATATCCGCAGAGAGGTCACTGAGATTGGCGATAGGGTTGATGGTCTTGAACGAACAATGGACGCCAGTCCGGAAGATATCGACGGACTCTGGAAGAAGGTGTCGGACCTAAGAAAAATATCACCCTTCAGTTGAAACAGGAGGACCAGGAGAACCGCAGTAGATGGAACAACCTCCGCATCCGAGGTGTCCCATTGGGAACAGAGGGGAAAGACATCCTGGCGTACAAGGCAGACCTTCTCCATGCCATCCACGAAGGTGAGGGCACCTCCCTGCCCAAGCTCGATAGAGCCCACCGGGTACCTGGTCCCCGCAATCGCCCTAACTTTGATCCGGACATCATAACGAGGGTCCACTTTTTTGCAGACAAAGTAGCTATCCTCCGCAAGGTACAAGGAGTTCAAGCGATTTCCTACAATGTATTCTATCCAAATGTTTCAAGACCTTGCACCTTCCACGCTCCGACGGAGGAAAGGTTTTAAATCTGTGACGGACAAACTAAGAGATCTTGAGGTTAAATATCAGTGGGGCCATCCTTTTGCTTTGATGTTTACCTGGGAGGGCAGGCAGCGAGTTGTCCGGTCCCTACGGGAGACGCAGCGTCTCCTCCATCTTCCTGTTGACTCTGATAATGATGACCACCCGTCTTCTTGTTCACATCCTATGGGCCCACTCCGGCCGGAGTGGTCCACTGTTCCTCCTCCTCGCTCCAGACGCCTCTCCAGGGATCTTAAATCATCTCTAGCTAAGCAGGAAGCCATCAACCAAGTTCGTTCCTTGAGTGCCTCCCCGTCTCTCACGAGCTAGTTGCCTTCTACATTGCGACATGCCTGGCTATGTTTTCATCTTGCTCCTCGCCCTGGGGGTCTCCCGGTACAGACATGGTGGCTGAACTCAGTTATGCTCTTCTGACATCCATGCACAGGACGCTGCCGGCGGGGACTCTCCACCTAGTGTGTACCCGACACCCCCCCCCCCTCTTCGGAGTCCTATAGTAGAGTGACTTCTCCGCAATGGTCTGCTTGGCCTTTACCCTGGTGCTCTATTTGTTCTCTTTGCCCCAGGCCTCGTTAAACCAGCCTCTACTCCTCTCCTATGCAGTTCGGGGGGGGGGGGGGGCTGTTGATTTCCCAGTCCTGGGGTCTGTCTCCTTTACCTTCTTTGGTATGTCCCTGGCTGGGTTTGGGTCTCGCTACCTCCTGCGAATTGCTGCTGCTGGGGTGCGCTGTCCCCCTTCTCCGACACTATGACCCACACTGTCACATTCCTTTCCCTTATTGTAAAGGGCCTCGACTCTCCTACTAAGCGTCGACAGGTTTGGTGCTATCTATCCCAGCATGATCCTGATGTGGTTTTCCTACTGAGACCCATCTGCTTTCCTCTGACACTCACCTCATGTCCCACCGCAAATACCACACCCAATTTTGGGCGAGTTCCTCATCTAAGACTGGTGGTGTGGCAATCCTTTTTACACCCAGCTGGTGCGCGGCGTCCTCCCAGTACATAGCCGACGAAGACGGGAGGTTTCTCAAGATTGACATGGTTTGGGGTCGGGGCTCCTGCACTTTCGTTAATATATACACCCCCAATCAGAAGCAGGATGTGTACTTGCGTCAGCACCTTGGGACGCTAGTACGCTCTCTCTCTACCCCTATTGTCCTTGGAGGCGGTTTTAATCTGGTTTGGGATCCCGAGCGGGATCGCACTGCGCAGGCGCACCATGTAGCTGGGGCGATGTCGGCCCAATTCAGGAATGCTATTACTGACCTTGGTTTGGTTGATGTCTGGAGATACTTATACCCGGACTCTCGGGACTATTCCTTTTATTCTCACGTCCACCGTTCCTATTCGCGTATTGATTATTTCTTTCTTTCACTTTCTCTGGCTCATGTCCTTTGTACGGCGGACATTTCGGACATTTCTATCTCTGATCATGCGCATGTTTTGCTTGCGTGCTTCAACCTCCCACTGCCCGGGATGACCCCCTTCCACGGTGGCGACTACCCCCTCAAGCCCTCCGAGACCCGGTGGATGTGGCAGACATCCGTAAAGAGATTGAATGCTTCTTTACTGCTAACTCTCTTACTGATACACCCGAGGATGTTCGTTTGGATGTCTTCAAGGCTACTGTTTGGGGATTTATCACCTCCATCTCTATTACCCTTTCCTGCGATATTAAAGATCTGGAATACAAAGATCATGCCTATCCTTCTCTTGCTAACAAGCGCCGTCTGGCTGTCCTGCGCAGTCAACTGCGCTTACACCACACTAATAAGGCTGAACAGCTGCTTGTCAACCTTAAGCAAAAATTCTACGTAGGTGGCGACAAGGTTGGTGCGTGTTTAGCACGCCGCCTGCGGGCTCAGGTTGCTCGCTCCCACATTGCAAAGCTCAAGTGTCCCGATGGCTCCTGGGCATACCCTAATTGCCTTTTACGCTTCTAATTATGCCCACGATCCTTGCCCCTTGGAGGCGGTCGAGACGTTCCCGGATTCCTGCCCTTGGGACCCTATTGATCCTTACTTTAAGGAGCTACTTGATGAGCCTATTACCCATGGGGAAATTGCTGAGGCACTGAAGCAACTACCGACGGGTAAAACACCGGGTCCTGGCGGTCTACCGATTGCTTTTTACCGGGCCTTCTACCTGCAATTTCGAGACCACCTACTCCATCTCTTTAATAGCTTTACAGACCATATCGGCCTCTCTCCTACGATTAATGAAGCGGAAATCGTGCTGGTCCCTAAGCATGGGTAGGACCCGACCCTGGCGGTTTCTTTCCACCCCATTGCCCTGTTAAATACTGACGCCAAAATATTCACCAAAATCTTAGCGAACCGGTTGGAACCCCATCTTCTGGGGCTTATCGACCATGATCAGGTGGGTTTCGTCTGCCACCGGCAAGGCGCTGCCAATATTCTGCGTATCGCCCACTTGGTGAAAAAGTTGTGTATCGGAGACATCCCTGCCTGTCTGGTTTCCCTTGCCGCCAAGAAGGCGTTTGATCATGTGGACTGGGGCTTCCTTCGGGCAGTCCTTCGGAAGATTGGCTTGGGAACTGGATTTATCTCTAAATTGATGACCCCTATGCGAAACCTACCACTCGTATTCGTTTTAATGGCTCTACTACCATCCCTATTTTTATCCACCGTGGCACTCGTCAGAGGTGCCCGCTTTCTCCCCTACTCTACGCGTTGGTCGTCAAGCCCCTAGCCATCGCTATCCGCCACAATCAGGATATCCAGGGTATCCGTATGGGGGGTTCAGAACATAAGGCCTCTCTCTTTTCCGATGATTTGCTGCTGTCCCTGTCCTCTCCGTCATCTTCTCTTCCTGCAGTGGCTGAACTCTTGAGGTCCTTTGAAGCTGCTTCAGGCTACCGCATTAATCTGGCGAAATCCCACGCTCTCAATCTCACGCTTTGGGCATCGGAGGTGCAGTGCTTGCGGGACCTGCTCCAGGTGCAGTGGACTGACTAGTCGATTCGCTATTTGGGTCTAGACTTAACCCCTACACTCTCTTCTTGGTCCTACTCTAAATGGCCTCGATTTCGCAACTCTGTTCGTGAAGAAATGCGTCGTGGGAAAGTCTCCCCTTGGCATGGCTAGGCTGCCTCCACGCTGTTAAGATGTCCCTTCTTCCTAAAATTCTTTACTTGTTCCAGTCTCTTCCTACTCCTATTCCGCATGTGGATACCCAGGCCCTGCAACGAGATTTTACCAAGTTCATATAGGGGAAATCGCGTCCCCGCTTCTCTCACAAAATACTCATCCTTCCGGATTTCGGGGTGGCCTGGCCTGTCCCAATTTGTTGAAATACTATTGGGCTTGTCACCTCCGTTTTATATCGGAGTGGATTGTTCCTGAAAGTGAAAAACATTGGTTCCACATGGACTGGGCGGTGGCTTGTAGGCCGCTGTGGGACCTCGCCTGGCTTCCGCGTGAGGCACCTCGCCTGGCTTCCGCGTGAGGCACGTCCTCGTAGTGCCTACTTAGTGACACCAATGAGAACGATCTTGGAGATATGGGATAGACTGGCGCTCTCTCGGGGCCTTACGACCTTCCCTTCTCCCAACACCCCGCTCACACGCAACTCTGCATTCCCCCCTGCTTTTCAGCCTCGGGCCTTTGAGGCTTGGACCATAGAGGGTCGACATGTTCTCCAAGATTTCTTTCAGTGTTCTGCCCTCCGCGCCTTTGATCGGTGCAAACAATTTTTCCACCTTACTGACAGTGCGTGCTTGCAGTATTACCAATTGCGTCACTGGCTGTCTTCTCCCGCGTACTCCCGGGAGGTGACTCGTCAACTCACCCCCTTCGAGTCCCTCGTCCGTAGATTTGACAGGTCTAGAGGCCTCATCTCTAAAACCTATTCTGTTCTTCAACACTCTGGGCATCTTCGGCTCCATGGCTCTCAAATTCGCTGGGAATCTGATTTGGCTGCTGACATGTCTCCGGAGGAATGGGACCGTCTGTGGAAGGACATTCCTAAGGTGTACCGTAGCATTCCTCAGCACGGATCTGCCTACAAATTGATGACACAGTGGTATTATACTCCCACTCTTCTCCACCAGATGTTCCCGAGCATCAGACTGATAGAGGGGACTTCCTGCACTTTTGGTGGTCTAGCTCGTAGCTCACTGTCTTCTAGAAGGAGGTCCTCAGCCACATTAAAGAGGTGGTGGGTTTCCCCGATCCCTGCTACCCTGTCCCTGGTGCTCCTGGGCGTTCGGCCCAACATGCTGAAAGCCATGACCTCGGCACACTGGCATCTCATCCTTCACTTACTAGGCGCAGTGCGACAGTCCATTGCCTCTTGCTGGAAGCGGCCCCACCCCGCCTATTGCTGCATGGTTTCTCCGACTGTGGGACGTCCTTTCACTGGAACTGCTTACTGCCCGTCTTACTCATACTGACACACGCTTTGATCGCATCTGGCGTCCACTCATACACCACCTTACTAAAACTGAACATTCCCGCCTGAGGCCTCCTAGATTGCGGACTCTGCAACTGTTTGACGATCCTTTAAAGCCTTTTTCTAGAGGCAAGAGACCAGACTCCCCAGAGTAGTCTGCTGTGCCTGCTGAGCGGGACCCCCCCCGAGTCTTAGGACTGCCTGCATCCACCCTGGATCTTGGCCTTTTTTCCCTCTTCCACATTACCTTGGCGCATCCGCTTTCTTCCCTCATTTTCTTGTCTGTCCTCACCTTCTTCTGATTCCTCTCCCCCCTTCTTTCTCCTTCCTTTTTTTGTCTTCTTCTCTCTTTTTCGTTATATGATGGTTCTTATGTTATTTGCCGCAAAGTGTATTGATGCTATCGCAGTGCAACCTGTAACTTCCAATTGGGAGGGGGGTCTTGCTCTTCCTCGACTTTGTTAGCTTTGATCAATTGTTTGATTCCCAGGTTGCAGCTGTGGTCCTTCATAATCGGACAGTATCACCTTAGCTGGTTCCTCGCCTCTTGGCCCCCTGCGTGGCCTCTCCGTGAGAGCTGGCAAGAACGTTCTCCTGGACATTCGCTATGCCCTCTTCTCATATGTGTTGAAAATTCCCAAACTCTGAATCTCTTCCTTCTTTTGCCGGGTCTTAAGACTGATGGTTTATTTTGGTGATGCTTATTTGTTACCCACCCCCCCCCCCCCCCACCCTTGCCCTTCACTCTTTGTGGCACGTGTAATTTTTTATTTGTTCATGTTCAATAAACAGATATTACATTAAAAAAAAATGAGTTTAGTTTGCTTTTTTCACCATTTAACTTGTTTGGTAACCTGAACCACAAATATGAGTGAAATCGGCAGCATCGTCAGTATCAAAACAAAAATATGTATGTGTGTGTAGAACAATTATACCTGTTAAACTTAATGATTGACAGCTGTGCAAATATGGATGCCCGATATATGCCAGGCACCATGTTTTGGTTTTCTCTTACCAGAGCAAAACATACTTTACTTTGTTTGGGTGCATCTAGTGATCTGGTAATCCCAGTGTGTAATTTGTTAGTCCTAGAGAGATGAAGGTGCAGCTGCATAATTAGCTCAAAGAATCCAGGAAAGATTTTTGCGGATAGTTATGTAATGAAAATGAAGCATGGTGACTGTAGCATTCTCTTGGCCAGTGGAAGAAAATTCTTTATAGTTTAAGTATCTTACCCTGGTGTAGTCTGCTAAGCACTTTAGGTAGCCAGACTAGATATTATCAAGTACAATCGGTACTTGTGAAGAGTCGACACTTTTTCACATTGCTCACCTCTGTTTTATTTGGTTTTCTTGCTTTTGGGCAACCGGTGTTTAGATACCCGATTGGCCAAAACCCTTACCCATAGGTATTTGTGTTTACAACCACATCTGTCTTACATCTTTACCCCCATAGGAAAAAAGGTTGATTCCTTTCATGAGATGGCCACTTGTTAAGCAAATGGTAGAGAGGTATAGTTGTCCCAGTTGCATGGTGCACACTGATGATTTCATGAGTCCATGTGTTTTCTTTCATCATGGAGCAATGTAGTATATTTGAGGCACAGTGTGCTACAGTGAACTTACATAATTTAGCTGTTGCAATAGCTGTATGTGTTTCATATTTAAAAGTCACTTCCCCATTATCCTGTATCTCAGTCCATTAACCATGTAAAGATCCCAGCTTAGCGTGTGTTAGACCTGGTACCATTGGCGTGAGTCTCCTTTCCATTATTTCTGATTGTCTTCTCCGTTTTTTTATATGTTTGCTGGTTTAGCCGCTTTGGGCACTTTGCCACTGCTATTCAGTGCCACAGCGCATGTTCTCCCTTTGATAAATTGATGCCTGGGTTAGTGACTCCGTGATTGGATTATTTCATTTACTTTCAGACCCTAGTATCATGCACCATGGGTGCCCGGGGCGTGTAAATCAAATGCTTCTGGTGGGCTTGCAGCACCGATTGTGCCACCCACCAAAGCAGCCCGTAAAGTGTAACTCAGGCCTGCCATTGCAGAGCCTGTGCGCAGTTTGGGACTGCCATGTTGACTTGGCGAGTGCACCCGCTCGCCAGTCCTTGAACCTTCCTTTTTCTACCTATCAGTCACCCCTACTGTAGGCCTACAGGCAGGATGGGTGCATTGTACGTAAAAGGTAGGACATGCCCTGATGTGTGTGGCATGACCTGATAGTGAATTACAACCTATTTCGTTTTTCACTTTTGCAAGGCTACCTCTCTTCCTAGGCCAGAATGGGCTGTTTGATTATAACATCTTATAGTCCTAACTGACCCGGGGGACAAGGTAAAGATTCAAGTTTAGTATGCCTGAATGATAAAATGCTTCTTTTAGTGAAGTTGGTTTTAACATTCTGTGTTTGATAATGCCACTTTTAGAAAGTCGGTATTTTCTTACCTAACCATCCAGCCTGCCTCTGCTAGCATGTGTATTGTATGTTTAGGTTTGTGAGTGACAGGGTCTGGGGGCTCCAGGAGACAAGGTGAGTCAGCACTAGGCTGAATAGGCCGATCGACATGAGGAGTGGTGGGAGGAGTAGCACCTGAACCTGAATAGGGCCATGCCTGCCCTCCTCAATGCTGGCTCCACCTCCTGTGGCGCGTCTGAAGACCCTGGCCCACCCCTACAAAAGAAGAAGGTGCGCACTGGCAGGATGCACCAAGAACTGGTTTGGGCCGGTTACAGGATCCTCTGCCTTCAGAGAACAAAGAGAATAGTAGTAGAAATATGGGGACCCAGACCCCAAGACTTAAGATCACTTCTGGGAACAAGACGATCCTTTGCGGAGGAGAAGAACCGAAGGAAGCTGCAGGAGTGTTGTACTGCCCCTCTGCCAGTGTGCTGCTGTTGGTTTGGCCTTTAGTGGTGTCTTTATAGCCGAGGTAAGGAGAAGGAACTTTTACGGATCTTCATCATCTTACAGATTATTTCTCCAAGGGCTTGAATCGAGCTTGCCTCCTGTCTGAAGTCTCAGTGATACAAAAGACTTCACCCCGTCTGTTTGCTTGCTTCTGGAACTTGCTGTTTCAGTCGCTACAGAAGGACTCTGCAACTCTAAAGCCAGCGAACGTCGCCGCCATCTGCATCGAAGTTGTGAGCGCTGCTCCGACTTGTCACGTAGACCGACGCCTGCTGCTGTGCCGTATCGACTCCGAGACCGATATCATCACGGAGTCGATCCTCGACAAAGGTGGCATCCATCGACAGCGTGACATCGTAAGGAACCGTGGTGTCAGTGCCATCGTAACGTCACCTCCTCTCTGGTCAGGAACCGACGCCTCCCCTGCCTGCACAAGTATCCAGGACACCGACGCATCGCCTCCCCCCGAAGCAAATAACCGACGCTGCAACACACCAACGACACCGCATCTCTCCGACGCCGTGAACTGTCTTTGTTCTAGCTTTCCCAGGCACTGTTCTGTGGGGGTCTGTTTTGACTCTGGGACCGATGCTGCGCACCTCGCAGTCGGCGCCGTACCTTGGGAACTCTTTTGCCTCGATGTTGTGATAACTCCCTTTGGGATTATCTGTTGCTAGAGGCTACGTTAACTAAAGAACCTATTTTTGAATTGCTTTTACCATCGTGAAGTATTAACTTAATTATCGTATTGTGGATTTCTGTTGTTTGTGTTCTTGTGTTAAGTGTATATAAAGAAAACTTATTTTTGTACAACCCGGTGTGGTGTCAATCTGTAGTTTGTTCACTGTATTACTGTATTTGTTCACAAATGCTTAACACACTGCCTCTGAGATAAGCCTGCCTGCTCGTGCCAAGCTACCAAGGGGGTGAGCAGGGGTCATCCAGTAGTGTAATCCCCTTTCCCTGACTTAGACGCAAGGGTCTTTATTTGGACAAAGGTGCATGCCATTGCCAACTAGAGAACCCCAGTTCTAACAGTGTGAATGTCAGGGATTTGGTTCCTATAAGCCTAATCCATGCATGGAAAACTATTTATGTATGAACCAGCAATATGTTTCCTGTTTTCCCCCATTTGTTGCTGTGTCAGTGGTTAAGGGGGTCCTAATTAGATTAGCTAGCCCAGATTTGATGAGACCCACTCTTCGTACTTAAAGGGTCATTTTGGTTATCCTAGGAGAGCCATGTCTTGCCGTCTCTTCTGGGCTGGAAATTAGGAGGGGTTATTTTGAATGCTAATCTCTGACATTAAAATTTCCTCTGCTGCTCCTTTGATATGTAGAGTACAGAGATACCCGCTGGCCCCTCTTCCACTCTGCCTGAAATCCAAGTGCTATGATAAATCCCTTTACAGAAACCAGCTATGCGCCTTACCTTGACTTGACTTGAAAAAAGTTTTATATAGCGCTGGCTAGACCCCGAGGTATTGGAGCGCTTTACATGAGAATATCACCTTTGCACCTTATCCCACACAGAGAAAAAACCTAGAGAAGATTTGAAGAATAACAACTTGGAATCGGAGAAGACTGTGTAAGAATTCCTGAAGCTCTGGGAGGAGCCCTGCTGGAAGGCTGCTCGATTGCATTTGCATCTCTCCTCTCATGCTCGATAGGGAATTGATCCTCGTACTGGACACAGAGATATCCAAGGCCTTGAAACTGCTCCGAGAACTGCCCCTTGGTGGATCTGAATTCCAGGGAGAACTCAGTAGATCCTGAGACACAGCAGCTGAGGAGGCAGGAAGAGGAAGTTGTCAATTGAGAAGAATCCAACAGCATTGCCCCATGCATAGTTTTTCCAAATCTGACTCCACCACAATTGAAGTTACATGAGGATTCAGTCACCTGTAAGCCCCATGCCTTTGTCAGGCCATTCCGATCCTCCTCTAGTAGAGATGATCTCTCTTTAGGAAGCCTCTCTAATCGAGCCATTAAACTCTTTTTATCTCTGGCCAGGGCCACTCCACTATGCCATCAGATTTCAACTTCTGCTGCCACGTCTGGCCAGATGCTCTGGTGCTCAATTGAAAACAAAGAAATTCCTATTTAAAGATTTTCATATTGGCTATTCTCTTTTTAATGAATTTTTGATTCCTTTTTGCTAGTGCTCATATTTAACACAATAACATCAATTTTCTGCCAGGCCTTCTCGTAGTAGTCATATACTCTTTATCAGTGAAACTTGACTAAATTTTGAGTTTTGTGGCAGCATGCAAGCATCGCAAGTATCAGTGGCATTCTAATTTAACCCTCACAGCTAACGTGTTGTCACTCTGAAGGCTAATAAGATGCAACAAGATCTTACTTAGTGCTTCCCCCAGTTAGTGGATTTCTTACAGTACTTATTTCATGGATTTTGGGAGGAAGAACATTTGAGGCACCTAACTTCCAGGTAACGGGTTCCCTCAAGGTATCACAAAAGTTTAATACCACAATGAAGGGAGCGCCGTATTCAGTAATCAGTATTTGCAAATGCAAATTTGTTCCCAACTGATTCCATCAAAAAGACAGATTTCCTTGAATCCACAGATCCACAATTTATTGCACGTCACTTTAGGATAGTGTTTCCACAATGATTATGACAGTTCATCAATATTGATTGACAAGCTTGTAGCAGTTCGTCAACAGAAGTTCCTAATAAATTCCGCCAACGCGTTTCGTCCAACGTAGGACGTCATCAGGGCTGAAAAGAAAAACAAAACACCGTTCATATTTCCCATACCACATAATTAAAATCAACTTGATTGATGACACAATTTCCTAAGCATTAAATTCTTCACATTATCATCAACATCCCCAATATATAATTGTTATCAGAATTAACAATGTCCCTCTATAAGGAAGCCTGCCTATATAACAATCTCAACAAAAGTCGAACATATAAAGCAAATTGCAAACAATTCTTAGAAACAACAAACACTGGGAGAAAAACATATTCATCCTATATGTAGAAAAACTGTACCATCCAAAACATAATCTCATGGTTATTAAATCCTAACCGTACATTGACCAGTTCATTCATGTCACCTAATTGCCTTTCCTGACATTGATCATTCACTTATTATTTAGCTCAACCTGAGACATTATTACGTGCCAGAATTCTATCTCTATCATAAAATCCTCTTCACAGTATTAGGACAGAAAAGTAAAACACCTACCTGTAGTTCAGTGTTCTTTCTGTGTCACTTCTACCTATCACGCAAAAGGTTCTGATTTTATTTAGATTTTTCTGAAGATAAAAGGAGATACATAAAATATGATTATTACATCTGCCCTAATCCCCTTATCTCTTGCCAACCGTTCTTAATCTGATAACCTCATTGCCCATTAAACGTACCTTCTAAAATAATGGTTTCCAAGATGTCATGAGCACCGTATTTCATTAGGTCATCCCTGCCTGCTAAATTCCCAATCATCAGTTCTGCACAAAAATAAAATTAAACCTATTACACCAAAGTCCACTAAAGTCTTCATCATACAAAAGTTTCAACATTGAACCCACCCACCATGTTTATTATGAACTCACCTTACATATATCCGCATCCAAATTCAACAACGATTTCCCTGTAAATAGCTATTACAGTGGTCTTGTAAAAGCATTCTGCTTGTTTGCTGTCCAATCCTTACAATTGAAAAAAAATAATCAAACCTATTACTCAAAGGTCCAAAACACAAGCCCAAGATTATATAAAGCCTCCAATCCACGCCAAAACCTGCTCACCTTCAATTAAAGTCCCATTCAGCTAACATGACCCCTTTTCTTTGCTGCCGGCCCTATAAATCCTGCTGTCAGAGCACTTCCTGTGTCCATCTCCTTAAAAGTCTAATCACAACCAATCATGAGCGAGTCCCTTTAGCTCATTCATTAGCATAAAACCAGTACTGTTTCGACTGTGGTCCTCGTCACCTTTCAACCAATGAAAGCCCTTCTTTATGCCATGGGACTAAGCCATGGGAATAAGCCTTTGAATCCCATGGAACCTAATCCCTTTTCTATTCTCATGGTGATCTCTAATATGTTGAAAAATTGGTGACTTGATATCCTGATTAAGTACCGCACGATTATGTTCCTGAATCCATAACTTCAGCATCCTTTTTGTGCTTTTTTTTTTTTTTTTGCAGAGTTTTATATAGCATGAACTTGACCCAAATCCAATCAGGTATCAGAGCGCTTTACATAGCACCAGTTACGTTACATGAGGACACACATTCATTTTTTTGTTGTTGTTGTTTGCTTCCTATATAAACCTTGCCACATTCACACTGAAGAGCATATATTACCCAACTGCTGTTGCAGTTGCTAAATTCATTAATACGAAAGGTCTTCTTCGTATTATATTGAAATTCCTTAATTCGATTCAAACCCAATTCACATATATTACATGAGCCACATACAAAAAATACTTTTGGTGGGTCAGGAAGCCAATTCCCCCCCTGTGGCCTGGTGGGTTCCAGATAATTCCTTGTAATCAGGTCTTTGATTGTGGGGCATCTCTTGTATATAACTCCTGGTTTGTCTCCAATAACATGTACCAAGCCAGGTACCCCTCTAAGCAGGTGCCAATTTTTACTCAAAATTTTGAAAATGTTATTATGATGCGTACTATATGTTGTGATAAATGACACCCTGTCATTAATGTGAGGCTTCGCCTTCTGAGTGAGCGTAGTGTCCCTTTTAACGTTACATCTTGTAATTTATTTATAACATCCATTGTGTCCCTAATATATGGGGGCAAATTCACCACCAAAGGTTTCAAAAATTGATCTACAAATTCAGATAGATGCTCCGTTAGGCTGCCTATACTTGACACTATTGGCCTCCCGGGTGGTGTCTCCATGGACTTATGAACTTTAGGCAAGGTATATATTAACGTAGAGGTAGAATTCAAGACATTAAGCCTGCCTATATAACAAACTCTTTGAATGCCTGGTCAGGGCCACTCCACTATGCCATCAGATTTCAACTTCTGCTGAATCTTCTGGCCAGATGCTCTGGTGCTCAATTGGAAACACATAAATTCTTATTTAAGTATTTGCACTGGGTGTGGCTGCTCAACTTTCCCTAATTTTGGCTATTCTATTATAATGAATTTTTGATTCCTTTTTGCTAGTGCTCATATTTAACACAATAACATCCATTTTCTGCCAGGCCTTCTCATAGTAGTCATATACCCTTTATCTGTGAGACTTGACAACATTTTTGAGTCCTTGTGGCAGCATGCAAGCATCGCAAGTATCAGTGGCATACTAGTTTAACCCTCACAGCTAACGTGTTGTCACTCTGAAGGCTAATAAGATGCAACAAGATCTTACTTAGTGCTTCCCCCAGTTAGTGGATTTCTTACAGTATTTATTTTATGGATTTTGGAAGGAAGAACATTTGAGGCACTTGACTTTCAGGTAAAGGGTTCCCTCAAGATATCACTAAAGTTTAGCAGAGCGTTCCTTGTTAGACTCAAGCAAGCTTTATAGATGTGGCCTTCTGGCTAGAGTGGTGACCTCGGAGCTGGGAATCCGGGTTCGAGTCTCAGCAGGGACGCTCAACATCCTGTGAGTCTGGGCAAATCATTTATTTGCCCAGTGCCCAGTGCCTAATGAATGTGTCCGTCTGTAATGCAACTAGTGCTCACGGCAAGCGCTCTGATACCTTCAGGTCTAGTTTTTTGCACAAAAATTATGTAGCACAAATATTGTCTTTAAACACTACAAAGCGGACCCCCCCCCCCTTTGCTCCCTGCCCAGACACTTTTAATAAAGCATCCTAAAGTGTTAGTTTGTTTCCTCCAGCCCATGTCCAAAGGTAACATTTTTCTAAGTTTGTGTCGAGGGATTAGAGCACTTCGTACTTCAAATGAGTTGAGCAATTGGGGGAGCCCTTTGGAACTTTTGCTGTCACGTACATTCACTTTACAGAGAATTATAGAGACTCTGATGAATTTTGAGACTTCATCATATATACACAAAATAGGTACTTAAATAAATTATGGTTGGTGTGATAAATCCTTAGAAACACTGTGTTTTTTCCAGGTATAGGTTTTTAGCCAATAGGGGAATTTCCACTGAAAGTGGCAGGTTCTTAGTCTCTCTAAAACAAAAAATTGAAGCAGATCATTCAAGGGTTTCAAAACCTTTGAGGGTGTTTGTACAAAAGTCCATTGTTAATTTTTGCTCTCTGCTACTTTTAAATATGGCACAAAAACAAAGCTTATGCATCCTTTCTGTATATCAATGTAAACACATTCAGTAGTTAAAAAAATAAATTATTAAGTTTTAATTTTAGTACAAAGGACAACAATTACCCCATTCTTTAGTCAATTAATAAAATTTACTTTTTAATGCATTGGCCTGACTCAGCTGATGGGGGTGAAAAACTGTGACAGAACACATCTGTTCCCAAAGTCAGGGCCAATACTAGAACAGGCATCAACAAAAATAACCCATGTGATATGTCTTACATGTCTTCACTTGCATCGTCACCACCCTTTGCCTTGGCAATCTATCCCCTGCAATCTCTGTTAACAGGGTTACTTTGACCCAACCACCATTTCGATAAAAAGGACTGATCCTATTCTTGGAAACCGAACAAATACCGTTTATTGTTATGAACAACTCTCTGTATTGGGAAACAAGGTCCCACTTGTGCAACCGACTCCACAAATACTTTCCTTGATGGTTTGACCTTATTTCTCTGTTTCTCAGTGGCACTACAATCCTGGAATCCCCAAATAAGACTCTACCCCTTGCTTTTGCCTTGTGCTAGAAAAAATCCCAGGCTAACTAGCTGTCTGACAGTACAAGGATTGTGGGACTATCTTCCACCGTCTAAGAACAACCTGTGCTAGACATGAGCTAGTGACTTGCCACTATATGCAAGTAGAAGTCGTCCACAGTCAGTCAATACTATTTCTCCAGCTAGCTCGCCATGAAGGTTTATGAGGTTGCCACCCTCAACCCTGGACTAGGAATTAAGTGACCTGTAGTTGGGTTGATCTCATTTGCCTCTCCAATCCAGTGTCGTGTAGTTCCTATATATTCCTATACAGAATCTGCGCGTTCGGATAACATGAACTGTGGGCTTGGTGGAAGACTGACTCTGAGCACCCCCACGCAAACGTCAGCCTGTTTGCATTAGCTAGCTCACAGTGCCACGAGTGTCTCCTCTTATTGGGAAGAGAATAGTTTCTGGCTACCTTAGAAAATGAGAAACCTGATCCGTCAGGATTGTGGAAACAATGTACTACTTTTCGCTCAGTCACTCGTGCTCATTTATTCGGTCTCAGAGAGTTACACAGAAGAAACAGTCAGGCATGTTACAATAAGTATTTATTGCACAGTTGTTTTTCTAGTGTAAAATAGATGTGCTGCAAAAACCGTTAGACAGTAGCAGATATATATGGTTAGCAGTACGATGAATTTGCAATAGTCATGAATACATACATGAATATAAAATGCATGATAAAAGAAAGCGTGCGTACTCCTACGATGCCTATCTAGATGTACCTAAGTATACTTAGCATTTGAGTTGGTGTGAAGCCAAGAATCCCTCTAGGTTTTAGTCGAACCCCATTACCTGAAATGTGAGAATGTAGGAGCCCGTCCTAGTCTCAAGTTGGACACTCCGCAAGAAATGTGTTAGACCACTGTCAACTGGAGCGTCTTCATGCAGTAGCCTCAGCGTCTCTGGTCAGTGTGTTGGCCTGGAAGTCTCGGTTCCCTCTCCTTAACACTAGCAAGATGTACTGTATTTATGCAGAAGGTATCTAGGGCTCCTTTGTCCCTTGTCTCATGTATCAGCGATTGTTGGTTTTGAGGATGTCGTATGGGATGAACCTTATACGTAGATATGGTGGGGTAGGTGGTGTAGCCCCTGCCTGATTTCCCACAACTCTTATGAATATTCATTCATACTGTGTGAGTCTATTGATGAAGGTATAGGACTCTCTTGTTTATGAGAAACCCTCCTTCTGCACCCAGGACTAGAACTAGGTAAAGGTTCAATCCTAAAGGCTCGTCACTGTGTAGTATAAGGGGGATAATGTAGATGACGGTGTATGATATTACCCAGGCCTATATTAGGGTACCTATATGAAACACAGCACCCACTCTTCCGAACAGTCAACAGTGATAAAAATGCTAATGGACTAATCTCTTTACTAGGTAGTAGCTCATAACAATTATCAGTGAGCTCTGTAAAACTTTAAAATTAACTTAAAAACAGTGTAAAAAGGAAATATTTTAGTACGAAAATCGCTTGTTTGGAATTGTCACTTAAGCCGTAGTTCTAATTGAGTTCGTTTATATAAGTTGAACTTCTACAAGCGTCAAAAGGCCATGCTTTTCAGCGAAAAAAAGTGTCAATTTGTCAATGTCAATTTTTAGTAATGTTCCAAATTTAGTTGAGTTTTGAAACCAAAAAGGAGAAATCCGAATTCTTTTCCTGCACACGATGAGCCAATTCTAGATTAAGTGTCCTGGCTGGGAGACGCAACATTGTTGTTGCCTGCTGCTGCAGGGGACGTTCCTTGTAACGCCTCTCAAAGTACGTCAGTGGAGCACGGATGATATTCAGAGCTGCCAATAGCTGGTGTAGCGGCAGCTGGTGCTGTAGTCGATACCTAGTGCTAGTGTAGAGCTGATGCTCAACCCAGTAGTAAAAGGCACCTGCGGGTTCTCGAGGAATGCAGCCATCAATATAGGAATACGCTGGAGACACTGCCGAGCATTGGACCTCAAGGGTTCCAGCCTGGTATTCAAGTCCGCAGGCGTGTCCGTTGCAAAGGTCAGACAGAGGTCCAACACGCATTCTTCACCGCAGAACAGGCATCGAAGAACAAGTAAGGGGCAGTCCATTAAGACTGATCTAAACGATAGGGACCAAGCGGCGCTCAGTTCTCGTAGGCGAGGTGTGCCCAGATGCTGTACCATACAAAAACAATGGTCTTAGACCAATATCTCAACAATTCTGAATAATAATTATTTTCTTTAGTAAACACATATTTAAAGCATACAAAAACGTAGCTCGTGGTTACAAAAAAACATTGTTATTTGGTAATATAAGATGTGCAACAACCAATTATTTAAAAAATAGCAATATGTGTTTATTTGGTTTATACAAAACTCAATTTTTGAAAACTGATAGGTTCAGAAAAAGAGAGGGGGTTGCTCCCACAGGGGAACGTGCAAGAAGGGTGCTCAAAAGTGTAAGGAGTTGAAAGGGGAAGAATTTCCAAGGTGGTTCAAGGGGCATATATTTACAAGACTCTGCGTAGGACTGATAACAGATAAACAGTCTTCATAACCTGGCTAAACATAAAATACGTACACTTGATTCATATGATTCTCAAGAAAAAGAAGAGGCCAAGGGATAAATCTCGTTTGATTGGGGATAGGGCAACAGAGGGGATAAATGGTCCAGGTTAAATGGGAGATAGCGTCGACGTTTTGATCCGACTTGACGACACGGAGGGAGTTTTGGCCTCCGCCACGCGGATCTTCCTCAGGACGGGGAACTAGAAGAGGGCAACCCTCAGCAGTTTGCGGGTAACGTTTCAGCCCGGTACACACCCGCTTGTAGATGCTGTGTGTATTACAGGAAATCCATAAGGATATATGGCGTGTTTTCCCGCTTGAGTATGTAATCGGGTGCAATAATCAATTCCTTCCTCGCGGTAGAAGCTTCCATTGTTTTTTGTATCATATCGACACCCAGGTCCTTGGACTCTGTTTGGGTTACCCCATTTACTTTAACAGATGCTGTACCATGCATTCATGGTACTTGCGCTCCAGGTGTGCTTTTGCCATCTTGTTGGTAATTGGGCCGTCCATTGCGGAGCAGAAAAATGACAATCAGGATACCTGCGATAGAAAGCAGGATCAGCAGAAGACGTCAAAAATGCTTCCCAATACGGAGTGTATAACATTTGGAATAACTCCGAGGATTGTCTGAAAGGTGCTGAGAAAGCCGGACCCTATGGTCTTAAATAGGTGTACAATACCACTCTTATCAGACATATTAAAGATACGACCCATCATTTCTGCAAAATGAATGGGGCAGTTTGTACATATGAGTGCCTGTATCTCAGTTGAGATCCTTGCGATTTGAAGATCAAACGTCTCTCGAGCAGGTGTTAAGAGTACATTTTGCTGTAAAAGCATGGCTTTCAGTCTGCTCAAAGTATCAAACTGTTTAAAGGAAACATTCAATGAAGGCCATAACGGCACTTCCCTGACCCAGTTTATACCGCTGAGAAACACTTCTTGATCCCCATTTCGGCATCAAAATCTGTACGGTAACTCCCAAGATTCCTTAATGTATTCCTTACCCATCTTTTCATATCTGCCAACCTGCCTTTGCTCAAGGCAATATTGAAACTGAAAAGTAGTGACCGGTAGAGTTATGTGGCTATGGATGAGCCATTCCGTAGATGGAGATTCCGCTACTGTATACGGTAGTCTGTCCAGTTTTTCAATATGTAGCATTGCATATTTTGCTCCCCTTTGTGCCATTTCCATCTGTTTATCTGTTAGATTGTATTCAGAAAACAGAGACATATTGTTATTTTAACGCCAAGGCACATAGCCTGCATGCAAAGATTGCAGCGTCCAGCTTAATAACATAATAGAACGTAACTGAGATTGCCCGTGTTAAGTTAATATGGTCTATTTCCCTTATCCTCTCTGCGGCCTCTTTTGGGATATTTTCCAAATTTAGTTATAGGCAGCACAAATGCCAGCATATATGAAGTGTTTCTGACGCTGTTTCCTGGGACCTAGTAAAAAATCCCTAAGATCCATGTCTTGTGTGAGTAAGGATAAGTGTTGTTTCACTTCTGTGAGTGTTGAGGTCTCTAGCCAATCAAGGCAAAACTTCCCAACACTGTATGATGCGACTACCCCTGGGTGTTCTCTTTGTACATAGCGTGGATCTGGCCTATGGATACTAAACCCTTCGGTGGTACCCCAGAATCTTCTCTGACATCTGTTTGTGTCTAAGGGCCAAACCAACCATTCTTTCCAATTAGGGTCTGATCTGTTGTACTGTAAAATGTCATCTATTGTTTCCCCTTCTTGTGAAATCGAATTTTGCCACCCGTCCTTGTTCTTGGCTAGTCCAAGACAGGATATCTGTTGCACAGTGTCGTTTAGAAATATCATCTGCTGTGGAATGAGGCATGCTCTAAATAGAGCTTCTGTTCCCTGGACTTGCCAGTCTCTAGAACCCCAGACTAATTTTAAGTCTATTGTGTCCTTTAAAAGGTCAAAACCCTGTTCAGACAATTGAGCAATAAAGGAAGCAGAGATTATATCTGTTTGGTGTTTGTCAACATAATTTTCAGTGCCGATGTCGTTGTAACCTTAAAATAATATGAGGTCGGGTCAGAAGTGTTAAACCCTGAAAAATATGAGAATTTCTGCGCAAGTGTTTGCTAACTACTTTTGGGTGGTGTAGGGCAATGTTCCCACTGATGGTACTCAAAAACATTTCTATGTGAAATAGATTTGTCCAGAAAATGATGACCATAATGTTGGTAACAGTACAAAGTGTCATAGTCTGAATTACCTTCTAACATTTCAGTGTTCGGAAATACCACAGTTTTTTCTAAATCAGACATGTTATTAACCCATTTACCGCGGTGTGCGGGCGTTCTAAAGGGTGGGCGGGGCTGCGTCGGGCAACGGTTGTGCGCAGCACCTGGAAGGTAGTGCTCGCGTCGGCTGTTGGCCGACGCTAGCACACAACGGGTTAACAGTTTCAGAGTCCCAATCATCAGAAAATGTACTGGAGGTAATGATATCACTTAATGAAATTTTAAATATATGAAAAAAAATGTAAAAGTTCAATAAGACAGAATATTTGGAAATCAATCTTGTCCCAAACTATACCGTCCGGTATGGGAATGGCTGTAATGTTCACTGATGACAAGTCTTTTTGTTCACGATGTGAAGACTGATGTGGCTTCAGAATCAAGTTAACTTTTTGGGCTGTAGAGCTTTGTTGAAGGTATCGTTCATTAATAAGCATGCTAAAAGTTATTACTAAGCCTAGCCAGAAAAGGAAAAATAGTATCCCAGTAATTACCCAGAGTTCTAACGAAGGCGATACCAGGTAAGTCTTTTTGGGAAAGTTTAGAAAGTCTTTAACTTTCTACTTGCGTGATTTTTGGGCTGGCGTAGTTTCAGGTTCACTTGGATCTAAAGAAAACTTATTAAAGTTTATGAAGTAGCCAGAAGCAGTTTGATCAATTGTAGGAATTGCATCGGGATTTGTTGAAATTGTGTTTTGCTCTTGTCGAGGCATGTTTATGTAGACATTAGTATTCGATCTCATTGCAACATGCGTGTTACTTTGAGTTTGATTTTGAAGTCAAACTTCGGGTTCAAAGGGAACGAGTTCCATAGCATTGTTGCTCAGTCCTTCATTCCGTACAGGAGGCTCTTCAAACGTGATGAGTTTTTCTGTTTGAACTTCTTGTATTGTAGCTAGAGGAGGGCGTCTGCTACTGTGGAGTCCACAGGGCCTACTGTTTAGTATCGGCCACATAAGGTGGTTTGATTAAGTCGATTGAGACAAATCTTTTCTCCTATTTCCCGGCAAGAGGCGGCAAAAGTACAGTTCGTGTTCCTTGAACCTCTAGGACAGGTATTCTGTATGATGGTCCAAATTCTTTTTTGTCCGCTATTTTCTCTCTAACCAGATCCCCGACTTTTCGGATCCAGACAGGTCTTGCCGTGACTGCCTTGACTTCCCCAGTGGCGATCTGTTTTAAGTGGACGTTGCTTTGTTGTGTCCTGGATTCATTTAGATC
Source organism: Triturus cristatus (assembly GCF_964204655.1). Classification (NCBI taxonomy): domain Eukaryota; kingdom Metazoa; phylum Chordata; class Amphibia; order Caudata; family Salamandridae; genus Triturus; species Triturus cristatus. The sequence goes on along the minus strand of NC_140594.1, from coordinate 644,022,854 downwards.
CTGTAAAACAGCCAAACGATAATGGATACCAAATGGTTTCTAATCCGCCACTGCACCTTCACAATCAAGATCAGATACCCACATTCTCTTCCCAAATAGGACCTCATATGGAGTCACACTCCCTAGAGAACTTCTTGGCTGGTTATTGAGTGCTGGCTGTACCCTGTAGAGATAATTGAACCAACTACCGCCCTTGCCTAATACCCTAGCTGTTAATGTTTGCTTTAAGTCACGGTTTTTCCTCTCCACAATCGAATTTCCCTCAGGATGGTACAGAGAGGAGTACCACAATGCTACGCCCATACTTTCCGTGGCCTCTTTGTAAGCCCGAGAGCTAAACGCCGGGCCACGGTCAGAATGTAATGTGGCAACTGCGCATGTCCCTATAAAGACTCACAAATCTTTGATAACAGTTCAAGCGTCAGCAGGGCGCTGAGGCCAAACCCATAGGAATCTTGAGCATGAATCCACTGCCACCAAGATATACTTGTAAGCCCCATCAGATTGTAAGGGACCGCAGTGGTCCAGATATACACAAGCAAGTGGTTTGTCTGATTTGAATAATGGTGTCTGTGCCGGGAGTGTTATGGTGGACCCCTTTATCTGTTTGCAGATGTCACATTTCAAGACGTAGTCTTTAGTTTGCTTTGTTAGACCTGGCCACCATTAGCGCTGTTTCAACAATAAAATAGTCGCTGTAATGCCTGTGTGTCCAGAGCCCAAACCCTTGTGTGCAATAATTAAACCTTGCCTACGATCCATATTTGGTATTACTCTATCCCCCACTCCAGGAATCTGAGCATATGGAATTTTGTTTGCATCTAAATTGTAGGAGTACTTGAGTGGAAATTTCTTTGGTACTGCTGAGCTGCCTTTGCGAGAAGCAATGACAGCCACCATAATCTCACAGTCTATTCTCGTTTTAGAATGAGTCATTGCAGCTACGGAAGCCGTGCGTACAGCCCCCTTTGCGGCTTCATCAGCCAATGAATTCCCTACAACGTGAACGCCATCATGTTGATGACTCAGTTTGTGTATCACGTGAGCCCGTGATAGTTCGTTTTTCAATTCAACTACCTGTTCCAATAGCATTTTATGCTTAATTGTGCCACCTTTTGCATTTTAGTGCAACTTGGATGGAACTTTCCATCCCGCATGCGACCTTTAACGATAGCACATGACGCGCTGTATTGTTGCTTACTCCTTATGGCCGGTTGAGCAGATCTGTCAGTGTAAATAATATATACTGATCTAGAGGTAAGAGTTCATTTGGTAGAGGATACTCTTGTTCGTATTGCAGAAATGCTTGTGTTTTTAGACTTGGATCAAATCTATATTCAACATCCGTGTCAGTAAGATAATTAGCCCATTGTATCCATTTCGGATGTAAGGCATTTGCATTTGGAATGCTAGCCTTTGTAACAGCCTCTAAGGCTGGTACTGGGGTGACGACGATTATGTGTTTCCCCTGAGCCAGTGCTCTTTCTCTTGCTACAGCGGTCTGAACTGCCATCAGGATTTCTTCTGTTGTAGTGAAACGCATTTCTGCGTTTGTGTAAAGGTGTGATTTGTATGGGATTGGTTCCGTTTCGCCTTCATTGAAGGTTAAGTAGGTGTACCAGCATGGACCCGCTATTACACAGGTCTCTAAGTTGCGTACATTGACGCGTGTCTGTAAGTGTTTGGAAGCTATCATGTCTTCTTGTAGTGAACATAGGATATTTTTAGTGTTTCTGTGTCCAATGCCTAACTGAAAAGTCAGGTTTTATCAAGTCGTAGAAAGGTTTTACTCTTTCTGCATAATCCAAAATGTATGTTCTGCCGAAATTTAGGAATCCCAGTATTGATTGTAAATTTTTCAATGTTTTTGGCGGTTGGAGCAGCGCACACTTTTCTATAAAGTTAGCTGCCAGACATTTCCCTTCACTTGAAAGCTCATATCCTAAAAAACAGGACACTGAGGTGGGCAATTTTTGATTTTTTTAAGTTAAACTTCTAGCTTCCAGAGGCGAATCCCATAATTATGGTGCTCACTCTGGTCAAGTGCCTTTTTAAGTCATCGTCCGTCAGATAAATATCCACATAGGACAATGCTTCCTTCTCAAGATTTTGGAGTAACTCAGTTACTCTTGCCGAAAATACCCCTGGGCTGTTCTTATACCCCTGGGGGAGACGACAAAATTGACGTTGAGACCCTAACGCCGAGAATGCGGACAAATACCTGCCTTCAGGCACTATATTTTGGCAGAAAAATCCATTTGAGATATCAAGTGTTGTTTGGTATTTTTTCCGCACAATCTTATTCATTAATGCGGCACTGTGTGCATTTTGGACAGCGAATGTTTTTGTGCATATGTTTAAATGTCTGTAATCTAAAACTAGACAATATGTATTGTCAGGTTTCATGACAGGAAACAAAGGATTGTTCATTGGTGAGGTACATGGATCAATGACCTTGATATTCAAGTTGATCTAACATCTCCCTGAACTGTTTTTAGCTTCTTGCTTTATTGGATATTGCCTCTGTGCATTTGGTGAAACATTTAACGAGATTACGTGGTGGGTTGAATTCTCATTCCATCCGGCATGATTTTTATACAATGCTGGAGCTAGGGCTACTGCCCACTCCCATGCATATGCATGTTTAAGATGAACGGGAACAAGGTCGGAGAAGGCTGGAAAAATTACTGTTTCTCCCCTAGGGCACTCCATAACGAATGCTGGCGGCCAATCTTGTTCTGGTAATACGATGTCATAACCAGATGACAGATTTTCCCAAAAGAGACCTTTAACTTTCCTGGGGTTGTCCTCCTCCATTTGGAGTGTTATTTCGTATAGCTTATGTGGGACGCTCACCCTTGTGTCTGGTGTTTCCACCGTGATGTAATCATTCAAGTCTGCTGTCACCAGAAATTCCATCAGGTTCTGGCGAGCTATTGTTACTTCTGCCGCACTGTTTAGCATCATCAGGGCCCATTCCCCGTTCAGAAGCTGCGTCCTCAGAATTCTGGGCATGTCTGATCTTCAGACTTGCAACTTTCTTCTTCTTAAATTGAGGTTTTGAATTTGGCTTTTCTTCTTTTTTTGGAAGTATAGTCTTGAGCGTGCTGCTTGTCTCTGGACTTTGTACGCTCTTCTTTGTGTTCTGACCGGCCTTCTCTCTCTGAGTTTTTCGTCGAGCCCTGATAAGAACAACAGGAATGTGTATCAGTATCCTGATACCTGTCAGGTTTCCTAATATTATCCCTATTCCTGAGAATATACCTCTCTTCAGAGGGCTCCTGTGGAGGAGATCTACCTCGGGATTCGGATCTCTTTTCTCTAAAATGTTGTTGTTTTTTATTATCCCACTTCTTTTTAGAAGCAGGTATCTACTTGGAAGTGTCCTTTTCAGGGCTGGCCATCAGTTGTGGTTTTAAAGCTTTCCCACCCAAACTGTCTCTGCCTAATTCTGCATATGCAGTTTCACTTATTTTGGGCAGTTTGTGCTGTTGATCTAACGGACTGTATTCCCTTAGGCGTTGGCGGATTGCCACTGAAGCTGCTTCCCCTTTAATAGTAGCTAGTATTATGGCTAATACCTGGTCATAGTTATTTATTAACTTAATCTCTAAGTTCAGAGCAGGCTCTGCTCCGTACTCATGCTGTATTTGTCTTAATACATCCGGTATTGCTGCTAAGGCAGGAATACCATGTGTCCTGGCATATATGGCAGCAAGGACTGTGCCCCAAGAAGTGCAGTCCTCTACTTGTGGTGGTATCCCCATGGGCAAGCAGATTTTTAGCATTCTGTTTTTCAAACGGGGTAGTATTCTGGAATACTGCCTCGAGCGGAGTTATTTTCTGAGCTACTCAGAATGGCATTTGTTCAAGTTTCGTGGGCATTTTGCCCATTACTGCGTGTAATGTTTGTGGTGTGATTTTAGTTGCTGTACTGAGAATGAGTTCCATTTCGTGCAACTGTTGTTGGTTGGACTGTTAAAGTCCTCATGACGAAGTGCGTCAGGTTTCTGTAGATATTAATGAAATCCTTGTGGTGTAAGAGTAAGTCTGGCTGTGGCATTGTTTCAATGTCGGGATGTGGTGTGTAGGTTGCTAATATTGGCCATGTTGCCCCGTCTCCTCCGAGCGGGTATAATCTTACTCTGTTTCTTATATGGGCTAAGGAACCTTTAAACCAGTATAAATGTTCCTGGTGCGTGAGTGAAACTTCTATGTCCTCGCAAGGACCATATTCCAGTGGTGCATCTCCTTCTGTATAGTGGTGAAATGTCTGTGTTCTCGCATCTGGTTCTGGGAATGTAACCCACAAATAAAATACCTCTGTTTTATTTGATTTGTGTGCCTCAATCACAAAAGCTACTAAGCCACCCATAGCTGATAAACCATTGTCTAATAGTTTCAGGGTGATTGTATGTCTGAATTTAGGTGCAATTTGAATTGCGTTTAAATCTTCTTCTCCTGTTGAGAGGCATCGATCCACCACTGTGTTATCTTCGCCCTCAGTCATTTTTGTATGGAAGAAGTTTGTTTAAGGGAACTAAGATAAGGTTTTATGCACAATTCAGGAACAACATGTCCTTCAAGCTTAAAATAACCAAGACCTAATAGATAAGATATTTCGCCTACTCAGCTGTGGCGGAGTTTGTGCCCACCCACTCCAGACGTCTCTGGTGTTTTGTGAGTAGGGGCCTCTGAGAATTAGCACAACTGAACTACTCAGATTCTACTCTTAAATAAGTACCCAACCAACGTTGGCGGCGCCATGTCGTGTAGTTCCCATATATTCCTATACAGAATCTGCGTGTTCGGATAACATGAACTGTGGGCTTGGTGGCAGACTGACTCTGAGCACCCCCACCAAAAATGTTAGCCTGTTTGCATTAGCTAGCTCACAGTGCCACTAGTGTCTCCTCTTATTGGGGAGAGAAAAGTTTCTGGCAACCTTAGAATATGACAACCCTGATCCCTTAGGATCGTGGAAATAATGTACTACTTTTCGCTCAGTCACTCGTGCTCATTTATTCGGTCTCAGAGAGTTGCACAGAAGAAACAGTTGGCAGTGTTACAATAAGTATTTATTGTACAGTTGTTTTTCCAGTGTAAAATAGATGTGCTGCACCAAGCGTTAGACAGTAGCAGATATATATGGTTAGCAGTACGATGAATATAAAAGGATAGTACAGTTCTACCATTTTGCAATAGTCATGAATACATACATGAAGTCTCGGTTCCATCTCCCTAACACTACCAAGATGTGCTGTATTTATGCAGAAAGTATCTTAGATTTGAGGATGACGTATGGGATGAACCTTATAGGTAGATATGCTGGGGTAGGTGGTGTAGCCCTTGCCTGGTTTCCAAGAACCCTTATGAACATTCATACTGTCTGAGTCTATTGATGAAGTTTTAGGACTCTATTGTTTATGAGAAACCCTCTTTCTGCACCCAGGCCTAGAACTAGGTAAAGGTTCAATCTTAAAGGCTCGTTACTGTGTAGTATAAGGGGGATAATGTAGCTGACGGTGTATGATATTACCCAGGCCTATATTAGGGTACCTATATGAAACATAACACCAGTTCTCTAGCATTCTGTTTTGTTGCACAAGACCACAGTCCCCATCTTTCATCTCCCCCACCTCCATAGCCAGACTGAAACATTGTATCTTCTATTATTTGATTTTACCATACACCTGATCCACCCTCATTTCCATTTTCACAGGAACCTCATTCATGTGGTCACGTAGTTGTCAGTGGTCTTCTTATTGCACTGTAGCATTTCAAATAGCACCTGTCTTGTGGGTGGGGAAATCTGTGGGGATCCAACACTCTTGAGGAGTCATCTCTAAGTCGTCCTTTCCTAGGTGAAAGAAATCAGTGTACCTCTCATTCATAGTGTTTCTTTAGGCTCATTAATATCAGTAGAGCAGTTCTGTATGGGTGGAGTGACAGAGAGGATGGGGAAGACTGCAGATCCCTGTTTGACAGTAGCCTCTCAGTATCCGTATTTCCAAATTGGGCTAGACTTCCATTCCTCAGCAAGATCTGTGCTTGGGCCCCGTGCTCTCCATGCCACTGGAATCAAGCTATCCTGGCTGAAGAGGGGTGAAACTCCTAAACTGATCCTAGGATGCTTGTTTCCAGTCCAGGTAGGACCTGGCTTGGCAGTTCGGGCTGGACCATTCTCATGAGGCACAGGGTCAAGACTGATTTGCATATGGCTGGGTTCAAACCGGAATGGCATGGTGAGCAAAAAAACGAGGGATTTAGGCCCAGATCTCTGTACTGGGGTGAATGTATGACATTGTTCTGCATTCTGTCCATCAACTGTTATTTTTGCAATTGTCACCCCGAGTGGGACGGGTATTCCCAGACGTGGGTGCCATGCTCTCCATGCCACTGGAATCAAGCTATCCTGGCTGAAGAGGGGTGAAACCCCGAAACCGGTCCTAGGATGCTTGTTTCCAGTCCAGGGAGGACCTGGCTTGGCAGTTCGGGCTGGACTGTTCCCATGAGGCACAGGATCAAGACTGATTTGCATATGGCTGGGTTCAAACTGGAATGGCATTGTGAGCAAGAAAACAATGGATTTAGGCTCAAATCTCTGTACTGGGGGAATGTATGACATTGTTCTGCATTCTGTCCATCAATTGTTGTTTTTGCTTTTGTCACCCCGAGTGGGAAGGGTATGCCCAGACGTGGGTCCCGTGCTCTCCATGCCACTGGAATCAAGCTATCCTGGCTGAAGAGGGGTGAAACCCCGAAACTGGTCCTAGGATGCTTGTTTCCAGTCCAGGTAGGACCTGGCTTGGCAGTTCGGACTGGACTGTTCCCATGAGGCACAGGGTCAAGACTGATTTGCATATGGCTGGGTTCAAACTGGAAAGGCATGGTGAGCAAAAAAACGATGGATTTATGCCCAGATCTCTGTACTGGGGTGAATGTATGACATTGTTCTGCATTCTGTCCATCAACTGTTGTTTTTTATTATGTTCCAGTCCTGTATCAGCAGGTGCACCACTCTTCACCATATTACCTTCTTCCAAAGAACATTCTGAGTTTAGATCACTGTTTGGGGTGGCTGCCTGAGTTTAAGATTGCAGCTGCACACGTCCTTCAGGCAACCCATTCTACCCGCTGCAGCGCAGTACATGCTGCAGATATTAGCGGGTCACCATGCCCCCTCTGCCTGTAGGCATCGAGCTTCGAAAAAGAGGGCCTGCATGCCCTGTGCACACCAGCAGCAGTTAGAACTATTGGGGATGCCCAGCAGGTCTGTGGTAGTAAAATAAGTAAGGAGGTGGTGGAAAGTCTCACCACAATCAGAAAATGGCAAGCTCCATTTGCTGATTAGAGTACCTTTCCAGGTTCTTGGCATATTCTCGTACCATTGCTTTTTGTTTGAACTACGGAAGACACTATTTGTGTTAGTAATGCCTGAATCTCGCCATGTCTGAGAACCTTTAATTCAAGTGACTATACCGATCCAGCATTCTGCCACATGTCCTCTATTGAGAACTGTAAGCTGTTTCAGATCAGAAAATTGGAAACCCGGGCTAGAAAGGGTTAGTTTGTATTTTAAACACTGGTGGTAGTTGGTGTGTAGGATGGTTAGGTTGGAGTTCCACTGTAAAGCCTTTTTTTGTTTTCTTAATATCATCGGCATCATTGGGCAAATCTGCCCCTAAACTTTCCAAAAGGAAGTTCTTCCACACTGGGTTGAGTATGGCAGGTTTCGTGCAGATCTATCAAGAGTATAGGGGGGGGGATTGAAATAAAGGAATGTAAAACATGACTTTATCCATTTTAACTGCCATAGGATCCTTTGCCCTCCTTTTTAAAACAAAATGCTGACTTGAACTACACCAAACTTGGCATTAAGTAAATCTTCACTCAAGGTAGTGCCTATGCTTTTCTGTGTGGGGTCTTAGGATTCAGACATCCAGCAAAACAAATGTTAGAAATGAGTTTGGTGCACTACAGCTTCTCTTGATATTGCCCCGGCTGCTTATGTCCTTTGGCTGTGTGTGGTGGGGTTGGGCACAGAGCATAGCCTGACAATGCCCTGCGGCCCATCCCCGTAGAGAATTGTTTAATGTCTATATGATCAAAAAAATTCACAGGAGAAAAAAAGGTTAACGTTAAGTTATGGTTGACTTTGGTTTTAATATCAGTGTAGTTCTTTGGACACAAATGATTGACTTCTTGTAGCATACAGCCAGTCTTGGGACATTGAAGCCAGTGGAGTACATACGGAAAACGAGGGAAGTGTGATGCCTGCAAATGACAACACTGGTCCTTATGGTTTGGGTGTTAGTTCCGTTACCCAATTCACTGATCAGGATAAGGGTATCAATCGGTTAAAAATTAAGTTCACTCCAGATAACAAGGTTAACGCTTCCGTTGGCACACCTAATTATCCGCCTGTAAGGGCTCTAGCTAGGGAGGAGGTCACGGACTCCTCCCCCCATCCCTTGGCTATGGGCAATAGTGTGGCCAATGTTTTAGTAAATAGGGTTATTGCTCTGTCATGGAATATAGCGGGGTTGAGAACAAAAAGAGAGGATACAGTTTGGAAGACATTTCTCGCCTCCCACCATATAATTGCATTACAAGAGACGTGGGAGGCCAGAGATCCCTTTTACCTGGATGGGTTCCAGTCTTTTATTAAATATGCTGTTCCTTCTTCTTCGGGGAGACCCAGTGGTGGCCTCTTGTTATTATTTAGTCTCAAGCTATTGTATAGCACAGAACTTGTTAAGACTAGTTCACCCAATATATTGGCAGTTAAGGTGGTAGGTGTCAACCTCCCATCAATGCTAGTTGTGAACTTTTATAATTCATTTACGAGGACGGATGAATTGGAGCATTTAAAGGCTTTATTTACCTTTCTAGAGGATTTCGATGCAAATAATGTTACCCCTTATTATTTGTTACTGTTTGGCGATTTTAATATTCATTTAAGAAAATCTAACTGTTTTGAAAATTTTGAGCAGGTTTTTTGTCCGCAGGTAGAAGCCCTTTTTGATCTTTCAAAAGGTGGGATGTTTTTAGACAGTATTGTATCTGCTTTCAACTTGTTTATGCCATTGCAGAATTTAGTATCTCCTGTGTCCACATTTACTGGTCAGGGTAATAACAGCATTATTGATCATATATTAATTTCCTGCAGTATGAAGGGACTGATAGGACCATTTTGTGTCACGGCTAATGTTCTTAGTGACCACAACCCACTATCGTTGGAATTAAACATTAAGAATGTCCTTAGGCCTATTCATATGTCTACAATTTCTAACTCTAACATAGTCCCCATTAAACAGGGAACTCGTTTGAGATGGGAGGTTATTACCCCTAGTGATTTTCTTGAGAAATTGTATCATAGTAATTTGGGGGATTTTAATATTTGCCTAGCGACTGAATCTAAATCAGGGGATATCCTTGGTGCCTTTGAGCGAATAACCAGCCAGGTTATGACTAAGTTAACTTTCGCTGGGAAACCAAGACCTAAGAAGTATAAAAACTGGTTTGATCAGGCATGTAGTAGCGCGCACTCTACTCTCGTGCTGGCCTTAAAAGACGGCGCGAAAGATACCAGTAGGATTGTGGAGGCAAGAAGATCCTTCAAGAAAGCCTTAAAGGCAAGGAAATCTTGCTTGAAAAAGTTGGCGTGGGAAGAACTGTCAGACGCTAGTGTCTTAAAAAGTAGTTTCCAATTTTGGAAAGTAATTAACAGCCCACTTTTTAATGAATTGGAAAATACTACTAATGATTGTCTCATTGCCCCAGATAAATGGGTGTCTCATTTTAGTGGGCTTTATTCCGAGATTCCTGACCAGAATCCTGTGAATTTTGGGGATACAAATCTGTCATCGACAATTAATTTTACTCAGACTGAAGTTCAGGACGCCATTGAATCAATGGCAAAGGGCAAAGCACCGGGCCCCGATGGTGTCCCGGCGGATTTGTATAAGGCTGATTCTAAGTACTGGGCGAAAATTCTAACTTCAGTTTTTAATGCGGCAGCAAAGGAGGGTGTTCCCCGTTCTTGGGGTAAGGCCGTGATAGTACCAATATTTAAAAAAGGTGCAAGAGAGGATCCGGCTTGTTACCGGCCTATTTCTCTTCTTGATTCCGCAACCAAAATAATGGGTAAAGTAGTCCTAGCACGGTTAACATCTTGGCTGGAGGATAACTCCATTATTTCGGACCTACAGTACGGTTTCAGAAAGGGAATGAGCACGGTTGGCCAATGCCTTAACTTGCATCTCATCATTGGGAAGTATACGATTGCAAAGCAGGGGGTCTTACATTTAGCATTCATGGACCTATCGACTGCTTTTGATTTGGTTAATCGTCAAAAACTATGGGCTTCCCTGGCAACTATGGGTCTTGACCCCGTGCTGATTTCCTTTCTGGCACTTATACATGAAGATACTACTGCGGCGGTCCGTTATAATAAGGACGGGAATCTAACTGATGCCTGGCAGGTGAAGCGTGGGGTGAGACAGGGGTGCATTCTTGCCCCCCTGCTCTTCTCACTCTATATAAATAACTTGGGGGACTTTTTGTCTTTATCTTGTAAAGACATCCCAAGAGTAGGTAACAAGTTGATTCCCGCGTTGCTGTATGCGGATGATACGGTCTTATTGGCGAGAACTGCTAGAGGCCTTCAAGCCCTTTTAAATGGTTTTAACGATTTTATGGTCTCTCTGGACTTAGTAATAAATTTTAAGAAATCTCATTCTATGACAATAGGAGATGGAGCTGCAAAAAAGGTAAAATTCTTCTGCAATAAGCAGGTGCTAACAAAAGTCCAGACCTTTCCATATTTAGGGGTCACTTTTGATGACCGAGGTTCTTGGGTTGCGCAACGCGCGCTGAAACAGAATATCCTCGCCAGGGCAACTGGAGCGTTGTTGGGTTTTGCAAAACGGCTGGGATGCAAGCCCTTGCCCGCGATTTTGAAAATATACAATGCTAAGTGTGTGCCTATGGCCCTGTATGGTAGTGAGGTCTGGGGCTATGCATCTGCAGTAGAGATTCAACCAATTGAGAATGCCTTTTTCCGGAAACTTTTGTCATTGCCTGTTTCTACTTCAATTTTTAATATTCATGAAGATCTGGGGGCTGAATTTTTAGTGGACCAGATTGCCGTTGCCCCCCTAATGGGCTGGCTAAGGGTTTGGGCGCAGCACCCACCAACCCTAAACCAGCTCATTATACAAGACTGTCTGGCACTTGACAATGCCATGTGCATTCCCTGGCTACGATATATTAAATCTAAGATGGAGACTCTTGGCTGCCCAGAATTATTTGAGAAACCCTGTGAGCTGCCCAAATCGAAAATAAAAGACTTAAAGTTTCAGTTCATGTGCAGGGCAAAGTTGCAGAGAGAAGGTGTGGAAGTGTGTAAACCATCTGTTAGGAGATTTGTCATGTTAAGTATGGGTTCTGAGATGCAGCCATACCTGACTTACATTAATAATCCTTTTCATTTGTTTTTATTGATTAGGTTTAAACATGACATGTTACCCTGGCTCCTAGCTCACCCGAAGGGCTTTTTTAAAGAGGGCACTTTGGGCCCCTGTCCATGTGACAACACTTCCATACAAAATACGCTGCATATGATTTTTTTCTGCAAATTTTATACTTTGCTACGTAAGAAATTTATTTGCCCAATTTTTAAGAACTGTCACTTTGACCAAGTAAGGCCCGCCTTGGTTTTTCTGCAAACGCTGGGCTCTCCCTTTGTCTGTTTTGGAGTTGCCAGTTATCTTTCGGGGTCTGTCAGAAGTAGAAATCGAATGTAGTTTAATACATTTTAGCTCTAGTCTTTTTATATTGTGTGAGAGTCCGAGACCTGGCCTTTTTTATCTTCTTTTTTTTTCGAAATCATGTAATAGTCTTTTAATTCTTGGCCTGTTTTAAATCTTTTAACACCTTCGCCAACTATTTGTGTAAACTTATGTTTATGTAGATTTGTGTATTTTGTATTGTCTGAATATTTTTTGTTAATTATCTTTATATGTAACTTTTTGCAAATGAAATTGTCTGTATGCTTTGATGGTTTTAATTATTAACCGAATAAAGCTATTGTTGACTGACTGACTGACAGTGTATGTTCGAAAAAAACCTCAGAAATTCACTTAAAAATACCGAAAAGTGCAGTTGTAGTTACAAATTTAATCTGAAAAATCACTGAAATTCACAAGTTAAGATTAGGACCACAATCCATAAATTGCACAACAGTCATCCAGACCATAACTCATAACGAAAGCAATATGAGGTGTTCCAGTGAGGTAAGTCAAAGAAGTCTTGGTGAAAGTAGTCTTTAATTCCTTAAGCAGACTCCACCCACAGCTTCTGCTCCTCCAAGTCTCCCACATCAACTGCTCACTCAGCATTCCATAAATCATCCATAAATAGAAGAACGCTCATCCCCATACATTCCACGACAGAATACTATTTATTTTCCTGTCTGTATTTATTTTAAAAAAATATCTGTGAAAATAAACACAATGAAATTGTTCTTAAAATAATGTTTCTGTATGAGAATGTTTGACTAGAAGTGGGTCAGTACCAACTGCATGTATCATCGAAAGTGAAGGAATACAGGCCTGTGGGTGCTTTTCACTTTTCTTGTAGTATTTATTTCCCTCTGCATCCCGGACCTAGAATTATTTACTTCAGGGGGCTACCTTCCTACATTTGAACACATCTCCTTTCCTTCACCAAACACTAAAAGAACAAATACAAACTATAACTAATGCAACAGCAAATTATCTGCACATGAGATAGTATTTGAATCTCCACGGTTGCCTTGTTTTATTCCCCCCCCACCCACTTTGACAAACCGTACTCTTTCCGCCATTCCTGTTGTCCACAATCTTATCCCTCTCAAGTTGCTTATCTTGAGTAACTCCCATCAACTTTTTCCTTCTGAACTTTGAAAACTGTATTAAGATTCCAAATGTGTCCATCTTCCAGTTTTACAGCACTGTCGAACACTTCGATTACCTTCATGGGGGCAACTGTAGTTAGAAAACAGTCCATGTGTGACAGGTGCTTTTACCCTTACCACTTCTTCCACCTTTACATCAACATTTTTTGCGGCTTTACGTCTGTCTGTGTCCTCTTTCCTAGCAATCACCATCTCCAACACTCTTTCCTTCCATCCATCATCCTCAACCTCTCCATTCATACCTGTACAGTCCTTGATCCATGTAGGTGGCAACACAGAATTAGCTCTTCTGCATCTCAACAGTTCAAAAGGCGTGGCTTGGACGGCAGTGCTGATGGCTGTCTGATTCCGTCTCTCCGTCTGATCCGTCGGATCTGAGATGAAATGCCTGCATTCCAGGGTCGCTGAGACGCCTTGGTGATTGATTCCGCTTTCGGAATGTGCGCTGAATAAGGGGATGCTTTCACTGGGACTTTTCCGGTGGCCCAATCGGAGCAGAATCTGTTTGTTACTCCGTTGTGTGCTGATGATCGAAGGCTTAAAATGGTGGCCGCTCAGCACTTAAGATAAGAAAGCCTCGGATCGCCAATCTACAACATTAAAATGCTTTCATAATCACCTGCTGTAGGTGCATCGGACTGCTTCCATCAAGCGATAAGATATTTCAACCTTTTTATCTAATTTGGCGCAGTACAACGATACCGGAGTCAAGTTGCCTGACATTTAAATGGTGGCCAAATGCAACATGGAAACTCTGTTGATATCGGCTTCGCTCAAGTTTCTTAATTCCGGTGTGGCAAAGTAAGCAAAGCAGCGTGCATTACACGGAGGCGCGCTTTAATGGAATAAACACTGCCCGTCGTTATTCTTCGCTTTAATGTTTGCGAGCAAAATGACGGCTGCATGCAAAATGGTGGCTGCCTAAGGACGCCGGTAGGAAAATACTCGCCGATCAATGTGTGACAGCGCTTTGCGATACCAATGGGTCTACTCTTCAGCATACTGCAGTGCTAGCTTTTAACTCCATCTACTTCTCATCATTAATATGCGGGCACACTCTCACGTGAAGGTACAATTGCCGCTTGCTGTTTGTACGTTGAGGCAGAGCCTGCACTCAAATTGGAGGCTATTTAGAAACATTGTGGAGTAATACTTATTGATATATGCTTCCGCTCACTATATTAACAATACGTCGGCATTGCGACCCGATTTAGTGCTAACCCGCATTTGTGGCATTTCAAGTTGGTCTTCCTTCACAGAGAGCTGCTGGCTGATCTGAATATTTCTTGGATTTGGGTGGCTTGTTACTGCTTCAGTGGTTTCACATTAGAGCGTGCACGTCCCTTTGCTGTGAGATTTTTCAGTGGAGTGTGCTCTTAAACCATCAAAGATTCTCAAAATGGCGGACAGAGAGTCTAAACTTCAACATAAAAGAAACAAAGCAGAGCACTCACCCTCTGACTCTCCTATCAAACTCAAACCAGACATTACTGGTACATTGGACATGATTCTTAAAAGACTGGCCGAAGTGCACGATTTGGCTAAGTCCACCAAACAAACTACGGATGCTATTCAGCTTGAAATAACAGCCATTTGTGCGGACCCGAACACAGTCAATACTAAGTTAGCAGTGGCTGAACAAAGAATCAGTGATGTGGAGGATATCACTAACAAATCTTGTAATGAGTTGAAGTCCTTGAGGAACCTGACATCCACTTTACAAAGACAAACTGCTGAGCTTGAAGATCGTAATCGGAGAGGCAACATCCAAATTCTAGGTGTTCCGGATAGTTCGGCGGACACTGCAGGTTCATGCTTAGCCTGGGGTTGTGCTTTGTCCTGCCTTCACTTTTGCTGTGATCCATCAACTCACCCATCATCCCGCCGTGAGGGGAACGGCTTTCTACACCACCTCTGGGACCCGCTGACAACCTTGCAGAGAATTTGCCTGCCGTGAGGGGAACGGCCCAATAAACTACTGTTCCCAGCTTTCCCTGCCCGGGCGCCTGCCAGTGACGTCCCCAGGCAGCGCCGGGGAGGGATTTAAGCACGCCAGGCATCCCGCAGCGCGGGTTGTGCTTTGTCCTGCCTTCACTTTTGCTGTGATCCATCAACTCACCCATCATCCCGCCGTGAGGGGAACGGCTTTCTACACCGCCTCTGGGACCCGCTGACAACCTTGCCGAGAATTTGCCTGCCGTGAGGGGAACGGCCCAATAAACTACTGTTCCCAGCATTCCCTGCCCGGGTGCCTGCCAGTGACGTCACCAGGCAGCGCCGGGGAGGGATTTAAGCACGCCAGGCATCCCGCGGCGCGGGTTGTGCTTTGTCCTGCCTTCACTTTTGCTGTGATCCATCAACTCACCCATCATCCCGCCGTGAGGGGAACGGCTTTCTACACCACCTCTGGGACCCGCTGACAACCTTGCCGAGAATTTGCCTGCCGTGAGGGGAACGGCCCAATAAACTACTGTTCCCAGCATTCCCTGCCCGGGCGCCTGCCAGTGACGTCACCAGGCAGCGCCGGGGAGGGATTTAAGCACGCGAGGCATCCCGCAGCGCGGGACGCGCGCGGGCGGCGCCCATGCCAAGGGCGGGCCCGTCCTTGCCCGTCTAAGCCCGGAAAAGACTGGTCTGGGCCCATTCTCTAACTTCCGCCTTAGGACACCACCAATTGCTTAGTGCAAATCCAACCGGGGACTAGCTCTGTGCCCACTGCACATGGATCATCCGGCTTTATAGACAATGATCTATTAATTACAGAAGACATTAATACTGACAAGGGGACTACATCGTTATGCCTAGGGGATATCACAATCCCATGTAGTAACAAATATGCCGTCTTGGAAGGGGAAACAGGTGATGTGTCACAAGTAATCGCTCAGGCGTCTAAGAGGGGTTTAGACGAAAACATGATAGATACATGCGCAGAAAGACCTGTGGGCTGCCCAAATTGTCTTGGTACCAACAAGGCTATCCTGTTGAAGCTAGAGAAACTCGAACAGGATATGATGGATATCAGGAATTTGTTGGCGACACTATCCCAATGTAGCTGGGATAAATAAAATACTGCGCACTGGCAGCCCCACTATAATACCATCGCCATTATCCCATTTATCATTCCCCGTCCCTAGGCCCCCAGTTGAGGGTGAGTGCCCAAAGATTTTATCGTTGAGTACCAAATCTTGCCCCAAATCATATGCGGATACCATGAGATCGCATGGTGCAGATTTGTGTAATTAGCCTGGTCTATCATCTGTGCTACTGGCTAGTCATGGGAGGATGGAAAATGATAGAATCATGAAGGGGAGGACAACTTTTTCATCTGTGATCAACACCAAAAGAAGTTCTAATAACATAGTATATATGACTGGTGTCCCTAAATTAAACAATAAACAGGGCTTTGAATCTAGGGAATCCTTACATAATAAAGCCATTCATTGGCTCAGACATGTTAGAGGCTGTAGAACTATCATTAGAGAAGACCTGGTAAATGTCAAGAGATTGTCCCTACACAGTTCCAACAGTGACTGTATTGAAATTCATCTAAACAACCAAATTATGGCGGACGACTTGGTGAATTTGGAGTTTCAGACCTCCCCGCCCAATCATTCTAGTATACAGATTAGGCGTCTCCCCTTATGGTCCACTCTAGGAGTAGATGATGATTCAGGTCTTAATAGAATAGACTGACTAATAGCCGCCAACCATAGTCCTCATCAAATCCTTGGGCCTGAGCTTAATCCTGCGGTGAATATCCCCACGGCACTGATTGTTCCCCCTAGTGTTCCCAGTATGGACCCGCCAAACCAGACCATGAGTGAGGAAGATGAGGTAGGAGAAGGCAATCCTGGATTAATCCACATACTCTCCTGGAACATTGCAGGTCTCAAGAAGAATCTGGCAATCCCTGATTGGCATGGTTTTGTTAATAAATACGAGATCTACATGTTCCAGGAGACTTGGAGTCTGGAACCCCTGTACATGTCTGGCTACTCCACCTTCTATATACCGGCCGTAACCCAGGGTGTGGGCCGCCCTTCGGGGGGATTACGCATTTGGGTTAAGGTAGCACTGAATTTGGATATTAAAGTCCATAATGCCAATTCAGAGGATATTCTCCACTTATCTTTTAAAGGGCCATTGAATGGTACCTGAGTTGACCTTTTCAATGTGTATGCTAGAGGAGGTCCTTCTAACCAAAATTCTGTTACCATTTCCTCCTTGGAAAAGGTCCTAGCAGGTATCCCCCCACTTTCTAATATTATCTTGGGTGGTGACTTAAACTGTACATACAAACCTTTAAGTGAGGAAGATCTTTTAGGGACCCTTGAGGACGACATAAAAAATTCCATCCCTATTCTAAATCTGAGTCCCATTAAGAGGTGAACAGCGAGGGCATTGCAGATCACTGCCCTAACTATGGAATTTAATCTTCGGGCACTAAATGGAAGAACTATTTCTGACCCCCATGGGGCTATGACCTTCAACAGATTAAATGGGCCGTCACGTATTGACTATATCATTTTAGATACAAACTCATGGGGGTATGTGGTTGACATGAAGGTCAAGCAGATGCCAGATAGTGATCATAATCCACTCTGTGTAGATATTAGATGGCAAGCAAGGGAAAGCACTACAAACGCACATTTAGTTTCAAAAGCAGTAATCCCTACAAATTGCAATAGAAGGCTCAAATGGCATAAAGTGTCCTGTCATGAGGATATCCTATCTGGTATAGGTCTCCAAGTGGCCTCTAAGGCAGCAGAATTTGCTTTGCTCAACTCCATGCTTGCTGAGAAGAATAGTGTAGACCTGAGTAATTCTTATAAGGAACTTATAGAAGGTATAGGCTCTCATTTTAAAACAATGGGGTCTAAGGGTGGGACAAAACTAATAGATAAAAAGGGTAATCCATGGTTCACTGCAGAATGTAGAGATCGGAGAAAGGTCATTTCATCAGCCTTACAGAAAAAAGATCCTATAGCTGTAAGGCTGGCTAGACAAGATTATAGAAAATCTATAGATGCTGCCAAACGGGCCTGGGAGGAGGATCACTGGCAGGAACTAAAGAAGGCGGCCTTTTTAAAAGACTCTAGTATTTTTTGGGCTTTAATAACCCAACTAACTAAAAGAGGCTCAGACCCTATCCCTAACAACATAACTGACCAGCAATGGTTTCTGCATTTTTCTAATCTTTATTGCAGTGAGGTAGAGTCTGACCATTCCTTGACTGCCAATTCAGACCCCGAATCAGTACCTATGCAGTTTGAACCAACAGATTTTTTTACTCTTTTGGAGGTACAGACCGCTATTAAAAGTATAGCACCTGGGAAGGCTGCCGGTCCGGACGGGCTGCCAGGAGATTTAATTCTTCACGACCCTACAGTATGGGCAAACCTCATTCTCAATTTGATGAATTTATTGTTAAAGGGCTATGCAGTTCCAGATTCCTGGAAGGGCGCGGAGGTAGTTACAATTTATAAGAAGGGGGCGAGAGAGGACCCTGCCAACTACAGACCGATAAGCCTAATTGATGTCATCCAAAAGGTGGCTGGCAGGGTCCTTATCTCCAGAATGGGGACCTGGCTAGAAGAGGGAAACTTTTTAACACATCTACAAGCGGGTTTTAGACAGAAAATAGGTACTATGGACCAAGTATTTAGATTTACAGCCACTTACTGGAAGACTTTTTTAATCGGTGAGGGGTCCTTGTACGTGGCCTTTATTGACCTTAAAACCGCTTTTGATCTTGTCCCCCGAGTCAAACTGTGGCAGGTATTGTACGATATGGGCCTTCCACGATACCTTCTGGAACTTATTAAAAGATTGCATGATGGCACGTATGCGAGAATCAGATGGGGGAATGAAGGCCAGCTGACTGAAAGAATACCCGTGCAGAGGGGGGTCCGCCAGGGATGTGTGATGGCTCCGACTTTATTCTCCCTCTTTATAAATGGGGTGGCAGACCATTTGAGGGAGGACCCAGCGGATGCCCCCGCCCTGGCAGGGGAAAAATACCTACCCTCCTCTTCGCAGATGACACCCTCCTTATGTCTAAAACCCCCTCTGGCCTCCAGAAACTTCTAGACAGGTTCAGTGCCTTCTGTAACAATCGTGGTCTTATTGTCAACACTACAAAAAACCTAAGAAAATTAACACTGTACTAAATGGCACCTTATTGGAGGAAGTTGATGCATTTGATTACCTAGGGGTCAGGTTAAATTGTAAAATGAAGTGGGATTCTCACATCGCTAAGATGTTGTTAAATTTTAAGAGAGTGACAGGAGCAATCGCCAGAGACCATCGCTTGACCTCTAGTAAACCTATCAGCCCTGTCTTACTAGTTTATGAGGGTAAGGCATTATCCGCAGCAACCTATGGCTCCGAACTGTGGGGATCTGAAAGAGCCACTGACTTAGTAACAGCGGAACACAAATTTATGAGAGAGTTAGTGGGTCTTCCAGTCTCTACCCCCATTAAACCACTACTTTATGACCTGGGACGCCGCTCAATTAAAGATATTGTTGGACTCCGGCCTTTACTGTTTTGGGTTCGTCTTAGAAGGACGCCGGAACTTAGCAACTATGCCGCAGTCCTCGATGAACTCATTGATTTGAATGGTTTTGGGGTGATCCCTTGGCTGAAAAATTTAAGGGACCTGGTAATCAATCTGGGGTTAAAAGAAGAATGGCTATCACAGCAGCCCCCGCCAAAAGATACCATTAAAAAGCTATATTGGGCGAGGATAGAAGCAAGGGACTTGGGAAACCCCAAGTGGGGCGCTCTAACCGACCAATTTTTGTCCCGTAAGCCAGTACCGAAGCTGGAATCGTTCCTTGATTTTATCTCTACACCAAGAGATAGATCCTTGTTCCTCAAAATGAGATTTGGTACGCTACCCCTGAATGTTTTTACGAGTAGCTGGAAAAATGTTAAGCTCCACCAAGCAGCTTGTCCGGGGTGCTCTAATCCAACCGAATCACTGGGCCATTTCCTGTTTGCCTGTAGGGCTTACAGGGGGCCCAGGAAAAGATGGTTAAGCCCAGTGTGTAGAAAATTGGGAACTAGGCAGTGTTCAGTGGCCCTTCGCATCCTAACAACGGATACTACATCTTTGATGGTAATTTGTGGGGTTGCTTAATATTTGGGGAAAGTGTGGCAAATACGAACTAAGCTTGCTGAATTGAGTATTGGGTAGACCGTTAAAACGTGTAATCGTGCCGTTTTATCAACTAGCACCTTATTAACTGACATCTTTGGCCCTGCCACATTTCCCCGGGCTTGTTGTTCTTTTTACTCTTAATCATGAATTTTAAGAAAACTTACTTTTAAATGCTTTTTTTTAGTGTGTATTTGTATACTGTTTTCACCAAGTTATATCAATTTATGATGAAATTGTTTTTATTCAATCTAATTCGATCTATGTTGTACTGTACTTACTTTTATGATACCTTGCTATCGAATAAAGTATTATACTACTACTACTAAAAAAAGTATTATACTGCTTAGCCTTCCTCGAAGATTGGATTCCTCAGTTTAATGGCATAAAGTTTGAACATCAATTTGAACTTGATCGGGCATACAGAATTCCAACCTTTAAGTCATCTTCAAGACGAACAACCTGTCCTATCATCTGTAAGCCTTTGAGATATCAACATTCAGAAGCTATTCTTAACTATGCTCGTAAGAACCGCCAACTTATCTGGAACGGACACAAAATTATCTTCACGCAAGATTATTCTAAACCTACTGTCGACACTAGGAAGGGTTTTCTTGCTTTACGTGACAAATTAAGAGACAAAAATATTCAGTTCTCCTTTGTCGGACCAACTAAATTCAGAATCATAGACAGTGGTTGACCCCATTACTTCAATGACCCCAGGGACCTTGCGAATTATCTGGAAGATCCAATCACTAAGGACACGGACGCCTCGCAATCTTCCACCAACAAAAGGAAATCATCTCCATGTCCGGTTTAAAGGTTTGGTAATTGATGTGATATCCTGTGCTGCTAAATGGTACATGCCTTTATCTACCTCGGCGTATGAGGTCGTTTTTGAAAATAGCTATACCTGTGTTGTTGCATCATTATTAGTGATACTGATTTTCTTTTTCCTCTTTCTTGTATTTACTCTGCTTTAAAATGCTCTACCTTTTGGAAGGTTTATATTTTTCTACAATGATGCTAGAAATGCCTATATGTCTTTTTTCCGTTGTCCTGACACCAGAGATTATACTTTTTACTCCACTCCTCATAATTCTTATACCAGGATAGATTATATCCTTATCTCCGGTTCCTATATACGATTAATCGAACATTCGGACATAGCCCCCAGGTTGGTGTCTGACCATTCGTGCATTAGCCTTAAATTGGCGGGTTGCCACGCCGAACCAGTGCCTAAAAGATGGCGATTTAATAATGATGTTTTATCAGATCCTGAGGATAAAAAGAAGATCGAAGTAGCTATTTTAGAATACCTTAGACATGATGACACTAAAGGGATCAACGTAAATACTCTCTGGGATGCCTTAAAAGCCACCATTAGGGGAACAATAATTGAAATTAAGACAAAAATAAACAAACGTATGAACCTGGGACTAATACAATTTGAACAAGAGAAGAAACATTTAGAATCTTCCCACTTTGCATCATTACAGAACAATACAATACTTACATCATTAACACAAAAGAAATATGAATATAATAAGATATGAAGTGAACTGGCAGGCAGTTGGATCAATACATTTAAAGCCCTTAATTTGTGAAGCTAATAAGGCATAAAAATGACTTGCTTCTTATCTCAGACATAAACAGAATCAGAATGTCATCTCATCTGTTAAAGATTCTAACTACCAAACTCATACGAAACATAAAGATATCCTTAATACTTTTAAAGCTTGTTTTCAGGAATTGTACAAGAATGATCAGAACTTTAATATGGAGGAATGTACCAAAAATCTAAATATACTCAATTTGCCTCAATTTACAGTAGAAGATACAACTATGTCGGGGTAGGAAATTAGTATCTCAGTAATTGAAAAATCGATTAGATCACTAAAAGATAATAAGGCCCCTGGATCTGATGGGTTTACAGCTTCGTTTTACAATACTTTTTTAGATCAGCTAAAACCAACTATGAGACAAGTTTTCAGCCATATTGCAACTAAAGGCACAACAACAGACTCTGTCGGAAGCTAATATAATAGTCATTCCGAAGGAAAGACCCTGTTTTGCCCAAAAACTATAGACCTATATCCCTTATCCATGTGGACTGTAAAGTATACGCACAAATTTTAGCTGTTAGACTCAACTCTGTTCTTCCAAAATTAATAAGTAACTCCCAAGTTGGATTTCTTCGCACCCGCATGTCTAATGATAATACCCATTTGCTATGCCATGTTCTAGAAAATGCTGTGACCAAATCAGA
This sequence comes from Triturus cristatus, assembly GCF_964204655.1. NCBI lineage: Eukaryota > Metazoa > Chordata > Amphibia > Caudata > Salamandridae > Triturus > Triturus cristatus. The sequence continues at coordinate 644,000,462 of NC_140594.1, read as the reverse complement.
GCCGTCCATAGCGATTACATTAGACGCCGAGAAGCCCTTTGATAGGGTCTCTTGGGCTTTCTGAGACCGTTGTATGCATTCGTTTAATCTAGGTGAGACTTACATCAACATGGTTATGTCTCTGTATTTGAAGCCATCGGCCCGTATTGCTGTTAACGGTTCCTTATCTGAATCTTTTACCCTTCAACATGGTACTAGACAGGGATGTCCATTGTCTCCATCCTTATATCTAATAGCACTTGAACCTCTTATCCAGGATATTAAACTAAACTCAAGTATTAAGTGAATGGATATAAATGGCATTCAAATCAAATTATCCGCTTGCGCAGATGCCATCTTGATAGTGTCAGAACAACCGGAAGCATCAATTGCGGCCTTGATGAACACGATTACAGAGTATTCCGCTCATTCTGGATATAAGCTTAACAGAGACAAATCAGAAGTTAAACCATTAAATGTGCGCTTACTAGAGATATTCTGGGGGATCTGGTTTGTGTGGCAATCTGGCTATATCAAATATCTGGGAATAGAATTTGGTGATAACATAATGGACACACTCCATCAGAATGAGAAGGTAACATTAGAATAAATCAAAAACTTTTGGACTCCTGGTCGTCGAAATTTATCACATGGTGGGGAAGAATTGAAACTATAAAAATGATGATTACCCCTTTAGTTAATTATCTTATCAGCATGCTCCCGCTCCTTCTTACAGACGATTATCACCATAAATTAGATATCTTTATCACTAAGTTCCTTTGACAGGGTAAAAAAGCTCGAATTAGCATTAAGAAACTGAGGCTTGACAAAACATTAGGGGGGAGAATCTAGTTGATTTGAGATTATACCAATTTGCTTTCTTAGCAAAACAGGGTTCATATTAGATCTCTTCCCCTGCTGGTTACATGCCTGTATGGTTGGAGGTAGAGAAGGCTATACTTAATAATTTAAATCCTCTTTCACTTCTCACAACCAATCGACTTTATCCATCTAGTTCTAAGTCTGTTTTTAAAAACACTAAATTAGCACTCCTAAAGTTAGATGGGAAACTGGAGATCAGTATTAAAGGCTCTAAAATGGAATCATTATGGTACAATAGTAAAATACTCTATAATGGCAAAAGTCTAACTCTTGACTCCTGGATTAAGGAAGGTTTCTTCTTCCCTTATCAGCTGGAAAACGCCTCATACCCAGTTATGTTTTTAGACCTTCAAACTAGATATAATTTAGCTGATATTGAATTCTATACCTTTTTGAAAGTAAGAGCTGCTCTGTCGAACGCCAGACTATCCATTGAACAACCATCGTTACCAATGATGGTGACAAAAATAAACAAACTGGGCCATCAGGTTTCTCAGATATACAAACTTCTTCGCCCAAATACCTCTAATCTCAATAATAAGACAGTAGCTTTTTGGGACTGGCAGTCCTCTGTCCCGATATCCGTACCCCTATGGGCTGCACTGTGGAGCTCTGTGTCATGCAATAAAATATCTCCGGTACTCTCTCAAACCAAATATCGGTTATTACACAAAGTTTTTTGGACTCCTGCTCGATTATGCTCTTTATGGATTCGTGATGATGAATTATGTTGGAATTGCAATCAAGAAACGGGTGACTTAGCCCATCTTATCTTACACTGTACGTCAGTGAAATCTTTTTGGGATAAGATTTTCGATTTTTTAAATGGATTGTTGAACTGTGCATTGGTTAAAGAATTCTCTACCTTACCTATGGCATTTTTGAGGGTGAACTTGGGATCAGATTCTGATAAAGCTCTTTTTGATCTTCTGCTAACTTCTGCTGTGAAAATGATTCTTAATAACTGGAAGGACACAAGTAAAACATCCTACAAAGGTTGGATCAACTGGATTACACACCTTAGAGGTGCAGATAACATTGCCTTACAAAACTCTCCTTGGAAACTTTCATCCAGATCGATGTGGAATACTTTGGACAATTATTTAGACTCTCATAAACCTCCATGAACCCGAAAGAACTTATTGTATGGCTATGTTGTATCTCATAAGTTCCAATAGTATTTTTTGCTTGAATTTATATTTATATATAATGTCACTCTGGATCTTTGTTGTTTGTGACAATCTCTGTAATAGTGATTCTTATATGGCACGTAGGTCTCTATTGGGTTACTCCTGGGCCTACAAGTGCATAGAATTTTTTCAGTATCTGTCTCTTGCTCTTCTCTTCCTTTCCTTTTTTCCTTTTCTCTTACTCTCTTTTTCATCATTGATTATTCGGGTTAGTTCTTTGTGAGAGACGTTGTTTTATCTTTATGTAGCTCTAACCTCGATATACTGTTTATTTCCTTTTGTTTTGCTTTCTTTTTTAAATCAATAAAGTATTTGGAAATTTTTTTAAAAATGCGTCTTTCCCGTGGTACCATGCAAATTCACCCTTTACACCTCCAATCATTTCCACAATTCGTGCACCCAATCCTTTCCCACACTTCTCTCCAATTGAATGGCCTCCTTAACGGTGAGCAGCATCCTTTCCACAGTACCATTGGTTTCTGGATGGTACAATGCAGATTTTTTGTGCACTGTACCTTGTCTGTGTAAAAAAATCCTCCATCTCTCTTGACACAAACTGCACCTCATTGCTTGCCAGTTCAGAACTAGGTAAACCTTCTCTTGCAAACACCTGAGACAAGAATTCAATCACTTTAAATGACGTCACTTCACTCACAATCGCTAGTTATGGCCATCTGGATTAAAGATCCACCAGAACAATGATAAATTCATTTTGCTCCTTAACATTAAGTGGTCCCAAAATATCATGAACATCATAAATCCTTTATTTCAGTTACACAACCCATAAAAGGTACAATAAAAAATAAAAACATAATTGTTGGATTAAACACCAAATTTAAATATCATAGTTAAAATAACTGTCATATTATATACTTACATCATAACATTTTAAAAGACAGTGCTCAATGTGCCAGGATATATTTCCATGATTGCACAAAAAAAGAAAAAGAGCCTACTATAAGTAGCCAATTATATGAACAAAAAAATGAAACAGTCATAAATGTCAGGTCTTAATAAAAAAGGAGATGTACAGAATTTCCTGTGACCCCCCTCATTTCAAAGCATTTATCCAGATGTACCATATTGAGGACAAATGGCCAGAAACGAAATAAACAAAACAATCGTGCTTGTTGGTCCTAAATAACCTTAGCGCTATATGGCATTCAGTAGTGCCCAGCTTTTGACAAAGTGGGATGATCCAACAAGCATTTTGTTTGGAATATGCGTTCCAAAAGAACAGCACATGTTTATCATTCTCAATTACATTACAGCCCATCGGGCAATACTTTGATGAATTTTTTTTTTTATTCCATTAATGTGTAAAACCTGCCAAAGCCAAAATCCCCAAACAGATTTTAATATAAAGTGCTTGTGCAGCAGGCTTTGTTCAAAGGTTCATAAAAGACTTAGAGTCAAATTCGCATTTAAAACTCAAAAATGTAATAAACTAACCGTGCTAGCTGTTCTCGTAACACATAATTCCAGTAAGTTTCCTTCACCCTTTCTTTTGCTACCCTAGTTAGAGCAGAGAGTTTTTTCCAATAGTCCTATAACCCCAATTCAAGAGCCAAGTTTTTTTTTTATTTGCGATAACCAAGGTATCTTGCTTACTGATTGGCCCTCTAATAAAACTTTCACACAATCACTATAGGGGCCCAGCTCCTCAGTGGACCACAACCTAATCCAATATAAAATGGGTTTTAAAGAGGCCACATCCGCAATAGACCTATGATGTAGGTCTAATCTAACTGGCAAAAGCGGGGCACTAGTGAGTATTCTCAACCGCGATTTCACAAAATAATGTTCTGCTTTTTAGAAAGAAGAGAGTTTAGAGTGTTCCCATAGTTGGAGGCGTGGCAATTATAACTGCCTAGCCCTGAAATTCGATATCCGGATGTCGGCATGATCGGCATGTAAATATATACGCAGATGTATATTCTGACACGGTAAATGCCTGACCCTGTGGGCACCATCAATTAGGGCGCCCCATGTAGCCGGGGGGTGCCGGGAAGATGGAGACTCAACCGACGGGCCTTCGCCGATCGGCACCGCCTTGCAGGCCCTGTGGCGATGGGGCTGGAGACGAGCCTGCGGCTGAGACCACTGGGTCTCGCTGAGCATGGGCTCAAGCCCTACCTGTACCGGACCTGTCATTCATTCCTCTGTCCTCTGGCTAGTGAGCCCGTCTGACTCTCCTGCATGCAGGGCGAACGCTGAGGACTGTCTGCGGCCCTGATTGCTGATGTCGCCATCTTGGTCCGGTGAGCCGGGCCTGACTACGAGTCACATTTCCGCTTGCTATCCACCATGGGGGGTTGGAATTGCGGTGCTTGCCCCGGCGCCTCATACTTGCTCCCTAATCTGAAGCAGTGCAAGCTCTTGTTTGAACAACCCAAGACCCCTCGTCAAGGGGGGTCCAACTCTGGCACTGATGAGCCCACCAACGCAGCGACTACATCCAAGGCCTCGGTGGACACAGCTGCTATCATAATGGAGATCAGGGCAGGGATTCGCTCCATCGATGCCCTCTTTGATGACTTACTCCCATGTCTAAGCAGGTTGAGAAGATGGAACGTATTCTTAAATCAGTCGCTGCGATGAATGAAGATTTGGAGGCTCGCTCCCTAAAATATAATACCTGGATTCATGGCATTACGGAAACCACAAACATAGGCTGCCAGACATGTGTGGATTCTCTCCTAATCAACTTGTTTGACCATGCCAGCTTCTCTTCGACATTCACTGTGGAATGTATGCACAGATCTCTTGGCCCCCGCCACCCTGTGGGCGCCACGCTGAAACCACTGATAGCCTGCCTTTTAATTTACAAGGACAGAGATACAATTAGTTGCCTTGCTCGTGAGAAAGGCACTATACACCGTCAAGGAACCGCGCTCGCATCCTTCCCGGATTTGACACCCATGGGGCGGGATGCCCGTCGTAAATTCTCAGATGCCAAGAACATGCTGCTCAAGTCGGGTCTCAGGTATGCCATGTTGTATCCGGCACGGCTCCGTATCGAATTCTATGGAAATCCCTGCTTCTTTGGGTCTCTGGCTGAGGTGGTAAATTTCGGCAAGCAATATAAAGCCACCCCCTGGATTCTTAGCAGGACACAACGGATTGTGCTCACTCCCCTACTCAGCTCAGCTCCTGCCGACTGATTCTGCTATTGATCACAACAACATGATACGGTACTTGATCTCAACTCCGTCAATCCGGTCTGTCCTGGGACATGCAAATAGCAAACACACTCTTGTTTGGCGACGATTCATTGAACACTCTGGGTCAAATATCTGCTATGTTTTGCATGATTCTTCTCTCACTGTGCTATGCTTGGTGATATTGCAAGCATTTGACATCACCGGACCGACGACTCGGAAGCGTTGCCTCCCCCAGTGGTGTATACCGACCTGTTATTTTTAGGGTTGGTACTTTTTAAGTTTTTGATATCAAGGATTCGCTGCATAGTTCTAGTGTGTGTAGGGGTTGGAATTGTGTGGTTTTGAAATGTTTACATGTGGTTTGTTTCCCATCGCAACATGAAAACTCAAAGAATTGCTCACTATTAAGGTCCACATATTCATGCTCAGTCTTCAACTATGTCGCCTCCTGACGACTGTAAGGGGGGGGTAGGTATCCCCTTTATATCCTGGATCTCAATAACTCCCCCAAAGTCAACACATTCTTGCATATTTAACAAGTCATGGTATCAAGATAGCATTTCTTCCCTGAACCTGCAATCGTTTGCAAGAACGTTGGTACCCCCCCCCCTGGTACTTTTCCAGCTATAGCTCTTACTCACGGGAGTTGTATCTTCATACATAAGTCTGTTTCTTTTATCTTCTATGACTGCAGAGAAGACCCAGACGAGTGTTACATATTACTCACTGGTTCCCTTGCGGTTAAGCACATCCTATTGGTCAACGTATATATGCCCCAAACACCGATTGCCCAGAATTCTTTCACACTATACTGGAAATTGGGGTGAGAGGAGGCACAATTGGTGATCATTGGTGGCAAATTCAATTTAGTACTCAACCCAGCTGCAGATTCTACCAGCATGCTCCCAGCATGTACGTCAAATGCCCAGGTGGTACTCCACCAGATTGACTCCTACAGTCTCATAGGCATTTGTTGTACGCAACACCCTACTACAGACTATACATTTTACTCTTCTCCTCACAGAACATGGATAAGGCTTGGCTACTGGCTTGTATCAGCCAATGCCTCCCTGTGGACTGCTGACCTTACAGACCTACGCCACACACTGTCAGGCCACTGCCCAGTAGTCTTACACTTATGCATCCGCAGCAAACTCTCTCTGCACCCCCGGCGCTACCCGAATGAAGCTTTGCATGCCCAGGTCTTCCGCTCTGACTTACATGATGCCACAGTTGAATATTTCACTTTAAATGCAGGCACTGTATCATCTCAGACTACCCTTTTGGAAACCTTAAAGGCCTATTTACGTGGCATCAACAGTTCTATGCATGCTGGTGTACTTCGAGACTTTCGAGCTAACCGAGCGCCCCGGACGCACACTTGCTCGCTTACTCTGACCTAATCGCCACTCTGGATTTATCACTGGACTCCACACACCTACCAGAACAATCCTTACAGATAGTGATAGCATACTTTTGGAACTACAGAGATATTATAAATGTCTCTGTACATATCGCTCCTTTGGAGTGGCAACTGACATAGGCAGATACCTTGCAGAGGTCCCAATGGTCTGGATTTCAGATGGCCAACGCCATTTCCTCACGGAGCCCATCACAAGCAATGAAATACTCTGTGCAATTGAAACTATAGATTGCACTAAAGCCTGTGCCCTAGATAGGCTTACTGGTGCTTTTATAAGACCTTTAAAACCCTTCTCACCCCGCACTAACTTGCTATGCATACAGAGGCTTTGTCCGTGAGTTCCCTCCCTCCCACTCTCTGTGACACGGTGCTGACACTAATGCTGAGACCTTGCAAAGACCCCCACCTCTGTTCTTTTTACCGACCACTGTTTCTCCTCAATGTAGATAACAATATTTTTGTGAAAGGTCCTGGCCTCTCGGCTCTCACTACTGATGGACCAAATTATTTCCCCAGCGCAGTCAGGCTTCATACCTCATAGGTCCACCTCCTTTAACCTCATAACAATATTTTCTGTGCTAAACCAGATCTCAAAAGACACACAGATGATGGACGGAATGCAGAGCAAATCAAACATTCCCCCTCAGTCAATAGATCGGGGTTAAATCCGTTGTTCTTTTGATCACCATGCCACCCCAGTTTAGACCCAGCTATATGCAAATCATTCTTGACCCTGTGCCTCATGTGGGTTAGCTTGAATCCAGTGACACAGTGAGCCCACGACCCACGTCTGGGCATTCCTGGCGCATTTAGGGCGAGAAAGGAAAAGACACACAGATGATGGACGGAATGCCGAGCAAATCACACCCAGACAATAGATCTGGGTTAAATCCATTGTTCTTTTGCACACCATGCCACCCCAGTTTAGACCTGGCCATATGCAAATCAGTCTTGACCCTGTACCTAAACAGGATCTCTCCATCGACTCCTGCGGTTGCGGCCCTACACGACACCAAAAAAGCATTCAACTCAATCTTATTTAAACTAGGCTTCCCATCTGCTTTCATTACCTCGCCTATGCTCTGTTGTGCCAACCCAGCAGTCTACTTGAGAGTAAATGGCTCCCTCACTGACCGACTTCCTGTTACTAGAGGTAGCCGCCAAGGCTGCCCCCTCTCCTTTTTTAGGTCTCGCGTAGGCAGCGCGCATGCGCTGTCTCTCCGAGACATCTAGTAATCCGTTTAGCCAGGGTAATCCCGCCTGCTGCTTGCCTCTGCTTGTAATTGGCTTATTTACGCCTGCATGTGATTTCCGGCCACCCTATTGGTTGCTGGTCCGATGCATCACTTCCGTTTTTATCGGAAGTAGCACCGACCAACTACAGTTGTATTGCACTGTAGGGCTTTGTCAGAATAGTTTAGGGACTACTTGGGCTTTTAAAAAAAAAAAGAAAAATTGAGGGCAGTCTTGCTGGTTTTATTTTTTTATCGTCGTGGAGGACCGGCGTGGACATCGTTGGTGACAGTCATTTATCAGTGTGTGTCCAAGTGGTGAGTGGATTGGAGACAAAGCTTTTATTTGTTTTCCTGTGTTGTTTTATAGTGCGCTGGAAGCTCGCAGCATCACCAACCTAATAAAACATTCGGATGAACAAGAACATTCATTCTGTAAATAAACACTTAGCGTGTTTGTAACGATGCAGAGCGTGCACTAGAAATTCCATTGCCTGCGAGCGCCACTTGCATAACAATGCCCCTTTCTGGCACCTCATGAATATTCATATTCCCTTTTTAGCGCTCTGCGTACATAGCTTGCTCTGTGGAGGCGATGCTTGGCAAGTTAACGCTATAGCATCGTAGAAAGGTACTTGAATCATTTGCTTTTTTGTTCTAAGCATTCCAAAACATTAAAGGTCTATATTCCATCTAAACAGTCCCCGAAAGTTGCAGAAACAAACGGAGGTTCCTGGTTTTATTTAAAATTCATAAATATAGTAATAATGGCTTTACATTGTTCATTGATAATGAAACGATTCCGCCTTTAGCAGTTGAAGCCTTCTGAAGTGCCAGCGAGCTAAGCCGGAAGATCCTTGACAGCTTACGCATTATTAACTCAGGAGCTCATTTCGTAAGTTGTGCATTTTATGTGCTCAAGAACATGACGCATATTTTTGCAACATTATACAGCATTTGCATTCTCAACTGAATACTTCTTAAAGTTGTGGACCTTGTTTAAATAATTTGTGAGATCTGTGTAGCCCCTCTTGACCAGCCCCCCCCTTTCATCATCTTAGCTCTTGCCCCGGCCCTTGCGGCTCCTATCACTGAAGTCTGTAACTTATCACTTACCACAGCCACTTTCCCTCAGAAATGGAAGAAGGCTCGTATAAGACTCATACTAAAAAAAACTGGACGATCCACAGTACTTGCAGAACTATAGACCCATATCACTTCTTCCTTTTTTTTCTAAAATTATGGAAGCATCAGTTAATAAGCAGTTAACTGAATTTCTTGAATTGAATAACTCACTTGACCCTTCCCAGTCAGGCTTCGGTGCGCCATATAGTACAGGATCTGCCCTAACACAAGTAACGGATACATTAAGCTGGCCTTAGATAATGGGACACCAACCATGTTGATCCTCCACGACCTGTCAGCAGTGTTTGACACCATCTCTCATCGACTCCTAGTGCAAAGGTTACGAGAGATAGGTGTCAGCGGAATGGCGCTAAAATGGTTTGAAAGCTTCCTCGCGGACAGAACACAGCTAGTCCAACTAGATTAGTTTATATCTCAAACCACGGCGGTAGACAAAGGGGGGGTCCCCTAGGGATCCATTTTAAACCCCACTTTATTCAACATCTATGTGTCCTCCCTGCTCACCATTATTAGATGTTGTGGCTTTGATACCATCTCGTATGCGGACGCCACACAATTGATAATTACCATTGACACAGATCCCGCAGCGTCCAGAGAAAAACTGAAAAACTGCATGTTAAAAACGGCGGCGTGTATGACTGGGAAGTTTCTACAGCTTAACACAAACAAAACCGCGATTTTGCTATTCGGAATGGAGTTCTGGTCTACTGATTGGTGGCCTTCTGAGCTGGGTGAACCCCTTACTCCAAAAAAATGGGTGAAAAACCTCCGTGTCCTGTTGGATGACAAACTCTCCATGGAAGAACATGTGAAAAGCATCTCGGGCACATGCTTCGGCCTGATGTAAATGCTCAGGAAGTTATTCCAATGGATCCCTCTCTCAGCAAGAAAATCTCAAATTCAGGTACTAATAGTAAGTAGACTAGACTATGGAAATTCCCTAATGGAAGGGAAAAGGGAAGATCTACCCTCACGGCTGCAGGTAGCACAGAACACAGCCGCTCGCCTAGCCCTTAATCGGCCTTCTCGAGCACCTTCCGAACCCCTCCTGCGACTGCTCCACTGGCTGCCCATTAGGAAACAAAACGTGTTAAAGCTTCTGTGTCTGGTCTTTAAAACACTACAGAGGAATGGTCCAGGCTACCTAAAAAAGAAACTAAAACCGTATATTCCTTCCCGTCAATTGAGCTCTAGCGACCAGCGGTTGTTGTGCCCGTTGAGGATAAATAAAACCAGAATGGGCAGCCGCTCTTTCTCGTATCTGGCTCCCTGCCATTGGAACAAACTGCCAGACCATATTCAAGCCTGCACTAACCTCATGCATTTTAAAAAATTTCTTAAAACCTGGCTGTTCAATCACTAACTAGTTGTCTCCGCTTCTGCTCTGCCTGTTATTGTGGCGCCAAGAGATCCCCTTGGAGATGATTCGTTTTGCGCCTAATAAATAAAAATAATAAATAATATCCTGTGCTCCCCTGAAACTGGACAATATTACACTAGACCCTGTCCAAGTGCTTCGGGAATGTTGGGGGAGCGATGGGTTGGAACTTGATGACAAGGAGTGGCAGGAGGTAGTGGCCTCCCCGAGAGAAGTGGCAATCTCCTCCAGGCCACGCCTGGTCCAACTGAAGATCCTACAAAGAATTTATATTACCGGGACTAGGCTTGTCAGTATGGGAAGGGTGGAGGAGGGCCTATGCAGGAGACAGTGAGGGCAGGAGGGCACTTTCATGCATATCCTATGGGAGTGTGAATACATACAGAGGTATTGGAGGGGGATACACACCTGTATGGGAGAGGTCCTCAGACTTGTGGTTGGGATTGAGGCTAAGAGATGTCTCTTAAGTGTTTGGGAGCCCACAGATTTAGGTAGAAAGGACCGTGCTTGGGTAACGCTGGGGCTGATAGTCGCAAAAAGGAACCTGGCAGGATTGTGGGGGGCCACGGCACCACCCGCCATGGAAGGGTGGAAAGCGGACATGGACTGGTGCATGCTGCGTGAGAAATATGTGTATGTCTCTAGAGGGTGCCCCAAGAAATGGATAGATATATGGAGCAAATGGAATAACTACCGTGGCATTTCTGGCACACACCAGACAACTGGAGAATTGTTTATATAATTTTGTAAAAGGAGCCACTCATACTTTAGCCCCAAGGTAGCATTAAGTCATTTGGTCGCACTCATTCTACCCCAATGATACCATCTTCCAAAACTGTTTGGTGTCTTTTGCTCTTATAGCAGCCAATAAAATGTGTGTGACCCTAAAAAGAAAAGAAAAAAGAATGACTACAGGAGCCATTTGATAGCCCGACTCTTATCGGTCCTGTATAGCCTTGAAACCGAACTTCACCAAGCGTGTCCACGAAGCCTCAAGCGCAGACCTCGCATACTCCATACCCGACAGAGTTTGGGCCTACTGCTGCTCTAAACTAAACTTAACTGGTATCCATTCATCCTAAACATAAACTTCTGCATTTTTAATTCCTGCGCAGAGCATATGTCGTACCTGCAGATGTTGCTAAATTTGACTCCATGCACTGCAGACTTGGCACATCTCACCTGGACATGTCCTATCATCAGCACTTATTGGACTACTGTCTATTCTTTTCTTTCTACAATGACAGACGTTGCGCTCCAGCCTGACCCCGCTATGGCGCTATTGGGAAACACTTGTGACCTTCCCAAATCCTCCCTAGGATTTATTTCCATAGCATTTCTGCTGGCCAAACAGGATATCCCCATATACTGGGGAAGTAGGCGATCCCCTACTGATAAAGCCCGTCTCAAGACAATGTCCTGCTGCGATACACTCGCCACTGACTATGCACAATTGCAGCCCATTCTGTCTAGACCCAGAGATATCTGGCAACCTTTTTGCACTTACCTACACTCTTTGAAGACTTGTGGCTCTGATTTGGAGCCCCACTACATGAGTTGCATGCTACGTCCTTCATATCACCATACATTTCTTAGCGGTCTAATTCCCCACACTTAATCATACTATGTTATGTATGCTATCGGTGCTTAACTTTCACCACTCCCCCCACTCACGATTTTTACATGCCTCCCCCTCTCCTCTACCAGGTTATTGTAATGTCAGGGACATCATTTCTTGCTGTTGTTTGTATGATTGAGCAATGCTACAATTCTCATCATGTGAATCAGCTGACCTACAATATTTTGCAATGGGTTTCTGTTTCTTGTGTCTAAGCTATTTTTGTGAGAAATGTAATGAATAAAGTGTTAAAAAAGAGTGTCCTCACAGTTCAGCTCAATTTAAAACCGCTCCACATGCTTGACTCTTGTATATCTCAATCGGTAGGATATGTGAAAGATGGATGGCCTAAAGCTTAAGATAGAACCAGCCCTTTGCTTCAAGGAACTCTTTTCTATCAGGGGTTGCCAGCTAAGAATTTTGCTTATCCTAACTCCCAAATAGTCAGATACCTTTACTCTGTCTAGTGTAACTCCCTCAAACCATACCTTGCCCATTACTTTCCTCTTACGGTTAAACACAATGTATTTGGTTTTATCCATATTGACCTCTAGGCCATGCATCTTGCAGAACAATTCAAATGTGGTCAGAAGTGTTGACAACCCCCTTGCAGTTTTGGAAAGTAGAAAGGGATCACCTGCAAAGAGGAGACCTGGTATTTTTGTCCTGCCATTCTCAGCGCATCATTTTCACAATCAAACAGAAAGGACATACAACCATTTATAAATAAAATAAAAAGGGTGGGAGCCAGGACACCCTTGTCTGACTCCTCTTTTAATTGGAATAGTCAGCTGGCCTTTTGGTCCCCACCTCAAACTTGCATAATTCTCAGAATACAGTTCTTGTATTTTAGACAATATACCAGATGGGACCCGTGTACCCTGCAGAACTTCCTAAAGCTTGCTTCTTGGAACAAGATCAAATGTGGCTCGGAGGTCCACAAAGGCTACAAATAATGACCCCTGATCGATGTCAACACTTTTCCATATGATGGTAAGAAACCACAATGTCTGATCGATAGTGCTGGTCTTTTGGCAAAAAAACGCCTGTAGATGGTACAAGACCTGGTTCTTAGAAATCCATTCCCACAACCTAATTTGGATCTGTCTACTATAGACTTTCTGTATATTGTTAATAAGGCTTATGGGCCTATAATTCCCAGGCATAGATCTATCTCCCTTCCTGAATATGGTGATTATAACAGCTCCTTTCCAGAATGTTGTTACTGGGACCCCAACAAATTGAGCATTTGATAAGGAATTCACATACGGACCACAGATCTCTAGTTCTGAAAGCATTAAGTCGGCTTGAACTCTGTTTAACTCAGGTGCCTTTCCAGATTTTTGTGCTTGTATGCAACCATAGTTTCCTCTATGATAAAATGTCTCATCTCCTCCTCCAGGGAATCATTACAGCCTTGTGGCTTAATGACCTGGGTGGGTTGATCAACATTGACCTCTTTACATAAAAAAGAAAATGTTTTCCACACTCTTGTGGGGCTATGTGAAAATCTAGGCGCGATGGCTATCTACCATCCTCCTGCACTGCCAGATGCTAAAAGCCAACAATTCCTCCCAGGTGTCAGCTTCCCGTCGGGCTTTACTAGAGCTTATAATATTTCTGTATTCCCTTCTATTAACTACTATTTCTGTTCTATGTTTGCTCCTCAAGGCTAGGATCAGAGCCTTCTATCCAGCTTCGCATGACTCGTCAAACCACTCATTCACTTTTGTAGGGTAATAAGTCCTGCTTTTAATGCAATCTTTGGTGAATATATTTCCCAGTTTTTTAAAAAGGCTGTTATGTAGGTCCATGACTTGAGAAGAGCTCTTGGATTTCAATTTAAACACTTCCAGCTCACTGATAACAGTATTATAAAGGTCGAGGATAGCTTTCTCCGACTTGCAAATGACCACACACCTTACATTCCTTCTATTTTTCATTATAGCGGGTGAAGAAGATGGCAAGGAGTAATCTGTATGTTCCGTATTCCCTATCCTTGCCCGTTCCCACTGGAGTGAGATCGGGAAGTGGTCACCCTCATAATGATGAACAACTTCCATATCACAAAATTCATGCCAACCCCTTAAGTCAATCGGAATATATTCAATACGTCTATTAGAATTGTCTCTCTTAAGCGTGGGTTTGACCACGCCATCTGAAGAGAAACAACTATTACAAGGTCTATAACCATGTGACATTAGTATATCCACAATCTGAAGAGGAGCAACACTCCTCTTAATCTAATTTATTTGAACCCGGTAAGAAGCAATTTCACAACATTCCTCTTCTTCTGTGAATAGATCCAAAAGAGTGATATAGAGGTCAAAACATACATTAAAATCATGAGCAATAATCACAATATGATTCCTGCTATACTCCTCAAGTACCGACTTCAACATTTTTTACATTTGGGATGGTTTATTGAGCGGTGTCGATCTATTATAAATATTTTTCAGTAAGTACGGAGTGCCTAACTTACGTAATAGCTCTAGTGGTAACACATCTGGGGAGTTAACGTTTAATTTCTTGGTGGTATATTCTAAGGATATTTTCAACCATATAATAAGCCCACCAGAGGGTCTGCCACCCACCGACAGAACAGCCTCAGTGCTGTGGGTAGCGAATCCCTGACTGTGAATGTCAACAAGAGCCCACGTCTCTTGAAACTGACACACATGGAAGCTGTATATAGAAGAGCAGCAATCTTCATCATCTAACTTAGGACGAATTCCAGCAATATTCCAAGACAACTACTGAATCATTGACTTTGCTTTATCATGCATACAGTTCTCTGATGGGAAGGAAGGCATTACCGGGGGTTAATAGTTCTCGGGAGGTCCACTCTGTTAGCACCCATATTATCCTGCATTGTGACCAAGACTTCCTTAATGGCTTCTTTAGGCATTGCTTTTTTCAGACTGGTTAAGGTACAGGGTGTTGAGGACTGGACCATCCTCTTGTGAACCCTGGAGTCAATCAATCATTGATAAACTAGTCTCTTGTGCTTTGCCTGTGGAAGTTCCTGTTCTCTATCCTGGTTCATTTTTCTTCTTCCAATGCACCCCCCTCCTCTCCCCTCCGCGACTGCTAACCTCTCTGCAATCCTAAGACTTCATTTGAAACAGATTCCTGAGCCATTGGAGAATTGTGTCTGCTGGTCTAAGGAAATCAGATCATTAACCAAATCTGGGGGAATTTGATTAAATTAAATTGTATCATTAACTCCTACAGGCGCAACAAGGCACTTTATAGAGGTGATATGGGAATAAATGATCGAGTGGCATTTCCTGATATGCCTCATCCAGTGGATTACCATGTTCTTCAGTGAGTCGCTTCTCTCCACTATACCTGGGGATAGCTTAGTTACATTAGTCAGACTCGAAACTGTCTAGAATTCGCCACACGGGGGCTATACCCAACGTTCCAAAACACCGCTTCCATAACTTTATCCCAACTTATTCAAACTAATTGGTTGCAAATTAACATTAAGATTGGTTGACGGCCTTTGGGCACTTCGGACACTTGAACCAACTGCCATGCTAGCCGAGGAAATAAAAGATCTTGCCCTCCCCATAGTGTCAAGGTGCATCCTCCTCTTTCTGTGAGTGAGAGGACCTGCCGATGATGTAGGTGCAAACGTTGACACAGCTGGTTTCAAGGTTATGCACTGCTCTTTGTGACAATTCTAGGAACGTTAGGGCTCAAAATGAAAGTTCCAAGGCCGAGGGGTGATTAGAAGGCCTTGTTCAACAGCTTATGCCACATGTAAAAGAATACCCTGCAGATTATCCGCTTCCTCTGTCAATATCAAACTAATAGCATCACTAAGTGTGGCGGGCACTTTTTCAGGTAAACTTTCTGCAATGGATGTAGGTTATTGTTGTATGGGCAGGGGGAGAGGAGAAGGAGTCAGAGGACCGGTAGAATCGTAGTAGTAGTCCAGCCACAGGAAGCCTGACTGCCCTATTATGACTTGAGCGGTCGGACTGCCCTGGGACAACCGCTAGGGAACCACCGTTCCCTGGAGGTGTCCCAGGGGTCCTTAGGCCGCAATATGCTTGGCTGGACCGAAATTGCCCTGCCAAGCATATTACGAGTTTCCTCTCCTCCAGGGTTTTCATGGCGGTTCCATCTCCTTGAAAACCCTGGCAGAGAGGAAACGAAGGGGGCCCTACAGTACCCTCTGTGCCTCCACTGCATGTGGATGCACACAGGGGGGCATAACATGCCCCTGTGTGCATGCAACTGAGTTCCTGCATGGCATGTGCAGGAACCTTGTTGTGCTGTCCCATTGTGGTGCCTTTTGCAAAGGCACCGCCACCTTTGAAAGAGGTACTGCAACGCCGTGCTACCCGCCAGTCCACTTGGAAGTTGTAATCTGGCGGGCGGCGGCGACGTTCAGTGGAGTGGTGGCGTGGCGCTTGCACCGCCACGCCACGCCACCCCACCGCTCCTCCAAAAGTCCTTATCGGGCCTTCATTTCTATTTTAACAGTCCACATTAATACAAGAAGCCATAATAAAAGTCTTGCCAGAGTTCTGAGCAGGTATTTTAGTTTCTTCATCATTAACTGTGCCAGTTGACCCCCCACTTTCAACCTTCCCTGTTGGGGACTTAAAAGATGACTTCTGGGCCCTGACTTTGATTTAAATAAGGTCCCAATTTTCGGTTCGCTGCAAGCTAGACTGTCTTTACCTCTGGCGTTTCTTTTCTTACCCAGGATTGACTCTACTTCTTAAATTAATGTGTAAGTCTTGTTCGATACACAGTTCTCAGCTGCTGATTTTGACTCTTTTACAAGTTTAGGTAATTTTGACTGCACAGATTACTCTGAACTTTTCTCTTACCTATTTTCCTCCAGAAATAAAAATGTCACAGTACCTTCGAAGCTGGTTACAAAATAGCTTGAAGCTCTTCAAAGAACCAAAGCCAAGAGCAGTGGCCCTACCCTGGCTCTTCTTGGTGCTGACGGTCACAGGATAGGCCCGTCCTTAGTCTGGGCGTGACCTGTGCATGTCTGCGCTGCAGGGCTCACTCCCGCGCGTCGTAGCGCCTTGTCAGCTGCCAGGTCATCGCGATGGAAGGGCCACCTCCAGGGCCCTGGGTGTTATGGGCAACGCAGTCCCACGCCAATTCCAGAGCAATGTCTCCTGCACTGCGTAGTTCACTGCTGCGCTTTGTAGCGCCTTGTTAGCTATCAGGTTCCTGAGCTTTGTCTCTCAAAATATCCAAAGTTATCTCATCCCACTCTGTCTTGGGCACGTTCCTCATAACCATGGGTTGCTCCTTGGGCCGGACTGGGAACAGCAACCAGCCCTGGCAGATTGCTGGTTGACCAACCCTGGAGGGGGGGGGGGGGGATGCTACTAAAAAGCACTGCTTCCGCTTATGTTACTGGGTGCACTGCTGCAAAACCGGCCCCCAGTGACAAAACCAGCCTTTACGGCCAGGGAAACCGCCCCCCACCCCTACAGTCCGCCAGGGAAACACCGGTGCCTGCTTCGGCAAGTAGGCCCTGGTTACTCCCTCCTCTTATAAATCTTGTCACTCATACAACACTATACACTCTCTCACCTTTCTCTCGGTCTCTTTATCCATCCCAAACCACGAATAATCCACACCCAAACACTCTTTGGACCTTGAAATATCCTGATGACCCTCATGCGCTATTTTAATTAACCTCCTTCTCACCACTTCAGGGGCACCAAACTGTTTCCTCTAAAAAACATCCTCTATCACTTGACAATTCTTCCTTGACACTCCAAAACGACCTCACCTCACAAACCAACAACTTCTTGTCACCCAAACTGTTTTCTAACATGTAAACCACTCTCTGCAACACCTTATCATTTTTAGCTTCCTTTCTCTAATCCTCTTCACAGATTACCGCTTCTGTCACGACATATAACTTTTTATCCTCCAAAACATCATCTTCACAATCAATACCTTCTGTCTTTGCCATCCTAGATAAGCAATCTGCCACCAAATAATTTTTCCCAGGAATATGCACAATGTGAAATTCATATTATTGCAACACCACAACCGATTTAGCAGTTATGCTAGACACATTATCAACTGTCTTTTTGATAAACACCTTTTTTAGTGGTTTATGATTCGTTCTAATAACAAACTTCCTGCCCATCAGCAAACACTTCAACTTCCTAACAATCCAAAAAATGGCAAGAGCCTCACACCCGATAACTGAATACCTGCTTTCTGCTGGTCTTAAGGCACATGAAATGAAAGTTATTGTCCTTTTCTTTATCTCTCTGAATAAAAGCCGCCCCAACCCTTCACACTGGCATTCATGCAAATAATATTCTCCATATCAGGATAATAACTCTTCAAATTCTGAGCATTTGATTTGATTTGAAATTTGTAAAGTGCAGCAATCACCCTAGGGAACCAAGGCGCTGTTTCTGCAACTCCTCCTTCAGGTTATGAAACTCACTCTCACACTCCTTACACAACTTAAACTCCACATTCTTCTTAAGCAAACTTCTCAATTTAAAGTTTTCTCTGAAAAAGTACTCACACATTTGCTATAAAACTCTACAAGTCCCAAAAATTAAGCCAATTCCTCCTTGTTCTGAGGATCAGCCATCTTAGTGATGGATCTCACTAACTCCAATTTCAGTTTCAACCCAATTTCTGTCAAGGTATGTCCCAGAAATTCTAACTCTTTCTTCGGAAACCTGCATTTCTCAACTTTAGGCGCTAAACTATTTCTACACAGTTTCTGCAACACTGCTCACACTCTCATCATGCTCTTCACGTATATCTCTAAAAAATTGGATGTAGTCTTAATACACCTTCACACCAGATAATCCACTTAACATATGCTCCATGGCTCTCTGTAAAACTGATGCTGCTGACACTAGGCTGAACGGCATCCTTCTGAATCTATAAGTTCCACTGAATGTAGTAAACCTAGTAAGATCCATTGAATCTTCATGTAATCTTACCTGGTGATATGCTGAGGCTAGATCCAGAGTGGTGCATTCCCCAGCATACACACCATACACACCAGTTCATTGATTCCAGGAATAGGAAACCTGTCCATCACAATCGCTTTGTTAAGATCTTTAAGGTCCGCACACAAACAGATGTCGCCATTTTGTTTTTTTGCTAAGATTACCAGACTTAACCAATTTGTCCCCTCAACCTTCTCAGTAACACCTGCTCTTTCATGTTTCTCCAACTCCCCAAGCACAGCTTCCCTGACCTCAAAAGGTACCTTCTGTACTTTGCTAATTACGGGTGTTGACCTTTCTCTGATCTTAATCTTATGTACATAACCTTTCACGCACCCGAGGGAATCGGAAAACACTTCAGTAAATTCCTCAAAAAACTTAGAAGATTGACACTTAACCACTTTACTGCCTTCAACCATTTTGACATTCACATCACCCCTCAACTTAATGGGCAGATTGGAATTAGGATCCAATATGACCCCCAAATCACATTGGTGAAACCAACTTATCACAGCGTCACCCTTGGCAGCAACAAACATTTTTCCCAAATATTTCACCATTTCTTGAAAATAACTCACCATTTTAATATGCTCACCACCCTACCCTGTCGGTCTAACATCTGACTTACACAACTTCACCCTTTTCATCCTATCTGCAAAAACATCATTGGAAAATATCATCAAGTTTGCCCCTGAATCAAAGAGCATTTTAACTTGCTTCCCTTCCACCAATACAAAATCATGAGGGTGATCACCTCCTTTGTTAGAGACCTGTAAAATTATCGCCTCACAATCCTCCACATACTGTAACACTTGATTGATCTCACATTCATTACCTTTGCTTCTGAAACACTTGCTCAAATGTCCTTGCTGCAAACACAACTTGCATTTAACTTTCCTTCCTGGACACCTCTTATTAGCCAAGTCCCCAACTGCCCCACATCTAAAATGTTTGCCAGTGAATTGCTAGACTTTACTTTGCCTTTTCACACCTTTGTCGTTCTGCCCTCACATGCTCTTGTCACTCAACTCCCTCTTACCCAAAATAGACACGGTTCCACCTGTAGCATTCTCAGAGCCAATTTTTTAAAACCGCCTTACATGCTAAACTGTGTTCAAGTCTTTTGGCTAAATTGATCATCTCAGAAAGAGAGGATCATCCCTGTGCCACAACTCTTCCCGTACCTTATCGTTGCTACAGCCAAGCATAAACTGATCTCTCAAATGTTCATCAACAGACATACCAAATTTACAAGTTGCAGCCAACTTACTTAGTGAAGTAATGTATTCTACTACGGACTTCCCTTTGTTTTGCATGTGTTTTCCAAAATGAAAACATTCAAGATTAGACTATACTTTTGGAAGAAAATGTGCGTCCAACTTCTTCACTCTTTCCCTCAGTCAAACAAGAAAGGCGATCATACATTTCTTGTCCTTCTGTTCCCAAACAGTGCAACAGTACCAACACCTTCCTTTCAGCTGTCACATTTGCTCCACAAACTCTGGCATATCTTGAAAATACATTTTTCAATTTCTTCTATTTGATTAAAGACTCTCTGTGAGATGACAAGAAGAACGGAGGCAGAGGGACATGCTGCATTTTCACCAATAATAAACCCACAAAACAAAATAACAATAGCAATGCAATAGGTCTCGCATTTGCCTTTTATTTATGTGTTTTAAAAAAAAATACTAACCCTGGGTGTAAAACTCTGCTCCGCTCGCGGAGTTTGCGGATTTTTGGCAACTCCGCATAGAACGCGGAGTTGCCAAAAACTCTGCACTCTGCATCGGAGCGGAGGTTTTTTTTATGTTTGCGCGGCCAAAATGCATTTTTGCGTATGGGTGAGCTATTTATTAGGTGCCTGCGATCCCTGACAAGATTTTCCATCTGTTCACGAGCGCGACGAGATTTGGTAGCCGGCCGCACTGTCCTGCAAGAGTATGCGATCGCGAACACGTCATTCGGGCGCGCCATCGGACTTCCGGCGGAAGTTTTGTGAAGATCACAATCCCGAACACACAGGTGTTGCAATCTGGAAAATAATCTCTCTCGAGCAGCATCAAAACCTTCTCGAAATAATGATTTGGATCAAAAAAGCTCCTCAGATTGACATTTGGCTGTTCTTTTTTGTGCAAGGAGTCCTTTTTCTTTTTTTAACTTTTTTTTGGAAGAGGAAGGAAGTGCCCCAGAGTCTCCAACTTCCTGTCCCTTTCCAGCAGGCTCCTCCTAGTGCTTTGTCCATCTCCTGTTCACTTTTCATTTGTATCTGTAGCTGGAAGGATCCCTCTTTGTGTCTGCTGCATCATATAACAGTAGATTTGGGACTTTTGAATTTGAGATTTCACAAGTAAGTTTGACAATTGGTGTTAGTTTGATTGGGGCATTGCATAATTTTTTATTTTTTATTTATTGTGGTGGGTGGCCTGTTGTTTCACTCAGGGCCTAGTTTGTAAGTAATTGTTCTTTTATAAAGGAAACATGTTGCACATTTCACTACATTTTCTCTAACTTTTGAAATCAATTTGCAATATTTATTTAATTCACTAGCTGGCCAGTAGTTTGCCAGCAGGCCTTTTAGCCAGTAGGCCCAGAGCTACTCATAGGTGCATGAAACAACTTTTTCTCTTTGGTGTCTGTTGAATTTAAACTTCATTTAGGTCATAGATGGCATTGGATTGAATTACAAAATGTTTTTCTTTTGTTATTTTACTTTTTTCCATGTGTGGTTGTAGTGTAACTTGCAAACCTTTTGTAGCCCTGTGGATTTTTGTTTTTGGCATTGTTTTATTAAAGCTGTGTTGTTTAGCATACCTCCTTTGTCTGGCCAGTGCGTGAGTGTGTTTGTAATAGTGGGGCAGCATTTGCCTTGGCTGAGCCTCCCCATGTGGCCAAGGGCCATTTTGTAAAGTCTGTGTCCATATTGGCCTGCTTGAGTTTGTTTTCCAGGCCTCCTGCTTGTTGTTGTTGTGAGTGACCATGTGGCTGGTGGCCATTCTGTGGTGATGGTAGTGCTTTTGCTATAGACCTGCATGTCTTCTTTCCTTTGTTCCTCTTGTCTTATTGCTTCTTGTTGTGGCCTGCCTGGCCATGTTGCTGGCGGTCATTTTGTGAAGGCAGCCAGTGTGATTTTGCCATAGGCCTGCATTGTCTGTCTTCCCTTTCTTGTAGTTGTGGCCTGGCTATGTGGCTGGCGGCCATTTTGTGAAGGCAGGCAGTGTGCTTCTGCATTAGGCCTGCATGTCTTTCCTTTGTTCCTCTTGGCTTATTGCTTCTATCCATTGTCAGCTGCAGCTCCCCGAATGCTGAATCCCACGTGATGGACAATGCCGAACCCGGGTCCGTTATATTTGTATTTATTTTGTTCTTCTTCTTCTTTCCTATCCCTCCTGAGTGTGCTGTACACTAGTACACCAACCATGAAAGCCCTTGTTTTTGTCAAAGTCTCAAAATGTCAACACTGTATTGTTATGTTTTTTAATAACTGAGGTAATAATATTAATAACACTAACAAGTGTGACCACACACTAAGTTATATATTATATTTGTTTGTTTGTACTATTAGTAATTGAACCAAAACAATGAATGCCCCATTTCACTGATGTTCTTCTTGTTTCTTAGCTTTTAGGTGCACAAAAGAGGAGGAGACGTCATCACCCGTTGAACTGTCGGACAGAATTCCTGCTGCGCACGACATCACGTGACGTGTGACCACAGAGATCTCTTCAACTAGTGCCACTGCGTGCTGCTGACATCTTCAAGATGGCCCCAAAGAAAGGTACCCAGGTCCAGTACCAAGAAAGTTGCCAGTGAGAAGAAGGCACTGCCACTTACCAAGACCAGTATGTTGCCCACGACCTTTTGAAAACAAACATTGTACCTGCAGCAGCGGTGTCTGGGGAGCAAGCTGGGAGCGGCATCCCCGTATCAGTGGACCCACCCCACTAACCTAGGCCGAACCCTATGTCTGTTGCAGAGGCAGTCAGTCTAATCACGAGTCCAACGCCGACGTGCAGTGATGTTGAAATTGACTCATCGTTATCACAAAGCAGTACCCAATTAATACAGTGAACTCAGATAAGTGGGCAACAACAGCCGCAACCACCCCCAATAGTTGTGGTTCCTCCTGAAGTAGGGGCAGTCCAGGAGATCGAGTTTCCTGCAGAGGAAGAAGAGCAAGCCACCCTTACTGAAGATCCATTGTCTTCCAGATCCTGAGCAAGGAAAAGGAGGGTTAGTCCATCAACTTCTTTTCCAAGCCCCCTTTCTAATGACACCACTTGGATCCCACCTTCATCTGAGTTGGAGACACGCCACGCCAACGAGATAATGCTAGGGAAAAGGAAGGTTCCAGAAAACCTTAGAGTTATTGAGGTAGATGTAGAAGAGGAGGATAATGATGATGACAAGCCAGTCATCATGGACATTAGTCCCGCCCCAGTGGAGACCGACATTATCCCATCCCAAATTGCTGTGAGGGATGTGGCACGGATACAACCTGCACAGATAATACCACCAACACCACCTACAGCTTCCATATCTCGCCGGCAGCGACCTACATCCACCACAACCTCCTCAGTAGAAGTAGGTACTGCAGAGAGTCAAACTTCACGTCCACCTACCAGTTCATCCGGCATTGCAAGTGGCACCAGCAGCGCCAGAACGTTGACCTTCCCAGTTTGAGACTGGTTTTCGGTTAGCAGGAATGAGGTGAACATTGCTATATGCTCCATTTGTGGACAAGGTGTTAGTCTGGGATAAACTTGGTACAAACTATGGTACCGGAGGCCAAACAACCCATTTGAAAAAACGCCACTTGATCCAGTGGGAGGCGCACCTTAGCAGCCAAAAAATTGCACCCATTTTGTTAATGGGGATGAACAAGTAGAAGATTCGAACACGGTGGAAGGTGAACAAGAGGGAGACATGTTTTCTGGTACACAAGTAACCCTGTCCCCAGCAGTGCAGTGGTACCGCCCACATCCTCATCAGCAACATCGCAGAGGCACAAGAGTAAGGCTGAGACACCAAAGGGTCTCAGGCAAGAAAGTACCGCAATTCAAAAACGTGCGTACCATTCTCAGCATGTTTAGTTTGAAGGGGCAGTAAGAACGCAACCACCCAACGGCACGTTTGTACAATGCGAAGTTGGCTAAAATGTTAGCGCTGGACCTCCTCCCTTTTTCTTTTGTGGAAGGGGTGGGTTTTCTTGAATTTGTGACAGCCATCTGCCCAAAATGGAAAGCTCCTACCGGTCCTATTTTGCCAGAGTTCCTGTTCCAGCACTACATCACGACGTGCTGGAATTGCTTGGAGAAGCTTTGCAGCAGAGTGCTGTTCACACTATCCACCTGACAACAGACATGTGGATTAGTTGCCAAGCCACTGATTACATTTGCATTACTGCACACTGGATCTTTTTTGTGGAGGTTAGAGAAAATACATCAGCAGCAGGTGTTGTTGACACTGCTGAGATTTTTAATGCCACTTGGAAACCTGCAACTGTAGCCATGCTCGCCATGGAGAAACCTCATACTGCTGCAAACATTTTGGAAGACTTTGACAGCAAGGTCTTTGAATGGCAGCGACCAAGAGGGTTTACCATTGGTTTTGTAGCCACAGACACTGGCAGTAATACAATTAAGGCCATGGCAGACGGTGGCTATTTCAGGGTCCTGTGTTTGGGGCACTGCATTAACATCATTGTTCAAGACTTTCTGAAAAATAAAGACTGAGTCAGCAACTTACTGACCACCAGCAGAAGAATCTGCACACATTTCAGCCATTCTTTTAAAGCCCGGAAGTAGCTGAGGATCATTCAACATGATAATAGAATGCCAGTTAAAGCACCTACCCAGGAGGTGCCAAAACGTTGGAACTCAACTTATTACATGCTTGAACGTCTGTTTGAGTAGTACAGACCAATCAATGAATATATCATGCAAAGAGGGGATGCTACTGTGAAAGGCAAGATCAGTTAAATTCCTGACAGAGATGCTACTTCCTTTCGAGTTCTTCACACGTGAAGTCAGCAAGGAGGACTGTACTATGCACCAATCTATCCCATTGTTGCACATGCTACAGGAACAGCTGAAGGGGGTGTCTGCAATGTACGCAAGTGTAGAGGAAAAGAAAACATATGAGTTGGTGGATAGCTAAACCCTTCGCTTATCTGAAAATACAAGGGTGCAAAGAGGCATTTCGTCATGCAACCATTACATTTGTGCCACAATTCTAGATCCACGGTACAAACCAGTACTGCACATTTTCATTTCTTTTTCAGAAGGGATGTTGGCTACTACAAAACTTGGATAGCTGCAGAAGCCAGTCGCTTAGAAAAAGAACGGCTGGGAATTAGAGGCCCGCTACTCCAGGCCACAACAAGTACTGCAGGGCAGCCTGCTTCAAGTTCAACTTCAGAGCCTGAGGGTAGTGCGGTTGGCTCACAGCAGTCAAAACCACCAACAGCTCCAAGAACAACAACAAGAACAGGAGCATCAGCCCCACCAATATCTGCACAGGAATGGTTTCTACAGCAAGGGCTTGTTAGGTCCAGTGCTGAGGCAAAGACAAAAGAGGTCAAGCAAAGCGGAGCGCCCCTGAGGATTGAGTGGATGGTCCTGGCCTAGCTGGCAGACCCAACAGAGGTCTACATTGATCAAAACCCATTGCTGTATTGGTATGGGAAAAGGCGCCAATGGCCAGTGCTCAGCAGGCTGGTGATAAACTATCTGACTTGCCCTGTCGCAAGTGTCTCTTCTGAGCGTGTTTTTCAGTGCTGCTGGTGCTATTCTGACAGTGAGAAGGACCAGTCTCTTGACCAAAACCATGGAGAGGTTAACCATGATCAAAATGAATCAGCACTTTATACCACCAGACTACACCATACATGAAGTAGCACAGCAGGAAGATGATGACTGTGACTCAGGTGAAAGCAGTGTGTTAGGTGACCTACTTCTGGGCGAACCACCAGAGTTTGAGGATGAGCTCTACTTCCCTGACAACTAGACTCTTTCAATTTCCAGTTACTTTCTTTCTTTCTTTGACTCCTCTTCCCCCCCTAAAAAAAAAGATTTAGCTAGAACATTATTTACTTTATTATTTGTGTGTGTAACTGTTTTTGGTTCACAAATCCATCCCCACCGTCTTACTCTTGTTATTACCGGATCAGAGTCACAACTGTGTGCAGTCAATGAAGAAGTAAAGTCCACTCCTGACTCGCCCAAAATCCATTTCTCTCAAGCCACACATTGGATAGAGAATTCAAACAAATGTGTGCCTGCCTCCAAACCTCGGCCCTGACTATCTAGCTATCCTTTTTTAACCTAGAGGTAGTGCCCCAGAAGAACACTCGGGAAAATGATGGCATGCATTGCGCAATGAGTGATTGTTTTTTGTTGTGAATGTCTGTTCTACAAAGTGACACAAGTCAATTTTTTCCTTCTTGTTGTTCAATAACAAAATTGTACTACTACAGGCAGATCCATTGCATTTTTTAAATCAGGAGTGGACGAGTCTGGCAGACTCACTCGGGAGTTGGACACTCTTGGTACGGACTTGTATTTGGACACCATGACCATCATACTCGCAGTCAGAGTCAGGTCAGGAGGATCAGAGATGATTGATGGAATAACTCAGGGCTTGCCACCAGAAGAAGATGGATTTTTTCACATTCACTGAAACCAACCGATTAGGATGATTGATGATGACTTTGAAGTGACCTAAAGGTAAACAACAACAGAGATCAGACCTACATGTCTGTGTAGTGGTGGTGGGAGGTGAGTGTGGTGTGACTAACAGTGGTGAATTGATTTTTTTTTAACTTCATTTGGAAAATACTATGTTGCTTTGCGTATACTATGTATGTATGCTCAGTGCTGTCTGGCTCAAATCTGAAGCTAAGTGGAGTTTGGTTGTGGGTGGCCTGTTTTGGAGGAAACTGCCATAAACAGAGTCTGATTTAGCCATGCTGCCTCCTTAAGCAGTTTAGGTTTTGTTTTCTCCTCGTTTTTAAAATATCCTTTTTGTTTTTCCATCTACAGGCCCTTTACTCACACGTACCATACCAAATAGCATCCGCCAGGCACCAAAGATTCACGGGCGGACAGTCCAATAGGAATACAGAGAAGCAACTCGCAATATATACAGTATCTTTTTTTTCTCTTCAATCATTACGACTGTGTGTGTTGTGTTTGTTTGTATTTTTATTCTTACAGATCATGTAATTATATTTGCTATCTTTCTAAGCCTGGTACAACAGAACATAAACATAATGTATATAACTTGGGTTTCTGTGGGGGCAGACAGACAATTGCATAATTAATATACTTCCCTGTACTCGTCTAGTACCACTCGTCATCATGCATGCATTTCCTTTTCCTCCCATAACAGATTTATGATGGTTGGCTGCCAAGATGAGTGTTGTCCATGTGTAGTGTTTGTCTTTGTCAAACCTTTCCCTCAATCCCTCTTCCCAACCATTCATCAAACCCCTAACCCTCTTCCCCCAGGCTGTGTGATTTATTACGATGTGACTTAATAATTTTTCCACCATTTATTGATCGCACACTTGGTGGGGCGGATGTGGGGAAAGCAACATAACAACTCAGTGCAGGGTGAGGAGGATCTTATTCCTAACTAAGCTCATACTGGCAGTATATATTCTACAATATCCACCCCAGCCAGTACAGTGTATGATATTTTTTTCCAAAGGAACATTTCTCATTGCCAGCATCATCATTCAGGCACTGTATTTATTGGCGTCTTAGCCGGTTAAGTTTGTCCACTTCGTACAGTTCGTAGTAGCTCAACATTGTTCTGATTAATTCCTTTTTTCATTGCTTATCATACTCTTTTCTTGTGTCTGAGACTGAGTCTGTTTTAGTAGTCTAGTCTCTGGTCAATGTCATCAATCTTGCATATAATAATAACGGCATTAACCTAGTTTGTTTTATTTCAGTTTGTTAACTTCCCGTTCGATGAATAGACCCCATTCTCCTGGTCCTTATCCTACAGTTCTAGTTTGCCTAGGAGGGTGTGGAACATTGCTTCAGTTCTGATGAGTTTGCCTTCAATATCAAAAGAAACACTAGCAATGCATGCTGCTACTACTACCACCACCATGATGGCACCTAGGGAAACCATGGAGCCCTTGCTTCATCTAATCAGGTAAGAGAAGTGAACTGTGGTTGATTGATCATTGTTGAACGGCAATCATTCTATACAATGGTATATCACCCCCCATCATCTCTGAGTCCTTGATGGTTAATATTATTATATAGTAGTAGCAGAGTAGACTGCAGAGACTAGGAGAGAGTAGTAGGACAAGGGAGGGTACCGCATCACTATTTTGTTCACACTATCAGCAGACTCTTAAAACTGGCTGTGGCAAAGGCAGCACTTAGAAGTAGAACCATCAATAAGCCCACCACATTTAAAAAAAATAATTAAAAATCATAAAATATAAAAGTATGACAATTGTATTATTCCCTGAACATAATACAAAACCCACATCTGGCCCACTTCTCTCCCTAAACCCAACCAATGCCCAAGTAGTGTCCAAGAAATGTCCATAAATAAAGAAAAACCCAACAATCCCCCAAATGCCACCCACCCACCCAAAAACAAATTAAAAAAGGGGCTGAAGAGAGCACTAACGGCGGTTTAGGAAATTCTGGAGGTGCCTCTCCACCCGTTCCTGGCTGGCTTCAATATCCACCAGCCTTTTTATGATGCAGCGCTCATAATGGCAGAAATAAGGGGGAGCAGCAGTGCTGGTGGAATGATGGGGGCGACGGCGGGCAACCATTGGACCGCGGCAACCGTGTGGTGGGAGGGTGATTGTTGGGGCCTGGCTGAGGCCCGTGGCATCTGCAGCAGTTTCTGCCTCATCCTCCTCGGCCACCAGCCGCTGGTACTCGGCCCTGATAGCCTCCATTTTCCGCCATCGGGTCCGGGCTGCAATCCCCTGCCTGGTCGGTGGAACAGCAGGAGTAGCTACATATCAAGAAAGAAAAAAGTCAAGTTATAAACAATGCTCTTATCAAAACACATGGAAAATTATGCCATGGGTATTGAGGGAGGTGACTGATGATGTTTGTGTAGAAAGGATGCATAATGTTGTGCTTGAAAACTACGGAGAGTCCAGGGAGGAGTCTGAAATACCACCTCCTCAACCATTTGAATAAAAAAAAGTAAAGGTGAGACTAACAACACTACAGAGGAGCACCATAGTTCCTTATTCTCCTTCCCAAGGCTTTTTACATTCATCACTGCATTGTTCTTCGAGTATTTTATTTTTTATTCTTCACCCATGGCTTTGCTACTCACCACCATTTAAGTTTTACATTCTCTCAATCCACTCTTCACCATTGAAACTACCCATCCATCTATATAGCCATCCATCCAAAATTGCAAACATGGCTCTCTGTCTCACTTTAGTCTCATGATTTCAAGTACAAACCTTTCAGCAACATACATTTGTCATTTGACATTTACCCACCCATGTGTCCTTAAGTTTATTTCAATCAAAAGAAATGACCACAGGATTCTAATCACCCACACAGGCAGGCATCGTTTCACACATACACTTTCACCCACTCAGGCAAGCTTCGTTCCTACCCGTATACCAACCTTTCATCCATCCTTTACCCACCCATGCATCCTAGCTATCAGCCACCTATAGTACTATTTATGCATCCAGTGCTTTCTTTCACCCACATATCCTTCGCTTTCAGTCATATTTAATACATTTCATCCAACCTTTCCCCTCCCATGCTTCACATAGTTCAAAGTCTTGTTCTTGAAACGTTTTCTGCTGAGTTGAAGATAGGAGCGGCCATTAGTTACTCAGCTCAGTATCAGCTCCTGCTGTGTTTACCTGTTGTTCACAAGTCAACAAGACTGCACCTTTACAGTGAGCTTATAATTATAATTAATTGTCGATAATAAGCAACCAATATGACTTAACACCGCCCACCACTGCTGCTGACTCACCTCCTTCTCCTGCCGCATCTGCAGACTGGCTGGTGCCGTCTATGCTGGCCCCCTGAAGAACAATCTCGGGATTTGGCTATATGGCAGCAAGGCCAAGCCTCATATTATCCAAAAAACAAGAACGGTGCCAATGCTGCACTTAACTCTATTAGAGATTGGACCATGAACTGAATGAAACAGTTTCACTAACAACCACTTTTTCCATTGGGTTTAATCCAAAATATTTTCATACATTACATTTATCTTTTCTCTGTTAACAACACATGATTTCGGCATAATGATTTTGACATATCAAAAGAGAGGAAAAAACATTACAACATTAATATCCACATTTATATATACTGATTTTTGAACATTAGCGCGACACCACCACTTTCATACAACAGTCACCCATATATACTCATCAAACACACTCATCAGACGTGCTCAGTAGACATTGTTTATGACAGAAAACATAATTAAATGCAGTAAATGGACATAAGGCCATCAAAAGCATAAATTAACACAGTTATGATACACTGCATTCTATTGTATAGAAATGATTGGCCAGAAGTGAAAAGGTCTACGCGTTTCGAATCCCTTCACATGTGGGGATTCTCATCAGGACCAACACTTGCTGCAGCTGAATGTTTGCAAGAAAAACTTTCAAAGTTATTTCTAAAACCATCAAATGACTCGTCAAGCTGTTGTGATGTCGAAATACTGGATTCCAACCATAATGGCGCCGCACGCCCGGAATGAGGAGTTATGATTTATCACGATCTTCTCGAGAGCCTACATAAGTAATTACAAAGGTCTAACTTTGCACCAAAGGCTCGGTCATTGCTGGACTAGTAACACAGCAGTTCAAAGACTTTTCAGACTCTGACGCCTATGTCGATTTACTGCATTTAATTATTTTTTCTGTCATAAACAATGTCTACTGAGCACGTCTGATGAGTGTGTTTGATGAGTATATATGGGTGACTGTTGTATGAAAGTGGTGGTGTCGCGCTAATGTTAAAAAATCAGTATATATAAATGTGGATATTAACGTTGTAATGTTTTTCCCTCTCTTTTGATATGTCAAAATCATTATGCCGAAATCATGTTTTGTTAACAGAGAAAAGATAAATGTAATGTATGAAAATATTTTGGATTAAACCCAACGGAAAAAGTGGTTGTTAGTGAAACTGTTTCATTCAGTTCATGGTCCAATCTCTAATAGAGTTAAGTGCAGCATTGGCACCGTTCTTGTTTTTTGGGTCTATGCTGGCCCCGGCACTGGTGGGTCGATGCGGATAGGAAAAAAAAATACACATTTCTTAGATGCCAGATACACCTCCCTGATTGTTTTATGGCAAAATTAAAAAACACAACACACATCATTAACTACAATCTGGATACATTACAGACAGTATCTTCTATAAAACATATCAGGATGAACATTTTGTTGTTGGAAAGATTCCTCCCACACATGGTGCACAGTCATCAGTTAATCAACTGCTGCTAATATAATACTAGGCTTAGCTAATAAGAAGACACAACTTTGGGATGTCCAATGTGACAATTGCCACTCTCTTCTTTTAGTGATTGTAAGCCTGCTCATCAATTACTTGTGTAGAATACCTTAGTTGAGCACTAGGCAGTCGACAAAAGGGTAGAGGGAAAACTGACTGAAAAAGCAGAAGAAAGGAAGCTACAGAGTAGACAGACTAGTAATTAGAGACAGTTTGATGTGAAGTAGAGAAACTTGATATATATATATATATATATATATATATATATATATATATATATATATGTAAATAGGATAAAGCAGGGCAATCAAGAATTTAGAAATGGATACATCGAAGAGGATTTGGAAAAATAATATATAAACGAATAGACGTTACATTATTCAACAAGCATTGGCATAGGGTTTTGGGACCTTATAAGTGTTTAGTTATGCAACTGTTGCATGGCTAAACACTTATAAGGTCCCAAAGGCGAGACCTATTGGCTATGCCAATGCCTGTTTTTTTATTTCTTTAGCGCCCCGATTCTGAACAGCAGGCAGCCTCAATGGCGGTAGGTGTGCCTTGTTCATGAAATGTATATTTTTAGGACTTTTTCATGCAACGCGCAGTGGTTCGGGTCCAGGTGGAAATCTGCTTTGCAAGAGTCGCACACACATGAAAACAGCCGCACTATAATATTCATGGCTCAGCAGGTATTCTCGGCTCACCGTATTGAGATGAGGTTTTGGATAGCTTGTTAAGTCTCTTGTTTCACACAGTTCAGTACATTGATGTGTAATAGTGTAAGACAAACCACAACTGCACCAACTAATGTACTATAATGCATCGCGCTGCAGAGATGCAGAGATGCCGGACCATTACCATGTGTTTCATGCACTGGAAATGTCCATATCCTGTAGGGATCAGCGCATAAAAAAAGAACCGGAAATAAGAGCCGCTATTTCTGATTCTAAAACCGCTTTGACACTTAATCGCTTTCTCGTATCCTATTGTATAAAATGAATCCTCTTTCCGTGAGTCTGGGCTCAGGAAAAATGTGGGCACATTGGTGGTGGAAGGGAGCAACTCGATGCGGACACACAAAAGGAAAGAGAAAGACGCATGTCCTCTTACTGAGTGCTAAAAGTCAAATGCTATGGAAACATGCAAATGAAAACTAGCCCTGTGGTGGGGGAGGGACAGTTGTGAGAGGCGCCATGAGGAAACAATCTCTCGGCATGCTGTGGTGGGGGAGTGCATTCCAGGCGGGGGAGCGGACCCTTTGAAGTATGATGCCGAGGCTGCGGCTACACGTGCACGCGCCAGTGGGCTGAAGCGCTTCCCCAAACGGATTGCATGGCGGCACGATGCACGTGATTGTGCGCGTGCTCACCATGCAATCCACTTTTGGGAGCACTTTGAAATGCCCCTCTTACTAGAGTCTCGCATAGCGATTGCGTAAACGCAATAGCTAGGCGAGACCTAAAAAGGAGCAGAAATATTAGGGGAATAAATATATTAATGTTAACACCAGGAGGACTTACTGGGGCCAGCAGAGCCATCGGCTGAGGGACCTCTGGGAGGCACCTCCAGCTCCCGGACCCTCACCCGCCTCAGTCCTCTTCTTGCCCCTGGATGCTGATGTAAAACATAAAGACAAAGAAAGATTAGTGGTATAATAAATATCTCCCCAAAATATATTTGACAGGCAAAGGCAATCGAAATTCCATTGAACTTTTCTAAATCAGATCAACTAGTAGTAGTATATTGCAGACCGTCCTATCCTATTAAAAATGTACAAAACCTACCTACCTAGTCCACTCCTATTCCAAATTTAGTCAACTGCATTTTGGAATTACTAATAATAAAATGCAACAAATCATGATGTTTCAAGTTTGCTTCTGCTCAAATCTCATTAGCAATCTCTCAGTCTCAAGTCAACCCCCTTTGACAGGCCAAGGCACTAATCACTAAGGCCCTTATTATACTGATTACAATGATGTTGGGCAGACGCCATTGGGGTTCTGGAACCATCCGACCTTAAGTTGGCGCCGCGGTCACGAGGACCGCACTAGTCTACAATGAATCAATGCAATCGCCCATAGGGCGGTTGCAAGCCTCCATTTGTCAATGGAAGCTTGTGTGGCAGCCGAAAAAGACTTGCAGCACAAGCTTCCATTGAAAAATTGATGTTGTTGTTCACAAACATCACTGCACCGTCCGTGTGGTATTGGCATATGCATGCACCATGCGGCTACGACATTACAAATAACTAATTACAGAACGTCTTATATAATCATCACTAATCACATCAGCCCAAGAGAGTGTCAACAAGTATGATTCAATAATTAGGTTAGGTGGTTAGCGTGTGGTAAATAATTTAATTACCGGGACTTAATTTGATACAGAAACATAATAAAATAGCTCAGTAAATAAGAGGCAGAATCCGTGGTATTAGAGGTTCGGAATGGGATTTATTCCAATGGTCGATTATAATCGGTTGCTCCAAGTTCCATCACCACGAAGGTTCAGGAAGTGAAGTACATACATTATTGATAATTATTCACTTTTATACAATAGGCATTACAGTGAGGCCAATGCAAGAGGCGTAACAATTGATAGCAAAGATAACATTTCACATGCGTAGCATAAAGAGGCGTAATTGGGTGTAACAAGGAAAACGTCATTGGTTATGATGTCACATATGGGTGGACCTATGAAATAATTTCGCAATGTCAGCAGAAATACTTGGCAGAGATGCGTGCGCAGCAGTATGACGTGTGATTGACGTGCAACTAGGGGGTGAAGGGGACTTGACATTTAGCTCTACATGTGGCGACAGAAGTCTGGAGGGTCAAGTCAACCTAATCCCAAATCATATCTAACATCCTATGTTTAAAGAACTATGTTATCCAGAAGAGAGGTCTCTTAGAGTAGAATCTTATTCTATACTGACTATACTGACTGTTAGTGCGTGTACAAGCGTCTAAGTGTCTACACTAGATGCGAGGGCAGGAATCTTCCATAGTAACAGGGCTATGAATTACTTGCATAAAGACAGAGAAACCGGGCCTTTGCTCGGTAGCTGGAAGAATGTTTACTGAAACTACTAGACAGGAATGCATTGGGCAGGGAACGGAGCAGATAATTTCGAAGGTGAAATACAGTTCTTGGCAGGCAGCAAGCTGATGTCAGGCTTCGTGAGCCGCGCAGGGAATGAGACAAAGTTCATGGTCACAGATGCAGGCTCAGACTGGAGCTTCAGAGGCAGAAAGCAAGAAAAACTTGATGACAGAATCAGGGCCTACTCGTCTGAACTGTAAAATGGCATAAGTGAACCATATAAAGGCGGTGGCCTTTTGTACTTAGGAATGGAATATCCGGCTCATTCATGGCGGATCTGAAAGAGGACATGTTAACGGTGGACGCACATGTATTTGCGTCTTCATAACTGGAACTGGAGGGAACATACATGTACTTGTAACATGCACATAGAACCGTTGGGGTCCAAGATAGGGGACATAACTGACCAGAAAAATCCATATTTCCACATTCCCTCCTTGTCCCCTACTTGCCCGTCAAGAGATATCAATCTTCATTAATCCATTGATCTGTTAATATAGCATCATTTGTTCTTCTTTCTTCTTCCGGGATTTTGAACGAAAATCTTGATGTGGAATACACGATGTGGCACACAGACCACAAATCGCTGGTCCACATTGCAGGCATAGACAGCAACTGAATAGTATGAGAAGGCCAATACCTAGGAAGGATAGAACTCTCCATCCCCAGGCTGATAACACGCTCCAAAACCAACCGGACCAAGTCCAGGTGCCTGGATTCTGGTGTATCTGGCTTACAATCTTATGAAGGCGGGTTATAGCTTTATATACAGATGGCGAATTTTCTGGTATGAAAATGCAACAGCTTGATCCGATGACCCTACAAGCTCCGCCCCTATCGGCCAGGATGACGTCAAGGACAAGACGATTTTGAAGCACAACAATCCGCATAGCAGACTGCTCTTCTGTTAAATTGCCTAAGGCGGAAATAGTTTCGTTCACTACTGCTTCAAGGGTTCTAGTTAATCTACGTATCAGCTTACTATTGGTAACGGTACCTATATAGGGAAAGAGACCTTTATTGAAATCTGTGTATTTTTCCCATGCTGTTTCAGTGTAATCGACAATTGGGAGATCTCTCCTTTCTCTATTGTGTACTAAATGAGTATTTCTGTGATAATCAGGAGGAGCTAGAAAAACAGGTGGCAAAAGGAATCCAATGTAGCAGGTACCATCCCAATCTAGAGGCAAACGTACATAGGCCGTCTGACCACATATGAAATAGGAATGGCGGAAAGCTCTAAATGTAGACTTGCCTTGATCACTAAATTCTACTACAGTGGTGCATCTACTATGGCCCATATGTATGGAACCATTCTTTCTTACACATAATTCACCTTTTACTGGAAATATTGACATAGCGGGCAAAATTGGAGTAGCTTCGGATTCGACATTTAGGATCATAAGATTAAGCGTAAAATTACCTAATCCATATACTTCATTTTCTAGATCAGTTCCTGTTCTCTTGGGAAGTCCCTCCTTGTTAGGGTAGCAGACTTTAAGTAAAACTAAGTTCAAATTTCCCCATACCCAGTTGTCTTGATAAACTGCAGAATTTGAATCTAGGGAATTAATTAAACTAAACCATGCTCCACAGGAGCCGTTGTGTGTGAATGAGTATGGAAAAAGAGGTAGAATTCCTTTATAATTCTGATAGGGAGGGAGTCGGCCACATATCCAACAATTTGTAGCATTGCTAACCTGATGGGAATGATGTAACATACTAATAAAAGTGTTATTGCGCAGCGCAAATCTATACGATAATTCATGCGGGGATAGGTCACTAAAAGAATGTTCAGCAGTAACGTTATAAACATGTCTAGAAATAGGGTAATATATGTGCAACAATATACTTGCAGTAATTATTAAGAAACTTAGGAAAAACAAAATTAATAACGTCACTGTACAATGACTACGCAGTGATTTACAGTACGCCTGTCGTTTCAACATTTTTCGGGTGCATTCTCTATTCAGGTCCAAGGGATACATGTCAGAGACAATTCAACCGCTTCACCTCGGAGAGGACTTAAACAATCAAATTGCTTGACTGATTGGACCTGAGTTTTAGTTTATAAAGTTCGGAATTACTCTTTTCAACAAAAGGAAGTTTTGAGTCAATGGGTGAAGACACACGAGGTGTGGTATTCACATCCGCTGGTAGTCCATGAAATTTCTTGATATGACTTGAATGAATCCAGCCTTTTCTGCCCTCGATCTTCACGGCTGTCCTTGTGGTGAGCAAGACCAATTTCGGTGACTTCCACCTAGGATCCAGCTGAGTCTTTCGATCAAAGTTCCTCACTAAAACGAAATCCCCCGGAATTACGTCATGAGGTTTCACCTCAGTGTTGTCAGGAAAAGCTGCAGCTACCTGTGAACGACAAGATTGTAGTGCAGACATCAAGGAAGCCAAATAATCTGTCAGCATATTACAGTCAATATCAGTTATTTTGCGTGGTATAGGCGTCCCCCACATATTTGGTGGTCTGCCAAAGATCACCTCATACGGGGATAGCCCTGTTCGAGAGTGTGCTACCATTCTTGTGTAAAAGAGTGCAACTGGTAACGCTACTACCCAGTCGACACCTTTCTCTCTGCATATTTTGGACAATCTAATTTTCAGGGTCTGATTATGTCTTTCTACGAGACCTGCTGCTTCGGGGTGTCGGACACAGTGGAATTTCCACTGATAGCCTAACAAAAGTGAAACGTGTTTCATTAATTCGGATGAGAACGGCTGGCCGTTATCTGAGTGAACAACACGTGGTAAACCGTATCGTGGGAAGAATTCTCGAACTAACTGTTTGGCAGTAGTCGGGGCCGTGTAATCTGAAACCGGGTATGCCTCTGTCCAACGGGAAAGAGCACAGACAACTACGAGAACATATTTGAATCCTCGACATCGTTCCATCTGGATATAATCCATCTGGAGGACTTCAAAAGGGTGATCAGGAGGCTGAAATCCACCCTGTTCTACGGGAACGCTTTTTCCTGGGTTGAACTGACAACAGATCATACAGGTACGAACTTTTTGTTTGGCTGCAGCTCGTAAATGTTTATTGAGCCAAATGTGTTGAATGCTGTCTAGCATAGCTTTTTCTCCTAGATGTGCTGGACTATGTGCAGTGTTAATTATAACCTGGACCATTGAATCAGGAAGGAACCACACAGACTTTTCCTTCATCAACCATCCTTGATCCGTTTGGATCCCTCCTAATTCAGTCCATTTCTTTATTTCGTCTGGTGTAGCATGTGTCTGTATATCAATTACGTCAAGAGTAGGATCTTTAACCGTCATACAATGTGTTGGCGTCGGGACTATTGTCTTTGTCATGTCGGATGTTTGAGTTTGAGCAGTCTGTTTAGCTGTTCTGTCAGCTAGATCATTGCCTTGAGAAATGATATCAGTAACTTTCGTATGAGCTTTACATTTCATAATTGATATTGCAGTGGGTAGATGTATTGCATCTAATAAAGCATGAATGAGGGGTCCGTGCTGAATGTGGGCACCGTGAGAAGTTAAATAACCTCTCTCTCGCCACAGCACGCCGAAGTCATGTACAACTCCGAATGCATAACGTGAATCAGTGTATATGTTGACTTTTTTATTTGTGGCTTGAATACAGGCTTGTGTCAGAGCGACAAGCTCTGCTGCTTGAGCGGACAAGGTATTTATGCAATTTGTTTCAATGATTTCAGTGTCTGTTGTGACTGCGTAAGCGGACACTAGTTCTCCTGTACCTTTTCTCATACATGAACCATCTACATACAACGTCAGGTCTGGGTCTGACAATGGGACATCTGTCAAGTCTTGTCTGGGTTTCGTCGTGATTGTAATAACATCAATACAGTCATGAGCTAGTGGGTCTGTTCCATTTACAGGTAAAAGTGTGGCAGGATTCAATGTGTTACAACGTCTGATTTCTATATGTGGCTGAAACAGTGTTAGTTCGTACCCTGTAAGTCTTGCTATAGTCAAATGTTGTGTTTGCGTTCGATTCACAAGAACCTCCACTGCATGTGGTACTTGTACTGTCAATGGATGTCCTAACACTATGGCATCGCTTTGTCTGATTGCTAAAGCTGTCGCTGCCACTGATTTCAGGCACGCAGGCAGAGCCTGAGCTACGGGATCTAATGTACTAGAAAAATAAGCACACGGTTTGTGTGATCCTGCTTGTTCCTGTGTGAGTACTGACAAAGCAGTACCTTCTCGTTCTGTAACAAAGAGTGTAAAATGTTTTCTGTAACATGGTGTTGCTAAAACAGGTGCTTGGCATAGAGCTTTCTTTAAGCTTTCAAAAGCTTGTGTATGTTCCTGAGTCCAAGGGAGAACAGTCGATGTGGCTGCCTCCTGTGCTGTCAACTGAATGAGTGGTTTTGCTAGAAATGCATACTGAGGGATCCACTGCCTACAATATGAAGTGAGGCCTATAAAAGCCCGCACCTCCTTTTGTGTCTTGGGTATTGGCATGTTAGCTATTAACTGAATGCGGTCGGGTGTAAGCTGCCTTCCCTCCTTGGACAGCGAGTGTCCAAGATAAACAACTCGCTGGACACAGAATTGCAGCTTAGAAGGGGACACCTTGTGCCCCTTTTCGGCTAGAAATCGTAAAACTGTCAGTGATGCTTTCTCACATTCGGGTTCGCTTCTAGCGGTGATCAGCAGATCATCGACATATTGAAGCAAGGCAGTGCTAACTGGCATGTGGATACTGTCGAGTTCTCGTTTCAGTGCTTGGCTATAGATGCTGGGGCTTTCTGTAAATCCTTGAGGTGCGCGTGAGAATTTGAAGCTACGTCCATTTAAACTAAATCCGAACAAATATTGGCTTTCCGGATCTATTGGGACGCTGAAAAAGGCATTTTTGAGATCAATTACAGTAAAGAATGTTGCTTCGGAATCAATAGCTGTCAGTAATGACGAGATATCTGGGACCACAGGGAATTGTGGCACAATGCATTTGTTCAATTCGCGCAAATCAATAACCAATCGATA
Source organism: Triturus cristatus (assembly GCF_964204655.1). Taxonomy (NCBI): domain Eukaryota; kingdom Metazoa; phylum Chordata; class Amphibia; order Caudata; family Salamandridae; genus Triturus; species Triturus cristatus. Next base: position 643,960,879 of record NC_140594.1, on the reverse strand, counting down.
TACTGGCGGGGCCTTCGGATCTGTTCGTTTAAGAATCGGAATTATCGGTGAATTACATACATTGGAGTCTGTTTCTACAACCACTCCTTGGGCAATGAGCTCGTCAATGATTTGTAGTAAAGCCACTACAGCATCTGGTGGTAACTTGTATTGTCGCATTCGTGGTAGTACCACTCCTGCCTTTAGTGTAACTCGATATGGTGTAATATTCATGCACCCAACATCAGTAGGGCCTTGTGCCCATAGATGTGTAGGTAAAGTCTGTAGTCGGGGATCCATGTCTCTAGACACATAGTGACCTTTAAAATCACGTAAAAACAATCTTACTCCTTCCGGAGAACAACATATTATAGCTCCTAGAGCTTTCAGTGTTTTTATACCTAACAAGTTTTCTGGACAGGATTTAGTGAGCAATAAATCTGTAGTTCGGGTCAAAGGTCCTATCGTAAGTGGAAGAGGCTGTGATACTTCATTAACAATAGGTTTTCCTGAAAAACCAAGGGAAATATTCTGTGAGCCTGAGAGGGGTGCCCCTGGAACTTCACTACGTTTTATGGTTGTTCGACTTGCCCCTGTATCGAGTAAAAATTTTCTGTCTTGACCTAATAATTCACTATGTACATAAGGTCCTTCTTGGTCTACAGGGATCTCGATAAGGGGTAAGTCAACTTCCCTCTCTAGGCTGTTTCATGCATATCGTTGATAATCAGGATAGTCATACTGTGCGGTCTGGTACAGCTGTCGTGTCGTGGTTTGTGTGGCAGCAACAGGCAGCGCAGGTGCAGCTGGCACAAACTGTATAGACTGTTGCGGAGCTGGCATGGACTGTGCATGCTGCAAGGCTCCTTGTTCATTCTGATCCTGTCTAAGTGGCCGTGGTCTTTCTTTTGTAATACCTGTGGCGATATTACGCTTCAGGACTGGACAATCGTGTACATAATGACCTGGTTGTTTACAATAGTTGCATGTCCCTTTTACAGGTCCTGCTGAATCACCGGAATGTGCCGTACCCTTTTTATGTCCTTCAGCTGGAACTGTCTGGGAGACTAGCATTTTCATTTTCGTGTCTTTCATGCGTCTTTGTTCATGATCTTGTTCCTCTCTAATTCTATTGTGATGATACTGTAACATTTGTAACATTTGTGATGGGGTGTTACCTTGCCAGGTACTCTCGAATTTTAATACTCTATTCTTCACTTGGGGCAAGGAATTTTCAACTAATTTTGTCACAAACAGATGTGGGTATGATTCGCTACTTGCTTTTATGCCACTATTTATACCAAAACATTTTTCAAATCGTGCATAGAAATCACTAGTGTCTTCATCTTGCTTTTGTTTACAGGCTGAAATTGCACCCCAGTCTTCCTTTTTCGTGGTTAATAAACGTGGCAGTACCTGTACTAGTAAACCTGGTAGTGCTTTAGTTTTGTCCCCAAGCCCCGAACCTGGACCTCGGGCCTTTTCTTCATTTTCTAATGCTGTCCAGTCTATCTTTTGGTCTCCCACCTCCCACTCTTTTTCCTTGAGTTTTTCATAAATGCCAGCAGGCATCAATACCTTTAATATGGTCATAATGTCGGGATAGGTATACTCTCCCATGAGTAACATGTCTTTAATTTCTCGGTGGAAACCCGCTGGGTCTTTGTCATGACTGGGTACCACTTTCTTCATTTCTAACAATTCTATTTTCGATATGGGCGTATATACAAATACACGTTTAAACTCATTGTCCTCGCCTTTTATTGGATGTACTTCTCGTAAGGGATTCTGTCTGTCCATGTAATACGTGGTTCTTTCCTTAATGGGCAGTGAGACATGTTCTGGGCATATAAAAAGAATGTACTGCTTTCTTGATTCTAGTATTTCTTTAATTAGATTAGTACCTGAACCTCTCCATCTATTCGTGAGTAATTCAGTCAATATATCAGGTAAGGGACCAGGGTCTGAATGTTGGCTTTTATATAGTATAAGAAGTTGTTGAATCATATAAATCCCAGCTAAACGCTGTTCATCTGGGGTGAGATTCAAAAATGTGTGTGCTACTGTATCATCATCATACTTTCCGGGACTGTCAACCCAATGAACGGCTGACCTGGCTAATTCTTGTTCATCCATAGAATCGAGAAAATGATAACCCCTTCGTTCTCGCAGTAATTTGTCAACGGCTTGGAACGACTGCTCGGGGGACCTTATATTTATTATAGGTGTTTGAAAATTCCTGTTATTTTCTAGACATATCGGACGTATCGGGTCAGTAAGACATCTAGTACTTTTACAAGATCTTCCTCTACCTACATAGGCTATGGTTTCTGACCGTCCTGTGGGCAGTCCTGATCCTTCCTCCTCATTTTGTTCAAACTGGTCTACCGCTAATCTCTCTTCGTGTAGGCGTTCTATTTCTTTACGGATCTTTCGGCACATGGCTATTATACAGTTTTGCTTATCATGTCTCCCTTCTGATATATTCTGGCTCCATCTGGTAAGAATTTGCATTGCTTCCGGGTCTACCCCCGGTCGGTCTTGATTTCTGATCACACAATTTATGAGGAAACGTAACCGTTCCCCCTGTATTTCCACTTTCTGGTATTCCATAGCTCTGTTAATACATTCAGAATCTCGCCCTGTTTGGACAAAATGGTATATATTATCTAGATGCATAGTCATTCCTGGTAACTTCCCTAAATACACCGCGGCTCGTCTGATACGTAATGATGCCAGGGTCATTTCGTCCTCTTTTCCGGGCACAGGGTCATATCTACAATCTATAAGAAGTTCCTTAAGCGTACGGGCATTTATGAGTTTGGGGGTACGTGGATGTGCTGACTCTTGAAAGGTAAGTTTATTTATTCTGGGTGGCGTAGAAAAAATGTTGTTAGCACCTCCCGTAGCCCCATCTGGGGTATCGGGCGTGAAAGGATTCGTTGAACGCGATACAGCAACTATAGGTGTGGACACAGCTGTAGAAGCAGCTGTAGGAACAGATGTGGAAACAGATGTGCTTGCCGGGACTTGTGTCAGGATTTGGTGCTGTAGAGATACAGATACAGGATCTCGGCGTTGAACCTCCCCGGCCAACGGTCTATGTGGGGCGGGGTTAGCATACTCGGGAGCTGCGTCATCTAAATATGAGGAAAGAAAAACATCTTCTGCGGTTCTAGGATGCCCCTTGGGATGTACCTTTATTGGAAATAATGGGGGTGGCAAGTCTTTTGGTATCCCCGCAGTAGCCTTAGGTAATCCCTCGGCCAGAAGGGGATACATACCCTTCATAAGGGCATGTCTTTGTCTGTCTACTTGTTCTGATTTCACTCGTGCACCTTCTTCAATTAATAGATTTTCTCGGACTTCATTTGAATTCTCTTTACTCTTCTCTTCCTGTCTACGTGCTTTTTCTGTACGTCTATACGATTCTTTACGCCATAATTCAATGGCGTCTTTCTGTGATTGTCTAGCTTTCTTTTTCCATAATTCTTCCTCTACTTTCACGATGCACTCTGCATCCCAGGTCCCAGCCGCGGGCCACCTCTGACTTTCTGGTAATTCCTTAGTGTAGTCTACCCATAAATCAAGAAATAATATAGCGTCTAAGCCGTGTTTATGATACATGAAGTACCCTGGAGTGTCCCTAGGAGGAATAGGAACAGCTTCTTCGAGTACCCCTTTTCTAGTTGTGATCTGTCTTAATTTCGAAAAGAGCGGCATATTGAGAACTGATCTGATACTTGATCTTGAACAAACTTAATACAGTAATCACAATAATGAACAGTCACTCATACCACAATATGCAGAACGTACTAAAAACATTTAACATTTAACATTTAACTGAGCAACAATGATGATACGATCTAAGGAAACTTAATTACTGAACATAATACTCGGCATTAACTGAATTATTCTGAATTTATATACTAGATATACTAGATGTACTGCTAAACAGTACAGATACACTGCTGAAACAGTGCAGACCGGATTTGTGTACCCAAACCCGTCTGGACCGGCACAACTTATGTGCACGCCAGAACGCCTCCCCAGTAATGGTACTCACCGGGTAGCTCGGAACGGAAGGCCTCGGAAACTGAACTGAACTTGAACCGGACTGGACTCGACTCGAACACTTCGGAAACTGGACTCGACTCGGGACTTTGGAAACTGGTGGGCCTCTGTATACCTCGGATCTTGCTCTCTCAGCTAGGCTCTGGTCGGGATACTTCGCACTTCTCACCGCCTCGTCTGGGTGTTGATCGCAGCCTCAGTCGCCCCCGCTTGACCGGAGGGAGATACAGGAAATCCTGCTGGTACGCGTTGTTGTCCGTCCAGCTGTGGCAGGAGACCGGGCCTGCAACGCACCACCGGCGCGTGAGATGAGAAAGTGTCCCTATTCGGGCGCCATTCATGTGGTAAATAATTTAATTACCGGGACTTAATTTGATACAGAAACATAATAAAATAGCTCAGTAAATAAGAGGCAGAATCCGTGGTATTAGAGGTTCGGAATGGGCTTTATTCCAATGGTCGATTATAATCGGTTGCTCCAAGTTCCATCACCACGAAGGTTCAGGAAGTGAAGTACATACATTATTGATAATTATTCACTTTTATACAATAGGCATTACAGTGAGGCCAATGCAAGAGGCGTAACAATTGATAGCAAAGATAACATTTCACATGCGTAGCATAAAGAGGCGTAATTGGGTGTAACAAGGAAAACGTCATTGGTTATGATGTCACATATGGGTGGACCTATGAAATAATTTCGCAATGTCAGCAGAAATACTTGGCAGAGATGCGTGCGCAGCAGTATGACGTGTGATTGACGTGCAACTAGGGGGTGAAGGGGACTTGACATTTAGCTCTACATGTGGCGACAGAAGTCTGGAGGGTCAAGTCAACCTAATCCCAAATCATATCTAACATCCTATGTTTAAAGAACTATGTTATCCAGAAGAGAGGTCTCTTAGAGTAGAATCTTATTCTATACTGACTATACTGACTGTTAGTGCGTGTACAAGCGTCTAAGTGTCTACACTAGATGCGAGGGCAGGAATCTTCCATAGTAACAGGGCTATGAATTACTTGCATAAAGACAGAGAAACCGGGCCTTTGCTCGGTAGCTGGAAGAATGTTTACTGAAACTACTAGACAGGAATGCATTGGGCAGGGAACGGAGCAGATAATTTCGAAGGTGAAATACAGTTCTTGGAAGGCAGCAAGCTGATGTCAGGCTTCGTGAGCCGCGCAGGGAATGAGACAAAGTTCATGGTCACAGATGCAGGCTCAGACTGGAGCGTCAGAGGCAGAAAGCAAGAAAAACTTGATGACAGAATCAGGGCCTACTCGTCTGAACTGTAAAATGGAATAAGTGAACCATATAAAGGCGGTGGCCTTTTGTACTTAGGAATGGAATATCCGGCTCATTCATGGCGGATCTGAAAGAGGACATGTTAACGGTGGACGCACATGTATTTGCGTCTTCATAACTGGAACTGGAGGGAACATACATGTACTTGTAACATGCACATAGAACCGTTGGGGTCCAAGATAGGGGACATAACTGACCAGAAAAATCCATATTTCCACAAGCGCCAAGTAAGCTAAGCACCTGTCTAAAATAACAGATTATTACAAAATATTAGCTACAGCATAGAACGCGGGTAAAAATAAAAATTCATAATTTTAATAGTTGCTCACCTAGCCCCGAAACCTTAACTCCTAGCAGGTCCTGCCCTCGGTCCAGGATGTTGGACCAGCGGTGCGCCAACTGCTGATGGTTGCGCCGGACCCCAGAGCAGCTGTAAACTGCCTGGCGCACCCTCGCCCGGTGCTGCTGGCGCTTCCGCATTCCAGACCCAGGCCTGCTGCCAGGGTGGAGGGGAGGTGGCGCTGGATATTAAAAACCAGCACCGCCACCTCCACTACGGAAAACAGGGCACAGGGCTGCACCACTGCCTGGCGCCGCCTTCTGCGAGGAAGGCGGCCATGCCTTGGTGCGCCCTTATCTGCCATGGGGCTGGGGGGAAAGAGAGAAAAAAAAGAAACGGGAATTACACTGCTGCCAGGTTGTATATTGTTTTTAAAAGCTGTATTTTAAAATGTTTAGTTGTATTCAAATTGTGTGAATTTGATGCTCTTCAACTTAAAAGATCTTACCTCCACATAACTTCCTGATTAGTTACTCGACGTAGCGGTGACGATTCAGTCACTTCTTGAGTAACACCCACCAGTGGTGTCCTATCACACAGGGCGGGAGGAGGAGCTAAGGCGGCATCCGGATATTTAATGCCGGCCGCAGTGCGTGAGCGCAGTGGAAGCGCGCAGTGTGCGCGCCAAAGGCAAGCACGTCTGAGACTGTCTGGGGCCAGGGGTCAGCCATTATGCCCAATCTTTATCCAACACTTCATCTGAATTAAAGCTCCTACATAATGAAAACTACCTACTCAATCCCTCTATTGTCCGAAGACTGACAAGATATGGGATTATGGAAGCAAGGGTTTCCTTCCCAGAATTTGCTCTTTACACCCATGAAACAGAACATACTCAAACAGGACAAAACAAGTCCCTCTGAGCTAACAATGCTCTATTTAAACACCCCTTCCCTGGCAAAGCTTAAACTAGACATATTTCACTTATTTGACTCAACTCAACCAGATGTTCTCTTTTTATTGGAAACTTTGCTCTCCCAGGAGTCCGCCCCCGATATGTTGGCTGCGCTGCCCAACAACTACTACATCCTCCGGTCAAATCGCCCACTAGGAAAAATATGTGGAGGAGTGACTGCCAACATAAGCCTGGAACTAAAATTGACCTCACTCACCCGTTAGATCTAAATACAGTGCATAATCTTGTCATTAAACTGGAGTCGGTCTCAGCCCCCCTAATTTGTGTACTATTATACAGGCCCCCCCAGAATATGGCCCTGTTCCCCCAATCCTTGGGCGAACAGATAAACCACCTAATAATCAACCATGCAAAAACTTGCTGATTGGCGACTTCAATTACTGGACAAATGACACACTGGGTGGACACCATGCTGCAAAACTAACCAACCTACTTAATGGGTTAAATTTTAGTCAACAGGTAACCTCTTCCACACATATCAAGGGACACATACTCGATCATGTCTGGACAGCCAATCTTGCAGTGTTCGCATTGACAGTCTCTCCTTGCACATGGTCTGATCACTCCTTAATAAAGTTCACCATTAACAACATAACTACGGCTATTGAAGGGTCCATGGCAAGGAATTGTAATATCATCAATAGAGACGTTTTCCTAAACACACTGGCCAACACGCTCCCAATCAACCAACCATCTATCCACCTCAGTGAGGAAAATCTCACAGCATGGCTAACAGCATCCAGCAACGAACATGCCAATCTCAGAATATTATGATCAGCTAGGTGCCATGAGGCCCAGAGATGTAATTACTCCCCCGATAAAAGAGAGACTTACCTAGCTTTACTGAAGGATTACAAAAAATCAATTTAAACAACTAAGGCTCCCTATTTCTCTTGAAAGATCTTGAGCTCCACTAATATATCAAAGAAAATATTCTCTATTGTGAATGAATTGTCCAACCCTGACAGAGTTACAATAAAACCTATACCCTCTCAAGTACTCTGCAACTCCCTGAATACCTTCCTTATTGATACATTTATCACGATCAAAGCGATGCTCCCCACCTTCTGTACTCTCAAGGCACCACCATTCATGCCACAAACCTCCTGTTTTCTTGATCAATTCCCGGCAATAAGCAATCAAGCATTCTTAGAACTTCTGAACAAAGTAAAATCTGGGTCACCCACTGATTGCTGTCTGCCTAATATTTTATAATAAGTCTTTTCTGCACTCCCCAGGCCTGCCCTCACCCTCCTAAATCAGTCACTATCTCAGGGTTGTGGCCCCAGAGCCTTCAAAGAAGCGATTATTGTCCTTCTTCTAAACAAATCAGGGTCTGACCCCCAGACTCTGACCAACTATGGCCCCATCTCTCTGCTCCCCTACTTAGCTAAGGTACTGAAGTCCCATGTGGCCAAGTGCCCCTGTGCGTTTATTGAGCAGACTGAATACCTTGACACCCACCAAGCGGGGTTTCGGCCAGCCCACTCAACTGAGGCAGTGATTCTGACTGTGCTGGAAACACTCCGGAAAGAAGCCGACAATAGTTCCCCTTAGGCCTTGGTGCTTCTGGATCTCTCCGTGGCATTCGACACAGTCGACCATGGTATCTTGATTGACTGCATCATGAACGCAGACCTCCAGGGATCAGCTCTCGGCTGGATTAGTTCATTCCTGGAAGACCGCTCCCAGTCAGTCCGCTTATCCCAGTTCACGCCGCCAAAAATGAGAACTACATGTTGAGTACCTCAGGGCTCCTCATTATCCCTGCATTTGTTCAACCTATACCTTCTCCCACTGATCCGGTCCTTGAAAGAAAGGAAGGTACGTACGTTCAACTATGCAGACGACCTACAGTTTACCATCAATAATACTATCGGTCAGCAAAGGATAAGAATTAAGAAGCTTCATCCCCCATATTTGATAGAGAGAGTAGTTTTTTATATTTAAGGTGTGGGTCCTGAAGAAGGTGTTACGTATCATAAATTACACCGAAACGCGTCGACAAGAGGACACAATTTTATTTTTAATTTGTTTTATTTGATGTTTGACTTTATATAATGTTCATGATTATTGACAATAATTGTTAATAGAATCATTGTAAACAAATACTATTATCAATGTTAGTCTTTTATGTAAATGTCTATTATGATGTGTAAAGTGTTTTTGGATACAATATTGTAAACAATTTTAGATACAGGTATTTTTAATAAAATAACAATACATCTCAATCTCGTGGTGCTACAGTTCCTAATACCTCTTTTCTTTGGTTCACCTTATACTGTATATGATTTCACTATAGGAGTCTTTGAACAATACAAAAGGGAAGTCTTTATTTTTAACACTATATATACCCGGTCCCTTTTGGTAATACCCGGGAAACGCTCTTCTTTTTCTTTGTACCATCAATAATACACCTGACTCCATACTGCACATCCCCAATTGGATGAACAGCAACCATTTAAAACTTTAATCCGGACAAGACTGAACTTATTCTGACAGGAGGTATGTATAACCCATGGAGCTCATACTTCTAGCCAGTTAAGCTGGGTTCTCCCCCCAATCCACCCCTTTCTGCCAAGAGTCTTGGAGTGACAATCAACTGTGACCTCACTATGAAAACTCAAATAGAATCCGTAATCTCTACTTGCCTCTTCCAGCTAAGGAAAATAAGGGAGATCAGTAGACTCCTCCCCGGGAAGCAGTGATACAGGCTGTCCTAGCCATGGTTATTTCTCACATAGACTATGCCAACTCCTTATATTTTGAAATTACAGAAAGGTGTCAAGGAAGGTTTATTTTAAATATTCGCGATAAACCGAAGACCACTAATTCTGAGGATTTTGAGCATTTATTCTGCTTAGTTTTGATAATTCAAACAGACATTCATAAATCAATTGGACATGTCTTTTTAAAAGGAAACACCACATTAGTAAATCACACAATTGCAACACATTTGTATGCGTGATGTAGAACCATTTCTTTTGTGAGACAATATATACAACACATACATAATACCAAACGTTATTTGTGACAAAAATATATACAACAAACCAATGATCACAAGCCAAACATCGATAAATTATGTGTGCCAGCCTAAAATTAAACCAGTCCTGCATTTGCACTGAAAACACAAGGCGGACAATTGCTCATTCAAAGACACATGCCTACTGTCCTGCCTGTGGGAGGGTGGGGATGCATGTCCTACTTGAGGGTGTTGACAACCTAGAACAAGGGGGAAATAATTTCTATTCAGTCCCCTAGTGGCATACCCTGTTCTACCGTCCCCCACACTCAACAGCGAATGCGTTTCGAATCCCCAACAATTTTGGGATTCTCTTCAGGACTCGGACTTGGTTTGGGCTCTAAAAAAATGAAAAGAGAAAATGTTGCTATAAATCTGACGATCCCTTGTATGACCAGAACTTAATGGCCAGCACATGTATGATAGTTACCTCAATTGTGCTGCAGACAGATGTCCTTATCTGTTCTTCAATTCATAGTGTTAATCGATGCTACAAAAAGATAAACATCAGGGCATTAAATGTACGATGTACTACATGAGAAAACACATCGTATTTCAAAGGATCATGGAACGGGGCTCCTACCTTAAATTTTCTGGGCGTGTGGAAACTCTTGATAATGATTTAAAAACAGTCCAATATCTAGGGATGGTCAGTGAAATTATTATCAGTACTGACACTGCCTGCATTCGGAAGAAAACATGGAATGGTGGGTTTTGGAAAAGATCACTTTGCATCCAAGAGGAGGCAACATACCCACTACTCTGAACTTTAAAGAGCGTAGATGGATACACACCCTTGACTTGGCCCAACAGGGACTTAATGAACATGAGGAAACCTACCGTCAAATGGCTATTCTGTAATTGGGTCACAAACTACATGATGTACTTTATTCTAAAGTTTCCATGGAAACATAGTCCGACATACCCTATAGATTATCCATAGTTTCTGATACCTAGTACATCCACAACATCTATTTACCATAATTATGCTTCTACATTAATGACATCTTGACTCCACACTCATGGGTTCCAACCTTGTACTTTGAAAATATAGCACTTGAGTAGAAAAAGTTAGCTTTTGCTTATATCGAACTTACTTAGAACAATGAGGTTCGTTTCTTAATTAAAATATGTCTGTCGCACTTAATATATGTTTGTCGATTTTATATTGAATGTTGACTGCTTCTCGGGGCTACTAAATGTATAATTGCTTTTGAGCACATTTTTCGGTCATGTTATTGCTCAAAAGAAGTTCCTTGTTAAATCACTCTGTATAATCGGTATTTCAGTGAAATTATTGCTCAAAATACAATACTGTGTTATAGCATCACTATTCATTTGCACATAGAACCTTGTTTTGTCAAGTCCACGCGGAATTACGCGTAGCACGGCAGAGTTTTTTTTTTGCAACTTAGTCTGGTTCCACGTAGCACAGCTATGCGACTCCGCACAGGCTTAAAAAATACACATCAAAAGGCATTGTTATTTATAATGGCAATTTTCTATATGCACCTTCTTTTGCAGCGACCAGCAAAATAACAGGTTGGCTTAGATCACGCTCAAGAAAACATCTGTAAATAGGGAAATGGTGTCAGTTACTAAAGCCGGACCTAAAAACACGAATGTGACTTTGTTTAATGTAACTGGTGCTTATGTAGACAGTTGCAGTACCTAGGGTTGGTTTCGCGCTACCTACAGGAAAAACTGCAAAGCTAGCAGAAATATGGATGAACTACTGGAGCCCAAGCTCCTTTGCATGCCTGGAGGCAGGGACGTGGGACTGCAGCACTCGCCCACCCATTCCTCAGTCTTGGCTGTTCAGCAGGAGTCCCAGTGCCATAAGACACATGACCTTAGGACCTCTGCTATAATTGAATAGGAATTGTGTGGTAACATAAATGTCTGCAATGGCATCTTGTTTATCTGCCCGTTGCTAAGCACAGGCTTAAGGAAGGCTTTTATGGTTTGCTTTACAAGCAGCTCATAAAAACCCTTTGACACTAGACACCATTTCTATCACCGACGGTGCCAATAAACGCTGAAGAGACGTGAGAGCATCAGCACCAGGCTTTGTTCACCTAGTTGCCAAGAGACAAAAATAAACGTCGTCTCCCAGAGGGGCCCCTGCCCCAAAGCTGATAAAAAACTTTGAGGTTTGAGTGGGATGATCTTCTCACTCCGTGCTGGCTACAACTCCCAGAATGCATTGTTAGAAGATGAATTCACAGCGCAGGACTAGAAGACTGCCTTGTAGGCCCATCTGCCCGTTGTTCAACGTGACATATTTTCTATATGTACCTTTTTGTGCAGCGACCAGCAAAATAACAGGGTGGCTCGGATCACGCTCAAGAAAACATCTGAAAATAGTGAAATAACGCCAGTTTCTAAAGCCACTGAGCGATGGATTTAGGGGTGATAAGCTGCATTCACTCAGCGCCTAGAGTCATTTCAGTTTGTGGTGAACACTGTACAAAAAATCACATCATGCCTGCAGAAAGAGAAACACGATAAAGAAAATAGGGCTTGAAGACTAAATAACAGGTACCATGTAACAACCGAAGTAAATGGACCAGTCGCCATGGGAGGTGACAAATGAAGAGGAGGCAGTACTAAGGAGGGACTAACAAGCCTATTTGCGAATCAGAAGCCAGCATATAGGAAGGACAATGACAAGCCAATGGCAAATATGGGCGGAGAGTGGACGAGGCTTCTATTCCCAACTCCACTACAACAAGTCTCGCAGAGCAGGGCATGCGCGCTGACTCTAGGCTCGACCTTTAAACAAAACACCAAATATTGTCACCGATTATCTCCATGCACACCTAATAATGACAGCAATTTGAACATATGCACACACATAAGACAATCGAAGAGAGGCAAATTAGCCATAGAGATATGAATTCATAAAATCAGATTAAAAGTGAGACATGAAATTCTGGAGGAAACCATCTAACATTATCTAACTTGTAGGCAAATAATACTACTCGGTACTCTGATATGGTGTGCCTGTCACTGGAAAAATGCCTTAAAAGAAATAGACTGGCTGACAGGTGGTGTGTTTTGACAACAACCTTAAGCATGCCTGTCACTGCTGGCTCTCACCTCTTGCTCCCAGTTATATAATGTTAGTAAACTCAATCTGAGACTGAAGGCAAGCCGAGGTGTGCCTGTCGCCGCAATATACATAATTATGCTGTGAGGAGCTGCTGATTCCCAATGCAGCTTTACAATATCCCCGTATGCATCTCACAACGAAGCGTTGTTACTCTTCCAATAAAGGAACTTAACGCACGCCGAACCGGATCCAAAATGACACCAGGTATTTTCATGACCACCTGCAAACATCGCAGTGTTGGGCAATGCGGAGAAGGACAATGCACACCCACATCAGATGCACTTGATAAGCTCTAAACATGGCAAACACACTTTTGCCACCCATGTTGTTGCCGGTTGACTCCGATCCAAATACCCTGCTCCCCGCTAACGGGCTAGAGTTGCAACTCCGAATTCCCTCAATAAGTAGAAGTGGTGCAGTCAATCCATGCATCGGCAAAACTCTTCTGGTCAGCAAGGTAATTACCGGGAGGCTTAAAAGACAAATTAAAATCTTCCATCCAGTTTGCGTTGAAATCTGCTTACTCTTTTAAACTCCTCAAAATAATGATTTTCGCTTGACACCAAAATGAGGTGTTCAAGTGAGTCAAGGGCAAAGAGGTCTTAGTTAAAGTAGTTTTTATTTCTTTAAGCAGACTCCACCCACAACTCCGGCTTCTGCTCCACCAAGTCTCCAGCATCAACTGCTCACCCCAACATTAAACAAACCGTTCATTAACATCATAAGAACACTCATATCCATACATTCCACGTTCCACTACATTCTTTTTCTTAAACAAGAATGCCACACAATATTTATACAAATAATAAATAACTTATAAACAGAAAATGTAATTTTTTTTAATTAACCATATTTTATGCCTTTTAATTAAGATCAGCATGGTACACAGCTCCATAGGCAGGACTTCCAAATTACTATTTCACCAGAGACAAATTGCTTCTACACATCCTGGATGCTAAGATATTTCCACCAGTTCCCTCATATCCTTTCATAATTATGAGGGCAGCCCATGCCTTCTATATTGTTTTTTCTATTTTCACACATTTGACCATGGTTTTCATCTGGTCCAATATCGGGGGTGAATTAGCGCCCTTCCACAACATGTTGATATCTCTTTTGTCTGTCACAGTAGCAATCGCCTGTGAGAAAAAGATATTCTCTTGGGTATCTATAAAGACCACCTTATTTCCCAAATATGCAATATCATATCATACATACATCAATCACTGTAATTCCTAATCAGAGGTGAAGACATCCCAGTGTTTAACCTGGCTAAAGCTTCAGTATGGACCCCAACAAAAAACCACATATGACTAAATAATAAAAAAACTGGGTTGATAAAAATATACAGAATTTATTAAAAGTTACATAATCACATAAATAATAATTAACAGAATCATATAGTCCTAATAGATGAAGTACATGAAAAATACGTATTAAAAGTAAAAAGAAGGCCTAGAGAGTGCTATCGGTCTTTTATCCGGAGACGGGGAAAATCTATAGGAACCCGAGATTACAACCCCGATTCCCGCTCAAAGGTGGATCTGACTACGTGCCATCCACAAGATGATTGTTTAAATGAATATATATTTAGAAATATCACAGTGAGTCAGTGGCGGCTGGTGACTTTTGAAAATGGTGGTCCGTAAACTTTCTGTCAGAGTGCATCATGGCGAGCGAGCGGAGCGAGCGAGCCTGAACATCTTAAGGGGGGTTCGGGAAAATTTTGAAAAAAGAGTGGGTAAATGGTGCATTTTCAAGGAAATTTGAGAAGCAAGAAGGTTAATAAAGCAATTGTGAAAGTGCAGTTATTACATTAATAAAGGGACATCATATAAAAACATGTAGATAGAAATGTTTCTGAAGCTAGACCCTGCCAGTGCCACGCACCTCTGAGCAGTATACATGCTGTGTACCAGCAGGGCTTAGCGTCAGAAACGTTTCTATTTTTATGTTTTTTAAGCTAGGCCCAGTGCTGGCACTCGGTGTGTATGCTTCTCAGAGGTGCATCACGCGTGGCAGGGTCTGTAGCTTCAGAGTATAAATGACTTGGATGCATCGCATATGACAGAAATGCACAATACTTTACTAGAAAGCGCTGTAAATGACTTGGATACAAATGTTATGACAGGGATGCAGAATCAAAGCGCTGTAAGTATCTTGAATGCATAGCATACGACAGGGTTGCAGAATACTTTAAGGGCAAAGAAAGTTTTGTACGTGGTTTGAATGCACAGAATATAACTGGGATGCATAAAACATTACTGCGAATGACTAATGAACATTTAAATCATCAAATGCTGTAACATGCTTTCATTCTATAAATATTTTTATAATTCCTATCAAAAATACACTAGAGAGGAGAAATACATTGTCACTTAAAGGCCTGGGTAAATGACTTACTAATTATCGAGCACGCATCAAGAATCAGCCTCTTGTAATACACAGTCCCTCATTTATTTACCACATCCTCGATCATAAAGAAAACCTCCAGTTTACATTTCTGCTGCTCAACGGTGTGCCTTTTATGACGGACACACACACAACCAAGTACTTCGATGGTTACACAATACACAACCTACTTTATCCACATGACATGACATGAGGTCTTTGAAACCTTACTTTGAAAATAAAGAATTTCCATGACCATCTATTTGTAGAAGATTAGGGAACAGAAAGAAAATCCAATAACATATTTAAAGTTTTGAGGCACCTATATTCGGTTGATGGTAGACATTACATTATGAAAAACAGGTTACTGAGAATTTGTAAATACCCTCAATTCTGACACACGTTTACAGGTTATTTGCTGATATATGCTGATTCCAATTACTTTGCGCCACTGGTAATTGGAATCCGTGTGCAAACAGGTGTTTGCGAAGGGGCTCCAATTATCTGGCCCACTTATTATTATGGTTGACAACTGGTAAAGAAGACAAGTCCCAGACAACAGTACGAGACAGAAGCCCTCCACCCACAAACTTCACGGATAACGTGTTACGCAATGCAGATCTTCCACTGACATTTCTGTATTTTAAAGACTCCACCGGTGAAATTTGGAGCGAGAAGATGATGAAAAATAAGAATTATGTACTCCTCAGCCAGTCCAAATTATGTTGAAAGACTACACTTGCATCCCTGCAACCTATTCTACCAGGCCCAAATGAATACAGTTCTAATAAACATTGTGTGCAAAATGCGAAAGCGTAAATGCTGTGTGCCGCTAGATGTCACCCTCTCCTCTCCCTGGGTAATGGACAGCACGCTGCTCCTGCAGGCTGGCATGCCGCATCTGTATCGAGCAGGAGGACCGGGTTTGTAACGGTGTCTGAATGTTAAACACCCACTTTAGGCAGGGGAACAGTACATACAACTTGACACGCCCATAATCACAGCACGTCACACGCACAGTCACAACATTGCACTTTCACTAACACACAAGTACGGCGCTGGCGCTGCACACAATGAAACACAGCACTGCAGTGCAGACACACGGGCAGCCATGCCCCGCACTGCACAATCACAAATGTGCACAGACTCCGCACGCATTCTTTTCCCTTGCCTTTGGATGGAAGCTACGATTCTCACACTCGTGAGCGGGGGCTTGCCTATGTAATGGAAGAGCCCATGACGTGTAGCACGTAAGCCCGCAGTAGGTGGCAGCGGGAAATAGCCCTCAACCTATGCATCCAAAATGCCTTTGCTGCAAGATACCACCCGCCCGTGCCCAGGGCTGCAGATTCCTTTGGTGCAGCAGGCGCGGACACCGGGGCCCAGAAACCTCAATATTTATGCATTTTATCTTTCAAACAGCAGCGAGTTCACCTCATTTTCGCGCTCAGTAGGGTTTTGGTGGAGATAGTTCAAATTTAACTTCAGTAGGAAACTGTTTCCGCACAGACAATCGCCACAGAGAATACTGCATATATTGAAGCACCGTGGCACACTGCACACTGCACACACACAGCCGTGGTACTCCCTAAAGAGAACAAAGACACTTCAAACACGTAAGTGTAAACACATCATTGCTCACAACCATGGCGCGGTAAACATACAAGCACAGCACTACCCACATACACAATCACAGCACTCAGTCCATCATACACAAACCACAATTTTACGAAAAAAAGGCCATAGCACTGTATGCACACCAGGCGCAGCCGGCATTACTGGAGAGGGTGGGGGGGTTAATTCAATCAATACAAGAACTTACCAGGCATCTTCTCCGGTCCTGCGTCGCATCACGTCTGCTCTGCAACGTGGTGGAAGTAACTTCTCCCCGCTCTTTTCTTTTGCCAATTAGGAGACTGGGGGGCCGGGCGGCTGAACCTTGTTTACTCTCCTGGTATTTGATAGGACATGGGGCGACTTTGCGCAAAACGCGTCACCGCCCGAGCAGGAGCCTATCTTCAAACTCCTGCTCTACACAGGGCATGCGCAGCAAACCTAATGGTTTGTGAATGTGAGTGAGGGGCTTTGCTCCTCTCTCACATGCGCAGACCATCTTTTGAACTCCTGCTCGTCTCTGCCTGCGTGCGCTGTGCGTGACATGCGCACAGCGCACTTTCACCATGAAGCGCACAGGCGGGCCCGGAAATGTAAACAGACGAATTGTAAGCTGTAAATTCGTCTGTTTACATTCCTGTTCACCTGTTGCCCGATTCTTTTGTGGGGCGCTGCCCCAAAGCCCCTAATGGACCAGCCGCCACTGCAGTGAGTTCTTCTGGATATACTCCGTTGGACCCATATTTAGAAAAAGTTAAACTATCTAACTGAGGACCAGATATTTTGAACTATTTTTCCCAAGAGTGGAATCTACGGACCAGGTTACTTTATCTGGGAAACACTCGGAATAGGAGCTAGCAACTAGGTTGTCCTCCTGACTCAATTTAAACCATAGAAGGGGTTTTTAAGTTCGCATGAAAGTCAGAGAGATTTTATTATTCTTGTCCTGATGAAGGTGGGATTCAAATAAGCATCCACCACCGAAACGCGTCGACGCTTGTGTTTTTAAGAATTGGTTAAGATCCAGGAACTATCTCATGTCGAGATCTATTACGAAACAATAGACTGATGATTCCTATATATTGATTCTTACTGGAAATAACCTTTCTTCGATGAATGTATTGATTTCACGCTATGTTTTTGCTCTCTGGGCCTTCTTTTTACTTTTAATACATATTTTTCATGTACTTCATTTATTAGGACTATATGATTCTGTTAATTATTATTTATGTGATTATGTAACTTTTAATAAATTGTGTATATTTTTATCAACCCAGTTTTTTATCATTTAGTCATATGTGGTTGTTTGTTGGGGTCCACACTGAAGTTTGAGCCAGGTTAAACACTGGGGTGACTTCACCTCTGATTAGGAATTACAGTGATTTATGTATGTATGATATGATATTGTATATTTGGGAAATAAGGTGGTCTTTATAGATACCCAAGAGAATATCTTTTTCTCACATACTTGAGGTACCCTGTCTCTTGGGCAGTGGGGTCGCTCCCGAGTCTTAATATACAGTAGCAATAGCCACCAGGGCCTGTTTCTCGTGCTACAGCAGAAATCCACTAAGATCTCCAGAAGGGCAATACACGGTGAATGGTCTATTTGCCTGCCCAGTACCCTCGATGGCATGTGAGTATTACTGTCTAGTAGGTTAAAATCACTGGGCAGTCCCATACTACATGAAAAAATTGCCTTCAGTTGAACCGCAGTGAAAGAAAAGCAGGGTTGTCTTCACAATTTTTACCCAGAATTGGGTGACACATATTTCTTCTAAAAAGAGATCAAATTCTTAAGTCCTTTCTCAAATTCCCACAAAATAATTAAACTTTTGCTTTAATTTCAAATATCTATTGAACATCTATCTCCTATCTCAGTTTTCACAGCAGAGATTAAAAAGGCAGAGCAGGTTTCAGCTGTCAGCCTAAACTAACAATTGCCTCTGCATACTTTGCTTGTAAACAGAAGAACCGTCTCTAATTTCTCTGAGCTCGATTCACAAAGCCTTTTACTCACTGACGTATTCTGATGCTCAGTGTCGTCTACCTGCGAAACCAACACCTCTTGAGCAGGGCCGGCCTTTCCTCAGGCAGTGCGCCGGGCGAAGCTAAATTTGGCACCCCCCCCTGATCCTTCTCCCTCACTCTTCCCCGATGTACCCGCTCCCGTTGGTGAGCCCAGTGGTTGCCCTTTTTTTCTGCTCTCTGGTCTCACGCCATGGCTGTGGCTGAATACCTCAAACCAGCGAGCAGCATGTTAACACACATTTGCCATGCACACCTCACTTAAATCACCTATCCAGTTGCTAAACTGGAGGTGAGAGTCCATGGGAGGGGAGTGGGAGAGAAATAATCGGAGGGCCTGGGCCCAGCCCGCCCATGCCAAAAGCCGTCCCTGGTCAATTAATCCGAATATGTCATCTTTTAAAATTAAATATGCAATTTACCGGAGTTTTAAATCCACCACTTGGCCTGATTTCCTGTACTTGTAGGTCTGAGAAAGGGGTTAGACTGTGGGCGTTACCTGGAGTCCAGCAGGGCGTTTCCATTGTGAATTTTAGGATCACCAACATAGGTTGAAGGTTCTGAATTATATAGATCGGAATTTGTATGAACATACTTAAGAAAGAAAAAGCCTCGGGTTCATTTTGGGTGAAAACACGTTACAAATAAACAATGTATTTTCTTGCGGTGCAGTGAAACTTATTTCTATGGGGGAAATACTGTCCAAATGCGCATTTCTCTTAACCACTAAATATGATGATATCCACATGAGAATTTTACAAACCAAGAAGAGAAACCCATAAAACCACGAGTCCAGGTTAAATTTAAGAAAGAAAAACAATTGCACTCATAGGTATATAAAAAAATTGAGAAGGCTAAATAGGCAAATGCATCTGATGCAAATAAATACATTCATGCACATAACCATCAGGACACTTAAAGAAAATATGCATTTATAATGTACAGCAACATTCAGGTTTACACATATGCTCCAGACCAGTCACTCGCCCCACCTATGGACATGCAGGGCACGGTCTTTAGAGGTTTGACATCTTTTCTGGGCATCAGCAGAGTTTTTTCAGAAGGGAACAGCCATGTGAGTGCACTTGCTATGGCATGTGGTGCCTGTAGGAGAGTAGGATCTGCTTCTTATGGTTACCCCCACTTTTTCTGATGCTTCACTGGTTTTCGACTTAGACTGGCTGGGATCCTGCTATCCAGGACCCCAGCCTAGCTGCTTTCTCTCTAAATTGAATTGCTTGTACCTTAGGTACACCACAGATTGGATTCTGGGGTACCCTTATAAGTCCCTAGTATATGGTATCCTATATACCCAGGGCATAGGTACCCCAGAGGCCTCTCAGGGGCTGCAGCATGTATTATGCCACCCCTGGGAGACCATTTAAAATGACACAGCAGGTCTGCTACTGAAGCCTGTGTAAGGTGGTATAAGCACCCCTTACTGGGATATAGGTTACCTATATCTCTCCATATCACTACACATGTAAACCTATCAGTCACCCCTATGGCAGGCCTTATCAATCCTGAAGGCATGGTGCTGGGTTTCATGTGAGAGGGTGCCCATGCATGAGCAGAGCCCCTCTGAAGCTTTCTGAACCTTTATTCCGGGGTTGTTTGTGATGCAGCTAGATCATATACTTTTAAGTGAATTATAAACTTGCGGTAAATGCTAACTTTGGAATGGCTGCATGGAAACATGTTGTGTTTGGTGTCAAACACCTTGGAATCATACCTCCACACCAGTAACTGGTGTGGAAGGTATGATTCCACCCTTCTAGAGGGAGAATCATGACAGCACTGGTATACCCAGTACCAGCTTTGCAAGCCCTGGCATCGCAAAATAGATGCTGCCAGCCACAGACACGAGTCTGCCCTCCTGCTGCTGGATGAAACTCCGGCAGGGGAGGCCTGTACAATAGGTTTCCTGTCACAGGGAGGTGTGACCACCTCCCAGACAGGCTTTAGTGTAAAGGGGCTGGGTGGGTGCACTCTGAGAGTGCTTTGAAGTCTGCACTGCTTTGCCCTGCTCTGGCGCGAAACTGGACAAAGGACATGGGTGTAGCCACCCCTCTATCCTGACCCTCTCATAGGCGGGTCCCCAGAGTTTGTCCCACCCCTTCCTTGGGTATAAAGTAGGAACCCCTGGCTACAGGACTTTAGATTTACCTGGACGAAACTCTGCTACAGAATCCCAGAACTTCAACTATCTACACGACGTTGGATGACCGAAGAATCTCCCTTGGAGTAAAGGAGTTACTCTCCTGCAAGGCAGGCACCAAAGACGAATCTGTCCGGTTTGCATCGACGCTGCTTCTGAAGGACACCGACGATTTTGCAACACAGGAGGTGGGTTTCCAAGCTTCCCCGAGGCTGATCCGTGCTCTCAGCAAACCTGAGATCCAAAGCCCTCGCGGGGACCGTGCAACCCGAACCCCTGGACACCGCGACCATTTGCAGCAACATATGCTTCTTGGCGATCCCTGAGGCTGTGCTTTGGGCTACTTGTAGTCCAGACCCCGAGCAGTGATTCCACTGAAGATTACTGGCCTACACTCCACGAGTGTCCCGTGGGCTGGTATTCAGTGATTCCTCTCAAGGTCCCTTCGCGATCCCTTGTCCGTCAACTTGTGGGTCCCTGAGAAGGGTACTTTGACTTTCAACGGCCTTTCCTGGTTGCTCCAGACGTGCCCTAAGTCTACAGGACCTTGCTGGTCCACACCGAAGACGATTTTCTCTCACCGTGTGGGGTGCAGTTGCCAAGGCTTGTTGGTCTCTAATCCGGACACCGACCCCCCAGCACTCGACATCCTTTGTGGGACAGCTCACCTGCGGACTGTGGTCGACGTCTCCTGGTCCCCATGGCAGTGGAGTCAAGCTTCACCTCTTCACACCTGAAACACCGGACATCGCTGGGCATTCGTCTATCGTGCCCCTGGACTCTGTCCCCTCTACTTTCAGGTTCTTCACATCTTCGATCCAGGCTTGGATCACTCCGGACACTTCTCCTTTCCACGGCAGCAGCACTTTGCAGCAACTCTCCATTGAAGACAGCGAAGATTCCCAACGCCATTTGACATCTATGCACCCAGCTTCCCTGGGTTAGGTAACAAGAGTACTCCGGTGCTCACGTGGGTGCTGGCCTTAGAACCTTTTAAGTCTGAAAGTGTTTGCTCCAAGTCCTCTCCTAAGTGTCCTTAAACTTTAAAATTCCAACCGCGACTTTCCCATAGAATAGTACGGAGCTCGCGACTGTGTTTTCACACTGCACACGTCCCCCGTGGGTCTCCTGTGTCACTACCTTGGGTGGTTCCTTGGGGTCCCAGTGATTCTACGTGCTCTAGGCACTGTCTCTAGTCAAGTCGTGGTTCTTGTACTACTTTGTTAATATATGGTTTGGTCTCCCCTTGGGGTTCATTGTATATTGTGCTATTTACTGTCATTCTGGTGTGTTAATATTGTGTATCTTGATCTCTAATCTCATAAAGAGGTTAGTAGATAGTGTTTAGAAATAAATACATATATTTGATATGTACCTTGTGTGGATCTCTTTTCATTTGCTCATTCAAGAGGTTATAATCTGGTAAACCAAGCTGCTTTACACTCCTTCAAGTCTTAGCCTGAAGGCTGCTCTCCATAGCTACTACTAGGATAGCTTTCAATAAAGGTTGTCTTAAACCTAATCATTAATAAGGGTTGTTTGGACTGGTACAAGGTGCCCACTATCACTAGTGGACAGTATATACCAGGCCGACTTCTCACAGTGCCACTTGTGCGATCCTGGTATGTGACCTCTTCAGATCCTCCTCACTTATAACAGAACACATACAGACAGGATTGCCAACAGTACGCAAGTCTGTTTTATGGAGTCACTCGGCGCTTAATAGAGTATCTTGACGCTATACTATGGGTCCTTATTATCAGTGGGAGACATGCACTGCCTGAGCACACCTTCAATTTTTCCAAAGCTTGGTTTGCAGCTCAACCTAATTGGTCCAGTACCACGTTAAAGTGGATGTTATGGTTGCCAATTCCTGACAGTGATGGTCTTGGGATGATATCATTGCCACTTCCTGACACTGATCGTCTGATGATGCTACAAGTCCCACCTGCCTCTAAATTTACTGGTAATTCAGACCATTTGCAGATGGATACTGTTTATAAAAGGTATACAGTGTGCAGCAATTGTATAGCTCTTCAGTTCCCGGTGGCACAGCACCCAGTGCAACATACTGCATGGCTAAACACTTATAAGGTCTCAAAGGCGAGACCGATTGGCTATGCCAATGCTTGTTTTGTAAAAACGCCCATGCCGCGGTTTCACTTTAATGTTGGCCACGCCCCTTTCTTTAGTCACGGCATGTCTAAAGAAAGGGCGCGGCCTATATGAATGTGAAAGTGCCGCATGGGCCCTAGTAAACAAAAAACAACAAAACAATAAGTGCGCCCGCTATACTTAAAGCGTATGACGTTGCTAAAATAAATAAATAATGAAACGTGGCCGCTATAGTTAACACGGACCACCAATAGCAAATAAAATAAAAGTGGGCATTGGTGCTGCCACGTAGTGGGTGGAATAGGGACAAATCATTAAACAAAATAGTGCTCACAGCCAACAAGATAAAGTAGACCGTGTGGCAAGACAAGTAAAATGTTCAGTCATTATGGGAGGTAATAAATGCAGACAAGGCGGTACCAAGGAGGGACTAACATGCCTAATAACAAATCAGAAGCCAGCGTTTACAAACGACAATGACACAAGCCAATTACAAACATGGACGGAGAGTGGCCGGGGCTTCAAGTCCATACTTCAATACTGCATGCCTCACAGTAGCGCATGCTCCGCCCAGGCTTGATCTAAAAAATATTAACTGCCAGCTAACTATTGTCTGCATTAAAATCTATTGAAGAATACGAAATGCCAGCAGATTGTGTTGTCTGCATACAAATACACTGAAAAATACTGCCAGCAGACTGCTGTCTGCGTAGAAATACATTTTAAAATACTAACTGCTAGCAGACTGTTCTCTGCGTAGAAATACATTTTAAAATGCTAACTGCCAGCAGAATGTTTACTGCGTCGAAAGTTATCCAAAAATACGAACTGCAGGCAGACTGTTGACCCCCTAGAAATACATTAAAAATATTAATTGCCAAAAAAAGACTGATGTCTGCTTAGAAATCTACTGAAAAATATAAAATGCCAGCAGTCTGTTGTCTGCATAGAAATACACTGAGAAGGATGGTTAGATTTTCCTTGATTCAGAATAAAAACACACACAAATCCATGATTACCGCAAATGTGATCAACAGTCAACAGAAGCACTGTCCCGGTTTGTGAATAAAGTCAGTCAAACAATTAATAGAAGTCAAGGAGCATGCCCCATGAGTATCACTTGATAATCATTCGACAAAAACGTTACTTTTTTATAGTTTACTCATAGCTCTATCAACATATTACACCTCAACAAAATAATTATATACTGTTGAAATTACCAATCTAATATGTTGCATGTAGGCAACAACAGGTTTACTTATGGAGCTACACATGTCTCCTCCTAGAACATAATTTATAAACAGTTTAAGCCACCAGGGGGAGTGAATTTATGTGAGGAAAAGTTTAGAAACAAAAATCTTGCAAATTCTTTAAAGTATGATAAAAAAAAGTAATAACAAATGAACTATAAAAATAGATATGTTTGTTACATGTCCGCTCTGAGCTACTCATATGGAGCTCAAGGGTACCTAGCGGTAAACAATCTCGACTTTTCCAGGATTTTTTTCCACTTAATTTATGTATTTATTCTTTGATTGTGAGGGGAAAAGAAAACCTTCTCTTGAGACGGAATTTCGGATCCAAGTTTAGACTGTGAAGGAGGCTCTTCTAAATTCCAATGCATAGACGGAGTAAAGCGCTATTTTGTGCGAGTATGAAAGGCACCTGGGAAGCACCGGTGCTGTGATGGACAGGCAGACAAAGGGCCCACTGTGTATCTGATTCCTTGCCCACTCTGTTACTCTGTGATGAAAAGTCAAATATTTCAAACACATGCCACGGCAGACATTCTCACACAGATCATAGATGCCTTACTACACGCTGTCGTACAGACATAAGCGGTAGCACATCAACTCTAAAGACATGCATGGACACGTATAAAACGTGTCATATTGCCTATCATGCACCACCACAGCACACAGCTAACATATTAGGCTTAGCCCCTGTAATGTCGCGAGGGACTAATAGTAGGGGCGGTGCTGTAGTAGAACACCCCTCTATAATGCAAATATAAGGTGGGCTCGATGGAGGTCGAGACCACGTGTGGGAAGTCAATAAAATGCCCAGGGTGCTGGGCGTGGTTTAGTTCCTAGCTAGCCACTAACTTAAAACACTGTGTCGCACACCTTTGTTAAAGCCAAGGCCTACGCTAGCGTGACTCTACACTGGCGACGAGGTGGTGTCGGCGCGTCGCTGACCTACCCGATCTCCACCGTGCCTCCCCTGGCTGCCTCCACGCCACCTGCGTCCGCTGCAGAGACCTCGGCAGCACCTTCATGTGCCCCGGTGAAGCGCTGGTATTCGCCGCGTGTCCCCACTGAGATTCCCGGCGTACGAAGATCCCCGCAGGTCTATCGGTGCTCCTGAGAGCACGTTCACCCACCGAGTGCGCACAACAGCCTGCCCCGGAGTGTGCCTGCAGCAATGAGTGCCGCCTCCACAGAGAGTCGACGCGGTAACCCTTTACCGCCCCTCTGCTGCCTCCTCTGGCCATCGGCAGTACGGCACCGACATCATCAAGGAAAAGAACGTGTGCAAGTCGGCTATTGCGAGCAGCTCTGCCCCGCGCTCTACACTCTGCCTCCAGAGTTCTGGGTCGTCCTGCTCTAGCCAAGGGGCCCACAATTAACATTATCATCGCCCTGTGGGAGCCAGCCAACCTAAGAAAGGGCACAAGTTTAAATAACACAAAACATAACACAAAAAGGAGAATTCCCGCAAAGAAGACCTCGCCTTCTAGGGATCTCCTACTTACCCACACTCTTTGCATCCCAGGGAGACCAGCCTCGCCATCCTGCTCTCTGCGCACTGGCCCCAGGACACACGTAGGCCGCAGCTGCGCCACACGTGAGGGGGTGGTCCACGAGAGCACAACACGCGCCCTGTTTGCGCAACTTTGGCTGGGCCCTAGCCGCTATCGCCTGCTCCATTGACGCCAACCAGCACCTGGTGGCGCCCACGCGTAGTCCCTCACGGTCCGTGCCCCGGTGTCCTTCGCTGCTTCACCATGACCACCGTCCCACCGCTGGAACCCTTCACCATTACTGGCTTGCCGCCGTCCCAAGCGGCGCGTTGGAAGGAGTGGGTAGAACGGTTGGAAACGTTCTTCGAGGCAGCAGAAATAAAGGCCCCGCGGCAACGGTCCATGCTCCACCACCTGGGCGGAGCGGACATTCACAAAATCGCGAAGACGGTCCATAAAGCTGGACCCACGAAAACCTATGCCACGATGCGCGACGCCATCACGGCGCACTTCGAGCCGTATGCCAACCCAGACTACGAGCGGTTCCTCCTCCGTCAGGCGAAACAGCTTCCAGACGAATCCGTCGACGTGTTCTACGCCCGCCTCAAGGAACTGGCGAGCACGTGCACCTTACCTGATGAGGATGAAGAAGTCAGGGCGCAGTTCATCCAAGGATGCGCTTCATCAAAATTACGCAAACGTGTCCTCGAAGAGCACAACATGCCGATGAAGGACATCCTGACCTTAGGGCGCTCTAAGGAACTGTCCAAGGCCAGAGCGGCCCATATGGAACTCAAGGCCACAGCGGTCGTGAAAGAAAAGCCCGTCTGTGCAGTTCGCTCTGAGACACGTGGCCCACGTCAAAGGCCCAAGAAACCCTCAGCCCAAAGCTCTAGAGAGAACCCCAAAGTCCACCTCTGCGGATGGTGTGGAGGCCCACTCCCGCATGATGGCGCCTGTCCGGCTCAAGGGAAAACTTGCAGCGCGTGCGGAAAGGTCAACTATTTCTCGAAAGTCTGTCGTTCGAAGCCTCCGCAACAGGGGCAGGGACCATGACGACAAGTGCGGACGCTCGAACCGATCCCGGATGACTCTTCGAGCAGTGATATGGACGAAGATGATGCTGCAACCGTGCACGTGGTACACATGCTACATGCCTTATCCGCCTCCCCAACAGCAGCGCCCATGTGCACCGTCAAGGTACAAGGTCATCCAGTGGCGACACTCATTGACACAGGTGCCACAATCAACCTTATGGCCGTCAGTGCCTACAGACTACTACCTAATCCGCCGCAGCACCAACGTCCAGGTGCATGCCTTTGGGAACCCCACCCCACTTCGGATGTGTGGGGTATTCCAAGCCGACCTCTCGCGCAACGGCGTTCACCAGCCATCCAAAATCTATGTGTCCCAGGAAGGATCAGGTTTCTTGCTTGGCTGCCTCACTGCACAAGAACTGCGCCTCATCCAGTTTGCCTTCACGGTGCGGGCACACGATCTAGACCGCCTAGTAGCAGAGTTTGCCCCCCTCTTCGAGGGGATCGGATGTCTCAAAGGCCCAGATGTCCGCCTGCACATCGACATGTCGGTAGCCCCAATCGCCCTCCGGCACAGGAGGATTGCCTTCCACCTTCGCCCAAAGGTCGAGACAGAGCTCCATCTCTTGGAGGCAGCTGGAATCATCGAACGGGTGCGAGGCCCCACCCCGTGGGTATCCCCCATCGTGGTCGCGAAGAAGGCGAAGCAGCCGGATGCAGTTCGCATCTGCATTGACATGCGGATCCCGAACCTCGCTATCAAGCGGGAGCGGCACCTGACGCCCACTGTAGACAACATCATAGGCGAGCTGGCAGGGTCGAAGTGGTTCTCAAAAATGGACCTTCGGTCAGGGTACCATCAAGTCCCTCTCCACCCGGACTCTCTCCCGATCACGACTTTCTCCACCCATGCCGGTCTCTGGCGCTACAAACGCCTTAATTTCGGAATCTCCAGTGCGGCCGAAGTATTCCAAAACATCATCAAGACCGTTCTACAGGGGCTGGAGGGAGTGCTCAACGTAAGCGATGATATTCTGGTACACGCCCCTTCTCTGACCACCTCCTCCGCCTTACCGCTGTATTCAAACGCTTCAGGGACTGCGGACTGACCCTGCACAGGGAAAAGTGCGAAGTGCTTCTTCGGGTATCGGTTCTCCGATAAAGGCATTGGGCCCGACCCATCCAAAGTAAAGGATGTCCAAGAAGCGCCGGCCCCCACATCAGTGACCGGAGTCTGCAGCTTCCTGGGCATGGTCACTTATTGCAGCCGGTTCATCAAGAACCTATCGGACCTAACAGGCCCTCTACGTGAACTCACAAAAACCACTACCCATTGGACCTGGGGTCCAGAACAAGAGCGCGCATTCCAAAGACGAAGGCTGTTCTGTCCGCGGACACCACGCTCGCCTATTTCGACCCGCGCCACGACTCGCAGCTAGTAGTCGATGCCAGCCCCACAGGCCTCGGCGCTGTCCTGGCGCAACGTCAAGACTGCAGAGAATGGGCACCTGTTGCCTATGCGAGCCGAACACTCACGCCCACAGAACAACGGTATTCGCAGATTGAGCAAGAAACCATAGCTATTCTCTGAGATTGCCGCCACTTTCACATCTATGTATACGGCCATCCGTTCACGGTCATTACCGACCACAAGCCCCTAGTCCTGCTCTTCCAAGGCTCCTCGTCTCGACCTCCCCCGCAAATCGAAAAGTGGATCCTGCAGCTACAGGAGTTCCAGCTAACAGAGGAGTACTGACCTGGCACCAGAAACCACGCTGATTTCTTGTCACGGCACGCACGCACGGCCACCGCTCCAGAAGCTCCTTAAGCCGCCGCCACGGAAGACTACGCGCGAATGGTGCTAGAGAGATCCCGGCCGCTCCCGATCTCACTGCTAGAAGTCATAGCTGCCACACGTGACGAAGACTGCCTCCAATTGGCCATACAAGCAGTCTCCTCCGGGGATTGGCGACCGCTACAAAGTCCATTACCTGTGCGGACCGCAGTTGCCCAAGCAACGCTGAAGTCTTTGCACCAAGTCCGCCACGAACTGTCAGTGTCAGCCGATGGATGCCTCCTGCGAGGTCCACGCCTTGTCCTACCGGCTAGCCTCACCAGACAAGCCGCCCCTTCTTGCCCATGGCGCACACCAAGGGATCGTCAAGTCAAACAACCGTCTTCGCAGCAAAGTTTGGTTCCCAGGTCTGGACCACCAAATAGAATCGATAATACAATACTGTCCCGTGTGCCTCGCCACAAGCCTACCAAACAAACCGGCACCGGTCATAGCAGAGGCAGGTCCAAGCAGAACGTGGGAGAGGGTGAGTGCCGACTTTGGCAGTTTGCCAGGAGGAAAACACATGCTTGTATTAGTGGACGATTTCTCCAGATACCCAGAAATTGAAATAGTAACCTCCACGTCTGCCGCCGAAGTCATCCCCAAACTGGAAAAAGCAATAGCCGCCCACGGACTCTTCGGCGAACTCCGCACCGACAACGGGCCACTGTTCACCAGTGCTGAAGTAGCTGAGTATCTAGCCTCCCACAATATAAAGCACCGGAAAATAACGCCGAGGTGGCCCCAAGCCAATGGGGAGGGTGAATGGATAATGCGAACGCTGAACAAAACCATTCAGATTGCACTGGCCGAGGGGCTCAACCTAGAACGGGCAGTATACCAGTTCCTCCAAGAATACCGGCTCACTCCCCACTGCACAACCGGCATCTCCCCGAGTCTGCTGTGTTTCGGCCGGGTGGTTACAGACGCTATTCCCCACCATCCAGTGTAGGCGGAAGCAGCGAGTCCCCCAAACCTGTCGGACCACCGGCGAAGGAAGACCAATGCAGCGGCATCTCAGAAAAGACGTGCCAAGGAAAACCCCATCGCTGTGGGTGATCTAGCGCTCGTACAAGACCGGCACCCGGGCGGGAAGTTCCGCACACCCTTCGAGCTCCACCCGTGGAATGTCATCGCGATAAAAGGCACCATGATGACGGCCCAGCAAGGACTAGACAGTCACCCGAAATGTATCGTTCTTTAAGAAAGTCCCACCTCCGGAGGAGGGTGAAACCTCAGAGCAGTCAGGACGAAATGGAAGTCCCCCAGGTGAACACGGAGTCCCTAGCCGAGGAGCGGTAGAACCCCGGCAACCAGACACTGTGGACTCTCCTTCCGGCCAGCCACCCACATCAACTCAAGACCAGGAATCTGATGATCCAAGCCCAGACTCCCCCAGCAGTCCAATTGAACAGCCTCCAGGTTCGCAGCCGCGGAGCAGTCAGAACAGGTACCATCTCCGGCCCTGTCCTCAGCCATCGCAGAAGTACAGAGACTATGTGACCAATGGCTAGTCGGCGACCAAGAGTCGCAGCCCGGGTGAGCAGCCATCAAGAACGTCCAAGTAAGACTGTTCCGTTTCTTGATGTTGACGACCGGTATTGAACGGTCTGGACTAAGAGTTGTGTGTGTGTTTATGTTTCTGATGTTATGTTTACCCCATCGACATCTCCTGGTAAAGGAGGAATGTATTATCGCGAAAGACCATGGGATAGTCCATGGTCCTCGCAATAGGAGGGGCGATGCTGTAGTAGAACACCCCTCTATAATGCAAATATAAGGTGGGCTCGACGGAGGTCGAGACCACGGGTGGGAAGTCAATAAAATGCCCAGGGAGCTGGGCGCGGTTTAGTTCCTAGCTAGCCACTAACTAAAAACACTGTGTCGCACACCTTTGTTAAAGCCAAGGCCTACGCTAGCGCGACTCTACAGCCCCTACCCGTGCACTCACCCTCATAGAAAACGTAAAGCATTTGGAAATAAATAAATGCAAGAAGATTGTCACGTAGGGTAGGGTGAACCGACAAATACACACATATGCATGCAATAACCATTAAAAGGATATATAGTAGGCCAAGTGGTCTGAATACACTTGGCCAGTACACCCACTTTTTTTTTTTTTTTTTTTTTTTTTTTTTTTGAAACCGTTTATTGCAGTTTATAGAAGTTACAGGTATGGGCCTACAACCACACGGCCGGCCGCTAGAGCATCAAAAGCATATTACATACATACAGCAAAAAGCTTTCTCAGCGGTGCACAGTAGGAAGACAGGAGTGATCAATGGTGCAGGCCTCACAGCTCCATGCCCACAGTACGGTTCCATTTTCTTAAAGCAAAACAACGTAAACAAACCACAACCGCAAGGCAACCCTCGATCCAAAGTGACAACACGTGCTCCATAAGTGGGGGATCCAAACCAGCAGCAAAATTCTGAAGAGGGGGACGGGAGTAGATCAGGGACTGGGGGACCGCGCGCCCGCGGCCAAGGGAGGGGCGCCATCTAGGGAGACGGAGCCGGCGAGGCCGCCGGTAGCAGCGGCGGCTCACAAATACCCCCGCGGTAGGCGTTCCAGGGGCCCCAGAGTTTCATCCACGCCCCAGGCTTACCCCTCGCCACATACACCACCTTTTCACGAAACATACACCAATCCATATGCTCTTTCCAGGCCGACACCGCAGGGGGCCTCTGGGATCCCCACAATTGGGCAATATCACGCTTGGCTATCATGTATCCCAGAGTCACCCACCGCGCCTGCGGGACCGAGTAGTCATTTGGTTCCCAGACATTCAGCAAGCATCTCCTCGCTTCAGGCAGCAGCGCGACACGCGTAACCATTCGCAGAGCCTCATGCACACCACGCCAGAATCGCTCCACCTTCGGGCACTCCCACAGTATATGCATGAAAGTCGCCAACGCTCCACAGCCACGCTTACACATTCCATCACCGGCAAAACCCATACGTAAAAGCCTTGGCCCCGTCACGTAGACCCGGTGAAGGATCTTGAGCTGGACGAAACGAAGGCGAGCCGGGATGGCCACCTCTTTCGGAGAGGCCACCGCGGAGATCCAATCCTCGTCGTCCAGCTCCAGCCCGTCGGCAACCCAAGCCTCGCGGAGACTAGTCAGCAGACACGATCTATCGTTAATCAATTTTTTGTATATGAGGGAGATCGTGCTGTCCGGGACATGGCCATCTAGCACTCTGTCCTCCAGGGGGGAAGACTCCGGAATGGATGCAACATCCGGGAAGACGGAG
Organism: Triturus cristatus; assembly: GCF_964204655.1. Lineage (NCBI taxonomy): Eukaryota > Metazoa > Chordata > Amphibia > Caudata > Salamandridae > Triturus > Triturus cristatus. The sequence goes on along the minus strand of NC_140594.1, from coordinate 643,928,943 downwards.
CCCAGCGCATGGCGGACCTGTAGGTACCGAAAGTACTCACTGCCCTGCAGCTGAAACTCCGCCTGCAGCGTCTCAAAAGTTTTGAATCCCCCCCTCGTCCAGAGATCTCCCACCGTGCTGATTCCGATCGTGTCCCACTTCTCGAAGCCCTTCGACGTCCACAGGGAGCCCAACCTCTCAGATGCATACAGCGGAGACGCTCGGGTCAAACGGTCCTTCCACCCCATAGCTGCATTAGCCGCGTGCCAGACACGCACCATGACACGCGTCGGTCCCGTCAAACGGGAGTCGGGCGCGCCAGAGTAGAGCGCTCGATTATAATCGCCACCGGGCAGAAGCATCCTGTCCATCTCAAATGCCGGGTTCAAGGCGGGCCCGTAAAGGCCATGATTAATTGCAGCTAGTTGGGAGGCCCAGTAATACCGTTTGATGTCCGGGAGGGCGACCCCTCCATCGTACCACGGGAGCGTCAATTTAGCCAGAGCAATACGCGGCCTCCCGTCCCAGAACAGGCGCCGCTGGAGGCCCTCCACCTCGCGAAAGTAGCGTGCCGGGACCAGGTCCATGGTATTCTGGAGGGCGTAGAGGAAGCGCGGCAGGGACATCATTTTAAATAAGGCCGCTCGGCCGAGCGGCGAGAGCGGCAGACGCCGCCAGCGCACCACGTCCTCCCTCAGACGCTGGAGGGGGGGCAGCAAGTTCCGCTCATAGCGGGCCTCCGGGTCAAGAGTGATATATATACCCAGGTACCGGAAACCCTGGGAGGCAATCTGGATCGGACAGTCCCGTGGCAAGACCGGGGCCTCCCCGGAGAGCACATAGACACAGGATTTCGCCCAGTTGATGACCAGGCCTGAGTTGCGACCGAAGGAGCGCAAAACATCAACCAGGACGATCAGTGACTTGCGCGGGGAGGCGAGATACAAAAGGATATCGTCAGCATAGAGGGACACGCGGTCCTCATGCTCGGGGGTCCAGCGGAGACCACGGATAGAAGGGTGCCACCGCAACCACTCCGCCAGGGGCTCCATGGCCAGGGCGAACAGGAGAGGCGACAGGGGACAACCCTGTCGCGTGCCCCGCCCCAGCGCGAATGGGGCAGATACTCGCCCATTCACCACCACCTGCGCCAACGGGCCCGAATATAGCAATTTGACCCAGCTGACGAAACCCGGGCCGAACCCAAACTTCGCCAGCATCGCCCAAATATATGGCCATTCGAGCGTATCAAACGCCATGGTGGCGTCCAAGGACGCCAAGATGGCCGGCTCCCGCACAAATGGGACACGCGCGAGCACCCCGTGTAAGCGCCGCAGATTAAGCGCCGTGTTGCGGTGTGGTATAAAGCCCGATTGGTCTTGGTGGACCAAATCGCCCACCACGCCAACCAACCGGTTGGCCAACACCTCAGTACACCCACTTTTAAGACACAGTTCAGGGAACTCATTTGTGGCCATAAATGAATATTGTTGACCAGGTGCATCTTTGAATTTTGAGCCACAGACTTTCAGAATTGAAAAGGGGCATTAGTGCTACAGGCCGTTTAAAAGATCGACGTGTGAACCACGCATACAATTGCTTTCTTAGAGCTCAGTAATTGTGTTTATTTTAATTTTTTCCTGGTTAAAAATAAAAATGTTGGTTATGGTGAGCATTTTTTGTTGCGAGGACTTTTCTGTTTCTGGGAGGACCGAAACAAAGGGTAAAAATGGGTAGGTTATTTTGAGAAACCCCAATTTGTATTTTGGCTTATTTATTATTGCTGCTGCTGATTCGGAAAGACTCAAATAACAGACAAAATGTATAAGGTTTGGAAAGCCGTGGCATTTTTCTGTTTCTCTGGCGAAGGGGGGGGGCGGGGTGAAAAGGGTGTTTGTTTTTGGGAAAACCAAAAATATTGAATTGACCATACGGACTATAACATTAGTGGTCTTTTCTTATCCACACAGCGTGGTTGGCTTGGTTGTTTCCATTCCGTAATAAGCATTTGCAATGCAATAGGTCTTGCATTAATGTAAATGGGAGCTATTGGTGTTGCAGATGCTATTTTTTTTTTCCATTTCAAAGTATGCCAGCAGTTGCATAATGAGCAAAGAAATGTATTTCACGAATGAAAGGGCGCAGTACAACAGGCTGTTACTAGGTGTCCCAGGGGCATCTATAAAAGCAATTCTAGGGACACCTAGTAACAGCCTGTGGTACTGCACCCTTTCCTTTGTGAAAGGAATTTCTTTGTTTATTTTATTGATATAGCATGATCATAACCAGCATAAAAAAATCTCTAATACACACATTATCACATAATACATTTAAGAACGTTTCTTAAAATAGTGTTTTAAGAACCTTGATGCAGAGCAACTGTCAGTTAGACATAAAAAGTACAGTTTTGCAATTCTAAAAATAGTGATACAAATATAAGAAACATGAATTAAGATCAGTCTAAACCCAGCACTTATTGCGACAGGGCTTTCGATCTTAGCCTCTAAGCATATAACAGGTATCTAGTTATTGCAAAGACAAGCCACTTTGTGATGTCTGACCGGAGTATGCGTAGTGCTTCAGAGGGGCGTGAGAAGGAAAGCAGTCGGCACGCTGGAATAATCCAAGTTTTCCTTATGCTTCCATACGCAGGGCATGTGAAAATAAAATGCTCTATGGACTCTTAGGCATGAGAAATTATTGCATTTGCCCATCTATTTTTCCATTCATTTAACGGAAGAGTCCCTAGCCTGAATTGAATGTAAAGTGCTCGTGACTGAGTTTGTTCAATTTCGTCCATATACATGTCGAAGTTAAAACAGCATTTAACATTTAAAAATTGCAGGGTTAAAGTGCCACGTGCTACAATATCATTACAGGAGCAATTTATAAAATCCCAATATCTCTTCTTTAGGAGAGGGCTCATTCTTTTCGTGATAGAACTAGGGGCCTCCCATATAGAACTAGGGGCCTCCCACATCTTACCCATGCCCAACCTATACAACCACATCCTGACCCTATTAAACCAGGGCAATTCGCCTTTCTGCTTTTGAAGGGTTAGTAATTCCAACAATGCCTCTTTTACAGGGATTTCAGTATTATTAGTCCAGTTTCTAACCCAAAACATCAATGCTTTGAGTAAAGCAAAGTGAGAAATGGATTTGACCCCTAGATCGAGGCGTAGTGGTAATATCGGTGTGTTGATTGGGACACTGATGATTGCCCTTAAAAATTTATTTTCCGCTACCTCAAAATTTTTTGTATTCTCCAGGCCCCACAGTTCAGCTCCATATAGGGCTGCACCTAGGCATTTGGCCCTGTGTATTTCGATTGTGGGGGAGATTAGGCAAAAAGATGAGCTCCTTATCCTCCTTGCTATTGCACAGTCCACATGTTATAATGCCAGCTCGCTCTTCTGTAATTGGGAGGTCCATGCTAGGTTGTCACTAATTCTGACTCCCAGTTAATCAAATACCGTAACCTGCTCTAGATGTTGGGTACCCAGCGTCAATTTCCCTTTGGTGGATTTGTATGGGTTAAAGACTAAGGGCCTCATGTAGGTAAATAAATTTTACCGGTTCATAAATACCGAGCCGTACCGAATCGGTAAATTAGAACCGGTAAGTTATATGTAGGTAAAAATTCGGTAACAGTTACCGATTCGGTAACATTCGGTAAATACGAATCGGAATTCACCGAATCGGTAAATACCGAGGTGGTATCCACCGAATCGGTAAATACCGAGGTGGTATCCACCGAATCGGTAAATACCGAGGTGGTATTTAGCGAATCGGAAAATACCGAGGACACTACCTCCTTCCCTTAACTAAGTAGCCAATATCATAATCATGTCATTATAGAAGGTCTCTCAGGCTTGAATAGGGGACCCCATACCTCAAAGATCAGCTTAGTGAAATCACATCACAGGAGCATCAGGAGTCTCCTCGCAGGAAGGCTCGTCTTCGGTCTGAATAATAAACATGACGTCTGAGATATGAAAAGCACCAACTGTCAGGTATGTGCAGCTGCGCGTGTGCCATGGCTAAATCGTGGGTCGAACAACCTAGAGTGGAAAACATGCATTGTGTAAAATTCCAGACTGTGTGTCACAGCATGTACAGACCAAGGTCGCTGCGCAGAGCTTGGGATGGGAACAACAGAATGCACTCGTCAGAAGGAAGTCTCGAGTCAGCAGTTTATTCAAGAAAGAACATGGAAACGCAGTGTCGTGTGCAAAGACACAAATATGGCTACATAACATTCAACGTGGTAATGCCAACTGAACAATGCATGTACGTATTCAGGGAGAACTCACTACACGCCCCCTTGAGCGAAGCAATATGTAATAGGCAAGAAAAGAGAGAACGCAGAGTTCAGTTTCGTCAGAGCAGAACAGGGCGTAACCAATGCAGCGCCAAAGTCCTACAGTCCAATTAATTGCAGCATACAATTCCAAAAAACACAATGCAAGTATAGTAAAAAACTCAAGCAGACCATCAGGAAGAGAAAAACGAGAATTAAAAGAAATAAATGTTGCGCCAGGGTGCTGTCCAGTAGCACAGGCGCAATGGACGACAATCCAGTTAATCCATGAATGTATAGGCAGCATATGTGGCCACGGCTTCCAACAAGCAATCGTTTTCAGGGCCACTAAAAGTCTCAGCCATCCAATTGAGTAAAGAAAAGGAACATACGTGTTCTCCAACCAACGGAGCCTCTAGCACAATCAGAGGGCACCCGGAATGTTCCTCCAAATAGCTCATGGACAAGAAGTCGTAGGCTGCCGCTGAGATGTCCCAATTACCCAGGATACCATGCGCCGCTCCACACGCCATGATCCGGACACCAGAACAGGACAACTCGTGAGACACTAAGGGCCGCATCAGTCGATCGAAATCCGGCACCGGAGACACCATGTTGGTCAAGCACAAATCCAGAGGCCATTCAAAGGGACAATCCAGGCAGTGTAATACAGGTTGTACGCAGGTGAAGTAGGAATACCTGAAGGATAATCCATAAGCCAGGCTCAAAGTCGCCAATGGCAAAGTACCATAGAAGTCAAGCATCCTATCACGAAGAAGATGCAGACGGGACAGGTGCTCGTGTGGCACAGAAGGAGCAGCCATTCCGTAGTATGAAAAGTAAAAGCAGCACACCTGCCACCAGCGCCAGAAGCAGCGGAACACCTCCAAAGATGCTCGAGAACAGTGAATGAACAAATGCCGGAATTACACCAAAAATTGTTTGGAAAGAGGTCACGAGACCCGAGCCCCACATGTTAGAAAAAATTGAGCCAGGCCGGTCGTGGACGAGGCATTGATAATACTTTGGATCAAAGAGCCGAAATGCAGGGGGAGGTCAGTATTCAGAGGCGCCTGTTCCTCAGTGCGCGTAGTAGCAACGTGAAGGACAAATATTTCACGAGAGGAAGTCAAAGGCACCTCTTTGTGGGACAATGGCGCTCTATTCTGCTCAACTTGTTGGACTCTGCTTTCAAGGTTGGAATCGAAGGCCAGATGGAAACATCCCGCCGCCCATGCGGGGGTGGAAAAAGAACAGTATTGCAGCAGACAACTTCATGCGAGACAGTTATGTACGGGATTACCACTCACATCCCGCAGCAAACTTCATTAATCATTATTAAATGAATACCGTTTGCAAGCACAGTGAAAGAAGGTGTAATCACAGGCACTGGGATACCTCGTAGGACGCACGCCAAAATCGGGGCTTGTACATTGCATGCGCCGTGTACTTGCATGTGCCTATTGTCTCATGTATGAATCCTAGAAGTGAGAGTGCTAGAGCTAATATCTATAACGGCTTAGGCCTTCTCCATGTTTGCTTGGTCAATAGCTCTCAGTCTGGAAGCCGCCTCACTGTGCGACAACTTGCAGACCTCGTTGTAAATAGCATACGCGCACCTTTTGGTTCTGCCACCCACGGGACCATTCACAATATCATTCCATTCGGTATGCACATTGATGGAGTGGGTGGACTTCCTGATCCTGTAGATGTGCTCTGTGTCAGCTGGTGGACAGAGTGGGATGTGTGTCCCATCAATGCAGCCAATATAATGGGGGAAGAAATTCCTGAAGGAACGGGACAGGCAACTCTGGGATACACCACCCACCGCAGCTGTCACCACCTGAGAAATGCCGGATGCCAGCAGATGTGGGCTGCAGAGCACCTGCACATGTGGGGGTATGGCGTGCGCCCTTCTTATTGGCTGGTCCAGGAGTGGGTGCGGGTCCCTGATTGAGTCCATGATGGTTTCGGGGTGTAGCCTGTACCTCTCATGTATCTCTGCATCAGTCAGCTGGAATAGTGTGATGCGCTGTCTGTGGATGCGTTCCTTCCGTCGCCAAACCCTCAGTCCTGCTGCCTGTAGACGTAGGCGCATTGCAATGACGTACATAGCTGCCAGGGTGTCCACGCTGTTGCATTTTGGGATTGCTTAGCTGCACTGTTGTTGGTTACCACCTGCTTTCAATCCGTGTTAATTACCGACTCTTATTTACCGATTTTCTTGGATTTCTTAATTACCGAGTGCTCCTACATGTCATTTTAACTTTTTACCACTTCATATTTACCACTTCATATTTACCGATTCGTTAATTATGTATTCGGTAAATATGAATCGGTATTTTAGCATTCGGTAACTATGAATCGGTATTTACCGCCTCATATTTACCGAAAAGTGGTTTTTGGACTCCTACATCTCACTTGTCTGAATACCGGTCGGTAACGGCATATTTACCGAAAATCGGCCGTTACCGACCGGTATTTCGCTACCTACATGAGGCCCTAAATATTTTGTTTTAGAGCAATTAATCTCAAGGCCCCGATCTTTACAAGCTTCAGCAAACTTATTTAAAATATTCTGGATACCCATCAGGGTCTTAGAGATGAGCAATGTGTAATCTGCGAATAGCAAGGAGGGCAAGTGGCTGCCTGCTAATCTGGGAGGATCATCCCCACAGTCATATAGCTCTTTTATTAACCCCTTATTATACAAGGTAATAAGGGTTGGGGCGAGCATGCACCCCTGGTGTACACTTTTAGAAATTGCAATACTATTGGAAAGACTGCCATCTGACTTCCACCTGACTTTGGCATGATTATCGTGGTGTAGGCGAACCAATAACTGAAGTAAGTCACTTGGCAGTTCTAGTTTTTTAAGTGTGGCCCACAACATTGTACGGTCAATGGAGTCAAAGGCCGTTTTAAGGTTTACAAATACAACCTATAGGTGACCCTTGCAAATCTTCACTTCCTTCTAAATAAGCAGCAAAAATCTAAAAACTTAAGGGGCGTGGCATGAGGCATTAAGGTGGCGGTCGCACTCTAAGAGTGCTCCTGACCCCCCTACGTCATCCGCCTCCATCCACCCGTTACCTGCTGTTTTTGCAGCCCTCCTTCGATCAGTGGCGACTCTGCGACCCCTTGGAAGTGGTCTGGCCCCGCTCCTCGGCTGCTCTGGGACCCCGTTGGCATGCTGTGGCCTTCTCCATCCCTTGGCCCGGCCCAGCTAAGATGGCGGCGCCCTGCTGAGGCGCCAGACAGCCCGAGACCCGACGATCCTTCTAGGCTACCCGGACCGCCTCGAAGCGTTGAGTGAATTAGTCTGCTCTCCCGGCGCGGCCTGTGCTTTGACCGCACATCTCGCAGGGCGACGTGAGGCCCGCCTCCTACGTCCGGGGGGCCGGGTGTGCCCCAACTGCCTGCTGACTCCGTCTGACCGCCTACGTCCACTGGCCGCGCAGCGGGATGCCCGCGGCGCCTGGGGGGGCCGCCATACTCGGCTGCTATTGTCGGGCAGCGGTTCACTGCTGTTGGGCATCGCCCTCCTGGGGGTCCCGGGTCCCTCTGACCCCGAGTGCTGGGCCCGGTTTGGCCTTCCAAGTGCCACCAATTGATGTACCGCAGTCCGACGTGCTGAGCCTCGCCTGGGGCCCTGGGGAGCGGCGCCCTTCCGGAGGGCTCCGCGGCCATCTCCGGCTTCCCTCTGCCTTGGACTCAGGCCCTACTGCAGCTGAGGACCGTGGCGGTGCTGCGGCTCGGCCCCGATCCTGTCTTGTTCGGCCGGGCGCAGCTGCCACGCCCGAACAGCGGCGAGTGGGGACGAGGGAGGACCCCGGGGCTCTGGGGCTCCCTGCTGGGCGTCTGGACCGCCGGGCCTAGATTTCCCCCGCCCTCCTCCTGGTAGTGATTGGGCCTGCTGAGAGCGTGTGCCGCCGTCCCCTTATGGGACCTACACAGGCCCTCTGGCATAGCCCTGAGGGGCCTGCCCCCTGATTACTGCTGCAACACGAGCTGGGGCGGCCTCCGGACCAGCTGGGGCTGGTGTACCTAGGACGAGATGCCTGCTTAGACCTAGCCTTTCCTCATTCAACGCTCTGTGCCTGGATGCGGCATATGAGACTCGGCGGCCCAGGGGCGTATTGATCCCGGCTACCGGGTCGGGTGGCGGTGTGTGGGGCTTTGACTGCAGCGGGCGAGAGACTTAATCTCTGCTGATGGCGTGATCGTGGGGTGACCCCCCTAGCCTCCCTGGTGCTAGTGAGTGGGGCTTGGGGATCGGCCACCACGTCGGGTGGTGGGGTGACCTGGTCCCCCCGCCCCTCCTAACTTCACCGTCCCCCTGAGCTCCCCCCCCCGTTGTTGCTAGGCCTGCTTCTCTAAGTTTTCGCCAGCCACTGACCTGACCCCAGAGCTGCCGGGTGCCCCGTGTGAAGCATCCCCTGGCCCGAGTACCTGAGCTGCCCCGGGCCTGACTTCACACGCCGCTGCAGCCCGCGTGGGAGTGGCGGCCCACCTATTGCTGCCAGGACGTTTGGGCCCGAAGACGTGCTCAATTCCCATGTCGGCCCTGGTGGGTGGGGCCCGGGGGTGGTGATCGGCCATCACACCAGGTGGCAGCGCGAAGGTTGCTCTTGGTACCTCCACCCCCCTTCCTTCCTTCTGGGTTACAACAAGTCTGCTCCCTTCCACGCCCTACTGGGAGGTGCCTCCTGGGAGTCGGTGGGAGAGGCGGTGGAGGCACCACCTGCTCGGATCGGCCTGTGACAGAGGCGGAACCCAACACGGTCCTTGTCTTCTCCCTGACCCCCCCACTTGCTTTGGATTACTCTCCGGGGAGTGAAGTCATTGCGGCCGAACTTGGGGACGGGCTGGGGACCTGCTGTGGGGTCTGGTAATTGGCCTGGACAGCTCTCCCCCCACCGGTGCGCTCCACCCGGCTTTGGGGGTGGCCCGAGGCGCCGACTGGGTCTGGCTTCTCCTGAGGGCCTCTAGGGCGGAACTGGGCGCCCAGACCAGAGCATCAACGGCTTGGGTGTCTGAAACTTCCCCCCCTCCCTCTGCAAGCCGTTTGCCACCTCCTGCTGGTGCTGAACGGAACTCTACTCCTGACGGCGATGGGCAGAAATCGTACCCTGCAGAATCCTGCTCCCCCAACCCAAACCAACATGGATCAATTCACCATGTCGGAACCGGGACCCTGGAAATGGGATATCTAGTGCATCCGGTGCCACTGGAGCTGATCTTTCCACCATCATTCAGGCGATCAGCACATCGCAGGCCTCTGTCGAAAACAAAATTGGCGAGGTGAGGGTGGATGTGGCTCTCATTCGCCAGGACCTGCGCAATGCCACAGTGCGCATCACAGAGGCGGAATCCCACATCTCCACAGCAGAAGATGACATTGGCCAACTTAAGACCCAAGTGGCCCACCTTCAGACCTGGACCTTGGAGCTCCATTGAAGGGCTGAGGACGCCGAAAACAGGTCGTGGAGAAATAACTCATGAATTTCCCGAGGGGGTGGGGCAAGGACACGCCGACACGTTTTTGGAAACTTGGGTGCGCTCCTGGATGCCCAAGGAGGCCATATCGCCTTGGTTTGCTGTTGAACGAGCCCACTGCTCCTTCGCTCCCAAACCTCCCCTTGGAGCCCCTGTCCGACCCATAATCCTGAGGGTCCTTAATTTCCGGGACAGAGATGCCATCCTCGGGCGGCCAGGGCTCGGGCCCTCTGCAGTTTCTGAAGAGCCGGATCATGGTCTTCCCCGATTACACCAGGGAGGTGCAAGCCCAGCGCCGCACCTACGACGAGGCAAAAACCAAAGGACTGGGTGTGAGTGTTTGATTGGTTCTGATGCTCCGTCCATCACCACCCCCTTTTGTACCGCTTTGTTCGCCATAAGTTGGCAGGGTATGCTCAGACGTGAGTCCCTTGCTCACTTTGCCACTGGATTCAAGCAAGCCTGGCTGAAGACGGCTGAAATGCCAGAAACCGGTCCTAGGAAGCTTGTTTCCGGTCCAGGGAAGGCATGGCTTGGCAGTTCGGGCTGAACTGTTCCCATGAGGCACAGGATCAGACTGATTTGCATATGGCCATGTCTGAACTGGGGTGGCAGAGTGGGCTAAAGAACGATGAAGGATCAATCCCAGATCTGTTGACTGGGTGTGAGTGTTTGATTGGTTCTGATGCTCCGTCCATCACCACCCCCTTTTGCACCTACGACGAGGTCAAACAGAAACTTTGCAGCATAGGTCTCCGATACGGTCTTCTCTTCCTGGCTCGGCTCAAGGTTATCTTTCAGGACAAGACTTTCTTCTTTGACAACCCACAGGCGGCGTGGACCTGACTCACAAAGGAACGGCCACTCTTGAACCGACCGTTTCCTTCCCCCACACGGCGGGTCCCCCGCAGCTGCATCCAGCCTTCCCCAAGCCCCAGAGGCGCCGGACTAGGTCCCGCAAGAAAAATGACTGTCGGTGGGAGGCATCCCAGTCGTCGGGCGCAACATCCCAGCGCCTGCCTTCCCACGCTTCAACTCGGAGGTCCGCTTCTCCTAGCCCGACTACCTCCTTGAGCGACTTAAGCGGTATTCCAGGGCCCTCTGATATTTTACGCCACGCCAAATCTGACTCTGACCTATCTAGGAGTCCTGCGCTCCATGGATCCGACGAAGCCGAGGTTACTTGAGCTGTGCCACACAGCAGGATCTTTTCAACACATTCCCTGGAAGTTCCTACAATCCGACTGTTCTTGAAATTCCCACGAAGGGGGCGATCCCTCTACTGCAGCCACCGGACATGTGAATTACTCCATACTTCACTCCCTTGTTTTATTTGCAGTCCCTGTTACATATTTGTCCTAACTGTACCTTCAGCGGTTGTCGAATCTCTTATCCAACTCCATGGAGGGGAGTCCATCTCTGCCATACTCATATCCTGCTAACCGTTTTAGATTAGCGTTTAGCCTTATTGTGGGGTTGTTGTTTTGAACTGAATTAAATAGTTTTTTTCTCTTTCAGGGCGACAGATGCTTTCTTTTCAGAAGTGTAGGGTGGGGAGAGTTGGGGGAAGAGGGAGAGGGGGAAGACCATAGTCTCCCGACAGTTTGTTGTTTTTCGCCGCCTTCAGGCCACAGTTTTTTGTTTTTGTTGGTAGCTTTGCACGCATGTCTGTCTTTGATGATGACATGAGGCTCACTAGAGTGCACACCTTCTGCCCAGTGGCCTCAGCCACGGAGCGCCGTTTCCCTGGGACCCAGGCCTCCTCGTGCTTGCGTTCCCTCTCCCACATGTTACCCACCCGATGACGTCCACTTTACATAGGGCCCTCCACATCCTCTCCTGGAATGTCAGTGGCCTATTGGACTGTATGTAACGCACTGCCGTGCTGCGCAGCACCCAGCGACACACACCAGACATCCTGTTCCTGCCGGTAACACACCTTCTGGGCTCACAATGTAGTTTCCTCGCCCGGTACGGGTTTGACAGGGTCTGGCACTCTGGTTTTACAAGGGGCTCCCGGGGGGTGGTCATACTACTTCGGAGAGGGCTCCCCTTCACCCTCACACTTGCCGAAACGGACACACAAGGCCGCTATGTGGCCCTGACAGGTATGATCGAGGGACACCCCCTCAACCTCCTGTGTACGTATATTCCCCCCGCCACCATGGCTTTTGCCCTTCGTCGCCTAACGCTTTTACTCTCCTCCTTTCCACAGGGCCTGACGGTTGTCGTGGGTGATTTCAACACTGTCCTGCAGCCCTCGCGTGACACGACAGGTGTTCCATCGGCCTCCCACCTTACCTCTGCAAAACACCTATCTGACTGGTCCTCTGCCTTGGGTTTCTGCGATGCCTGGAGGGTGTGGAACCCCCGCAAGGAACAATACACCCACACTTTGGCGGCCCACCACACCCACTCTCCTATTGTCCTGTTCCTGTTGCCCGCCGTAGACTGTCAATTGATGCCCGGGGCCACTGTCTTACCCAGGGGCATCTCAGACCATTCCCCCATCTCCCTCCGTCTCGGGCATTCCCCTAGCGGCGCCCGTACGACGTGGCGGATGAATGCCTGGTTTCTACAAGATGCAGACTTTGTGGAATCCCTCGGGCAGGAATTGAAGAATTACTTCTCAACTAAAACGGGATCGGTCTCCTCGCCAGGAACCCTGTGGGAGGCCGGCAAGGCTGTTGTGCGGGGGGTTGCTGGAGGTTTGGTTCAAGCGAAACGCAAGGAACAGTCCGCCCGACTTGTGCAGCTGGAGGCCCAAGCAACACAGCTGGAAGGTGCCCAGGCCACAACTGATAGCGACGACTCCGCTCACCAGCTCGCACTGAATCGAGAGGAGATCTGCCAGATCTCGATGGAGTCCGCTAAAATGCTTTGGCGCTCCTCTATGGCTGGGGCAATGAAAATGGCAAACTTCTCCACAACTTAGTGTCCTATCCCAGAGCCAATCGCATAGTTCCCGAGAATCGGGACGAAAATAGGGTCCGTCACGCCACTTCCCAAGCCATTGCCCATACGTTCGCGGGCTATTATGCGGGCCTTTATACAGCCCGGCCCCCTCGGACCTCTCTGGCAACGTTGTAGGCCGAAACCGGGACTCAGCTGCCCTGCCTCTGTCACATGCAGACTCTGAGTCCCTGGATTTTCCCTTTACCCCGTAGGAGATACATGGGGCGATTTCACTGTTGAACTCCGGCAAAACGACCGGGGCCGACGGTTACCCCCAGGAGTATTACGCGGCCTACCGGGACACATTGCTCCCACACTTAACGGATTTGTTTAAGCATGTAGTGGACAAAGGGCCCTTCCTGCCGGAGACTGATGTGGCCACTATTGTAGTCATCCCTAAGACACAGCCACCCTCCCTTGCATGTGCGGACTACCGCCCCATCTCCCTTATCAATACGGAGGTCAAAATCTTCGCCACTGGGGGGGCGTGGCTAGCAGCCAGGCAAGATGGCCGCAGCCTGAAGGAGCTCCGAGGGTGAGGCCGACTCCCCTGGCATCCGTACATCCATCTGCTCAGCAAGCTGTCCCCTAATGCTATAGGCTGTGAGCCTAAAGGTAGCGGCACCGTCTGAGGCGACTCTGGGGCTCCTGCGTGGTCGGGAGCTCGATCGACGCTGCCCGACATTTGCGGCCTGCGCCGCCGGCTGTGACCGGGGCCTCGATTTGGCTGGAGGCCGGGCGCGGTGCAGAGGGAGCCTAGGATCGGGCGGCTTATTGAGGCGGCCAGATCCGAACATCGCGTTGCACGCGGCGGCGCTGAGTATCCAAGGATACTGAAAAAAATGTAATGTTCTTAATGTTTTTATGTAAAGGAAATATACTTGTCGCAATGAAGAAGTGTTTTGTCTGTCTCAAATAATCAATAATTGCTATAATTGAATTATAACTCGCAGTCAATAAATAGTCTTGCTGAGAAAAGTAAAAATTGTGATTTATGGTGTCAGAGGCATTTGTATTATATAAAAAATAGTGAACATCCTGGCAGGATACTTTCAAGCGGTCTACTCTTCCGCTTCCTCCATGACAGTGGAGGAGGCGCTGACATATGTTAAAGATCTGGATATGCCCAGATTGGCCCCTGAAGCAGTGACGGCCCTGGAAGCCGATCTCACGGTGGAAGAAATACAGGCTGTGGTGGGGGCACTTCAGTCGGGTAAAGCGTCAGGTCCGAATGGCATCCCGGTTGAGCTGTACAAGAGGACGGTGGGGACACTTGCCCCTCACTTGCTCAATATGTTCTCGGACAGTCTGCAGAGAGGCGAACTCCCGCCTGATCAGCGCACAGCCACCATTGTGGTCATACCAAAGCCAGGCAAGCCGGCGGATAAGTGTACTTCTTACCGCCCCATCTCGTTACTTAATGCAGAGGCAAAGATTCTGGCAAAGCTGCTGGCGACTAGGCTAACACCGCACCTATCCGAAATTATACATCCGGATCAGTCTGGCTTCATGCCTGGCAGAAGTACGTCCCATAACCTAAGGCGATTGCACGGCGCGCTAGCTCGGGCGGATCGTGTGGGGGAGCCAGCGGTGCTCCTATCATTGGATGCGCAGATGCCGTTCGACATGGTCGAATGGCCCTTTTTGTTTGCAGTCCTGCACCATCTGGGATTTGGGCCCAAATTTTGCGCCTGGATTCGGCTCTTATACACCAAGCCGGTGGCTCATGTTACAGCCAACGGGCATATGTCCGATGATTTCCCTCTGACGCGGAGCACGCGCCAGGGTTGTCCCCTGTCGCCGTTATTTGCCCTTGTGCTTGAGCCTCTGGTGGCGTGGATACGTTGGGAACCCTCGATAAGGGGACTCAGGTGGTCGGATGGCTGGGAAGACAGAGTCTCACTCTACGTGGATGATATACTGTTGTATCTGGCCTCCCCGCGGCGCTCCATCCTAACACTACTCAATATCTGCAAAGTCTTTGGCAAGGCGTCAGGGTACACGATAAACTGGTCCAAATCTGTCATGTATGTGCTGCGCGGCCCTCCACTGCAACTACCGGCAGATTGTCCCCTTAGGGTGGCGGAAGGATCATTTAAGTATCTGGGTATACACATCACAGAAGATCATGCTGAATTTTTCCAAAAGAATCTTCAGCCCCCACTGGACCGTCTCAAGCGGGATGTCCGTCACTGAGGTGCGCTGCCACTGACCCTGTTGGGGAGAGTGGCGCTTTTTAAGATGATGGCCTTGCCTCGCTTCATCTACGTGCTGGAAAACACACCGTACCAAATACCGCCGGCGTACTTTCGTACAATTGCGGCGCAGGTGACTGGCCTTCTGTGGAATAACGGGCCGGCGCGTATTGCACAGTCCAAACTAACCCGCGGCTGGTACGACGGGGGGATAGCACTCCCCGACATCCAACTTTACTATTGGGCGAAACAGCTAAAGGTCATCAATCAATGGCTTCACGTCTCACAATCTGACCCAGCATTCAAAGCGGACAGAGACATACTGGGTACAAGGGGTATGCTATCACCCTTGTATGACGGGAGGCTAAACCCAGACCTAATTGGCCCCCTGAGGCAGACCGTGGCCATATGGCATGCGGCCCAGGCTAGGCTGGGGTGGAGAGGAGTTTTGACCCAGCTCACGCCTCTGTGGGATACGAAGCGGCTCGGGAGGCTTAGGCACAGCAAGGACTTTGATAATTGGGACGACATCGGAATTTCCACGGTGGGCGACATGTGGCATAAGGGTGCAGTGGTCTCCTTCTCACGCCTGCAACAACAATACGAGCTGGCGTCTTCGGAATGGTTCCGGTATACGCAAATCAAACACGCGCTACTCTCAACACTAGAGTCTGGCGCTACAGTTCCGGAGGCGTCGCCAATGTAGGACAGGTTGCTCACAGATTATATGCCAAAGAAGACCACATCATTCACGTACCGTAAGTTGATAAATAACCTGCTGGACCCTATGGGACCCCTGCGGGAGAAGTGGTCCAGCGATGTAGGGGAATTTGACGACCCGGAATGGAGGGAGGCACAGGCGTCCCCCCCGGGTGGCGGGGATACCCTCTAGGGAAGGCATGGCTTGGCAGTTCGGGCTGAACTGTTCCCATGAGGCACAGGATCAGACTGATTTGCATATGGCCATGTCTGAACTGGGGTGGCAGAGTGGGCTAAAGAACGATGAAGGATCAATCCCAGATCTGTTGACTGGGTGTGAGTGTTTGATTGGTTCTGATGCTCCGTCCATCACCACCCCCTTTTGCACCTACGACGAGGTCAAACAGAAACTTTGCAGCATAGGTCTCCGATACGGTCTTCTCTTCCTGGCTCGGCTCAAGGTTATCTTTCAGGACAAGACTTTCTTCTTTGACAACCCACAGGCGGCGTGGACCTGACTCACAAAGGAACGGCCACTCTTGAACCGACCGTTTCCTTCCCCCACACGGCGGGTCCCCCGCAGCTGCATCCAGCCTTCCCCAAGCCCCAGAGGCGCCGGACTAGGTCCCGCAAGAAAAATGACTGTCGGTGGGAGGCATCCCAGTCGTCGGGCGCAACATCCCAGCGCCTGCCTTCCCACGCTTCAACTCGGAGGTCCGCTTCTCCTAGCCCGACTACCTCCTTGAGCGACTTAAGCGGTATTCCAGGGCCCTCTGATATTTTACGCCACGCCAAATCTGACTCTGACCTATCTAGGAGTCCTGCGCTCCATGGATCCGACGAAGCCGAGGTTACTTGAGCTGTGCCACACAGCAGGATCTTTTCAACACATTCCCTGGAAGTTCCTACAATCCGACTGTTCTTGAAATTCCCACGAAGGGGGCGATCCCTCTACTGCAGCCACCGGACATGTGAATTACTCCATACTTCACTCCCTTGTTTTATTTGCAGTCCCTGTTACATATTTGTCCTAACTGTACCTTCAGCGGTTGTCGAATCTCTTATCCAACTCCATGGAGGGGAGTCCATCTCTGCCATACTCATATCCTGCTAACCGTTTTAGATTAGCGTTTAGCCTTATTGTGGGGTTGTTGTTTTGAACTGAATTAAATAGTTTTTTTCTCTTTCAGGGCGACAGATGCTTTCTTTTCAGAAGTGTAGGGTGGGGAGAGTTGGGGGAAGAGGGAGAGGGGGAAGACCATAGTCTCCCGACAGTTTGTTGTTTTTCGCCGCCTTCAGGCCACAGTTTTTTGTTTTTGTTGGTAGCTTTGCACGCATGTCTGTCTTTGATGATGACATGAGGCTCACTAGAGTGCACACCTTCTGCCCAGTGGCCTCAGCCACGGAGCGCCGTTTCCCTGGGACCCAGGCCTCCTCGTGCTTGCGTTCCCTCTCCCACATGTTACCCACCCGATGACGTCCACTTTACATAGGGCCCTCCACATCCTCTCCTGGAATGTCAGTGGCCTATTGGACTGTATGTAACGCACTGCCGTGCTGCGCAGCACCCAGCGACACACACCAGACATCCTGTTCCTGCCGGTAACACACCTTCTGGGCTCACAATGTAGTTTCCTCGCCCGGTACGGGTTTGACAGGGTCTGGCACTCTGGTTTTACAAGGGGCTCCCGGGGGGTGGTCATACTACTTCGGAGAGGGCTCCCCTTCACCCTCACACTTGCCGAAACGGACACACAAGGCCGCTATGTGGCCCTGACAGGTATGATCGAGGGACACCCCCTCAACCTCCTGTGTACGTATATTCCCCCCGCCACCATGGCTTTTGCCCTTCGTCGCCTAACGCTTTTACTCTCCTCCTTTCCACAGGGCCTGACGGTTGTCGTGGGTGATTTCAACACTGTCCTGCAGCCCTCGCGTGACACGACAGGTGTTCCATCGGCCTCCCACCTTACCTCTGCAAAACACCTATCTGACTGGTCCTCTGCCTTGGGTTTCTGCGATGCCTGGAGGGTGTGGAACCCCCGCAAGGAACAATACACCCACACTTTGGCGGCCCACCACACCCACTCTCCTATTGTCCTGTTCCTGTTGCCCGCCGTAGACTGTCAATTGATGCCCGGGGCCACTGTCTTACCCAGGGGCATCTCAGACCATTCCCCCATCTCCCTCCGTCTCGGGCATTCCCCTAGCGGCGCCCGTACGACGTGGCGGATGAATGCCTGGTTTCTACAAGATGCAGACTTTGTGGAATCCCTCGGGCAGGAATTGAAGAATTACTTCTCAACTAAAACGGGATCGGTCTCCTCGCCAGGAACCCTGTGGGAGGCCGGCAAGGCTGTTGTGCGGGGGGTTGCTGGAGGTTTGGTTCAAGCGAAACGCAAGGAACAGTCCGCCCGACTTGTGCAGCTGGAGGCCCAAGCAACACAGCTGGAAGGTGCCCAGGCCACAACTGATAGCGACGACTCCGCTCACCAGCTCGCACTGAATCGAGAGGAGATCTGCCAGATCTCGATGGAGTCCGCTAAAATGCTTTGGCGCTCCTCTATGGCTGGGGCAATGAAAATGGCAAACTTCTCCACAACTTAGTGTCCTATCCCAGAGCCAATCGCATAGTTCCCGAGAATCGGGACGAAAATAGGGTCCGTCACGCCACTTCCCAAGCCATTGCCCATACGTTCGCGGGCTATTATGCGGGCCTTTATACAGCCCGGCCCCCTCGGACCTCTCTGGCAACGTTGTAGGCCGAAACCAGGACTCAGCTGCCCTGCCTCTGTCACATGCAGACTCTGAGTCCCTGGATTTTCCCTTTACCCCGTAGGAGATACATGGGGCGATTTCACTGTTGAACTCCGGCAAAACGACCGGGGCCGACGGTTACCCCCAGGAGTATTACGCGGCCTACCGGGACACATTGCTCCCACACTTAACGGATTTGTTTAAGCATGTAGTGGACAAAGGGCCCTTCCTGCCGGAGACTGATGTGGCCACTATTGTAGTCATCCCTAAGACACAGCCACCCTCCCTTGCATGTGCGGACTACCGCCCCATCTCCCTTATCAATACGGAGGTCAAAATCTTCGCCACTGGGGGGGCGTGGCTAGCAGCCAGGCAAGATGGCCGCAGCCTGAAGGAGCTCCGAGGGTGAGGCCGACTCCCCTGGCATCCGTACATCCATCTGCTCAGCAAGCTGTCCCCTAATGCTATAGGCTGTGAGCCTAAAGGTAGCGGCACCGTCTGAGGCGACTCTGGGGCTCCTGCGTGGTCGGGAGCTCGATCGACGCTGCCCGACATTTGCGGCCTGCGCCGCCGGCTGTGACCGGGGCCTCGATTTGGCTGGAGGCCGGGCGCGGTGCAGAGGGAGCCTAGGATCGGGCGGCTTATTGAGGCGGCCAGATCCGAACATCGCGTTGCACGCGGCGGCGCTGAGTATCCAAGGATACTGAAAAAAATGTAATGTTCTTAATGTTTTTATGTAAAGGAAATATACTTGTCGCAATGAAGAAGTGTTTTGTCTGTCTCAAATAATCAATAATTGCTATAATTGAATTATAACTCGCAGTCAATAAATAGTCTTGCTGAGAAAAGTAAAAATTGTGATTTATGGTGTCAGAGGCATTTGTATTATATAAAAAATAGTGAACATCCTGGCAGGATACTTTCAAGCGGTCTACTCTTCCGCTTCCTCCATGACAGTGGAGGAGGCGCTGACATATGTTAAAGATCTGGATATGCCCAGATTGGCCCCTGAAGCAGTGACGGCCCTGGAAGCCGATCTCACGGTGGAAGAAATACAGGCTGTGGTGGGGGCACTTCAGTCGGGTAAAGCGTCAGGTCCGAATGGCATCCCGGTTGAGCTGTACAAGAGGACGGTGGGGACACTTGCCCCTCACTTGCTCAATATGTTCTCGGACAGTCTGCAGAGAGGCGAACTCCCGCCTGATCAGCGCACAGCCACCATTGTGGTCATACCAAAGCCAGGCAAGCCGGCGGATAAGTGTACTTCTTACCGCCCCATCTCGTTACTTAATGCAGAGGCAAAGATTCTGGCAAAGCTGCTGGCGACTAGGCTAACACCGCACCTATCCGAAATTATACATCCGGATCAGTCTGGCTTCATGCCTGGCAGAAGTACGTCCCATAACCTAAGGCGATTGCACGGCGCGCTAGCTCGGGCGGATCGTGTGGGGGAGCCAGCGGTGCTCCTATCATTGGATGCGCAGATGCCGTTCGACATGGTCGAATGGCCCTTTTTGTTTGCAGTCCTGCACCATCTGGGATTTGGGCCCAAATTTTGCGCCTGGATTCGGCTCTTATACACCAAGCCGGTGGCTCATGTTACAGCCAACGGGCATATGTCCGATGATTTCCCTCTGACGCGGAGCACGCGCCAGGGTTGTCCCCTGTCGCCGTTATTTGCCCTTGTGCTTGAGCCTCTGGTGGCGTGGATACGTTGGGAACCCTCGATAAGGGGACTCAGGTGGTCGGATGGCTGGGAAGACAGAGTCTCACTCTACGCGGATGATATACTGTTGTATCTGGCCTCCCCGCGGCGCTCCATCCTAACACTACTCAATATCTGCAAAGTCTTTGGCAAGGCGTCAGGGTACACGATAAACTGGTCCAAATCTGTCATGTATGTGCTGCGCGGCCCTCCACTGCAACTACCGGCAGATTGTCCCCTTAGGGTGGCGGAAGGATCATTTAAGTATCTGGGTATACACATCACAGAAGATCATGCTGAATTTTTCCAAAAGAATCTTCAGCCCCCACTGGACCGTCTCAAGCGGGATGTCCGTCACTGAGGTGCGCTGCCACTGACCCTGTTGGGGAGAGTGGCGCTTTTTAAGATGATGGCCTTGCCTCGCTTCATCTACGTGCTGGAAAACACACCGTACCAAATACCGCCGGCGTACTTTCGTACAATTGCGGCGCAGGTGACTGGCCTTCTGTGGAATAACGGGCCGGCGCGTATTGCACAGTCCAAACTAACCCGCGGCTGGTACGACGGGGGGATAGCACTCCCCGACATCCAACTTTACTATTGGGCGAAACAGCTAAAGGTCATCAATCAATGGCTTCACGTCTCACAATCTGACCCAGCATTCAAAGCGGACAGAGACATACTGGGTACAAGGGGTATGCTATCACCCTTGTATGACGGGAGGCTAAACCCAGACCTAATTGGCCCCCTGAGGCAGACCGTGGCCATATGGCATGCGGCCCAGGCTAGGCTGGGGTGGAGAGGAGTTTTGACCCAGCTCACGCCTCTGTGGGATACGAAGCGGCTCGGGAGGCTTAGGCACAGCAAGGACTTTGATAATTGGGACGACATCGGAATTTCCACGGTGGGCGACATGTGGCATAAGGGTGCAGTGGTCTCCTTCTCACGCCTGCAACAACAATACGAGCTGGCGTCTTCGGAATGGTTCCGGTATACGCAAATCAAACACGCGCTACTCTCAACACTAGAGTCTGGCGCTACAGTTCCGGAGGCGTCGCCAATGTAGGACAGGTTGCTCACAGATTATATGCCAAAGAAGACCACATCATTCACGTACCGTAAGTTGATAAATAACCTGCTGGACCCTATGGGACCCCTGCGGGAGAAGTGGTCCAGCGATGTAGGGGAATTTGACGACCCGGAATGGAGGGAGGCACAGGCGTCCCCCCGGGTGGCGGGGATACCCTCTAGGCTTAGGTTGGTACAGCTCCGGATTTTGCATCGGTCATATTACACCAGGTACACACTACACATAATAGGTAGGGCACCCCATCCATTCTGCCTGCGCGGCTGCGGGGAGGAGGGTACCTTCTACCACACCATATGGGAGTGCCCCATAATCCAAGAATACTGGAGGCGGGTGATGCGGACGCTGTCCCAGTCGTGGGGAGTGTCGCTGGTGCCGGAGCCCAGGCACTGCCTGCTAAATGTGTGGCATGCAGGCTCAGAGCTGGGCTACGTTGGGGATCGTGTTAGCTAGGCCGAACATAGCTCAGAAATGGGAGGTGAGAGAGGCGCCGCTGCTGTCCGTATAGGGAAGGGACATGGGTATGGCTATGCTGGCCAAGCGATCAGTGTTCATCAGGCGGGGGTGTCCTCAAAAATGGAATAAAGTTTGGGGGGCATGGAATAAATACAGAGGGGACATATGTGAACCACCACCAACGCTCGATGATGAAACCTCTGACGCGGACTGAGGAGAGGGACTTTATGGCGAACATGTGAGGTATGGATGTCGGAACTGGAAAACTGTGCAGAAACACTACTGGAGGGTTGGATGTTGGGTCATGTGCGACATTGTTATATGCTGGAAAACGA
Organism: Triturus cristatus; assembly: GCF_964204655.1. Taxonomy (NCBI): domain Eukaryota; kingdom Metazoa; phylum Chordata; class Amphibia; order Caudata; family Salamandridae; genus Triturus; species Triturus cristatus. The sequence goes on along the minus strand of NC_140594.1, from coordinate 643,906,974 downwards.
ATATGTAATCAACTGCTAATGCAAAGTACTGTTTTGAACAAAAACAATAAAATTATTTTTAAAAAAAAATCTTCGCCACTGAGGTGGCCCTACGACTCCGTCCCCATTTACAAGAGATGGTTCACTCAGATCAATGCGGCTTCATGCCTGCTCGAGGTTCCCGACATTGCATACGCAGCCTCCATCTTCCCCTCGCACATCGCCACCACCTCACCCTGTATCTAGCCTTGCTATTCATAGATGTTGAAAAATCAATCGATACGGTAGACTGGAGCTACCTTGAGGATGTGTTGGAGAGGATGGGTTTCGGGCCCCCGTTCCGACGCCTTATCCGGGTCCTCTACTCGGCTCCCAAGGCAAGGGTCCTCATTAATGGCGTGTTGTCCGAAACATTCCCTATCCAGAGGGGCACCCGCCAGGGCTGCCCGCTCTCACCGCTTCTATTTGCATTAGCAATTGAGCCCCTGGCCTCCCTCATCCGCCAGGATCCCCTCATCCGTGGTTGGGTTTGGGATCCGAACCAGGTCGACAAGATCACCCTGTATGCTGACGATGTTCTCCTTTACCTGGCAGATCCAGAGAGCTCCGGCCCACGATGCTTGGACGCACTCTCCGCCTTCGAACGGGTTTCTGGCCTCAGACTCAACCCGGTGAAATCCACACTGGTCCCCCTACACCCGTCTCGGGTATGCTTCGACTGGCAGATGACCATTCCCTTGCGCAGGCAGTCATTTAAGTACTTGGGGGTATGGGTCACCCTTCTCCCGGAACTGGAGTGGGCCCTGAACATCACACCCCTGGTCGCTAGGGCCAAGGCGAACCTCAGGAAATGGCAATCTCTCCCTCTCAACCCCGTTGGCAGGAGTGCCCTTTTAAAATGATGGTCCTTCCCCGCTTCTTATACATCTTACAAAACATTCCCATCTATCTCCCGAGCGGCTGGTTTCGGGAACTGGACGGGGTACTCACCCGCTTTTTATGGGGAGAAGGGAGGCCGCGAATGTCCCTAGCACATTGCCGCACACCCCCCTATGACAGACGCATGGGGGTAACCAATCTTCACCTCTATCACCTGGCCACGAGGCTAACCGTGATCCACGACTGGTTCGCGGGCAGCTGGTCCGACCCGGCGAGTCAGGTCAATGGACTTGGCTAAAATCCAGGCCTTCCTGTATGGGAGCCCCATGCCACAGGCTCTCCCCCCCCCCCCCCCCCGCCACTAGAGCCGTGCTTATGGCCTGGTGGGCTGCCTTACGCCACGTGAAGTGGGATCGGAAACTCACCAGGCAGACGCCTCTGTGGTGTGGGGCTTGGCTGGAGGAGGTCTAGGCTCTCCAAGACTTCCGTCGATGGGACCACATCAGGATCTCGCTATTAGGAGACATCTGGGTTGGGGACCATGTCAGATCTTTTGCAGACCTACAACACCGCTACTCCCTCCAATCCTCCCAGTTTTACAAATACTTACAACTAAGACATGCCCTCCACACCCACATTTCGCCCCCCACCTCCCTCTTGGAATTTAGTTCCCTGGAGGCCCAAGTGATGATGGGGAACCTGGGCAGAGGGGGGGTGTCGCGGATTTATCGCTCTTTGGTGAACAATGGCCTGCGTCCCTAGACCTGCTTCGTACCCGCTGGGAGGGTTGGCTGGGTCCCCTGGAGGACGCAGACTGGGGAGATGCCCTTATGGCTCCCAAGACCTTGACGACTGTTGCAGGGATTCTGCTCATGCACAGAACTATGCGCAGGAAACCAGGACCTCAGTGAATTGTGGTGTACCAAAAAACTCACCTCAGTACCCAGAACCCCTATCCGACCAGCATCAGTGTCCCATTCGTTATCTGTATTCTATCGGAGGTCCCAATGTATAGACAACCCAGAACAAGCGACTTAGAGTACTTCAGGAATGGTGGGAATCAGAAATACCTGTTCGTTATTGGATGTATGACGTTACAACGCATACTTTTACAACGCATGCACTTACAACGCAATTTTTACAACGCAACATCCACTACAACGCATTCCATTACATCGCAGGACACTACAACGCATTTTAAAAAACTACCTTTACAACGCATTCCATTACATCGCATACTACCTTTACAACGCATACCATTACAATGCATAATGTTACATTGCATTTAAGGTAAGTATTGGATAGTATAGGGGTAAAAATTACTATTCTTACTCCAGGGGGTGCAACAGTAGGGTAAGTGTTGGATAGTATAGGGGTAAAAATTACTATTCTTACTCCAGGGGGTGCAACAGTAGGGTAAGTTTTGGATAGTATAGGGGTAAAAATTACTATTCTAACTCCAGGGGGTGCAACAGTAGGGTAAGTGTTGGATAGTATAGGGGTAAAAATTACTATTCTAACTCCAGGGGGTGCAACAGTAGGGTAAGTGTTGGATACTGTAGGGGTTAAAAATTAATATTCTAACTCCAATGGTATGCATTGTAATGGTATGCGTTGTAATGCCTGCGTTGTAGTGACATGCGATGTAGTGTCTGCGTTGTAATGGTATGCATTGTAATGGTATGCGTTGTAGTGTCATGCGTTGTAAAGGATGTTCCGTTGTAATGCCTGCGTTGTAAGTGTAGTGCGATGTAATAGTTGCGTTGTAAAGGTTGTTTCCCTTCGTTATTATTCTCATATCAGACCACAACAAGAGTAATCAGAGACACGGTAAAGTTTAAAAGGTTTATTTTATAAACTACGTGTCCTAAGATGCAGTACTTTGGCTAACATAAGCAGACAAATGATTATAATTAAAACCATCATCATTGTTACAATACCATAGAAAATGAAAGGCGAAATCATATTATTAATGACAGTGGAATACAACCACCTTCCCTTCGCTAGTAGGCTAGTATTATTATACTAATAGAAGGTCTCTAGGCTTGAATGGGGAACCCCATACCGTAAAGATCAGCTTAGGTGAATCACATCACAGAATCAGCTTTGCTCTGCGCCTGGAAATGTTCTTCTCCAGAATGTGTGTGTAAAGCATGCAGACTGCAATATTAAAGGCTCTCGACTTTCAGGTATTTGCAGTTGTGTGCGTGTTATGGCTAGAGAGTGGGACGATCAACCTGAACTCAAAAACATGCATTGTCTGGCGACCCAGACTGTTTCTTCACACAATGTTCAGACCAAGGTCGCAGCGCACGTCTAGGGATGTGAACAACAGACAGTTCTCATGTGAAGAAATGGCAAGCAAGCAGTTTTCAATAATAACATGTATCTGCAGTATCGTGTGCAAAAGCAGCAAAAGTGGCAAGATGGCTTTCTAACATCTAACACGCTTATGCTAACATAGCAATGTATGTATCTAAATCGCCGCCTTCACTACACGACCTCCTCCAAGTTGCGTCTAGTCCAGCTCTATTATCTTCACACTGCGTATCTCACCCCAGCACGCTTGTACAGCACCTGCATGCGGCCATCCCCATCCTGCGCGCACTGCAGCCACGCTCCGGCGGACTTTTATCACATGGTATGGCAATGTTCCGTCCTTGCGCCGTTCTGGGCAGGGGTGGAACGTGAGCTTACACAAACCCTAGGAAGGGAGGACCCCCACAACCCATTGCGCTTGCTCCTCAGGGTGTTTGAAGGCTTCGATGGACCCCGGGTCGATAAGCGCTTCCTGGGAACGGCAATAGCGGTGGCAAAGCGCGATATCGCAGCACTCTGGTCCCAAGCCAAGCCACCTAATATGCGGAAATGGAGACGGGGAGTGGACTGGTGTGGAGCCCAAGAGAAGCCCCTCTTCGAGGCCCGAGGATGCCCCGAAATTTTGGGTAAAATATGGGGCAAATGGTTCAACTTACTGCCCGTTTGAGGGGTTTGGGTGGGTCGGGTTCATGAATATTTGTAAACATGTGCTGTATTCAAACCATCAGTGCCTTACAAGTCTCTGTCGCCTTTTATTGTCTGTACTGTATTTAAATAATGTGCCTGAAATGCTACCAATGTATTGTTGTTCTCTAAAAAATTGAATAAACTTGATTATCAAAAAAAAATCTAAAAACTTTTTCTAAGGTGCTTGTAGATGACCTGAAGCCTGCCTGCAGGTGGGAAATAATGCTGTTCTCCTCCATCCAATTTTGCAGGCGTAGCAGAATTACTTTACTAAAAACGTTTTGGGAGACGTCTATAAGGCTTATCAGTCTATAATTAAAGGGAACACCTTTCTCTGCTTTTTTTAAAATAGGAATTATTTCAGCTCCTTTCCAGGTTGGATGGATTTCCCCAACGCCTAGAATAGCATAGTTCCTTTTTGGAACAATGGGCCCCAGATATTAGGCTCAGCTTTGTACAAATCTCCTGGAAGTTTATCTAAGCCAGGAGCTTTCCCTGCCTGGAGTTGTTTAATTGCTACTGTGATTTCCTTCACACAGAAGCCTTCTACATGTTCCTGTATCGGCACTGGGGTGTCTTCCCCAGATATTGCTTCAGTTCCCTCTTTGAAGTTAGGGGCCTCTCTAGTATACAGCTTTTTAAAGTATTCTTGCCAGACCTGTGGATAAATATAATGATAGTCTTCGCTGACCTGCTTAGTAGAGCCCTTAGAAAGCAGATGCCAAAACAATTGACTGTCCCTCTGCTTGGAGGCCTCAGCCAATATACGCCAGTTATCTGCCTCCCAGCTCTTTTTTGCTCCGTCCTGGGCCCTTTTGTACATCATCCTTCTTTCCTTAATGTCATCACGGACTCCCTGCTTGACCGCCACCGTTAGATCAGCCTTTACTGATCTACAGTCCTCATTATACCATGGGGCAGTATTTTGTTTAAAAGTATCAAAACTAGATGATTTACTAAAATATTGTTTGATGCTATTGGACAGTTTCTGGTAGCTGACTAGAATATGGTCAACATCTTTTTGGTCTAGTTCGCTAAGGACCATAAGAGTCTGAGTCACTTCTTCATACATTTTTGGGAGTGTTTTCCCATCTGCTATTACCCTGGGCCATTTAATTCTTCTATTATTATTTGTTGTTACAATTGGAGCTGTACTTTGAGAGGTTTCATTTTCAAAGATTGAAAGGCCAGTTAACTCCAGAAGAAGGGCATTATGATCGCTATCATCGCCTTTTTGGACGGTCATATCCCCGACATATGGCCACAAACCGAGGTCCACCATGATCTAGTCTAGCCTACTTTTAGTACCCCCTCTCGTAAATGTATACTTGGCTGCCTCATCGGATGGTGTCCGCCCATTACAGGCTCGCTCCCCGTGCGCCAACGTAAGAGACTGCTGCCCAACTTTAGGGAGTCTTTTGATGACAAGGTATGCAGCTTAGTAATGCCCCTAGCTTGCTCTTCTTCCTGAACTAGCTCTTGCACATAGTCTACTGGCTCATAGGTTGTGTTAAAATCACCAGCAAGAATAAGATAGGGCCCTTCCCTACAATTCTCTAGACAGTTAACTAGCCTATTTATAGTCTCCGAATGCTTGTGGGCTACTAAACCTATTATAAATGTTTAAACAATCTAATTTGGACATTCCTTTTTGGCCATATCAGATTGATGCCAAGAATCTCCTGGGAGTCTACCCCCAATTATCTTAATTTCACATCCCAGTGTTAATCTAACCCATATTAACAGCCCTCCAGACGGACGGCCCGCTGTTGATGGCCTAGCCTTGATGCTAAATGTAGTGAACCTCACCCTATGAACCCGCTCTGTCGCCCAGGCCCATTCCGGGTCACTTCTCTTAGATTTAATTCCGTCAATTTTCCAGGAAACAATCTGTAGCGATTGTTCGGCACCCACGCTTCCCTGTTGCCTGCAACTAAGTGTAAAATCTGTGTGTATTGGTGTCTGTACTGTTTCGTAGGGGGTTAGTTGGGTGGGAAAGATGTTAGCCCTCATTACATAAGATATTATCAGTGGTAGTTGTTCCCTCTACTTGGATTGTTGAGACTGCATCATGTGCCGACACTTCACTTCCTTGATTTAGTCAATCAGGGCTATTTAAGTCAGTAAGAGCTTCATATCTATTGCTGACTTCCAGGGGAAAATGGGCTTTCCTACTTGGCGGATTCTTGATTAGATAGCATTTAATGGGGAATATGGCCCAGTCGGCATAAGATGTCTGTAGAAGAAGCCGAGTGGCACTAGCTCGACCCTTTGTCCTGGGCCACACCCCAGTCATTTCTTCCTGCTTGGGAGCGACTGCCCTGTGAGAACTGGGGATCTGCAATTAATAACTATGCAGTCTCCTTTTACAGTCTTCCGTAATGGACCAACCCAAGTCACTCTACGGGCAAACAAAATATCATGAAGTCTAGAACTAGAAAAATCAGTATTCAGTGTTAGCCAGTGACACACCTTGTTCTTTAATTGAGTGGTGGTTTCCTTTTGGTCGCCCATAAGTGTCGGGATGTTGGTTAGAATCGCCACGTATGGGCAACAATCTAGGGGAAGATGGAGAGTCACATCTTTGCAATTTTCTCCACCTGAAGAATGTTCGCCCTGTCTAGATGGTGCCGTTTCATTCCTATTCAATGGCAGGCTGGTGGTGGTAGAACCGGAATGATTAGCAGGCTCATACACCCAGGCATCTTCCCTGCGAGAGTCTTCTCGTAGGTGGTCATTTGTTTGGGCGTTAGTCACACCTATAGGTTGTGATAGTTTGCAGTGGAGTATTTCCGCCATAGTGCTGATTTTGCCACGATTATCGACCCCCAGTTGTTCTACCAACCCTGGACATAAGGAGCCATGATTTTCTGTCCCTACAGTTAAAGTAGAAAGTGACTTCTTTACTTTTACCACACTGATTTCTAGGCTATCAAGCCTGTTCATGATGGGTAACAGACTGTTTTGTATTATTTTTTCCAACTCATCTAATAAAAGCTTGATATCTTGCTGGGAGAAAGCTGCAGGGAGAGATGGCACAAGGCAGGAATTTGTCTTTATTGGCGACACTACTGTTGAACCATTACTGTCCTTTGCGAGGGCTTGTCTAGCTATTTTCTTTGATCTGGTGTTAGCCACTAGTACAGGCTCTAAAAGCTTTTGCTTCCTCTTTCTTTTAGCTGGGGGGCAAGGTATTGGGGATGCTTGGTATTGGCATGGAGACAACACAGTGAGGACTAATTCCAAAACAGATTGATCGGGAATATTACACTCTGAAGTCACAGCCTTTGTTTGGGCACCGATAGACACTTCCTGTTTCATACATAAAGTGGGGACCCCCTCTATAGATAGGCAGCGTTGAACAACTAATATTTCTTTATCAAAAGCTTTTGCTGCGCGCGTTAGAAACCAGTCGAAAGTTGAGTTCTGTAGAGACTTGGGTGTGCTCTCCCTTTCCCCCAATCGTCTCACTTTTGCCATAGTCCAGGTTAATTCAATTCACACAAGGTAGGGCAGAGATAAATGCAAAAATGTCCAAAGTGCTTACTTGATGGAGTTCTTTTCCACAATGTCTCTCACAGGCTACGAGAGCAGCCCAATTAAAAGTTCTTGCTGCCACTGCACAGCACCCCCGGGCCCCCCTGGACAATCTCCAAGAGTTGTTTATAAACTGATCATTACTCACAGTGGGAGTCTTGCAGGGTCGCAGGTAGATATATCCAACAGCAGATGTTAGAGATGTGTCGCAGCCCGGCCACCTCCAGTCAGTGACGGGCAAGGACGGGCCCTCCCGCGCGTGTCCCGCGTTGAATTTATGCACCTCAGGGCACACAGGCAAGCGTTGGCGCTTCTGGGCGCAAAGCAGGGCGTGCTGGGACCTGGAGTCCCCTGGGGCGTCTCGAGTGTGGCTAGCTGGTGGCGGCTCCCGCGAAGTGGGGACGCAGGTTGAATTTAAGCGCCTCCGGGCACACAGGCAAGCGTCGGCGCCTCGGGGCACAAAGCAGGGCGTGCTGGGACCTGGAATCCCCTGGGGCGTCTCGAGTGTGGCTGGTTCACGGGGGCCGCAGGTTGAATTTAAGCGCCTCTGGGCGCACAGGCCAGCGTTGGCGCCTCCGGCCGCAAAGCTGGGCGTGCTGGCACCTGGAATCCCCTGGGGCGTCTTGAGTGTGGCTGACTGGTTGGTGGTGGCTTCCGCGAAGCAGGGGGCGCAGGTTGAATTTAAGCACCTCCAGGCGCACACGCAAGCGTTGGCGCCTCTGGGCGCAAAGCAGGGCGTGCTGGGACCTGTAGTCCCCTGGGGCGTTTCGAGTGTGTCTTTGTTTATTATGCTACTGCTTGCATACTTTGAAACGAAAAACGTTTTTGCATCTGCAACGCCAATTGCTCACATTTTGACTAAAGCGAGCATTGCAAATGCTTCTTTTCTGAGCTGCCTCCTGTGTGGCTTCAGCTGTGAACAAGCCACTGTGGCAGGAAGGAAAGAATAAACCTTCAATTTGCCGAATCTAAGTTAAAAGGTAAGACAAAGTAAAGGTAAACAAGCACCGACAACGGAAGAATCAATTAAAAAAAAAAAGTTCTCCCAAATAGGAGATAAAGAAGGCATACGTTTGTACACCGTACTTTACCGGTGCTCCTCAGCTGAAAGGAAGGCTGATATCGGCTGCCACAACTAAATGCGAGGCTGTAAAGAAGAATGAAGGTGGAATGAGCCAACGATAAGCAGGAGGTGGGAATACAGTGGTTTTAATGAGGACAGCAGGTCTTGCAGACAACGCATGCATGCTGAAGCTCGACTTAAACATGGTCATATACTAAAGAATATTTCTCGTAAAGAGTTCCCGTTAAAAGCTACCAAGGTAGTCAAAGGAGTATATAGTTGAGCCATGAAACTTACTACACTATCCACAAAACGTGTGTGTCCCGAGGTCCATCTGGACACCGCGTATCACTTAAGCTATAAAGTAATAAAAATAGAAGACTGGCCCAAAGGCCGTGGTATTTTGGGCTTAGAACAAGCACCATTTTGAAAAAAGGTTAGACTTGAAATGCTTCAGTCAAAACAGCCCGTTTTCTAATGGTTCATCTACCAGCAAAGTATTTGTAAAAGGGTAAAAACAGTGAATCTTTCAAGTGTGAATAGGTATCATCTTGAAAGGTCTATATTTCCAGGAGATGCATGTCTGTAAGCAAAAAGACATAGTTGGAATTATTTGAAGTGTGAAAATGCGTCAGTTGATATCACCACATCCCAAAATTAGTACCGAAGTTTGTCATTTTATTCTGGTGTACCGACCGTCTTGCAACATGGCAAACGTTATGATAAAACACAAGTGCTAAAAAGAGATTTCTTCAGTAACAAAAAGCACCATCTTAAAAAGACCTGAAGGCCAATAAGGAAAGTGGCTGAGAGCCAAAGAAGTGTAGTAAAATGTAAACCAAAGATACGACAAGCAAATAGACACCCAAATGAGACGAAAGGAACTCGAAAATGAACATGTAAACCTTCATAAAGAACCAATGGAACAATCAATTCTCACAGTATGTTCACATTAGTAAGCAGCATATACAAAGAAAACCTATTTCTTGATTCATATAGATGTCTTCATTACAAGTTACAAGTACAATCTTGGATTTCAATGCAATTCAAGGTTTGGACATTGTCTTCAAGAGTGACCGATGTTCATTCATCAAAAAATACATATAGTTCCCGGTCTACATTTAGTCCAAGTCAATTGCTATATGTTTATTGATCCATGAAGTTGCCAGCTTTCCAAGTGCAGGGGTCATATCTCCTCCTCTTGAATGTTCGTGAGCCATTCCCAATCCATAGAACCTTAAATGTGCTAGTTCTACGATCCCATGATGTGAATTGAAATGACTGGATAGTGGAAAGTTGCTGCTTTGATTCTTGAATTCTTTCTTTAACCTCTTCGCTGAAACCCCCCCAAACCTTTTTTGGGCTAATTGGGGTAGTTTGCGCTTAGGACCCTGTAACTTTTTGTCCACATAAGGTATCCACTCCAAATTTGTGTCCTTTTCTTCCAACATCTTGTGGATTCTAAAGGTACCCAGGGGTTGTGGATTCCACTGGAGGGGACCGAGAAATTAGCCAAAATACAGCTAATTTCTTTTTTATTTATTTTTATTTTCAAAAACCTTCAGTGACAAAATAGCATAGACACATTACATTCTTGCATCCAATCAGAGCACCGTATACAGAGCAACGATTGAGGAAATAAAGAAAGGCCAAAAACACAAACCAGCAGAGTACAACAGCTTAAGTAGACATTACCTATTCACATCAAGACAGTGAGCAACAATGGATATAATAAACCAGGTAAATTGTGGGAGAGGGAGCAGGCTGGACCGGAAAGGGAATAAGAAAGGGGCAATTGGCGGCTACTGACCTTCACCGGCGGCCGCCGCAGGTGGAGTGCCGGCGGGGAGCGCAGGAGAGGCAGTCTGGGTTTGGGGGGTATGAGCGTGAAGGTATGACACTAGGGGGCCCCATATGTCCAGTGGACGAGACCTGGCTGGCACAAGGTCCCTGAATTCAGATAGACGGGTCTGGCATCGCGATGCATCTTCGAGCCATTGGGCGAACTTAGGTGCAGGTTTGCGCCCCCAGCACATGGACACCCTACGCCGCGCGAGGACAAGCAGCATAGCAATCAAACGACGGGAGGCGTCTGGGCAATATTTAACAAAGTCTAGGAGGCAGAGCGGGGGGTCGAGCCGAACCGGTGACCATCCCAGGCCCAGCGCAAGGTCTCAACCGCGTCTATTTCGGTGCGTGGGGGTTTGGCAGGAACGAACAGGGCAGTGGCGAGCGGCCACGAGGTAGCGAGGTCTGCCTCAACTGCCACGTGCGGCTGGAAGGGAGTAGGATGAATCCAGAAGTGCAAAAAACTGACTTGAGCACACAATGCGTAAAGCTTAAAGTTGGAGGCACCCATGCCACCGCACAACATCGGGAGGGTAAGAGTGTCATACGCAATTCTAGGTTTGCCTACCGGCCCAGATTAAAGAAATAATCAGCGAGCGAATCCTACGAAAAAAGTGGGCAGTGAGGGGAACAGGGATGTTATATAAAAATTTAGGGAGGACCCTATGCGACCGGCCAGAGACAAGGGTAGCCGGCTCCATTGTGGAATCTTGGATTCGAGCCAGTCCACCGCACGACAAAAGTTAGCCCTCCAAAGTTCATCCACGTCTCTGCTGAGCCAGATATCCAAATAGCGAGTAGGACCTGACGCCCACACGAAAGGGAAGTCCGGAATGAAGGGCGCATTGGCGTCGGTGAGAGGAAAGAGGACTGACTTACTCCAGTTCACCTGGATTCCAGAGTAGCCTCCGAACCGTATAATCTCGCGTACCAGAGGACTGAGATTTTCCTGGGGATGGCGGACGTATAGCATAATATCGTCCGCGTACATGGAGACTAAGAGGGCACGGGCTGCGAAGCCAATGCCCATCTGAGTGTGGTGTTGTCGGAATCTGGCCGCCAGTGACTCCATTGCAATAGCAAAGAGCATGGGTGAGAGCGGGCACCCCTGGCGGGTACTGCGGTAGGGATGGGATCAGATATTTGTCCATTAATTCAAAGACGGGCAGTGGGTAGGGTGTATAGGAGTAAGATTTTGCGTATAAATAGTGTACTGAAGCCAAGACGTGGAATGGGAGAGAACAAGAAGGGCCACTCAAGGGTATCAAAGGCCTTAGTGGCGTCAAGAAGGGCGGCTTCTGCGGGGAGAGCGGGATTAATATGATGGAGTGGCGTCAAGAAGGGCAGCTTCTGCGGGGAGAGCGGGATTAATATGATGGAGGACAGAAAAGATGGTCCGAAGATTGTGTGAAGTAGCGCGGCCGGGAATGAAGCCGTACTGACGGGGCGAGCAATGAGTGGCATGAGAAGGAGACGCGAAGCGATAAGCTTGGCAAAGATTTTATTGTCCGTATTAATAAGGGATAGTGGGCGGTAGGAATCGCGGTATTCGGGGGGCTTGTCTGGCTTGAGAAGAAGATTTAGCATAGCCTCGCGGAGTGACGGTGGGAGTTGTCCGCTCTCGAGAAAATTGTTATACATGGCAGCCAGGTGCGGTACCAAAAGCGGGGCGAATGTCTTGTAGAAAGAGACGGGCAAGCCGTCCAAACCAGGGGCCTTGTCGCCAGGCATATCATTAATGGCGGCAAGTATTTCCTCTTTGGAGAAGGGTACGTCGAGGAATTCTCAGTGATAGTTTTCGAGCCATAAGAGCTCGAGGGTATCAAAGTACTGGGTGAGGACCTCGCACGAGGGGGTGGAACCTGCAGTGTATAATTAGTACTCCATAAAGCGTGCCTTGATTTCATCAGGGAAGGTAGTCCGAGTGGGGCAACCATCTTGAAGCGCTGTGATATAGGATGCGGCACGGGGCGGGCGAAGTAGTTTGGCCAGGGTTTTGCCGGGCCGATCGCCCTCACCGAAGCGGGGTGCCCGGGCCTCTCTGCCAAGGAATGAGATCTCTCTGTTGGCCTCCTCCGCGAATTCAATGTGTTTCTCGCGAAGGCGAGCGACTGTTTCAGAACTAGGGAGACGAGAATGGAGGGAGTCCAAACATTTGATTTCCGATTCCAGTTTGTCAAGAGTGCTGCGAATGGAGCGTTAGACCCCGGATTGTTTAGAGATGCATTCACAGCGAATAACAGCCTTGAATCCCTCCCAGAGAGTGGAGGGAGAGTCAACGGAGCCCTCATTCAGCTCAAAATAGTTTGTGATCGCGGTCCGGACCTCATCACAGAAGACAGTATCCCGTAGTGCATTCGGGGGGAGTCGCCAGGTAAGAGCACGCCGAGGGGACAGGGGAAGACGGAGACTAAGCTGTACCGGCGCGTGATCTGACAGAGTGCACACCATAGGGTCAACAGAGGTAAGCCAGGATAGGATATCCGGAGAGGTGATCCAAAGATCCAGACGGGACCAGCAACCACGAGTCCCGGTGACGCAAGTGCCCTTGCGGGCTTCAGGCCGCGTGTGACGCCAAGCATCGTACAGGGAGTTGTCAGCGAGAATGGAGCTAAGGAGCGCCGCAGAGCGTGGGTGGGAGACATAGGGGCCAGAGCGGTCTAAGGCTGTGGAAAGTGTCACATTGAAGTCCCCACCCCAGAAGTGCACGGCAGGGCCAAGGGATGAGATGTGATGCCAAATTTGCGCAAAAAAATCTGGGTCTTCAATATTAGGGCCGTATATTGCCGCTATAGTTTAAGGTTGGGCCTGAAGGGAGCCATGGAGGATCATGTAGCGCCCATCGGGGTCAGTGATCACCTGGGTAGTTTGCCAAGGGAGTCCCCTGCGTATTAGAATAGACACCCCCGAGAGTGAGTTGGAGTAGAAAGAGGAGTGAGATTTGCCCCAATGTCGGGAATGCAGTCTGGTGGCAGATGCAGGTAGCAGGTGGGTCTCTTGCAACAAAAGGACTGTGCGCTGAGCGAAGCTCCGTGGCAGTGCGGAGGCCATGTGTGACGATGTTGGAATGCAAGCAATATGTCAACAAAATAACCAAATAAAAAGCAATGCATACTGACAAAAACAAACGCGCCTCGACCCAGAAACCCCCCACCCAAACAAACCCACCACACGTAATGAAGTGTGATAACATGGGTCGTACAGAATATAAACAAAATACTTGCAAGCGGATACAAGAGCGCCTCAGAAGGAAGGCGCGTCAACCGAGTAAAACCACACCAATCCCCCAAACACGTTGAGCAACCACCCACGCTCTCCCCGGGGAACCACAACTGGGAGAGGGAAAGTCAGTAACAGAGGTGGGAATCATCCAGCGGGGGCATGGCAGCGCCCAGCATACGCCCCTGCCAGAAAAGGCAAGGTGGCCAGCTGAACATATCAGCAGACTACAGGAAAACATCGCAACCCAGAGGAAGAAGAACATGTGAGCCCGGCCTACTGGTGCAGCGGCAAGGGGCATACAGTCGGACAACCAAGGGGCAGCAATATACACATGTCAAATAGAGTTATACACAGCCATATAAAAGGAGACACATAGCCAAGAACAGTTAAGGAATACTTTTCAGTCGTTGTCGCTTAGGTTGACTGCGTCGGAATCCTGAGAGTTAGCTGGGGTGGTGTGAAGGGTGCGATCCAGTTTTTTGGCGAAGGCGAGGGCACCCTTGTGGTCCGTGAAGAACACAGTTTTGGATCCTTGCCTGACCCTCAGCTTGGCCGGATAGGCCAGGGAATAGGAGATTTCCTATTTTTGCAGAATGCGCTTTGTGGGCTGGAATTCGTGGCAGGGGGCTTGCACCGCCAGGGTGTAGTCGGGGTAGAAGGATAGTGTGTTACCCTGGTGCCGAATCTCACCTTTTTCCCTGGCCACCCGAAGAATTGCCTCTCGTCCCGGAATTTTAGAATTTTTGCAATAATCGGACAAGCAGGTAGTCCAGGGGCAGGGCGAGAGCCAAGGGAGCGGTGCGCTCTTTCCACAATGAAGACCTGGGAGAGTGCGTCCCGAAACAGTTCTCGCAACAACTGTTCCACGTAGTCTTCCATTCGCAATATGTTGGTGGCACCCCGGTAATGCGAAGGTTACTCCTATGAGAGCGAGCCTCCAAATTTTCGTTCTTGGAGTGGATTAGTTCGAGGATTTTGTCCATTTGGAGTCCTTTTTGGCGGTCTTGAGTGGCGGCATCCTCAGCGTCCGATACACTTGTCTCGACGTGCAGCAGGCGATTATCGTGTGAGTCCACCATGGACTTGACCACGTCCAGGCGGGAGGATAGCTGTTCAAGCTGAGTGGCGATCCCAGACACCGCAGACTTGACCGCCAACATGATGGCTTTACGGTCATCTTCACGTGCGGCGGCCATTTCCGCAGAGGCAGGCTGGTCGCCCCAGTCCACGGCGGCGCCCTCCTGGCGCGTCTGTCGTCGTTGATCGAATGTGAGCCGGGGCTGCTTGGTGTCAGCCTTACCCATAGTGAAGGCCAGATGCGAGGAGCGCCAAAGGAGCGCCCAGCAGGGGGACGAAGGCGCAGCGTCCAGTATAGCAGCAGCTCGATCAAGGAATCACCGCTTTGGGAGAGTGGGTCAGCCGAATATATCCGCGGCAGAGCCTTTCACCCCACCCGGGTGATCAGGGCGGAGAGTGCAACCGGGGAAGACAGGAGCAGCGGGGATGCAAGGGGGGCGCACGACACCCCCACAAGGCCAAAGCCCAGCAGGCGCAAGGCCTGGGCCGTGTGTGCGATATTGAGTATAGCGGAGCAGAGCCTTGTGAGTGGTGCACGAGCCCCCAGCCGCGCCACAGTGACCCCCTCAGGTAGTGCACATACCCCAGACTCTGGAAGCAGGTCAGAGCGATTCACAGGAGACAGGTGGGGGACTAGCGGGAAAGGCAGATAGTCACAGGCTGCGCTGGTGTGGCACACAGGCAGCAGTGAGCGGCAGGCAGGAGAAATGAGCTGATTTGGCCAATTCGGCGATCACAGGCCCGCAGAGTGGCAGCAGGCCGCGGCCAAATGGTGCTCCTGGCAGTCAGGGAGGAATTGAGCAGTTGGCCGGAACAGCGGCCGCAGGGAGACTGCACCAAGTGTGCTGAAGGGCACGGCAGTAGAAGAGGCAGCTCGCAGTGGTTAGCGTGAGAGGCGCCAGCAGCAGCATAGGGGCCGGGGGGCCCGGCCGGGGGAGCAAGCAGCCCCAGACCACGCATGAGACCGAGCGCGCTCCCAAACCCGCCACAGAGCGCCCCAGCAGTAGCGGGACTCACCAGCTCAGATGGCGGCGATGAAGCTGCAGTGTGAAGGGTGAATTTTTGGCCTCCAGGCGGTCCAGGGCAGGCAGCACAGGCCAGGTCCGGCCAAGCAGTCAGGATATGGGGCCTGGGCCCAGGGCACTCGCGGTGCCGGATCTTAGTGCAGCGGGGTCATAGGGTCTCGAGAGACGGCTCAAACAATGCCCCAGAGGTAGGTGAACAGCGATGGTAGGGCTCCAGTCGGCTATAGGCAGGAAGTCTGTAGTATTATCGTGGATTACAGGCTTGGCCGGCAGAGCCCACTCAAGGTGCGGCCATCTTGCAGCCGGCTAAGCCACGCCCCCAAAATACAGCTAATTTTTCTTTTGTTTTATGGAAAAATGGGAACAAAGTACTGTAGAAGAAAGTGTCTGTTTCTTTCCCTGCAAAAGGTATCAACAAAGGGGTTTGTGGTGCTAAAATCACCATCTTACAGGAACAGGCAGACTTTTGCCAGAAAACCAAAATTTTCTACACAGTTTTGGCATTTTACTGGGACATTGCATATTTTTCTACTTTCAACCTCCTTCCAGTTAGTGGTAGAAATGGGTGAAAGCAATAATGGATCCCAGAAAACTATACATTTCTGAAAAGTAGAAAAATTCTAAAATTATGCAAGGGGTCATTTGTAGAGATCCTTCAAGGTTTTTCTATAGAAACTTCAATTGAAATAAAAAAAATATTGAAATTGAGTTTGAAAAAACACCCATTCGTGCCAACATTTTTACCTGTAATTTCTTCTAAGTTTGGCAGATTTTTAAAAGCAATATACCGTTATGTCCACTGGACCCTCATGATTGCAAGGATATATAGGACATATAGGTTCACCAAGAACCCAAGGTTTCCAGAGCCAATAACTGAGCTGCGTCTTTCAATGGTTTTTTATTGTATACCGGGTATATAGCAATTCATTTGGTAAAATATAAAGAGTGAAAAATAGGTATTAAGAAAACCGATATATTTCCGAAATGGAAACAAAATATAGAGTTTAGAAGCAGTGGTTATTTGGACATCTCCGAAATTGTGGGTAACCATACCAGCATGAGAATTAGAGGACATTTTTCAAAATGGCTTCTTTTTTACACATTGTCTTACATTTGGAAAGCAGAAATGCAAAGAAAGTCAATTGGTAATAACACGTGTTCTATTATTCTGTGCTCCTCTAAGTCGCCCGATAAAGATGGTACCTCACTTGTGTGGGTCGGCATAGTGCCTGTGACAGGAAACGGCCCGTCACGCAATGCGGACACAACGTTTTTCCAGTGAAAACTGACCCTTGTTTTGCAATGTGCCTAGCTGTGGATTTTTGACCCTAGCTCTGCCAGCACCTAGGGAAATCTAGCACACCTATACATTTTGGAAAACTAGACACCAAGGGAAATCCAGAATGAGGTGTCTTGTGATGTTTTCACTAGGTTCTGTTACCCAGAATCCCTGGCAAACCTCAAACTCTGTAAAAAAAAAAAAACAAAAAAAAAAAACACATTTTCCTTTCATTTCTGTAATGGAACATTCTCGAATCTGTAGGCAGCCACAAACTTCCACCCACCCATCATTCCCCAAAGTCTCTCGATGGTACCTCACTTGTGTGGGTAGGCCTAGTGCCCATGAAAGGAAACGGCCCAAAACATAACGTGGACACATCACATTTTTCCACATAAGTCTGACCCTTTATTTGCAATGTGCCTAGCCCTAGGTCTGCCGGCATCTAAGGAAACCTAGCAAACCTATACATTTGTTTTAAAACTACACATCCAGCAGAATCCAGGATGGAGTGACTTGTGTGGCTATCACCAGGTTCTGTTACCCAAAATCCCTTGCAAACGTCAAACTATGTAAAAAAAAAACAACAACAAAAAAACATTTCATCACATTTCTGTGATGGAAAGTTCTGGAATCTGCAGGGAGCCACAAATTTGCACCCACTCAACATTCCAATTCTAGAAACGGCCCAAAATGCAACCTTTCCAATGATACCTCTCCTGTGTGTTTCGTTGCTCGGGGGACTGAGATAACCCCACGAGCACCGAAGCACTGAAATTAGCTGATCGGCTAATTTCTGTTTCATTTTCAAAGTAATGACGTCAGTGCGCCATGTGCGCGATCGTCACTAAATTAGAAAAAAATGCCTTGGGAGGTTGGGGAAGCTCTTCCCCCACATCCAGATGCAAAAAATGGTAATTCCTCTGATGTGTACAACAGAGGGATTCAGTGCGCTTGTGCACATGATGGAGTGGTTCCGTCATGAGCACCGAAAAGGTTAAGTAGCCCGATAGTGCTCCCTATGTATACACGTTAACATATACAAATAATACAATACACCACAAATTTAGTGTATTAGTATTGTACTGGAACCATTTTATTTTTTCTAGAGCAAAAGGGCCCATGTTGCAACACCCACATTTAAAAAAGTCTTACGGTTGTGGAGTTGGCCATCCCAGCCTGTTATTTTTATCGGGGCTCAAGAAACTAGGACACAATATATTGCGTAAAGTTATGCCACAACCGTAAGTGGCCATTATTGCTTAATGGGCCAGGATAAGCCCGTTAATCTTCACAGCGGAGTTCTGAAGGATGGAAGGGGAAAGGAAAACCAGTTACATAATGCAGAAGACTTCCCATACAGAATGTACATAGACGACTAGTAAGGCAGTCAAATGAGTGTGTAATCAAGCTGTGAAATTTAATAGAGTATGTGTTGCACTCAACCAGGTTGTGCACATTTACTACTGGAAAACACTCATGTATGGATGTATTTGTTGAACTTACAGCCTTGAAAAAGTTGTCTAAAACGAAACACGTGTCGGCTGTCTTCCAGTGTACCCAAATTTAAGGTAATGCTGGATTATTGAACTTTCACCAATAAAATCAAGCCTGCTTTGACCACCAAAAGACTTCTGTAGTGCTCTGGGTGTATCAATAAATTGTTATGTAAAGGAGGTTTCTTTTTCATACATATTGTGCACTATTATGATAGCCTATAGAGCACACAAGATGTTGAATTGTTCCTGCATACCCAGTTTTTTTTAATGATTAATTTAGGGGTGGGGGCTGCCAAAGATAGGCATGCCAATGCCCTCACCCCCCCCTGCACAACTAGAGTCTTCCTGCTCCGCCCGGGGGGCAGATGAGGGCAGTAGCCAAAAGCACCCTAGACGCTAGGGATTTGTTTTTATGCATCAGGGGTGGGGGCTGCCCAGAATGTGCATGCCAAAGACCCCACCCTACCCCCCCCCCAAGTAACAATAGGACTTTCTACCCTCCCCAGGAGGCAGATGGGGGCAATAGCCCCTGATCTGCCCCCCCCAGGGGGGCAAAAAGCCCACTAGGCCCCAGGGATCTTTTTTTTATATATACATAGGGGTGGGGGCTGCCCAGAATGGGCATTCAAAAACCCCCACCCAAAAGAAAAAATGCTACAGTCTTTCTGCCCCTCCTGGAAGGCAAATGAGGCCCCTTATCAGCCCCCCAATGCCCTGACCCCCACACACAAAAAATGCCACAGTCTTTCTGCCCCCCCCTTAGGAAGCAGATAGGGGCAATTGCCTCTGATCTTCCCCCCCACCCCCCCCCTGCCCCCCGGGGGGGGCA
This sequence comes from Triturus cristatus, assembly GCF_964204655.1. Lineage (NCBI taxonomy): Eukaryota > Metazoa > Chordata > Amphibia > Caudata > Salamandridae > Triturus > Triturus cristatus. The sequence continues at coordinate 643,887,731 of NC_140594.1, read as the reverse complement.
GAGAGCCCACGAGGCGGCAGCGATTATGCTGGCTTTATTTATATGTAGGGGTGGGGGCTGCCCAGAATGGGCATCCCAATGTCCCCACCCACCCAAACAGAATAGCAAGTCTTTCTGCCTCTCTTGGGGGCATATCGGGCAATAGCCCCTGATTTCCCCCTTCCCCAGGGCGGCAGAAAGCCCACTAGGCATCGACTTTTTTGCGGAATGTGTCTACTTCGGGATTTTGGGTCCTAGCGCAGCTAGCTCCCAAGGAAACCTACCAAACCCACACATTTCTGAAAACTAGGCAGGGGATTCCAGGGAGGTATGGCTTGCGTGGATCCCCCAATGTTTTCTTACACGGGTACTTGGGCCTTCCACACGAGAGAGGCGCCATTTTTATCGGGAGACCTGGGGGAACGCTGGGTGGTAGGAAATTTGTGTCAGCCCGGTGATGCCACGGCTTTCCCACACAAAAATGTGTGGAAAAAGTGATTTTTTTCAGCTAAATTCGAGGTTTGCAGGGAATTCTGGGTAAGAAAATGTTGGGGGATCCACGTAAGCCATACCTCCCTGGAATCCCTTGGGTGTCTAGTTTTCAGAAATGTGTGGGCTTGGTAGATTTCCCTAGCTGGCCGCCGAGCACGGGGCCAAAAACCCAGGTGACCCCCCTTGCAAAACCAGGTGGTTTTGCGATAGGCAATTTTGATGTCGCCTCAATACGTTTTGGGCCCTTGCCTGTCGCAGGTACTTGGCCCTCCCACACAAGTGAGGCACCATATTTATCAGGAGACCCGGGGGAACGCTGGGTGGTAGGAAATTTGTGTCAGCCCATTTATGCCACAACTTTCCCACACAAAAACGTGTGGGAAAAGTGATTTTTTTCAGCTAAATTTGAGGTTTGCAGGGGATTCTGGGTAACAAAACGTTGGGAGATCCACGCAAGCCATACCTCCCTGGCATCCCCCTGGTGTCTAGTTTTAAAAAATGTATAGGTTTACTAGGTTTCCCTAGGTGCCAGCAGAGCTAGGGTTAAAGAACTACAGCTAGGCACTTTGCAAAAAAGGGTCATTTGTCACTGTGAAAATGTGGTGTGTCCACCTTGCGTTTTGGGCCGTTTCCTGTCACGGGCACTAGGCCTACCCAAACAAGTGAGGTACCATTTTTCTTGGAAGACTTTGGGGAACACGGGGTGGGTGGGATTCTGTGGATCCGCGCAGATATCAGAGCTTTCCACCACAGAAATGTGAGGAAAATGTGTTTTTTCTGACAATTTTATAGGTTTGCAGGGGATTCTGGGTAACAGAACCTGGTGAGAGCCAGTCAAGTTACCCCATCCTGCATTTCCCTGGGTGTCTAGTTTTCAAAAATGTATAGGTTTGCTAAGTTTCCCTAAGTGCCGGCAGAGCTAAGGTTAAAAAGATACAGCTAGGCACTTTACAAAGAAAGGGTCAATTTTCACTGTGAAAATGTGGTGTGTCCACGTTGCGTTTTGAGCCGTTTCCTGTCGTGGGCACAAGGCCTACTCACACAAGTGAGGTACCATTTTTTTTGGGAGACTTAAGGTAACAGAATTGTAGAGCAACTGTTATTACCTATTGATTTTTGATGCATTTCTGCCTTCCAAATGAAAGATAATGTGCAAAAAATAAGTCATTTTGAAAAATGACCTATAATTCTCATGCTAGTATGGGTACTCCCAATATCGGAAATGTGCAACTATCTAATGTTTCTAAACTCAATATGTTGTTCCCCTTTCAGAAATACATAGGTGTCTTTCATACCGATTTTTCCATGTATACATTTTCACAAAATAATTGCTATAGACCCGGTACATAATAAACAAGCATTGGCATAGCCAATAGGTCTCGCTTTTGGGACCTTATAAGTATTTAGTTATGCAGCACAATATTCTTGGTGCAATAACATCAACTGTTGCATGGCTAAACACTTATAAGGTCCCAAAAGCGAGAACTATTGGCTATGCCAATGCTTGTTTTTCTTTGTGTTCCCTATCCAGGCAAGAGAAATCCTTGTAAACATTTCCCCGTGCCACTTGTATTAGCTACACTGCCCTTAAGAAAATACATCTGCACAGTTAGGCTGCGTTTCACATGCTCATTCAACATTATTTCCGGCTTGCCAGGGCCTAATTTCCTTGGGAATAGCTGTGCTAACAAAAGCCTCTGGGTATTCCAGGCATGTGAAGAGTTTTAAGGCTTTTTCTTCACACTGCAGGAATGTCGCAGTTAGAGTTTAAGTGTGTCTGTTCTCTCAGGGTCAGTACTCGTTTTTTATGGCAATAAAAAGTGGAACATGACACACTCATTAGAGTGAACGACTGTGAAATGTTTAAGTAAGGATCGGTATTTCACATACAGCTCTGGCATAAATGTACAGCTGAGACAAAACGCAGTGCAGTGCGTCCACGGGCATCCAGAGTTCGTGGCACAGAAAACGGCCCGTTTTGGAAAGCTGGACCTAGCAGCAAAAACACAACAAAGAGAAAGGCAAACAAAACAGCCTGTAAACGTTTGTTAGAGGCTGGGGAGTGAGGGTATAAAAAGAGATTACAAAAAATCTGTGTAGGATAGTTTAATGTTCGAACGAAGCATACAGACTGGATCCATCTCGTAGCTAATTACTCTAAACCTAAAGTGAACCAGCAGTTCAGTGACACTGCATAATAAAGAATCATATTTGGTTCACACCCAAAACATGAGTCATTTACGTTTTAAGAAGACTACATGAAGGAAGTGCCTGCAAAAAGTATTTAAGCGACTACTGATACGTGCTCCGATAAATTACTAAGGTAAGATGCAGAAGTTGTACAAGAATGTTCAAGTGATAATGAATCAGGGAATTAGGATGTGGGAATGAAACAGAATTTGGAGTGACAATGTAATAGGCATTTCCTAACTATAACAAAACAAACCCGACTTCAAGAGTGGTGCACGCGTGAGCGCAAGTGAAAGCAGCGCGTTTGCATATGTTTACAATAAACGCGAGACACGGCGAGGGAGGGGCGGAGGAGCGTTGAAAGAGCAAGCGAGAGGAAAGCAAGATGGCGCCTGATCGGGCGCTGAAAAGTGGCGGCTGCGTGCACGCGCGCGTAACCGCAAGCGCTAGGACAGCAAAAGCGTGTGGTAGCACTTTTAAAAGCCCATTACTAAATGTCTCGCAGACAGCGCATGCGCTGGCTCATGCGAGACCTAAAAAAGTGCTTCGAGTCCTTTAAAGGAAAGAGTGTAAATCCGCCCGTAACCGATCCAATTCTGGTGGGCGTGCCTAAAAGGAGACAGGGTGGCAACAAGGAATGATTGGCATGCCTGCAGTGCAATCATTGCACTGCCTTCGGCATAATTTGTGACGCCAAACGAGGCGCATGAATCGAAAATGAAGGCGGAGCTGGGACGAGGCTTCTGGAATCGTATCGATTCCAAGAAGCCTCGTAAGACGAGAGCAGCGCATGCGCTGCTCACGTCACAAGACCTAAAAATCCCTTCAAGACAGCCACGTGGATTCAGAGTTGGATATAGTGCTCCTGGAAGGTGCTATATTTAGGCACAGGTACGCTGAGTTATCCAATAGCAGATCATCCTCACTTGATGCCACCATCAGTGCACGTTCACGATTGACCATAGAGCAGACACACTTCTCAGTCAGGCCTCAGCACCTCTATAGTCCTCACCAGCAAGAGTAATTCATGGTAACTGGGATGAAGTCAAAGGCTTCTTTACAGTGGGAGCCCAACTGGTGGAAAATGGTGTGAGAGGATCAACTCCTTTTACAAGGGCTATCAAACAAATCACTTGATGGAAATTCATTTGTCCCAGTGCCAATGAGAACCAGATATGAACCAGAGATCCACGCAATCTCAGTAAACCTGTACCAAAATATGAAGGCGTCCAAGGAGGCCATCCTCTATCGAGTCCAGTCATCGATCTGATTGTGTAGGGGCTTCCTTGGTCCTGGCTGAAGCTGTTGGGCGCAGGTGTAAAGGGACGTCGGGCTATGGGGCAGGTGACACCAGGACAGATCATTGGGGTTCGGTGCAAAGACAGTGAGAAGTAGACAAGGGGAGGTCAGAGCAGAAGGGGGAGGGGGTGAGAGAGGGTCCCATATTGAAGAAGAGAGGAATGGTGAGCTTGGAAAGTTGGCCGCAGCGACACTGGGGAGTGTGAGGGCCTAGGAGCAGCGTTTAAAGAGACAAGCTTTGACAAAGCCAGTAAGTCTGAATTTGTCTTGAGGCTTTTCCTTTTAGGAATATGATTTGCATCATGTGTTTAGTGCAGTCAGGCACGCAAGAAGACAGGCAAGAGTACCATATCTTTTTTTTTTTTTTTTTTTTTTTAAAAACCTTTATTTAGCACTGTGTACAAGACAAATACGGGCCTACAACCATCCGGCCGGCCTCGACACTTCTGAAGCTTAATAGCAAAGTATATGTCCACTCGGTGGCACGGCAGCACATAGAAGCATACGACCTATGTTACAATAAATCCACGTGCACCGAGTGGCAGGAGACAGCAAGGTTAATTTTAAATTTTTTTATATAAGGCGATACAGAAACTAGAACGGATCAGTGTACAGAACAGACGATCATATGAGAAATGGGTAACAGCCAACAGGAGAGTCAACTAACAGTGAACACGTCTAAAATGGCGGCACGAAACTATAATACCAGGATATAGATACGCAGCGAAATGTGCCTCCCAGCCGCTACCCTCCCAACAGCAGTCCCCCCCACTGACCCTAGAAAAAGACGTAAGAAAAGGACGGAAAAAGGAAAAAGAAGGCCCATAGAAATAAAAAATGTGTCGAAGAAGACCCCCCACCCTACACGCATGCCGAGGCTATGGCCTACCCCCCCCCTAGCTACGTGAAGAGTACCATATCTGAGGGTTGAGTATCATGCCGCTATTTCAGGACTTTCCACAATGTGACTTTGTGCCCTTATTGAGGTATCCATTTAATTACATTATTAGAAGGGTCTACGGGACCGGACGGTGCTTGTTGCAGGCCTAAATAACAAGCAGAGATGGAAAGCTTAATATAAACGAGGAATATAACTAAGCAATCAGAGCAAGTAGACTAATGTGAGTACAACATGGAGGAAGCCATTGTTGGAATTTCATTGTACAGAGAGCAGGGTTGTGGGGGAGGCTGCCTGGCAAACTGTGCTCTCTTTGTCACATATGAAATTGTGCATTTCTACGATGCTTGTTGTCTGCTGTCGTCTCGCCGACACCAACCCATTCAAGCACACTGCTCTGACGCCCCCAGGGGCTGGCACACTATATATAACTATACGAACAAATGCAGAAAAGAACAACATTGTGTGTACTGCCATTAATTATCTCACTGGAGGTCTGCAACACAGCAACATTGATAGAAAAGGCTTTAAAGAAACTCTGCTAAAGAGAGAACACCAGGTATTTCACAATTTCAGCACACAATTTTCTTCTTTCAGTCCATGTAAGAGGAGGGAGCCATAATGTGATTTCCAATAAGAATGTCTTTATGTTTCATCAATACTTCGCTCCTTAGCCCAGCCAATGCGTTTCATCCTCAATAGAACTTTATCAGGGTTTGCGTGATCATGGAGGAATTATCTGGCAATAGATTGAACCAGTTTAATTATGGCTCAGAACGAGCAGCTTCTCCCAAGTGGGATCTGCAGAGCAATGTAGACATGTATGCATAGGCGCCAATATCAAATATTGGTTTCTGGTTGGTGTATGCACAGTGGTTCCCGAGCAGTGGAACTGCACGAGTTTGAGCACTATTATTCAACATTTGCAATACTAACACATGTGCGTTCGTTCTAGGGCCAACTCTGCTCGGGTTTGCTGTGATTGGCGTCAAAGAAAACTAACATCAGAGAAAAATATTAAAGCTTCAGAGAGATGTCTCAATGGGTTAATAATACAGAGCTTCGAACTGTGCTTCTGCCATTTCTAGGCACTGTAAACAGCCAGCTAAGCTATTACACGATCTGATAATATTCCGTACTCTGGTCTCAGACGGATGGGAGACTGACCTACCTTATGTGGTTTCAAGCTTGTGACCTGTAGATCCCTCCAGATGCAGCGACGAGTGACAAATCACTAAGGTAACTTGCAAGCTTGAGCACGACCTGCAAAACCTGCACTCATCTAACCCTACCTAGTTCAGTTCTAATCCCAAGGCCACTTTTATTTGACCTGTTACAAGAATGGTGTCAGATCTAATTTTCTGTAATATTGTAATAGAACATAGACCTTGGAAGAAGTGTGAATTAAAGTGTAGTGTAAGGGCTAAGATTTAAATGTACGTAACTGTTTTGCAGTTGCAAACCCTGTGATCTACGATATCACAGGTTTTGCAACTCAAACACTGCAAGACACAATGTGCAAAAGCTTGTTTGCAAGCCCTAAAATTATTTTCCGCTTGCATTGTGCAGTTTGCGACTCGTTGTGAATAGGAGTGGAGAGGGTGTGTAAGAGGCTTTCTGTGCCTCCCGATTCACAGTGTAATTAGAGTCCTAAATCAATTAACACATTACCAACCCATCAAAGCGGGCAGTACTGATTCGCTAAGTAGAAGCTATCCTTGATGGGCAGCGTCCCTTCTGTGAACCAGTGCTGCCGGCGTAGCAGAGGCAGGCAGCCGCCATGGGCACCACCGACTGCTCAGCCTGATGCTATTAGTAGAATCTCGATTTTATTTTTTGATTCAGTCCCTAGCCCTTTACTAGACGGGTGTCAGATCTCTATGTGCCTTAAGTTACCTGCGGCTCTCGGAGTGATCCTGCAGAGACAATATGAACAACCTCTGCTGTCCCTTTCCTCCCACCTGTATGTGCATCAACAAAAACAAGGGAGAAGGCCGGGGCCGGGAGAGAGGATCCTAGATGACGTCGGTGTGTGTTCTTCTGCCGGTTCACCTTTTAACAAAAAAGACGGGATCAGAACATTTGTAATATTGTATAAGTAAGTGTACTCTTTCCCACCCCTGGTAACTGGTATCTATCTGAAGACGAGGTGGAGTTCGCCAACGGAAGATACTGCAGGAAGAGACAGGATATGCCCCTGTAAATTCTTGGTAAGCCCACAATAGGTCTTTTGCAACAAGACAGCTTCCGTTGCCTGGTAGGCATGACTTAAAAGTAGGCATACTGTAAATGTAATTGTATAGAAAGAAGTCTGCTTTCCATCGAATCCTTCATCATGCAGATGAATGACAGGACCTTTTTGTGACTTCCTATGAATGTTGGTTTCGCAACTGCAGCACAAAACAGAGAGCTACATAACAGTTGCATCTGTGGAAGAAACAGGGAAGCTTTGCACCTCGATCTTTGTGCATCACACTCCAAGATGCTGCCTGTGCAAGTGATAAAGAAGTCATCCAATCAGGATTTAAATTGCAGACAAATATGTGCACCGATGATGTAAGAACCACTTCTAAATGCATGTTAAATGTACAGGTACACTTAATTGTATGTGGTCATGTGTAAACCAGCCACAGGTGCAGCACACGCTGAAATCACAGTGCTAAACACTAGTTGGAGCAAGCGGAAGGCAAATACATTGAAGTAATGGTAGCCATGGAGGCACCAGGGTTCGGCACCAGGCTTGCAGGATTGACAGGACCCAAGTTGCTACCGAGCAAGTGGCAAAGGGGTACAAAGGTAGGAAGGGTTGACTCTACCCCACATTATTGGTTGTTTTTTCTACCTAACAAGTGAATGGGACCTCCTTTTCCTTGCTTGCGTTACACCCATGATCACACGACACTGCTACTGGGATTAAGAAGTTGTGTAAGGAGTGAGGGGAGAACCAGTGGCCTAACGAAAATTGAGGGAGCCCCTTGCAATGCACGTGAGCCACCCGCGACGCCTGTGTTACGGCCCTGGAGAGAACCAAGAGAGGGAAGATGAAGATGATACTATAAGAATCTAGATCTTAAAAGGTTGGTGCAGAGATGAGAGGTTCAGGAATGCAGGCAACGGGGTAAGGAACCTTGTGCAATGGCCTGTGAAATGGTTCACAGGGGTTGGAAGGCTCACCAGGGGCTTTATGGAGGCCCCTGCAGCCCCCACAGTGCGGGGGGGCAAGGTTCATTGTATACCTTGCAGACCGCATGCAATGGCATGGAATAAGAAATAGTTAAATACTCGGGAAAGCCACTCTGCTTTACCGAGCAGGCCTCTGCAGTGTATGGGAGGGGCAACCTTTCAGTGGGTCCCCATTGAGCCCATTCTGCAGGGGGGGGGGGGGGCGCCATCATTTGCATTACTCCACTGAAATGCACCATCGAAGTGAGGCCCTCTTCACCTAAAAACAAGTCTTCTGTCTCCAAGGCAGCAGTACAGGGTTTTAATTAAGATCTGAATTTAAAAAGCCATAGTGGTGTTGACTGCACAATGGAACAAACTGTAGTAGGAAACATATGAATAGTCTGTAAGCACAATCGTATCGGTGACATCTGGCTATCACGACCGGTCTCCATGCCACTAGGCAACAGAAACCATGATGTGTGTAAACAAGAGCAGCCTTCATGCTAACGTTACAAGGCACCCCTACAGTAGGCTGAGCGAGAGGAGTGATAGTTATATATGTACAGCAGAACTTCTTCGTTTATATGGAGCTCTGTTTTATACTGAGCCTTTGCTGCATCTATCCTCGGGAAATCCTGAAAATCAGTTCTCGGGTTTTCACAGTATTGTCCTCGGAGGTCACAAAATAAGGAACCCTAAACCGTGGCTTAGCTGAACTAACCTACTGTTGCATAACTTTCGTCACAATGTTGACTTCACTACAGTATTTTTTTCCCAATGCCGGAGATGCCCACAAGTGGAGTCTTTCAATACTGTAGTTCCGATAATCAAAAGAGTGGAGGGCCACAGTGCACAATATCAATTTTTTTTGTGTTTTTTGTTTTAAAGTTCACGTTTTTTGTACTGTTATATATCCCTATGAATAAAAAAACTAAAGGCAGCCTTGTGTCTAGTGTTCTGGAGAAATTAGGGTAAGAGTCTTATTGTCCCTTAAAATATACTTAAAAATGTGTGTAGCATGCCGCATTTCATAGATTGTCTCGAGAATCTACTCCATGCCTCGCATTGATATTTTCACGCGTTGGCAAGAATACCACAGCGTAGCTGCAAACAATATAGCATCTGAGAGCCTGTATGCCTGTATTATCCTGTGTTTCACAAGGCTGGGCTCTTTTCTGTCACCCGCCACAGAAAGGCCCCCGAGAGCTTCGACAAAGCACTATTCATAGAGCACCTGTGTGAACCGTCCTGCATTGGTCACAGCCAAACTTCGCGAGAGCCACCCCTCCGTCCCACAATACGTGCCTCTGTGCCGAGCCATTTATGAAAGGTCATCACAGAACAAGGAAATGAACTTGAGTTCAAACAGGCAGCCCTATAAATATCGCTCATAGCTCGGGGCAGCCGATTTCATTATCTCCGCCTTGTTTTTCGCTCTATTTTTTCCACGGCCTGCAGCAGATTCGGTGCCGGGGCCCTGACTGCACAGCTCCAGGCAGGGGTCAGAGCGGAGTGGGCGAGCCTCGTGTCCTGGTGCTCGCATGGGATGTCTGCTCATCGGTGCTGTGGGCTTCCGGTCAGCGCGTAGCCTGAAGGACTGCGCCGTGAAGGGCTGTCTGCTTCACTCTGCATTGGTCGGCTGGTTACCGGTGTGTACAACTTTAAGAACTGGACACCTTTGACTACTTACTGCTCGTAAGCACCTGCCGCCAGAATGACCCTAGCAGCTAAACTGGAAGACATCGAGGCGAAACTGGATCACCTGCTCATGGACCTGTTTGTAAGTAAAATGTGATAAGATGTGGAAATAATGCAAAAAGTGAAGGGATCAGGCGGATTGTGCTAAGGATAAAACATCTGACCCACCCCGCTACTAAACTAAATATTGACCCAACTCCTCTGCTAACCTCACACAGCCAAACACCAACAAAAACAAGCATGCGCACCTCACGCTGGCAGCTGGGGAAGGGGAGAGAGGAAGGGGCCAGCGCCATTTCCCTTGAGCACACAAAGCGTTTACCTTGTGGGAGCGAGCCACGGGCACCATGTGTTTGCAAGTTAATCACGAACATATGGTGTCAAGTTCGCTCCCGCAAGGGAATCGCCAAACGTGCACGCGTTGCCATTGAAGGCAATGCAACGCGTGCACATTTTTGGGACAAAAACCGAAGCGATTGCTACAGGTCTTTTTCCTATGCTGCGCATGTGCTCTGCGTAGGCGAGACCTAAAAACCATTGCAAGCTGCTGTTCAGTTATTGGCTCTGGGTTCGTCGGGTTCTTGGTGAACCTACAAGTCCTATATATCCCCACAACCAGAAAGGTCCAGCGAAACGTAACGGTATATTGCTTTCAAACAGCTGTCATAATTAGAAGAAGTTACAGGTGAAAACGTTGACACAAATGGCTGTTTTTTTCAACAAATTCTCAATTTTTCCTTTATTTAACTGTTAGTTTCTATGAAGAAACCTTGAAGGATCTACACAAATGACCCCTTGCTAAATTCAGAAGTTTGTCTTCTTTTCTGAAATGTATAGCTTTCCAGGATACATTATTGCTTTCATACCCATTTCTACCATTAACTGGAAGGAGAGTGAAAGCACAAAAAATAGCAAAAATAGGCTATGTCCCAGAAAAATGCCAAAACTGTGTAAAACATTTTGGTTTTCTGACAAAAGTCTGCTTGTCCCTGAAAGCTGGGAAGATGGTGATTTCAGCACCACAACCCCCTTTTTGGTACCATTTGCGGGGAAAAAAACAAGCGCTTTCATCTGGAGCCCTTTTTCCCATTTTTTAAAAAAAAACTAAAATTTAGCTGTATTTTGGCTACTTTCTAGGTCCCCTCCAGGGGAATACACAAACCCGGTGTACCGTTAGAATCCCCATGATATTGGAAAAAAAGGACGCACATTTGGCGTGGATACCTTATGTGGTCAAAAAGTTATAGGGGCCTAAGCGCGAACTACCCCAAATAGCCAAAAAAAGGCTTAGCACGGGGAGGCCTAGCAGCTAAGGGGGTAATTTTTAGGATGGGAAGTGGGCTAACATGCTTTTTTAGCCATTATTTGTAAATACACCTAAATAAGACGCTTGTTTACGAAACTTAGGCCTGCAACTAAACTCACAAAGAAGCTGTTATTGTGAACCAACAATAGGCAAAAGAGAGTCATTCTGCCTTTTTCTAATATTATGAACGTTAAGCCTGGGTAGACGACAGAGCGAGTAGTGGTTTTGCTGCCGGAAGCAAGAATGTTAGAGCTAGATAATATTCTAGCTGATGCGTTTATGTTCGCTTTCTTACTTCAGGCACACTGTAATGAACTCACAAAACAAGCCTAGTATATTATGTCATAGTCAAGGGCTGAGTAAATAATGTATTACTCAATATACAGATGAGGTACGTTCTGCAAAAAATATTTATTTTGACACTAGAGGATCTCATATTTCTGGGCTCAAACCCCTTGTACTGCTCCACACTGCGTATAAGAGCCAGGAGTCCTGTTTAGGTTTTTGCTAAGACTGCGCACATGCGCTGTTACTTGTGAGAGATTTTGTTAACTAGCAAGCTTTGAGAAAGCCAATAGGTCATGCCTATGAGAGAGCTCTTGGCTTTGCTAATATGTTTTAGACATGTTGTACACCAGTGTGGCTGCTGTTCAGCATGGCTAAAAGTTAGTGGCGTAAAGTGGAGTGGAGTATCGCAAAGTAGAGTTGTGTGTTATGGAGTGGCGTAGAGAGTAGTGGAGTGGTGTAGAGTTGAGTATTGTGGAGTGTCATGGAGGGGCATAGAGGAGAATGGATAGGGTGTCATAGAGGGAGTAGAGTGTCCTAGAGTGGAAGGGCGTAGTGCATCAGAGTGGACTATCGTGGAGTGTTGTATAGTGGAGCGTGGTAGAGTGGCCTAGAGTGAAGTGACATAAAGTACAGTGGTGCAGAGTAGATTGGCATAGAGTGAATTGATTTTGAGTAAAGTGGTATGGAGTGCAGTGGCATAAAGTAGAGTGGTACAGAGTAGTGTGGAGTGGCGCAGCTTAGCTTGCAATGGAGTAGAGTGCAATGGCGTAGAGTGGAGTGGGGCAGGGTGGAGTCCAGGGGAGTACAGTATATTGTTTCAGAGTAGAGTGAAGTGGTGTAGAGTGGAGTGGTGCAGGATAGAGTGCAGAGGTGTAGAGTGGCGTAGAGTGCAGTGGCATAGAGTGCAATGGTGCAGAGTAGATTAGAATGACGTAGAATGGAGTGATGCAGAGTAAAGTGGTGTAGAGTTGGATGGTGCAGAGTAGAGTGCAGTGATGCTTTCATGTCTCTTAGTTAGGCCCATAATGAAACGCTGCCATCTTTCACCATGTATACATTTCTCAAGTTGCCTTCCCTTTCACACAATAACCTCTTATACACATTTGCATATGTGACAATGCTGAATTAGTTTCTTTGAAACTGCTTCACTTATAGATTCCACTTAGCGAGAACATTATCACGACTCCTTAAACAACATGTACAAGGCCTCCACCCTCATTGTGTAAATGTTTTATTTTTTCATCCAGAAGGCAACACAGCTATCTATAGACCATAAACATGCTGGAAGGCCTGAGGACTCGCAAGGATGCTTTTCATTATAAATAAACAAGCATTTCTGGATTTAGGCAGAGGAGAACTTTGTTGTCATTGGCAAGGTCTCTACACGCTGAAGCTTTGGTCCAGCAGCTTGCTAATATCTCTGCAAGGGGTGTCCAGCTTGTGACCACGAAGGGGACTTACATTCTTTCATTTCAGGTATTGGGGTTGGATCATCCAGTATGGGGATTCTTGGCAGAACACACACAGCCCTATACACCTAGGTTAGAGGACGTGTAGTAGGAGTACACCAGATTCCTATATTGTGTAAATGCCTGCATATAGACATTGTCTTAGCACGATGGTGGAACTTTTTATTCTGTTGACTGTCCTAGTACTTCTAATCACTTTCATTTGCTTTTTTCTATTGACCATTGCAGCAAATGTATTTTATACAAGAATCATGTTTGTTCAATAAACATTGAAAACGTCCCACTGTGTAGTCCTTGTATATTTCTCTGAGAGAAGGAGAGCACCAATGACTGAGCTGTTCTAGATCTGTTACCACGACCCCTGGGGGTTCAGGGTTGTCATGTTCAGTGGTTGCCATAACCATTGGCTGTTGAGGTTTAGGGGTGCTTATGGCAGTACTGTCTGCTAGCTGGCCTATAGAACGAGATATTCTGAGGGGGTGCATGGAATCAGTTGGAACCATTCCAACGGGTATGATGTCCACAAAAGTGCAGTTCCTACAGTAGGGTGGAAACTGCAAAACAGTGCAGAGTAGAGTAGCATAGAGTTCAGTGGCGGAGAGTGTATTCCTGTAGAGTGCAGTGGTGTAGAGTAAAGTGTTGTACTGTGTATTGGCGTAGACTAGAGTGTTGCAGTGTAAAGTGCTGAAATAGAGTGGTGTAGAGTGCAGTGACGTAGAGCACAATGGTGTAGAGTGGTGTAGCGTGCAGTGGTGTAAAGTGTTGTAGAGTGGTGAAGAGTGGTGCTGCGTAGATTGCACTGGTGTAGAGTGAAGTGGCGTAGAGCAGATTGTTTCTGAGCAGAGTGAAGTGGTGTAAAGTGGAGTGGTGCAGGGTAGAGCAGAGTGGCATATAAGGTGTAGAGTGGAGTGGTGCAGAGAAGAGGAGAGTGGCCTAGACTGGAGTGGCAAAGAGTGCAGTAGTGCATGGTAGAGTAGAGTGCATTGGCATTGAGTAGAGAGGTGTAGAGTGAAGTGGCATAGAGTGCAGTGGTGAACATTAGATTAGAGTGGCGTAGAGAGGATTTGCATATAGTGGCATAAAGTAGAGTGGTGCAGAGTGAAGTGCAGTGTTGCAGAGTAGAGTTTCATAGAGTGCAGTGGCATAGAGTAGTATGGTGCAAAGTAAAGTGTTGTTGAGAATAGTGGTGTAGAGTCGAGGTTGTACAGTATTGTGGCATATAATGCCATGGCATAGAATGTATTGGTTTTGAGTAAAGTGGTGTAGAGCGCAGGGGTTGTTGTAGAATGGAGTGGAACAGAGTAGAGTGGTGCAGCATAGATTGCGTTAGCTCAGAGTAGATTGTTTCAGAGTTGAGTGGAGTGGTGCAGGATAGAGTTAAGTGGCATATAGTGCTCTGGCCTAGAGTGGAGTGGTACAAAGAAGATTGCAGTGGCATAGATTAGTGTGGCATAGAGTGGAGTGGTGCACAGTACACTGGAGTGGCATAGACTGAAGTCGTGTAGAGTGCAGTGATGAAGATTACATTTTTGCATAGTAGCGTCGAGTGGAGTAGTGCAGACTAGAGTATAGTGACTCATTGTGGAGTGGTGCAAAGTTGAGTGGACTGCGGTAAAGTGGAGTATGCACCATGTGGTAGCGCACAGCCATTACATACAACACATCTTCAGTTGAAATTACAGTTGCATTTGCATAGACATATAGATTTACTGATAAAAGTATACTGTGCACAAACGATAATGTGTGGAAGTGTCATCACCTAGTGTGTTGATTTGTTTTGATGGTATTAAAATATTTGGTCTTGCCACACTTCAGAATTACCTCAGTAGCCAGCATGATTGTCACATAAATCCTCTCTCTTTGAAGTCAGAGAGAAAAGTTAAACACCAAGCTCCCTTAGAAGACAGAGCCTGACATTTGAACTCTGTCTTTGAATGCACAGCAAATGTGACAAGATGAGAACAAGATTTAAAGGTCTGTTTACAGAAGGGGAGCACTCAGAAGGACGCAGTAAATAAGGCATGGACCACTTAAGGAACACACTCAAGCTGGACAGCCTAAAACATGTTTAAAGCCAGCAAATAGAAAGCAAGACAATGTGAGTTACAAACCACAAAGCCAATGGTAAACGAAGCCAATGGTAAACGATGAGTGGAATGCATTGCCAGGGAAGCCTTCCAAATGTTACCAAAATGTTGTTAGCAAACTAGACAGCTGCTCTGTCTGATAGGCTGCACCCTAAAAAGGGCTTGAAGCCCCCCATTGTTTACCATTCGTTGGCTTCTTTGCCACTCTTATTTGCCGCTTCCTAATTAGCCTTTACATGCCAGTTTCACTCACTCTTCTTTTGTGTGGAGAATGGACCAATTACTGATTGCTTTATTTTGATTAGTGACCTTCTGTTGCTTGCACTGTGATTGAGGTGCTCTTTTTCTTCATCTCTGTTGTTCATGGTTTTTTGTGATGCTTCTTACCCCCCATGACGCCAATGTTAATGTTGCTACTTCCCTCTCACCCCCTGTTGTCCGTGTTACTCTTTCTTCCCATCCTCCCCGTTATCCGTGTTGCTTCTTCCCACCCACTCCGCTGTCCATGTTGCTGCTTCCTTCCTACTCCATGTTGTCCGTGTTGCTTCTTATTGTCTGACCCACCCCATTGTCCGTGTTGCTTTTTTCCCTCCCACCCCGTTGTCCGTGTTGCCTTGTCCCTACGTTGTTTGTGTTGCTTCTCCCCCCCCACCCTACCCCCATTGTCCATGTTCCTTTTTCCCTCCCACTGACAGGATCAAGTTCCAATGGAGCAGTTGTCTTCATTGCCCAGCTTCTGGCAGTACCAACTCTGTATTTAGATTTTCCAAAGGGTTGTAGTGGCCGGATGAGAGGAAGCGTTTTATAGAGGGTACTGAAACAAGACAAAGTCCTTGATTAGCGAAGTAGCCTCTCTGAGCATTTACAGTCAACACTGTTACAAATCTTTACTTATAATTATTCAGTTCTAAGATGCCTTACCTGCATCAAAAAGCAATAAGCAAGAACGTTTCTGGGGTAACACCGGTCCAGAGAAACTAGAGTCTTTCCCTTTAAATGGACTAAATTTAAATTTAGTGCTTAGAAACCGTCAGTGCTGAGACTTTTAGAAGCTTTGTCGACTTATTTTTCCCAGATAAATGATAACTAGTAACTCTTAGTGTCTTACATGGTCATTTGTAGTTCCTGGTTTACAATGGTCTACAAACAGTTTTGACTCAATTCTCCGGGCCTCCTCAGACTTCAGATATCTGCTGTGCAAACTCTCTCAATGCAACTGTTATCAACGACATCCTGAAACACAATTCCAACAGTGACTCGGGCGATCTTGTCTTCACTCGGCTGCTGATTTCGGGAATATGCACTAATTGCAAGCACTTGCATCAGGACGTGTCCGATATTTATAAAGCAAGTTTGCAAGATGGCGCTTGGGAGTTCAGTCTCACAGGATCTTGCTGGGTGTTTGATCATGAATGGGTCTATGAACGGGTGGAAGGGGTTCAAGCAGCGCCACACGGCGAAAGGACATCGAAGTGCTTAACTGAAACATTGCGTCCAATAGGGGGATCGTGCAGCAAAGACGCACTGCATGCAGTGGAAGGGCGCCAAGGGCTGAGTCCAAGCACTGGATACAGCGAGCCTCTAAAGAGAAGGGTCGTGCAGGAAGCACGATGAGGAGCTAAGTCAAAGGAATAGAGCGTGAAAGCGAAACCAAGCAGGCAAAAGATGCCGCGGAGCTCGTTGACCGGCAACTCCTGAGACAAAGGAAGTGAAACTGTGAACTGCGACACGCACCCGGAAACAGGAATTCACACACGCACTCGTATCTACGGCTACAGCAAACCCTGCTAGTCCATTCAATGAACCTTCTATGGGCCCTCTGCAACTTGTTTTATTCATTGGACAGAGAGAGTAAAGATGCATTATCCTGGCAGACCCTGCTTGCTAATCACCATGAATTAGGTGCCATGTAAACAAAGAAGGGACTCCCACGAACCTCCTAAATGAGGCAGCCATCTGGGAGCTGTTGGAGTCAGTCACCAATCCTGGACATCTCTTTCATTCTGGCCAGCTGGCCCACCTTGGGTGGCCAAGAGTTCCTCCTTATCAGTCCTATTTTACTTGCCCTCCAACCGCCTGTGTCTCTGCTTAACCAGCATGACCTCCTCTCTGGTCCTGCTACTACAGCAGCCTTCTACCTGCCCGGAGAGCTGCTTTCGCCTGGAGTTTCGATCCAGGTCAGGATAAATGTCTCTACCTATCACTGTGATCCTCTAGGGGACTCCCACTTCCATGCTGATCTCCATACTTGGAGGTCCTATTCCCTGGGTGGTAGGTTTTGGCCCCGTTATGATCCCACTCCCTCCCCGCACTGGACAGAACCTAGCCTTCTATCCCACCGGTATGATGGTTTAGAGGGGAGTTAGACCAGAGTCCCTGACCGTGCATTTCTAGTCGTCTCCTGTCCACAATCTTATTGGATTATCCTCACTCGACTTCCTGAATATGCGCCCTCCTCTTCTTATTATTCTTCTTTGCGCTATCGCTACCCTAGTGGCCCCTCCTCTCCCTATCATGGCTTCCATTCGGGAGTTTACTGCTTCAAAGTCATTTATCCCCCTAATCTGTCCAAAGCAGCAGCAAAACAGTTCAAGCACAACACCATTGAACAGTTCCCTGATTCCCTCTTTGTTGATCAAATCCATAATGGGTGCCTAGGGAAACTCAAAAATTACTTAATTTTTTTCACCCATGATATCCCGTCCTGGTCCACCAGCTTCTTCAATTCCCTCAATGTCTCCTCCTCCTCATCTATCCCGCATGGACAGCGGCTAAAAATGTCCCCCTCCACTAGCTTTAATGGCTCTCTCACCATTACACTTTACAATAATGGCACTGTCATGATACAAGCTACAGACTCTTGTCTCTCTCTCTTTGATCATCTCTTCCACCCCCTTCGTCCAACCCATACAACTATGATATCCCTGGATTCTCCTCTGAGCTCATCTCCTTTCTCCCTTTCTCCCCCCCCGACTCCCCGATACTCCATCAGGCCGCGTTCCCAGGAGTCACAGGCCTACCCTTTATTCCCCCCTACTTTTGCTCTCTCCTCTCCCACTCCTCCCTCTTCCCGATTGGTTCCTCCCCCTATCTCGCCTACCTTGCCTCCGGCATCCACTCCCACTCCCCCTCCCCACCCTGCACCTGCCTGATTCTCGAACGCTTTCTCCTCCCCCCTAATCCAACCAACCTCCCCCCTTATTATTCCACCTGTCTTACAACATGGTCTATCGATCAACTTTCCTTACCTTCTCCCTTTCACCTCATCCCTTTCCCCTCTTCCCCATCCCCTTAATTCTTCTCTTCCACCTCCCTTCTCTCTTCAACCTCCCCTCCCTCTTCAACCTCCCCTCCCTCTTCCTTTGCTTCCTAACCATGTTTCCTTCCTCGACAATTTCTTCCTCGTCTCCCCCTCACTCCACCTGTTGCCTGTGCCCCTTCAATCACCGTTCATAACCTACAGTACTTGTCCAGCACCTTCCTCTCTTTTCTCCCCATACTTCTGGCCTTCCTTGGATCCCCCTCCCTCCCCCCCTTGAACAGCACCCTCTCCTCTCTTCTCCATGTACCTTTGGCATTCATCTAACCCCCTGTCCTCCCCTCCCTGTTCAGCCTCTTCTCCTCTCTTCTCCCCTTACCTTTGGCCTTCATTTGACCCCCTTCCGACTCCTCAACCTTCTCCTCCTATTTATGATCTCTACTCTTCCCCTCTGTTCAACACCAGTAAAAATGTTTCTCTTCCCACCTCTTTTTTATCTTCCTCTCCTATCGCCCACCAACTTTCCCAACCTTCTACCCTTGCTCCCCAACTCCCCACCCATTCCACCACCCCTACCCTCTCTCCTTCTCCCTCTGCACTCCCTCCCTTTTCCCACTCCTCCACCTTGCCCCGCACTCCCTCACTCCCTGCACTCCCTCCCATTTCCCGCTCATGCATCCCTCCCTGTCCTCAATCACCCTCTGCACCACCTCCCTTATCCCATTCCTCCACCCGTCCCTCCTCACCCTCCGCACTCCCACCCTTATCCATCGAGCCACTCAACACTCCGTGCTCAGCTCTCCTCTCCCTGGAAAATAAACTTGATCCTCTCATCTCTTCTATTTCCCAGCTTGTATCGTCCATCTCACTTTTAAGCACCAAGATGTCCCCCCTCCCTAATATCCTCCCGAGGAGTTCCGTGCTCTCGCGACCCAATAAAGCCAACCACAGTCTGTCCTCTACAGACATCTCCAACTTACTAGCCAGCTACAAGACCACCAGCGTCACTCCCCCTCCACCTTCCTCTCCCATTAATTCTACGCAGTTCACAATTCAGACCATCTCCTCTGTCAGAACCTACCATCCTCCCTTTTACCGGGCACCCTCATTCAAGAATCTTATCCCCATCTCCCTTAACAACCCTAACACCCCCATCACCAAAACAGTTGCGTCAGAGCTGCACTGCTTGCTCCACAACTGCAGATCTGCAATCAAACACAAATTGGTAATTTCTGACATTATCACCCTCCAGAATCTTGACATGTTCTTCCTCACTGAGACCTGGTTTAATGACTCCTCTCATACTTTGTTTGACCTTCTGGTACCCACTGACTACTCTATCCTCAGAAATGACAGATCAGACAAAATTGTGGGCGGTGTCGCTATCATCTTCAGGAATTCCCTTCAACTGAAAGCCTTCCCTACCACCCGTTTCCGTACATTCGAATGCCTATCCCTAGAACTTCAAATACATCATGGCTCACCCTTTAGATTCCATGCCATCTACCACCCGCCCGGTAACTGCTCTTCCTTTTTTGAGGAACTCACTGACTTCATCAGTGACTAATTTTCTCAAAGTGACAGACAGATCTTCCTGGGTGACTTTAATCTCCATTGGGGCTCTTTGGAAGACTCGGCTGCCAACAAGCTTGCCACCTTTCTCTCAGCCAACGATCTCTTCCAACATTGCTCAGAAACCACTCATTCCAAGGGCTCAATTCTGGATCTTGTTAAATCCAAAGCAAACCTGCTGACTACTGCTCCCCCCATCCATGTCGACTGGTCTGACCACTTCCTCGTTCCCTTCCGTTTTCATCTTTCGCACGTTATAACTCTCGGCCAACCTAAAAGAGCTACTACCTGGTTCCGCAACACTAAAAACATTGATCTTGACACTTTTTGTGACTCTGATCTGCGGTCACTTCATAGACTTGACCCTAACGTGGATGTCAACGCTCTCACCACTCAGTGCCTCTCAGTCCTAGTAGTTGAAATCGACAATGTCGCTCCACTCCAAAGCAAAAGGAAAAGACACACCCCCCTCAGCACCTTGGTTCAATAAAGCTCTCTACAATGAAAGGAAAAACCTTAGAATCCTGGAGAAACATGGGAGAAAAAATCTCCTTCTACCGTCAATCTCTCTCTGCTACGTTCAGCAAGATCCAAATACCACAACCACATCTTCCATGGAAAAGCATCACATTTCAGATCCCTCCTTGACTCAGCCAAAAACAGACCCCAAAAACCTTTTGACCTCATCAAAAACCCAAACTGTTCTCCCCTAGCTACAAAGCCCGAGGACTCCACAAAGAAAGCAGCCAATTTTGCTATTTTCTTTGATGAAAAGGTCAAAGCACTGGTGGATCAAGTCGCCCACCCCACCCCCTTTGAGGAGCGGAAATCCTTAGTCACCTGGCAATACTTTGACGTCATCTCGGAAGATGACCTCCTCAAATGCATCCTTGAAACCAAACCATCCAACCACTTTTCTGACCCCATCCATAGCATCATCCCCATCAATTTCTACACCCATACTCTCTCTTACTGGACCAGGCTAGTTAATCTCTTCCTCAGTCAAGGCTCCCTCCCTGTTGCCCTTAAATCAGGACAGGTTACCCCTCTTCTAAAAAAAAAACCCCCGCTGATGCGACCGACCTCAACAACTTCCGCCCTATCACTAACCTCCCTTTTCTTTCGAAAATCACTGAAAAATGTGTTGTGAAACAACTTTCCCTACATATTATGGACAATAATCTCCTCGGCGTTTTCTCCATTGGCTGTAGGTCAAGGTGTCCCTCAAGATTCTATCCTGGCACCCACTCTGTTTAATCTCTACCTGGAACCATTAGGGAACCTCCTAAGCAAATCTGGAATCCATTACCATCTTTATGCGGATGACACTCCAATCTACCTCAAGGTGTCTTCCGCACACGATCTCTCTTTACTCGACTCTACTCTCAACTCCATCCACAACTGGATGTTAGCTCACCAACTCATTCTAAATCTCGCCAAAACTGAATCCCTCCTCCTTTTGACCTCTCTCTCACCTCCTCCTGTTCAATCGTGGATGGATCAGCTGAACTTTCTCAACAACAAACCCATCATTGTTGACAGCGCTAAATCCTTAGGTGTCATTCTTGACAAAAGACTCAACTTAATCTCCCACATCAACTCTATTGCCAAGAACGCATGGTACCAGTTGCGCCTTCTGTGCGGGATCCGTCGGTTCTTCCCGGAGAAAGACTTAACACATTGGTACAATCGCTGGTTCTCTCAAGACTGGATTATTGCAATTCTCTTCTGACGGGCCTACTCAAATCCCACCTCACCCCTCTCAAATCCATTCTCCATTCAGCAGCTCGCTTCATTTCAGGGTCTAAACGAAGCGACCACATCACTCCTATCCTGTCCTCTCTTCGATGGCTTCCGATCGAGGCAAGACCTATTTACAAAACTGCCTGCATCACACACAAAGCCTTGCACACGTCCTCCCCTTGTTACCTAGCAAATAAATTGAAATTGTCCGGAGGCTCTTGACCCTCTCGCAATGCGGAAAAGCTTCTGCTTGAGCCCCCCGTCTTCAAAAGGGAAAGATCGATGGCGCAATCCTTCTCAGGCAATGCGGTGAGAATCTGGAACTCACTTCCCCCATTGCTCCGTGCCACCTCCTCTACCCGGATCTTCAAAGCTGAACTCAAATCTCTTCTCTTCCAAAGACACTTTCAGAACTAATGCTTTCATACTCAGGCCCCTCTTGGAAGTTCGCTCTTCATTGTAAATTTGTATTTTTTCCTGTGCATTCCTCACCCCTGCGTGCTGAGTTGGATTTTGTGTTTGTGTACCCTTCATTCTCAGGCCCCTCTTGGAAGTTCGCTCTTCGTTGTAAATTTGTATTTTTTCCTGTACATTCCTCACCCCTGCGTGCTTTGTTGAATTTTTTTTTTGTGTACCCTTCATTTTTAGTCTTTGTAATGTTCTATTTTGTACTACTTTTCTCTTGTAACGTAACTAGCTCTATTGTACAGCGCTCTGACACCTTTGGGTAATGGCCGCGCTTTATAAAAATGCACTAAATAAAATAAAAAATAAAATCATGCAAGATCATGTGCCTCTAGCTAGAGCGCGAAGCATTACTTGCAATTTGCAACTAAAAGCAAGAAGTCAACACCTGTGATTAATTTAATGTGAAACCAAAAGATAAGATTGAGGGCATAACTAGATGTTCAATAGTTTGGTGACTCTCCATATGATACCTGCTCATAGCAACGCTAGTTTTGTGCAGACTGGTATGACTGGGAATAGTGTCTTTTAATGTCTCTTCCTTAGTGTCTCTATCACTTGCGCAGCAGCCCTAGCTACAGATAAGTGTCTCTTTACTGGGCAGGGTTGTGTAGTGTGTCTCTCACTAAGCATTTTCCCTTAACTCCAGATGAGTGTCTCTTTTCCAGGAATAAAAATACCAGCAATGACTGGAGAGTGAGTAGTGTCTCAGATTACTCCCAGATCTAGATAAGTTAACAAAGCCTTTGATAGTATTTCCTGTTGCTAGTGGGGAACACAGTGTCTCCAAGTGCTACCTTGGTACGTTTGGCCGAGAGATGGCCTGAGGAATCGTGACAGTACCTCCCCCTCCCACCTCCCCCCGAGGCCCATGTTCCTTGGGGGCACCGGTTGCGTGGAATAAAAACGCTGTAGATGGCGGGGGCATGAATAGCTTGGAGAGTTTACCAGGAGTCCTCTTCCAGACCATAGCCTTTCCAGGAAATAAGATATCATAGCTTAAGCTCCGCCACTTTTGACCCCTTTGATGACCTGTACTTCTTACTCAAGATGGGCTTGCACCACAAGAGGTGGGGCCGAGGGAAGAGCTGGTTTCGGCAGAGATACATGGATCACTGGGTGAATCGTCATGAAATAAGGGAGAAATAAATTGAAGGTCACTGGGTTAATGATAGCACTGATTTGAAATGGCGCTATGTAGCGAGGATGGAATTTGGCACAGTGTTTAAATAGAAGGTTCTTGGTGGAAAGGCGAAGTGTTTATAGCATGCTTTGACCTTGAATCATTGCTTCGCAGTTTAAATACTAGGTTCGAGATAAGTTGCAGATTAGTGGGAAGATGATCATGTCTTAATGGTTTCTGAAATGGTAGAAAATGCAGGTGAAAACCATAATTTGCAAAGAAGGGTGACATTTGAGTGGAAGAATGCTGCAGATTATTGTACACAAATTCGGCTTCCTTCAATAGCTCTACCAAACAGTCAGGGGAATAGGACCAATAACAACGTAGGTATTGTTTTAAGTCTTGCTCCATCCTTTCAGTTTGCCGATCGGTCTCTGTCAGACCACTAACAGGTAACCACTAACCTGCGAAGCCGGATACAGCGTGAGCGATGAATGATGCCATGTAAACCTATCCCCAATATGGAGTGGCCCGTGAGCATATAACTATCACTCAGCAGACGACACCATAACAGGGGAAAGGGAAAAAAGGGACAAAGGAAACAATAAAGATGCGGCTGCAAAATCACACTTGTGGGGGAATGTACGTGGAGTTATAGACCTCAGTCATGTTCTGTCACTCCAGCTATCTAGCCCCGTGTTCCCTGAAAGAACTACAAGCGCAACACACATGTATAACAACCAGAGCATGTAGCGAGTGTAAGACAATAATGATTATGTGTATGCACTTACGTTTCAGTCTTGCCGCACTTGCTCTACTAAAAAACCACAAATGTCAATAATAAACCATAAAAGAAACCTTCCTGTCTTCAACTGAAAGTATAGCGCCTGCGCCTTATCCTGCAGCCATAACAGCTTCCCAGTAAGGAAAAGAAAAGAGTACTTAGTTGAGAGATTGTTCTTTACGGTATGGAAGGTGAGTATGCTGCCTAGGATCATTCAGGCGCTTTTCCATGTTAGAAAAAGAAAAGAGTACTTAACTGAGAGATTGTTCTTTATGGTATGGAAGGTGAGCATGCGGCCTAGGATCCTTCAGACACTTTTCCTAGCAGAATGGAGCAGGGTTACATCACGCTGATCATGCATGTGGAGGAACAGCTACTTGAGGGAAATGCTGCGGAGCAAGCCGGACCGCTTGTCGGCTCTAGAAGCGCACCAGCGGGTTTGCTTATTTTCCCCCAGCTGAGATTACAAAACAGAAAAATAAATTAAGGAAGTCGAGCCTTTCAATACGGGTCTGGAACGCGCTTGACACGTTCGTCAAAAATTGCCCCAAACAGTATCGATATGAAGACCACTGGCTTCAAGCCTTTCAAACGGTTCTACGACGCGCTCCAGCGCATTCGTTAGGAAACGTCCTCAATATCCCTGAAAATAAAGAATGCGAGATCTGAGCCTTTCAAACGGCTCTACGACGCGCTCCAGCGCATATACTATTAACTAAGAAAAGCGGGCACCAAAAAGTAAAGCGAACCACAAATTCGAACCGAGTAACGGCTCCAAGAAGTCAAAGCCGGTCAAGAGTTTCCAGGAGCATCCGTTTTGCCAGCAGAGCGTCCTTTCGCAGCTCAGGGCAGCAAAACAATACGATAAAAGTATCAAGAAGGTGAATACCTTCTTGCAGCTGATTACACGATGCAGGTCAAACGTCCAGGAGAAGCTTACGTGATTGACAAGCACCGAGCAGCCTGTAGGCGGTGTTTAAGTAGGGCTCTTGCTACAAAGCCAGGTGATGAGTCCCACAGGATTATGGGAGATGTAGTGCAGACATACCACACATTCATCTAGACACACACTTTCATGCCTAAATGTGTCCCCAACCACTATCTACTCCTTAACGTGACAGTCTCAGAGTGGAAACTGGTGGAGAGGTGACTTTTAATTTGTAGAGCTGAGCACCATTCTTTCCAGAACCTGGAGGAGAATTGCGTACTTTGATCTGTGATAGTTTGGGGCATACCGTTAAGGCGTACTACATGATTGAACAAAAGGTTTACCATTTCTGAGGCTGTTAGAACTCCTGAATAGGATATGAAGTGAACCATTTTGGAATGTCTGTCTACAACCACCAACATGGGGTGTTTGCCTTGATCCTTAGGTAAAGCTGTAGTAAAATCAAACAAAATGTCCTCCCATACCCGACAAGGAGTGGACAGTGGTTGAATGTAGCCATGCTTCTTGGAACGATCAGATTTAACTCTACTACAAACATCACATTCAAGAACGTATTGATTTATATCTCTTTTCCAGCTTGCCCACCAGAAATTCCTATATTTCTCACAAAACGAGAAGGATACAAACCGAAAACTAAATCAGACTAAACATGGAGAGGGAAAAGAAACAAAAAGAGGAAAACAGGCTGGCCCACTTAGTTCCTGGCCGTAACAACCCAAGTTTGTAAACACAAAAGAGAATCACTTTGGGTTTTAAAAATTGCCTTCACCCACTAGATAGTGACATGCTTCATCATAGGGCCACTGACACACCCTGGTGCAAGCCAACGCTCATGGTGGAGCGATATTGTTTTGAAAAAGGATTATGAAACATAATTATTTCAAACTAGGGATCCCAAGTGCAGAAAACAGATTAAACTAAAACTGTCTAAGTGGGTACCCGCCTATATTTTATTATGTATCCTACTTGGCAGGATTAAAAACACATACTAAACGGGTATATGTGAGAACCAACGACTCCACTACCCTGTCTGCTGTACCGACATGTTTGAGCCTATCACAATCGTCCAACAGGGTAAAAGGTCTTCCTCAGGATACTGATCTTGTAAAATGCGTTAAACTCCCTCCAATTCACTCATTATATTGTAGGGAGGATATATATGGCATTCTTACCCTTAGTAGACACACTTCAAATGGTGTACCTACAAACATAAAACAAGACAAAATCATTATTTTGAACTGCAACCCTCAGCAGGAATCGCTCCCTACGTTGTTTGCCAATATTTTATTCTCAATACACACATAAATCTACTGTAACTCTGTGCTCACCCAAACACGGGCCCAAACACAACACTGTGTGTGATGAGATACATTTCAAAGTTACCAAATGTGCCAACGATAAAAATAATAGAGGCTGTATTCACAGGAACTAAAACGCACCCCTCCTTACCCGAATTTCATTGATTGTAGTCCAAACCCGGGGACAGAGTGGGAACATTGTCCTGTATTCACTCTATCAAAAATAAAAGATTTAAAACAATATATTGAATGATGCAGGTAAGAACATTTCTATGTTCAAACAGGAAGGATAAACATGTCTCCTATCTTGTTGGCAATCATCGTCTCAACAGAATCCAATGGTACAGTCAATGTAGAATAGTCCTGGAGTTGCAAAATTCTGGCAAAGGTTACTCAAGTCTTCTAGGTTATTGTTCATTCTCTAGAAAGGGTGATGTATTTATGTCAAAGAGGATTTCATGTGACTATAATGCGCTACCCTCTTATTCATATGTAATTATATATATGTCTGTCTTTTCTTGCCTGCATCATACAGTATCAATCAATCAATCAAATACACTTTATTTGTTTTTTTACTTAAAACCATAAAAGTGACCTACTTAAAACCATAAAAGTGAAATGTAACATGATTGACAGCTCATACTTAGAAATCACTTAAACAGTGCATGAAGATAAAAAAGAAACAATATATTAAAAAAGTAGATATATACTGAATCTTTAAAAGAGGAGGAGGTGAGCACAGGGACACTAACTGGGCAGAAAGATCCCCGGCCCTACATACTGGAACACATTACAGTCACTAAAAGCCACAGTCAATTAGTCACAACAGGCTCTAAGCCTTTTAAAAAGTTAAGGACGTAAAAAACTGTGTTACCAGATAACATTTGTAAAAAAAATAAAAGCTGGTTGCACCTGCCTAAAATCCAATAAATTCAGGATGGGGAGAAAAAAGAAATTCCAAGGAATCTTATAAAAATTACATAACATTAGACAATGGAGCGTGTCCTGTGGAGACTTACCGTCGCAACCACAGGACGCTAAACTCTGACCTCTACTACACCCACGTGGCTGGGCCAACAGGAGGTGGAGGAGATTAAGACGAAACCTAGTTAGTAAAAAACGATTGTGAGCACTAAAAGGCCCTACAAGATATGGCTCAGTAGATTGTACGGTTTTCAAAACGACAAACCTACAGACACTAGGTTTTCTCAGCTCGCATTCTTCGCTTTCCAGGGTCGTCTGATTAAAAAAGGTCTCCTTTACCCAGCACAGATCTTTCTTATGCACCGTTTCCGGGTTGGAGAATAGGTCAGTTCTTCCTAACCGCCCAAGGCCCTTTTGATGTAATTAAGGCATGGGATTTGATAAGCGTGGTCAAGGCCCATACACTCCTTTATCATTATTTTACTTAAGGTTGGTCCCTGATGCAGCCAGAGCTTCAACCACAGTGTTTGGGGGCGAAGAGCCAACAAATCAGAGAGGTAGGCCACACCCAGCTCTTCGTGAGTCCCTAAACATGAAGTTCCCTGAGGCACACACATAAAAGGCATTTTAAGGAATTATTTTCAACCACTAGTAGTTTCTCCGTGGTATTAAACCCCAAATTTTGCTGCCATAGGATACTTTAGCAATACATTTTGCCTTGTATATCTGCAGGATTGCCGCTGTCAGTCTCCTGCCTAATCTTGAGGCAAAGTTAAAAATAGCCGTTCTAGCATGCTCTAAATCTTCCTCCTTACTCTGTTTTAAAGGGCTCCATTTCATCTTGTCATCGATCAAGACCCCAAGGTAAGAAAAGACATCTGTGCGAGGAACCAAGGCGGAACCAACCCTAAACTGGTAACGCTTTTTTGTGCGAGGTCCCCCCTGCATCACATAGGATTTTGAATCATTTATAGACAAATCCAAATCTTCCATGAATGATGAAAAAGAATTGAGCAGATATTGTAACCCTTTAATGGTCCCGGCCATAAGAACCACGTCATCTGCATATAGTAAGACTGACAGGCCACATTGACCAACCTGGGGGTAGTCTACCTCGGTCTCCAATAAAACCTTATCCAGTTTGTTAATATATAAATTAAATAGAAAAGGGGCTAAAATACACCCTTGAGGTACTCCTCTTTTTATAGAAAACTGGCAGGAGACCTTGAGGTCCTGCGAATACCGCACCTCAGCTTTGGTGTCACTATGAAGGTTCTTCAAAAGATTATCAAAATCACCGTCCACCCCCAAGAAAAACATGATCTGCCAAAGCTTAACTCTATTCACGCGGTCAAACGCGGAAGACTGATCCATGAAGGGCAAATAAATGGTACCAGGGCGGGCAACCGTCTATTTATTAAAATCCAAAATAAGTTAAGACATTGGGCCACGGTTGACCGGCCAGCGTGAAAACCGTACTGGATATCGGTTAAGTTATTATTATCATCTGCCCAACCAGTCAACCTGACTAAAAAGAACACAGCCCGCCACCTTAACCACCGATTCCAACAGGGATATGGGTCTGTAACAATGGGTGCTATCTCTATTACCCTTTTTTTTATAACTTCATTTTTATTGGCATTTATAGTGGCTACATAGGAACAGGTCACAATATCATTATCCACAACTTTCCCCAGAATATTACCTCTTATCGTTCCCGCCCCTTTAGCAGAGGCCCATGTACAGCGTCTACCGGTGTCCTCATTCACTCACAGTGGGGCTGGAATCAAAAACAATACATGCTTTGCGGGCTAACTGTTACAGGAGGGGACAGATTAGCAAGATCAGGCCTCTTATGGCTATGACCGCAGCACTTGAGAGGCCATAAGGTTTCTGCCTAAGAGCATAAAACATATCGAAGCTCTAGCTTACCAGGCTTATGGCCAAAGGGGCATATCATGTCCATCTGATCGTGGGGATCATAATTACTAACAAAACAAAAATAAAACCATTGCACAAACCCAAGAAGTAAAGGAAGCGAGAAAGAAAGCAGAGAGAAAAGGAAACAGGTAAGAGGGGGAGGGGGGTGGGACGTGCTTGAGAGGTGACGAGTGGGGGGGGGTCTCTACCATCTCCTGACTCCGAAGGCGTTGTCAGCATTGTGTCGGGCAGATTCTGTGGCAATCACTGTCCGTCTGTAGATCAGGACTAGGGTCGTCTACATCCGGGGAGGGGTAGGTGCATCTAAGGTCGGGTGTGCAAGCATCTCCAGGGGCAGCGTTCGTGTAGTTCTATCCATGAGCTTCCAGAGACTATCAGCATCCAGTGGGCAAACTCTGCCCTAGGGGTAATCAGGGCATCTGCAGTTTAACAATAGAACAGGAGACAAATCCATCTCATTTTAATCACTCCTTGCTTGGGGATTTATTAAATGACATATTGTTTATGTATGACTTGGGATACGTAAATGAAATTGCTTACAAACCTACTACCTTTGTGCCCACATTTATTGGTAGAGGAGCACAGTCTACAATCGATTTTATCATCGCCTCAAATAATTGTAATCATAAGATTCTAAATTCAAACATTTTGGACTTACCATTAAGTGATCATCTGCCCCAAATAATGGAGGTTGAAAACCCTTTTTTCAATGGGCTTGAAGATGTACCCACTATGTGCACTGTCCCTGCTGTAGTTTTAGGTAGACAGAATGGGTATAACTTAAAATGGAGCAAGGTGGTCCCGGGATTGTTTTTGGGTAAGCTGTTGAACGCTTGCCCAAGCAGTTTCTCCATCTGTCTGGATGAAAAGTCTAACAATGAGATGATAATTGAGCATTTTAATATAATAGCTTCCACAATAAAGGATAATCTGTGGGTGGAGGTGAGGAAGAGGACTAAGGGCAAGAAATGTTGGTTTGATAATCTCTGTACCCGGTCTCTTACTGACCTTAAACGCGCAATTCATAGGACACCTCGAAATCCCACAGAAATAAGAGATTGTAGGAAAAAATATAATGAAGCCCTAAAAAATTGGAAAAACACCATTAAAAAAGAGGCCCTGGTAGCTCTATGTGAAGCATCACAACTAAAGGATGCATCTGCATTCTGGAGGGCCGTAAATACCCCGTTCCTCTATGATAATTCCAAAGCACGTATAGAGATTGCTATCGCTGAGGAGGATTGGGTGGAGCATTTTTCACTCGTTTACAAGTCCCAAGATGCAAATCATAGCATAGATTCTCCAGTAAGGGCTATTGTGGATGTGGGGACTGAACGACTCGTAATAACCCTGGAGGAAGTTATTGCGGGTCTGAAAGCAATGAAGGGTGGCAAGGCGGCAGGGCCGGATGGGATCCCTGTAGATCTGTTTAAAGCAAACATCGAGGTCTGGGGTCCATTGCTGGTACAACTTTTTAATGCAGCACTGGCTAGGAGCTTAAACCCGTCTTGGCTCACTTTGATCATTGTACCCATTTACAAGAAGGGAGACAGACAAAGTTGTGTTTGCTATAGACCCATCTCCCTTCTGGATTCATCCATAAAAATCCTTGGGAGAATCGTCCTGGCAAGACTACAAAGCTGGATCGAGGAAAATGATTTAATGAGTGATTTGCAATATGGATTCCAAAAGGGCATTGGCACAATCGAACAATGTCTAAATTTAATGATCCTCCAATCAAAGTATATAAAGATAAAGGGCGAACGTTTGTATCTCACGTTCGTGGACCTTTCATCGGCGTTCGATTGTGTATCACATGCCAAGTTATGGGCAATTTTGAAAGAAATGGGTGTGGAAGATTCCATTGTCTGCTTTCTTAAAGACTTATATTCTGGGGCCACAGCATCGGTCCGTTATGGTAATGGGGGTCAGTGCACTAGAAGGTTTGAGGTGGGCCGGGGTGTGCGCCAGGGCTGCGTCCTGGCCCCCTTCTTATTTTTGCTTTATATAAATGGCTTGGAGCGCCACCTATTGCAGGAGTGTGGGGACATGCCTAAGGTGGGGAGGAGGTCTGTCCCCGCGCTCCTGTATGCGGATGACGCGGTCCTGATGGCCCGTACCCCCATGGCATTACAAAATTTGGTTAAATCATTTGAGACCTTCATGTCTAGTTTAGATTTGAAGGTTAACTGCAGTAAAACTTTCTCTATGTACTGTGGTAATGGTTTTGGAAAGCAGAAAAAAAGAATGTTTTTGAATAATGTCCCTTTGGAAATCGTTCCTACTTTTTCTTATCTTGGAGTCTTGTTCCATGACACTGGGGCATGGACTAGTGCGGTTAAGGCCAGAACCTTTCTGTTCCCAAAAACTATAATGGCCTTGAAATTTTTTTTTTATTAAAAAACTGGGTAAGAAACCGATAAAAGAAATTTTAACAATATATAAAGCCACATGCACCTCGGTAGCTATGTATGGCTCGGCCCTCTGGGGGTATTCCAATATTGACTTAATTCAAAAAGCTGAGAATAGGTTCCTGAGGCACATCCTGACAGTCCCTCAAAGTGTCGCGACATACATATGTCACACTGAACTTGGCTTACCTTATATATCTGACACTATCAGAATCCAACCCATACTTTTGTGGCATAGGGTATGGACAACAAGGGAGTGTGTTATGAACCGGGCCGTTCTACAGATTGTTTTAACTTTGGATAATGTGGGTAGATCTGACTGGCTAAATTATGTCAAAAACTTTATGATCAATATTGGTTGCCAACAATATTATGAAGACCCACTCTCAATGGATAGTTTATCCAGAAACCTATTGTCTAAGTTATGTATGGAATACCTCGAGGACATAAGAAGACAAGAGGAAGCGAAGAAAAAGTCAGTAACTTTGCACCTTTGTTTGTTAACTCATTCCAAAGTACAGCCTTACTTAACTTTGCCATTGTCTAATTATGATCAATTTCTTTTGATCCGTTTCAGATTAAATATTTTGTTTAGACTCCTGACCTTCCCAGAAATGAACTTATGGTCGTTTAATTTGCCCTTGTGCTCGTGTGATGACTCTTCGTCCCAATCTGACATCCATATTCTATTTTTCTGTAAATTTTATACCTTACCTCGTAGGCAGTTCATTATACCATTCCTTAAAGAACTGAAATTAAATAAATGCCGCCCAGCTTTTTTAGAATTTCAATGAATGGACACTGTTCAAACTGTTACCGTAGTTTTAAGCTTTTTTAAAAATGTTTTTAAACTTCGGAAAACGATTGGGCTTGGATGAAATATAATATGACCCGTTGTTTTTTCTTTTTAACATTTTCCCTGTGAAACTTGTAATCTGATGTTGTTGCTTTCATGGTTTTTGTTTTTTAAACCGAATAAAGTTTTTCTTGAACTTGAACTTGAACAGTGGGTGTATGGCATCCTCGAAGAGGCGCAAAGCCCTTAACCTCGGGGGTTGCATTCTGGCATTCTCCAGTCTGCAGAGATAATCCACAAGTGGCTGCCACAGTTTGGTGAATTTAGTATCCTGCAGCTTCAAGCGTACCGTGAGTAAATCCATGGCAATCGTGTGCCACAGGCGGGTGAACCAGAGATTGATTGGGGGCGTTTCAGTCTTTTTCCAGTAAAGAGCAATGATTTGTTTGGCAGCCCCAAGCATGTGGAGACTAAGGTGCCAGACGCTGCGAGTCATAGCACGCAGATTCACCGACCGGAGGCCCAGGACGAGCGCTAGTGGGTTTTGGTCAGTGGGAACCCTATCACCAGTCTAATGTGGCTGAGAACCTCCTTCCAGTAAATGGTCAAGAGTGGGCACGTCCCCCAAATATGCTGGATGTCCCCTGGGGCCTTGCCACACAGCCAGCATAGTGGAGACGAGTTGGGAAACATTTTATGTAATCGGTGGGGGGTGTAGTACCATTGGGTCATAACCTTGTATGCATACTCCCGCTGAGGTATGCTACGGAAGACCATCGGTATATCACACCACAAGTGAGCCCACTTGGTACATACGAGAGATAAGCCCTCTGGAATTGTCAAAGGAGCGGACCAGCCGCTCAAATGGGGTGAAGGGTCGGGTGGCTGCTTGTGCTAGGGAAGACGATCGAACCCAGTGTCGAAGATGAATGTATTGGAATCTGGCTCCCTCTAGTAGCTGGAAGTCCCTTTTATATTGTTCAAAGGTTTTAAAAGCGTCCCCCAGAAAAAGGTCCCAAATCGCTTGGCATCCTCCCTCTGTCCAGTCTGCGAATTAAGGCGGATGAAAAGCAGGCAGCAGGTGAGAGTTGCGAGCAATAGGGGCGTGGGAAGGATGTTAGAACCCTGCGTGTTGCTAACTTGTCCCAGATCTCAAGCACCGTCCTAGTAGGGATTACGATATAGGCGCTGCGAGAGCGGGCTTCCCGTGAGAGCCATGCTAGGTCCCAAATGGGACGACAGGTCACGGCCCGGTCCATATGAAACCCGACTTTTTCACTCTCCCATGCCATCCACTCCGAAATAAAGCGGAGATGTGATGCCCAATAGTATTCTAACAGGTTGGGGCAAGCCAGCCCTCCCCTGTCCCGCGGTAACATAAGAATTTTGTTGGAGAAACGCGGCTTGTTTCCACCCCATATAAAGGCCGTGAGTTCACGCTGGAGACCCTGGATCTGGTGCTCCTGTATATGTGTGGGTAACGTCTGAAAGAGATAGAGTATCTTAGGGAGGATCGACATTTTAACTGTGTTCAGACGACCCAGCCATGATAAGGGAAGGGATTTCCATGATCGCAGGTCAGCTACGACTGAGGCTTTACACTCCTGCCAGTTGGCTTGGGACCATGTAGCCAGATTTGGAGTCAAGTTGAGCCCCAGATACCGGATAGAGTGTGCGGCCCACTGGTAAGGGACAAGGGGTGCGAGTATGGCGACTTCTTCCGGAGGGATCGTGAGGTTAAGGGCCCATGATTTCTCATGGTTGATTTTAAGCTCCGACACCTGTTCAAATGAGCAAAGTAGCTTATGTAGGGCGGGTAGAGTGGTTCGCGGTTTTGATAGGGTAAGAAGGTCATCAGCGAACAAGCCTATTTTGTGGTCCCGACCCCCAAGTGTGATACCGTAAATGTCGGGGGCCTTGCGATTCATGATGGCCAGTGGTTCCACTACGAGGGCAAATAGAAGGGGGGACAGCGGACAACCCTGTTGTGTGCCCCTGTGGATGGAAATAGGTTGTGTGAGCTGGCCATTGACCCGCACCTGAGCCAGCAGGGAGAGATAGGGAGCCATAATTCTGGCGACCATCTGAGGGCCTAGCCCTATTTTCTGTAGGACCGCCCTAAGGAAGACCCAATCCGCTCGATCGAACGCTTTCTCAGAATTAAGGGATAGCAAACAGGAGGATATTTTCCAGTGATGCGCCTTTCCGATTAAGTGGGCAATCCACCGTAGGTTGTCCGCTCCCTGACGTTGATGGATAAAGCACACCTGATCCGGCTCTATGAGCCCAGGGAGGTACAAGGCAAGGCATTTAGCTAATATTTTAGTGTAGAGTTTGAGATCGGGGTTTAGGAGTGCTATGGAGCGAAAAGAGGAGCAGAGCATATGGTCCTTTCCTGATTTGGGGATTAAAGCAATTTCAGCCATGGCCATATCCATGGAGGGCCCAACCGCGTCTGAGAAAGAGTTAGAGACGGAGCATATGAGGCTTAAGTTGTGGGAGGAAGGCACGGTAGAAAGATACCGGTAGACCGTCGGGTCCTGGGGTTTTGTCGAGAGGAAGGTCCCCCAGAGCACCGGCCAGCTCCTCCTGGGTGATAGGTTCCTCCATCAGTTGCGAGTGGTAGCTGCTAATCGGGGACCACTCACAGGCCTCCAATACAGCAAGTACCCGATCAAGATCCGGCGACTCCCTGGTATAGAGGGATGAGTAATAAGACTGGAAAGCCTGTTGTTTGGCGGATTCAGTGGTGGCTCAGGTACCATCTCCCAGTTTAAGCTTAGCGATGTGTGCCTTAGCTGCCCGCGTTCGTAGGCAGCATGCCAAAACCTTCCCCACCTTATCGCCCCCATCGTAGTATCGTTGTCGTAAAGCTAAGAGAGCGTGTTCTGCATTGTTAGTTCGGTGCACCCGGAGCAGACCTCGGAGCATAGCAAGGTGCCTTTTGTGGAGCGCCAAGGGACGCTTCTGGTCCAGTCGCTCAAGCGCCTTTATGTCCTGAGAGAGTTTGTCTTCGAACAGGCGAGCTTCCTGAGCCCTAGCGATAGCGATGGAGGTGATATTGCCACGGATCGTGGCCTTAAACGCATCCCAGACTACAGGGAGCAGAGTCTCTGGGAGATCGTTGGTCTCAAAATAGGAAGTGATAGCTTCCCGAAGTTCAGTAACATATACAGGGTCCCTAAGGATATGGGGTGGAAAGCGCCACCAAGAAGAACGGTGAGGGCGAGAATATTGATACTGCATAAGGAGATCCACATGAGCGTGGTCGGTGACAGATGTCTGACGTTGACGCTGAGAGGGTATCCTTAATAAGAGAGTGTGAGACGAAGAGATTATCTATGCGTGAGTAGGAGCGGTGGACATGGGAGTAATATGAGTAATCTCGGACATCCGGGGAATGGTAACGCCATACATCTATGAGGCCAAGGGCATTTAGTTGCTGGTTTAAAGCAGAGGACATAGCTCCCGTCCTATGGAATGCGCCTTCGCTGCGATCAAGCCCTGCCTCCCATACCAGATTGAAGTGAACCCCAGGATGAGACCAGGATCATCGTGTGTTATGTGTTCCCGCAATAAACCCCGTAGATAAGAGTCTTGGGCCTGATTCGGTGTGTAAGTTTTGCATAGGGCGAGGGTTCGCTGTCCACCACCTCAAGCAACTTACCATCCTTGCTACGAATTACCTTGGGGTCCCCCTCGTGGATGCCTGCTCGACATAAGATTGCCACTCCCGCTGCTTTTGGACGCACAGATGCCCAGTGTTGGAGAGGGTATCAAGGGTGGGCCATTCGGGAGACATCCTCCCTCAAAAGGTGTGTTTCTTGTAAAAATATGATGTCGGGATTGTGCAGGAGTAGATATCGTCGGATCTGGCGGTGCTTGTTAGGCGAGTTAAGTCCCTTCACATTGAGGGATTGAAGTTTCAAGCAAGGAATGGACATCATTGTGGCAGTGTAGGATGCGTGTGCGCCCTCATGAGCAGTAGAATAGAGGTGGGATGTAGTGTAGCGTTCTCCCCCTCAACACAGTCCCAGTGTAAACTGGTAAGGCCAAGGCATTGGCGGTCGCTGCCGAGCCTAGCACATTTCTGCGGTAAAAGGGTTGGTCTGCCCAGTAAGACTCCCCACCACAATCGGGACCTCCTCCCCCCCCCCCCTCTCCCCCCTTCCCCCCCACCAGGGATAGGGAAAGACAGAGGGAAGAAAGAGAAGAGGGAGAGAAGAGACGTAGTGTTAAAAAAATAACAATGGCCAACAAGGTCTATTCTAGTCCAGGGAGGAGCCAGGCGCAGAGGCACAAGCCGACCCGGAGATGTCACTCTCTAAGGAATAGACGTGGAGGTGGGTCATAGGAGATCAGCATCGCCAACAAGGAGCTGAATCCGGTGCTGCCGTCAGGATGGAGTTCAGGATCTAGGCGATCGTTGCAATAGGATGGAGACGGGGTGTGGGTTGCCGGACCCACTTCCGCACAGGGCCAGTTCTATGGACGGTGAAGAGCAATCAGGCAGGTCGTTGGGCGAGATGTCAAACCTATTGTGCTGAGGGCTGGGAGCCCGAGGGCGAGAGACCTCCCACCGAGGCAAAGGGCTGGTTTCAAGGGGCATGGAAACACCAGATGGACAATTTAAAGGGTGCCCACCCTCCAAAGAGCGGATATGCTGTATAATGTCCTGTTTCTCTTGGGATGAAGTGTAGATGCCGCGAGTTGAAGGGTGCCTGAAGCAATGAACTGTAGTCCACTGGGGTTTTGCTGGCCCCCAGACCCGGGATGGTGGGCGTGTCTGGCTCAAGGGCGGCGTGTCCGGGACCTGAAGCAGTTGGGCGGCCTCTCGGAAGGATCGCAGCACCCGGGGCTTGGATTCCTACTGGAAAATAAGTGCAAACGGATGGCCCCATTGGTAGCGGATACCCAGTTCCCGTAGCTTATCTGTTATAGGCCGGAAGTCTCTGCGGTGACGGAGCGTTGCGGGTGCGAGATCGTGGAACAGCTGAATGGGGGTGCCCTTGAAGGAGAGATCTGGCTTGTTGCGAGCTGCCTTGAGGATGGCTTCCTTTTCTGTAAAAAAGTGTACCCGTGCCAGGATGTCTGGGAGGAGGCCCGATCGTCCAGGAGGGCACGACACCCGGTGTGCAAGGTCTAAGGCTGGTGGCGATGCATCCTCATCTCCCCTAATTTCTTGAAACAGGTCTGCCACAAAAGTCATAATGTCCGAAGCTTCCGCTCCAATAGGGACCTCTCGCAAGCACAGGTTACTTGGGCGACCCCTGTTCTCTAAGTCCTCCTGTTTGACCTGCAGCTCGATGTGTTGCTTCTACAGAGTGGCCAGGCATTGCCATAGGTGTTCCTGGTCTTCCGATCGGGCATCAAGTGTCTTTTCAAGATCGTCCACCCTCCCTCCAAGCTCCACAACGTCCCTCCAGAGTTCTTTGACGCAGGACTGGACCTCTGTTCTAAGAGGTCCGATTTCAGATTTGAGTTCATTCATGAAGGTGGCCATGAAGGACTGTGTGACAGGCTCAGAGGATCCCACGGCCGCTGACGACATGTCCGTCGCCGAGGTTGCACCGGGTTTGTTCCACAAGGCCATGACGGGTTTGTCTTTTGGGGCCGCAGGGGTTTCCTTCCCAATCCGCGAGCGAGTCATCTCCCCCCAGGAGTGGCATCACAGGCAGGATGTTCCCGTTGAGTTACCTGCTGTATTGTCCAGCTGAGAAGGGTAAGTCGGGCTACTCGGACAGGAGGTCAGTATAGCACAATCCTATGCAGGCTTTGTGATGCAGAGGCTGCCAAAGATCAAGCCCCCTGGGTCCTCCCAGAGATTCCACGGTTCTATTAGTAGGGTGTAGCGCAGAGACATGTTTGGGCGGAGGTAGGACACAGTTTGACCGGATCCCCGTGGCTACCCCAAGGGTCGCCTACGAGGGTTGCGTGCGCGGGGGCGGCCCAAGGTTGCGTCTCTTGAAGCCCCCAGGTGCTCCACTGGCTGAGTGAGGATGCGCAGGGCACAAGCAGGAGGAGCCGTTAAGGCAATAGGGTCCAGATCAGGTACGCATGCAACACCGCCACTCCTCTACTAGGATGTGCAGGGGAGATTCGCCTGCGTAGACCAAGTCATAGCTTCAGATGATAAGGCGGCACTCAGTGGTATCACCTCTCTTAAATGGCTCTCTAGGACGGCCCATCAGGGTCTATAGAGTTACTCAAGGTGTCAGGTGTCAGTGTCTCAGGTAACAAGCCTTATTTCCCCGGGAGACAGCAGGCACTCCGAACCCCACCCTACGCGGCCCGGGGTCTCCGGGCGCGTACGTAGAGTGTCCCCGGGGTCCTGTTGTAGCCGGAGAGGACCCACCAGAGTAGCAGGGAGGTGTAGCGTGCCCTGCATGCCCAACTTCATTCAAGAGAGACTGTGTTTCGCCCCCAGCTTAGTCCCAATCAGGTGACCCCGGGCGTTGCGCCGCGCAGTGCTCCGCACCTCAGGGAGTAGTAACAGAGGGCCCCCACAGCCCAACTTGGAAGAGCAGGGTTCCGCCAGGGTGGCTGAGGCGCAGGGTGGGCCCCGGGAGGCACCTAGGCAGCAGGGCAGCATGGGTCAAAGATGGCTGGCAGGTCGAGCATAGGAATGGTGCTCCTTGGGCAGGGACTTCTTAGGGGCCATTCCAGCACCTTAGGAGGCGTCAGCAGTGGGGCCTGAAAGGCCCGGTCAGGCGCGGGATGTCACCACCGGTCTGTGGATATCTCCGGCCGGACCCCGCGATGGGATGACAGTAGAGAGGTCCCTCCCCAGGGACCGGCCGCAATGTCTCTCAGCCCCTGCACTTCCCTCACAGCTCCCACTGTGAGTCGCCGCCGGTTCCCAGGCAGAGAGTGTAGGTGGACGGTGACACACGCTCAGTCACGGGCTCATGCAGCTGCGGGTGCTAAAATGGTGGCTGCAGCCTCGTAGGCCGGAGTGCTCTCCTACCGGTTCTGGTCGTCTCGCCGCCTTCCGCTAGCTCCGGGGCCCCGCAAGGGGGCAGCCAGACACCCTCGGAGTCGTCGGCAGTGGAGCCCGGCGGCACAGTCAGGTGCGCAGTATCTCCTCCAGCTTGTAGTTTGCACCGGGTGGGCCCCGCATGGGACCCGCGCAGCGAAGTCCCTAAATGGCGGCCCGGCAGGGTATCAGTTGAAAGGTGCCTCCCTCGGGACTGACTGCAAGTCTTCTAGATCCCCGCTCCTCACTCGCAGTACTCGCCTCGGGTCGCTGCCACTCCCCAGGCTGAGGGTGCAGGGTGTCGGCGATGTCCACTGACTCCAGGGCTCAGGAGGCGGCGGGCGCTAAGATGGCGGCTGTGGCTTCGTACGCCGGGGCACCTTCCCACTGGCTCTGTTCTCACCACTGCCTGCCAGTTCCGAGGATCACCGGGTCTCGGGATCGTCGCCCAGTTGCTTCCGCTGCCCCAAATTCCGGCTCCTCCGCTACTAATATACTGCTTATAATGCCGCCGCCGGCCCGGAGCTCCTACAGCGTTTGTCTCACTCCATCTGCAGCGAGATCACGCCCCCTATTACCCTTTTTAAAGACTGGAACAATAGTGGAAGTGGGCCAGGAGGACCAGTTCTGACCGCAGCATTAATAACAGCTGTGAGAACAGGTGCCCAAAGGTTCACATCAGATTTATATACATCCGGCCGTATACCATCTGGACCTGGTGCTTTGTTATTAAACAGCCCATCAATACCTTTCCTAACCTCTTCAACCGAGACAACCAAGGCAGATTTCCCCACCACTGCTTCAGAGGGTCTGTTCCTGTCTGGGGGAGTCTGAAACCTAACCTCAAAATGATGCACCCACTCCTCTTCTCTCCACCGCATTTTTTGCATTCTCATTTAAAAAAGGGCTTTTAATTATGCCCCAAAACGTGGCACTACTCTTCAAGGTGCGTGCCTCGATTAAGTCCCTCCTTATTTCCTCCTTTATTGCTGCCTTATGTCTGGCTAATACAGCTTTATACTCCCTTCTACGGGTTTTAATTAGGGCGATAACCCTTGTCCTTTTACCTAACGCTTCCTTCAAATTCCTAGCAGCCCGGGAACAATCGGAGTCGAACCATCTGGGAACCAGAATAGTGGTGGCCGCACAGGGGCACTGAGAAGATCTGTTATTGTGGAGGAATTAACTTTAAGGGCTTCTAAAATATTTCCCGGGTCTGTTAACAGGGCTATACGCAATTCTAGCTTGATGTCATAGCTGGCAGATAAGGAATCATGAAATGACTCCTGGGATATCTGGGCCCATTTTAAGCTTCTTCCTCAATCCGTTACATTCAGTACCGCACTATTCCCTACCCCCTCCGGACGAGAATAAATCAAATTCATATAATAAGTCATTGAGGGAATCACCTTGTACAGTATGCTAAAAATGAATTCCTTTCACTCGTGGGCAGCCCAAATTAATGAGGTTAGTTTTCCTTGGATCTCCGCATAAGTGGAACTTAAAGACCCCGGCTATCATAAGGTTGCATGAGTCTGCCTTGAGCTGATTTCTTAAAAAGGAGCCCAACAAGGATATATTACAGGCTGCCAGGGGACAGGAGGTTGCAGTATAAAAATTCAAACGTCCCAGTTTTCCGGACCCTTTATACAGCAGCAACGATTGTAAGCAGGGGTTGTCCATAGGCAACACTGATACTTTACACTCGAATGTAAGGGAAAACTAAATTAAGAGGCTACCGTTTGATCTTCCTGAACTCGAGGGAATAGCCAGGACGAAGAAAGACTTAAAACCCTCCAAATGGAAATAATTTGTGGTAGCCCACGTTTCCTGTAAGCATATCAGGATAAACCTTTTTATAAGGAACCATGAGGGATCAAGAAACTTATTGTCCAGGCCACCAATGTTCCAAGAGATAAAATTAAAAAACCTCCCACCCATAATGCTGAAACCTTGCCGGGAACTGTCCTGCTGGGAATTTGGTATCCCTGATTCCACTGGAACAGCCCCACTTAATCAATCACAGGCATCCAAGGTGCAAAACTATTGGATAATTCCAAGAGGGGCGGTGCGATCATCTGCTCGCCATATGGGGCCCGGTAAGAATGATTCAAGTTGTTCCAGGACCCTGTGATGTTAGAATGCATCAGAGGAGTGGGAATAGGCATCTGTCTTCCAAACGGGACCTCTGTGTTGTAAATCGTGTTGTTCCAACCTGGATACTCGGATTTGTAGAAATAAACAAGGGAGGGGGGGAGCCTGATGGTGAAGAAAGGTCCAGGGGTGGTATCGTTGTGAAATGAAGATAAAGCCAAAATCTTTTCTGCAACATGTGGTTTGTTGAAATTTATGATAAAACAGTCACCATTATAAACCTTTTTGGACCCGCTACCCAATTGACCCTACGCACCACGTTGATATGTTTTCCCACCAGTAGGCCCAAAGAGGTGTTACGAGACAACCAGTGCATGTCTTTATTTTTTAGTTGGAAAAAGTCTTCCTTGACACCTGGAGAAAGGTTTGGCCCATTCCCCAAGACCACGACGTACGGCCTTGATTCTGGCAGGAGATGTAAGTTAACAAAGTTCTGATTGGGGTACCTCTCATTGCCGTTAGGTGTTTCTCCTGTGTTAATGTTCCTGGGGATCAATTGTTCAAGCGTGGGAGCCCTGCACACAGCTTCCCTGCGTAGGCCCATCTGGTTCTGTGCCGGGGGCAAGGACCAAGGGTACTGAGGCCAGGGAGTAATGGTCCCCGTTGCAGGCTTTAGTGGTGGTGGTAGCTGCTCCCTACATTTTATATGTAAATCATCTGGATTATCCCCCCCGACGGCAATATGGCCCATCGTTGACATTGGACCCATGTTGATTACCTCCCCCCAAGTGAAATACAATGTTTCAGCTCGGTAAGTCCCCTCTCTATAGAGGTGAGGCATTGAAAGAGTGGGTCGAATTTTCCACCCAATATAGCCCATACAGATCCCCAAAATGATTCTAATACGGCCACCATGTCTTGGTCTTTTTGCATTACCCGCCTATCAAAGGGCTCTTTCTTTTCGTGCCTGATCCAACCGCTGTTGCTCATCTCGTCCCCCTTTGCGGGCGGACATATTGACTTCTAGTTGCTTATCGGGGCTAGTGGTGACTAGCTCCTGGGCAGAGGTTAAATTTGCCCAACTGCATTGGAGACCTGTATTAAGGGTGAAAGGGCTATAGATTGACCAGTCACACAGCTATCAGCACCCCCTGGCTCTAGCGTGAGAGATACGTTGGATGGTCCTGGGACAGATACAGGGAGCGCCAGTGTCCTGCGGGGGCTTGTAAGAAAGTGATTATTAGGGGAGTGGGAGAGGCGCCATGTTACCGTCTCTGTCTCCTTGTCAAGGGCTCCAGCCGCCCTTTGTAAGGAGTCCATGGTGACTCTACTGATTGAGGCCTTCACAGGCGATGTCACCACCTTGCGTTTCCCCATGACAGTCCATATAGGAACGAGATCCGCTCTACACGCTCCTCCACTCTCCTACTAAAGCCCAGGGCAGCAACACAGCGACTACAGCTGCTGTTACAATGGGTCATGTTGAAAAGGTGGACAGAGCCAAATAGACTATGCTACCAATATGATCAAGTCAGGTCAAGGGCACCAAGTAACAAAGCAACTCGGAGGTAGATAACAAGGATGTAACACAAAAATACACCGCTGTTCCCTAGCTGCACCTCGGGTGCTGTGCTAAAGTGGGTGCAAGATCCTTGCATTCACCACAGTCCTCCGGTGGTGCTGTTAAGCCCAACGATCCCCGGCAGATGAGCAAGTGATTAAAATGGAGGGACCATGAGGGTGCCCATCTAGCCTCCTCTGGTTGGGCCCACCCAGCCTCCTCCAGTCTCTGACAGGCCCGCCCTCCGAGGTCTTTGCGGGCTTCAGCGCAGTTGTAGCACCTCCTCCTGGGCACAGCCTTCTGGGACTGGAGGTCCCTCTGACCAGCAAATGGCAGCAGCAGTCCAGCAATCCGGCAACGTGTCCCTGTATCATATCTTGTTTTAAATCTTTTATTTTGAATAGAGTGTGACTACAGGGCGATGTTCCCACTCTGTCTTTGGGTTTGGACTACGATCAATGAAACTCGGGTAAAGAGGGGAGCATTTTAGCTCCTGTGAATTTAGTCTCTCTTGTTTTTTTATCATTGGCTCATTTGGTAACATTTGAATGCATCTCATCACACGCAGTGTTGTGTTTGGGCACTTGTTGGGGTGAGCACAGAGTAACAGTAGATGTATGTGGATATTGCGAATAAAATATTGGCAAATGAAGTAGGGGTCGATTCCTCCTGAGAAATGCAGATCAAAATGAATATCAAAATATATCCTCCCTACAATGTAGTGATTGACTAGGAGGGAGTTTAACAAATTTTAAGGGATCTGTATCCTGAGGAAGGCCTTTGACCCCGTTGGGCAATTGTGATAGGCTGAAACATGCTGGTGCCGCAGACAGGGTAATGGAGTCATTAGTTCTCACATATACCCATTTAGTATGTGTTTTTAATTCTGCCAAGTGGGACCCATAATGAAAGATAGGCAGGTACCGACTTAGGCAGTTTTAATTTAATCTGTTTTCTGCACTTGGGATCCCTAGTTCGAAATAATTCTGTTTCATAATCCTTTTTTAAAACAATATTGCTCCACCCTGAGCGTTGGCTTGCGCCATGG
Source organism: Triturus cristatus (assembly GCF_964204655.1). Taxonomy (NCBI): domain Eukaryota; kingdom Metazoa; phylum Chordata; class Amphibia; order Caudata; family Salamandridae; genus Triturus; species Triturus cristatus. The sequence continues at coordinate 643,843,916 of NC_140594.1, read as the reverse complement.
TGTGTTACCGGCCCTATGATGAAGCATGCCACTATCTAGTGGGGAAGGGCAATTTTAAAAATCCACAGGGTTTTCCCAAAGTGATTCTCTTTTTTGTTTGCCAAATTGAGTTGTTATGGCCAGGAACTAAGTGGGCCAGTCTTTTTTCCTCTTTTCTGGTTCTTTCCCCTCTCCATGTTTAGTCCGATTTAGTTTTCGGTTTGTGTCCTCCTTTTTTGTTTTATAAGTGCTATAGACCTCTCTGGAGAGCGAGAGAAGGCGTAATCTCTTGTCCTTCCTGGTTGTGAGAATAACATCAGAAATTCCTGCATGTAAATTCCATGGTCCTTGTACGACCGGGATGCCCGGCCAGTGGTTGATTATGACACCACTGAATAACTTAATTTTTGAATTTCTTTATGCCAATTGATCATCCTAAGCACAGGCTTTGCTTTTTTGATTTTATCGAAGAAGGCATTGGATATATTTGCGCCCATTACCTGCTCCTGAGATACCATTGGAGGTGGGTCTGTAAGATTATTAATTGTGACAGCATCTTGCAGAGACAGGGCATCTGCCTTGCTGTTAGAACTTCCACAACAGAATGTGATGACAAAATCTAATTTTACAAGGAAGTGGGTGCAGCGTAACTGTCTGGGGGGGTTAGGGCTTGAGCACAGCGTAGGAATTACAAATTCCGATGGTACTTAAAAACGGTAATCAGGTGTCTGGCCCCCAGCAAATAATGCCACCACTCCTTGAATGCTTGTAGTATTGCTAGCAACCCTTTTCTGCCACTGTGTTGTTGTGTTTTTCTTGGAGCTTCTTTCTTGAAAGATAGGCTGCAGGGTATAATTGACCAGTTTGTGTGTCTCTTTGTGAAATAATTGCCCCTATGACGTTATGAAAAGCGTCTGCTTCTACTATTAAGAGTTGCAAAGTATCCGGCTGTTTTGGGATCGGAGCAGTAATAAACACCTTTTTTAGTTGATTAAAGGCCTAGTCTGTTTCTGGGGTCCTGTGAAATGGTACTTCCTATTAAAGTAATTTAATCAAAGAAGCAGCTTTTGACAAGAATTGATCAATGAATCGCCAATAGAAATTTTCAAAGTCCAGAAATCGTTGGATGGATTTCCCAGTTTGGTGTGTTCGCCATTCCTTGATGGCCTGGACCTTGTGATCAGCCATAGTAATCACTTGAGAGTTAGGGATAAAACAAAGGAATTCTACCTGGGTGGTATGAAATTCTTGCTTGGTTAGTTTAGTTTAATGTAGACCATATTGTCTTAGTGTGGTTAGAATGGTCTTACCATGCCCTACATGTTCTTCCAAAGGATTGAAGTAGATATGGATGTCATCTATGTATTCTGTAACAAACCTATCCACGTATTCGTGCAGAATGTCCTTGACAAAACTGGAATGCCACAGGGGCATTTGGGTAACCCAAACGGCATGACCCAGAACTCTAATAACCCACAGCAGGCACAAAAGGGCATTTTTTTTACTCATCAGGCCAGATGCGCACCAAATGGAACGCACCACAGAGATCCAGTTGGTATAGATGGTTGCAGTTCGTACCTGGTCCAGTAGAACTGAAATGAGTGGCAAGGAATATCTTTTTTCAATTGTGATGTTGTTCATTGCGCTATAATCAACATGCGATTGGAATTTCCCATTGCTCTTGGGGACAAAGAATAAAGGCAATGCAGCACAGGACTTACATTTTCGGATGAACTCTATTTGAAGGTACTTATGTAGGTATTCTTGTAAGTACTGGTTTTCGTGTTCCGTCAAAACATAAATCCTGCTGTATGGTATCTTGGTCCAGGGGACTAAATAAATTTGACAGTCGTATGAGCGGTGAAGTCGCAAGATCTCAGCACTAGTGGCAATGAAGACCTCTGAAAAAGATTTGCATACTTGAAGTAGCTCAATTTCTTGTTCCGCGGCTGTGGTAATGTGTAAACTTTGGTCTGTCATGAGTCTTGTTTCACTTTCTGATAAAAGGCATTCATGAGTCCACCATTTGGAATCAAAGATAAAATTTCTCTTTACCCAATCTATGCGTTTGTTAAGAATAATTAGCCAGGGCATGCCCACAATGACTCCTAGTTGGGGGCTGCGATAACACCAAATCTTATGCATTCTTTGTTTGGTCTTTTAAATCATTTCCACTGCGGCCGTTGGTGTATTATTAAACCTGAGGTCAGGATTGTTCTATCCACTGCTCTTACTGTTTCTGGTTTTAGTTCTGAGCAATAGGTTAGGTTGCATCAATAAAGTTACCTGTGACTCTGGAGTATGCCATCAGAACTACTCATTCTACAACATCGCCCATGGATGTTTGTGCATTCAGTGTCAAGTGTGGCGCTTATGACTGTAAGGTATTGGCTATCAATTGATCAGGGGCACTTATACTGAGCTTGAGGGACCCTCCTGCTTGTTCCTCGAGGAACTTGGGGCCTAATTATGAGTTTGGTGTACCAATTGACATCCAAACCCACGGTGGCCAGTGGTCTGACTGCCGTATTGTGATTACGGCAGTTGGACTGCCACAGACGTCAGAGATCTGCGCTCGCAATATGCTGGCAGTGCCCCTGCGACATCGCGAAGCATATTACGAGTTTCTTCACTGCCACACTTTTCGTGACGGTGAGCCTGCCATGATAAGTGTGGCGGTGAGGAAACAAAGGGGGTCCCACAGGGTCTCCTGTTGCCTCAATGCCTGGGAATACATGCAGGGGGGCACGTGGTGTGCCCCCTTTGGGCATGCACCCCCTGTTCCTGCACGGCATGGATTTTACAGTCCATACCGTGCTAGAACGTGCTGTGGCAGTCCCACCACACTGCCTTTCAAAGGCTCTTCTATGAGCTTTTGAAGGGCAGCGCAGTGGGCCTGCCGCCACAGGACCGCCCACCCGGATTACAACCTGTAATCCAGCAGGCGAATGGAGTTTGGTGGTGTGGAAGCGGGGCGGTGGCGCGCCGCCTGTTTCACACAGTGCTAAACTCATAATTAGGCCCTTAGTTTCTCAAATCCTTATTGAGTCTGGTGTGAGATTGTCTTGTGGTCATGGCGTTGTTGGAGGAGTGCAACATTCCTTGAGAGTGCACTTTCGTGCCCTAGGGTAAGTACTGACCCTCTTGGGGAAGCAGTTTGCTGAATATGGGTATTGGTTTTCTCGTTGGGTCGAACATAGGTACATATATTGGGTCTTTCCTGGTCACCTTTTGGTCTGTAAGAAAATGGACTAACTTTAAAGTGAGTGCTAATAAATCATCACAGGTCTTAGCCTGGCGGTCAGTCTGGGCCACTAAGTCTTTCAGTTTGTCTCCTAGGCCTTGGTAGTGCAGGTCAGCTCTCGTCTCCTCTGGCCAGTTGGTATTCAGAGACAAGGCGATTAAAATGAGTCCTATATAATACCACGTCTTTATTCCCTTGTTTTAGATCTTACAGTTCACGATCGGCAGAGCCAGTAATGATCTTCCAATATAAAAGAAAATCAAATTCAGTGTTGAAATTTCTCCAATTTTATAATAAGGGATCGTCTGAACTCACTAGTGGAACAGCCCATATAGCAGCATCTCCTCTTAGATTTGAGATAAGGCTAGTCTCAACCGAGCGTCTGTGAAAGCTGCCAGTCTCACCATAAAGGGTTATTGGATCTGTGTTAAGAATGTTTGTACTAGGAAAGGATTCCCAATGGAGCGCTCGGGAGAGGTGAAAGGAACAGGCGAGGTAGGAGCTGGAGAAACCCTTGCACCAATTTGCCCTTGTAACATAGATACTTGGCTTGCAAAAGCAGCAGTTTCTAAACGTGCCACTCTCAGTTCTTTCTGCATGTTTATTAACATTTGCACAAGTCTTCCAAAGAGGACATTGTGAAGGCACTGCTCAGGAGGGTCAATATACAGTTGGGCTTGCAATTCTGATAGCATCAAGTTCCTCAGAAGCAATATCCACCAATGTTCACCTTTTGGCAGCACTGACTCTGTATTTAGATTTTCCAGGGGTCAGAGTGACTGGATGAGGGGAAGGGTTTTAGGGAGGTTACTGCGGGGAGGAAGATCTGGTCCTTAATTGGCCAAATAGCCTCTGTGAGCGTTTACAATCAACACAGTTACAAATATTTACTCAGAATTATTCAGTTCTTGGAAGCCTTTCCTGCACCAAAAAGAAAGAAGAAAGAACTTTGCTGGGGTAACACTGCTGCAGAGAAACTAGAGTGTTTCTCTTTAAATTGTCCAAATCTAAGTTAAGCAAATAGAATCCTTCAGTGCTGAGACTTAACTAGTAACTCTTAGTGTTCTAACATCGCCGTTCGCGCCTCCTGGTTTACAATGGTCTACAAACACTTTTGACTAAATTCTGAGGGCTTACTTGGACTTCAAATATCTGCTGTGCACATTCTGTCATTGTAACCATTATCAACGAAATCCTGAAACGTTACTCCTACCATAATTCAGACAATCTTGACCTCGCTTAGTTGCTGCTCTCTGGAATATGCGCTAACTGCACGTGCTTCCATATGGGCATGGCCGATATTTATGGAGCGAGTTTGCAAGATGATGCCTGGTATTTCGAAGTCTTGCAGGATCTCGCTGGGTTTTTGATCTCGTGAGATTGCGTACTGCTAGCTAGAATGCAAAAGCATTACTTCCGATCTGCAACTTAAAAACAAAAAGTCAAAACCTGTGCCTAATCAAACCTGAAACCATATATAAAACTAGAGATCAGGGGCATAACTAAATTGTACAATAGTTTAGTGACTCTCCATATGATGCCTGGTCATAGCATCACTAGTTTTAAGCAGACTGCTATAACTGTGAATAGTGTGTCTGCGTGTAGTGTCTCTATCACTTGCACAGCAGCCCTAGATGCAGATTAGTGTCTCTTTGCTGGGCAGGGTCGTGTAGTGTCTATTTACTGGGCAGATTTGTGTAGTGTCTCTCCCACTGAGTAGCTTGCGTTAACTGCAGCTCAGTTTCTCTTTACCAGGAAGGCTGTTTCGGTAATAAGAATACCAGCAATGACTTGTGAGTGAGTAGTGTATCAGATTACTTCCCACAGGTCCAGATAAGTTAGCATTGTCTCTGATAGTATTTCCTGTTGCTAAGGGGAGCACAAAGTGTCTCTACGTGCTACCTTGACATGTTTGGTTGAGAGATGGCCTGAGCAACCGTGAACCCCCCATTGTCCATGTTGCTTCTTCTCTCCCTCTCCCCATTGTCCCTGTTGTTTCGTCCATCCCAACCCCATTGTCCGCGAAGCTTTTTCCCTCCCACCCCTCATTGTCCGTGTTGCTTTTTCCCTCCCACCCCCATTGTCCTTGTGCTTCTATCCTCCCCCACCCCGTTATCTGTGTTGCTTCTTCCCTCCTACCCTGTTGTCTGTGTTGCTTCTTCCCTCCCACCCCCTGTTGTCCATGTTGCTTCTTTTTTTTTTTTTAAATATTTTTATTTGCATTTTCAACACCGAAACATAACAAGCATGTCAGAAGGAATCGTACAACACTATCCCCCTCCGTCACTACCCTCCTCCCTCCATCCCCAGCGCCCCATAGTGCCTGACATTGCCATAATAGAGAGGAAAGCACCCTCCCTCCTGTGCCAAAGCCGCCTCCAACACCCTTCCACTCGTCATGGAAGTGATCTAGCCGCCCCCCTCCCCCTTCAAAGCCCCCCATCCATGCTATGATATCGTCTCCACTTCCCCCACACTCTGGCGAATTTCTTCGGGCAGCCTCTCGCTGCATAAGTCACTCGTTCAGCCGCCATATAGATATCCATCCCCCTCCTCCAGTCAGCAAGCCTAGGGGGGCGAGGGGCTCCCCACTCCCGCGCCACGTCCCTCTTGGCCACCATTAATGCTAGCGTCAGGAAGATGAGGTGGGGCCGGGTCAGATCTATATCATTCGCTATCCCCAGTAGAACTAATTTAGGGTCCGTGGGCAGTGGCTCTTCAAGAATGTCCCCCAGTTCTGTTAATATCCTTGCCCAGTACCTTTGGAGAACCTCACATTCCCATATGGTGTGGTAGAAGTTGCCCTCAGGATGGCCACACCGTAAGCAACTAGGGTCGACGGCCCGCCCCATCCGGTGTAGACTCTGTGGAGTATCTTGAGTTGGATAAGTCTGAGTCGAGATTTGATCGCCACCTCCCTAGGGTGCATGACGGCAGTTTCCCAGTCGAGTGTGTCCATCTCCCCCACGTTCGCCTCCTAAACCATCCGCAGCTTCACTAGTCCGTCCGGGATGTTATTAATAAGGGTTTTGTACGTCAGGGAGACCAGCTTGGCCTGCACCTGCTCCTGTAGCAGGCGGCCCTCCAGTGGGGCATATTCCGGCAGGGGGTCATATTTGAGGAATTGAGTGGCATGCAGGCCGAACTCTGCCTCCAGGTCCTGAAAGGACTTCAGGGCACCCCGGCGCTGGAGGTCTCCCAGTACCGAAATGCCGATATCGTCCCACCGTCGGAAGCCTTTTAGCTTATGCAGCTCCTTTAGCCACGTACACAGCCAGAGTGGGGTTTGTCGCGATGGTCTGTGCCACCACCCGATGCGTCTTGTTGCCCTATCCCAGCTGTCCACCGTCACTCTTGTTGCCGACAGAAGTGCTGCCCTCCCCTTCCCTCCATAGATATAGTGCAGGCAGGATCTGCCGGCTAGCTTCCCCCTCTCCAGCCTATACGTAGGGTGGTCCGCCGGTGCATGTAATCAATCATTGATGGGGGCTAGATGTTCCGCCCAATAGTATGCCTCCACGTTGGGGAGGGAAATCCCGCCATCGTATTGGTTTCTCTGGAGGGTCTCCAGCGCGATCCTGGGCTGTTTCCCCAGCCAAAGCAGTTCCCTAAGGCCCCCATTTATTTCCCGGAAGACCTGGCGCGGGAGGGGAAAGTATTCATTTTGGAGCGCATAGAGAAGCCGCGGCAGCGTGATCATTTTATACATTGCCGCTCGCCCCAGCAGAGTAAGTGGGAGTGTCTTCCATCTACCTGCCTCCTCCTGAAAGTTCATGAGGACCCTCTGGATGTTTTCTTTATAGGAGACAGCCCTACTTGTCGTGACGTAGATTCCCAGGTAGTGAAACCCTTCCGTGGTCACCCGTAGTGCCTCAGGCAGTGCCGAGCCCAGGTCTCCCTCTCCGGGGTTGTACAATACCGACTTATGCCAATTTACCGTATAGCCTGAGCGCGACCCATACCGGTCCAGCCGCGCGAAGAGGCGCGGCACCGAGGTTTCAGGGGAGGCAACATATAGGAGGATGTCATCCGCATACAGCGATATTTTTTCCTCACTCCCCGCTCCGGCGCGGATTTTAAATCCCGCGATCTGCTCATCCTGCCGCACCTCACACGCCAGCACCTCTATGGTAAGGGAAAATAGGAGCGGGGACAGGGGACAACCCTGTCGGGTCCCCCGACGTATCGGGAATTCCTCTGAAAACACACCATTGACCTTGACCCGCGCTCGCGGGTCTGCGTACAGAAGAGTAACCCATTGCCGAAACCTCTGGCCAAACCCGTCCATGTTGCTTCTTAACCTCCAACCTCCCCATAGTCAGTGTTGCTTCTTTGCTCCCACCCCGTTGTCCGTGTTACTCTGTTGGAATGAAAATGTTTTAGTTATTCTGTCTGTGTACTATTCGATGTAAGTTAGCATTCGCTGCACCATTTTGTCTGGCCGCCATTTTGAACCATGATCGAAACTAATCCTTATTTGACTTCTGGGAAACAGCCTGAGGTAAGTTTAATTTCTCCAAGGTTGGGCCTTGCTTTGTTAATGAATACGCTGCTCTTATTAGCACATACCTTTCCCACTAGATAGAGGCCTTCTCCGACTAGTCCAATGGCGGGCACAGACAGAGTGACCTTGGGTAGAAGTTAGTGTGTGCCCGGCCTTAGAATTAAAACCTATCCTTCTGTACTCCTTTGTTTAGCTGCATTTGCCAGGAAAATTCCATTATGGGCGGGCCTTCATTGGTTCTGAATTGTACATAATGTATCTCCGTGCTTGCTGATGTCAGTCCCTCTGCAGCAATCCTAAGAGACTGGGAAGACAGGGCTCCGCTAGAGTGTATCTGACGACTCTTCATTTGTAAGGAAGGCTGAGAGGTGGTCGCGAGTGACCCGGGTGACCCTAATTGTGTCACTTCCTTCAGCTTCTTCCCTCCCACCCCCTTTTGTCTGTGTTGCTTCTTTGTCCATGTGGCTTCTTCCCTCCCATCCTCCATTGTCCCTTTTGCTTTTTCCCTCCCACCCCGTTGTCCATTTTACTTCTACCCTTCCACCCCGTTGTCCGTTACTTCTTCCCTCCCACCCCTCGTCTTTGTTGCCTCTTAACCACCCATCCTCTGTTTTCCGTATTGAATCTTAACCTTCCACCCTCTGTTGTTCGTTTTGCTTGTTCCTTCCAACCCTCCATTGTTTGTGTTGCGTCTTCCCTCCCACCCCCCATTGTCTGTGTTGCTTCTTCCCTCCTACGCCCCCATTTATTATTAGATTAAGCGTTAGCCAATCCCTTTTTGATTTTTCTAAAATTATGTATATAACATACTTAAAGAGGCTTTTGGCCAGCCCTCTTCATCCATTGGTCTGTTGTGTTAGTGACATGTTTTTACTCCCACTACAGAATACAGCATTGGCCAGTAAGTCAGTTCACTACAGCCATTGGTTAACTTCAGTGTGAGTGACTCCATTCTGCTCCTTCACAAGGACCACATCCAAATAAAAAGTAGCTTCCTATAGTGCCAGGGACTACTATGGCAAGGTGTGCTTTCTGACACAGAAAACATATGTATACTTTTTGAAAATGTTTTTTAATAAATTGGTGAGGGCCTTGGATCTCCCCCCAACGTTCAAGTTGTACAAAAATCATGACAAAACAAACGTTGACAAAACCTGAGCCTGACAGCCAATGCTACACCTATTGGCTTTGCTAGTGCTTGTGTTTTTTAGGAATGGTGTGAGTTAGCTCATCATTGGTAGATGCCATAGGCGTTATTGCAGCAATACATTAATGAAGCAGCAGCATCAATATTATTGTTGACAGACTAATGATCACTCAAATTATACAATCTAATCAGGATTTCAGGAGCATGAGACGGGCATTTATCTTTGGGTCTCTACAGAGGATCTCTGTGTGTGCATAGGTCACCCTGAACATTTGGCTGGGTCCTAGGAATTGTGACTGCAAGGCCAATCTCTGCTTTTGGCCCAGGCACCTAAAAAGCCCCACAGATCTAGGATGAGTGTGTATTTTAAGGAGAAGGTCTTGAGGTGCTGTTGGAACCAAAGCATAAGTCATTCGGAAAACCACAAGTCCGGTACTGCTGCAGGTCCCTGCTGGTGCAACAGTGAGGTGTCTACGCCCCAGCGCTCTGTCTACATCTTAATTGTTGACAAATGGCATGAGCTGCAGATCCAGAGTTTCAATCCCAGGAAGATCAACTCCGCTTTCATCTTTCCAGGGTCTGTAGATTGACTACTATTAAATTAGGCAATAGTAACGCTTTTTATGTACAGCTTATAGAAACAGCTGGAGTGCAGAATGAAGTGCTACATTCATTACCAGTTGACCTGATGTCCTCTTCTGAAAAATACAACCTCGAGATTCTACCCTTTCAGGTCACTAAAAACAATGAACATAGCATGCTTAGAGTTTGATGAGATATATTCCACTGGGTCTGGGGGCTGGGTGATACAACACTAGCTTTACTGGGCATGCTGGAAGTCACACTGCTAGCCCAGGAGAAGTACACATGTTGGATGAAGAAACAGGAAATCCCCTGCACTATGTACAGTCGTGTCTCCTTGCTCCAGTGTCCTGGTTTTTGATTTTGACCCTATCCCCACTCTAATCTAGTGTGTGCATACAGGCCTTGGCCTGTGATTTGATTTGAGTGAGGTCCTGCCCTTGTCCTGTGACCTGGAGGGGCGTACCAACTGTGCCCTCATTTCACAGAACGTGAAAAGGTTTAGCGATGGTGGCAACATACTATGTTTTTTTATGTTTAAAACGTTTTTATTGAGACAAAACAAACCATGGGGGAGGGGGACAGGAGGCAGGATACGTGGAATACAGTCAAAGAAGAAGGGATGCATCTCCAGAGGGTTGGCAATAGGTGAAGCGTTGGCTCAGAGGGAAGAACACAGTAAATGAACGCTAGAATTACAAGCTGTGGAATCCCACGCGCGTATCCGACACCCAAAAGCAGAGCAATAAAACCCCCCCCAATCAACCCCTCAACAGAACACAGTCCCCCCCCTCCCATCCCCCATCCTCCCAGTACAAAAACAACAACACTCCCCCCTCCCCCCGTCCTATGGTCCCGCAGCAAAGTAGCCCTAACCAGGAAGCCCCGCACAGCCCCCCCCCCCCCCGCCGGGGGTCCCCAGCTCACATGTAAGCTAGTCCGCCGGGGTCACCGGCGGCCGCAGCCTGAGAAGCCTAAGATACCTCGGGCAGGTGAGCTCCCGGAATTCAGTGGACAGCAGCGCTAGAAAGGGTTGCCATAGCTCCTCAAATTGGTCTATCTCCCCCGCAACCGTAAGCGACAGCTTCTCCATCCCCAGCACATGCCAGAGTCTGTGCAACCAACCGGTGATGGAGGGGGCGGTGGATGTGCGCCAGTGGATCAGAATGTTCTGAACCGCAGACCCCAGCGCTATCGCAATCTGCCTACCCCTGCGGGACTTCAGTGGGTACATTAGGTCATTGGGGAGGCCCAGCAGGACATACGCCGGGAGGCGCGGCAGCTCTATGCCAAAGTGCTCATCCACCTCGTCCAGAACTTCCTTCCAGTAGGCGGTCAGCACTGGGCAATCCCATAGGATGTGTGTAAGGGTACCTTCCTGCCCGCAGCTCCGCCAGCACCCCTTGTCAGTGTGTCTATGCATTTCATACAGTCTCTCCGGGGTGTAGTACCAGTATGTGGACACTTTAGTGAAGGTTTCCGTAAGGCCCGTGTGGTATGCAGAGTGCCGCGCCCGATACGCAATTTTGTCCCATTCCTTGTGGCTGAGTGTCCTACCCAATTCCCTGTGCCAACGCTCCCTCCCCGGATTGTAGTAGTGAAACGGCGGGGGTTGTAGGTGTTTGTACAGATCAGTGATCAGTTTAGCGTCGGAGGTCCGAGTAGCCAACCACCGCTCATACGGTGTAATTGGACGGGCAGCGGCGGCACGCACCTGAGGCTGGAGGGCCCAATGCCGAACTTGCATGTAGCGCAATCTGTCCAGCTCCGTCAGGCCGAACTCCTGGCGGAGTTGCTGAAAAGGAACCACTCCTTCCGGGCCATAGATCTGGAAGAGTGCCCTGCAGCCCGCCTGCACCCAGTGGGAGAAAACCCCCGGCTCCATCCCAGGGGAGAAGTCCGGGTTGCCCGCAATGGGCGTGAGCGGCGAAGGGAAGGTGGTAAGGCCCCGGGCCTCACAGACCGCGTCCCACACACGCAGGGGGACCCGCGTAACAAAGGAAGCGTAAAGATTAGCGGGGCGGTGCGCGCGGCGCAGAAATGGAACCTCTTGTAAGGTGCGGCCCGCCACTGCCTGGTCTTGGAAGAGCCAATGTTTGTCGGACTCCCACCTGCTCCACTCCACCAGATAGCGGAGCTGTGCCGCCTGAAAGTACTTACGGAGGTCCGGAATGCCGAGACCCCCCGCTTCCGGAGCAAGCGTGGAGAGGACCCTCTTCATGCGTGGCCTGCGGCCCTGCCAGACAAAGCGGGAGATGTCAGCCTGCATTTGTCGTATCCAGCCCACCGGGGGTTGGAGTGGAAGGGCCCGGAAAAGATATAGTATCTGGGGCAGCACCGTCATTTTGACCGCCGCGATTCGCCCCAGCCAGGACAGCAGGCCCTTGTTCCAGCGGCCAAGCTCGTCCTTGATCTTCCTGCTGAGGGAGGCATAATTGGCCGTAACCATCTCCGACAGTGTAGGCGCCAGCAGAATCCCCAGATACGGCACCGTGGACGAGGACCACTGCATGGGGAAGAGCCGTTGAAGATCCCTCCTGGTTTCCGCAGCCAGGGACACGTCCAGTGCCATCGACTTGCTCATATTCATTTTGAAGCCGGCCACCCCCGCGAAGGCGTCCAACTCTCGGAGGCAAGTAGGCAGCGACCTCCTAGGGTCGTCCAAAGTCAGCAGGACATCGTCCGCATAGAGACTGACGGTGTGGACGTACTGGCCCATCCGGACCCCGACAGCATCCGGATTGTCACGAATCCTCTGAGCAAACGGCTCCATGTAGAGGGCAAACAGGAGCGGCGAGAGAGGGCAGCCCTGCCGCGTGCCGCGCTCGATGGCAAAGCTACCAGAGCTACACCCGTTTACCCGCACCGACGCTGAAGGATGCTTATAGCAATTAAATACCATGGTGCGGAACTTATCGCCGATTCCCAGTTTCTTAAGGACCCGCTCAAGATACGGCCAGTGAACTCTGTCGAAGGCCTTCTCTGCATCAACGGACAACAACATCCGCTCCCCCGAGATCCTTGAGGCCTTCTCCAGAACATGTGTCACCCTCTTGGTGTTGTCAACCGTCTGTCTACCGGGCACAAAACCAGCCTGGTCCGCCTCCACCAGGTCGGGGAGGTGTGGACCCAGCCTGGCTGCGAGAATCCCCGTGTACAACTTGAGGTCGACATTTAGGAGAGAGATGGGCCGGTATGAGCCGCAAAGGGCCCGGTCCTTCCCAGGCTTCGGGATTACCGCGACCGTCGCCCTCAGGAGATCCGGAGGGATGGCTCCCGGTGCGGAGAAAGAGTTAAACAGCCGCGTAAGGACAGGGGCCACGGCCGTGCAAAAAGTCTTGTAGAATAGCGACGTGAACCCGTCCGGGCCCGGGGCCTTGCCATGTTTCAGCCGCGCAATAGCTGAAATCACTTCCTCCACATGGATGTCCCGCTCCAGGTGGTCAGCCTGAGCCGGGTCCAGTACCGGGAGGGTCACCGACTCCAAATAGCTATCGGTCTCCCGTGGCGGGGAGGGCTCCTCAGCATACAGCGCCTCGTAGAAGCCGCGGAAAGACTCCGCTACTTCCGCGTCCCCGGAGACAACCCCCCCGTCCGCGCCCACCAATTCTTTCACGACGCTGCGCTGTTGCGCGACCCGGAGCCGGTGTGCTAGGAGCTTGCCACATCTGTCCCCCCCAGTGTAGTAGGCATGTTTCAAACGTAAGGCGGCGTACTCCGCCCTATCAAGATCCAGAGCCGAGAGGAGCTTCCTCGCTGCCTTCAACTGCCTCCAGACCCTCGGCGCTCCCGTACGGCGGTGGACCTGCTCAAGCTCCCGAACTTGAGCCGTCAACTCATCCCTCTTCAGTTGTCGCTCCTTATTCTCGGCTGCAGAGATAGAGATGAATTCCCCCCGTAGGACGGCCTTCAATGCCGCCCACTGTGTCGCCTGCGAGGTGTCAGTGTTGCTATTGTGAGTGAGATAGTCCTGTATGACCTCCCCGATGCGTTGCACCACCGATTTTTTGTGTAGAAGTGTGTCCCGGAGGCGCCACACCCCCCGAGAGGGGGAGGCCGCCGGCCACTGGAAAACGCCGATAACTGGAGAGTGGTCAGACAGGGTCAGGACCCCGATGTCCGCCGCCGTGGCAGCGGCACGCATCGGTCCACTCACCAGGAGGTAGTCCAGCCGTGAGTAAGTGCGGTGTGCGTGCGAGAAGAAAGAGTAGTCCCTATCCGTGGGGTGCAGGGAGCGCCAGAGATCATGCAAGTCCATGTCCGCAATTCGGGCCTTCCCAGCCTGGGACAGTTCCCCCGTCTGCGGGAAGCGCTGCGCCGATCTGTCCATCCCAAAGTCAAAGACAATGTTGAGGTCTCCGCCCAAGATAACGTGTCGGTCCGGGGAAGCAGTGACATCCACCAGCGCGGAGTCTAGGAAGCGCTCCTGGTGCTCGTTTGGGCTATAAACGGAGCCAACCGTAAATGCTATGCCTCCCAGGCTCATGCGATACGCAAGGAGCCTCCCCTTCTGTTCAGCACACTTATGCAACACCTCCCCCCGAAAGGAGCTCGCTAGGAGAATGGCTACCCCTGCCGTCTTGTTCGCTGCCGAGGAAAAGAACTGGGTGGGGAACTTAGCAGAGCGCATCCTGTGGCAGTCTCGGGGCAATAAGTGTGTCTCCTGCAAAAGGCAAATGTCCGCCTGCGTCCCCTCCAGCAACGACAGGATCGCCCTGCGCTTCACCGGGTTATTCAGACCCTGAACATTAAGGGTCACTACCTTTAGGCACGGCATTCCTCGCAGGGATCGGGAGCGCCATGCAATGGGTAGGGAATCAGCGGATGGGGCGCGCGGGGCCGCAGCGCGGGACAAGCCAAGACAAAGCGGGCAAAGACAACATCGGACGGGACCTTCCCAACCCCAAAACAACCCCCTCCCCCACCCAAAACACAACCTTGGCAACTAGCCATCCCCAAACTCAAACACCCCATAGTCTCAGTCAAGCCCCAAAACGGGCAAGTCCGTAGAAAATAGCAAAGTGGACGTCCAGCCACTCACCTCCGCCCGCTCCCCCCCAACCCCCCCGCCCCGTGCCAAGCATGTTAAGAAGCTAAAGACATCTCCCCCCGGAGTGTATGTTAGGCCGTCAAGGCCACGCTAGAGGAGCCGATCGAGTCCCCGGCCGCCGCCCTCAGGGCGTCTGCCATGTCCGCCCTAATGGTAGGGGAGTCCGGGCGCCCTGCACTGGTCGCTGAGCGCCGCCTCGATGACCTCCGCCGATTCCGTCCCTCCGAGGACCTCCACGACGGCGTAGCTCCCTCTTCCTCCGCTGCCGTGAGCCCCAGGACACCACAAATGTCTTGCAAGGAGCGTAGCTGATGCAATACCCCGTTCCACCGAAAAATCAAGCGGAAGGGGTGACCCCAAGAGTACGGCGTCTCATGCTCGCGCAAAAAGTCAGTGGCAATCCTAAAGGACCTGCGTTTCTGTAGAGTGATGGCAGAGAGGTCCTGGTACAGCGCCACCGGCCGATCCCGAAAGGTCAGGGGCTGTTTCCTGCGGGCTTCAGCCATGATACGCTCCTTTAGTGGAAAGTCGGGCAGGAAGGCCAGAATGTCCGGTGGGGGTGCCGATGGCTGGCGCTGGCGGCCAACCCTATGCGCCCTGTCGATGCTGATGGGAAAGTCCGCGGCCTCCCCCAGGATTTCTCGGAACAGGGCCCGCAGATAGCCCCCCAGATCGGACCCCTCATCCGCAGTCGGCACGCCACGCACTCGGATGTTGTTCCTCCGAGATCTGTTCTCGAGGTCCTCAGAGTGGGCCTGGAGCTCCACACACTGTTCCCGGAGGCGAAGAACGTCCTGCTGGAGGTGGACTATCTCCTCCGCTCGCTGTTGGCCCTCCGTCTCCACCGCCTCCACACGCTCACCTAGGCCCTCCACCTCTCTGCGCACTTCTCGGACCTCGCTGGCCACCTCCCGCTTCAGTGTCTGGAAGTCCTCCCTGAGGGAGCTAAACAGTTCCTCCATGAAGGCCCTCGTGACGGGTGGCTCCCCTCCAGTCACATCCGCCGGAGCCCGGGAGGGCCCCGGCGAGGGCTGTGTCCTGTCCCGCAAGTGCTGGGCCCTGCCAAGCATGTCCGGCAGAGTACGGTCCCCTTTCTTCGGGCCTCCTTTCCCAGCCATCGTCAGCTCCGCAGTCGGGCCCCGATCCAGGCGCCCCAGAGATGCTCAGCCGCCGGCAAGCACTCGGGCCGGGGGATCCCCCACAAGTGAGGTCGCTGCGTCACAGGTGACAAAATGGCGGCCGAGCCCGGTCACCGTCAGCCGCAAGAGCTAGCGTGAGACAACCAAGGGGGCCGCAGCGAGGGGGTCCCAACAGCTCATCCCTCCGGTAGTCAAGACAGCAATATCGGGAGGTCGTGTGCAGCCAGCATCCAGGGCTCAGCGGAGGTCGCCACCACTGCTCCTTCGGGGACAAAATGGCGGCCGGGCGGAGCAAGCCACACCGACTAGGCCCGGCGACACCCCCGGGGCCTCCGAGGTGCCCCGCCGTGAAATAAGTTCCACCACCGGCCCCCGTTAGTCACGCACAGGGGGCCAGATGATCCGGCCCCAACAAGGAGTCCGCCGTACCTCGGCTAGGGGTCAGGGCCTCCGCAGTGCCAGGTGTCGCCGTCACCAGTCCGAGTGCCGGGGCACCCGTCCCAAGCCCTCCACACCGTCGGGCCCCTTCCCGCCAGGCTCCTTCAGTCACCGTCGAGCGGCGGGCCAGATCCCCTCCAGACCGCAGCTTTCAGCACCAGGCCCAACCGAGGCGCCCGGACAGCTCTCCAATACGCTCCGCCCCTCGGGCTCACCGCCGTCGTCCCCTGATCTCAGACGAACCTTTGGGGGGGTTCCCCCGGGGCGATCCGGACCAAAACAGCACCAATGTGTGCCCCTGATGTTCCGCCACGCTCCTCTCCCGCGCTGAGCCTCAGCGGGGGGAGAAAAGCATAACAAAAAGGCTTTAGCTTGGCCGGGCCGGAGGAGCTACGGGAGGAAGCGTCCGCTCACCCCGCCATCTTGGCCACGCCCCCCTACTATGTTTTTTTAATCCATAGTTAGACCAGACCTTTTTTTTTTTTTTCTGTGGCACTGGCGTAGAGGCCTACTGGTTCACTTATGTAAAGTTCCCCTACTGTGTACTAACCCAGGTAGTAGCACTTAAAAGCCCAAGTGTACTTTGTGTCTGTTTGTGCATGTGGCCTGCCTAGTACTTGCATGACGTGCATGAATGAATGAATGAAGCAACACTTATAAAGCGCATGGCTACCCAGAGGCATCCCAGCGCTAAGCAGGACAACTGAAACCACCTCCGGTTTATTTGGGGGAAGAGCCATATTTTCAGATCTTTACGGAAGGCCAAGTGATTGTGTTTCTTTCGTACCTGAAGAGGGAGGGAATTCCGGAGCTTGGCAGCATTATAAGATAAAAGCCGACCACCACTTCTAGCCCTCTTAATTCTGGGAACCAAAGCCAGGTGGAGCTCATCTGAGCGCAACCGCCTGTTAGTTCGATAGGGCTAGACCAGGGGGGATATACTGGCTGGTTCTTTCCCTCTACTCAACTTGTGGGTAATACACAAGGCCTTAAAAAAGACTCTCTCCTGGAGCGGGAGGGTGGAGAGACTTCAAGGCAGGTTTAGCCGATTTCCGATTCGGAATCCCCAGGAGGATCCTTGCGGCGCAATTCTGAACAGTTTGAAGCTTTGCCAGGACTGAACATGGGGCGCCCAGATAAAGGGTGTCTCCATAGTCCAGGCGCGATAGAATAAGCGCCTGCACCATAAACTTTCTTGCTTGAAACGGTAACAAAGGGAGCACTTTGCCAAAGCAAGAGGCCACAGCCTTCCTGGCTTGGGTTTTAAAACTGAGGTCTGAATCAAGCCAGAAGCCTAATCTCTTTATCTGTGGCTTAGGGGTGGGCGCAGGTCCCATACAGACTGGCCACATAGTGTCAGTCTCAAAGAGAGAGGGATTGCTGAGGAGCATGAGCTCGGTCTTATCACCGTTCAAATTAAGATGTGATTGTTTCATCCATCTTGTTACCTCTTTGAGGCAAGAACAGAGACGGATAGAGGCCCTGTCAGCATGATTCGGAGCGACAACCAATTGGGTGTCGTCTGCATAAGTGATGATACCCCCCCCCAAAAGGAAGAACAATATTGGCAAGAGGGGCCATATTAGCATTAAAGAGAGTAGGGCTCAGAGACGACCCCTGCGGGACCCCACAATATAGAGGCAGAGGGTCTGAGATGGCCTCACCCTCAAAGACTTGGAAGGATCTGTCCTCCAGGAATGATTGTAGCCAGGTCAGAGCGACTCCCGACACACCCAGGCTTCTGAGTCATTCGACCAAAATACGGTGGCTAACCGTATCAAATGCCAGCACTGAGGTCTAAAAGAATCAAAGCCACAGAACCTCCTATGTCGAGGATTTTCCTGGAGTCTTCGACGACTGCCAGTAGGGCTGTTTCCGTTCCTTGAGGTGGGCGAAAGCCCGTTTGAGAGGAATGGAAAAGGTTAGAGGCTTCTAGGTGTCTAGATAGCACCGAGTTGACATGCTTCTCCGCAATGAACCTTGTGCACGAGCTGGAGGAGAGACTGTTTACCCAGACAGTGGAATTGTATTGCACTGAAGTTGGTGGGAGGAGACTAGATACTGAACTGGGGGAAAAGGAGACAAGGCTCCTTTAGAAATGTAATTAGGCCTTTTTCAGAGAGAAGCGGCTGATTCATTTTCTTGACGCACTCACATTTTGTAGGCGCTGGCGGTGAAGCATGGGACTGCAATCTCTGCTGTTCAATGTTGAAAGGATCCTGTGGGTAAGGCAACCCTTTTGTCTTACCCCTGATAACTCTTAGATGTGATTGGTGACAGTGAGGTGCATAAAGAACAGTTCTCTTTTTGCCACTTTTGTGGGTGCTGTAACCACTGAGCTCAGTCTGTGAAGTTGCAGCATAACCTGAGCAGCTTCGTCCAAAATGTGAAACTACATTGAGGCCTGAAGCGCCTGCAGTCAGTCACCATGTGACCCATACCTGTTGTGCTACAAAAGAATTCAGTGTCTGAAGCTACAGTCCACAATCAGCAATGCGTGTACGCGACCTCAAGATCTTTTCATCATCATCATCATCAGAAAACTTTATTCGGCCAAAAATGGCCATAAAAGCACAGATAAAAAAGACTACAATACATTTGGTTAAAAACAGAACTAAAAATGAGCTACATTGCATTTGTTACATTGTCAAAACCATTGCACTAGGAGAGGCACCAACTAGCACGGTAGAGATATGTTTCACAATCCATTATCATCTCAGTTGTCCCTCTAGCCCACCCCACAGCCCCACATTATTGTTTAAGTGAGACACTAATAAAATGCTTATGCATCATACAGCCAATCTAGGAGATGATGACTCCATTGTCCCTCTACCTCACCCTGCAGCCCCACGTTGTTGTTTAAGCAACAGACTTAAAATTCCAGACTTGTGCATCATAAAGGCAATCTATGAAATAATAAAGTGTTTGTGCATCATACGGGCAATCTTTGGGATTTTTACATTATCTGCAGAATTAATTTCATTAAATAACCCGTTTGTAAGCAGAGGGTAGCCATGACAGAAAAGAATGAACACTAGCTTATTTAGGCTTTATAGTTAAAAAGGATTTTCTTAAAATGGTTCTAAAATAACTACTTTCAGTTTAAGAACGATACCAAAATGATACTAAGGACAGGGCCCGTTGTGGAAAAAGTGATATAGTGGGTTATCCCATGCTAGGGGGTTACCTTTAGAATGGCACTACGAACGCACCACATTGAGAATAAAAACAGTGAGACAGAAAACACAATGGGTGGGTATGTGTCATATTTCAATAGCCTATATGCATCCCTGCAATGTCTAAATCCCTGATTTTTGCATATTTGCATATCTGGCGGAGCCAGCGGGTCCTTGCCCTTTTTATCCTAGGCAGATGAAAATTACATGGATATCGGTTTCCTCTATGCTGCTGCTGCAAGCTGTGCAACCCCGATCCGATGGGTACGCCCACTTACTGGTGAATGCGCGCAGTGGGAGCATCCTGTGTCTGAACTAAAGGTATAGTTTCTTGGCCAAGAGTGGCTGAATGTCATCCAGAGCCGATTCTAGTCTGTATTGGTCAAATCTTTGACTTGTAAAAACTCGAGAGTTAAACTACCAGCTGAGGGATTCCCTATGGCCAGGGTTTGTTTGCATTCCCTATAACGCTCCACTAGTGCTTTGATAGGCGTTGCAAGGCAAGTTTCTTCTGCATTAGGCCAGAGATTACCTCTCCCTATTGCAACACAGGTATTCCTTATATGTACCAGCCAAGCGAGTTTACCCGCCCCCTTTAGCCTCAACACTTCACTCAACTCTTCCCTATAAGCCGAGAGTTCAGGGGTGCTCCACAAACGGCATCAGAATAGGAGGGTTCTCAGGGCAGCTTCATCAGAAATTGGTCTAATCCCCCGGTCCAGTCTCAGGGGGGTTAGAGGGGAGATAATTGCTAAGGAGCCCAGGGGGTGGTGGCTCCAGATTTCAGCACCATACAATGCAGCACCGTTGGCTTTCAACTGCCCGGCTTATAGATTTATGTGTACAGCTCCTATATACCCTTGTTAGGCCCCCCCTGACTGTGCCAGCTTTAAGCTTGCTTTCTGGATTTGCGCACCCCAATCCAATTTTTCTGTAAGCGTAATCCCGAGGTACTCCAAGATGGACACCCTCTGTAGCGAGTTTCCATCTAAGTGGGGATTGGGCAGAGTATTAGTATTTGCATTAAAAACCATGTATTTAGTTTTTTGTAGGTTGATCTCCAAACCCCGTTTCCTACAAAAGGAACTAAAGTTGTTAAGGGCCCTTTGAATTCCCATGAGCTATTTAGACAGAAGGAGAGTGTCATCCACAAACCTCATCACGGGAATTTTGTGATTCACAAGTTTTGGGGCGTCAATGTCAATCTCTGAGGTTAGTGACTCAACTAGGCAACAGATGAGGGGGCGTGGCTACGCAAGCCACAATGGCGGCTGTGCTTTGCTGAGGCTCCGTGACCGGGCGCCTCTCTACCGTGACACGGAGCGTTGCAGCGGGTGCTCGGTGGCTCGAGGGGCACCGGACAGCACCGCTGAGGCGGTGCGAAGCAGCAAGTGACCTGACGCCGTCCCAACCCTCGGCGATGCGAAGAATCCCGGGAGGGATAGACGCCGCTGCAGCCCGGGACCCAAGATGGCGCCGCGACCCCTGTAACTGAGGGCGCGGGGAGGGCCGCTGGGGACAGCGATACACTGCACTGTCCCTACATCGTTGTCAGCCTTGAAGCGGCGGAAAGCGGACTAGAGACCATTGCTGCGGGACGCCGCGAGGCGGGAGGACATCGCCGCCCTGAGCAGACCTGCCATTTTTGATTGCAAAGTGCCTACCTCACGCCGGAGGGTGATCTAGACGCCACCGACGGTTGCCCCCAGGTACGTCAACTCTCAGCGGGGCCGTGAGGGAGCGCTGGGACCCAGCAGAACTAACGTGCCCCGGGGGTGAATCGATCTTCCCACGTGGGGCCTGCCTGACTTCAAGATGGCCGCCGACCAGACATCGGACCTCTCCCTACACCACTGGTGAAGCCTTCACACGAGGGGCAAGCACAGAGACGACCCACGTGGAGGCGCCCTGGAAGGGGGTTGCAGCGCTCAGGCCTGATCCGCATGTTGTCTGCCCGGGGTCGACTGCCGGAGGGGACCCCTGGGTGCAGCCGGGAGGCCGCAGTAGTCGCGGAGTGCCAGAGGGAGGGGTTGCACCGGTGCTAGGTGATAGTGCGCCCCACACCCTGAAGGAGACGCCCCGGACGCCGGACACAGAGAGCGTACATCAGCACTTCACTGCCACTCACGACCGGGACTTGTCGTCTGCGCCCCGGAGGGCTGAAGGGGCCCCGCCTATATCGGGTGCCTCTGGCGGAGACCTGACCTAGACGGCCACAGGAAGGTACACGCTCACACCCGGTGGGGCGCGGCCCTAGTCTTCACGGGCACTACCAGTACGTTCCCACCCACGGCTTCAGAGACGGACAGGAACTTGGAGCGGGGGCTCGGAGACCGGAGGCGCCGTGTGAGGGGCCCCCGGGGCCTGACGTCGGGGACTCTGTGCCCTGCTTGCGGTAGGAGACCCAGGGTACCGGCCCGGGCTGCTGCCCTCCGGCGCCGATCTTTCATCGCCCGCTACCGCCGTGCCCCCTGCGGATCCCTGACGCCTCTGTGGGTTCCTGAGATCTGCCCGATGGCGCACGTGCAGTCAAGATGGGGAAGTCAAGACCTGCGCATCACAACACGGTCCCGGAGACGGCCCCGGAAAACATGCCGAAGGCCTCGTCTTGGACCCCCGGTACGGTGTCCCTCACGGACACAGCAATATCGGATAAACTGGACAAGGTCCTGGCCGCCATCGAATTATCCCGTCTCTCTATGGAGGAGCGCCTCGGCATCCTGGCGACTGATGTCAACCTTCTCCGGGATGACCACCGCAAACTGGCGGACCGGGTTCGCGCGGAGGAGCGGGCAGTGGAAGAAATCCAACCGATGGTGAAGGATCATCAGGCGACACTCAAGGGGGTCCTCAGCCGTCTGACCGCGCTGGAGGAGCGCACAAATGATTTGGAAGGGCGCTCAAGACGCTGCAATATCCGAGTGCTGGGCCTACCGGAGGGAGTCGAGAAAGGAAATCCTATAGACTATATGGACACCTGGATGAAATCTTTCACTCCGTCCACGGATCGCACCGCCTTTTTCTCTATAGAACGGGCTCACAGAGTGCCGACCCAGCGACCCCCACCCGGTGCGACGCCCCGGCCACTCCTGGCTAAGTTCTTGCATTTTCGTGATCGGGATGCAGTGTTCCGGGCGGCGAGGGCAGCAGCACCACTACGGGTGGACAACAACCAAATTATGATCTTCCCAGATTATGCCCGAGCAGTACAACAGCAAAGATCCTCCTTCCGGGATGTAAAGCGGAGACTGCGAGACAATCAGATTCAATATGCTCTGCTATTCCCAGACCGCCTAAAGATCCTCCACAACGGGGCATCCCTCTTCTTCACGTCCGCGGAAGCCGCGCACGACTGGGCGGACCAGCATTGTCCGCGAACCTCCAACCCTCACTCTCAAAGGGGCGCACCGTTCAAAACTTCCCGCACTCGGAAACGCCCCAAGAAGACCCGTAATCTCGAACCCAGATCGACATGGGGTTCTCATGATTCGCCCGACCTTGAACAAATAATGCGGGAACGACGTGAGGCTCTGCAGGCAGCCATCGACCTACGTTCTCCGCGACCCTCGGAGTCTGTGGACCGACCCCCACACCTGTTCTCATCAGACGGCGATAACGACAGCGATGACACCACCTCGGGACCTGACCTGGCGGCACTTCCCCATGCCACCCCGCAAACCGCGGATGGGCTGCTGGATGGTCTGATCTCTCGTGCCTCACCCTGAAGGGACTTGGACTTACAAATTGTCGCACTATATCCTTTCATGTGAAGTTCACCTTATACACATTATCTCACACGCAGGAGCCGACACCTTGCATGCGACGCGCATTAACCTTTTTCTACATGCCCACTCACCGCGTGACCTCGCACTCGCACGCCGTCACCCCCTATCACATAGAGCAGTTCTCCCCCATGGTGTTACGGGAGGAAGTTTGGACACACCGTTTCCTAAACGATGAGTCCTATGTATTGGGACAGTTTCCCGCATCCCCCTGCATTGTTACTACCCCGGTTTGAACATGTCCCACCCAGCCATGGGGCCTTATGTCACCAACTGACCGCTTGGACAGTCCCCCAGTCCAATCACTCCTCTCAGGCGCGGTGCATCCCTAGGAGTTCACTTGAAACCCTGCTCAGCGAACGCCTGACCCGACCCTTCCACAGACCAGACTCCTCATGACACAGGCGACGAATAGCACAAACATCCACATACTCACGCTCAATACCCGTGGCCTACACACCCCGCGTAAGCGCTATGCGGTATATGCTTATGCAAAGCGACAGAAAGCGTCCATTCTTTGCCTGCAGGAAACCCACCTTAATTCAGCCGAAGCAGGCAAGCTGCGAGCAAAGTGGCGCGGACTCCTCTGCGCCACGACATACTCCTCGTTTGCCCGGAGGGCACTGATATGGATCCGCCCGGGTACCCCTTTCCGGGAGCTTAGTCGGGTGGTGGACGAAGACGGCAGATTCGTTCTACTGGAGGGGCTCTTGAACGGGAGGGCGGTCCTCTTGGGGAGTATTTATGCCCCGAACGTCGATCAAGATAAATTCTGGGACCGACTCACGAACGCCCTAGCCCAATTCACGCATGTGCCCTGGATATTGGGCGGAGATTATAATTGTATCCTAGATCCACTACTAGATCGGTCACATCCCCCGCCTCCGCACTCCTCCGCCTTCGGACACATCGAGCGCTTTAAAGCCTGAGTCGCACATTGGTCGCTCACAGACGCATGGAGATTGCACCATCCTCAGGCCCGTATTTATTCTTTTCACTCCATCCCGCATGACCTGCGAGTTCGACTCGACCGTTTCCTTTGTACAGCAACGCTACTCCCGCAAATATGCCACTCGGACTACTTGGGTAGAGTCGTTTCGGATCACGATGCGCATCTTCTTAGTCTTCAATGGAGACCTCCGCGACCCCCGGTCCCCACATGGCGATTGGCACGGGAATGCCTCACAGACCAGGTTTTCAAGCACGCACACCAAAGTAGTATTACAGAATACTTCACGCATAACACAGGGACTGCGTCATCGCCCCTGGTCGAGTGGGATGGCTTCAAGGTGGTGGCTCGCGGGGAGTGTATCCGGCAGAGAGTAGGGATAAGACGTACCTTGGAGCAAGCCTTAGTGAAGGCGGAACAACGATTGGCCACGGCCACGAAAGCGGCTGATCAGTCGGCGGTAACAGTGGCCCAAGTCGCCCAAGCCAAATCGGCATATCAGGAGGCGTGTGCGGATTTACTTCGCCACAACTTTCAGTCTTATGCGTCTCGTACGCACAGAGACCGTGATAAAACGGGCACGCTCTCAGCATGGCTCGCCAGGCAGGATGCTGAGGTCCGGCCCATCACTGCGATCATAAACTCTCGGGGCACCTTGGTACAATCCCAGGATGAGATCCTCCAGGCCTTTTACCACCATTATTCGGCGGTCTACCCTGCCCCCTCATCTCTCGCTCCAGGGGCCATCGATCACTTCCTCGACCCCCTATCCCTCCCCCAGATTTCGGCTACGGACCGGAAGGGGCTGGACGCCATGATCCAAGCCACTGAGATTACAAGTGCGATTCGTGCTCTGGCCCGTGGTAAGGCCCCCGGTCTAGACGGGTTCCCACTGGAATACTATTCCACCTTTGCCCCTTCGCTGACTCCCCGCTTATCAGCAGTACTGGACTCGGCACTCAAGCTTGGTCAACTGCCCCGCTCCATGAGAGCGTCCGTGATCGTGACGTTCCCGAAACCCGACCGAGACACCCAACTCCTAGCCTCCTATCGCCACATAACGCTACTTACGGCAGACTGCAAAATTTTAGGAAAAATTTTAGCAGACAGGTACTCGCAAGTCATTCGTCCGCTGGTCCATCCTGATCAATGTGGTTTTGTCCCGGGAAGGAACACCTCTCACAATATTCGGCGCCTTTTTCATATCCAGGACCAACTGGGCGATCGCTACCCGCGGGCGGCGTGCCTAATTCTGGACCGTGAAAAGGCGTTTGACACTCTCACATGGCAGTTCCTCTTCGCCGCCCTCGGACGGATGGGACTAGGTCCCACGCTCTTAGCCTACACTCGTCTCCTCTACACCAATCTCACCTCTCGGGTCCGTCTCGGTCGCTACATCTCCCCGGAATTCGCTATACACAGAGGGACACAACAAGGGTGTCCCCTCTCACCCTTATTATTCGCGCTCGCGGTGGAACCCTTGGCTATCCGTCTACGCCGGGACGGGCAGGCTTGGGGTATTCCACTGGCTGACGTTATCTACTGCGTATCCCTGTACGCGGACGACCTCCTCATATATCTGCGTGATGTGACGGCGGATCTCACTACACTCAAGACCGCTCTGCCAGAGTTCTCGGAGGCACCAGGCCTGCAAGTGAACTGGGACAAGTCGATGGTATACCCTCTCCACCCGGATGCCCCCTCTCAGGACGTCTGGATCGGGAACCGGAAACTATTGTGGGCAGCAGAGGGCCCCCGATACCTCGGGATTCGTTTATACCACTCCCCAGTCGACCTTTACGAAGGTAACCACCGCAGGGCGCTTGCGGGGATACGGTCCTCCATTGGATTCTGGCGAAACCTTCCGCTGGCCCCAATAGGCCGAGTAGCTTTGGCTAAGATGATTCTAGTCCCGCGGCTTTTATATTATTTCGCTAACCTCCCGGTCATCCCACCCCGCTCCTTCTTTAGAGACTTGGATACACTCCTCAGCTCTTTAATATGGGGTAAAGGGCGGCATAGGATCGCACTAGCAAAGCTGAAGTTGCCCACGACGCAGGGGGGGCTTGGCGCGCCGTCGTTTGAGGCCTACTTTCTGGCATCACAGCTTCAGTGGCTTTCGTATTGGACGGCAGACAGATATACACTCGAAACACATACAATCACAGCTCGTATACCCCTGCCGGAGCTGCATCGTCTGCTTCTACCTGGATTCCGTCCTGCGCGTACCTACCCCCTACAGGTTGATATAGCCCGGAAGTGCATTCAGCGCATACACCGCATGGCGACGGGTCACCCCCCATACACACCATTACTGCCACTAGTCGGCTGGCCCAGACATAAGGGGTTCTTTACTCCTGCTATGCTTCGGGAATGGACGTCTAGAGACATTACTGAGGCGGAGGCACTGTTTGAAGGGGGACAGCTCCGGCCATACCGACACCTTATGGGCGAATATGACTTACCCACCGGGCAGTTCCTGATACACCGACAACTCCTTGGCTGCTACCGACCATATTCCGATCTCGCACTGGGGGAACCTCCCACTCACCCAGTTCTACACTCAATCCTGCGAATGGGATCGGGTCGTCATCTCATCACATGGCTTTACAAATCAATCCGGGAACTGGCACCCCCACTGTTGGGATCTGTTCGGGTTCTGTGGGAGGAGGAAGCGGGACGATCGTTTCATGATGACGAGTGGAACAGAGCAATAGAGTTCCCCAAAAAAGTCTCCCGGAACGCTCGGTTCAAGAATATACAATTTCATATCCTACATAGGGCATACCTAACGCCTGCGGGCCTTCAACGTTTTTTCCCTGACACGACCTTCCTTTGTCCTCGCTGTCAAGCGGGAGACGCCGCCTTCTCACACATGTTCTGGACCTGCCCGGGCATCCAGGCCTACTGGTCATTTATCCACACGACGCTCAGGGATCTCACCGGACTGCCCCATCTAGCTACCTGGGAGGGCTGTGCACTCGGTATTCTGGGAGGGAGGAAACGACACAAAATACCAATGCGCTTTGTCTTCCTAGCACACCTACTGGCCAAACGCTGTATAGCCATGCACTGGCGGGCCCCCTCAGGTCCCCCGATTGCGGCATGGGTGGGGGCGGTTCTCAAGTGGGCAGCGGCCGAGGAAGACGCAATCCGGGAGGAAGAAGCCAAAGGTATACGTAAGGTCCCAATTTCCCTAGAATGGGTGCTCCTGCTGCACCAATTTAGGCAGTCCCAGACTCCAGAGACCCCGGTCATTGACTTACAAGCCCCCAACACCATATCACTTTGCGCCATACAGTCCCCCGAGGTCGGAGACCCCCCCTCCACCACCCTCCGCGCTCCCCTCAGATACATCGGGTCTGGCTCTCCCCAGTGGGAATGCTCCACAGTAATCCATATTAGCCCGCATTCACACTCCCTCCTAGGTGAATAGTGGCTGCCTGACTGAGTGGGCAATAACGGACTCATGGTACACGCCTCGCCCCGACGCTAAGCACCCCGTGGCACTCCCCAGTTCAGTTCTCTCCCCTAGTTCTTCTTTCACTGGCACATACCTGCTATACTGCAGACCACGCTCACACCAACCACGGTGTAAATGTAATCACACACTCAATGATGGTCTATCCTGCTATGTATATGTTGCAGTCATTTACGTGAAACGTGATAATTGTCAACTTATAAAGCTAAATGCCAATAAAAAGAATTTAAAAAAAAAAAAAACTAGGTAACAGATAAAAAGACAGAAAAGTGTCGGGGCCAGGACGAAACCTTGACGTACAACTCTTTCTACCGGCAGTGAAGCGGTTAGTTCGCCATTTTTTCCGAACCGGATTTGGGCATAATTGCCTTGATGGAGGTGTTCCAACAGATAACATATATATGGTGGAACGCCCATGTCCAACAAAAGTGCCCACAATTTCCCCCTCGGAACCAGATCAAATGCGGACTTAAGGTCCACAAAGGTCAGGGAGAGGCTGCCACCCTCTATAAGTATGGACTTCCAGTATAACATTTGAAGCCTAAAGATTTGATCGGTTGTTGAGATCTTGGCTCTGAAACCAGCTTGGATGGGGCTAAGTACATTATGCTCATCCATCCAGCTCTGTAGCTGTCCAAGAAGGACGTGGGCAAATAATTTTTGACTTGCATCAATAAGACTATTAGGACGGTAGATATCAGGGAGAAACGGCGATCCCTTTTTAGGTCTCGCCTAGGCAGCGTGCATGCGCTGCTCTAGGAAAAGGGACTTCTTGGAATCGCTCTGGACTGACTTCCGGTCTATGGCATGCTGTTACGCGCACCGGCTCGCGAGCGCACGCGCACCACTCTCAGGACTTCCGGCCTATGGCTTGCTGCAGCGGCTCGCGGGCACCACTCGCGGGACGCTGCAGCGGCCGGCATTCGCAGCTGCGCTTGTTTCAAATATAGTAGCCGGTAGGGCAGAGAGGTGGGATGGTGCTACTTCATCCCTCCCCAAGCAGAGGGCACACTGCAGGCATCACAGGCACGATGATCAGAGCCATAGGCAAGAGCTCATAGTGCCACCCGGCCTTAGAAACTAATCGGCCACACGTCACCTCCGTCACTTAGTAGCAGAGATCGGGGTTCCGCCCCACTGCACAGGCCTCACTTCTGTTGCTGCATTGGAACTAGTGCTTTAAAAAGGATAAATTAAGATGGGGGCTCTGAAAGTGTTGTGGCTCTATAAGCACAGCTTGGACTCCATTACAAGAGATGCAGACCATATAACATCGCTTGTAGCTGAAAACTTGTGAACTAGAATCCTGTACTTCACAAATTCATAAAGTCCTGATTCTCAAAGAATAACAGGAAGCTGAATGCCTCCTACATTTCATATCTTTCTTCTTCATCACTGACTTCCTTCGCTCTCGTTCCTTTCCTCTCTGCACCATCCCTGTTCTTTTGGCGCTGTCAATATTTCCAGCGCTGCAAACCTCATTCACAGACTTCCCTGAGGAATCGTACTTACAATTGGCAAAGATGCGGCCATTGCTCTGTACCCCCTGCAAAGGCCATTCCTGTTGCTTATACCTTACTATATGAGTGGGATAGTTTGGTGGGGTAACACGTACGTAGCAGAGATAATAACTAGTCTATACAAATTAAGGTTCGATCAATTCTTTGCTGAAATGTCTACTTAGGCTTGAGAGCGGTGGGTCAATAATGCGAAGTATTTTGTTTGGCCATTTGCATAAAAACGGGGATTTTAGCTTTATGAACATGCTAAAGCATGCGAAAATAAACACAATTGCTTGTAAGAAATCAGGTAAACAATTACAGCTTGCAAAGTTGTGGGCATAAATATAAGGCCCTAATGTCCTGGTAAAAACATCTGTACCATTACACATTCCTACTATTTTCTCAGCTTGTTACTCTAGCAAATCAAAAAATATTTTCAAGTCAGTTTGCGCCATATTTAGCCCTGCTGAAAACTTTAATTTGAAGGATTTATAATTTTCTGCCTTCTGTTTTACACATGCAGCAAACATGGTGCAAGCGGCTTTGCCATGTGTTTTTGCACTAGTGCCCAGTATGTGCCACAGGAAACATATTGCCCACGTCTGGCCAGTGCTATTGCAAAACAGCAATGGTTTCAAGACTATCCATTTATAGTAAATGATGTGATGATATCTTTCAATTACTTCCATAATTCACAGCAATGACATCTTTTACCATTAATTATGTTTTTCAACCAATGGAAAGCCTGCTATTTTTGGAACATGCTCTTCATTATTACATAAAGACAAATAATGGGTACATGTTTGTTTAGGTCCTAGGATGTCAAAGGTGATACAGTCAGAATTTCAGAACATTGGGATGGTGAAGCAGACACCTACTTGCTGCATATTTTTTATCTTACACGTCACAAAATGTATTTTATGTTTCCCATTGCAGGCAACCCCGTATTTAATGGAAATTATGTCACACACATTAATTTCAGATTTGGAACACACTGCTGTTCTTAATATGACAGTAATAAAGCAAACATATATAAATATATTCAAATAGTGAGAAAGTAAAATCATCTAAATATACCAGATTTTGTATGATCAGCGTGGGATCATCACATAATATATTTTTTTACTCCAGTAGTAAAAGACCCTACCACCACAGTAAACATGATAATGTTCCTCAGTCATTTCATAATTCACTCTTGTGAAAACAGCATCTGAAACTCCCTTAAACAGCCACACTATGACCACAGCATACACACCTGTTAAACCAGTGACGAAGAGACTAAAATACATGGGCGGGACAGGGAATAAATAATGCACACCTTTCATCACAAGCTGAAGCAAATAGTTTAGACAGGACAGAAATAAACAAAAGACTTTGGTTAAATTAGATCGAAACGAGAATTTGATTAGATAAATTATGTTTTGACGTTTTGGGGCCACAGACATGATATATTGCTCTTCGGGTGTGCCAGTGAGAAGACAAGATGCACTGTTAAACAATGCCCAGACTCTGGATGGGCTGTAAAGGTCCTAATGCAAAATGTATCTGAAGTACTTATAAGACCGCGGCAAGCCCAGGCATCCGGGCACATGAAGGGTTAACGATAATTTCCTCCATCAGCTCCTTAGCTATCAATAACAACCTCTACAGAGGGCTTGGAAGACTCCATGGAAGACTCCTTGGTGTGATCTATCCCTCTTGGTTTGGGTTTAGGTATAGGGGTCCTTCCAATCTCCGTATCTTAACCCGCTTCCAGCTAAGATGGATGTGGCCTTGTTCTGTTCATTTCTTCCATTCTCTGTACAGTGCCATGAAAGTGAAACCTGCCCTGGACTCTTTCCCAGGGTACAGAAGGTGCCTTTGACGCCACTGTTTAAGTTCAACGAAGAGGAAAGAGACTGCTGTCCTACAGCAACGCAGAGTCTGTCTGTGAGCAGTTTGCATCATCAACGAATGCCATGAATGTTGGCCGAGTACCTCTAGATTATAATTCACCCAGTGCTTTAAATGGACTGGTACTGTCTAGTACAACCCGCCTTGCATCAAACTCAACAGATAATGAAAGTAGCCTGCTACCTACCCATGGAGCAGAAGTCCTGACAACAGTCCAGTAAAGCATGGCAAATTTTATGTTAGCTTTGCAGATCTTAGGTCGCATCCGCAGTGGGTTAAGAGCGCATTACAGCTCTCCATCACAGCCTAATAGTAAGTTTATATATTTATAAATATATATGACCTTCAAAAACACATGTATCACAACATCTCTAGGTCACCTGTTCAATCCCTAATTCGTTCATCTTCAACCCAACATTTTAGCCTGCTCCACTTTCATATTCAAACTCATCTTGGCATTATCTGTCCCAAGCTCCTTTCCCCAGATTCTTCCATTTTCTGTCACCCTCTCCTCTAATGTTCCTGTTTGTCACTTGGATTCCTTCTATATTGCCAGATCTAAAATGTTTTGAGATACTGAGTTGCTGCATGGAGAAGACCAGCTTCCCCCACCAGAGGTCCACCATGGCACTTTCGTACAGCAGATTTGTGTGCTTTGTGCCGGCGTGCCACATCACCCAGCATCAGCTTGCTGGACCATTCCCATGTTGCTGCATGAATCTTTACCACTCAGCGACAAAAAAAGTGGTGTTGAACCTTCAACATGCAGGTGCAGAGACTACTGTCGCCATGAACGTCTCCCTTTCCAAACCCCTTTCAGAATGGTAGCTGACATCACAGAGAAGCTTGCCACTGAATATTCAACCAGTGGAAAGAGAGTGACAAAAAGAGATAGGGGAATGCTAGCTGCCACCTATGCAACCCCAGCTAAGATCTTTTCAGGTTCTATGAACCTTGTATTCTACTTTTCAGCTACCTTTCTACAAAGACCTGCAACAACGCTCTCCTAGGGTGGCGTGGCATGGGTTACATGCCAAGAGGATGCTTAGCTAATCCTGGCCAAGCCCTGCATACTTTCTGGACCGTGCAGAATGATGGGTGATCGCCATCTTAGAAAGATCCACTGTGACACCTGCAAGCAAAATGGGTGTTGGCCGCATGACTACTGCCTAGGCAGCCGAGCAACCTGATCTGGCTATCAACTTCTACACCCTTCTGCACCCTTTTCCAAAGGTCATTGAACAATCGAACCACCAATAATTCACTGCGCCACATCCAGCAACTGGGTGTGAGCTGCATGCCCACTTGGCCAGGCTTTTTCCTTCTTTCCAGACCTTTCAAGCATGGCGGGGACTCGTCTCCTCAAAGATCAGCAATGGAAGTAACCCCGACTTGGTACCCACTGGTCACTGAGACGGTTCAGGCTAGGTCCTTCTGTTCTTTGTAGACGTCCACAATGGTGCTCGTCCATCCTCCACCATTGTTCCACGGCCGGTCTTGATGCACATGTGCCACTGAGGTGAGCCTAGCAAAGACCTTCTTCGTTTTTACGGACCCTTAAAGACTGGCAACTGGTTCACTCCCCCAAAGCTCGGCAGTAGCATCTTCACCTGGCCGTAATGGGGCAAGTTTGGCCAAAAGCCACCGAGGCCAGTTTCCCGCTCTCTGGATTCTCATCCAGCACAAGTTGACTCAGTTTCTTGGAGGTGGACAGATCCCTCCCTCCCGCGCCTCCACCAGTGAAAGTTCCGCCCCACTGCAAAGGCCTCACTTCTGTTGCCGCATCTTTCCGTGTCGGGCAGCTATGGGACACCGGTCTATGGCTTCCCCACATGCCAGTCGACTCTGTGATTGTTTGGGTCACGGCAAGTGGATGGATTTTTAAGTGGATAGTAGGGGATGGGGTGGCTGGGTAACGGATCTGCTCCAGGAAGTGGCTGTCTACTTTGGCAGTTAACCACGCCCCTCCTGCCCCCTGGATCTGGTCCTACCAGTCTCTGTCACCCTGGTGGTACTGCCTATTCTCTTCTTCATGTTTCTCCTCTGATTCTATGGCATTGTTCCCCCTGTTAATTCTGATTATGACCTGTCCCGCCTGTTCCAGTCCTCTGGTCCATTTGCTCTTCTTCCTCTTGCTCTTTCTGTTACTCCTTATGCCCCTGAGCATCTGTTCTCAACCTGTCTGAGTATTTCCTGTGAATCCTCCCCTCTGTAGAACTGAAATATTAAGTTGTTGCTTTCTAGGTTAATCTCAAACCCTGACAAAAACATACCATCATAGAGTAATCCCTGGGGCATCGTATGGCATCGAGTAAGGGCCATGGTAAGAGAAAAGTGCCTATTCCATATTTAACAAGCATTGGCATAGCCAATAGGTCTCGCCTTTGGGACATTATAAGTGTTTAGCCATGCAACAGTTTATGTTGTACCAAGGATACTGTGCTGCCGAATTAAATACTTATAAGGTCCCAAAGGCGAGACCTATTGGCTATGCCAGTGCTTGTTGAAAATGGGAATAATTTCTGCCCCAGCCCAGGTGGTGGGAATAGCCATTCCGTAGAGAATGGCGTTAAACAAGGACCACAAGTAGTGGGTCCAAATGGTGGGTTCAGAGCGAAAAAGATCACCAGGGATCTTATCAAGCCCTGGGGCCTTGGAGGGTAGGATTCTGCTAACTGCTTCTGTTATCTCTATCTGAAAGAAACACGTTAGTTAGATACCTTACCTTAGAATATCCCCAGGCGTCAGGCTGGATCCGGAAAGATTTTTCGTCAGCAATACCCTTGTGCGTCGCTAGGCGTCGTCTGCGGCTCTGCGTCCGTCGTCGGCGCCGTGATCGCCGGGATGACGTCGTCGGAGTACTTAGACGCCGTCCTCACGCGCTGACATCAGTTCTTCTTTTTTCCGAGCGAGTAAGCGCAGATCCGGGAAGAGCATACCCTTTTGTCACTGTTTGACTAAACTTTTTGGTCTTTTTTTGGTTCATCTTTCGAGTCGACCTCGACTCCTGCTGCTGGTAGGGATGCCCGGTTTCAAGCCGTGTGGCGCCTGTAACCGACTGATGTCGGTTACAGATCACCACCGTCGGTGTCTCTACTGTCTTGGGGCCGACCATGATGCCGAGTCGTGCCCCGACTGCCGGGCCTTGACCTCGAAGGCTAGGCGGGAGCGGTCCCGCAAGCTCCTCGAGATCCGGCAGTCGGCTCTGCGCCGCTCGAGGTCCCGGTCGAGGAGGAGGTCGAGGGACCGGTCGCGGAGCCGAAGCTATCACCGCTCGTCGGGTTTGAAGTCCTCGCATTCAGGTAAGTCGAGGCACAGTAAGAAGAAGTCGAAGAGGCGACATCGCTCTTCTGAGTCCCCTCGCCGGTCGCACGAATCGGCTGAGGGTTTGGGTGGCACCACCCGTGCGGCTCCGTCGGAGCCGCAGGAGTCGCATCCGGCCCCATACCCTCTGGTCCCTGGGCCTAATACGATTCCGGGCGAGATTCGGGGCTTCCTCGTGGCCATGAGGAGTCTCGCTCTGCCGTCGAGGCCTGGCGGCGTGCCTTCGGGCCCAGCAGGTCCGACTGGGAGGCCTAGCGAGCCGGCGGCTTCGGCCCCGGCGTCGACTTCGGTCCCGATGCCGCAGGCCCCTGTGGGGTCCAGGCCTGGATCCCGGTCTACGCCGGATGACCTTATGACCCCTCCGCCGGCGCCGAACCCTATGGTGCCGCCCCGGCGCTGTCTTCGGACGACGTCGTCCCTAGTTTTAGCCCCGGTCCGGATCCGGCGTTGGAACGGCGCCGATGGATGAGCAATTCATCTACAGCCCGGCTGGGAGGGGTCTGAGGACCCTCTGGCACAGCAGTGCCAGTTTCATCAGGACTGGGCAGAAGAGCTGGGGGATGCCAGTTGTCTTGACACTTCCCCTGACATTGTCTTCATCTCTCCTCCCTCCGTGGCTACGGAGGAGGGTGCGACCTATTCTGTGGTGCTGCGCAGGGCTGCCGAAGCCCTTCATCTGGAGCTCCCTGCAGCGACCGTGAGTGCTTCAACCGCCAGTAAGCTCTTCGGAGCCTCTACTGCAGTTCAATGAAGCACTGACTGATATTCTGATGGGCACCTGGTCCAAGCCCTCCACAGTCACTCCTGTGGACCAGAAGGTGGCCCGGCACCACCGCCCTACACCGGGCGACCCCAGCTTTCTGTCGGTGCACCCCATCCCTGAGAGCCTGGTTATCCAGGCCGCTACGTCACAGACCGCCTTTCCGTCCGCTTCTCCGGATCGGGAATCCAAAAGGTTGGAACAGTTTGGGAAGAAGCTGTTTTCCTCCCTCAGTTTGGGGTTGCGGTCCATTAATACCGCGTGCCTTTTGGAGCGTTACACCCACTCCTTGTGGGATACGGTGGCGGACGTGCTGCCCCAGTGTCCGGAGGGGCGGGATGCAGCACAGTACTCGATTCGATGTGGGCTTGACACCACGGACTCGCTAGGTAGGGTGATTGCGATGACGGTGCCGATTCGTCGCCACGCCTGGCCGAAATCCACAAATTTGTCCGGGGCTGTCCAGAGCACCCTCATGGACATGCCCTTCGATGGCTGTCGCGTTTTTGGCGACAAAGCGCTTTAAGGACTCCAGAGCTACGGCCAAGTCCTTGGGCCTCTCGGCACCGCGCCCGCAAACTTCCGCTTTTCGACCCTTTCGTGGCCAAGGAAGGGGCGACCCGCACGTCTGTCTAGCCACAGGCCGCAGAACCAGCCTCAACGCGGTCGCAGACGTGGATTCCACCGAGGCGGAGCAGGGGGACAGAGAGCCGGTCAGCCCACATCTGCCCCCCCAGCATCTGCCTCAAAGCCTTCCTAGTCCGACCTTTCAGGCCCATTCCACGCCAGTGGGAGGCAGAGTTCGCCATCACCTGCTCGTACCATTATGTCGGACAGGTGGGTGCTGCAAATCGTCCGAAGGGGCTACTCCCTCCCCTTAGAGGCAATCCCTCCAGCCATGCCACTGCAGTACCACCGCATGTCGGGGGATCACTTGCAACTTCTGCAGGAGGAAGTTACAGCCCTCTTGGCCAAGGGGGCCATCGAGCGCGTTCCTGGCCCAGAAGTAGGTCGGGGTTGTTACTCCCACTACTTTCTGGTTCCCAAGAAGGGCAAAGGGGGCCTACACCATATCTTGAACATCAGGCGCGTCAACGCCTTCCTCCGGAAGGAGAAGTTCAAGATGCTCACCTTAGCTCAGGTTCTGGCTGCCCTAGACCCTGGAGACTGGATGGTAGCGTTGGACTTGCAGGACGCATATTTCCACATCCCCGTCCTGCCAGCCCACCGGCGTTACCTGCGGTTCACAGTAGGCCACGAGCACTTTCAGTTTACCGTGCTCCCCTGCGGCCTCACCAGTGCCCTTCGGGTGTTCACGAAAGTGACGGCGGTGGTCGCAGCTCATCTGCGCAGATTAGGGGTACCAGTCTTCCCCTATCTCAACGACTGGTTGTTGAAGGCGGGCTCACCCCAGGCAGTCATCTTCCACCTCCAGACTATGGCCGACCTCCTGCATTTGCTGGGGTTCTCCATCAACGTGCCGAAGTCACATATGAGTCCCTCCCAGAAGCTTCTTTTCATTGAAGCGGTTCTGGACTCGCCGCTGTTTCGGGTCTATCCTCCAGAACAGCGGGTTCGGGATATTCAGGCTCTGATTCTGATCTTTCAGCCTTTATCCCGAGCTTCAGTCAGTTTGGGGCTGCGGCTGCTGGGTCTGATGGCCTCCTGCATCCTGCTGGTACATTACGCCAGGTGGCGGATGCGGGCTCTGCAGTGGGACCTGAAGTTCCAGTGGGCTCAACATTGGGGCAACCTGTCCGACCACGTCCTGATCTCGGAGGGCACTGCAAGACAGTTGCAGTGGTGGCTCACGGACCGCAATTGGGTCAGTGGCAGATCCCTCTCCCTACCCCAACCAGAGCATGTGGTGGTGACGAATGCGTCCCTCCTGGGATGGGGGGGGCCACATGGGAGAGGTGGAGATCAGAGGCCTCTGGTCTCCGGCGGAGTCCCGGTTCCATATCAACCTATTGGAGCTGCGGACGATCCGGCTTGCACTGAAGGCATTCCTTCCCTCTGTTTGGGGAAATGTAGTGCAGGTGTTCTCGGACAACACCACCGCCATGTGGTATTGCAACAAACAGGGTGGGGTGGGGTCGTGGACCCTTTGTCAGGAGGCTCTGCGCCGCTGGACATGGCTGGAACATCAGGGCATCACCCTGGTGGTTCAACACCTGGCGGGCTCTCTGAACGCCAGGGCGGACGAACTCAGCCGCTGGTGCATGATGGATCACGAATGGCATCTGAACTCGTGCTGCAAGGTCTCTTTCGGCAGTGGGGAGAGCCTTGGTTCGATCTATTCGCCACCGAAGAGAACACGCAATGTCATCAGTTCTGCACGTTGGAATTTCCAAGACGGCACTCGCTCGGAGACGCCTTTCATCGCAAGTGGAGTTGCGGTCTGTTGTATGCCTTTCCACCTATACCACTTCTGCCCAGAGTGCTGAAGAAGATCAGGCGCGACCGGGCCCAAGTCATCCTTGTGGTTCCGGATTGGGCACGAAGGTACTGGTATCCCAAGCTTCTCAGTCTGTCAATCGATCCCCCTATTCGACTGCCTCTTCAGGAGGACCTTCTGTCGCAGCAGCAGGGGACGGTCCTCCACCCGAACCTGTCCAGCCTCCACCTCCATGCGTGGAGATTGAGTGGCGACAGTTGATGCCATTTGACTTGCCTCCTGAAGTCTGTGATGTAATTCTGGCTGCCAGGCGTCCCTCCACTAAAACGGTATACGCCTGCAGGTGGAACAAATTTGTGGCATGGTGCACAGCAAAGGCTGTGGATCCCCTTTCCGCCCCTCTTTCTGAAGTTCTCCTCTTTCTTCTTTCCCTGTCCCAGCAGGGCTCTGCTCTAGGCACCCTCAAGGGATATCTTTCAGCTGTTTCTGCCTTCTTGCGGCTTCCTGATCAGCCTTCTCTTTTCAAGTCCCCTGTTGTTGCTAGATTCTTTAAGGGCATTACTCACATGTTTCCTCCTGTCCCTTTCGTAATGCCTCAGTTGGACTTGAACCTGGTGTTAACCTGTCTGATGTGCGCTCCTTTTGAGCCACTTCATAGTTGTCCTCTTCGTCTTCTGACTCTTAAGACTGCTTTCCTGGTTGCCATCACCTCTGCCAGAAGAGTGAGCTCCAGGCTCTTTCTTCTAAACCTCCTTTCCTCTCTCTCCATCCGGACAAGGTTGTTCTAAGGACTCGTCCTTCCTTTCTCCCTAAGGTGGTTACTGCCTTTCACATCGGCCAGTCTGTTACATTGCCCACCTTCTTTCCGCCTCCACATCCCTCAAGAGAGGGAGAGAGGCTCCACCGTCTGGACCCAAAACGTGCGCTCTCCTTCAATCTGGACCGCACAAAACAGTTCCGGGTGGACGACGAACTCTTCGTTGGCTACGTGGGCGCTAAGAAGGGGCGGGCAGTGCACAAGCGGACCATCTCTCGTGGGTGGTTTTGTGCATTAAGACCTATTATTCCTTGGCTAAGAAGGAACCTCCTGTGGGGCTGAGGGCCCATTCAACTCGGGCCACAGCGGCTACTACTGCCCTGGGACGGGGAGTCCCTCTGCAGGACATTTGTCAGGCAGCAACGTGGGCCTCGCTGCACACGTTTGCTAAGCATTACTGCCTGGACAGCCAAGTCCGAAGAGACGGCTTCTTTGGCTGTTCCGATCTCCAGGACTTCCTGGTGTGATCTTGGTTCGCAGACCCACCACCGGGGTTGGTATTGCTGGGGTATCTATTCTAAGGTAAGGAATCTAACTAACGTGTTTCTTTCACATGAACAAGTTACTTATCTTCGGTAACGATATATCTGTAAGAAACATTAGTTAGTTAGATTCCTTACCGCCTCACCCATCCTCCCCGTTCTGCGAACTGATATCTAGGGTTAAGGTCATCCCTTTCAGGGCCCTAGATTCATGTCACCAGTGTCGGTTTCTTGCATGGCTCTGCGTTCCTGGCGCGGAAAGCTATGTACAAGATCTGACGTCAGCACGCGAGGGCGGCGTCTAAGTACTCCGACGACGTCATCCCAGCGATCACGACGACGGACGCGGAGCCGCAGATAACGCCTAGCGACGCGCAAGGGTATTGCTGTCGAAAAATCTTTCCGGATCCAGCCTGATGCCTGGGGATATTCTAAAGTACGGAATCTAACTAACTAATGTTTCTTACAGATATATCGTTACCGAAGGTAAGTAACTTGTTCTTTAGGGATATGGATGGAGCCGTTATCTCATACACATATGGCTGGGTCCAAACTAGAATGGCATGGTGAGCAAAAAAAGAGGGATTTAGGCCCAGATCTTTTTACTGGGGTCAATGTATGACATTGTTCTGCATTCTGTCCATCAATTGTTGTTTTTGCCGTTATCTCATACGACATGAATGTTGTGCCCACTGACTCCTCGTCACCCACCTTTCTCACATATAGTGATTCGAAATGTGCCCTTCATTCGTTCACTGCTATATTGGGTTCTATAGCCCTTTTAGCTTCATGTGTGCCTGTGTTAATAGCGGTAATGAGATCTGTCTTAGTCTTACGGCAGCTCACATTATACCATGGGTGTCGTGGACTTCCAAGCCCCCTTTGTTCTTTTATTGGGGTTAAGTATATTAGCCAGACTGATTACTAAGTTTTGGTGATTGTTTCTGAGAGGGAGTTAGAGACCCCATCGTTCACAGTTAATTGTTCCACTGTTAAAAGAAAGGTAATGGTTATTTGGTGTAATAGAGCCAGCTTTTCTTTGCATTGGCAAAAATCGCTCCAGCGTACTCTCCTCCTACAGTTGATCAGTTTTAGCCTGTGATCAGGTGAAGATGATACTATAGATGCGGTCTTTTCACACGGTGAAATTACCACTAATATGAGAGCGTTGTGGTCACTGTCATGGCGGGGGACGATATTAAAGTCTATCACCCTATGCCATGATTTAGAGTCTATCAAGATATAGTCTATGATAGATGCTTGCCACGGTCTATTAAAAGTGTAATTCCTTAGTGTATCAGATTTAGTGCGTCCATTGCACGCTCTCAAAGAGTGGTTGAGTGTGAGGGTGTTCATCTGCAACTCTAATGAAGACCATACACGTGCTGTCGGGATGTCTGGCTCCGGGATAGCCCAGTGGAGGTCCTCATCACTTGGGGTTCCAGTGACCCAGCTATTCAGTGGTTTATACTGGCAATTAAAATCCCTGCTCATTATAACCCCAAAGTTGTCAGGGATTGATGGCAGAAAGGCTGTCAGTTGGTCAAGGGTTGGTGACTCTACACTATAGCTGACTGGACGGGAATAGACATTAATCAAGGCGATTCTGATCTTCGTGGGGGAGGTCAGAAAAATGCTGAGGATATCACAAGATGATGTCTATCTGTTTAGCGACAAATCCCAAGTGCACACCAACCCAAGTACAAAATCCCCCTGATGGCCTTCCTCTGCCCACGCTTGAGGCTGTTATACTGAACGTGGCATAGCCCACTCTGGGTATCCGCCCTAGCCCAGGTTTCTTGTAACATGCAGATTTCGTGTTGGCCAATAAATGAACCCCATTCTGGATTATCCAGTTTGGAGGCGATACCTGCTATTTTCCAGGAGAGACACTTTAACCTGGGTGGACCCTTACATTGTTCTGGGTTTAAGAGGTGAGCACCCTGCTTCACTGTGAAGCTTTGAGGCAGAGGGTTTATCGCCTTCGACCTGACTAACTGAGGGCTTTTACTGACAGTAAGGGTGCCCGCGGTATCATCTACGGTGTTTACAAACGCCCACTGTTGATCTATGGATGGCCGTGGGGTCTCCAGGGGGTGGTCGGGCGCGGTTTGGGTGTTAGCAACCACCTTCCAACATTTGTTTTCTACTCCACTCTCTGCCTCCACCTGAGGCACAAGCTATTCCCCATTCTGTTTGTGGTGCCCCTGCCCTTGTGTAATCAGCCCCTGACAGGATAAACCCCTCATAGATTCCCCTTGGAAGACGGAGTTCCCATATGGGAGCCCCATATATATGGGTCAATCCACCAGTTCCAGCGAGTCAAATCTATTAGAGAGTGGTAGATTATAGAAAAGAGGGCTAAGTTGATTTGATCCCCCAGTGGAATAATGCTTGATCTGATTCCACCCCCCCTCATGGCCATCCTGCCTATTGAATAATGTGGTAGGGCTTGGGGCATAGAAATAACTCAGAGGGAAAGACCCTATGCCCCCCTCCCCCATTCAATGGTTCCCATCTAAGAGTGTTTGTACTACACTTGGAGACCTAAAATTAATCACAACACAGTGCCCTTGAACGTCTTTTGACCTCCAGCTTACCCATCTCACCCTGCGAGTCGTGAGTATATCATCTGAGTTCTTGTAGGAATAATTTCGATACTTGGCCAACCAAAATATACATTTGTTTTTGAGTGCCGAATGGGATTCCCTAGAGCCCTGATTCAGCCCTGGAACAACAGTTAGAATAATTACGTATGGTGTTGGGGGCGGGGGAAGATTTATAAATGGCAAGGCTGGGCTTGCTTCATCACTTTCTGGACGTGGAGCGTGATTTGCTCCAGCTTTATGACTAGACCCCTGCGAAAGATGTTCAGGAGCCTGGGACCTCGCTATGTGGGACCTACTGTCTCTTTCAGGTGCTTGCTCCTGGGTTTGGCCCTGCCTGTCGGATGTATAGTTGATCCTTGGCCTAGCTAAATGACTCAACCGTTTCTTCCCTCCCTCCTGGCTAGTGTGGTTTTGTGTAGGGTTAGGAGACGTAGGAATTGATAGTGTATGTTCCTCCCTAGTGGCGGGAGGAAATTGTTGCAAACCTAAATGTCTAGCATGCTCGTTCCCCCTTAAAAGAGCCTCAGTCTTGCCAACCAAGGTTTCAACCAGAGACGCGAGCTTATCTACCCTCTCCAACAGAATATTGAGTTCGTCCGTTACAATAACCCTCATTTGGACCTGCATTTGGGCCTGCATGTCCTTGACCAGTTTGTGTATCCAGGGTGGCTGCACCGAACCTTCTTGGAGGGAAGACCCCATCTCTGCCTCTCCCAAATCATCGGACACCAGGTGTTCTGTGGGGCACTTCTTGCGTCTAGGCCCAGTGTTTGCTGCTGATTTGCGTTTGCTGATTCAAGGTAAACCAGTGAGAGTTTTTTCAGGAAGCACTTTGGGGGCAGGTGACTTGCAATCCTTAGCACGAGTCTTTGGGTTGTGAATAGGCAAGTCCGAGGCCAGAGCTGGCGAGGAGGGTGAGTCATTCTGGTTAGGAAGGGGTGCGACCAGATCTGTGCCCAAGGATAGACGCCTTTCTGTCAGTTCAATTTCCATCGCCACTACTCCTATTTTCCTCTGGAGCATCCTGTCGATGGAAGTTTGCTTGCTGGGCATTGCTATTTGTGGGGATCGATGTTGGGTTTTACCCACACAATTGCGCTTCCCCGTGATTGGAAATTGAGTGTTAGAATGGTCTGGCAGCTATTTAACCCAAATAACCTTCTGCCAAGTCCTATGCGCCAAACATTCACTTTAGGGAATTCAAAGGGGAACCGGACTGTGGTGGACAGAGTTGTCCGCGACCCCCACTACACAAAAGGGGACGTAGATCAATAGGATTGAATCTCTATGAGATAAAGAAAAATAGAAGAAACTCTAACCTTCACTCCCAGCACTAAGGAATTGTGGGACTTGCAGTGCCCCTGGTGAGCAAGATGCTGGCGTTGGCGGCTCCCACACTGCGGGAGCCGCAAGTGCTTTTTAAGCGTCTCCGAGCGCGGGAAGTGTGGTGTTGTTGGCGTCTCCCAGCGCTAAGGAATTGTGGGGCTTGCAGTCCTCCTGGTGAGCAAGATGCTGGCGTTGGCGGTTACCCACGCCATGATTGACCTCCCCAACAGCCGATTTAGGGCTACACTGAGCACCCTGCGGACCAGCTGCGAAAAGATCCAGCAGATCCAGCACTCCCTTGAGCAGCTGCATTACCAAGAAACAAGAGCTGAGGAAGTCGAGAGGAACTGCAGGCTCACACTCAGAGTGGAAGATGGTTAGTAAGCAAGCATCCGAGAAGCCAGACTGCTGCACGAGAAGCACAGGCTCATTTATGGGCTGAAGGAGACTCATTAGGTATAAACAAGTGAACTTATTTAAAGACTCTGCTTAACACGAGTTCAGGGTAA
Source organism: Triturus cristatus (assembly GCF_964204655.1). Lineage (NCBI taxonomy): Eukaryota > Metazoa > Chordata > Amphibia > Caudata > Salamandridae > Triturus > Triturus cristatus. Next base: position 643,800,825 of record NC_140594.1, on the reverse strand, counting down.
TCTAAATTTGAATCACTCTAGAATTAGACCCGGGGAGCGAAGTGCAGGGACCATAATGCAAGGGATAGTGGGTAGAGGTGCCTACCTACTCCAAATGGTAATTCCATACTTTTTCCATGTATAGTGTTTAGTGTGCAATAAGATACTTTACTTCCAGAAGCTCAATCACTAGGTTATACAATCATTTGCTATACTAATGTGTGCTTATTGCATGCTGAATTTTGGCACTCACACTACCTACCTGAAACGCCTGTGACTGCTCACCATCTCTCCCACTGAAAGTCAAGTGCTGAACGAGTTGTACTTGGCCCAGTTTGCAGAGCCATAGTAGGACGCCCCTGGACATCAGAGGCAAAAGACCGCAACACCCATGGTTAAGACCCAATAGCCCCTGCTTGCCCCCCCAAACCAGGTGTGACAATTGGCTGTAAGCTGTGCGAGATCTTACAAAGACATTTCCAGTTTAAAGTGGTAGTGTAATAAGTTCAACTTGTCCACATTAGAACCTGCACATTAAAATGACAGATACAAAGTTAGTGGGGCTAGTCCTTGACACCCTTTCCTTAGATTAGTTGTAGGATCTGTGTTTGGATAGAGGGTGGAGGACTGCCATAAACAAGGACAGGGTGGTCCATGTGAGTTACATTAGAGTCCAGTTTGAGAAACTAGAGGGTAGTGAAAAAGCTGGTATTGACTCTGGGGAGGGTACTATTATAGGAACCCGGGAATTGAGTGCTGTAGTGTCACCGGTGTGTATGTCTAAATATGTTTCTAATGTTGCCCCAAAACAATCACTGCTTCTGATTTCTAGGGTAGCATTGTTACGTACTGCAAGAGTTATTCTTTTGGGGGGGTTAAGTCTAGCTGAGCCCCAGAACTTGCAGTTGGCTCTCCAGAAAGCTACGGCTGAGGAAAAGTAGAGGGCCACAGAGGTTTTCAATGAGAGAAGCTGAGATGACCTTGCCGGGATCAAAAGGAAAGAGGGAGGGAGAGACGGGAAGAATGGTCTCATGAGTTTTATCAGGAATATAGTATCCATGTACCTGTGTACCAAAAGCAAAATTATAATTCACATTAGAATGGGCATGACTCCAGTAGCGATCCACATGTAAGATCAAGGTTAAAAAGGGTATCTGTCACAAAACCAACAGTGGTATAATTTCAGTCATTGTGGTCTTGGTTGGTGGTTCATAATAAAACAAAATTGTTGCAGTAGTTGCAATTATCGATGTTGCACAGTGGCGGCTCTTCTGCTAAGGTTGAGGAGCATCGCCTCACTGATGTGCAGCAGTGAAATAAAGGAAAAAAATAAAATTATAATAACTCAAGGTTATTATCATTTTATTTTGTCCTGCATCTTTGCAGGGCGGGTGGGGCTGCTCTGACACAGGAGCAGGGGAGCACACTTTGCAATTGTGTACGAATGTTTGGCCGGTCGTCTGAGGCCGGCCAAACATTTATGCGCACTTAGGATGTTCTCCACCCAGACTGCATTACGGCCTGGGTGGAGAAGATGCCCAGGCTCCCATTCCCTGGCTGAGCACCAAATCATGGCACTCAGATCAATCTTAATGCTGCATTGCAGCGCTGTGATTGGCTTAGGGAGCCTGGGTTTGCCACCTGTTCTGGCGGTGCTGAGGGACGGGTAGAAAAGACGGAGGAGAAACGCGGAGGTACAGTATTTAAAAAATAATAATAATTATTTTCCTTAAACCCCCTCCCCTCAACACCCCCGCGCCCCTGCCCTCACCCCGCCACCACTGATGTTGCAGCATTAGGTTTCATTTTGGAAAATGGCACATGGTGTAAAGTCAGAGACTCAACAGGGCAATCAGTTCCCGTAATGGGACTGATTTCAGTATTGCTGCTCCCTTCTTTGGGTAGTTCTTCCTGGGTAGGGAGAGGTTGTGTTAATCTTGCCCAGAGGCCCTTTGGTGTTGATAGGGGCCTACAAAGCAGTATCGACCACTTGATGTTTTTTAATGTGATCAATCCACACCTTCCTGGAAATCATCCAGAAAATAGCGGCAAGATTACTATCCAAGTGTCTTCTACCCAAAAAACTGGAACAGGTGGTCGTTAAAGTGGTCCAAAGGCTTATTAGTTAGAGATGCTTGACTTAACTAGCTTTCTCACTTTGTGGAGCCACTCTTTAGGAGCTTTAGTAACTTTAACTTTTGTTGGTTTCAGAGTCAGAATTCTTTGTTATGGATAACTTAGTTCTGGTTTCTTGAGGGTTTTGTAATACATCAGGAAACTGTATCAGGTGTTTTTCAGCTCTCCCACCTTTTCAGGGCATCAAGATCTGTCTCACAACTCGGGATCCCAAAGAGTAATTTGTATGGGGGTGACCACCTAATGGTCCTCTGGGCAAATTATTTAGTTCTCTCTGAACCCTGTGAAGGCTAAGTAGCCAGGTCAACTATATCCACCACCCTAGCGATTAGGGTTTATGCGTACTGTTGCAGTGCTTTGCAATCCTGTTTCATTCTGGACAGAACGGTATGATTATATATTGGACTCCCAGAGCAGATGTAGTATCCGCGAATGCCTTACCGCCAAAAGCAGGACTATTACCTAACTGAAAGATATGAACTGCTCCCATTGTTACTAGGCACTGCAAGTCTGTTATAACTGCATGATCAGTAGCAGTCTTCTGTGGCCAAATTCAAAGTAATTTAGTGCATATACTGACTGCAACTAATATATATCTATATTGATTAACACTCAGGAGTGGGCCTACATGGTTGAAAAAACTACCCTAAAGGGTTAATCGGTCATAGTAAGAGGGGTCTGTGCTTGTCTTACAGTATTTGAGTGTTTTATTTGGTGACAAACACTGCACTGCAGCATATAATATTTTTGGTAAACTTTAGTAAGTTCAGCCGCCAATATAGTTGCTGTAGAATTGACACTGTAGCACTGATGCCAGCATGAACCAAATGTATTCCTTCTTGAGCTGCCCTAATTATATCTAATCTAGTTCGCTCATTAGGAATGTGTCTATCTCCTACCCAGGTATGAAAGCATAAGAACATTATCTTCAACAAAGATGTATAGATATTAAAAGAGGAAACTATCAGGAGGCTTTTCCCCTTTCAGTCAATTGCTTGCTATATTTGACAGTACAAGTCATAAAAGTGTACAATACATACATAAAATACAAACTATGATAAAACGTGATTAAAAAAAAGTTCATAAAAAATATAACATGGCATACCATTACTAAATATCATGTGATTAATAAAGTTGAATAAAAGGGGGTTTTAGGTTGGTAAAACAGCTACATCCACAATTTACTTGAGAAAGAACAGGAAGGTGGAAAAACAGTAACAGATCCCTGTGAGATACAAATGACATTTATACAGGAATAAAAACAACCACCACGCATACATTTACAGTAAAAAGCATAGACAATTTATGTGATAGTTACTTAAACAGTCTGGAAGATGTTTAATTGGCCAGAGTATTAGCTATCATTGCCTTTGCACACATGGCCCCTATTTTACCCAGAAATTTAGTAACAGCACATACATATTACTGGTTTGGATCTAAGCTGAGTATTCTAAGGGCTGCTTGATTACTACGTGTCTCCATCAGCCTACATATAGCTTTGATCGAAGAATGAATCTGAAGGAAGGTGGAGTGGGGAATGGCATTGTCAGTGCTTGAGTGCATGGTCTTAAATCAACCGAGAGTTTGTAACCAGTCTCTGTCACACACAAGCGTTCAAAACTTAACTTACTGTGGAAAACAGCACTAGGTAGTGAGGTCATTTTTCCTGTTTTTGACATTTAAAAACCTGTCAGTATTTGCATTCCGGAGGAGGCCTGGAGCAGGTAATGAACTTGTGAAGTGTTAGTGATCCGGGCTGGTAGCCGCTTTGTTTCCCCAAGTTCTTGCAGGGATGCTGCATTACTTCGTGAGCAGCTAGTCTGCTCCACAGAAACCTACCACCTAGCTGAGCTTTTCACACCTCCCCCAAAATGGCGCCACCACCAGGTGACCATAAAGGGGGAAGTGCGTCACCGCAACATCCTGTTCTTTTTTTTGCACGCAGTGTCTTCGTGCCTGGCTGAGCGGATGTGGTGAGTTTTCCCTTCCCTTTGTAAAAGATTTTTTTTTTTCAATGTTCGGCGGCCTGCTGTAGCGGCCGCCCTTTTTTATGTTATTTCTCCGTCCCTTGGTCGCTGGGGCTTCTGTTTGCCTTCCCTCCGTTTGCTCTGATTCCGCGGGTCCTCCGGAAGATTCGGTTGGACTGTGCGGAGGTTCTTCTGGTGGTGCCGGAATGGTCTTGTCAATCTTGGTTTCACCTGCTTCTGACCTTGTCTGTGTACCCCCATTGGAGGTTTCCCCTGTGTTCCTCCCATCTGCGGGCTCCTCTTCTCAGGGTTGCCTCCCTGCGCCGCCTCCGGCTGGGGGTTTGGCACTTGAAAGGTTGAGTTTGTTGGGTCAGGGTTGCTCGGTTGAGGTTGCCCAGTGCCTCCTGTTGACTCGGCACCCTTCCACCATGAGGTCCTATGACCGTTGTCATTGGAAGAATTTCTCTTCCTGGTGTCTTGGGAAGGGTCTCTCCTCTTCCTCCTGTGAGGGTGCTGGACTTCTTGCGGGATGGGTTCGTCTTGGGACTCGCTGTTTCGTCCTTCCGTGCACAGTGGGCTGCCATTCTTGCTTTTCGGTGTTCCTCTGTGTCCTCTGTCACCCCTTTGGTGACTCGCCTTTTGCGGAGCTTTTTGATTCAGCATCCTGTGTCTCACTCTCCTGTGCCTGCCTGGGATCTTCCCCTTGTTCTTAAGGCCTTGATGGGACCCCACTTCGAGCCTTTGGTCTCGGTGGAGCTCAAATTCCTTTCTGCCAAGGTTCTTTTCCTGGTGGCCATTACTTTGGGGAGGAGGGGCGGCGAGATTGGTGCCTTGATGGCTTCGTCTCCTTTTTTGCGTTTTTGCACGGACAAGGTCCTTCTCCGTCCCAGTCAGTTTTTTCTGCCCAAGGTGTTGTCCTCTTTCCACTGTCAGGAGGATTTTGTTCTCATTGTTTTCTTTCCGGATCCTGTATCCCCGGAGGAGTTGGTCCTCCATTCTTTGGATGTGCTGAGGGCTCTCCGCATTTACTTGGATCGGACCTCTGGTTTCCGTAAGGTTGATTAATTGTTTGTCACCTACGGCATGTCAGGGAGGGGACTTCGTCCGTCTTTGTCCACCTTGACTCGTTGGGTCAAGGGTGCTGTGGTTTCGGCATACGAGGCAGCCCGCTGTCCTCTCCCGTCTTCGGTGCAGGGTCATTCCACCAGGGGCGTTTCCTCCTCCTGCGCCATGTTTAAAGGGGCCTCCTTGCGAGACATTTGTAATGCTGCCACGTGGGCTTCTCCCCATACGTTTGTTTCCCATTATCGTCTGCATTTGTGGATGGCGGCCTCGGCTGCCTTTGGCTCACATGTGTTGTCTGCTGTACATGGTTTGTAATTTGGACTGCTTTCTGTTCATTAAATGGACCTGTTTATCACACTTTTTGGGTCTGTTTTCTTACAATCACCGTGTGCTTGGGTATGGGCTCACTTGTAAGGAATGGGACGGGAAGACAGGATGAGGAGGTAATGCCCGGTTACTCACTGGTAATATTCATTACTCCGAGTCCTGGTCTTCCGTCCCATTCCTGATTCCTTCCCTCCCTCCCTGTCTTGGGTTTTTTGGGTGATTGTCTGTTTTCGTTCTGGGTTTTCTTTGGTATTCTCAGGATGTTGCGGTGACGCACTTCCCCCTTTATGGTCACCTGATGGTGGCGCCATATTGGGGGAGGTGCGAAAAGCTCAGCTAGGTGGTAGGTTTCTGTGGAGCAGACTAGCTGCTCACTTGTAAGTAATGGGACGGGAAGACCAGGACTCGGAGTAATGAATATTACCGGTGAGTAACCGGACATTCCTCAGTCTATAACATGAGCTCTTGGGCCCCCTCTTGAGTTCATGTTCAGAGCTCTTTTCCTTCAAAAGATTTACGGCATTTGTCCTCAAGTGGAAATAAAGTAGCCTACTTATGGTGCTGCAGCCACCAGAAAAAAACAAAAGTTCTGTACTGTAGATACCAAAAAAAAAATGAATACGGACGATTTTATAGAAAGTTCTACTTAAGTACCATGTTGGTGATTTACAGAATATTAAATAGTTACCCAATGGCAGGTATTTTTTGCTTGGAAATGTGGCAATCTTAGCCCAGGTATTCAGAATGCGCTGCTCCGAGTCCTTACTCAGGCCATTCATATCCCAGACTTCAGGCTCCAGGCGCTCAATGTTGCTGCTCACTGTGCGCACACTCAGGGATACGAGTGTGCATTATCCCTGCGCCCCTAACTCCCATATTACTGGCATGTTACTGGCGTCCCAAGTCAGCCTACTAGCCATCGCAGTCACCCTGAGAACCACGCAGGAACTGCACATAGAGCAGGTTCCGCATCAAAAACCGCAGCTGGGGGATGCCATCTTAGGATGGTCAACTGAAGAGAGAAAGTTATAGCAAGTTAGCACTTGCATGAATCTACACAGACAGCATCGATCCAGCGCCCGGCAATGCAAACATTCAACCAACGAAAGACATGACATGCCAATTACATCACGTGATATGTATACTGACACAGACAAAGAACAAGTGATTACTTTTCTGAAGACATTACTGTCAATGCCCAGTGCGGGTAATTATAATCGTGTGCTTTATCATATGTGTTATCGTAATTTAAAATGTATGCTATTTTAGCAGTATCTTCTGATGAAATATGTTTTTTTTGATGTCTCAGTCACTTAAATTAGCAATATTGTATGATTGGTATGTGTAAAATAAAAATGCCAGATACACCTTTTCTTAGAGTTTCAAGCAAAAAATACATGCAGTGACAAAAAGGGCAGGGTGAATGCCAGGGGTAGAAGAAATAGTACCTGCATCAAAATGAACGAGCAATAATCAAGTGGAATTAATCTGTACTTGGTCAGTGCTCCTCAGATAGGTACGGAAGTGACGTGTCGGCTGCACTAACCAGTTAGGAGGTAGCAAAGAAGAGCGCCACAAGTCAACCTGTGGTAAGCAGCGGGCGGGATCAAAGTCCTTTATTGAAAACAATAGTCTTGCAAACGAGAGAGTGCGCTAGCACATGCGTACACAGGCCTAAAAAACAGTTGACAGACGCAAACATGTTGTCACTCAGCTTTTGTGGCACTACATTCACGTAATGAGGGTCATTCAGCAAAACGAACATTAAGTAAGCAGTGCCAGGAAAACCAATAGAAAATGAGGGCTGAACTTCTTCACATTGTCTCTGTGCTCTCCTCTAGGCTGGCCTAAGTTCTGACTGAAAAATATATACTAAAAAAAAAAAGAAATCACAAGAGATGATTGACTTAAACCCTGTTTTCTTTAAGTATGACTTTGTATTTTAATTAAGATACCTTTTTTTACTGACTTAGAACCGTTGAATACTCTGTCTGTTTTTATTTTTATGCATAGAAAGGTCTGGAAAATACTTTTTTAAGAGGTTCTCGAGGCTGTCAATCATGACTGCCAAACCAGTAGCTGTGCAGAGTGACACAGGTGTTAAACATGCATTAAATCTTTAAAACATATCTTGAGCAAGAAAGTATATAATTATAATGAAGGCCTATAACAACACACCTGTGACTTAATCAGACAATATATTGGTCATGAATATACTACAAAAAAATATCAAATACTAAGTTTTTTTACATCTAAAGTAGAAAAATATTTATTTGATATACAATAGGAATAATATTAAAAAAATGTTTTAAAGACTTTCCACTTAACTATTCGGATTGGTATTTTATAACGCATACAACAGATATTCATTTCGATAATGTAGAACAATTCATCATGATATTGATACAATTTGATATTGCTAACAACTAAACCTAATGTTAACAATTAGGCATAGTATTCTCTATGTACAATGATATGTATTCATGGGTAAATAGTAACCATACAACATAGTGCTGGAGGACTGAAAGATGTTACTACTACTACGTGTTTCGGCGAAATGCCTTCATCAGCAAGCCGTCAAAAGCATATCTGTTTGGAATCACTAATGTTGCCAATTCTAGATCAATTCCACGCTGGAGCCACACAGAAGATGGGTACTGGGGTGCTCACCACAAAAAGAATGATAGCCAGTGCCCTTAGGCACACAACATGGCGTAACAGGATAGCTCGTTTTATAATGGGTCAGCTTAAATCGGAAATGCAGCAGATTGAAAAGGTGCTAATTCAGTAAGTAGAAATGGGCACTTCCTAGCATAGGTAAGTCCTCAACGAGAAAAGATTTTTCTGATTAGGGTGAAACGCAAAAGTCTGGTTTAACCATTAGTTTCGTTAGTCAGCCTTATGCCTCGAGTGTGAGCAGCCCCGAGGAGTGGTCCAGCATCATGGCAGCACTTGCGCGTTAAACATGCATTGGCAATGCCAACAGGTCTGGCTTTAAATAAATGTTGTATGGATATGTGAAGCATTACAAATAAATAGCATGGGAATGGATATGTATTTTTGTTGAAGTAAAGAGCTGTAGAATAATATTGGTTAAGGTTAAATGGTCAGGTAACAGTTGAACTTTCAAGCTACACCTAAACATTTACATAGATTAATGACTGCTTGACTCCCACAAGTGCTGTTGCCAGAGAAAAACGCCATAAACGTCCTACTTATCTAAGAGACTTTAATAGCTTTACAATGTCGTGTGTGCCCCTAAAAGTTCAAGGTCAGGCAACTAGATAAATAAAATGACCACAGCTGGGTGGAGGGCAAGCACTTTTCTTGTGAAAGCACACACCTTCTGCCCAATCTAAAATGTTCTCCATGCTCCCAGCATGTTGTCAGAGCCAAAGCTCCTCTCTAGTCTTCCTCACATAATTGTCTGGTGACAGCTGCGCTGCGAAGCCAGACAATAACGAGCATGGCAATGCGATAGGTCTTGCATTACTTAAATTTCGAGCTATTGGCGTTGCTAATAATAATGCAACGCTAATAGCTCAAACTTTCAGTAATGCGAGAGCTACTGCAATACAAATGGATCGCAGCTCTCGCGCTTTCGCTTTAAACATCTTAAGCTAAAACGAGGGTACCACGATTTCTACAAAAGTGAAGAAATGGGAAAAAAAATCAAATTCTTTACTTTTGAAGCTATCGCGGCGTCCGTGCTTTAGCTTAAGATGTTTAAAGCTAAAACGCGGGTGCCGGGATTGTAACAAAAGTAAACAAATAGGAAAAAAATGTTGACCGCATGTTTTTTTCTTCTTCAATATGTTTACTTTTCTTACAATGCACCTACGCTTATGCTTTGAACATCTTAAACTGAAGCACAGGTGCCGCGATTGCTTCACAAGTAAAGAAATTGAAAATAATGCACATCGTTTTCTATTTCTTAAATTTTTTAAGCAATCGCAGCACCTGTGCTTTAGCTTAACATGTTTAAAGCTAAAGCATGGGTGCCGCCATTGTATGAGAAGTAAATAAACAGGAAAAAAAGGCATGCAGCCGCTTCGGAGATCACAATTACCCAAAAAAACCGAAGAAAAGCATGGCCGCCATAGTTATTGCTGAGATGTGATGCGCTGGTTAAATATATTTTTTTTTAAAGCGTTGCAGGGAGAGCGTCCTGCCTGGAGAATGACATTTAAGAAAATAGTGCTGGAGGCTATAATTACAAGGTACAGAGTAGCAACAGAGGATGTCCTCATTGGAGGTTACAAGAAGACAAAAGGCGGTACTAAAGAGGGACTACTAAGCCTATTGACCGATGAAAAGCCACCATTTACAAAGGACAGTTACAGGAGCCAATTAAAAAGATGGGCGGAAAGTGGACAGAGCTTCATGTCCATATTCTGAATACAAAAAGAACAATTGATGGACAGAATTTTGAACAATGTCAAACATTCACCCCAGTGTAGAAATAGTGGCCTAAATCCATTGTTTTTTTGGTCCCCATGCCATCCCAGTTTAAACCCAGCCATATGGAAATCAGTCTTGACCCTGCTCTCCATGGGAACATTCCAGCCCTAACTGCCAGGCCAGGTGCTCCCTAGACCAGAAACAAGCATCCTGGGACCGGTTGTTGGGTTTCACCCCTCATCAGCCAGGCTAGCTTGACTCCACTGGCTTGGAGAACACGGGACCCACGTCTGGGCATACCCGTCCCACTTCGGGTAACAAATGCAAAACGAACAATTGATGGACTTAATGATGAACAATGTCAAACATTCATCCCAGTACAGAGACCTGGGCCTAAATCCATCATTTTTTTGCTCCCCGTTCCATTACAGTTTAAACCCAACCATATGCAAACCAGTCTTGACCCTGCTCCCTATGGGAACAGTCCAGCCCGTACTGCCAGGCCAGGTCCTCCCTGGGCCGGAAACAGGCATCTTGGGACAGGTTTTAGGGTTTCACCCCTCATCAGCAAGGCTATCAATTGTTACCACAGCACTTTTTGCCCTAAGTGGGATGGGTGTGCCCAGACGTGGGTCCCTTACTTGCTGTGCCATTGGATTCAAGCTGGTCTGGCTGATGAGGGGTGTTACCCCGAAACCTGTCCCAGGATGCATGTTTCTGGTCCAGGGAGGACCTGGTTTGGCAGTTCTGGCTGGACTGTTCCCATGAGAAGCAGGGTCAAAACTGATTTGCATATGGCTTGGTCCAAACTGGGGTACTGTAGTGAGCAAAATAAATATGGATTTAACCCAGATCTCTTGACTGGGGGTGAATGTTTGATTTATTCGGTATTCCATCCATCATTTGTTGCAGCAGCACATATCCTGAATACAGCATGTCTCGAAGAGACCGCGCAAGCGCTGCCTAGAAAAGACCTAAAAAAAGATACGTGTTCCCAGCGATGCTTTGTACAGTTGCTGATGTAGACATGCTTGTGCTACAGTGCTCATTTTGTTTGAGTGAATCGTTACACGTGGCTTCTCGTGGCACTACAAATCATCAGGAATCCAAGCAATTCTGTGCTTTTATTGATTAAATAGATGTGAAAATACACTACTTACAACTTCATTTATTCCTAAAATAAAGTACATATGGCCAGATGCAAAAAAATAGCTAAAAACAGAATATGGATAAAGGCAGAACGAAATATCTTAAAAATAGTCATAAAACCAAGAGCCATGATGATAATGTATTTTTTTTACTTAGACAATATGAGTTTGAGAGACAGCTGAAGCAGTTTCTAATCAACTCCTAAAAGTACTGGAACAGATGCAGTACACATTACAGTAATCTTAGTAGAAGACCGAGCTGGGGACCTGATCAGGTCTATGATACCATACAAGAAAGGGAAATTAGCTGACTAAATGAATGGCAATATTGTTCTGTACTTAATATTTATGTATCCTACATTCTCTTGATTTTAACTTCGATTTACTGTAAGCCTCACTGTCTCTTGACTTTCTTTTCCCACCTGTTTAGATGATCCGTGCAGCTAACTATTCAGAGGTATCTCGAGGTCCTGAGGAACTGGAGCGCATGAGGGCCTGTGAGGGAGACTACGGAAAGCGATACACTACTCTGAGCCCCATCGGGAAGGGGGCCTTTGGTTTTGTATGGACAGCCAGACGTAAGGAGGATGAGAAGGAGGTACAAAGTTGCTTTAGGAGTACAGAAGGATTATATAATTCTGTCAGGATTGAATCCTTTCTTAGAGTCTTAGAACAGCAGAATGTTTTTTTCCAGTGATATTGGCGTCATCCTACCACACTTTACAAATGTAATCATGATCATCACCTTATCTGTCTCCTATCAAAATGTTTCTCCTGGGTGCAGTAAGTGACGGTGGTATAACAGGATGATGTGGTACAGGTATGATTTGATTGCCTATCTGCATTGACATTCATAGTGTATAATCTTTCCTTTTTACAGCCCTACCAGTGGAGGGAAAGTATTTGCTCTGTCTATTGCAAAATTTCAGATGCCATCTTTAGAAGTTAAGTTTTTCAGATTTTGCTGCATGGGAAATGGGACTTTGAATAATACTGACCCCTGAATGAACCTATTAAGAGTCACATTTTTTTCTTCTTCTCTTGTGGTCTGGCTTACTCGTGTAGGAGTATTCCAGTATTTTTTTTCCTTGATGCTATTTATTTATTTATTTATTTATAACATTTATAGAGCGCGGCTGTTACCCAAGGGTGTCCTGGCGCTGTGTGAGAATTACCAAAAAAGCTCAGCATTAAAGAGGAGAGTTATTCCTAAAGATTAGTCAGCCCTCTTAGATGTAGTGGGAGCTTATTCCAGGCTTTAGCTGCGTTCACCACAAAACTTCTGCCACCCCACGAGGCTTTATTTACCCGAGGTACACAAACTTGTTTAGCTGCCGCGGACCGGAGCAGTCTGGTGGGAGTGTACCATACTAGCCGCTCTTTTAAATACGCTGAACCTGTTCCGTGAATAGCCTTGTACACCAGGCACAAGGCCTTAAACTGGGTGCGTTTTCTAATTGGAAGCCAATGAAGCCTCCGTATCTCCTTGGAGACTGAAGCATACTTAGGGATGCCTGATATCAGCTTAACGGCGGTGTTCTGCAATAATTGCAATCTGCTCATTATTCCTTCCTGCATGTTAAGATATAGGCTGTTGCAGTAATCCAGTCTCGACATAGTGAGTGCTGTGACTACTGTTTGATGACACTCTATAGGAAGGAGCGGGAGAACTTTCTTGCAGGACCTTAAGGCAAAAGATGTGGCAGAAGACACTGAATTCACTTGACCGCTAGAACTAAGCTTGTGATCCACCCAAACTCCAAGATTTTTTACCTTTTTACTATTAGTGGGGAGCGGACCCATGGTGTCAGGCCACCACTCAGGGGTCCAAAACGTAGGGGCATTGCCAAAGCAGACCACCTCAGTCTTATTAGAGTTCAATTTAAGACAATTTCTGGCCATCCAGTTCCCAACAGCGCTCATACAGTCCCTGAAACGAATTGCCATACTTCGCTATTCGTTTGTTTGTAGAGAAACCACAATTTGTGTATCGTCAGCGTAAGAGGTCAGGCTGAACCCGAAAGACTGAATGAGCGGCGCCAGGGAAGAAACATATACATTAAACAAAGTGGGGCTTAAAGAGGACCCCTGTGGGACCCCACCAGGTAAAGAGAAGGATTCCGAAGAGAATTCCCCTACTGACACTGACTGACTTCGATTAGTGAGAAAGGACTTCAATAGTTTCCATGCGGATCCCTGAACTCCGATCTCCTGCAGCCGGTCCATCAACAAATTGTGGTGGACCGTATCAAAGGCTGCAGAGAGATCTAACATGATGAGAGCGGCCTTACCTCCATTATCTAAAATGGTTCGGATCTCTTCAGTGGATTTAAGAAGAGCCGATTCCGTACTATGGCCCCCTCTAAAGGTTTGCTGGGTTGGATCCAAAACTTGTGCCGCCTCAAGATACAAACTAAGTTGCGTATTTAGGTTTTTCTCCACAATTTTGGCCTGCAGCGGTAATCTGGAAATAGGCCTAAAGCTGTTGGGGTCTTTTATGTCTAAATTTGTTTTTTTTAAGAGAGGCAGAATAGAGGTTTCTTTCCATTCTAAAGGGAAGTATCCCTCCTTATACATAGTATTAAAAATGGGAGTAAGAACTCGTGAAATTGGTTCTGCCGCTAATTTAATTATGGATATCGGGCAAGGATCTGAGGGGGAACCAGATTTGATGCCTGTCATAAGATTAATAGTGTCATCGATTGTGAGCTCAAGAAATTGATCCAGACGGGCTTTATTTATTACTGTGGGATCATGCCCATTGTCCAGAGTTGTCTCAGATTTAACTTGAGAAAAGGAGGAGAAGATGACATTCACTTTATCGTAGAAGAAATTAGCAAGTTTGTCACAGAGTCCCTTACTAGGCGTGATAGTAATAGCTCCAGGATTAGCCAGATTAGTAACTGTATTAAATAGTTCCCTAGCTGAGTTTTTTTGCTTTGCTAATCTTCATGGAAGAAAGACGCCTTAGCATTGTGGATCAACTTTTTATACTTAGCAAGTCCATATTTATAATCCTCCTTGTCACAATCTAAATAGTTCTTTCGCCATTTTCTCTCAAGATGTTTGCAAATTAGCTTTTGATCCCTCAAATCCTGTGAATACCACGGGGCTGATGGTGCTTGTCTTGTAAACTGGCATATTTTACTCGGAGCTAGTTTTTGGCCTGCATCTTCTAGCCAGTTTGAGTAAAATCGTGTGGCCTTGTCCAGATTGTTAGGAGGCAAAACTAAGGTATCATTGAGGAGCCCAATGAGATCTCCAGCTGATACCTTGTTCCAGGCTCTTATCAATTTTTTTCCGTAGGTTTTTGAACCAGTCACTCAGGAGTGGTAAGATTGAAAAGGACCGCCTTATGATCAGACCAGAGTAAAGGAAGAATAGACAAAACCTGCAATTGTGGATTATTTGAAAAGATACCATCAAGTGTATGTCCTGCCTGATGGGTCGCACCCGATGCTATAGATAGGGGATTGGACAACATGGTCCCTAGAGCTGCATTTCAACACAGTTCAGACCAATCAAGTTAACCTTGGTTGAGACAGCATAGAAAAACATAAACAATTCGAACACTCACCATTTAAAATGCCATATCCTCTTTAGATGTACTGAATTTCTTAATTTTCAAATTTATGAAAAATAGTGAATAGATAATCTTGTCTGTTCGAGGCATGTGAGCTGTAGATCACATGCTTTTCATACTCCTGCTATCTAGTGTTGGGTCCGGATGTTTGCAAGTTGTTTTTGTTCGAAGAAGTCTTTCCAGTCATGAGGTAGGTGACTCCTCCTTTCGGTGATAGTGCGCATGGGCATCGACTTCATTGTTAGATTGTTTTTTTCCGCCTTCTGGTTCGGACGGGTATTGCTGCGCTCTGCTTCTGAATAGATCCTCGGGTTCCCCCTCGGTGCGTACTTCTCTCTACCTTGACGGTATTGTTCTTGAATGCACTTCTCTCTCCGCGGTTCGAATAAAAACTCAAGACTTCAACATTTCGAAGATCTGCGGGGGCCTTCCGGCCCATCCACGTCCGTTCGGCTCCTCGTCGATGGAACGGACTCAATTTAAATTCTGTCCTCTGTGCCACGCAAAATATCCCCGCACAGACTCATCAGGTGTGTAATTTGTGCTTGTCCTTCGGGCACAAAAAGGAAAGAATGCAACGCTTGCCGAACATTCAGAACAAAGAAAACTATTTGTGATCGTCGGGCTTGATGTTGAGAGATGCAGCGGCAGCGGTTGAAGGTCACACCAGATCTCTTCGGCGAAGACTCCGAACAACAAGAGGTATCAGCGGCAGAAGAAGAGCTGGCTTCGGCTACGTGTGACTCCGGTTCAGAATTACAGATCGACCTCGAAGACGATGATGTGCCGCAGGGACAAGGGGATGTGAGTACCAAAGACACCTTCTCCCCCCTCCCACCGTCCCTAAAAAATCTAAGGCTTTGGCACCACCTCTGCCTCAAGGCCAAGGTCGGCACCGAGAAGAGGTTTCTCACGCTCCGCCTTCTGGCTCGGCACCAAAACACTCTGAAAAGCCTTCCGGCTCTGGAGCGAGTCAGCCAAAGCCTACTTCCGAGCCGAAACCTTCGAGCTCCAAACCCAAGATCGGTTCCGAACCAAAACCTTCGGATCCGAACCCTTTGACACAGAAATCCAAGAAGCCCTCGGAGTCTAAACGCTTAGCACCAAAAAGACTTTCCGGCTCGGTTCCAAAAGCTTTGATGCCGAAAAGCAAAGACTTGCCTGCAACACAACCAGATCCAAATAAAGACACTGTACCTATTAAATTGGATCCAAAACAGGAAAAACTGTATATTCATCCTGATACAAGACACATTCATGCTAAACCACCATCTAAGGACAAGCTTTCTGATGATGATAGCCCAAACTAAATTCCTTTGAAGAGGAAAAGTGTAGGCACTAGTCCATTCCATACATTTCCATCTCCTCCTCCTCCCTCTCCACCACAGATTTATCCATTAAATATTACACCTAGTCAGTCTCCTCCACCTCAACTTGATACAGGTGACACTGACGATGATGATGCACAACTACCAGATCCTTGGACAGATTACAATACTGATCCGCCACAAGATACAGACACAGATCTTTATCCTGCCAGGCCATCTCCATCTGATGACAACCTGTCATACCAGCTGCTTATTGCCAGGTCAGCAGAATACCATGGGGTGGAGCTACATAAAGGATCTTTAGAGGAAGATTTTCTCTTCGACCTTCTAGGAACACACACATCTAATCAAACACTCCCTATGCTCAAGGGTATGTTAAGGCACACAGATTATATTTTTAAAGACCCTGGCCATGCTAAAATTCTTACTCTTAGAGTAGACAAAAAATATAAATCTTCCCCCACAGATCCTATTTTTATAAAGGGTCAGTTACCACTTGACTCTTTAGTGGTATCAAATGCCAGAAAGAGAGCTAATTTTCAAGCATCTGGGAATGCCCCTCCCCCAGATAAACAGTTGAAGCTTATTGATGCTTCGGGCAAACGTGTAGCCGTGCAAGCAGCTAATCAATGGCTTTTTCCTAATACGCAGGGTTTACTAGCAAGGTATGATAGAGCCCACTGGGACGAAATGAAACAATGACTTCAGTTTCTCCCAGATGAGTATAAGGCAAAAGCTCAGGACTTAGTCCAAGAAGGGAAATTAATTTCCAATGCTTCTATCAGATGCGCTCTAGATGCAGCTGACACCGCAGCTAGAGAAGTGAATACTAGCATCTTACTGAGACGTCCTGCTTGGTTACGGATTTTAGGATTCAAGCCTGAAGTCCAACAATCCATACTGAATATACCTTTTGATAAAAAAACACCTTTTTGGCCCTGAAGTCGATTTAGCGCTGGAAAAAATGAAAAAGGACACTGATTGCAAAATCGATGGGCGCGCTACAATGTCCATCAAATATAGGTTCCTTTCTACGCTCTTTTTATAGGGGAGGGTCCAAGTCTACAGGCACTGACCAGAACACTTCCTAGAACAAAGACAATTCCCAATCCTCCTTTCCAAAAGGATTTTTCTGAGGGGGTTATAGGGGAAATAATCCCAAGGGCAGAGATAAAAAAAACACCACATCTCGCACTTCCCCTTCCTCAAGCAAACAGTGACTTCCCAACACTTCCCACTGACTATTCCACACCTGTGGGCGGGAGACTTCAAAACTTTTTTCCCATTTGGAAATCAATACCAACCGACAAATGGGTGCTTGGAATTATCCAACATGGCTACTGCCTGGAGGTTACCAGCAATCCTCCAAACATTCCTCCTTGATCACACAAAATGTCACCAGACCACCAGCACTTGCTTCAGCAAGAAGTGCACTCTTTATTACTCAAAGGGGCTATAGAACAAGTCCCAATTCAGTACCTAGGGTCAGGGGTTTATTCCCTTTACTTTCTGATTCCCAAAAAGGACAGCTCTTTGAGACCTATTCTAGATCTCAGAGAGTTAAACAAATACATTTTGTTAGAGAACTATCACATGGTCACTCTTCAACAAGTACTTCCCCTGTTGCAGCAGGGGGACTTTATGTCTACGCTAGATCTAAAGGATGCCTACTTTCATATTCCAATTCATTCCGCTCATTGCAAATACCTCAGATTTGTGATAGCAGACAAACATTACCAGTTCAAGGTACTTTCATTTGGCCTCACCACAGTCCCCAGAGTGTTCACTAAGGGCCATATGTATGAAGCCAATTTGCGATCGCAAACGCTGAAATTCGCAGAATTTCAGCGTTTGCGATCGCAAATCAGCAGTGTGCAATGTATCACACTGAAACCCCGTAGCAAAATAAGGAATCGCAAAATTTGCGATTTCCTATTTTGCAATTGCATTTAAGGAATGCAATGTAAGAAGCACAAAACGATTTGGCCTTAAGGAATCGCAAATTACCACCAACTTCAAGTTGGTGGTAAATTGCGATTTCACTTAAAAATTCACTATTTTGCATTTTGTGGCCATGTGGCCCAAATACATGCCCTTAGGGCATGTATGAGTGCCACATGTGCACACATGCACTTTTCAGGGGTGCAACAGGGTGTCCTTTTGACTGGCACCCTTGAAATTGCATTCTCAATTTGCGATTCTCTAATTGGTAATCGCAAATTGAGAATGTCTTCCCATTCATTATTTGCTAATCCTACATACATAGCGTTTTGCAATTCTCAAATAGCGATTCGCAAAAAATCATTATTTGAGAATCGAAAAAGAACATTTTATTACATATGGCCCTGTAAGTCTCGCTGTAGTAGCCGCTTATCTCAGAAGACAAGGTATACATGTCTTCCCTTACCTGGATGACTGGCTTATCAAAGCAAGCATTTACCATACCTGTATACTACATACTCCGACAACAGTACATCTGCTTCATCAGTTGGGTTTCATAATAAATGCACAGAAATCTCACCTGTGTCCGGCACAGGTGCATTCTTATCTAGGAGCTTCCTTCAGTACTCTGCCAGCTCTAGCAACTCTCAATGTATCCAAGATTCATAATATTCAGGCCACTATATAACAGCTTCAACCCAATCAATGATTACCAGCCAGTCTTCATGCAACTGTTGGGAATGATGGCATCCTGCATTGCAATCGTACCTCATGCAAGGCTTCACATGTGTCCTCTGCATGAATGTCTAGCACGTCAGTGGAATCACTCGCAGGGTCTTTTAACCGATCTAGTGTTTGTAGACAGCCGCACCCATCGCTCACTGCAGTGGTGGAACCCTCAAAACTTAGGAACGGGGCGGCTCTTCATAGACCTGATTCCACAGATTGTATTGACAGCAGACGCATCTCTAATTGGTTGGGGTGCTCATCTTCAACATCACATGGTATAAGGGCTGTGGTCAGACAGTCACAAACGTCTCCACATCAACTACCTAGAACTGCTAGCAGTGTTTCTAGCACGCAAAGCTTTTCTCACCCAACTTCTAGGCAAGCCTGTCTTAGTCTGCACAGACAACATGACAGCAATGTACTACCTACATAAACAGGGAGGGACACACACTCTCCAGCTCTCGCGCCTTGCGCAAAGCATTTGGGAGATTCACCACAAAATATATCTCCTAGCAGAACACCTTCCAGGAGTAGACAATCAGGTTGCAGACCTGCTCAGCAGACACAGGCAGCAAATCCACGAGTTAGGAAATTCATCCCCAAGTTCTTCTTCCCTACTTCCAAAAATGGGGATTTCCACAGATCGATCTGTTTGCCACAGTATACAACGCAAAATGCCCAAACTTCGCATCCAGGTTCCCACACTAAGCTTCCAAAGGCAATGCTCTATGGAGGAATTGGTCAGGGATATTTGCTTATGCTTTTCCGCCTCTCCCACTAATTCCATTACTGGTTCGGAAGCTCATCCAAATGTCCCTCACACTGATCTCAGTACCCCCCACTTGGGCTTGCCAACCTCGGTACACTACCCTGTTAGAACTCTCAGTGGTTCCACATCAAAAATTACATCTCACACCCTCTCTCCTCACTCAGAGCCATGGAGAAATCAGACATCCAAATCCCGAATAACTCAACCCAGCGATTTGGATCCCGAAGTCATTGAGTTTGGGTATATACAATTACCACCAGACTGTATGAATATTCTCAAAGAGGCTAGAAAGCCTACTACTAGAGCATGTTATGCTGTGAAATGTTAACAGTTTGTTGACTATTGTAACAACAACCAAATCAATCCAATTGATGCTTCTATACAGAACATCATTTGTTATCTGTTGCATTTACAGACAGAAATGTGGATTAGCCTACACATCCATTTGCTTACATCTAGCAGCAGTAGCTGCATATTTGCAAAACAGACAACGCTTATCCCTATTCAGAGTACCAGTGATTAAAGCCTTCATGGAAGGTTTACAAAGAGTAATACCATCAAGAATTCCCCCTGCTCCAGAGTGGAACTTAAACATAGTTGTTACAATGCTAATGGGTCCGCCTTTTGAACCAATGCGCAAATGTCAGTTGCAATTCCTATCATGAAAAGTCGCTTTCCACATAGCGATAACTTCATTATGGAGAGCTGGTGAGCTTCAGGCGTTAACTATACAATAGCCTTTCTTTCAGCTTCTCAAGGATAGAGTGGTTCTTCGTACTAATCCTAAATTTCTCCCTAAAGTAGTTTCTTCTTTTCATATCAATAAATGGGGTACCTGTTTTCTTTCCTCAACCAGATTCTGTAGCAGAACGACCTCTACATAAACTTGATGTTAGTCGAGCTATACTTTACTGCATAGAAAGAACCAAAGAGTTCAGGAAAACAAAACATCTATTTGTTTCTTTTTCTCCACCTCACAAGGGCAATCCTATTTCTAAGTCAGGTATTGCAAGATGGATTGTAAAATGTATCCAAGCATGTTATACTAAAGCAAAGAGAACTTTGTTAGTACCCCCCAGGGCGCATTCCACTCGCAAAATAGGGGCTACTATGCCCTTCTCGAGAAATATTCCCACAGCTGACGTTTGTAAGGCAGCAACATGGTCTATACCGCACACATTCACCAAACACTATTGTGTAGATGTGTCCTCAAGACAACAGGCAAATGTAGGCCTACTCCCACAACTATGGAACCAACTGCCTGATCACCTTCGCAAGGAACCTGCACTCCTCCCCTTCAGGAGACAGCTCAAAACGGTCCTGTTTAGGGAGGCTTTGGACACAGTATAAACCCCCTTCCTTGCGCTGTTATGTAACCACCAACGACCTTTGACCACTCTCTCTAAAGCGCTAAGAGACCTGCCGGTGATTACGTGCTATACAAAAATCAATTAACATAACATAACCAGCAGTACTTAAAACACAATTTCAAACAACTACAGGCACTACAGGTTAGCCACCGCTTTGGGATCGAGCTGTAGATTCACATGCGCCCACCCACCTCCCCGATCTCCCGTAGTGGTTGTAGTTCTTAATTTACATTCATACGTATGGACATCTCTATTCTACACTTACTAACTCCATTTCTCACCCTCTGTGGGAAAAGTATTCAACAATAGAGTGGATGCCCATGCACACTATCACCGAAAGGAGGAGTCACCAGCCATGTGACTGGAAAGACTTCTTCGAACAAAAACAACTTGCAAACATCCAGGCCCAAGACTAGATGGCAGGAGTATGCAAAGCATGTGAATCTACAGTTCTACATGCCAAGAACAGATGACAACTGGGTAAGTAACAGTTTCCTTACCCAACACTTGCTGGAAAAACATGATTTTGTTGCCATGCAGGGGAAGGTAAAACATCCTTCCCTTTGCAACGCAAGGACGAACAAGCATTGGCAAAGCCAATAGGTTTCACCTGTGCCACATGTATTGGCTTTGCCAATGTTTTCATAGACATGATGCACAGCAGCGTGGGTTGGTGTGCAACATGGCTTAAAGTTTTTTTTTTTAAAGTGCTATGACGTGGCCAGCGTTGACATCATCATTGGGGAGAGGAGTTGGCCTAATGGCTAGGGCGTCGTCCTCGAATCTGGGGAACTGGGTTCGAGTCTCGGCAACGACACTGAACATCCTGTGATTCTGGGCATATCACTTAATCTTCCTGTGCCTAACAAAAAACAAGCACGCGCGCGCCTCGCGCTAAAAGTGGGAGGGGTGGGGGGAGTGCGACAGCACACAAAGCGTTTCCCTTGCAGGAGCGAGCCAGGGGCACCATGTGTTTGTAAGTTAATTACAAACATATGATGTCAAGCTCGCTCCCGCAAGGCAATCGCCACACGTGCACGCGTTGCCATTGAAGGCAATGGAACGCGTGCACGTTTTCGGCTGAAGAGCCGAAGCGATTGCAAAAGGTCTTTTTGCCTACGTAGCACATGCGCGCTGTGTAGGCGAGACCTAATGAATGTGTCCTCATGTAACGCAACTGGTGCTAAGTAGAGTGCTCTGATACCCGATTCGGATCAAGTTTGCACTATATAGTACTCCGTAAAATAAAGAAAGTAAAATAAATAGTGTATTTTAAGCCATGTTATACTCCAGTCCATGCTGCTGATCAATAGATGTAAAAACAGCTATGGTGGGGGGTCAAGCAACAGGAGGAAGGGTGATAAATAAAACACAGACAGTTGGAGGAGCACAAATCAACAAACAGGTGTTCTGGTTTCCTGAAAACAACCACACCCTTCATGTGGGATAAAAGAGTTTTAGGAGTCTTGCCCTGCCCCACCTCCAGACTGCTGTCCTCGGGGTGCAATAAAGCCAGGGGACTTTAAAAGAGCTTCCTCTAGACAGAGTTTTTTACAAACCTTTCCTGGGTGAGAGGTGGGAGTGTTAGCCCCTTATATTTCAACCTGCAAGGTCTCTGCGTGCCCCCAGGCTTAAGGTCGTAGCTACAATTAGTGCATCAAATGCAATAGCACAAAGGTTATGAAAATCCCTTCCACCCCCTTTAGTGGCTTTTTTGTTTACTCCAAAACCAGGGGATTTGGCAGTTAAACCTTGTCTGAAAACTGCCAAGTCACATCCTGCTACAGACAAACTCGTGCAAAAAGCTTAACTGTGCGAGAAGCAGAAACGTTTGAAATGTCCTTGGGTTAATGCACATGTTGCAGGGATCTGCCTCTAACCTGCCGATTAAAGGACAATTTTTAATGCAATAGCTAAACCAGGTATTTGTGTGTGCCACGTTTTCTGATCAAAGTTCCCAAGCCCTCATAAGGCAGATTAATGGGTAAAGGCACCTGCAGCAAGGATGCTTACATAAATTGCATGTTATCTCTGACTCACCTGGACTGTCTCTGCTATGCGTGACCTGTACCCTATATGAATAAAGAAGAACGTATCCTTGTAAAGGTGCGACCTGCATTTGCAATCATATGCTTTTCCTGTGTGTCTCTCTCTCTCACTCCATTTCTCGCTCCATCCTCCTGAGTCACTACTGTGTTGATGTAGTTGTAGGAAGAGCTCAAAACTCCATCATGGCTGGACTGTCCCTAGCATGTGTTAAATAATTACACTGAGAGGCAGGAACAAACATAGATTGACTGCAAAGGCGGTAACACAATCACATAAGTATTTACCCTCAAGTCATCTTTCGCTGCTGAGTAATCCGCCTCAATATGTAGTATCCCTTAGTGTCCTCGGTATGGCGTTGATACATTAAAGGGTACACAACAGCATTGGCAACATACAACTGTTTTTCAGAGGTGCTGGTGACTGAACTTACACTAGCCAATCTTTTCACAGTACTGAAGCGCTCTGGCTATCCCCTCTCGTGCCCCAGTTTGAAGACAACGTGTAAACTGTTTTGTTCAAAGTCCTTACAGCAGGGGCGGTTCCTCTTAAAGAGTGTTAGGAGTGTTGACCCTCCCTCAATGTGAGCCGTCACACACCGCACTATTAATTATATGACCCATGATAAGTTTACCATCCAGACAGGCCGAAGTACTGTGCTCTAAGTATTCTCAAGAGAGGAGGCCTTGCCCTATCATAGTGCACCATGTGACATCATCCATCCCGATACCTGCCTACTGCCATGAAGTGCGCTTGTTCGATTGGCCATTAACTTAAATGCGGTGCGCCTGATTTGCGTACATTTGCCCTCTGAAATGGTGCTGTATGAGAGCGCTGTGGGGGACAGACACTCAGTCCCTTTGTACTTGGAGAGAGCGCTGGGTTGACCCGCTCAGCCAATCCCGGTGCTGCTTTCAAGCTTTGTGTTGAAATACAGAGCATGATAAGCAGCATTGTCATTGGCCTGTCACAGCCATTCGCCGGCACCACACAGAAGGCGTTTCCAGACTCCCTCGGATTATGGTGGTCAAGTTGCAGGAAAAGTAAGTTAATTTTGTACTCTTATTGCTCACTTTTTTACTCTCCACCGCTTTCATATTTTAGCAACTCCCATTGCTTTACACAAAGTGGAGAAATCGAACAGCAAGCAGTATTACAGCGGTATGCATGCCGTTTATGAACTGCAGACAAGGTTCCTAACTTCAAAAGGAGATGTTAGAGAATCAATGTCCACAGAATCTGCTGACCTTTTTTACAGTAGCAAGTTCTTATTCTCTTGTTTTGTGGTAGACAGAAGGAACCAGAGGAGACATGGGGGTGGCGGACGGGGCGCGATGGAGGGGGGGGAGTATGGTGACAGACAAGGAACATGAGGGGAGGTTGGGGGAGGGTTTAAGGTGAGGAAGAGGCAGGAGGGCTTAAAAAAAACCTACAGCGTTGAAGGGGCAGGTAGGTGTGAATACGACCATGGGGTACAGGTGAAGGTGCGGTGGGAGGGAGTAAGGAAAACCTCGGAGAGTGGGGGAAGGCGAACGGACCGGAGATAAATGCACTCTTAGAAATGGTGTGTCTAAAAGTAACACAAAAAGCACTATATGACCTGCCACGGTTAAAGCATGCAGTTCACAATAATATTGATGCAATATTATTACTCACTGTTATTTTATTTTGAAATCTACCATTGTGCATGGCAGTCACTGGTCAAAAGTATGTACATAGAACATTTAATGTGAAAGAGACAATTAATTATGGATTCCTCACCTTAGAATTACCCCCAGGCGTCAGAATGGATCCGGAGAATTTTAACTCAGCAGTACCCCTGCGCGTCGATAGGTGGCGTTGGTCGACTCCACGTTCGTCATTGGCGTTGTGGTCGCCGGAATGACGTCACAGTATCTACTTAGACGCCGCCCTTGCGCTGTGACATCAGCTCTTTTTTTTCCTGCGCCAGCCGGCACAGATCCGGAGAGAGCGATACCTCGAGTCACTTTTTGACTCCTTTTTTGCGACTTTTATCACCACCTTTTTTGAGTCAATTGACTCATGGTGAACGGAGGGATGTCACGTCGGACCGGCTTCAAGGCTTGTGACTCCTGTCACAAACTGATGTCGGTTACGGACCCGCACCTCGTGTGCCTTTGATTCATGGAGCACGACCTCAACCCGTATTCGTGCTCCGACTGCCGGGCCATGAATCCCAAGTGTTTGCAAGAGCAGTCCCGAAAGCTTTTTGAGGCCCGTCAGTCTGCCGGTGCTGTTCGAGGTCCTGGTCGAGAGGGAGGTTGCAGGACCGATCGCGGAGCCATCACCACATCTCGTCATCATAGTCTTCGTCTTCAGGTAAGTTGAAGCACAAAAAGAAGGCAAAGAAGCATTGTCGCTCTTCGCGTTCTCCCACCCATTGGCCGACATAACGCGGGACGCAGAAGGGAGTCGTCTGGCTCCGCCCGCGGAGCCTATTGGGTCGACTTTGGCCTTCCCTCCCTTTTCCTCTCTTTCCGTGACCCAGAGCGACTCCTTCCCAGCTTCTAAGTTTCTATGAAGCCTTACACTCTTTATCTTTGGGCAGCCCGACTCTGCCAGCGTGCCCTCGGGCCCCGCAGACTCGGTTGGGGGCTCTAGGACTTCGATGTCTAAGGCTTCTGCTCTGCAGGGCCCCCAAGGATCCAGTGACGACACCCCCGTCGCCTCCGACGCTGATTGTGTCCCCAGCCGGCGTCGACTCCGGCCTCCCCCTCGATGAGGGCACGGCGCTCGACCGACATCAGGACCGGCACCAACCGGTACTTTCATACATCTGCTCTCTCCTTTTGTTTCTTACCAGCCTGAGTGGCTCACAGGAGAGGGTGAGGAGGACTGGGAGGGGTCTGTGGACCCTCTTACGGACCAGTTGGAGGAACCGGACTGGAGAGAGGAGTTGGGTGAGGCCAGTGGTCTGGACACCTCCCCAGACCTTGGCATGCTGTCTCTCCCTACCGTGGCTACAGAGGAGGGTGCATCTTACGCCATGGCGTTGCGTAGGGCAGCCGAGGCCCTAAACCTCGAGCTTCCTACAGTGGCGGTCAGGACTAACCTCCTGACAGAGGTGCTTAAACCGGCAGCGGCCTCCTCGAAGCCCCTGCTGCCGTTCAATGAGGCCCTTACGGACATCCTTTTGGGCACTTGTTCCAAGCCCAACACAGGGGCTCCTGTGGACAGGATGATTGGCCGACGCCACCGTCCGCCACCTAGCAACCCCATTTTCCTCTCTTCCCATCCTACCCCTGAGAGATTGGTAGCCCAAGCCTCCACGTCCAAAGGTGCATTCCCTAACCCACCACCTGATAGGAAATCCAGGAAGCTGGACCACCTTGGGAAGAAGATGTTTTCTTCCTCCAGCTGGGGCTGCGGTCGGTGAACACCGCTTGCCTATTGGGCCGTTACTCCCACTCGGTGTGGGACACGGTTGCGCAGGTGCTGCCCCAGTGCCCGGAGGAGGCCCGGGCCGTGCTCTCCCGTGCTGTTGCAGAAGGGAGAGACGCAGTGAAGTTCACCATGAGGTGTAGGCTGGACACTGCCGACTCACTGGGCAGTAAGATTTCACGTCAGTAGCACTGAGACGCTATGCCTGGTTGAGGTCCACTGGTTTTAGAGGAGATGTCTAACCAACGCTTTTGGACATTCCCTTCGATGGCCATCGCCTGTTTGGCAAGGCAGACAGCACACTCGAGTGTGTTAAGGATTCCAGGCCTACGGCCAGACTTCCACCTCTCGCCCCGCGCAGTCTGCTTTTCACCCCTTTCGTGGCTATGGAAGGGGTGCCCCCCACGTTCCACCCAGTGCCACAGGCCTGCACAAGCTGTCCAACCTCTGTGCGGCCGAGGACGTGCATCCCACTGCCATGTGTCGGGGGCCAGCAGACAGGCTAGTCCACCAGCGCCCCCTCTGTAGCAGCCTCCAAACCCTCCTAATTCGACCTTTCAGGCCCATCATTCACCAGTGGGTGGCAGGATTCGCCATCACCTCCACCACTAGCTCAATATCATGTCGGTCAGGTGGGTTTTGCAGATAGTCCGAAGGGGCTACTCCTTCGAGACTACCCCTCCATCCATGCCACCTCAATTCCATCGCATGTCGGAGGATCAACTGGCCCTTCTCCAACAGGAAGTTACGGCTCTTTTGGCCATGGGAGTCATTGAGCGCGTTCCTGTCCCAGAAGTAGGTTGTTATTCCCACTACTTTCTGGTGCCCAAGAAGGACAAAGGTCTGCGTCCGATCTTGGATCTCAGGAACGTCAACCGCTTCCTCCGGAAGCAAAAGTTCAAGATGTTGACTATGGCTCAGGTCCTGTCTGCTCTCAACCCTAGAGACTGGATGGTAGCGTTGGCCTTGCAGGACTTTTATTTTCACATCCTCGTCCAGCCGGCCTACCGGCGTTACCTGCGGTTCACGGTAGGCCACCAGCACTTTCTGTTTACCGTGCTCCCCTTTGGCCTTACCAGCGCCTCTTGGGTGTTCATGAAAGTGATGGCGGTGGTCGCAGCTCATCTGCCGCCGATCAGGGGTTCCAGTCTTCCCCTATCTCGACGACTAGCTGCTGAAGGCGGGCTCACCCCAGGCAGTCATCTCCCACCTCCACACTATGGCAGACCTCCTGCATTCGCTAGGGTTCACTATCAATGTGCCAAAGTCACACCTGACTCCCTCTCAGAAGCTCCTTTTCATCGGAGCGGTTCTGGACACTACGCAGTTTCAGGTTTATCCTCCCGAGCAGCGAGTTCGGGATATTCGGGCTATGATTCCAATGTTTCAGCCTCTATCTCCGGTTTCGGTCAGAATGACCCTGAGGCTTGTGGGCCTCATGGCCTCCTGCATCCTGCTGGTGGATCATGCCAAGTGGCATATGCGGGCTCTGCAGTGGGACCTGAAGTTCCAGTGGGCACAGCATCAGGGAAATCTGCCCGATTGTGTCCAGATCTTGGAGGCACTGTTAAACAATTGCAGTGGTGGCTCACGAACCAGGGTTGGGTCAATGGCAGATCCCTCTCCCTTCCCCAACCAGGGTTTACAGTGGTGACGGATGCATCACTTCTGGGGTGGGGCAGCCACATGGTAGAGGCGGAAATCAGAAGCCTCTGGTCTCCGGCGGAGTCTGGGCTCCACATCAGCCTTCTGGAGCTTTGGGCGATTCGTCTTGCACTAAAGGCATTTCTTCCCTCTGTCCGGGAAAGAGTCGTGCAGGTGTTCACGAAAAACACCACCGCCATGTGGTACTGCAACAAACAGGGCGGGGTGGGGTCGTGGATCCTTTGTCACGAGGCTCTCCGCCTTTGGATATGGCTGGAACATCAGGGCATATACCTGGTTGTTCAACACCTGGCAGATTCTCTGAACGCCAGAGCGGACGAACTCAGCCACAGGTGCAAGATGGATCACGAATGGCGTCTTCACTTGGAGGTGGTGCAAGGTCTCTTTCAGCAGTAGGGAGAGCCTTAGTTAGATCTATTGGCGACCAAAGAGAACGCGCAATATCAGCAGTAATGCGTGTTGGAATTTCCAAGGCGGCACTTGCTCGGCGACGCTTTTCGTCGTGAGTGGAGTTGCGGTCTTCTATACGCCTTTCCGTCTATTCCACCTCTGCCCAGAGTGCTGAAGAAGATCAAGCGCAACCAGGCCCAAGTCATTCTTGTGGCTCCAGATTTGGTACATAGTCTGGTATCCCGAGCTGTTACACACGGCCATTGATCCTTCGATCAGACTTCCGCTTTGAGAGCATCTTCTGTCGCAGCAGCAGGGGACGGTCCTCCACCCGAACCTTTCCAGCCTCCACCTTCTTGCGTGGAGATTGAGCAGCAGCAGTTGACAGCTTTCGACCTTCCTCCTGAAGTCTGTAACGTTATCTTGGCAGCCAGGCGTCCCTCCACTAAAACGGTATACACCTGCAGATGGAACAAATTTGTGGAATGGTGAACAGCAAAGGCGGTGGATCTCCTTTCCGCCCCTCTTTCTGAGGTTCTCTTGTTCTTTCTTTCTTTAGCCCAGTAGGACTCTGCTCTGGGTACTCTTAAGGGCTATCTCAGCCTTCCTTAGACTTCCTGATCAACCTTCTCTTTTCAAGTCCGCTATTGTAAATAGATTCCTTAAGGGCATTACTCATCTCTTCCCTCCTATTCTTTTCGTAATGCCTCAGTGGGACTTGAACGTGGTTCTGACTTATCTTATGTGCGCTTCCTTTGAGCCACTACATAATTGTCCTCTCAGACTTTTCACTTTGAAAATTGCCTTCTTGGTTGCCATCACCTCTGCTCGCAGGGTGAGTGAGCTCCAAGCCCTTTCTTCTAAGCCTCCTTTCTTGGCTGTTCATCCAGACAAGGTTGTCCTTCGCACTAGGCCTTCCTTCCTTCCCAAAGTGGTTACCTCTTTCGACACAGGACAGACCATCACTTTGCCCACCTTCTTTCCGCTTAAGCACCCTTCTAAAGAAGAAGAGCGGCTGTATCCAAAACGTGCGCTTTCCTTCTATCTGGATCTCACAAGACAATTCCGGGTGGATGACCAACTCTTTGTTGGCTACGTGGGCGCCCAAAAAATTTGGCTGTTAAGAAACGGGCCATCTCTCGATGGGCCGTTCATTGTTTTAAAATCTGCTATTCCTTGGCAAAAAAGGAACCTCCAGTGGGGTTGCGTGCCCATTCCACCAGGGCAACGGCAGCCACTGCTACTTTGGGACATGGAGCCCTCTTTCATGACATCTACCTGGCAGCTACGTGGACATTACTGCACACGTTTACCAAACACCAACTGCCTGGACAGCCAAGTCCGGAGAGACGACTTCTTCGGTCGTTCAGTTCTCCAGGTGTGAACTTGGTACTCAGACCCACCACCGGGGTTGGTATTGCTGGGGTATCTATTCTAAGGTGAGGAATCCATAACTAATTTTCTCTTTCAGGTGAACAAGTTACTTACTTTTGGTAACAATATATCTGTAAGAGACATAGATTAGTTATGGATTCCTCACAGCCCCACCCATCTTCCCTGTTCTGCGAACTGACTTCTAGTGTAAGGGACTCCCTTTCAGGGCCCTAGTTTTTGTGCTCCAGTGGTCAGTGTCTTGCATAGCTCTGCTGGCGTGGAATGTCGTGTAAAGAACTGATGTCAGCGCGCGAGGGCGGCATCTAAGTAGATACTGGAACTTCATTCCGGCGACAACGTCGCCAATGACGAACGTGGAGTCGACTGACGCCACCTATCGACGCGCAGAGGTACTGCTGAGGAAAGAATTCTCCGGATCCAGTGTGACGCCTGGGGGTAATTTTAAGGCGAGGAATCCATAACTAATCTATGTCTCTTACAGATATATCGTTACCGAAGGTAAGTAACTTGTTTGTTAACGCCGCATAGGTGTGAATACCTTGTTGCCTGCAATAAGAGGGGTTTAATTTGTGGTACAGGTGGATTTGTAGACAGCTTTGCAGTGCTGACAAACAGCAGGATTCAGTTGTACTTATTTGTTGAGTTGCTGACATGCCTCTTTTTTTACATATTCATGTTGGGGGCGTGTGGAGTAATAGGTAGGCCCCTTCCTGTATCTGGTCTAATTTACAATGACAGAAAACTTAGTAAACAGCGCCACCCTTGACAACCCTTTTTAAGGTGGCGAGTTGTTTTTGTGTGTTTGACACCTCTGAAAATCTTAGCGCAAAATCTATCTTCGGCTTTGATGCTCGCACTAAGTGCCATATTAAGTGAGCTGCATGTGCTAGGACTTGATTTGATTAATGTTTGTTTTTAATACTTACCTGACGCCAACTGTGATCTAAATAGACCTTTATCGCCAACGGACAAAACAAAATCACAAGAAGAAGACTGAACAATAATTATTTAGAGAAGACCGGTATAATTTGACTGAGCAATATCTCAAGGGTTTTTTAAATCGCTTGAGATTTGCCGTGGCAGGAGGCTGAGGTGGAAGGCTAGCTACAAGCAATTAGGAAAGTTAACCTCCTCCTCCCCACAAATACCTGAAGTCAGTTCATTAGCTGGAAGGAGTCGCCCAAGTGCAAAGTAGGACTGCATGCATAGTGCCAAAAAACTGAAAATTACTCCCTTATATGTATTCCTGTGTTTGGAGTAAATGTAGGGATTTAAGAGTTTTTAAATAATTAGAGTTTTACTTTTGGTAGCTGAAAGAGCTAAAGCTCTCCGGCCGTACTCACAACACACAAGAGAGGAGGGGTGTGGAGACTAAAACATGCAGCGCACAAAGAGGGCGGGGTTGGCAGGATGAATCAACGACACAGGAGGAGACAGCAATGAAAATACAACGCAGGAAGAGTGGAGGCAATTATTAAGGAAAGACAAGGGAAGGGGGCATGATTAAAAACCCACAAGGCAGGTGGGTTGGGGATAAACAGACAGTGCACGAGGAGGGCGGGGTTGAGGATTGCACACATGCACTCTTTATGGGTGTATGTGGAAAAGTGAAACCCAGCAAAGAGAAATACTACAAGATAAGGACATGATTTACAGCCGTCGGCAGAGCGCATTCGGAAAGCCAAAACAGAAGTTCAGCGGATGAAAAGGAATACTTGGGCCATGGGACACTGATCAAAAAAAAGAGCGCACGAAGAGCAACAGGAACTAGTATGCTACAACCAATATGAAACGTAAGTGGCAAGTACATGAACAAATGAAAAGTTAAGGCGGTATGAAAGCCCCTTTTATGATTTATATTAAATACAATAGATTTCACGAGCACCATACAAGTGGGGTGCAGTCAAAACCTAAAAAGTGTGCTTTTCCTATAATTTACACCCATGAATGGAAAAAGAGAATCCCCTCTCCATTCTAGGGCCTGGCCTGCCAGCTCCTTTTCTCCCACCACTACCCGCAGAGCAACTGCACTAACCCCCACCCTCAATATTCTTCTCTGGGGATGTTTTCTGACAGCTGTTTATGTGGGCTGTCAGCCACCTTCCCACAGAGCTTGCAATCATTCTTTTTTCACCCTCCAGCATCAGCGTGTGTATTGTCTGAGGGAGTCCAGCCCTGCATAATTGAAGGTAGGAGTAGCACGTCACACTCATCAGTGCCATAACATAACATAGCGCCTTAAACCCAGGTGGGTTGTGGGAGGTTATGTGTCCTTTATTTCAAAGGTCTATCATTGGGAGTCATTACATTGCAGGAGTTACAACGCAAGTCCTTAGATCGCTAGTAAGTTTTCAGTCTTTTACTTCACGGGTATGTTACTTTCTTAGCTATTTAAGTGATGTAAGATTATTATTATGTGTTTATATTTGTGTAAATATACATACATATATATATATTACCTACTGGCAGTCGCCAGTAGGTAGTTATAGTTAGGACCTCGTTTCTATTCAATTAGCGTTTTTTCTTTTGCTAATATCTTTGGCGCCGTCTGACGAATCTTCACGAAAGTTTAAAAACTAGTGGGGCGCTCCGGTCAGCTCCTGTTTTGAAGGTTTCGGGGTGATTCGTCAAGCGGGGGCTGAGAAAAAAGGGGGGGGGGTCCCAAAACGCATTTTCCCCATGTTAATTTCCATAGGAAACTTTATACAAAGCTACAGCTGAACGGAATTACATCACATTTGGCAAAAAGGTAGGACTTGGTTAAGAAAGAGCCCTTTTTTTAAATGGTGTAAATCCATTCAATAGTTCCTTGAGAAATTAGAAAAAGAAAAAGTTTCGATATCTGAGCACCGAGGAGGGTTCACGAACCCTCCTGGACACGAGCTACACTCTAATTGGCTGCCAACACTCCAAACCAGGAACTGTTGGCAGCCATTTTTTGGACTCGGTTACCGAGTCAGAAGAAAACTGTGCAAAAAAGGATTTAAAACAAGAAAAGGGGGCAGGGCAGGAACACCCTGACCCCTAGGCCTGCTCAGGGGGTCCCACAAGGACCACCGGGGCCACTCTCAAATATATATATTTTTTTAATAAAGAACAATTCGAAGATGCGTTGGGTGCTCGACTCCGGGCGAGAAAATAAAAAAAAACGAAGCGCGGGCTCCCGCGCTTCGTTTTTCAAAGCCTCTGGGTGGGCCAGGTCCCAGGGGCACTCAGCCCATAATTTGCGGGGGCCGCCCGCAACCCTGGGGACCGCCATCTCCCCGGGGCAAAATTTAATGTATGCGGGGGCACTGCGGCTCACCGCAGCTCCGGGGACCGCCACCTCCCCGGGGCTGTAAGAAACAAAATGCGTGGGAGGGGTCCCAATCCCCCCCACGCTGCCCCAGGGACCACCACCTCCACGGGGTTTTGATTTTATTGTATGTGGGGGGCACTGCGGCCCCCCGCAACGCCGGGGACCGCCACCTCCCCGGGGCTATTACAAAAAGAATGCTTTGGGGGGGTCCCAATCCCCCCACGCTGCCCCGGGGACCACCACCTCCCCGATACTTTGATAATAAACTGCAGGGGGGCATGCCCCCCCCCCCCCCCCCCCAGCCCCTGGGTCCGCCACCTTCCCGGGGCTCTAGTTTAAAATACAAATTATGTGTGTGGGGGAAAGTGCCCCCCCCACACGCCCCGGGGACCACCACCTCCCTGGGGCTTTAGAAATATCGGAAGGGGGGCTTTGCAGCCCATAGTGGCCCTGGGGACCGCCAACCCCCAGGGCCGGCTCCTGCAATGTCCCGGGGTGCCCACCCCCCGGATCATTGCTATTTGCTATGACAGGGCGGGAGCACGGCTCCTGCCCTGCCATAGCAAACTCTGCTTTGCTTCGTTGAAGCGAGAGCAGGGAAACCTGCTCTCGCTTCAATGAAGCAAAGCAGGATTGCTTTTGGGCAAGGAGAGCTGCATGTCAGCAGCTCCTCTTGCTCAAAAGCAATGCTGGCTCCCGCAGGAAGCGGGGAGCTGGCGGGACCGTGTGGGCATTGGGACTCCCCCCACGGTCCCCAATGAGTGGCCATGCTCCGGGGGATGGAGTCCCCGGGGCCAAAAATGGCCTGGGAGGGGGGCCACGCGGTCCCCCTCCCTTAAAAAAATTTATAAAAAGGATTGGCCATGCCCCGGGGGATGGGGTCCCCGGGTCGAATATGAATTAATGGAAATGGACAATTTCTTTGTCGCCAAAGTTTGGAGTTGCGACCCTAGCGCGGCGCTCAGCGCGGCCCCTTAGTGTAAACGCGATTGGTGGGCGGCACCCAGCGCAGCCCCTTACTGTGAACGCGATGGGTGCA
The DNA here is from genome assembly GCF_964204655.1 of Triturus cristatus. NCBI lineage: Eukaryota > Metazoa > Chordata > Amphibia > Caudata > Salamandridae > Triturus > Triturus cristatus. Next base: position 643,766,847 of record NC_140594.1, on the reverse strand, counting down.
CGGCTCTCAGCGCGGCCCCTAGTGTGAACGCTATGGGTGCGCGGCCCCTAGTGTAAATGCGATGGATGCGCGGCTCTCAGCGCAGTCCCTAGTGTGAACGCGATGGGTGCGCGATTTCAAAAAAGGCGCGTTGGGTGCACGACTCCAAGCAAACAAAATTACCATTTCGTTTTTAAAAAAAAAAGCTTGGTTATATGTTGGGTTATTGGGTTGCTTTAAAAAGAGCCCTTGTTTTCATTGGGAGATTGTTGTAGCTACATGTAAGTGTGGATGCAGAGCTTCAGGTTTTTGAGAAGCACTCTGTTGCCTTGATCAGTGAAGTGTACTCCATCACTTCTGTAGATGCCATCCATATAGAAACGTAGATTGTTGTTATAGATGGAGCCCATCCTATGGTCTCCGGAGGTAAGCAGAAACAGCGTTATTGACATTTTTTCTAGCTTTTTCAATGTTAGAGTATACAAAGACAGTTTGGGGGAAAAGCAACATCAATTCTGCAAAGGTGTCCTTCATTAGCATTTCCAGACCTGCCCCAGTCAATATGCCAAGGTCATTGCCACCACTGTGCACAATCATGAGCTTATGGAGTTGGAGATGCAAAAAAGTTTTAACCAAAGGCATCAATTGATGCCACTCTAATCCTCTCTGTCCAATCCATTTAATGTCTACATTTTGCAAAGCTAGGTTTTTGTCAATACCTCTACGTTCAGCATACCTTTTGCACCAGAAAACAGAGCTGTGCCCATCAATCCACACTGAAAGCATCTTGAAGGGATGACTGGAAGTAATGAAAAAGATGTCTGTAGCTGAAGTATTCAGTTGGTAGAATGAGAGGTATGTAAAATGGTGGACAAGATGCTGTTTTTAAGAAAGTAGAGAATTGATTGGCTGTTTAAGAACTTTGTTCATTCAAAAATAGGGTGCATTTTACTTTCTTTAAAAAACAGGTTTCTTATTGGTTAGTAAAAAATGTTTGAAAGGTACAGTAGAAAGGATAAGGTCATATTTTGCAAAGTCAACCACACCTGCTGTTTGCATTTGCAACATTGTGTGGTGAACTTGAAAATATGGTGAACTTGTGACCTGTCAGTTCAGTTAAATGTCCCATGAACTGTTACTAAGGAAACGGGCATTAAGCAGAATGGGAGTAGAAGTCAGTTGCTAAGGGTTATTATGTGTAACCAATAGAAATGTGTTTTACATTTTGAAAAACTCTGGGAAGCAATGTAATTTGTTACTTATGTGTATTTGTATGGAGAAAGAGAGGGAAACCTTGCCATTACTGGTTTTACCTTGCTGAGTCTGGTGCATTATATTGATTGTGTGTAAAAGAAACTCCTGTGAGAGTTTGAGAGATTTTACATTCAACACATTTATTTGCAAGGTGAGTTATACATTTGTGTGGTTTTTTTTATTTTATTTTTTTTACATTATTTTAAAACTGTGTTGTTTTGATATATATTATTAAATGTAGAGATGTACATTGGAGTTTGTTTCATTGTACTTAAATGTTGTTTAAAAAAGAGTCTGTACAGTAATATGTGTATTTTTAAAGATGATTGTTGATGTTATTAATTAGGCTTGGTTTTTAAGTCTGTACAAAGGTATAGTTGAATGATGCCGCATATTTTTAGATAGTTGGTTGAAGATGCAGCACAAATGTGTAGTTTGAAAGATGTTAATATAAGGTGTAATTTATTAGGCTTCATGTTTTGTTGTCTCTACAAAGGTTTAGTTGAATGATACTGCATAGTTATAGATAGTTTGGTAAAGATGCAACACAACTGTGCTGTTATGAAAGATGTTCATATAAGGTGTTAATAATTAGGTTTCTTTTATTAGTTTGTACAAAGGTAAAGTTAAATGATGCCACATATTTTAAGATAGAATGGTGAAATAAGGTGCTGTTAACTATGCTTCTTTTTGTAGTCTGAAAAAGGTATAGTTGAATGATGTCACATCATTTTAGATACAAAGGTGAAGATGTAGAATAAAAGTGTGGTTTTAAAAATGCTCTTAAAAGGTGTTGTTAATTAGCCTTCTTTCTTAACTCTGTTGAGAGGTATAGTTTAATGATGTCGCATATTTGTAGATCCAATGGTGAAGATGTAGCTCAAAAGTAAACTACCACATATTACACTTGCAAGCATGTTGTACTTATCTACTTAACTAGACAATATGTAATGACTCATCTATGTGTTCAGATTGTATTTATACAGTTATATGTATGCTTAGTGAACTATTGAGAGGCTGCTTGACCGATTAGAGAAGTGCAAAGGTAGTGAGTATGTGATTTTAAAACTACATGACTAATAATTGACTGATTCCATATTCTGCAATCACCCAGTTAGCATCCAAGCACTCACAAAATCACTCCACCACTACCCAAACACTTATGATATCACCCAGTCACTACCTGTGCTCTCTCCCAAACAGCTAAGCACTACCTATGTAGTCATGCAATAAACCAAGCACTTATACATTCACCATGCACTCTCCTTGCAGTACTCTAATCATTCAGTCAGTACCCATGAAATGACCCAGGCACTAACACATTCACTGCTACAATCCCCTGTGCACTACCCATGCAGTCCTGCAATCACCTAGACACTACTCATTCACTCCTTCAATTCCCCAGGTAGCACCCATGCAGTCCAGTAATCACCCTGTCACTACCCATGCACTCCTCCAATCACCCAGCCAGTACTATGTACTTATTCAATCACTCCGCCAATTCCCAAGCACTTATATGCATTCTCCTTGCAGTACTCTAATCATTCAATCAGTACCCCTGTACTCATGCAATGACCCAGGCACTAACACATGCACTGCTACAAACATGTGCACTACCCATGCAGTCCTGTAATCACCTACACACTACTCATTTGTTCCTTCAATTACCCAGGTAGTACCCATGCACTCCTCCAATCACCCAGGCGGTACTATGTCCTTATCCAATCACTCCGCCAATTCCCAAGCACTGATAAAATCATCATGCAATCTCCTTGCAGTACTCTAATCATGCAGTCAGTACCCATGTACTCATGCAATGATTCAGGCACTAACCCATGCACTGCTACAATCCCCTGTGCACTACCCATGCAGTCCTCTAACCACCTAGACACTACTCATTCAGTCCTTCAATTCCCCAGGTAGTACCCATGCAGTCCAGCAATCGCCCTGTCACTCCCCATGCACTTCTCCAATCACCCAGCCAGTGCTATGTACTTATCCAATCACTCCGCCAACCCCAAGCACTTATACATTCACCATGAACTCTCCTTGCAGTACTCTAATCATTTAGTCAGTACCCCTGTACCCATGTAGTCATGCAATGACCCAGGCACCAGTACATGCACTGCTACAATTCCCTGTGCACTACCCATACAATCCTCTAACCGCCTACACACTACTCATTCGCACCTTCAATTACGCAGTTAGTACCCATGCAGTCCAGCAATCACCCTGTCACTCCCCATGCACTCCTCCAATCACCCAGCCAGTACCATGTACGTATCCAATCACTCTGCCAATTCTCAAGCACTTATAAATTCACCATGCACTCTCCTTGTAGTACTCTAGTCATCCAGTCAGTACCCATGTACTCATGCAATGACCCAGGCATTAACACATGCACTGCTACAAACCCATGTGCACTACCCATGCAGTCCTCTAACCTCCTAGACACTACTCATTCACTCCTTCAATTACCCAGGTAGTAGCCATGCAGTCCAGCAATCACCCTGCCACTACCCATGCAGTTTTCTAATTACACAGGTACTATGATACACTCTTGCAATGACCTATACATTACCTCTGTAGTGATACAATCTCCCAGTCATTACCCATACACTTATATAATCATCCAAGCAGTACCCATGCACTTTTCCAATCACCCACACAATGTCCTCGCTCTCATGCAATCACTCAGGTATTACTTCTTTTATTAACCAAGAGATGTGGTTCCGTAAGAACCGTTTTTTTTAAACAATTGAAAAAAAAATATTTTTTAAACCTTTTTTTCTTTTTTGTGTGTTTTTGATTTTTTTAAGTTAGAGAAAAATGAAAAACAACAAACGAGCTGCTGAACAAAAAGAAGAGCACATTATAAAAAAGAATGAACATTTATGTGCTTTATGGCAGCTGTTATAACATTGAGACATTGCTCTCCAATGCAGAGTTTAGTCTCACTCTTCTTGCAAATGATTGCAGCTTCAATAGGTTCGGGAACAATGTGGGGCCTTGGCGCTGGAGGAACTTGCTGGGATGACGTAGAAGGGGCATTTGTATCTTGTTCTGCCGCCTCAGCAAGCTGTCTCTTCCTCTCTTCTCTAGCCAGGTGATTCGGGTTCTGGTTTGATCCATTTCTGTTCCAGACCTCGGGGTCTAGCGGGCTTTCATCCACCCTTAGGAAAGATTGGGGGTAAATCTGACCCAATCTTCTGCCAGGGGTGGCAAAAACTGCTGAGCACATTATGGAGTAGGGGCACACACAGATGAAGGGGCAGGCTGCCCCCACCTCTGACCCTGGGGGGGCATATTGAGGGTAACCTCCCCCCCCGGTGCCAGACAGGGAGGTTGCAGAAATGCAGTGGTGCTGTTTGGAGGTTGGAGGATGGCCTGAAGCCAGGGTGGGATACCCCTACTCCTTCTGTTTTCATTTGTTTTGGAGTAGCAGGGCCTTTTGCCAAGGTGGCCTTCCCCGTTACTTTTTTTTTTTTCCGCTTTTCTCTAGTGTCTAGTGGGTGGACTTGCTTAAGAATGGCGAGCAGAGATCCACTAGGTAGAGGTACTGCTGCAAGGGAGGCAATGTACCCTTTAAAGCAGTACCTATCAGTGCTCAGGGGAGGGGGGGCAGAGTTATGCCCCCAAACATCGATCAAAGTGAAAAAGTGAAACCAGCAGGGCCAGTGGCACCTACCGGTTTCACTCTTAATGAGTGTGAAGTCTGTACTCTGCGAGCGCTAGGCATCACACCGATAGAAATAAATTCTAATTTTGAGATGCCAGGGAAGCTCTTCCCTTGCTTCCAAACATTTAAATTTTAAAAAGAAAATTATTCTGGTGCTGTTACCTAAAGTAGTTTCTTTTTCCGTGTACTTAATGAACAATTTGTATCAAGCTTACTAGGAAGGTTGTGTGCTTGATGTGAACAGTTCATGAAGAGGTTAAGGATAGTAAGAGTTTTTCTGGGATAGGTAGTATTAAGGGTAGTGAAGGTTTTTTGAGGGATAGGTAGTATTAAGGGTAGTGAAGGTTTTTTGAGTACAGGGTTGGGTAGCCTTAAGGAATTATAAGGGGTTTTTAGTGTTCAGTGAAAGTTAGTATTTTGGGGTAGTGAGAGTTTTAAAGTACGAGGAAGGTAGCATTAAGAGGTCTTAGAGTTCAGTATATTGTAGCATTAAGGGTTTTGATTAGGAACATTAAGGTGTCATTCATGTTTTGTAGGATTCAGGATGAATAGCCTTAGGGAGTACAAAGGAGGTTTTAGTGGTCAGAGAAAAGTAGCTAAGGGAACGATAGAGAGACTTTCAAGCTGCCCCTCAGTTTTCACTGAATGCTCTGCAGCACATTTCTTGTAATAGTACAAACTCTCCCTGTTTGCACCCAACGCACCTGTTTAAAGATGCCCTTTCTATAATACAGCCCCATGTCTCCATCCTCTGGTGGCTCCTCCTAGAACAGGATTTAGTAATGCAAAGTTACTACCCATAACCTTTCACACGTTTGCAGAGGTCTATTTAATTTAAGAATATCCCCAAAGATTATTTTAAAAATTACACCTATATTCGTTTTTTTATTTAACTCATGGTACAGTTTATTTAAGTAAGGCATAGAATTATTAGGTGGAGACTACAGCGCTTGTTCTGCAGAGAATCTGTTGTATGTCAATCAATCAATTAACATTGTATTCGAATATCAGAGTTATCCATAAAAGTACATCATATACAATAAGATAGTACAATGACATAGAATAAGATAAGGTAATAAATAAAAGTAATAAAACAATTAAAACAGTTACCAATTTGATTCTCCGGCAACTACATTCAAAACCGTACTCAAATGATTGCAACAGATCTAATCAGTATTCATGGAGCCACGGGCTCTGACCGCCGCTCTGAGAAAGGCACCTAAATGGATTATCACATCATCATCCATTAGTTGAAAAAGAACATTTGAAGCTTCTCTGAGATTATTAATGCATCATTTTCTCCTAAAAGGTATCAGGAAATGCCTGGGATACTTTAAATAACATCTGCAAAAAAAGTAACATTGTTTGGCCGGGATTCCCATCACAGAACCTATTGGGAAACACAATAAATATTTAATTCTGCCAGCTCTATAATGAAGCAATAGGCTCCGTTCCCAGCCACCTGTTGTCCTGGACATATATCCCGCTATCTGACCAAGCGATAAGGATTCTATATAAGTGGCAACACTTGTTTTCCATCTCTCATTGATCAGTCATTCAGCGGTGCCCAAGTCATAGAAGGCCTGCCTTTAACTGTCTTTTAGTGATAATATGCCTCTCGGGGTCAGAGAAGGTCTGTTGCAAGTTAACGGAGTGCAGACTGGATTCCACGCTGGCAAGCCATGGTATCTTATAACTATTGTCACAGCTAAAGCAGTTTGTAATAATGTCTCTAGTAAGAGTCGCCTCCTTGTTTTTCCAGACAGCCAACCATAGTAATGGTGGACGAGCTCTAATATAGTCTTCTATATACGGAATGCCCAATTCACTGTGACAAATTGGGGAAGACGAAATGGGTGCCATTTAAAACTTTCTACAGAACCTGTTTTCTTAAGTCTTAATAGTGTTACATTTGTGAATGTCCCTAACGTCAGCCCCATATATTGCAGTTGGTACACATTGATTCTGTAGATTTGTAGTAAGGCCATTATAGCACCCCCACCCATATGTTGTGGGAGACTAGAAAGTGCCAATTGCCTTAGTAAGTTTTATCCTACTGAGTGCAGCATGCAGTGCCTAAGAGCGGGTAGCAGCAAATGTTATGCCTAAATACAAAAAGTGCTGGTGCAGTTCAAAGTGCCGTTGCCTATTAAAAGGGAACATAAACAAAGTTTCTTAGTGCCACAGATCATAATATATGATTTAGTAAAATTCATCTGCCGGTCAAGTGAGCCCATAAACTCCACAAAGCCTTGAACTAAAAGTCTCAAGGCTCTTGGTGTGTATGCCATCAAGACCCCATCATCTGCATACAGAAGTGAAGGTAATGAGGAACCTTTCATTTTCGAAACATCTGATGTAATATTTTTTTTTAACAAGTGGAGATTTTTTAATATATAGGATAAATAAAAGTGGTGTGAAAATGCATCCTTGTGGGGGCGTGGCCTGGTGCCGATGGAGTGAGCAGCACTGCTTGCGAGCTCCCATCGGCCGGCCGCCATCGACAAACATCCTAACACCCTACACGGGGCACAAAGCCCCCTAGTGCATCCCCACAGTTGAGAGAGGGGCAGGGATGCCCTGGAGGTGAAGTGGACCTCCCTTGCGGCCCCGAACCGCCGGAAATTAGATGCTGTGAGCGCGGCCAAGCGCTTGACCAAGATGGCGGCGTCCAACGGGTGCTGGACGGCCCGGATCATGCGCCGACCTCCAGAGTGATTCAGCACGATCGGAGGGCCGACGGATCCCGCCTTCTACCCCCATACGGAGCGGAATGTCGGACCGGGAAGCTCCCTGGAACTACAGGTGGAGGGGACGTGAGTGGCAAACCTCAAAGATAAATGGGCGACGCGCCTGTACGACGGCGGGCGCCACGCCTGAGACCGGACAGCTGGTGCGGTGCCGCTTGGGACCTGGAGTGCTCCCCTCTCGTCCCCTGTGCGGGACATCGTGCCTGGCGCTGAGGCCCTTGCAGTGGGACTTGCGGTGGGGGGCCGGAGCACCGAGTTAACAACGGACCCCGTGTGCTAAACCGGCTGAGAGGGGCACGCGCTCTGGGCAGAGGCGCTAGAGGGCTTCCGGGGGCTCTTATCCAGGCCCTGTTGCAGGTGAGGACTGCTGCACGGGTTGGAGGCTCTTGGTGGCGGTGACCAACGGAGGCAATGACCAACGAGGGCGGGGACAGATGCCCTGCACCCGGCCCTGGAAGATTTGGATGCTGGCTCACGGCGGGTCCCACCATTCTAGGACTGCTGCGTTAGTGACTGGGGCAGCGAATTTGGGGCCAGCGACGTAACGGCCTGTGCATTCGGGAGACCTGAGAGCCCCCTGGGAGAGCACGAGATGCTGAGAGAAAGCACCTGTGGCGGCCCAAGTGGCTGGTGAGACACCGGGGCCTATTGAGGGGTGTCTGCTGGAACGGATGGACACACGAACAGCGGAGGCGGCCTGCAGCGTCTCATGAGTACGCGCAACACCAGGAGCATCACAGGACGGGAAGACGCCATGGGGATGCCCCTCAAAAAGGACAGGGAAGAGCCTGCCACGGATAGGCCCTTGGACAAGACCGAGAGGGCCTCAATACAGAAGGACCACCCTGTAGACCCCACACTGCAGGATATCTTACAAACTATTACCACATCCAGAGAACGCCTGGAAGGTAAGATTGACTCTCTGAGCCTGGACATGAGATTGCTCAGGGAAGACCACAGAAAGCTGGCGGACCGGGTCAAGGCAAATGAGGGGGGAGTTAGCTGAAACAATACCGGCGCTCTCTGTCAAGAAGCAACAAATGACTATGCTGGAAACCAAAGTGCAGGTGCTAGAGGGCAGGGCTGAAGACGCCGAAAACTGGTCACGTAGAAGCAACCTGAGAATCGTGGGCCTGCCAGAGAAAATTGAAGGCCGCATCATGACGGACAATGGCTCAGAGAAGAAGTGGCGCCAGACGGCTTATCGAATTTCTTTGCCCTGGAAAAGGCGCACTGGGTCCCCGCAAAGCCACCAATGCCGGGAGCCCCGCCACAGGTAGTGATAGCGAAACTCCTTCACTACAAGGACAGAGATCACATCCTAACCCAGGCGCGCCTCAGAGGAGACATACAAGTGCACAACTTCACGGTGCGCATATTCCCAGACTTTTCACGAGAAGTACAGCGGCAGAGGGGATCCTATCGGGATGTGAAAAAGAGGCTGCGTCAACTGAACTACAAATATGTGACGCAGTACCCAGCCACACTGAGAGTTACCACGGCCGGGGGCACGGAGTTCTTCAGAGACCCTCAGGAGGCGTCTGACTGGTTGGACCAACATGGAGGGACAAAGCAGCCGCGGGGCCCGACAGGGGGAAGGCGACGAGGAACCCGCTCCAGGAACCGGAAGACTGGGACCGAGACTCTGGCACCCTCGCAGGAGGAGGCGCAGCTTGAACGACAGTGTGTGATGCAAGTGGTGGCCCTGATCAGCAGTGGGGTGAGGAACCAGGACCTTCCTGAGTGCGGAGAGGTTGCGGCATACACCGGCTCCAAGATTGGGTCTAGCGACTCTGAGGCGCAGAGTGTGACACTTCCGATGTCACTCCGCAGACGGCGGACGACATCATCTAGTGGAAAGAAGCGGTGAACTGAGAAGCGCATAACTGACTGCCCTGGGGCGCTCCTGCCTCTTCATTAAGGTATAGGGGTAAATGAGGGGAAAACGCTGTGGGGAAGACCTCCGAGGTTACGGAGGGGGATGGCGGCTGCAGAGACTGGGAGAGCATCGATGAGTGGCCACCCCCTGGGACTGACTGATTGGACTGAAAGCAGTCACTTGTAGACATTTTACACTAGTTTGGATGTTTTTTTTTTCCTGTTTATCCTGGGGAGTTGGAATTGGGGAACATGTTTACTGTTAGCATGGGGCGGGGAACCTTGAGTTGCAGCATGCACGGCACCACCCGGATTCGAGTGCGGGGGGGAGCGCAGAGGGCTCCACTCAGCCAGGGAGGCAATCAGACCTCAGTAACACTTGATAATTGATGACAGACAACACTACAAATGTATGACCTGGAACATTAGGGGTATGCATACCATGTCAAAACGCCACAAGATCCTCTCATACATTAGGAGGCGGAGAGCCCTGATAGCAGTCCTGCAAGAAACGCACCTAACACAGAAGGAAGGGCAGGCATTACACAAGCGGTGGAGAGGGCAGCTCTTTTACACAACCTATTTGGGATATGCGCGAGGGACATTAATATGGATTCAAGCGGGAGTTCCGTTCCAACTACTAGGCTCAGTGGTAGACCCGGAGGGTCGATATGTGGCCATAAAGGGGCGACTAGAGGGTCGGGAGATTAATATGGTTAGTATCTATGCCCCTAATGTAGATCAACCTGCCTTCTTCGCAACGCTGAGCCACAGATTAGCGCCGCTCTTTGCTGGTACAGTTATAGTGGGGGGCGACTTCAATAGCGCAGATGACATACTCTTGGACAGGTCCCACCCCGCTGCAAAACTCCCAGGCAGAGCGCGCCTCACATGCATTCAATACGTGGCGGCAGAGCTGGGGACTCATAGATGCATGACGAACCCTAAACCCCCAGGGCAGGGACTACTCCTACTTCTCAGCAGTCCGTGAGGTACACGCGCGGCTAGATGCTTTCCTATGCTTAGTAGATGCTCAGTGTCATGTCACTGCTACAGAATACCTTGCACGTACCATCTTGGACCATAATCCACTGGTCATGTCCCTGAAGTGGGCACATCCACCGACGGCGATCCCTACGTGGCGACTTCGCCCAGACACTTTGGAAGACCAGGTCTTTAGGGAGGAGATTAGAGGTGAAATAGCGCCAACACGGGAACGACTGCATTGCAGAACATAGAGTGGGATGCTTTTAAGGTGGTTTTGAGGGGCCAATGTATTACGCGAGCCACGGGCGTCCGGCGCGTCATGATGCGTGAGGTAGAGGGGGCAGAGTTGGATCTCAGGGAGGTAGAACGCAGAAGGCTGGGGCACCCAGAGCTCCAACGGGCACTCTTAGATGCTAAGGAGGAAGTGGCGAAACAAACAGAGAGGCTTAGAAGCTTTGACTATAAGAAGTATTTGGAACGTACACATGCTGAGAGGGACAAGTCAGGATCGCTCCTGGCATGGCTTACAAACCTGGTGGGTAGGGGTTCCCTCGTAGTGGAAAGAGAAGATGAGTGGGGGGACAGACATTTTACGCAGGAAAAGATGAATGAGGTCTTCGCTCACTACAATGCTAAACTTTATACGAGGACATGCGTAAGTGAACCTGCCGATGTCAGAGACTACCTGGCTGACCCGCCGCTGACGATTTTGCGCCCGGAAGTGGCAGAACTGCTTGGGGCTCATATCACGCAAAGGGAGATATGAGTTGCCATTAAGTGCATGACACGCAACAAGACCCCAGGCACAGATGGCCTTAAGTCCGAATTCTATGTAACATATGTGGACAAGCTGACCCCCCGTCTGGTCACAATGTTCCAAGGGGCCCAAGAGCTCGGAGAGCTGCCTGAAAGTGCCAGAGAAGCCCTTATTGTCCCCATACCCAAACCAGGGAAGGAACCTCATGACTATACAGCTTATAGACCAGTGTCCATGTTGAACATGGACTATAAAATCCTGAGTAAACTTCTTGCGTCACGCTTACTACCACACGTGCCCCTTTTGGTTCACGCGGATCAGCCGGGGTTCATCCCGGGGCAGAACAAAGCCATAAATATCAGACGACTCTTGGCAGTGATGGACTCTGACAGGTACGACAAGCGAGATGCGGCAGTGTTCGCAGTGGATATAGAGAATGCATTTGACAGCCTGGAGTGGCAGTATTTATATGAAGTCCTGACCAAGATGGGTCTGGGGGAGGGTTTCCTGACATGGGTGCGGCTTCTATATACATCCCCTACGGCCCGCATGTGCACCGGGAGGATCATCTCGCCTAGACAGAGGGTGGAGAGAGGCACGAGGCAAGGGTGTCCCCTCTCCCTGCTCCTGTTCGCCCTAGCTATGGAACCGCTGGCATGCTGGGCCTGGGGTGGCCAGGACTACGGGGGCCTACAGACGATAATGGGGCAGCATTTTATAGCATTGTACGCGGATGACCTCTTGATACTTTTACGTAACACGGCAGGCGAATTTCATGGAGCACGCAACATGTTGGCCCACTTTGGCGCTATGTCTGGCCTTCAGGTCAACTGGCAAAATCCAGCTTATACCCTCTTGCGCTTGTTACCCCGCCGTCGCTTACTCTGGAACACTTAAGGTGGGAACCTAATTGCCTACAGTACCTAGGAGTTACAATATACCATGGAGCAGTGGAATTATTGGAAGGCAATGTGGGTAGAGCGGTGAGATCAGCGAAAATGGCGATGGACTTCTCGGGAACGCTTCTGCTATCAGTGGCCGGGAGTGTAGCAGTCCTGAAAATTGTAGCATTACCACGGCTACTATACTACTTCGGGACCCTGCCGGTGTGGATCCCACGAGCAGTGTTCAAAGAGCTGGACTCCATGATCACGTCCTTTATTTGGGGTGCGGGCAGACGGAGAGTGGAATTGTCTTCGCTGCGGTGCCCCACAGCAGAGGGGGGGACTTGCGGTGCCGGACCTCGAGAGTTACTATTTAGCTGCACAGCTATACTGGCTGATCCAGTGGTTGGCAGCGGATCATAACCCAGACACGGAACAATGCCCAACTGCACCTGATACTGCGACTCTGGTGAGAATCCTTCTGCGAGTGCATCGAAATACGTCGGAGGACACAATTGCAACTAGGGTGGTGGTGCGCTGCTGGACCAGGTACTTGAGGAAGGTAGGCGCTGCGACTCCCTATTCCCCAGACATACCGAACACGATGCTGCGCTATCTCCCGCAGGGGGAACACTGGGCAGGGCTGGAGGACTGGGTTGAGGCAGGACTGAGAGAGATGGGAGACCTATACCGAGACTCTGCGCTACTTCCTGTTGAAGACCTGCAAACTGCGTTCGACTTGCTCGGGGGACATTTCCTGAAGCATAGGGCCTTAACGTGCAGGATGCATTGGAGGAGTGGGGGTACGGAGCAGCGAGCGCTGGCGGGCTGCAGGTATGTCGCGCTGTCAGCAGGACGAATTAAGACGGTGTCCTGCATCTATAGAGCGATACGGAGGGACATGCAACAGCCGCTAGAGCGCCTGCGATTGCAATGGGAAGAGGATCTAGGTAAGCAGATACCAGAAAGAGAGTGGGATAAGATCCTGGAACGTACCCCGAAGGCATCTAGAAATGTGCAATTTAAATTGACTACTATGTACTGCATAGAGCATACCTCCCGCCGGCCCGCATCAGGAAGCATTTTGGTACGGACTTGCCCAAGATGCGGAGAAAGAGAGGCACACATACTCCATATGTTCTGGGACTGCCCACTATTGCAAACCTTTTGGCGGTATATACGGCGAATAATAGGCGACCTGGTTGACAAAGAGCTCCCGCAGACTCCAGAGCACTTTCTCTTGGGGTGGTTTTCTCACACAGCCAAAAACAAGGTGACGGGAAAGTTTCAAGCTCTTGCCTATGTCTTGGCCAAGAGGGAAATAGCCAGAAACTGGAAGGTGCAGGGAGGGCCACAGATCACCACCTGGAGGAGGGAGCTTAAGAAATGGGCGGGAGCAGAAGGCAGATTGTTGCTCCGGGAGGCTAGCTGGGGAGTAGGCAAGATGGAGAGGGCCAGAGCCTGGGAGGACCTAGTCTGTGAACTGGTGACGAATGAGAAGGACGCCATTGGAGGGGCGGGCTGTCCAGGGATACCAGAACCCGACCCAGATAATGGGCAAGAGGGACTACTAGCCTAAAATATACAAAGGGTATAGCAATATGCCGCACGTTCTCTGGGTACCTCGCACACGAAAACCCAATACCATGTACACCCCACAACCTGTTTCTCAAATGCAGCTCGAGAGGGGATAGGTTTGTTTCCGTGGGATTATTGCTGAACATATATCAGAGAGTCTTAAAGACACGTAATGCTTAATTGCTACTAGATCTGTACATCTAATGAACATATGTGATGACACTGTTTAAATGCCAATAAAATATGGTTTAAAAGCAGCAAAAAAATGCATCCTTGTCTCACCCCACGAAAGACACCTATATCTGACATAACCTCACCATCTGCAGTCAATCCGACGCTGGCCTTCATATCCCTGTGCAAATACTCAATAAAGTGCATTAATGTTTTATCCAGCCCTTGTTCAAGAAGATTTTACCACCGCTTTGAGCGATTAACGCAATCAAAAGCTGAGGTCAAATCCATAAAAGCCAAATCTAGGTGGTGATTGTTTAGCAACAATATATTTCCCAATAATGAGACATAAGTTTAGGCATTGTTCGATGGTGCTGACTCGATTTCTAATGCTATATTGGCATGGGTATAAAATAGACTGTTCTTCTGCCCATTCTCTAATTCTATTATATAATACCCTCCCAAGAATCTTTACTGTGATATCAATCACAAAAATGGGCCTATAACAGCTAGGCTGGGTGCAGTCTACCTTTTTAAAGTCTGCACTATTATTGAAGTAGTCAATGAGCTATGTAATGGGGAGTGAAACAAGCCATTAAAGACATTTTCCAATAAGGGTGCCAAAATCTCGGGACTGAACCTAATAATATCGATTGGAACTCCATCAGGGCTTGGAGCCTTACCACCTATGCTTTGCCCAATAGTATCTTCCACCTCACTCAGGGATACCTGAAACTCCCAAAAATCATACTCCTCATCCGGGTTATCTGGGGCTTCGATAGTAGTATAAAGGTTAGTAAAATGTGTCTCGCGAATATCTTTGGCTATATGGCAAGTTATCAGAGCAGCTACTTGACTCAGGCGCTTCATGTCGGATGCAGACCTCCAGAAGAGTTTCCCATTTTTGTTGCTACTCACAACGCTAAGATATTCCATTGATGTTACAGCATTTTCTGCTTCCTCCTGAAAGCAGCTTCTTATATTCCTTACGTGAAAGTGCCACTACTGAGTGATCCCTAGGGGTACCTGTAAGTGCCTAAAGCAATTGGGGATTATCCTTAAAACAGTTGTGGCTAAACCACCTGGGCTTAATGGTAGCTATGCCTGGGGGACACAATAGCTTGCTCCTGATGTTCAAACAAAGTTGGGTAAAAGCCGGGGACCACTTGACATTCAAGATCATTATCGGTTAGACAAGCCTCCACCAGATTTAAATTCTCAGTAACAATAATGCGAAAACGTAAGGCAGGCTAAAGGACTCTCCAGTCATTGCTACTTAATTGCAGATGATTTGCTCCACAATCCATTCTCAGTCTTGGCTTATAGTAGGTAAAGTAAATAAAATCTCAATGGGGTAGTGCCCCCCCCCCCAGGTAAATGGAACTACTTTTCCAAGTAGCACAAAAACCGTCAAATTAGATGATAGAAAGAAATAATCCATTGTTGAGGAACAACTTTTGCCTCTATACGTAGGTATCCAGCAATGCGCACTGCCAGCAATATCCATTACATTATATAAGTGCTGGGAGGCCAGGTAATTTATCAACTCCAACTCTCTTGTATCGGCATCATTTGCAGATTTTACAATGTTGCTACCTATGACTAAACTAGGGTGGGTAAAAGGTTAGTGTTAGTAGGAAAACTGGTGTTAAAGTCTCCAGCCAAGCATTACCCTGCCAATAGGCCTTTAGTAGCGACTTTTTCCTGAAGAAAAGACATAAATTCAAAAAGAATCGGGAATTTTGTATTCAGGACATTGTTAAAATCGTTATTGTCAAACTTAATGAAAAACAAAATCGTGCCCCTTGTGAAACTCAAGACCTGAAACGATCGCTACAGGTTGCTATGGTCTTAACACTACCTCCTGCCAGAATATTCATGAAAGTAGCCAAACCACCAGATGCCAGCCCACACCAAGAGGGTATTGGATGTGGTCTAACTGCTAGAGCTGTTTACTTTGAAGCTGGGGAACCGGTTCGAGTCTCGGTAATGGATGTTCAACATCCTGTGATTCTGGGCAAATCACTTCAGGCCATATGTATCAAACATCGAATTTGCGATTTTCAAATTGCGATTTTTAGCGAATCGCAATTTGAGAATCGCAAATCGGTATGTAAATAAAACTTTGCAAATATATACCTATTCCCTAAAATTCGCATTTTCAATTGCGAGTACCCCAATAGCGATTCCTTATTTGCGTATTCGCTAATTTTGCGAACTCGCAAATAAGGAATTGCAAATCTGCTAATCGGAAACAAAGGTGCAGCTTGATGACATCACAACCAGGAAGTGTGACTACCCATGCTGCACCTGATTTTCAGAAGCAGAGTGAGAGGCTGGGAGGAGAGTTCAGGCACCACTGCACTGCTAGTGTGAGAGAAGACCTGGCCAGCCAGGAGATGCAGACGGGGGAAATAACAAGGAAGCGAAAACACAAGTTTTCTGAAAGGGAGCTGGAGGTCTTGATACAGGAGATGGTTGTGAGCCATGAGCTGCTCTTTGGGAAGAAATCCCTGCGTGTGCCAGAGACACGCAAAAGAAGGATATGGGCTGACATAGAGGAGAAGGTAAACTCCATTGGCGTCACCCACCGCTGCGTTGAGGATTTGCGAAAACGCTGGTATGACATGCGCCAGCGCTCGAAGGAGAAGGTTGCTGCCAGGCTGGAGGAGGCTAAAAAGACCGGTGGTGGGACCTCCACTGCCACCGCTTCCACGCCACTTGAGGAAATGGTCGAGGGGACCCTACTACCGGAGAGTTTGAGGGGCGTGGCAGACCTTGACAGCTCCGACCACCCAGATCCAAGACAAGGTAAGAAGCATGCCATCACACCCCTGATACCTCCCTACCTCACCCACACACCCAGGAGAGACCCAGGCACACAACATAAAAGCAAGTCCAGTGCAGGCACACAAGCACACACAGCAATGCATTATGGGAGATGTAGTCACATGCACCTAACATTGGAGTAATGACGCCCAGCCAGGTTCAATCAGTATGTGTGCATCAGTAAAGGCAAAATACAGACAATCAGGACCGATGTAACTACAAACACTGTAATTTATTGCATGACAAATGCAAGGCAGGATACCAAATTAATGTTTGCATTTACGTCCACAGCACCAACAGAAACACAGGGACCGATAAGCGGAGGAGAGGATGAATCCCACAGCGCAGAGGGGTCAGGGCAAGTGGAGGAGGAGGGCAACCCAGTCATCCCTGCAAAACGCCCCTGGCGCATTGCAGTGCCACCATTGCCACCGCTGGAGGAGGAAACACAGGACACTGATGATGATGATGCCCACCAAGTCCAGGGACAGTCTGAGCCACAACACAGAGCTCAATCACTTCCAACTCCCATTCCAGCGATATCATCCAGGCGCAGGGCACGTCCATCCACGAGTGCACCTGCCACAGGAGAGGAGACAGCCTTCAGAGGGCTTGAAGGGCAGATGCTTGAAGTGCAGGGCCTGCAGGGAAAAAGGATTAGAGCCATTCAGAGACAAATTAGGGTGGGCTTCATGGGCCTGACGGTTGCCTTGGAGGCACTCTGTGCTGAGATAAGAGAGGACCGTGCTGCTAGGCGCAGGAAGAGGCAGCACCTCTACACACGCCTTGACTTATACACAAGGGCTGTCAACCGTCTGGCCTCAAGCACCTCAGTGCTGTCACAGCGCTGTATCAGCATGCAGCATGAGGCGGCACACTGCAGCCAGGACGGGGGCCAGGGGACTAGTCCAGGTCACATGTGCTGTGGACCAGCTGCGGGCAGCTGCCACTGCTGGAACAGGAGTCCTCAGTCTACTGGAGGAGGACGCCCAATCAAGCAGGAGCAGCATCTCTCCACCGCTCCCACAGGACAGGCGCCGTAGTGTGCGTCATGGCAGGGCTGCAGATACTACTGAAGAGGGCACTGTGCACTCAGGGTGAGGAGCTACGAGCCGTCAGCGCCGGCATTGAGGTGCCCTGACTACCAAATGGCAATGGGTGTATCAACCCATTGCACACAGACACTTGTTAAGTATTGTTTCTTCGCTCTGTGTGACCAACATGTGCAGGACATTTAGAACTACATTGTGTGCTACACAGGCTGTGTGACATAATATATCCTGAACTTAAGGAAATAAACACAGTCTTGCATAAATATATAGCATTGTGTCATCATTTCTCACCTAGAAATAGTTCTGTGTGATCTCATTTTGCCTCTGGCGCCTGGCAGCCGCACCAATAACACAGGCTGGCCTGCATCCTGGAGCTGACCCCTCCTCCCCTGATGATTCCAAATCGGTGAGCTCCACTGGGGTTCCTTTCCTGGTGGCGATGTTGTGCAGCATGGCACACGCAACCACAATCTTGCAACAGGTCTCGGGCTGTATTTTAGTGCCCCTCCACTCTTATGTAGATAGCGGAAACGGCTCTTGAGTATTCCAAAGGTCCGATCAATGGTACAGCGGGTGGCTGTGTGGGCACAGTTGTACCGCCGCTCCCCGGCGTTGGCAGGATTCAGGTACGGAGTCAGTATGTAGTCACGGACAGCATACGCACTGTCACCTGTGGGGTGAGAGGAATCAGGTTAAACACTGTCCTGCCACTACTGTACTTTACTAGTGTGTCCTTGTTTCCAATGCAATTACCTAGTAGGTAGCCCTCACCAAACTCCCCATTTGTGAGTCGACGGTGGATCCCACTGTGGCGGAAGATGAATGAGTCGTGGGTGCTGCCTGGGTATTTGTCTACGATGTCAGTGCTAATATGCTTGGCATTGCACGCCACCTGTATATTCAGGGAATGGTAGGACTTGCGATTCCTGAACACATACTCGTTCTGGGAGGGGGGTGATATAGCGACATGGGTCCCATCTATGCAGCAGATGACGTGGGGAAATTGTGCAATTTGATAGAACTCCTGCTTGGTCTGGTCTAGTTCCTGTGGTGTGCTGGGGAAGTGGATGTGGTGATGCAGCCTCTGTACCACTGCATCAAGGAACGTATGGAAAAAGCACGAAAGTGCACTCTGTGAGACCCCTCCTGCTGTGGCTATCACTCCCTGGAAGCTCCCTGATGCCAAGAGGTGCAGTGAGCACAGGACCTGTATATGGGTGGGGATGGAGTGTGTACTGTGTGTGGGGTGTTCAAGTATAGGTTTGAGTTCCTCTATTAAGTCCAGGATACTCCTCATCCAGCCTGTAGTTAATATGGATCTCCTCCTCAGTCCGCTGGAACAGGGTGATGCTCGCTCTAAAGATCCTTTCCTGGCGTCTCCTTCTCTGTGCAGAAGCACTGAGTCGCATCCTCCTGGCGTTTACACACAGCCCAGCCATTGTGGAAAAATGCTGTGGTATTGTGGGCCTCTTTAAATAGGTTGCACTTGCTTACCACCTGTTCAGACTTGGTGGTAATTGCGATTAGCAAATTTGCAATTTTCGAGTATTCGCAATTTGCGATTTTTTCATGCATTCCGTTCAGCGAATTCGCAATATGGGAAGTCCACAATTGCGATTTTCGCTATTGTAGTGTAGCAGTTTGCAAATTCGCAATAATATTCGCAGATTCCATCTGTCGCAATATTGCTAATCGCTACTTTAGCGATTTGCAATTTTGCGATCAGGATGTCTCTCGTACATAGCGGAGATCTGTTTTGCAATCGCAAACACAGTTTTTTGCGATTTGCTGTGTTTGCGATCACAAAACAGCTTCATACATATGGCCCTTCATCTTCCCATGCCTAACAAAATGAATGTGTCCATCTGAAATGCAACTGGTGCTCATGTAAATCGCTCTGATACCTTTGGGTCAAGTTTGCGCTATATTAAACTCCCTCCCAAAAAATATTGCTGGAGTGCTATGGCATTCAAACCTACCAATTTATACTTCCTATGTTGACCTGGTTTCAAGCAGCATAAGTATATCATCTGAAAGAGACACGTTAGTGATAGATTTCTTACCTTAGAATATCCCCAGGCGTCAGACTGGATCCGGAAAGTTTTGCTAGCAGTACCCCTGCGCGTCTGTAGGTGGTGTCGTGCAGCTCCGCTTCCGTCGCTGGTATCGTAAGCGCCAAGATGACGTCACGGAGACTACTTGGGCGCCACCCATGCGCGCCTACGTCAGTTCTTTCTTTTTCCGTGCCAGCAAGCGCAGATCCGGTTAGAGCACGTAGCTTAGTCACTTTTTGACTCCTTTTTGACACTTTTTGTCTCCTTTTCTCCTTGGTGCACGTAGGGATGCCTGGATTTAAGTCCTGTGGGGCCTGCCGTCACAATATGTCAGTGGCGGACCCCCACGATGTTTGCCTCTACTGCCTGGAGACCGACCACGACTCCCTGGACTGTCAGGCCATGGCCCTGAAGGCCTTGAGTGAGCGGTGCCGGAAGCTGCTGGAGGCCCGGCACTTGTCCCAGCGCTGTTCCAGGTCCAGGGACCGTTCCCGGGAGCGCTCGCGGGGCCGCAATCATCACTCCTCGGGTTCCAACTCTTCGCCCTCGGATTCGAGTAAGCGACGACATAAAAAGAAGTCGAAGAAGCGAGTTCGCTCTCCGACGTCCCCCCATCGATCCTCGGATGCGGACGAGGGGGACAGGGGTTCTGCCCCTGTGGCTCCTTTGGAGCCTGGGAGTCCCGCGGCCTACCCGCCTTACCCGGGTCCGTCGGCGACTCCCGAACAGGTGCAAGAATTTCTTGCTACCATGGACCACCTTATTAAGCCTTGGGCTCCCGCTGGTGTGCCTTTGGGCCCCGCTGTCCCGTGTCCGGATACTGTTGGGCCGCCGGCACCGCTGGCGGATCCAGCTTCTGCACCACAGGATCCTGCACCGTAGGCTTTGGCCCCGGCGCCACAAGGTCCAGCGCTGCCGGCTCCGGCCCCAGCGCCACCATCAGCTCCACCTCTGGCACCGCAGTGGGTGCCGTTTGCCCCGCCCTTGCCCTGATCCCAGGACCATTTTGTTCCTACCTGGGATCCCTATTGGGACGCGGTGCCGGCTTGGCACCGGCCGGCGCCCTTTCCAACGCCGCTTGTTCCTTCTCCGGCTCCAACTCTGCTGTTCCCCATGCAACAGAGGTGGAGGACGACTGGGAGGGGTCCGGGGACACTCTTGCCCGTCAATGTGACTACGAGCAGGACTGGGTGGACGACTTGGAGGACGCAGGCGACCTCGATGTCTCTTCTGACCCGGGGTTTTCCTCTCCCCCGCCTACCATGGAGGAGAGCGCCTCCTACATGATGGTGCTCCGTCGGGCAGCTGAGGTCCTCAACCTCGATCTTCCTACGGTGGCCCTCAAAACTAATCTCCTCACTGAGGTGCTCCAGACGGCGTCCACTTCGTCGGAGCCCCTGCTCCCCTTTAACGACGCCTTCACTGACGTCTTGTTGGGCACTTGGGCGCGGCTAGCCACAGGGGCCCCTGTGGATTAGAATGTCACCAGGCGTCATTGCCCGGTGCCTGGTGACTCCGCATTTCTGACTACTCAACCTGCGCCTGAGAGCCATGTCATCCAAGCCTCGACGTCAGAGTTCTTTTCCCACGGCTCCGCCGAATAAGGACTCTAAGAAGCTGGAGCAGTTCAGTAAGCAGTTGTTCTCTTCGGCCTGCTTGGGGCTGCGGTCAGTGAACACCGCCTGCTTATTGGGCCGCTATTTCCACGCGGTGTGGGATACAGTTGCACAGGTGTTGCCTCAGTGTCCTGAGGAGATCCACGCTGTGCTGTCCCAAGCTGTTGCTGAGGGTAAAGATGCGGCTAAGTTCGCCATTCGGTGTGGTTTGGACACCGCGGACTCACTGGGTAGGGCGATTTCTACGACGGTGGCGCTGCGTCGCCACGACTGATTGCGATCTAACGGGTTCTCACCCGATGTCCAGAGTTCGCTCATGGAAATGCCCTTTAATGGCACTCGCCTGTTTCGCGATAAGGCCGACAGTGCACTGGAGCATTTTAAGAACTCGCGAGCCACGGCCAAGTCCTTGGGTCTTTCTGCAAAGAGCCCGGCCACTCCTGGTTTTCGTTCCTTTCGTGGCCACGGCAGAGGCACCAAGACACGTTCCTTCAGCAAGCCTGTGCAGAACCAGCATCAGTGCGGCCGCAGCTTCCGCAGGGGCGGGTCTGGGAATCAGCGTGGGGGTCAGTCCACCTCCGCGCCCGCTGCTTCTACCTCCAAACCTTCCTAATCCGAGCTTTGTGGAGCACCCCACGCCGGTGGGTGGCAGGATCCGCCACCACCTCCCCCACTCCCTTTCAGTCCTCCCCTCCAGCCATGCCACCTTGGTGCCACCGCATGTCGGGGATCACTTGGTACTTCTCCAGCAGGAAGTCACGGCCCTCTTGGCCAAGGGGGCCATCGAGTGCGTTCCTGGGCCGAAAGTAGGGAGTGGTTGTTATTCCCACTACTTTATGGTCCCCAAGAAGGACAAAGGGGGCCTGCGCCCCATCTTGGATTCCGGGACATCAATCGTTCAAAATGCTGACTCTGGCTCAAGTCCTGGCTGCCCTCGACCCTGGAGACTGGATGGTAGTCTTGGACTTGCAGGACGCATATTTTCACATCCCTGTCCTGCCGACCCACCGGTATTACCTGCGGTTCACGGTAGGCCAAGAGCATTTTCAGTTTGCCGGGCTCCCCTTCGGCCTTACCAACGCCCCTCGGGTGCTCACGAAGGTGATGGCGGTGGTCACAGCTCACCTGCGCAGGTTGGGTGTTACACGCATCTCCACTTGCACTGTTTCCGCACTCACTACTTTCCCACTACAATACCCATAATGCATCTGGCTGGCTCTAGGTTGTGTACCATCCCCTTCTATGTTGTGTACCATCCCCTTCTGTAAGCTAACAAGCTGATTGGTTGAACATGTGCTTAAAACCAAGCCCCTCTTTACGTTCAGTGCTTGGCTTTCGAAGCTCTTGGGAACCTCGTTGAAACCTCGCCGCACCTGTATTTGGAATTCTTGGATTTCCGCCTACCTCGGAACTCGGACGCTCTGCTAGCAACTCTTGTCTACTCTGGCTGTTGTTCTGCCTTGCTTTGGTTGTGACCGGTGTAAGCCCTCCTGGGCATTGGGCTCTGAGAACTGCTCCCGCAACTGGGAGTCCTCTTTCTGTTTCTCAGTCTTTGGGTCCTCCAATCGTGACGCCTGCTGGGATTCATTCACTTCCTATCCTTCCCCCGCTGGGAACATAGTCGGGATCCTATTCCTTCCTCGTTGGACCAAGGGGGTTCTAAATTCTTCTTCACGAAGGGTCCGTGGAGTCAGCAGTCAGCGGAAAACGGCATACTCTGTGTGACAGCTGCGTTACCGGTACGTTGAACGCACTGAACGCTTCCTGCATAAAGCGAGTAATTGTGACTCCGTTCACCTCTTGTTCAGTTGTGATTTTCTCCGCCCCATTTTCCAAGGCTGTTGTTGGTAAAGACTTAGTCTGCAGTCATTGACCGTGGATAACGGTGTGAACTTTATTTTGGTTTTTGCTTTCTACAAAAAACTTTATTGACAATTCCAACCAGCCATACAAAAAACTTTATTGACAATTCCAACCGGCCATACGACTCTCCCCTGCATGGGCTTCTCATTGGACGAACTGTTCTAGAGTTGGCCTCCTCTCATTGTTAGCTACCACACGAAAGAAGGTACACAACCTCTTAGCCTCATACTCTTCTGTCTGCTTATAGGGGGGAGGGAACATAGAGTGCTTCTGCTTAGTACCTTCTCTATACTAATTTGTCCTTCTCTCCTTTCCCTTTGTCTCCCTGTTATTTGTTTTGAAACCGCTGCAGTGCTTCTTACGTGTACCTGGCCTATACCCAACAAGACCTAACCACCACTGCCCTACTACCCAGAGCTCCCTGTATGTTCCCAGCTCTTCCCAGAGGTGTCATTTATTGCTCAGTTGTAACAATATCACTGAGGGTAGAGATACCTTAGGGCAGAGGGGGTAACCCTATTCTTCGCTCCCGTGGATGCTGGCTATCGTCCTCGACTTCAACCAAGTAAGTCTAGTAGGAAGAGTGACAGAAAGCCAAGCCCACGATTTACACGTCCCCCGAGCGAAGATGGACACTACACAGGCCAGTGCAAATCCTGAATTCACTATGCACGAATTTACCTCCACGGTAGTCACTCTTCAGACAGAACTCAGTTGGTTACGGTCAGAGAATCATAGATTAGCCACAGAGTTGGAGCTGTGTAAGAACCCAGGGAGAAGGGGGGCTAGCGTAGAGGAAGTTGTTACCAAACCAAAAAAGACTTATATCCGACCTGCTACCTTCACTGGTCCTTTGCATACCCCAGGTATTACGGAACCTCCATGTAGAGAAAGAGAAAATGCACCTGTTAATGTTACTGTGCTTACACCATCACCTACCCCCTTAGCTATGCCTGAGAGGTTTAGTGGAGACAGTAGCAAGTATGGGGTATTCATAAATCAATGCCACCTCCAGTTTCTTTGTCGAGCCTCTTCCTTCCCTAATGACGAATCCAAAGTGGCTTTTATTATCTCCTATTTATCGGGTAATGCCGCACAATGGGCAGTGCCCCTGGTAGAAAATAACGACCCCATCCTCTACAACCTAAACCTTTTCACAGAGAAAATGAAAAATCTTTTCGCTCGGCACTCATACATGCAAGCTAGTGATAATGAATTACTTGGATTAAAACAGGGTTCTAAAGACCTATTGACTTACATCACTACTTTCAACAGATTAGTTAGTGAAACACATTGGCCTGAGGAGAAGAGAACTTCCTTGTTTTATAGAGGTCTTAAGGACGAACTTAAGGATATCCTTTCCCAAATTGTGGATCCCCCTGAGGACTGTTCCTCATTCATTGATCTAGTAGTGAAATTGGATCACCGCTTAAGCGAGAGAAGAGGTGAAAAATTTAAACCAGAGGCACCTCGCATTTTGTTAGGGAAGACCGAGAAGAAAGATCTAGGTGAGCCAATGCAAATAGGAAGCATAAGAGGTCCGTTATCTAGTGCTGAGAAAGATAAGAGAAGAAAGCTTAATTTATGTTTATATTGCGGAAAAGGAGGTCACTATGCGAGGGAATGTCCTATAAAACCAAAAAGTCCGATGAAACCTCCACCTGTTCTCAGTGGGAATGCTACTACCTCGGAAAACTGACGGACTTGAGGGATTCAGAGGTCGACCCTTCAAGTCTTTCGGTAGTGCAGACCTCTCATGTATTGGCAAATTCAGTTCCCCTGGTACCCAAGCATTTCAACTTAATGGTAGTGTTAATACTTCCTTCTCAATATAAACAAAACATGCCTGTACTTCTTGACTGTGGAGCTACAGGAAACTTTTTTGACATCAAACTGGCCAAGTCTCTAGGGATAGAATTCGTGCCCAAGACTCACCCTGAGAAAATAAGCGCAGTGGGTGGGACTGCTTTGTCTTCTGGACTACTAGCCTTTCAAACACCGGAGATGACTATGGTCTGTGACAATGGACACTCAGAAACCATCCAGTTTGATTTAATTGATACACCCAACTTTGGGGCAATTCTAGGGGTACCTTGGCTACAAGTCCATAATCCTCAGATAGACTGGATAGCCCGTACGGTTACACTTCGGTCTCATTATTGCCTATTGCACTGTTATCCAGAGTCTCCCACATGGCACACATCGTTATGTTGCGCTATGGATTCTTCTGGGACCATGGACTTGCCTGCGGAATATACATCATTTAAGGATGTCTTTGATGATGTTAAAGCCGTTGCGTTGCCCCCTCATAGGGCTTATGATTGCCGTATTGATTTGCTTCCAGGGGCTATCTTGCCAGTGAGCAGAATATACGCTCTCACAGAGTCGGAAAACAAATACCTATATGACTATTTGCAGGATATGCTGAAGAAGGGCTTTATCCGGCATTCTACCTCACCAGTCTCCTCTCCCCTTTTTTTTATTCCCAAGCGGGAAGGGGGATTAAGAGCATGTCTGGATTATAGAGCCCTCAATAAAGTCACAGTGAAAAACAAATACCCTCTGCCGCTCATTTCCACTCTTCTTGACCAGGTTCGGAATGCTAAAATCTTCACCAAGTTAGATCTAAGGGGTGCCTATCACTTAATTCGCGTTAGGCAAGGAGATGAATGGAAAACGGCTTTTCGCACAAAGTTTGGACTTTTTGAATATTGCGTAATGCCTTTTGGCTTATGCAATGCTCCTTCTGCTTTTCAGTTTTTTATTAATGACATTTTGCGAGAATACTTAGACGTCTTTGTGATTGTCTATATTGATGACATCCTGGTGTTCTCGCAAACCACAGAAGAACATACACAACACGTACGCCTGATCTTGCAAAAGTTACAAGAAAACCATCTCTTTGCCAAACTCGACAAATGTCTGTTTCATACCACCAAGGTGGATTTTCTGGGATTTGTTATCTCACCTGAAGGCATTCATATGAATTCGTCTAAGGTGGATGCCATAATCAACTGGTCCAGTCCTAGTTCAGTGAAAGAGATCCAGTCGTTTTTAGGATTCGCCAATTTTTATAGGCGATTTATTGAACATTTCTCAGCTCTCATTGCCCCCATCACCAGGCTTCTTAAGAAAGGAGTAATATTTCAGTGGGATGACAAGGCTGAACAAGCATTTCAAGCTCTCAAGCTAAAGTTCATGACAGCCCCAGTTATCAGACATCCTGACACTGCACAACCATTCTATTTGGAAGCGGACGCTTCCCAATATGCGGTGGGGGGAGTTCTTTCACAGAGACACCCTCAACATGGCACATTGCATCCAGTGGCGTATTTCTCCAAGACTCTCTCTAAAGCTGAACAAAATTACACCATAGGGGAGAGAGAGTTATTAGCTATAAAACTGGCTTTTCAAGAATGGAGACGAGGAGCCTAGCGCGCAACCAAGATGGCCGCGTAGGTGCGAGGCTCCCGAGGACCTCCGCGACCTCCTGAATTAATCCTGGCGATATCCTGTCCTTGTTGAGGGGACTGTGTCGGTGAACCCGAGCTGAGGCGCCACCCGTTTTTTGGGCTCGAATCGGACCCCGAACACCGGTGGGAGCATCGATTGAAGGTTGCGGCCTTCTCCTCGCCGGCCCCCCGGATTGGAGTAGTGGGGCGATCCGGGGACGAAGTGAATAACAGCGGCGAGCGGGGCTGGGCGACTCGCGTACCCCGCACTTTCACTTTCGCTTTTGCGCCCTCCTTGCCTCAGGCGGGGTCGGGCTGCGGAGCGGGGTGCGGTGGTGTTGCCTTGTCCAGGTGCCCGGCTGACCCGCCGGCGGTGGGTCGACCCGCGGCCCGGTGGTCGCCCCCGCCCCCCCCCCCCTGACACCCGTGATTTGGTGTGGCGGCCCGTTTGGAGATCTTGGCACGACGGTGGAAGGGCCAGCATGTCCACCAAACAAGATGGCGACCGGGCGAAGATGAAGACAACCCGCCGTGGCACGGCGCACCAGGCCAATAGTATGGATCGCTATACGCTCCAGAAGGGTTCTCCGGAGACATCGCGATCATCCCTGGTGGGCCCGACGGAGGCGCCTGCCCAACCGGTGGATCTGACCCTCCGGGACGTCATGGGCGCCATCGCAGAGATGAAGGCCTCAGTGGACCAGCGTTTCGATACCTTGGCGCAAAAAATTGACTCGGTCCTGGTGGATGTGGGCCTTGTGAGGGCAGACTTGTCAAAAACGAACGACCGAGTTGACTCCCTGGCCCACACCACAACGAGCCTCACTACGGACGTGGTGGCCCTCCAGAGGGAGGTGCGCCGGCTAGGTCAGGCGAGCGCCCTGATGGACCGGCGACTGGAGGATTCCGAGGGTCGGGCCCGGAGGAACAATGTTCGCATTATTGGTGTGCCGGAGGGCCGAGAGGCGGAGGCGGCAGATCTCTTCGTGGAAGAACTGATCCTGACCCATCTCCAGCCCCGGGGGCTGAGTAAGCTTTTTGCGGTGGAGCGTGCCCACCGGGTCCCTGGGGGCCGCCCTAAGACCGGTGCACCGCCGCGGCCTATTATTGCCCGGATTTTTAATTTCCGGGACAGAGACGCCATCCTCCAGACCTCCAGGCAACAGGGACCGGTCAGGCTGGACAACATGGATGTACACTTCTACCCAGACTTTACTCCGGCGGTCCAGAAGCAGCGACAGAGCTTTCTTGGTATTAAACGTCGCCTAAGGGACCTAAACCTCAAGTACTCCATGCTCTTTCCGGCTAAGCTGAGGGTGGAGGTGGATGGCCGTACGCACTTCTTTGACCGGCCCGAGGTGGCTGGGGACTGGTTAGATACTTTGCCTGGAGGTCGGGGTGGGGGGGGCGCGGCTGGCGGGGAGGGCCCGCCGGATCAGAATTGAGGGGTGACTGTATAGGCCTTGCTCTGGATATTGTTCCTTTACCATATATTGCTTTCGTATGTTCCCCTCCCAGGGAGGTCGGGTGGGGTCTGCTGGGGGCTTCCCTCCTCCTCGGGGGGACTAGTTAGTACTTAGCTATGGGGCGACAGGCACACTGCACTTTGGGGGGGCTGTCTGGGCTCATGCAGGGGTGCAGGGAGGGGGGAGTTCTGTTGGGACCGGGGGGTGGGGGGGGTGTGTTGTTTGTTAGCACCGCAAGGCAAACCCGCAACTGTTTTGTTGTTTTTAAGATGCTCGGTGGGGGGCGACCGATTGTTTTGACGTATGATGGGGGGTAGGGATTTGATTGTGTTGTCATGGAATGTTAACGGCCTGGGGGATAGGATTAAGCGTGGTGTGGTCCTGCAGTATTTAAAACGTATTTCTCCAGATGTTGTCTTCCTGCAGGAGACACACCTTATAGGTAACACCTTTCATGCAATGAATCGGCGGGGATATCGTTTGGCGGCCCACTCCGGCTTCACTTCGGGCTCGCGGGGGGTGGGTATTCTGGTCAAGAACTCGCTCCCGTTGGAGATTGACGAGGTGCGCCACGATGAGAGGGGACGTTACACTGTTCTTGTGGGACGAATGGAGGGTAGAGTGTTTATCTTTATATCAGTGTACGTCCCGCCTGGGTTACAAGCCACTACATTTGCGGACCTGGGGCGCCTCCTTCTGGACCTTCCGGGTGGCCTGTTGGTGGTTGGAGGGGACTTTAACGCGGTTGCCTCTGGGTCTATGGATCGCCATCCCCCTAGGGACCTCCCCCGGGCACAGGCGTGGCTGCCCGGCCTTTTAGACACGCTGGGCCTGGTGGATTGCTGGCGCTTAAAGCATCCCGTATTGCAACAGTACACCTTCCACTCGGGGGCCCATGGTAGCCTCTCGCGGCTTGATTACATCCTTGTCCCGGCGGCCCAGGCAGGGAGGGTGGGGGAGGTGCGCCATTTGGCACGGGGTATCTCAGACCACTCCCCATTGTTGTTGCATTTCGATGTCTTCCCGAGGGGGGATGGCAGAATGGCCCCGATCAATGCATGGTATTTGCGCGACCCCACCATTCGTGCCGACTTGATCAAATCCTTACAGCGCTATTTCGATGAGAATGTGGGGTCGGTCCCGTCTGCCATCTCCCTGTGGGAGGCTTTCAAGGTGGTTCTTAGAGGGGAGGCCCTCTCCTTTATTTCCAATGCCCGGCGGCGCGAGCGGGAGGAGGTGACCCGGGTTGAGGCCGAGATTGCAGAACTAGAGGGTGACCTGGGGAGCGGGGTAACAGACGCCAAGTTGCATGTTTTGCACTTAAAGCAGGCGGCCTATCGGGCCCTCGTCACGGAGGCGGCCAGGGGCCTCAGTAGAGAGCAGCAGGGGCGATTGTATGATGTGGGTGACAAGGCTGGCAAATTGATTGCGTGGTTGGACAAGAGGGAAAGAGCGAGCCGCGTGGTGCCTTTGATTGAGAGCGTGGATGGTGTGTGCGTCACTGAGCCGGAAGCCATTGTCTCCTGCTTCGCGGATTATTTCCGCGAAGTCTACTCCCCGGTTTCTCCCTGCTCGGAGGAAGATTCCCATGCCTTGCTTCGGGACATCGCACTGCCCTCCCTTACGATGGAGGACAGGGATTCGCTGGATGCCCCGCCCACCTCGGACGAAATTGCCTCGGCTATTCGCTCGGTTGCATCCGGCAAGGCCATGGGCCCCAATGGTATTCCCATTGAGCTATACAAGCTACGCCCGGATGTGTTGGCGCCCCACCTGCGCGCGATGTTCCTTGCGGCCCACTCGCAGGGCTCCCTCCCGCCGGACCAGCGTCTGGCTACAATTGTGGTGATCCATAAGGAGGGGAAGCCCCGTGAGCGGGTCACATCCTATAGGCCGATTTCGCTTCTGAACGCGGAGCCCAAAATCCTCGCCAAGGTGTTGGCCAACCGGTTGGTTGGCGTGGTGGGCGATTTGGTCCACCAAGACCAATCGGGCTTTATACCACACCGCAACACGGCGCTTAATCTGCGGCGCTTACACGGGGTGCTCGCGCGTGTCCCATTTGTGCGGGAGCCGGCCATCTTGGCGTCCTTGGACGCCACCATGGCGTTTGATACGCTCGAATGGCCATATATTTGGGCGATGCTGGCGAAGTTTGGGTTCGGCCCGGGTTTCGTCAGCTGGGTCAAATTGCTATATTCGGGCCCGTTGGCGCAGGTGGTGGTGAATGGGCGAGTGTCTGCCCCATTCGCGCTGGGGCGGGGCACGCGACAGGGTTGTCCCCTGTCGCCTCTCCTGTTCGCCCTGGCCATGGAGCCCCTGGCGGAGTGGTTGCGGTGGCACCCTTCTATCCGTGGTCTCCGCTGGACCCCCGAGCATGAGGACCGCGTGTCCCTCTATGCTGACGATATCCTTTTGTATCTCGCCTCCCCGCGCAAGTCACTGATCGTCCTGGTTGATGTTTTGCGCTCCTTCGGTCGCAACTCAGGCCTGGTCATCAACTGGGCGAAATCCTGTGTCTATGTGCTTTCCGGGGAGGCCCCGGTCTTGCCACGGGACTGTCCGATCCAGATTGCCTCCCAGGGTTTCCGGTACCTGGGTATATATATCACTCTTGACCCGGAGGCCCGCTATGAGCGGAACTTGCTGCCCCCCCTCCAGCGTCTGAGGGAGGACGTGGTGCGCTGGCGGCGTCTGCCGCTCTCGCCGCTCGGCCGAGCGGCCTTATTTAAAATGATGTCCCTGCCGCGCTTCCTCTACGCCCTCCAGAATACCGTGGACCTGGTCCCGGCACGCTACTTTCGCGAGGTGGAGGGCCTCCAGCGGCGCCTGTTCTGGGACGGGAGGCCGCGTATTGCTCTGGCTAAATTGACGCTCCCGTGGTACGATGGGGGGGTCGCCCTCCCGGACATT
This sequence comes from Triturus cristatus, assembly GCF_964204655.1. Lineage (NCBI taxonomy): Eukaryota > Metazoa > Chordata > Amphibia > Caudata > Salamandridae > Triturus > Triturus cristatus. The sequence goes on along the minus strand of NC_140594.1, from coordinate 643,735,685 downwards.
AAACGGTATTACTGGGCCTCCCAACTAGCTGCAATTAATCATGGCCTTTATGGGCCCGCCTTGAACCCGGCATTTGAGATGGATAAAATGCTCCTACCCGGTGGCGATTACAATCGCGCGCTCTACTCTGGCGCGCCCGACTCCCGTTTGACGGGACCGACGCGTGTTATGGTGCGTGTCTGGCACGCGGCTAATGCAGCTATGGGGTGGAAGGACCGTTTGACCCGGGCGTCACCGCTGTATGCGTCTGAGAGGTTGGGCTCCCTATGGACGTCGAAGGGCTTCGAGAAGTGGGACACGATCGGAATCAGCACGGTGGGAGATCTCTGGACGAGGGGGGGATTCAAAACTTTTGAGACGCTGCAGGCGGAGTTTCAGCTGCAGGGCAGTGAGTACTTTCGGTACCTACAGGTCCGCCATGCGCTGGGCTCCGTCTTCCCGGATGTTGCATCCATTCCGGAGTCTTCCCCCCTGGAGGACAGAGTGCTAGATGGCCATGTCCCGGACAGCACGATCTCCCTCATATACAAAAAATTGATTAACGATAGATCGTGTCTGCTGACTAGTCTCCGCGAGGCTTGGGTTGCCGACGGGCTGGAGCTGGACGACGAGGATTGGATCTCCGCGGTGGCCTCTCCGAAAGAGGTGGCCATCCCGGCTCGCCTTCGTTTCGTCCAGCTCAAGATCCTTCACCGGGTCTACGTGACGGGGCCAAGGCTTTTACGTATGGGTTTTGCCGGTGATGGAATGTGTAAGCGTGGCTGTGGTGCGTTGGCGACTTTCATGCATATACTGTGGGAGTGCCCGAAGGTGGAGCGATTCTGGCGTGGTGTGCATGAGGTTCTACGAATGGTTACGCGTGTCGCGCTGCTGCCTGAAGCGAGGAGATGCTTGCTGAATGTCTGGGAACCAAATGACTACTCGGTCCCGCAGGCGCGGTGGGTGACTCTGGGATACATGGTAGCCAAGCGTGATATTGCCCAATTGTGGGGATCCCAGAGGCCCCCTACGGTGTCAGCCTGGAAAGAGCATATGGATTGGTGTATGTTTCGTGAAAAGGTGGTGTATGTGGCGAGGGGTAAGCCTGGGGCGTGGATGAAACTCTGGGGCCCCTGGAACGCCTACCGCGGGGGTATTTGTGAGCCGCCGCTGCTGCCGGCGGCCTCGCCGGCTCCGTCTCCCTAGATGGCGCCCCTCCCTTGGCCGCGGGCGCGCGGTCCCCCAGTCCCTGATCTACTCCCGTCCCCCTCTTCAGAATTTTGCTGCTGGTTTGGATCCCCCACTTATGGAGCACGTGTTGTCACTTTGGATCGAGGGTTGCCTTGCGGTTGTGGTTTGTTTACGTTGTTTTGCGTTAAGAAAATGGAACCGTACTGTGGGCATGGAGCTGTGAGGCCTGCACCATTGATCACTCCTGTCTTCCTACTGTGCGCCGCTGAGAAAGCTTTTTGCTGTATGTATGTAATGTGCTTTTGATGCTCTAGCGGCCGGCCGTGTGGTTGTAGGCCCATACCTGTAACTTCTATAAACTGCAATAAACGGTTTCAAAAAAAAAAAAAAAAAAAAAAAAAGAATGGAGACATTATCTTTTAGGATCCCCACATGTCATTACCATATACTCAGATCATCGAAATTTACAGTTTTTTAAATCCGCCAAAGCCCTAACTCCTAGGCAGATGAGGTGGGTGTCCTTTTTCAGTGAATACGACTTTGTTATCCATTTCCAACCTGGTTCAAAGCACGGTAAAGCTGATGCCCTATCACGAATAGGGAAAGAAAATAAAAACATTGAAGAAAGTCCCCCTCTAATCATACCAGAACATAAGATTGGGGCCCTAGAAGATGCAGAACAGGAAGAATTCTTTATGACCCGACTCGCCTCTGAATATTCCAACCTGAATAAGGAAGAATGGTTGCGTAATCCCCTTAATACCATTGACAAGGGGCTGTTTTTTCACAAGGGACGTTTATTTGTTCCTTCTCAAGAACTCAAAAGATTACTTTTGGACTGGTGTCATTCGTCTCCTTTGGCGGGTCATCCTGGAGGGGATAAGACTATCCACTCTTGTCAACGCTGGTTCTGGTGGAAGGGAATGACACAAGACATACTAGAGTATGTAAAGGCTTGCCCCACATGTGCAAGACAAAAGGCCCTTCATTGCGCTCCAGCGGGATTGTTACAACCCTTGCCTATCCCACATTCTCCCTGGTCATCCATTAGCATGGATTTCATTACTGACTTACCTTTGTGTCAAGGATATCAGACCATCTTTGTTGTAGTGGATATGTTATCCAAGATGGCCCATTTCGTTCCTCTTAAGAAGATACCCTCGGCAAAAGAGCTCATTCACATCTTCATACAACAGATTGTGAGATTACATGGTTTACCTTCTATCATAGTTTCAGACAGAGGCCCCCAGTTCATTTCCCGGTTTTGGCAGGGCTTGTGTAGCACTCTACAAATAGATCACCGGCTGTCCTCAGCATACCACCCCCAAACAGATGGACAGACAGAAAGGACAAACCAAACCCTAGAACAGTATTTAAGGTGTCTGCTAGGAACAGTTACCAGTGATTGGGTACAAGCTTTACCCCTAGCAGAGTTTGCTTACAACAACACGTGTCACGCAGCCACTCAGGTTTCCCCTTTCTATTTTGTGACAGGTCACCATCCTCTTTGTTTACCTATACACCTCCCGCCCTCATTGACAGACATTCCTGCTGTAGATGCACATCATGCACAGTTATTGTCCATTTGGGACACAGCTAAATAACGACTACAAGAAGCCAAACATCATATGAAAGAGCAAGCTGACAAACATAGACGACCTGCCCCCAGTTATGTCGTGGGGGAGCAAGTATGGTTGGCTACAAAAAATCTTAGATTAGCTGGGCCAAGAAAACTTCAACCACGATACGTAGGGCCTTTCACTGTCTCCCGTATCATCAACCCTGTAGCCCTCAAACTTGATTTGCCCCCTGAATTCCAAATCCACCCAGTGTTTCATGTTTCGTTACTAAAGAAATACGAACCCCCTTCTTGTCCGGAACCCCCTCCTCCCCCCATTTCGGTGGAAGGACAATTGGAGTATGAAGTTAAACGAATACTCGATTCCCGAAGGAAAAGAGGTAGGCTCCAGTACTTGGTAGACTGGGTGGGATATGCACCAGAAGATAGGTCATGGGAACCTGCTGAACATATTCATGCCCCTCGTCTCGTTAGACGCTTTCATACTTTATTTCCGGACAAACCTCGACCTGTGAATAGGCCTTTGGGGGGGAGAACTGTTACACGCGTCTCCACTTGCACTGTTTCCGCACTCACTACTTTCCCACTACAATACCCATAATGCATCTGGCTGGCTCTAGGTTGTGTACCATCCCCTTCTATGTTGTGTACCATCCCCTTCTGTAAGCTAACAAGCTGATTGGTTGAACATGTGCTTAAAACCAATCCCCTCTTTACGTTCAGTGCTTGGCTTTCGAAGCTCTTGGGAACCTCGTTGAAACCTCGCCGCACCTGTATTTGGAATTCTTGGATTTCCGCCTACCTCGGAACTCGGACGCTCTGCTAGCAACTCTTGTCTACTCTGGCTGTTGTTCTGCCTTGCTTTGGTTGTGACCGGTGTAAGCCCTCCTGGGCATTGGGCTCTGAGAACTGCTCCCGCAACTGGGAGTCCTCTTTCTGTTTCTCAGTCTTTGGGTCCTCCAATCGTGACGCCTGCTGGGATTCATTCACTTCCTATCCTTCCCCCGCTGGGAACATAGTCGGGATCCTATTCCTTCCTCGTTGGACCAAGGGGGTTCTAAATTCTTCTTCACGAAGGGTCCGTGGAGTCAGCAGTCAGCGGAAAACGGCATACTCTGTGTGACAGCTGCGTTACCGGTACGTTGAACGCACTGAACGCTTCCTGCATAAAGCGAGTAATTGTGACTCCGTTCACCTCTTGTTCAGTTGTGATTTTCTCCGCCCCATTTTCCAAGGCTGTTGTTGGTAAAGACTTAGTCTGCAGTCATTGACCGTGGATAACGGTGTGAACTTTATTTTGGTTTTTGCTTTCTACAAAAAACTTTATTGACAATTCCAACCAGCCATACAAAAAACTTTATTGACAATTCCAACCGGCCATACGACTCTCCCCTGCATGGGCTTCTCATTGGACGAACTGTTCTAGAGTTGGCCTCCTCTCATTGTTAGCTACCACACGAAAGAAGGTACACAACCTCTTAGCCTCATACTCTTCTGTCTGCTTATAGGGGGGAGGGAACATAGAGTGCTTCTGCTTAGTACCTTCTCTATACTAATTTGTCCTTCTCTCCTTTCCCTTTGTCTCCCTGTTATTTGTTTTGAAACCGCTGCAGTGCTTCTTACGTGTACCTGGCCTATACCCATCAAGACCTAACCACCACTGCCCTACTACCCAGAGCTCCCTGTATGTTCCCAGCTCTTCCCAGAGGTGTCATTTATTGCTCAGTTGTAACAATATCACTGAGGGTAGAGATACCTTAGGGCAGAGGAGTAACCCTATTCTTCGCTCCCGTGGATGCTGGCTATCGTCCTCGACTTCAACCAAGTAAGTCTAGTAGGAAGAGTGACATTGGGGGTGTCAGTCATCCCTTACCTTCGACGACTGGTTGTTGAAGACAGGTAGTCGTCAACCACCTTCAGACTACGGCCGACCTCCTGCATTTGCTGGGGTTCTCCATCAACGTTCCAAAGTCGCACCTGAGTCCCTCTCCGAAGCTCCCCTTCATCGGAGCGGTTCTGGATTCGACGCTGTTTCGGGTTTATTCTCCCGAGCAGCGAGTCCAGTATATTCAGGCTATGATTCCGATCTTTCAGCCTCTGTCCCTGGTTTCGGTCAGGATGACCCTCCAGCTTCTAGGCCTGATGGCCTCCTGCATTCTGCTGGTGACACATGCCAGATGGTATATGCGGGCTCTGCAGTGGGACCTGAAGTTCCAGTGGGCGCAGCATCAGGGCAACCTGTCCGATCATGTCCAGATCTCGGAGGGAACTGCATGGCAATTGCAGTGGTGGCTCACGAATCGTGATTGGATCAATGGCAGATCCCTCTCCCTTCCCCAACCGGAGCACACAGTGGTGACGGATGCGTCCCTCCTGGGATGGGGAGGCCACTTGGGAGAGGCGGAGATCAGAGGCCTCTGGTCTCCGGCGGAGTCCCGGCTCCATATCAATCTGTTGGAGCTTCGGGCGATCCGACTTGCACTGAAGGCATTCCTTCCCTCTGTCCGGGGAAGTGTGGTGCAGGTGTTCACGGACAACACCACCACCATGTGGTATTGCAACAAACAGGGCGGGGTGGGGTCCTGGACCCTATGTCAGCAGGCTCTGCACCTCTGGACATGGCTGGAACATCAGGGCATCACCTTGGTGGTTCAACACCTGGCAGGTTCTCTCAACGCCAGGGCAGACGAACTCAACCCCCGGTGCTTGATGGATCACAAATGGCGTCATCACTCGGAACTGGTGCAAGGTCTCTTTCTGCAGTGGGGAGAGCCTTGGTTAGATCTATTCGCCACCGAAGAGAACGCACAATGTCTTCAGTTCTGCACGTTGGAATTTCCAAGGCAGCACTTGCTAGGCTACGCTTTTCGTCGCGAGTGAAGTTGCGGTCTATTGTACGCCATTCCGCCTATACCACTTCCGCCCAGAGTGCTGAAGAAGATTCGGCGCGACTGGGTCCAAGTCATCCTTGTGACTCCGGATTGGGCACGAAGATACTGGTATCCCGAGCTACTCAGCATGGCGACCGATCCCCTGATCCGACAGCCTCTTCGGGAGGATCTTCTGTCACAGCAGCAGGGGACGGTCCTCCACCCGAACCTGTTCCGCCTCCACCTCCATGCGTGGAGATTGAGCGGCGACAGTTGACAGCTTTCGATCTTCCTCCCGAAGTCTGTGATGTCATTCTGGCAGCCAGGCGTCCCTCCACTAAGACAGTATACGCCTGTAGGTGGAACAAGTTTGTGGCATGGTGCACAGCTAAGGGTGTGGATCCCCTTTCTGCCCCTCTTTCTGAAGTCCTTCTGTTCCTTCTTTCTTTGGCCCAGCAGGGCTCTGCTCTGGGCACTACCAAAGGTTATCTTTCAGCCCTCTCTATGCCTTTTTACGGCTTCCAGAACAGCCTTCTCTTTTTAAATCCCCGGTTGCTAACAGTTTCCTAAAAGGCATTACGCACACATTTCTTCCCGTACCATTCATAATGCCTCAATGGGACTTAAACCTTGTCTTGACATATCTGATATGCGCTCCCTTCGAGCCCCTTCATACCTGTCCTTTGCGTCTTCTCACTCTCAAGACGACTTTCTTGGTAGTTATCACCTCTGCCAGAAGAGTGAGTGAGCTCCAGGCTCTTTCTTCCAAACCTCCTTTCCTTTCTGTTCATCCGGAAGAGGTGGTTTTAAGGACCCGTCCTTCTTTTTTGCCAAAGGTTGTCACGCCCTTCCACATCAGGCAGACCATCACTTTGCCCACCTTCTTTCGGCCTCCGCATCCTTCTAAAGAGGAAGAGAGGCTCCACCGTCTGGACCTAAAACGTGTGCTGTTGTTCTGCCTCCAGCGCACACGACAGTTCCGGACGGATGACCAACTGTTTGTTGGCAACGTGGGCGCCAAAAGAGGTCAGGCTGTGCTCAAGCGGACCATCTCTCGGTCGTTCTCTGCATCAAGGCCTGTTACTCGTTGGCTAAGAAGGAGCCTCCTGTGGGGCTTCGTGCCCATTCTACCAGGGCAACGGCAGCCACTGTTGCCTTGGGACGCGGCGTTCCCTTGCAGGACATTTGTCAGGCAGCTATATGGGCCTCGCTGCACACGTTTACCAAGCATTACTGACTTGACAGTCAGGTCTGGAGAGACGGCTTCTTTGGCTGTTCTGTTCTGCGTGACTTTCTGGTGTAATCTTGTTCGCAGACCCACCACCGGGGTTGATGTTGCTGGGGTAACTATTCTAAGGTAAGGAACCTATCACTAACGTGTCTCTCTCAGATGCACAAATTACTACTTGTGTAACGATATATCTGTAAGAAATATTAGTTAGTGATAGATTCTTTACCGCCCCACCCATCCTCCCCGTTCTGCAAACTGATTTCTAGGGTTATGGTCATCCCCCTTTTTAGGGCCCTAGTTTCATTTTTTTTTTTTTTTTTTGGTAAATATTTTTATTTGCATTTTAACACTCAAAAAGCAGTACAATCAACAACTATCCCTTGCCTGGGCATGTCAATATACAACTCCCATCACATAAATGTCCCATTTATGAGTCCGCAGTATATGGTGTAAAGCGTTGCCCCCCCAGCAACCTTGCAGGATAATCCTTAGATGGATTAGGGCCCTAGTTTCATGGCGCCAATGGTCGGTTTCTTGCATGGCTCTGCATTCCTGGCGCGGAAAGTCGTGTACAGAACTGACATCAGCAAGCATGGGTGGCACCTAAGTAGTCTCCGTGACGTCATCTCCACGCTTACGACGCCACCTACTGACGCGCAGGGGTACTGCTGGCAAAACGTTACGGATCCAGTCTGACGCCTGGGGATATTCTAAGGTAAGGAATCTCTCAGTAACTAATGTCTCTTACAATATATTGTTACACAAGTAGTAACTTGTGCATACTGCCTAATGAAAGTTAGCCATTCAGGTTATATAATTTTGGAGTTGAGACCGGCTATATTCCAGCTCATAATTCTAAGGGTAGAGTCCCCCAATTTCAAAATGGACAGAGGGCGGCAAACAATAGCCCAATGAGGCATATTCGCAGGTGAGGCGGCAGATAATGCTTCCCCATCCACAGGTGTTTTTCATGTTTTTGTTTGAGCAGACCGTGCAACAGTGCGGTGCTGTCCTTTAAAAAAGATCATGGGACAGGAGCTTGGTACCTAGAGCCTTTGATGCAAACATCAGGAATCTGAAGTCACATTGGCTGTTGGGTGAGACATAAGATGGCGGACACCCGACGGACGCCGTTCTTTGGTTACTGAACAAAAAAAAACCAAGACTTGGTAAATGCTATAGGTTTCGCCTATCTGATCAATAATAAATTCTTTTTTGTTGTATGTTTTAGCTTGGAGCAGTTGTGCAATTTAAGTTACTCAAACTGCGTAAAAGTCTATGTTGCGTTTAATTTATTCCCTCGCGTGTCACTCTTTGATAAGTTATGACGTTTGAACAGAAAAAAACAGTCTTGTGAAAAATATTATTATTAATTTAAAAAAAATTCATCTGAGTAGATTGTGATTTTTTCAACGGCTTGTATGATGCAAATATACTTGTTTCATTTTGTTTCAAAAGACCAATTCCTTTTTCTCCTCAAAGGAAGTTTGTTTTGTGCCCAGATAGAAATCTGCTTTTTTCTTGTAGATGGTGAATATCTTTTATCTCGGAAGGGTGTTGGGAGAAGAGCTAGGAGATAAGAAAAGTCTGTTGTATGTACTTTGCAGGATTTGACACCTCCTATCACTTTGGATTGGTCCAGCTAGTTGTCTTGTAAGAAATCTTGCATGCTACTGGTTACTTTGGCATCCTGCTCCTGCCTTTTTTCAAGTTGTTCACTCCCAGGAGTATTGCCCTAGGAACAGTGGGCTTCCGCTTCTTTAGGTCAGGCCTACAGTGCTTGCGCTTTAGGTGATCTGTTGTATGTTTGTTGCTGGGTTTGACTCCTCCTATCGCTTTGAATTGGTCTAGTTGATTGTCTTGTAAGAAATCTTGCTTGTTTCCATTTGACTTTCTGGTCAGGAACTATTTTTTAAATTTGAATGAGCATTTAATCTTTCGCATGCTCGCTCTCCTCCCCTTACTCCCTCCGGCTGTCCTGATACTACTGCCCACTCCCTCCTCTCCTCTGGCTGTGGCTGCCTCCTACTCCCAACAGTTCCTGGGTCCAGTATCAACATGTTGTTTAAAGGAAATTTCTTGTTGTCTGCATTCAAACCTGAGGCGGGAGCACTGTGCCTGCTTCACGGCCGCCGCGGTACATGCGTGTGTTTTTGTTGTTGTCTACATTTAAAACTGAGTAGGGAAACATGCCATAAGATGTGGGACACAACTAAAAGGAATGATTTCACGGCACTGTGATCCAGCAGCTAAATGGCTCCTGTCCGTGCTGGTCAAACGATGGATACATTGGATGTTTTGAGGTTTGGAGAAAGGAGTGCTTATAAAATAGAACTAAAAAGATCTGCAGTTAAATAAACAATGTTACCAACACAAAAAGTAAAAGAGAGCGAGATTTCTTGAAATATGTTGTTTCCATTAGTTACATAGAAAAGTCTGAAGAAATAGTTTTTTATGTTTTTGTTTGAGCAGACTATGCAACAGTGCAGTGCTGTCCTTTAAAAAAGATCATGGGACAGGAGCGCGGTACCTAGAGCCTTTGATACAAACATCAGGAAATTGAAGTCACATCGGCTGTTGGGGTGCGACATAAGATGGCAGACACCCGCCTGTTGTATTCCGCTTTAGGTATCCGTATATAGGTTTTCCTGATACATGTCCTTATATAGGCACAATTCCCATTGCCCTTATATAGGCATAAGATCCCAGTCCTTATTTAGGCATTAGCCATGCTATCCAAATACTGGCATGGTCACCTACATCCGTCCACCCCAACGTCACAACGAGTTCTTAGAATCCAGCTTCCAGTGTTCTGACTCCCTTCGCGGGGTGTTCGAGTTCGAGATCCGGAAAGAGATTCCCACCTTTCTCATTCTCAAGGTATGGAGCTGACTAGAACCTAGAGGGACTCTTGGCATACCAGACTTGGCATACTATAGTCTACCATACTATAGAATACATCACCTACTTCTTACCTTGCACTATACTTAGGTTAATTACACTGGGGTAGAACTAGTTAGAGAAGCATCTTATGAGTACTCGCATTTTTAGGTTATGTTATTTATGTTATTATATGTTATATATATATTATATATGTTATTATGTTATTATATGTTATTATTATGTTATGTTATTTATGTTATATGTGTCATAGCTAAAAGATAATGCTAGAGCAGTATTATTTCTTTCTATTTCTTACGCTGTACATAATATATCTCGCACACTGTCTTACGATTGTAACAGCTCATATCTCTTACACGAGAAACAAGACTGTTTAATAAATCCTTTTATTGAAACGCCCGTCTATTCTTTCTGTGTAACTCTGAAGAAACTAAGCATGCACGACTAGCTGAGTGAAAATGTTATCTGTTGTTTCCACGATTCTGAGAGTGTTCGGATTCTAAAAGGAAACAAAGTTGTCATGTTTATGCGGTTGCCAGAAACTACTCCCTTCTTGTTTACAAGGAGTTTCTAGTGCCCTCTGAGTTAGCTGGTAGAAAATAATTAAGTTTAATATACTCGATAGGGGCATACTGACCTCAGTCCTATGCCAAACCTATAGGATATATTATTCCAATTCACAGAGCCTATTAGGGAAATAGGAACTACACTACATGGCGCCCAACGTTTGGTAAGGCACTAATGTAACGCTAGATACTGAGTAACTCAGTCGTGATTTTCTCAAAGACCCCTACTCACATACTCCATAAGACGTCTGGAGTGGGTAGGGTTAAGTATCCGTCAAAGCTGAATAGGACAAAAATCCTATATATTAGCTGTATGATTTGTTCAACGTCGAAGGATACAGTGTTCCAAAATATTGTGCACTTTATCTTTGTTTCCTTGAAACTTGTTCTACATTTTTCAAAAAACAATGTCCCTGAACGGGGATGTAGCTGCGGCTGAACCAGTCGTAACAGCTTTTAATTTTACAGGTTTAAATTAAACCGATGAGGGTGTTATAAACATCCCTCCAAACTTAAGAAGAGCCATCACTCTAAAACGTATAAAACACGGCCTAACACCAAGAGGTGGTAGAGCAGTTTTCGTGATACAGGCACATGAATCCTTTTAGACAGAGGTATTCTATTCATGGATTGTATTCCCAGAATCAAATCCAGTAACAAAAGTATTTCACTTCTTTAAAGAAGATGAACCACTTGAGGAATATATTCCTTTAGAGGATATTGAAATTCCACTCATATACCAGGAGCATAATCTCTAGTTTAAAGGCGCCGTAAAACATCACAAAAACATTACCAGGCTCAGTCCACTAGGTAGACCAGGAGGAACATGGCCGATTCTAGCCGGCTACACACCTCATCCTGACATCGAAGAAATGTCAGATGAAGAATTACTTACTCAACTACACGAGTTAATAGAAATTTACAGACAATTAGTCCAATGTGTCATGCGGACTTTCACAGACCAACCACAAATGACCATTCCAAATCAAACACCTCAACAGGGGTATACATTAAAAATTACTCCACAGACTTTACACACAGTCATGGGTAAAATGTCCACAAAACATGAACAAATTCCATTCTGGATAGCTCAAAAAATTACTCAAATCTCAGCAGTATTTCCAAATACTAGCCCTTATGAGAAACACAGAATCCTAACAATCTGTTTACCAATGCGGATCACACCACAACTGGAAGACTGCACCACTTGGGGCACAGTCTTTGCTGCCATCTATACTAAAACACATGGTGTTCCGTCAATTGCAGTAATACCAGATGTCCTGAAACAAATTCAAAACTAATACGGGGCAGAACCTACTCTGAATTTAGGTATGAAATTGCTGAAAAACTTCGACCAGGTCTCAACAATAATATTATCTAATATTAAAGGAGAGGCAGCATCAGTGGCGATCTGCCAACGCTTAAGGGAATTTGATGTAACAGAACATCAACATGAACTACCCAGAATAATAGAAAAATCTTGTGCAGAATTAGGCAGAGATAGTTTGGGTGGAAAACCTTTGAAGCCAAAACTATCTGAAGGTCCTGAGAAGGACTCTATTAAACAAAATCCTACATCTTCAGAAAAGAAGTGGGAAACTAATAAACAAAATTCAAATGAGACACGTTCTCAATCCCGAGGTAGGTCTCCTCAAAAGGAGCCCTCTGAAAGGAGGTATAACCTCAGGAATAGGGATCATTTAAGAAAACCAGACAGGTATCAAGATACTGATACACGTTCCTCTCGTACCTTTCAGATATCGTCACAGACATCAGAAAGAAGAGGACTGTCAGAACACAAAGAAGAACGCGTGAAATCCAAAGACGATAAACATGTTCAGAAAAATAAATCAAAACCTCAATTCACAAAAAAGAAGGTAGCAGGTCTGAAGATCAGACATGCCAAGAATACTGAGAACACAGCTCAAGAGCGAAGAATGAGCTCAGACAATGCTGGACAGAGCAGCAGAAGTAACAATAGCTCGCCAGAACCTGAAGGAACTTCTGGAGATAGTGGACTTGAATGAGTACATCACAGTAGAGACTGTAGAGGCCAGGGTTAGTACTCCACAAAAGTTGTATGAAATAACACTCCGAATGGAGGGAGACATACCAAGAAAAGTGAAAGCACTCTTTTGGGAGAAACTTTCAAGGGGTTATGATATACTTCTAGCAGAAAAGGACTGGCCACCAAACTTTGTCAGGGAGTGCCCACATGGCGAGGACATCATTATGCCAGCCTTCTCCAACCATATTCCAATTTCACCTAAAATATACTTATGCCAGGAAATGGGCAGTTGCCCGGGCCCCAGCATTATACAAAAATCTTGTAGGATGGGATGAGGACTCAGCTCACCACAAAATACAACTAAAACCTACTACACAAAGGCAGTACCCAATAAAGCAAGAAGCTAAAAAAGAGGTCAGGGAGATCTTAGATCAACTTGAATACCAAGGGGTGATTGAAACATGCACCTCCTCAATGAACAATCCTTTGTTTCCTATTTCCAAACCAGACAATACATATTGTCTAGTTTCAGATTACAGACACTTGAACACTTGTTCCAAAACATTTGCAGTTCAAAATGCACATAGTACAGCATTAATGAATAACATTGTGCGTAAAAAATATAAAACCACATTGGACATTTCAAATGGTTTCTTTTGTCAAAACATAGCACCTGAAAGTTCTCAATAATGGGGACACAGAGTCAATTTTGTCGACTCCCGCGAGGTTCAAAAACAGCCCGGGGATATTCTCAGCAAGGGTAACAGAGTTACTACAAATTTATGATAATGAGGCATTGTCATATGTCGATGACATCTATCTGATAGACGATGACCTAGATAGGCAGGTGAACAGGATGAGTACCTTTATATTGGGCTTCGCCTCTGAAGGCTATAAATTCAACTTTAAAAAATCCAGAATTGCCCATCTCAATGTCCTTTTCCTAGGATTTGAGCTTTCAAGTGAAGGCAAGAGCCTGGCAGCTAACGTTTTAGAAAAGTGCAAGCTGCTCTAACCTCCAAAAACTGAAAAATTTACAATCCTTGATTTTGGAAGAACTTTCATTCTAAATTACGCAGAAAGGGTTAAACCTCTCTACAAATTAATCAAACCTGATTTTTCAACAAAACATTGGACACAAGATAATACAGAAATCCTGCGTTCACTCCAGGCTAACCTGTTGCAACAAATCACTTACAAACACGCGTAAATAAACGCAATTTAGTGATCCGAATAATTTCGGGTCAATGCGGATTCACCTATTTAACATTTAATGAGGGTGAAAAAGTACCAATAGCATACCAATCACATTTGTATACACAAGCAGAAATGCGCTTCACTTCAACAGAAATGATACTGACAGCAGTTCAACCCGCTGTAGCAAAAGAAAGATCTCTAGCTCAAGGGAAACGCATTATTGTCGTGACTCCTGTACCAGCCTTAGAGGCGGTCACAAAAGCGAGCATTCTAAATGCAAAAGCTTTACATCCTAGATAGATACAATGGGTTAATTCTCTTGCTGCAACAGATGTTGAATATGTTTTTTTTTTTTTTTTTTTTTTTTTTTTTAGTAGAACCAGATATTTAATATGTTCTTTACATACTCAGCAAAACAAACTCTTCCATTCATCAAAGACTCTCAAAGCTACCCCTCAACCCCCTTTCTAGTCACTTTTGACAAGATTGATGTTAAACTCTTCAAGAGGTACTGTGAGATTCAGGAATCGGCACAGAGGGACAAAAGAGTCAAGATAGTTTTGTTTGAAGCAACGGTTAGTTCCTTGTTGATACCCTGTGTTTCCCCACTTACATCCCTGCAGAAGAGGTGCACATGGTTGGTGATTTGGTGGTTGATAGAGTAGTCAGAAGCAGCACTCTTTGAGCATTGGTTTACTGCATTCTAAGTACAGAAGCCCAGATACAGCACCCTCGCAATGGTGATCACTAACGCGGTGAAACTAACAACAGGATATTAGGGGCCTGATTTACAAGCCATTTGGCTGCGCCGTACTGCATCACTTTCAAAGCACAGGGATTCGTCCCATTTACAACAATATGACTTATCCCTGAGCTCTTCCCTGCACTGTGCACACCTGGCCGCCATGCGCCAACACAGGCACATGGCAGCCAACTGTGCACCATGATGCACGGGTGCCTGCGTTGCCGGGATGATTGGTCTTGTGCAGAAAAGGACACCGTCCTGCAAAAAAACAATCACGAGATGCTGCACGCATAGAAAGAGGAAAAAACTAGGAGAAATAAAAGTATTTCTCCTCATTGTGCCTCCCGGATTCTGACACATTCCCAGGTCTACGAAACCCTGTAAATCGGAGAATGCGGCAGAATCCATGGGTGTTGCATGGGAACACTCATGGCACGGCCCTTTCACGCAAAGAGCTGTGTGAAAAGGGGTCATATGTACAAGGCCTCGAAAAGCCATGCAGGGTGGCTCCACATGGCCTTGTAAACATGGAGCACTGCACTGCCAGTGTGTCAAAAAAAAGTGACGCGGCGGAAGGTGATTGTAAATATGCCCCATAGTCTCTAGGTTGTTCCTCTAATTGACTCCCCATCAACATATTTTTCTTCAGAAGAAAAAGATGGGTCTGTCGTTACCTGTTGAAGCCGACATGGCTGACAGTTCTCTTTCTTGCTGAAGAGGCCTAGGCTGGAACTTACTGCTTCACAAATTTCTGCGCATCAGGAACCACCTGAAGGCACAAATGACAGCATATTTATAACCAAACAACGTGATCTGAAACAGTGAGTTTGCCCTACCCGGGCCTTTTCCTATCTTCTACACTTAATTTTTAAAAAGTTCTGTAGCTGCAGTATTTTTGGGGAATTGGAATTTAACCTCCACTTTGTTAAAAAAATATCCTCAATCATTTCTTGAGAACAAGTTCCTCGGAGCCAAAAACTGGCTCCTAGACCGACCATGATGGCAGATAAATCTAAATATGTTGCCCAGTGCCAGGAAATTCTGCTGTTACAGTGAAACTATAATGAGAGCCAGCCACCAGATGTTACGAGTATGCCAAGCATGTGAATCTAGAACAATGCTCATGCTGTAAAACTTGGGACGGGGGCAAGAGAGCAAACTGCCCAAAAAATTGTTTAAGCTAGCTGTTGCACATGAAGAAAAGAGAGGCGAGAAGTGTGTGTGTGTGTGTGTGAGAGAGAGTCAGACAGTAAACTGTAATGGAAAGAGGAGCATCAATAGGAACCCATAAGAAAAACAGATCATCACCCGCATTGGCTATAAGAGGCCCAACATTGTTTTGTGAGATGGTGTGACTTACTTTTGGACATAAGGAGTAAGTCATACCTGCTAGCAGAATACGCTCTCCTCAGCAAGTGCGGCTGCATGTTCCTGCCATCCAGTGTTAGGGATGTACGTTCTTAAGTTGTTTTTTCATTCGAAGAATTGTTTCAAGATGTGCTGGGACACCTCCCCTAGTGGACAACGCGCATAGACAATGACTCCACTTTAGATAGTCTTTTTCTTCGGTCATACACCAAGAGGGCCTCAGAGTTAATTGAGGTTCATACACATTTTTGGACCCACGTGCTTGGACATTGACACTGATGC
Organism: Triturus cristatus; assembly: GCF_964204655.1. Taxonomy (NCBI): domain Eukaryota; kingdom Metazoa; phylum Chordata; class Amphibia; order Caudata; family Salamandridae; genus Triturus; species Triturus cristatus. The sequence continues at coordinate 643,719,768 of NC_140594.1, read as the reverse complement.
ATTGAAAAACCATCAACAGCCTTCCTCCAAAACTTCAGACATTTAGAGAAGTTCCCTTTGCTGTCAAAGAAGGCTAAGAGGCAGCCTATCTAGAGTCCTGGCAGTTAAACCAACACCTTGTCGAGAGCCAGTCTCCTCGAGTGTGTCAGAGCACAAGGAAGAAATTAAGCTGACACTGAAGACCAATGGCACTCGAACAAAGACCATGCACAGGGTTGTAAGTATGCCACTCAGCTCTGAAACTCACATGACCATGCCACTGTCACATAAAATGTTCCATGCTGAGGCAGAGCACTGCTCCTGTGGACATCAAGTACCGAGCACACACACAAAAGACTGCCCCATATAGGCACCTGCCACCTTCATGCTCTAGCTGGCAACCAGAGAAAGCACTGGAGTCTACCAAAGCTCTGCCCAAGGTCATCCACTTCTATCAGTTGTCAAGAACTACCTGCTTCAAGCATGCCAAGCATCCCCACTCACCCGATGCCAGCGCTGAAGATCCTGTCTATGTCAAAGATCTCATCAACACTGAAGGTTCCATTAACAGCCAGATCCAGGGAATCGGAAGTGCAAATCGTGCAAAGATTTCAAGAGGATCTAGATGGCAGGCAGAAGCGTCTCTTCGTCTAGCCCATCACTTGCAATATCTTGGCGAAACCACCCCCACTGAAGCCAACAGACACACTTCATCGCACAAGAAGGCTTGCTTTTCAAGGAAAACCCTCCTCCGAGCCAGCACTGAAGAGAGACAGAGGAGGAACAAAAGGAAGAGGTCTAATGTCCCTATCACCACCATGCTGGTGCACATTACCTCCTCAGCCTCCACCAGAGTCACATGAGGAGTCCCTACACACTTTTTCATATCCAAGCTTTCCATAGGACCCTACTTACCAACTGATCAAAAAAAGACTAGCATAGCAACACCTAGTTGAGGTTGAAAAGAAATAAAAACCTTTCTCTAGCGACCCTATTTAGATAAAAAAAAAAGCTCTTGGCTCATTTATAATCCACAATGTCCATAAAAGGGCCTCTGCCCAAGCCACAGGCGATGTCCCACTGTCCAATAAGAAAAATAAGACAATCACACACAGCAGGTAAAAGGGTAGCTGCAGAGCCAGCCATACACTGGTGCATAGCCAATTTTGTTAGGATTCTTTCGTAGTAAGACAGCCTTCAGAGGTGTCCAAGGGAAAAGCCAACTCAAATACCAACCAACATTGTCAACACCACAGACCGAGCCTCTCGAGATATCAACACCAGTGCTCTCATCAGACACAATGATCTACTTCACGTCTCAAGGTTCAAATCTGAAGTCCAGCAGCAACTCCACAATGTCCTGTTCAACGGGGAGCATCTCTTCTGCCCCAGGTTGACAAGACGCTTGAGAAAATAAAGGAGGACACAGATTACAAAGTCTATTGGTGCCCTGCAACCTTCAGCAACAAGAGACTTCGTTCGCAAGCAACAGCCCATGGGAAGAGCAAAGGCCACTTCACCCGACCAGCTGCAGTCTTACCAGAGACAGCTGCAAACCAACGATCAGTAGGGGTACACCCAGGGATACATACAGAGGCAAACAATAGCGGCAAGGGCAGAGGTGGTTCCAGTAAAGGAGTTTCCACCTCCTCCCCAAGTCACACATCACCTGCCAGGAGAAGAATAAAACATTTCCTCCGTCAGTGGGTGGAAATCACATAAGACCAGTATGTTATAGAGATGGTTCGCCATAGCTTTTGCCTAAAACTTCTCACAACCACGCCCAACATCCCACCTTACAGACACATCGGCAGCAGAAACCATTTCTGCCTTCTGTACGGAAAGGTACAAGAGCTTCTCGAGAAAGGCACAATAGGGAGAGTCCCTCCAAAGCACATGGGAAAAGGCATCTACTCTCTGTATTTCCTCATCCCCAAAAAAGGAGGAGTCCCTCAGGCCTATCATAGACCACAGGCCTCTCAAATACATCCTGATGAAACATTTCCATATGACAACTCTGCATGTCATCCCACTGCTCTGACAAGGCAATTGTATGATGGGGCCTAACCTCAAGGACGTCTACTTTCCCATACCCATCCACCCTGCCCACCGCTGGTATCTTTGAATTCGTAGTGATAGCCACTTGCCATAAAGCAAAGTGCTTCTTTTCTGGGTCACTACAGCTCCAAGGGTGTTCACAAAGTGCCTAGCAGACGGTACAACTACAAAGGCAGAGCACTCACGTTTCCCCCTACTTCAACAACTGGTACCAGTCAGCAATGCCTAAGCCCACAGTTGCAGCAATTTCCTTGGGATTTTCCATAAACGCCCACCTCCAACCTCAATTAATCCAAACCTACTGACAATCCATGTTAAACACAGTTATGGGGCAAAACCTACCCCAACCAATAGAGAGTGCTGGCATTCAAGCTGGTGCTGCTTCTTTCTCAGCCACCCCTCTCAGTCAAAACGGTCATGCGCCTCAGGGCATGATGGCATTATATATCTCAATCGTACCCCATGCCAAGCTCCACACCCCCTACAACAATGCCTCAAAGCGCAATGAACACAAGCAGAGGGTCACTAGGAAGATCTAATGTTGATAAAGGCTAGAACTCCCATCTCTCTCGACTGGAACAGCAACAGCATGTTGCATAGCAGGCCTTTTGTAGACACCATTCCGCAAGTAAACATCTCCAAAGATTCCTTTCTTACAGGCTGGGGTGCACATCTAAATGCTATGACCATCCAGGGTGTGTGGGACCCTCAGCACGAGAGCTATCACAGCAATTAGCTGGAATTACTAGCCATACACCTAGCCCTCAAAGCATTCTTTCAGGTCATTTGAGGGAAGGGAGTTCTTGCCAAGATAGACATGACCACTATGTGGGCACCCTGGGGGCAGGATGTAGTCCTCGCGAGGCTCATGGGGGCCAGCTGTTACACTCATCCCCCCTACAGTTCTTTTTCTGGAAGTTGACCTTCCTGGTGGCCATTACTTCCTTAAGAGGCAATAGTGAACTACAAGCACTCACCCAACAAGCGCCTTTCATTCAGGCTCACAAAGATAGAGTTGTTCTGACAACCAATGCTAAATCTCTCCACAAGGTGGTATCACACTTCCACCTTACCCAGAACATAGCTCACAGTCTTTTCTGCAGTCCGATTTGGTAGTGGAAACAGTTCTACACGTTAGATGTCAAAACAGCTCTTATGTATTACATTGACAGGACCAAGGTCTTTCAAAAGACTGATGAGCTATTTACAGCCTTTACAAAGGCCAACTCATGTATAAAACAAGTACAGCAGGGGGGATAGTCAGGTGCAGCCAAACATGCTACATCAAAGCTAAGAGAGTCCTACCACCAAGGGTGCACACAAACCGTTAGAAAAGGACTCCGATGGTTTGCATAGGTAACATCCTGCATGCTGACATCTACAAAGCAGCCACCTGGTTAACAGCACACACACCTTTACCAAGCACTACTGTGTTGACATCCTAGGCTGCCAACAGGCTACAGTTGGCCAGACATTCTTGAGAACTTTGTTCCAGATATTTGCATCATCCACACGCTTGCTACTGCTTACGGAGGTTATTGTTTCTCAGTCTATGCAGCCCATTTGTTTTTGTAGCTACACATGCTATGGACAGAAAATGTTACCATGTAGCATCTATTCATAGCATATAGTGCTGTAGATTCATATGTACCCACCCTCTTTCCCATAAGCTTTTGTGGATTGCAGATCTTTTAATTAATTACCTAGTTAACACTGCACGATACACTGACTCCTCACTTTATACACATTCTCACCTGCAGTGTAAAAAAAAACAACAATCTACGATGGAATTGGTGCCCAAGCGCACCGTCCACCAAGGGAGGACCCACCGCACATCCTGTGACTCAAAAGACTTCTTAGAAGAAAAACAACTTGCAAACATGTGAGCTCAACACTAGATGGCAGAAGCATGCAGAGCATGAGAATCTACAGCACCACTCAATACAAGCAGATGCTTACAAGTAGCTAACATTTGCCTTATGAATCTGACACTAGTAAAGGCTGTGGAAGAGGGGGCCACAGTGGATAAAATATTCATTCATACAATAAAATGATTGTCTGCATCAAAAAAATATTCAAGGCCGTCATCATCTGGTGAAATAAAAGATAAACCTTCTGACCACCCCTGGGATTGGACGAAAGGAGATGACTTGTCGAAAAGCAAAATAAACTGAGAAAAAACACAAACAAGTCTCCCTCAACTATCTTGGACCACCATTTGTCTAAGGAAATAATAGCTGGATTAATAAATCCTCCTCCACCTTCTAAAACTATAAACAAAATAAATATTAACAGGTACACATATGTCCGGATGGGTGAGGGTTAAAATTGTCACTTTGAAAAGGTGGCTTTTGTCTCTGCAATAAGTCTAAGCAGTGCCCCTAGGATCCTGGATGGAAAGCATAGATCACAGCAGGAGGAAGGGTTGTCTATTTGGAGGCAAAAGTCAAGAGCAGTAAACCGGTCTTATAAAAACAGACATTGCTGCCTTGCTTCCGATGGAGTAATGGTCAATGATGACTGCGGTTGATCTTCTAGGAAACAAATTAAGAAAAACAGGCTTCTGACAAAGGAGACTCCAGATTTTCTTGAAAGGAAGAGGAGGTGCCCTGAAGAAGGGGGCCCACTTTCCAGAAGGATTTCAAAACAGAATGAGAGACTGGTGTCCTAAAAACCTAAAGTCATGCAAGATCAGCTGGTCTCTTGTTGGCAGGTAAGATGGGGCTCATCTCTAAAGAGAGATGGTGGTTCATGCAAGAAGAAAACTAGACAGAGTCCAGATGTGCCTTTACATTGTTGCTTGAAGAAGACAGTGTCTTGTATTCGCAGTCCTTCCCCAATAGTAGTAGGGGGCATCAGACTTCAAAACTGGGAAGCGTTGCTTGGGTCGCACTGCAATAGCCTCACAATAGAAGGGTCACTCTTGGCACCTTTGATGAACTCCTCCAGAGATAGTTTGCCGTGATTGTTTGTGTCCATCTGGCGGAAGATCTTTTCTGTTCTTTTTTCTGGAGTGGACTCATCTTCTGGCATCTTCATTACAGAAGACACCATCTTGTAAATGGCCTGCACAATCTCCAGCATCTCGTCCCGGCTGATGTACCCATTGCCGTCCAGGTCGTACATGCTGAACGCCCACTGGAGCTTCTGCTCGAGCCTGCCCCGCGAGGTGACACTCAGTGCAATGATGAACTCCCGGAAGTCTATGGTCCCATCCCCGTTGGTGTCGAAAGTGCGGAAGACGTGCTCTGCGAACTTTGAGGCGTCGCCGTAAGGGAAAAAGTTGGCGTAGATCTTCTTGAACTCCTCCACGTTGAGGATGCCAGAGGGACAGTCTTTGAGGAAGCCCTTGTACCACTCCTGCAGCTCATGGTCCGAGAACTCTGTGTTCTCGCGCAGGTCCTGGAGCATCTCCGGCCGCAGTTTGCTGTTCTGCTTGCCCATGATGAGGAAGGAGCTGGTCCCAAGCCGACAGAACCACAGGAGCTGGTGCAGAAGTCCGCTCACTGCTGGTCGCTGCCCCCGCTCCGGCTCCCCCCTGCCCCGGTTCTCCCCGGGCTTTCTCTCCCCATCCCAAGAAGCGGCGGCTTTACAGCTCCAGGGCTTAGCAATAGGTCGGTTGAATATGTTTTTGAACCTGATTTAAAAACACAAGCGTTCCTGCAATATGAACATGAATGTCCTCTGCCCACTGAAATTCTGCCTCTCGTTCAGTACGAATTTATAATTTATACTGGCGGATCAGCACAACCCGCTACAGGGAGTAAGCAAGCTTATAGTGCAGCGTGCACAATTGTTAAAGGTCGCATGCGCGATGGTAACTTCAGACCAATGGTCACTAAAACTCAATCTCTAGGAGATTGTAAAGCTCAGCGAGCTGAACTACAAGCATTCAAACTGGCACTTGAAAATACAGGTTGCGAATTCCCCACACTTATAGTGTGCGATTTCTTTTACTGTGTTCAGTCATATAATGAATATATACAGAATTGTCTTCAAAATGGATTCAAAGATGCAAAAGGTGGCACAACAAAGCATAAAACGCTTTGGGAACAAGTAGTTCAGTTGAGAAACGAACTACCAAAAGCTAACGTGATACACACGATGAGACCTCAACGTGATGGCGTTCACGTTGCAGGGAATTCATTGGCTGATGAAGCCGCAAAGGGGGCTGTTCAGATGACTTCCGTAGCTGCGATCACTCGTTCAAAAACGAGAATACACAGTGAGATATTGTTGGCTGTCAATGCTTCAAGCAAAGGCAGTGGTGCAGCGTTTACCAAAGACATTTCCACTCAAGTACTCTTCTGTAATTGATGCGAACAACGTTCCTTTTGCTTTTCCCTGGAGTGGGGGATAGGGTCATTCCAAACATGGAACATAAATTAGGACTGATCCTAGCAGCACATGAAGGGATAGCCTCTGCCCATGCAGGTGTTTCTGCAACAGTATATTTACTTAAACAAAGATATTGGTGGCCTGGCATTAGGAAACAGACCAAGAAGTATGTTTTGGAATGTGAAATATGCCAACAGATGAAAGTCTCCGCAGTGAACCGTCCTGTGCAGACACCCCTGTTGATTTCTGATTAACCATTAGCTTGTGTTTACCTGGACCACTGCGGTCCCTTGCAAAGGGACGGTAACTATAAATATGTAATGGTCGCAGTAGATTCTTGCTCTAGGTTCGTATGGATGTGGCCTCAGCGCTCGGCTGACGCTCAAACTCTTATAAAAGATTTACGAGTCTTTATCGGCACATACGCAATTGGCACACTACATTCTGACCAGGGCCCTTCGTTTAGCTCTCGGGCTTACAAAGAAGCCATGGCCAGTTTGGGCGTTGCATTGCGGTACTCCTTTCCGTTTCGTCCTGAGGGAAATTCTGTTGTGGAAAGGAAAAACTGGGACATAAAGCAGTCTATAACAGCTAGAGTATTAGGTTCGGGTGATGGGTGGGTCAAACATCTTTATGGGGTCCAACCCTCATTAAATAATTTGCCAAGAAGTTCTCTAGGGTGCGGGTCACTCTATATGAGGTCCTATTTGGGACAAGAATGTGGGTTCCTGATCTCGGATGTAAAGGCACAGTGGTGGAAAATGAACCCTTTCATATCAAAGATCGTTCGTTTGTTTTACAGGATCTAAATGAACTAAAATCGAAACAAAGCAACGTGTTCCTGAAGCCAACCACCACTGGGGAAAAACTGGTAGTCCCAGCAAGGCCTGTCTGGATCCCAAAAGTTGGGGATCTAGTCAGAGAGAAGATTGTGGACAAGAAGGAATTTGGACCTTCTTAAAGACAACCAGTAAATAGTAGGCCTCATGGACTCTGACCTAGTAGCAGACGCCCTCCTCTCGCTACTATCCAAGAGGTTCAGACTGAAAGACTCTGCCTGTCACTACTTTTCATTTTCAGTATTGCCTCGAACAAATGCAAGCAGGCAAATATGAAATATGAAAGGTTGGGTAAAGAATACATTAAGACATCTTGGGATTTACCTTACAAATACAGATGTTGGAGTGGGGATCGTGAAGTGTTTCTAAGCGGTGCACACTGTGAAAATGCACTGATATGTCAGGACATTTCTTTACACGGGGCTTGTAATGGTAATGTGGCAAACTTGTCCTGCCACCTGCAGGGTACACCAGCTGCTGTGATTAATCCAACGTATGGCCAACTTTCTAACGAGAGTTACCTCATGTTGAATGATCAGACATGTTGCCAGGAATCCCATATCTGGTAACAGTTAGCTCCAGGGTTACTTGTTGTATGCAAGTATTGTTCCCCCAGGTAGACACAGTCAGGGAGTCGCCTCTATGGCCTTCATTGAATATTTCTTTTGTACGTTTTGATACTTTACGCAGAATGAAAGCCATGCTTTTACAACAGACCGTGCCTTTGACCTCGGCCAAAGAAACCTATGATCTACAAATTGCTAGGACTTCGGTTGAGATACAGGCTCTAATTCGTACAAACTGCCCTATACTTTTCGTAGAAATGATGGGACGTATCTTAAACATGTCTGATACGAGCGGGATTGTACATGTATTTAAGATCATCTGTTCAGGACTGTTAACACCTTTTCAGGCAGTCCTCGGAATTATTCCAAACTTCATGCATTCTGTGTTTGGTGGTCTGCCATTAATTCTAGCACTCGTTGCAGGAATCCTGTTTTTATTCCTACTACTACGCTATGGCAAGCCTATCCACCGGCGTCACTCCCAGCAATTTGGAGAAAGCTCTACTAGAACGGAAGTGCCGTGAGCGCATAGTGCAAATTTTGGGCATACCTAGTCTACGGGAACTTAATACAACATGGTTTCTGTCATTTAGACCAATCTGGCAAGATTGCATCTTACCTGTTCTACGCTGCCTGCTTTGCGGTGAAGAATGCGTGCTAGACATCTGTCTTACACTCCCATCAGTCATGCCATCGGATATCGATACTCTGCTGGACTCGATAACGGCCCATGCTCTGTGTTGTCCCCAAAGGCTGCCAATCCTGATGACGGCATTCGTTGAGATCTCACAGACGCTTCTTGCTGCTGAGGTACGAGATGGATCAACAGGCACACAGATAACAACGGACTCAAACATTGCTGCAGCATCCCTTGCTGAAGGTGATGCTTCACATCTCTGTGCAGTTAACCTTCAAAACGGGGTGTTCCAACTGTCACCGACATCGGTAGATGATCTTTTGTCTACAGGATTGGATGATTTCATGTTTACACCAGACCCATACACTGACTTTGATTCGGCTCACAGTGTACCAGGGAAGCAATGAATTTGGCCTCCATATTTTCAAACATAACAAAACTTGGAACTCTTCCTAAAAATGTTAAAAAAAATAAATCCATTTGAAAAGACATGGCAATTCAATATGCTTACAGTAGAACTATTCATATAGAACGGACTTCTTTGAATACTTCCAGGGACACATTGTCACCTTATTTACCACAGTTTCATTTAGTACCATGTTATGAAATGGCTTTGATTTTTGAATACTTCTCAACCATTTCGTCATATGTATATATTTCTGTTTAGTCATTCATGTTGCATTTATTTCCGATATATGCTTCGAATGAAAAACTGTTTTAAAATGTACAGTACCTTTGCATTACATGTTTAGCTTTTACTATGCTTTTTCAAATGTTTTTAGCAACATGTGGTACTCAGTTTTAATATTTAGCATTTAATGTTTAGCATTTAGTATTATCGTTCATCGGAAAGCGGAGTGGGTTTTGTATTCCACTTTAGGTATCCTTATATAGGTTTTCCTGATATATGTCCTTATATAGGCACAATTCGGATTGCCCTTATATGACTTTAGAGGAGCCCGTGTCCCGGCCAGACGCATTGACAAGAGACGTTGTCATCCCTGCTACTTTTGGCCATAGCTGCGGATCTACCAGGCAGACCACCAGACCATTAAGCCACGGGACGCTGACGCTGTGTGTTCCCCTCGCCGCCACCTTCTATCGCTGGCCGCAGTCGGGGGGAACTACAGCTCCCGTCATCCTTTGCTGCCTACCTGCTTTCCTTCCGGCCAGTAGCGCGCCCGGAGGCGCCACATAAACAGCGGCTCCCTCCGCGTCGCGGGACGCGCGCGGGCGGCGCCGGGCTGAGCCCGGGCAGAGGGGCTCAGAGGTCAACAGTGGTCGGGCGGGCCACCCATCTAAGCTGTATACAGGTGAGAGAGGCGCCATGTCCACCAGGGGGAAGCGCTCTGATATTCAAAGTGGCAAACCGGCTGTGGGACATTCGATTACACCGCTATCATTAGAAAGTATGCTGGACAATGCTTTCAATATGGTTGCCAATGAAATTGCGAGCACAGAGAGACGGATGTCATTGGAGCTCTTACGTGCACACTCTGAGCTCCGGGACTCAAGTATAGAACATACCGTACCCTTATCCCCAACTGTTATAGTGTCAAAGTCCAATGTGCCTCACCCACCATCTATTACCCTTGGGGAGGAAGGTGATACTATTATTCTTGACTCCCAGCTAGATACTACCGAATATGTCCCTATCCCTCATGTATCCCCGAAAGCTAAACCCGCTGGAGGGAAAAGGAAAAGAGGCCCTCCAAAATCGTCAACTAACAAAAGGAAACCAGTTATGCACAATAAGGGCCAACCCACACCACAGAGTATGTGGACTAGAGGGAAGCAAAAAACAACAGGGGGCAGTAGTGTTACGATTGAACAAGCACAATTGGCCGAAGAATCTCTGGACATTACTCCTCCTAGCAATGGTATAAATCGCACATGTACACAGACTGACCCTGTCAGTGAAAGTACCACATCAATGAAATCAAATGTGAATTTTATGGAAACCATTGTAGATACCATTTTTAAACAGTTAGAATGTCAAATGATCAAACAATTTAATAATATTTTTAAAAGATTAGATCGCATCGAAACCTTGATAAAGAACGAAGATGTTAAAAGGAAGGGGGCTATTAGCCTTGACCTAATAAGGGGTGAGCGCTTCTTGAAAGACTTAGAAATTGCTAATAAGGGCATTTTGAGTGAGGGGCAAAACGCTTCTAGAAAAGCATCTATTACCAACACTGTATCGAAAAGCGCCAATGAAGGGAGAAATCATACTTTAAAAACCCCCCAGCACACCCTGACTGCAGCCACTGAACCAATATGCCCCATTACTATAGCCACCAATAAGTTAATGGATGCTCCCACCCTGCAAGCCACAGGGAGGAAGGTACCTATTAAGACTGGATTAGATAAGGGCCAAACAACTATTACAAGACCAATAATGCACTCAGGGCCTGTCCTCCATCTGCCCCCCGACGCCTGCCGCTATGTAATAATTTTGGCAGGCGTACCTCAGTTAAGGGAGGGACAGAGTGAGTCATGTATGCAGTTAAATAACAAATGTATAGATTGGCTATCCAAACACAAAGGGGTAGGACCTAATATTATGAGAGAAATTTTGACCACTCGACGGGTGAGCTGGGTTGGGCCATCACCTAAGAATATAGAAGGGGATTGCATTGTCATCAATTTTAGAAATCCCTCTACAGTTAAATTTATCCTTGGTAGTATCAATATGTGTTTCCCCCCCCCTACTGACATAACCTCTCTGCCATTGGGCTATTTTTATAGACCCCATCATAGATTACCCAGCCCCATTTTTTCACCTTTCCCCTTACACAATAGGTACAGTGCACTGTCTGATCTGGGCACTTTGGACTGACCATCAACCATCTCGCCAGATTCAGTAATCAGGAATTACCCTAATACATTCGGCCTAGCAGGGGATTCATTTATTGATCCAACTACAGTGATTGCAAATGATGATAAGGTGCCCAAGGGCAATAGCTATGTTTTTATCCCGGTACCATCTACTAACAATCTGGCAATCCTGAGCTGGAACGTAGCAGGTTTAAAGGCTAAAGTTACAAACGGGGACTGGGCGGACTGGGTCACTAAAATTGATATCTTGATGTTTCAAGAAACTTGGTGCACTACTCCTCTATTTTTTGATGGTTTCAGTTGTTTTAACCAAATCGTTCCAATACCTGCTATGGGTAGACCTAGCGGGGGATTATCAATATGGGTTAAAATAGGTGCAGATGTTAAAATTGAACCACTGGAAACGCATGATAGGAACTTTCAGGCATTGATTTATATTAGTAGTGTTAGAATATGTTTAATACATTTTTATAATAATGATTTTAAAACACATCCCAATATGAATTTTATAAGGCTGTTTAATTTTATCGATGATATTATAGAAGGACAAAAGTGTGGTAAACTAGATGGGATATGTGTAGGAGGTGATATTAACGCACATATTCACCGTCAAACTCCTCCCTGTAAAAGAGGTGAAGAATTATCCAACCTTCTGGCCACAAGGGACCTAATTAACGTTATGGAAAAGCCAAATACTATGGAAAACAACTGTCCCGTGGCTACTTATATTGGGCATGGGAGTGCCTCCACAATTGATTATGTATTCATGACCTCTATGCTCGTGGACCTTTTATTAGAGGCCGCAGTAGTTAGGTCTGTATATAGCGACCATTACCCTATCCTATCCACTCTTAAACTTCCTTACAAAAAGCTGAAGCGGATAGAAATAGGGGCAAAAAACTTAGTCGCGTCGACGGACAAGCTCAGGGTGGTCTGGAAGGGGATTGACAATAAGGGGGTGCTAGCCCGAGTTGTAAAATCCCATCCTGGATTAGTATTCACCTGCCTATCCTCCGACTGCCCTGACTATGCGATTGTGGAAGCATTCACGGAGCTATGTAAGACCATAAAAAAGGAGATATCTAAGCCAGTTCTAATTGATACTAATAATAACCCTAGATGGTTTGATAACTCCTGCTCTAGAAAAAATAGAGATTTGAGAGCTGCCTTAAAAGCTGACCCGCCCGATCAGTCCTTGGTGAGGTCCCTGAGGTCTAGTTACAAACGTACTTTAAGAACATGATCCGAAGAGCTTTTAAAAACTCATTGGGAATCACTCGTACGAACTACAGCAACAAAGGATGTTGCTGGGTTTTGGAGCGAGGTCAAGAACCTGAAATCATTTGGCTCCAACATCACTCCTATAAACTGTAGCATACCTGGGGACGTATGGGTGAAGCACTTTACAAATATTTATATGGCATCGACTCCTCCCATTGAAAACTGCCAATCATTTAAGTTTCCGCACATCTCAATAACGGAAGTAGAGGATGCAATTCTTCAAAGCGCAGGAAACAAAGCGCCAGGGCCCGGTGGAGTATCTATTGACTTAATAAAATCAGAGCCTGACCTATGGTCCCCACTCTTGTGCAATGTTTTTAATAACTTATCTACTACCTCATTGCCCGATTCCTGGTCTAACAGCACCATCGTACCTATTTTTAAAAAAGGGAACAGACTTGACCCTGGCAGTTATCGCCCAATATCATTAATTGATAATACACTGAAGATTTTGGGCAGGGTCATTTTTAATAAGATCAACACTTGGGCCGAAGAAAAGAAAATTTTACATCCATGTCAGTTAGGTTTTAGAAGCAATGTAGGGACGGTTGAGCAGTGCTTGAACCTAAACTTAGTTTTAGATAAATATATTATAGCAAAAAAATCCCCACTCTACCTAGGTTTTATGGATCTAAGCTCTGCTTTTGATTTTGTCAACCGATCCCGCCTATGGATAGCCTTGCTGAGATATGGTCTGGATGAACCTTTGGTCCAATTCCTGGCTCATTTACACAGTGATTTAAAAGCCTGTGTTCGTATCAATAACGATGGTGAGGTTTCGGGCGAGATTTTAATCGGCAGGGGTGTAAGACAAGGTTGTGTCTTGGCTCCCCTGCTTTTTATCTTATATATAAATGATTTAAGCACATCTTTGGATAAATTAACTACCGATGTCCCGCTCGTCAATGGCAATCCTCTCCCTGTACTTCTTTATGCCGACGATGCGGTACTTATAGGCCGTACACCTAACGCACTTCGCACTTTAATTTCAGGCTTTGTTTCCTATATGGCCGACCTTGACTTATGCACAAATTTTAAAAAATCTTATATAATGTCTTGTGGGCCAAAGAAACATAAAATCCGCCATATTATGTCAGGGAACAATGTTCTAAATAGCACTAGCACTTTCCCTTACTTAGGCCTGCTGTTTTCCGATTTTGGATCCTGGCAACCTCATGTTGCCAGAGGGAGGAACAAACTGGGCAAAGCCATCAATTCTATAATTACTTTACGCCAACCAAAGCATACTGAGGTCATTTTATCACTTCTACAAATTTATAAAACCCAGTGCGTCCCTACAGGAACCTACGGTGCCGAGGTGTGGGGATACTCGAGTTGCACCAACATTCAGATAGAAGAAAATAAATTCTGTAGGAAGGTCCTGGGGGGAGTTATCTCGGCACCATCATATGTGTGCCATAGAGAACTGAATCTCCCATATATAGAGGATTTTATAAAATCTAGACCCGCCTTGTTTTGGTTAAAAATCTGGCGTAACCCAGCTGCCACACTGACTCGTGACATAATTTCAGATTGCCTAAAAAGTGAGCAGGCAAAATATATCCCCTGGCTTAATGCGGTACAGATGAGCCTTCTAAGTGTAGAAATGGGGCATCTATTCTCAACACCCGAAACAATAGACTCATCACATAAGACTATAGTGAAAAGGGCTTTATTTGATCTGTATCGAGTGAACAGAGAAAAAATTGAATTTACCAAGCCAGCAATTCTTGGGTACATACCCTTACAAGTATCATGCATTAGGCCACCTAACATGCCCCAAGGCTATCTGCCCAAGAAACTGGGCAGATGGAATAGGAGTTTGCTGTTTAGATTTAGGGACGGGAGCGTGGTAAATTTACTCTGCTTCCCCTTAGGTTACACTTATAATTTGGGAAACTTATCCTGCCCATGTAACCAGGGCGGAAAGCAAAGTTTGCTGCATTTCACACTGTTTTGTGGCTTTTATTTAAAATATACCAAACACTTTCTAATTCCCTATTTTAGAGCCAATGCCTTGACGGATTTTAATGAGGCTTTCAGAGTTTTACGGATGCTAAGTACCGACGATGTAATTTACAGAGTTAGTCACTTTTTTCAAATTGCTGTCCGTTCCCGTGCCTCAATGAATACGACCTGAAGTGTGTTCATTACTCTGTTCACTCAACATACTGTATTTTGCACAATGGTTGTTCATTTATCCCAGTGAATTTGGCTTGACAGTTTGTTTATTATTTGCACATTGTATTTTTGTACATTGGGTGTACTCTTAGATATGCTGTTTTATAAGAACTGTTTTTATTAACGTATCTGGCTATTTTATCATTTGCACATTGCATATCTGCACATTGGATGTACCTATAGATATGCTGTTTTATTAGACCTGTTTTATTGTTCATTGGGATGACTTTTTATATATTTTAACGGACGCATCTTTTAGAGCTTCCTGATGCGAACAAAATGATCATGTTGGATTTAGAATTACCTTTGCACTATTTGCACATTGATATTCGCACTTTTTTGGCTGTGTATAGGAATGTTTGAAGTAACTTGTATGTACTTTTATGGATGTTTTCAAATACATCCGAATAAAGATCATTTGAATTGAACATGCACGTTTGAATCACATAATCCGATGACAGAGCCCCAGGGCCCTTGAGATGATGTCACTCTTGCTCCAGAGAGGGAGGCTCAGAGCACCCTCTCTCCCTGAACCTGCAGCGCTTTGGGGCCTCTCAGCCCCCGCTGCAGGAGAATCTGAACTTTGCTGAAGGCCGTCTCCAGTTTCACAGCTCCGCCGCCATTTCCCGAGGGTGCCACAGAAAATGATGCCCGTGACAAGTGGTTATGCTAAAGAGGAGATGTTGCCAACAGGCACAATCAAACCATCAATTGCCGCCTGATGCGCTGAACCTGCCGCGAGGCCGCACTGCGCGCTGTTTGGAGGCGGTCCACCAGGGCTGGCCTCTGCACCAGAAGATTGCTTTTCGAAACTTCTGACCGGGGGTCTAGAAGTCTCAAGTCTTGCTGAGAAGAGTTTCCCCCACAGAATATTTATTTAAATGCCTTGGCAATACTTAATTATTTATAACCTACTCAACAGTACTCTGAGCAGCAGGCTAGCCGCAAAATAACAACACATAAATCAAAATAAAAACTCTTTTGAAACATCAGTAGCTGACATTTGGTACCCTTTTACTGCTTTCTAATGGTCGATGGTGTTTCGCATTCTATAAAACCCCAAAAGTATAAATTTAAACTAGCATAAATCCAGCAATATTTTCCCTATTCATCGGATACTCTCTTACTCGCTCTGTATATAACACTGTCAGGCCCTGTATCCAGTCTCGGCTTTCAATACTCGCGGGGGGTGGCTGGGGGGGAATATAAAAATAAATAAAACTTACCTAGCCGGGTCCCGTGCCGCCTTTGCTCCTGGGCCGGGTGTCCCGCATTTTCCTGCTCCGAAACAGGAACAGGCATGCTCCCTCCCCTCCTGTAAGCCAATCACAACGCCGCAATGGCAGCGTTGTGATTGGTGCCAAGTCCCGGACAGCGACCAGCCGGGCACCTGTAGAGAAGCCATTTTCTCTATGTAAGCTGCATGCAGCCTACATAGAGAAAATGTAGAGTGCACCTGACTGCTTTGGTCGGCACCAGGGTGGACCAAACAGTCATGGTACTCACAGTGGTGCAAGCCACTCCTCCCCAACCCGCCCGCCCCCAACCAGGCATACCTCTGTCTTCTGCTTACTCGCAGCGCGAGAGGCAGAAACATAAAATGGTATTTAAAATACAATTTTATGTTTGTGCTTCTAGCACTTCCAAAAAGCAGTGGGGCAACGTACCTCTGCCCTAATGAAGAAGCCGCCTTACTCTCTTGGAATATAGCAGGGTATAAAAGTAAAAAACACAACGAGGATTGATATGATGAAGTTTCAAATCATCACATCTTTTGTTTTCAAGAGACATGGGAGGTGGACCCTATCTGTTGAAATGGGTATCGATGTTTTCAAACCCCAGGCCTCCCATCCATCAAAGAGAGAGCAAAAGGGGCCTTACTAACATGTATAGCTAATACAATCTCATTTAAATTTGGGAGATTTATCACTAATTCGCCGTATTTCAACATTGTGTGTTGATAAATTGCAATTCTAGTGTAAATTGGATGATAATAAACTTTTAAAATAACAATTTCGACAATCCATCTGCAGTGGCAAATGAACTCGAAACCGGCCAGGAGGATATAATCTTCTTACATTTAAAACCAGTCTACTTTATATGAACTGGCGATTTTAACTTAATTAGATGTATGAATGACGACCACCCTATGTGTCAGGAAATTGTTCACGATGATGAGCTAAACATTTATTTCACCCACTCCACTTACAGAAATACCTTAAACAATGTATTAATAGTTTGGCAGCTAGAAATCAGGACCCAGAGAGTTTATAATAATGCACAAATGATTCCCACTTTTTATAGAGCTGGGGCTACCTCGTCAATAGGTCACATAATAACGTCTGTTTATTTTGAATTCACTTCTACTGAGATAAATATCAAGATGACGGAATTTAGTGATCACGCAATAATTTCAACAACGCTCCCATGGAAAGATCAGTCAACAAACCAACAGAGCATAAGGTGGAACAAAATTGATGAAAGGCATCATTTTCTCGCCTAATATCCTCCAACTATAATGAGGTCCTGACTTGCTTAGAACCACTTACAAATAAGTGTCAAGTATCCAAAGCATTTAGTAAAATTCTAGAAAGCAATTAAAACCCAAACATCTTGCCATTTAGGCGTACGAAACCAGCATTAAAACCGCTGGTTTGATCAAAACTGCTCAAAACCATCGGCTAATCTATGCTATGCCTTAAAGGTAAAACCAACCTAGGGACCAGACACAATTTAAAAATCTGAGAGAAATACATAAAACATCTATAGAAGGGAGGAAAAAACAGTTAAGAACTGAGGCATGGCAACAATTATGGGTAGCTTCTAACAGTAATGAAAGTAAAGCCTTTAGGGAAGTGATTAACATCCCTTTCCTGCAAGATGAGGGAGGCCCTTCCCTGGATGTATTCATAGATGAGGATACATGGGCTAATAGTTTTCAAAACATCTCCCAAAAGCATAAGAAAGGCACTATTGCTGAGCTTCCTGAATTCCCTAGAGTTACCCCTCCCCTGGATTTCAAAATGGATGAGGTAGACCTCGCTCTGTCACAAGCATCGTACTTAAAGGCAGCAGGACCAGACAGGATCTCTGTTGATATATTTCTTACCAACAAAACCTTTTGGGTTCCCTTGCTTACAGCAGTTTTAAACGCCATTAGCATAACAGGCCCTCTCCCGTCGTGGAAGCAATCCATAATTATACCGATATTTCAGAAAGGGAATGGCTCAAATCCTGCAAACTATCGACCAATTGCTTTAATCGATAGTGCGGCAAAAATAATGGGCCGATTATTATTAAACAGAATGGAAGACTGGGTCGCCGAAAAGGGAATTCTTTCAGAGGTACAATATGGGTTTAGGAAGGGCAGGGGCACGGTGGATCAGTATCTGAATTGGGCACTATTAACAGCAAAGTATTCACAGGCTAAACAAGATAACCTTCATATGGCTTTTATGGACCTCTCAGCCGCTTTTGATTGTGTTATACACAACAAGCTGTGGCATATTATGGAGGCAATGGGGATGGATGCCGCAATAATCTCTTTTAGTAGACAACTATATTCAGGGGCCACTGCGAAGGTTCGCTATGGCAAGCAGGGAGAATGCCCCAACAACCCTTCAACATTGCGATCTGAGAAAGACAAGGCTGTGTTCTTGCTCCCTTCCTGTTCTCACTTTATATTAATAAACTAAATGAGACTCAGGTGGAAAAGTCTCTAGACATCCCTTATGCAGAATCAACCCCGTTCCCCATTCTGTTGTACGCATATGATGCAGTTCTTCTGGCAAGAACGCCCCTATCCTACAAAAGTGCATTACGAACTGTGTACTTTTCATGAGGAATTTGGATTTCCACGTTAATAAAACAAAATCTTTCATCATGTCTGTTGGAGAAGCAAGAAAAAAGAAAGCAAACTACGTGATCGAGGATAGAAAATTTCTGCACGTAAATAACTTCTCCTACCTGAGCATTATTTTTTACCCTAAATTAAGCTGGAAAACGATGGTGACTTAAAAGTATAGCTGCAATTTTTAGGCTTGCCACAAATTTAGACAATAAACAAATACATGAGATGGTCAAAAGGTATCTGCCAAAAACAATACCCGTAGAAACATATGGTGCAGCACTTTGGGGATAGCTAAAGTGGGTCGTTAACAAAAGATAGAGGACGGATTTGCTAAATGAATATTATCTGTCCCAAACGCTTGTACAAATGTTATTACTCATAAAGAGTTAGGCTTCCCTCTCATTACAGATACAATTAAACAGGCCCCTTTGCTATTTATTATAGTTGTCTGTTTGGAAACGGAAGACGGTGCAACCAAATCAGTGCATTTTAAGGGATATTCTGAATTTGGATTATGCTTTTAAAATCTCATGGTTGCTCTATATTAGGTGGTCTTTTGAGTCTCTGGGGCTGGGGGACCTTCATGATCACCCTACTCACTGTGACACTTTTCCTAAAGTGAGATTAAAAAACCTTTTCTTGGAGAAATGTGCACCAGATAGATGGAACAAAAATAAAGAAAAAGTTACAGTAATTGCATATCATTCTATACCCCCTCATTGCATGGCTCATCTTCATATCTTGCTTTTGTTGAAAATCATCGTAGGTACATTTTGAAACGATTTTGTTTAAAACTTGTGCCAATAATGTTGGGGTATGCTGCAAATGTGTTTTCATTGAATCAATTGGAACCCAATCCATGTAATACCATTTCAAAGCAATCGATTGTACTTATTTTATTTTTTTGTCAATTTTATGTACGAGAGAGGAAAAGGTTCATTGTCCCACTCTTAAAGAAATTTAGTTTGTGTAGCCATATCACAGCACTTTCCGCTCCACAACAATTAGAGACACCGTACATATGTTTTGTGATGGCTTCATTTTTATATGCAGCTTTAAAAACTCGTAGCATAGTCAATCCCTTATCAATTTAAAGATCTAAAAGAATATCAAAAATTGTAAGCTTAGTCTTGTCATAGAATGGCACTTTTGGATTTCTTCTTGTGGAGTTAAAAAATGATAGTTTGATTATGAAGTCTTGATATATTTTTAGAAACGTTTTGGCTTGCAAGGAATAGTATAGATAACCCTCCTATGAGGTGGTAAACTACTTTTGATTAGCAAAATCATTGTAATACAAATAGATTTTATATAAATGTTACCCTTTGTATGCAAGACATTTTTAGTATCCCATGGAGCAAGCTATATGTATTTGGTTTTTATTCTAACTTATTGTAATGTTTTTATGTACATTTATGCATCTTTTAAATGTGAAATAAAGTTATTGATTGAGATTTTCACTGACTTTCGAGGTAGGGTTGGGTGTCACCAATTGTGGAGAAAAAAAAACCACATGATAAAATAATAATAATAAATACCTATATCGACAAATATAAGGGATAATTGTAAAGCTCATTGAAATTAATAGTGAACAGAAAAGGGACAGAGGCATGAAAACGGTGACGACCACTCTAGTGTGTAGGTGTCAAGCTCAGGCACAGAGGGTTGATTGATTAGGATTTATTGGTTAATTCTGATAAAAAGCCCATGGGGGGAGCTTAGACATCCATTGACTCTGTATCCCATGGGGAGGAGCGTGCAGTGCAATCAATAAATGCAGACTGAGAAACTGACATGGTTTTGCACAAAAAAATGATGCATGGAAACATATATTGTGGCAACATATATGCGGTATGTGAACCGTTGCGTGGAGAGATGTGTGTGAATGATTCTCGATAAACATCTCTAGATTAATTAACCTAATAATAATTTTCACAGAGCTTTGTGTCGCTCTTTTACCACACCAAAGCGCTATAAACAGCAGGTTATTATTAGCTAATTTAGTGATACTAAATTTACAGACAGCACATGGGTGTAAGGCTAATTCCACCTTGCCGAGGTTCGAATTTGTGACCGACAGACCATCGCACGCACAGCACCAGCAAGTGTTCAACTTACATAGTTATCCATCTGTGAGTAGAGCACACAGAAATGTCATCAGTATAGGTGTTCGTGTTTGCGGAGAAAAACAGAAGTGTGCAATATTACGGATGGCTAGACACACATGTTTATCAAGGTGGTTTGCAGAGTGCTTGCATGTCTACTGACAGATTCAAAGCGCATTTTATGAAAATAGTTGTGTATGTCCGTGCTGAGTAAATAGTAGTAATATTGTCTTTACTGACTTGCAGAATCTGTACCCAGAGGAGTCCTTGGTGCTACGTGCAGCTGAGGGAATGTCAGTGATGGATGTCTCTTTGGTGGTGGCGCCGCTCCATGTAAAAACCAGGGGTGGGGCTGAAAGCGAGGCATGGAAAACGATGCATTAAAAGCCTTGTGGAAGAGACCAACAGAAGTGTGCAATTTCCTAATCCCTTATAACACCATTATACGTCACTTGCCCATAGATACAAAAGGACAGCTTTACGAACGTCATTGTAATACATTGAGTGAATACACAAATTCAATGTGAATAAATGCCTAGCCGCGCGTTTGAAGAAACCAAACAAATACATTTAGAATATTTCATTTTAGTCCTACATTATTTATGTATTATTGTGTTTTATTGATTTAGCAGGCATAGCATTTACATCAGAAACTATTTTCCAAAGAATTGAAGCAATACATAGCCTCATCATTTTTTTGCAGGGCACTTTTTGTAGGGAATGTAAACAAGCACTGTGCATGGAAAACCTTACAAAAATAGTTCCACAAAAGCGAATGGAAACTGTACTTCGGGACCGGGAAACTGATAAGAGAAGCAAATGAGGAACAAAACAAGGAACAACAGGAAACCGTATCCTACAGCCAAAAGAAGTGGAGGAAATGTAAGTGGCAAGCACAGGAAACCATAAAAAGCAAGAAGGCGGGATGGAAGCTCCTTTCAAGATTTATATTAAATACAATAGATGCCACAAGCACTGCACAAGCGCTGTGCAGGTGAAATCTAAAAATCTCTCTTCCCCCCATGGAACCGCCTCGGTTTAGAGTCAAACAGGGAAACTCGAACAATACTGACTACAAAAAATACGGAGGAAAAAAAAATCAACCCCTATTTATAAACGTAGTTGCAGGACCTCGAGACAGAGCTGTTGATCTGAAGCAAAGACTTACAAAATTAATAATTTATTTTCTTATATTTGTTATGTAGCGCTGCACAAAGCGCTGCATTTTACAGACACACACCCAGGTGTGTGCGTTTAGCGCCATCATTTCACTTGGATAACTGCGCTGCCCATTGCATCTTTTAACATTGTTTACGTTTCATCGGTAACCATTTTCTTGGCTGCACGACATCCAAAGGCAAGCTCTCGGACTGCTGGACAATCCAGACACATTCATGCAAACATAAATCTATTTTGTATTTTCAATTAAAAGCTGGAGATTTGTGCTGATTAAATGACTGTAGCAGACCTCAGACTGTGGTTTTTCGCAGCTAACAGTAAGTAGGAGAGACCCTCTTGATGAAGAGTATGATCTGATTATGAAACAATCAACTTATTCGGCTAATCAGTTTTAAACCAATTAGATGCACATAGCCGTTTGAAATGCAACCACAGTGTGTTTGATACGCCAAGTGGAAAATTCGCCCGCTTCAGTGTCTGATCACAGTATTTAAACACGAGCATAGAAAGACACTGCTCCACTTGAATAGAATAACGCTCAATAAATCAGTGGTGCCAGCTGCACGTGCACCCAGACATAGGGATCATTATTTGCAAACAACTGAAAAAAACATCCAAGACTCTAGGGTAAAAGAAACACGGTTATGGGACACAGGCTAAAGGGTCACAGGCTTGGATTGTAATTATTTGAAGGGTATGGAAACATTTAGGATTAGACCTTAGGTTTTGCGATTTAGTGGTGAAAAAATATTATGGGTATTTAAACCTGTAGAAAAAAAGAACACTAAATGTTTTCTTACTTTTCCATTTCCGATTTAAAATGTATTCTCACTAAACGTTTCTTGATTTAGGGTTACCACCTCAAATCTTCCTCATTTGTTCGCTTAGAACATGGAGTATTTGAGGAGAGAGCTGAATGGTATTTTTTTTAATGAAAGGGCATAGCAGGTTAGGCCTCTGATAAGCTTCGGTAAATGTTCACCTGAGATGACAGCAGAAGAGAAAAGTAGGGGATGTCTGTTAGCTTAGTTCAGGCTCAGGCCAGACTGTAGGTCTCTAGGTGGCCACTTGGAGCAGCACTGGCAAGGTGGCATACCGAACTACCCCTTTAAGCACCCCTCATCCTGACTGCATGGGATACCAGACATCCTTGCACGTGCTTTATTGTTAACTTGGATGACTGAAAGTTAGTATATTTTAAAGTTGACAAAAAAGACGATAGTTTTTAATGCTTGCAATGAATGGATGCAAAATAGTCACCATAAGGAGTGTTAGTGATTCTATCTGAGGCATTTCCATGTCAAAAGTAGGATCTCCCCACTCCCAATACTAATGGGCAGAGAAAGTCCAGAAACATTGGTCATATTTACAGACAGCTGAGAGCAGCAGGTCATCCTATATGAAATAATTATCTGAATTGTGATATTAATTTTGAATATCCTCTGAATTAAAGGATGTGAAAGAGATATTAAGAAGATACCTCCTTACAAATAGCAAAGGAGAGGTTAAATACATTTCCTTGTTGGCGACAGACAGTATAAAAACTGGAATGTACTTCTTACTTTTCAAGGCTTCATCCGTATCTTGTGTTGCTGGAGCTACTTTTTTATTTGTAGCCAAGGTCTTTATTTAACTGCATGTGTTTTTTGAGAGCTTTGATTTTTGGGAACACTAGTCAATTGTTTAATCACCCTCCCACTTCTGTCTCTTGTTTATTCCCTCCTCTTCCCACAATCTGTTTTTCACCATCCCACCCCATCCTTCCACCGTCCGTTTCTCCCCATCCAAGCCCTCCCCATGTGCTGCTTGACCCTTCCCAACCTCTCGCCCAACAAGTGTCAGGAGTGCTTCTTTACTGAACTCCGTTCTAGAACTCTGTGCGTGGCTATATCCTCTGCTATCATCTGTGATTTCCTTTGATTGTCAATGTTTTTTGTAAGATGTTTCCGTCTTTATTTATCCATATAAATTTTTTAGCCATTTTATCTGTGTTTATCCATATTTATTTAGTGGTTTGTGGATAAATGAAGTTGTAAAACTATACATTTCCATATTTATTTAACTGATAGACACGCAGTCATACTTTGATGTCTGTCCTGTTGTAGCTATTTAAGCAGTGAAATATTACATAATAGTGCATCCACTGGTAAATGTTAGCACTATACTACAAATGTATGTTGACATATGCCGTTATTTAAAGAAATTTCATCCTGTTTTTTAACTTCCTATGCGACAGCACTGAGTGTCATTTAAAAGAAGCCCAGTTTTCTGTATTTATCCACTTTTAAAAATAAATGCAGACAGAAAACACATTGCTTTCTGTCTGTATTTATCTGTAAAAATCCGTAAAAACAGAAAACCGGGAGCCTTAATCATAACTTAAAGTATTAAACAAAGAGCTATAGCAGTGCCATTGTTAACCTTGTCTTCATGCATTTTTTGTTTACTTTAAACCATGTTGCACAGCAGCCCACACTGCTGTGCAACATCTTTAGGAAACATTAGTAAAGCCACATAGATCTGTGCTACCTATTTGGCTTTGTTAATGTTTTTTAAAGGTATTGAACATCAGCCGTCATTGACCACGCCACAGCGCTTTGGGCCTCATTTATGGGATTGGTGGCGCAGGTCACCTTGCAGCACTGCCCTGCTCCACAGGGAAAGGGCAGGAAACCATATTTATCCAACATGCTGCACAGCACACACGCTGTTCTACAACATAGCTTAAAGACATTGGCAAAGATAATAGCTCTGGCTAAACACTTATAAGGTCTCAAAAGCAAGACCTATTGGTCATGCCACTTTGTTTGCTAATGCTAAAATGTGTTTAACAAAAGTTTAAAAGTTTTATGATACTTTTAAAATTAAAAAGGTTCATTATTTCCAATATTATAGTACAAGAATTTATATATTTATTTTATTATTCAAAATACTTTTAGTTATTTAAACATCATTTTCGATGGGGTGCTATTTTTAGTCTCTGCCTCCATAGTTTTTTATGGGATTGTGTTGCGGTACCTCTGAGTGGCCCTGTTTGGTGTT
Source organism: Triturus cristatus (assembly GCF_964204655.1). Taxonomy (NCBI): domain Eukaryota; kingdom Metazoa; phylum Chordata; class Amphibia; order Caudata; family Salamandridae; genus Triturus; species Triturus cristatus. The sequence continues at coordinate 643,694,872 of NC_140594.1, read as the reverse complement.
TGACTTACTCAAAGGCTGGGCTGAGGTACATTTATAACTGTTTTAGGACTTTTTGGCTTTAATACTTTTCGAAGTGCATTTTGTGAAAACTAGTGGAGTTCCTTTTGTGCGGATGGATGTTTTATTTTTGTATGTCACTTGCTAAACTTCCCTGACCCCTCCCTACCAGCAAGTGTTCCACATTTTCCAGCCAGTAAGACCTTTGTGTGGTGAGATCTCTGCATGGAAAAGATAGAGAGATGGAAGCATAGATCTCCGCATGTAGGTTTGTTAATTGCATTTTGTATAACACGAGTTGTACTACTGTAGTACTAATAAACATACTACAAAATACAGTTGTGAATAGTCCCCTTGATCTCAAACACTTTGGCCACGTAATTCTGTTGCTCCATTGTTTATTTCCAGAATCTGTTTTGCTTGTTCCATTATAGTGCATCAGTTCTGCTTGGCTTCATTCACTTCCTCTGTATCTCGCAAAATTATGTTATAAGGGTATCCTGTGATGCTTTCTCTCCACAGACTAAATTGTGATTGCTGTATTGATTTGAACGTTCACCTGGCACACCTGGCTTATAATGGAGAGGAAAGGCAACAGTGTAGGAACACATAATTCTCAGTAACTGAAAACTTGGCAGATAAATGTGCATGCTTGCCAACCTTTCCCCAGAAACCAAAAAAAGATAAGTCACTGTCAGTGCTTAGGTTTTGGACAGAAGGTTGGACGGGCCAAGCCTTTGTAAACGCTTGTTTCTGGGTGCTATTTATCTCAATAAACACAATGCAAAGATGTTTTCCTAGCTGCAAGCACCAAATCACATTCTAAAGCTGTTAGTCACCAAGCAATGCTTCTATCAAATAATGATTATATTGCATTAGCCATAATCAGTCACAGACAGGGTGTTGATCAGAGATCTTGTGATGTGAAATCGAAGGTGAGGTCAGATCTTGCAGCTCTCCAGTGGTTGAAGCATAGACGTGCGGGGTAGCGGGAGATGTGGGATAGGGCCTGAGGTTGAATAAAAGTGAAAGCCCAGATTTTTAGCAGATGATGATGTTGACTGTGTTGGAAGCGAGTGAAATTGGAGTTGGCAGAGATGTTGGAGCAGAGGAGTCAAAAGAGTATTGTGGTAATTATTCCTCCAGGTCAAGATATAAGTGTATGGATAGCCTACATTTAATTTTACAATGTTACTGAATTGTGTGCTTTGGTGGAGACTATAGTTCATGGTGGATTGTTCTCTCTTTTGTAGGTAGTCGTGAAGTTTATCATGAAGGAGAAAGTCCTTGAGGACTTCTGGCTACTTGACCCTGAGCTGGGGAGAGTGACTCATGAAACTGCCATCCTGTCCCGGCTACAGCACACAAATATTGTGACGGTAAGTAAATGAGTCTAACAGGTCGGAATATTGTTTCATGTGTAATTCAACTAGAGACATTCCTATGGGCTTTTCAGTACTTAATACTTTTAGTAATCCTCCATCAACCTCCCTCACATGTGAGCTACGTAATGTGGCACGCTATGTCTTAGTTTATATTGAGGTATGCTGCTCTGTAGTGTATTATTCCTAATTTAACGCATCTAGACATTCTCAGCTGGCTTTAATTTGGCTTGTACAAAGACCAATTACATAAGGCAAAGATCACAACGTTAAAGGCTAACTAACAGTGTGGATATGACATTTCCTTTACTTAGGATATCGTTATCAGTGAATTGGGACTTTCTAAAACGTTCCCTTGCTTTGCTAATGGCCCTTGTTAGACTTGGCATCTTTTGGCGTGTTTCCCCTGAGTTTTTACTTTCTGACCTCCTGGTTTTTCACTCTGTTTTTGCTGGCGTATCGTTTCTGCGCACTTTTCGCACTGCTGATCAGTGGTAAAGTGCAGGTGGTCCTGTGGTAAAGTGTGTTGTGGATTGATGTTTTTACAATTGGATATTTGATTTGCGTGTCAGTCCCTAGTAAAGTGCACGTTTGCTGGGGCTTGTGAATCAAATGCTACTCATGGGCCTGCAGCACGGATTGTGCCACCCACGTACGTAGCCCGTAAAAAGGTATCTCAGACCTGCCATCGCAGAGTCTGTACGCAGTTGCGACTCCCATGTTGACTTGGCTCGTGCCCACACTGGCCAGTCACGGCACCTTCCCTTTTCTTACATGTCAGGCACCCCTAAGGTAGGCCCAGGGTACCCCTATGGGCAGGGTGAAGTGTATATGAAAGGCAGGACATGCCCGGGTGTGCGCGGCATGCCCTGATAGTGAATACAGCCAAATTTGCTCTTCAGTATTGCAAGGATTCCCCTTCCCCGTAGGATGGATCGGGCAGTTTGGTTATAACATCTTATAAACACAACAGGCCCGGGGAAGCAGGTAAGGAAGTGAAGTTTAGTATGCCTGAACTCGGAATCTAAAGACGCAGCTTTTAGCGAAGGTGCCCTTTTCATTCTGAGTTCATAAAGGCCACTTTTAGAAAGTGGGTATTATTTTGCTCAAATACAAGAACAGAGGGGGGACAAGGAGCTAATTAGAAAGAGGTCCTGAACCAATGCTCCTAAAAGTAGTACATGATCACAATGGATGGTATCAGTTCCTTCAAAAAAAGGGAAATACAGCAAGCAGATAAGCTGTAAATTATAAGGATTGTCTCCATAGGATAAGTGAGTATGCAGAGAGGAGAGAAAGTGCTCCTATGTATGGTAGAATAAAAATTCACGGGGATGGAGATGCACCGTAACGTCACCGGCAGCACTGCAGGACGGGTAGGTTTCCCGTTACGTGAGGAAGGACCTCTACCTCACTCCGCGGTACGGCTGACAGAGTCCATCTTCGGTTCGAGGAGGGCTTTGGACAGGACCTACGTATAATAACGTGTCCCAAGACATTAATTGTCAAACGCACCTGACTAAAGGTTATACATGGGAATATAGGGTGTCTCTCCCTGATTCCCTATTCTCAGTTTTGTATATGGTGCTGATGTAGCGCTCTGGGATCCACTAGGGACCACTTCACAGCGCGAAACATGTTGACCCTTTTCTAAACACTCTAGATACACACTACACGGGTTGAGAGAAGCGGGACTCTATTTGGTTTTGTTTCCCCTCTCTAAGTGGCACTACGGTGCATCTCCATCCCCGTGAATTTTTTACTCTAAACCAGGGGACCTCTGATTAAACTAATTAGGCCCTCTTGGCTCATTTTAACTTGCACTCACTATCACTCCCCAACCCACATACCCTCATACACAAATGCGGCAACTCCTGTAAAGATCTCCGCCAGAGAGCCCCTGCACAGGGCCCGTGAGGGACTGCAGCGCCACCCCCACGAGGAGCAATTTTGCCCAATGATGATGCTATACACTCGCAAGGGTGTGTGAGGGCACCACGTACCATACATAGGAGCACTTTCTCTGCTCTCTGCATACTCACTCATCCTATGGAGACAATCCTTATAATTTACAGCTTATCTGCTTGCTGTATTTCCATTTTTTTGAAGGAACTGATACCATCCATTGTGATCGTATTATTTGGCTCAGTCATCCCGTGTGCCTCTGCTGGAATGTTGATTGCCTGTCTGGGTTTTGGATGACAGAAAGCTGGGGAGTGAGTGTGGCTCCAGATAGTCTAGGTAGGTCAGAAAAGGGCTAAATAGACCTGGGCTGCGATGGGGGAAGAGGGAGGAAATTTCCTTGTACCTCAAAGGGCCTGGTCTGCCTCTGACAATTCCGTCTTCGCCTCCTGCCAGGAAATCACACCAGAGAAGGCCGAATTGGTTCTGGCCGGGCACAAGACACCCTCTGCCTGAAAGATCAAAGGATTTTTGTGTAGAAATACTGGGGCCCAGACCCCTGAACTGGAGAACTCATCTGGATCAAGAAGTCTGCCAAGAAGAAGACCCGGAGAAGCTGCGAAAAGGAACAACTGCTTTGCTGGGTTGACCTGCAGTGGCTGCTTCTGTCTTGGGCAGTGAAATGACTGGACTGGACTTTCTGCGACCTAATTTGTGAGTCTCTCCAAGGGCTTGAGGTAAGGCTTGCCCAATGCTCACGAAGTCTCAGGAACAGCAAAGACTTCACGTTTTTCTACCCGCAGCACTGGAGACTGTGTGTTTTGTGCTGGAACCAGAAGAACGCCAACTCGACTTCTACGACGACCCTGCCGACTCCGTGTCCTGAAGGAATCGCAGAGGGCACCACTGCAACATCGCACCGCGACCCTGGTCTCACCGACAACGCCTGCTGATGCCATCACCGAGCCGCTGCTCGCGCCGCAACCTGTGGGCTTCACGCCAAAGCTTTGGCACCGCAGAGAGCACCAACACAACGCGAGCCTGGTCTTACCGAAGACGCCCGCTGACACCATCACCGAACCCCTGCTCGCAACGCGACCTGTGGGCACCGCACTCCGCACGGCCTCGCTACACGATGATGCCCTTCCTGACGCTGCCACTTCCTGCCAAAATTGACGCTGCTGCTTGCACCATGGTTCGAGGGCACCGCTCGTAAAGTTACACGCCGTACTGCCCTCATCCCAGAGAGGGTGATCAGAGGGACCCGGAGCCTGAAACAGTGGCCCAGGTCCCTGTCAAGAGAGAGGGCAGGGGGCGCAGGAAACCGGCCCCTGAAGTTCCCATGGCCCGGGAGGAGGCGGACCTTGAGGGGGACGCCCCAGTTCCTACAGGGGAACAGGTAGCCGAACAGGGTGACATCTCTGAGCTGACCCATTGGCAGCAAGAAGGGGGTCCCACCAGGGAGGAGTTCTGCCGGGAGCAGAAAGAGTGCCCTTCTCTGGAGGGTCTGCGGTGGCAGGCCGCAGCCCAGGCGACTGGTGATCAGTCCAGGTCACATTGGATCTACTGGGAGAATGATCTCCTATATAGCGAGCCTAAGGTCACGGAACCTGGGTCAGCCCGTGTGCTGGTAGTACCCCAGCGCTTCCGGACCTTCCTACTGGGTCTGGCTCACGACGTGCTTTTGGCAGGACATTTGGGACAGGTTAAGACCTTTGACAGGCTTGTCACCCACTTCTTCTGGCCTCAAATGCGAAGGCAGTCGGTTGTGCATTACCGGTCTTTCCAAACTTGCCAGGCAAGTGGCAAGAGTGGGAGGAAGGTCAAAGCTCCTCTCCAACCGTTCCCCCGTTGTTGGGATACCCTTTGAAACGGTAGGGATGGACATTGTGGGGCCACTGGACCCCAAGACAGCCATGGGCAACAGGTACATCCTGGTCTTGGTGGACCATGCCACCCGGTACCCGGAGGCAATCCCTCTCAGGACAACGACAGCACCAGTGGTGGGCCGAGCGTTAATGGAGAACTTTTCCCGCGTGGGGTTCCCCAGAGAGGTGGGTTCTGACAGGGGGACCAATTTCATATCGAAGTATATGACATCCCTGTGGAAGGAGTGTGGTGTTACTTACAAGTTCACCACCCCCAAGGTAACGGTCTGGTAGAAAGGTTCAACCAGACCTTGAAGGGCATGATCAAGGGTCTCACCGAACCCATGAGGCGTAAGTGGAATGTCCTTTTACCGTGCCTTTTTTTTGCGTACAGGGAGGTACCCCAGAAGTCTCTCGGATTCAGTCCCTTTGTGCTTCTGTACGGTAACCCTGTGCGAGGACCTCTAAGCTTGGTGAAGGAAGACTGGGAGGCCGCTCCCAGGAAGACACCACAGGATGTGTTTAGCTACATGCTGGCCTTCCGAAACCAAACTGCCAACTTCAGGAAACTCGCTCAGGCGAACCTCGAGACCAACCAGGAAGAAATGAAGAAGTGGTATGACCAGATTGCCACTCTGGTCGAGTTTTAACCAGGACAAAAAGTGTGGGTCATGGCCCCAGTGCAACCTTGTGCCTTGCAGGACAAGTGAACTGGGCCCTTTGAGGTGATGGAGTGCAGAAGTGAGGTCATCTACCTGGTGGATTTGCAGGCTCCCCGGAACCCTTTATGGGTCCTCCACGTGAACCGCCTTAAGCCCCACTTCAAGAGGTCCGAAGTGAGCATGCGCTTGGCGATGGACGACGGGGAGGAAGCGGAGAGTGAGTCTCTCCCGGACCTCCTGTCTGCCCAAGAGGGGATGGGTCGGTGGATGATGTCATCCTCTCCTCTCCCCGACCCTAACCAGCGAGCAACAGAGCGATTGTCGCCAGTTGCTCGGGCAGTTTGCCTCGCTGTTCTCATTGACCCCAGGTGTTACTCACTGGTGAACCCACGATGTGGACACCGGTGACAGCTCCCCTGTGAAACATAAGATTTACAGATTGGCTGACCTGGTCAAGGCCAGCATCAAAGAGGAGGTCTCTAAGATGTTGGCGTTAGGGGTGGTTGAGCCATCCAGCAGTCTGTGGGCCAGCCCCGTGGTCTTGGTCCCGAAGGCTACGGCACCCGGTGCCACACCAGAACTGCGATTCTCTGTGGACTACCGGGGGCTCAATGCCATCACTCGGACTGACGCACACTCCATCCCCCGAGCTGATGAGCTCATCGATCGGTTGGGAGCTGCCAAATTCCTTAACACGTTTGATTTAACGTCGGGGTACTGGCAGATTGCTCTAACTAAGGAGGCCAAGGAAAGGTCCGCATTCACACTCCCGGAAGGACATTACCAGTTCCGTGTGATGCCCTTTGGGTTGAAGAATGCCCCTGCCACCTTTCAGAGGTTGGTCAACCAGGTGTTGGCCGGGCTGGAGGAATTTAGCACTGGATACTTGGACGACATTGCGGTGTTCAGTTCCAGTTGGGACAAACACCTGCAGCACCTCGGCGAAGTGTTGAAGGCGCTGCAGAAGGCAGGCATCACAATTAAGGCCAGTAAGTGCCAGATCGGGCAGGGTTTGGTGGTGTACATGGGACACCAGGTAGGGAGCGGCCAGGTGGTGCCCCTACAGCCCAAGATTGACACTATTCTGGCTTGGGAACCCCCCAAGACCCAGACAGAGGTGTGAACCTTCTTAGGACTCACTGGGTATTACAGGATGTTTTTTAAGGGATATGGCACCATGGTTGCCCCCTTAACCGAGCTGACTTCCAAGAAGCAGCCAAAAAAGGTGATCTGGGGGGCGTGGCCAAGCCGCTGAGCGCGATGGTCGCAGCTTAGCGGAGCTCCGCCGATCCTTTTAGTCCCCCGTCTATCCGTGCCAATTATCCGGAGCTCAATCGCCAGATTTGTTGAGGGGAAGGCTCCCGGTACATTCTCCGGACCCTCTGACCGCCGTGCAGGCAACCGAGACTGGGAGCGAGCCGATGATGCTGTGAGGCCTAGTCTCGCAGTGAAAGCCGGGACCTTGAGTAGCTGTGAATCGAAGTACAGACTCGGACTCGGTGACCCATTCGCCCGGACTTCGAGACCCGGGCAGCTCGGAAGCAGCTCCTGCATTGAGCGACATGTGGCTCTGCCTTGAAGACCCGGGGGCGGTCGAGCCCCCGGAGCCTGGTGACGGAGTGAGTGCCCGGGGAAGCGATTGCTTAGAGGACTGGCGGTCGACCCCGGGCGCGCTGGATGCGGCATAGAAGGGCCCCGGAGTGACCATAGCTGCACTTGTTGAGGCCTCCCCCGCTGAAGAGGTACTGAAGAGACGGCAGCGGCTCACGTGACCCGGGGGCAGCTCACCATATAATAAGGTCCCTGGGGCCAGCTGGGCGCAACTGTTTTCATCAAACCTGTGGGCAGGGGTGCGAGACCCTTAATTTATTCGCCCACATCCGAGGAGGAAAGCTCTGCAAGCCCCGGGTTCAGGGAAAGACCCTGATATCATCGTGTTGGCCCAGTGAAGCCTGCGAGAGCTACATAGACCTGCCGACTGCGGTACAAGGAGGCACCGTTGGGACTTGCGTGAGACAGTGAGCAGCACACGCTACGTGCTTGGATGCAGCTGGTGTCTGCCTGGTGCTACTTCCACGGTGCACGAATATACATGTTTTGGAGGTGAGCGTGCTGGGGGTTCACAGTCCATACACACCTACTGCGGGCACAGAGTGGGACCTGAGGGAGTCGGTTTCCTACTTTCATCCCGGGGTGTTGGCGCTGGGTCCTTCCTGGCTGGAATAATTGGAGGTCTCGCTGTGCGGTGGCGCGCTCTTGTCCTTGTCTGCCCTGTGCCCTTGAATTAAGAAGTGAGCGATTTCGTTGGGGCAGAAACCGACACTGTGTGCGGTGGCTCGACGTGGCAAGTGATCAGCGGCCCAATTGCTGACCCTGAGACTTTATCCTGTGAAAGTTGCGAGCAGAGTCGATTGTGGTGTAGGTGGGGCGGTTCACACGGAGAGGTGGCATAGCACAGATCCCTGCCTGACTCAGTACTGAAGACACAATGTCGACTTCACGGGGGACCAAGCTCGTGCAACAGAGTCGAATGGACAGATACGCGCTACCGATGACACCGTTACCTGACTCATCCCCTGTGGACGAGGGAGGCGCTACCCACAGAGAAGTAGTGCCGGAACCTACACTCAAGGACGTCATGGAAGCGATCGTGGGCATCAAAACCTCCCTAGAACACAAGATGGACAGCATCACCGTGGAGGTAAACCTGTTCCGAGCGGACATGAATAAGAATAGTGAGGGTGTGAAACAAATGGAATTAACCACGGCAAGCGTAGCGGAAGACACCTCCTAGTTGCAACTGGACGTCAAGGAATTGCAAACATTCCGGAAATTTGCCTAATTCTAGATGGACGATTATGAAGGGCGCCTGAGCCGCAACAACGTCTGAATTTTAGGTGTTTTGGAAAAAGCAGAGGGGCAGGCAACTGATCTCTTTGTAGAGGATCTTATCCTCAAACATCTGCAACCCAAGGGGTTGGGGAAATTCTTCATCATCGAGCGGGCGCATAGGGTTCCTGGGGGTCGGCCGAGACCCGGAGCCCCCCCTCGCCCGATCCTGGCTAGAGTCCTGAACTTCCGAGACAGTGATGTTATTCTTCAGCACGCAAGAGCAGGCCCCACCTTGAAGTACGAAAACGCCGAGATATCGTTGTTCCCTGACTTCACTCAGATGGTACAGAAACAGAGAGTTAAGAAAGCGCTGAGGCTTCAAGTATGCTACGCTCTTCCCCGCTAGACTCCGGGTGGATGCGGTAAAAAGACAATGGTTCGGGTGTGGCCAAAAGGTCCAATAATAAAATGATCCTAAGGAGAGCACTTATGGTTAGAGAGTTGAAGATTAATTATTTTAAAGGAGCAAAAAAATTAATAATGTACATAGGGACATAAGTCAGTTCATGTGAAACATTTATTTCCACAACAATAGAATTCAGGTGCTCACACAATAAGTGAAAGAGGCGTGACGTGCAGAGTGATGGTGAAGTTTAAAATAACTGCATCGCATTGACAACAATAGTGTAAAACTCCTCAAGCAACTTTATAGAATAGGAAGAGTTTTGTTGTAAAGGGTCAACGGTGTTTCGATCTCAACTGTTCGAGATCATCATCAGGACATATAACGGGTGAGCAAGCTGAATTGATGCAATTATTCGTAGCGCAAGGAAGAGCAATTGAGGGCTTCAGAAAACAAGTTGAGGGTAGACTAGTTCACCCAGATTAATTCGCTGAAGGTACGATGTGTTAGACATAGACTCTCTAACCATAAGTGCTCTCCTTAGGATCACTTTATTATTGGACCTTTTGGCCACACCCGAACCATTTCTTTTTTTTTTACCGCATATTTCACCCCAGGTTCACGTATTGGGGTACCCTTGTTTTTCTTAAGACTCCGGGTGGAGGCGGACGATCGAGCCTGGTTCTTTGAGAATCCGGAGTCGGCGGCTGAGTGGCTGGAGAATCGCTGAGGGACATTCTGCAGGACTGAGTGGTAAAGTTGAAGTAGGGGTGTTTGTTCTGGAGGGTTGGGGGACACGCTAATCAGAAGTCTTTGGGTCCAACGGGTCAGATTGGAAAACAGACCTACAGGATGGGTTCGATTATAAGAGACGATTTTCTATAGAGGATCATTCCCACCGAATAGCGCTGGGTATAATTTTGTGTTAGTTATCGACAATTGAGTTTTGATGTTTTCATGGGGAAGGGATGTGAGGGGGGCACCACGTACCCATATTTTCTATTTTTAGTCACGTTGGTGGGGCGACAGGCACTCTGCAAGTTTAGTCATGGGCAGTTTGAAGCCCAGAGTGCAGGGGAGCAGGGTGGGGGGTGGTAGGGAGGAGTTGTTTTTTGCTGTTTGACTACAACAATTCTCATGCAGACTCAATCCGACCGGAGCCTCCAAATATGGGTGAGGGGGAGGAGGGAGTTTGGGAAGGGAAGTTTATGTTCTTAAGGTTTGAATTGTGTATAATGTTTGTTTTTTCGACACCACAGACATCAATCACTGAGCAGGAGCGGTTTCAAATTCTAAATAGAGATGGGTACACAAAGGGATAGAGGGGTTAGAGTTCTCAGCTGGAATGTAAATGGCCTGGGGGACACGATTAAACGTGGTATGGTCAACCAATATTTCAGGCGTCAGGCCCCGGATGTCATCCTTTTACAGAAAACACACCTGATAGGGAACACATGTCGGGCGCTGAACAAGGGAGGATATAGGCTGGTGGCACATACCGGCTTTACTACGGGGTCGCGAGGAGTGGGCATATTAACTAAAAACTCGTTCCCTTTCACTATACAAACCACATGGTCGGACACTCAGGGTAGATCTATTGGGGTCTCGGGTATGTGGGAGGGCAAGACGGCCACATTTGTTTCAGTGTATGTTCCCCCGGGTTTACAAAACGACACATTCAGGGACCTGGGTAGTATCCTTTTGTCACTCCCAACGGGTCTCCATGTGGTGGGGGGCGACTTTAATGCTGTGCTGTCCGGGACACTTGATCACCATCCACCGAGGGAACTTAGACCCTCCCAGAAGTGGCTATCAGACTTATTAGAGTCCATGGGACTAGTGGACGGATGGATGACCCGTAACCCCGAAGGGACTCAATACACGTTCCTATGGGGCGCACATCATAGTCTCTCCCGTATTGACTATATCTTAATCCCGGGGCGTAGGTGTTCAATATCCGTGAGGTCAACCACCTGGGTAGGGGTATCTCAGACCACTCCCCGGTCCGGATGCAGATAGCCCCGGGTCAAAGAAACGCTGGGAAAATAGCTCTCATTAATTCGTGGTACCTGAGAGACCCGGAAATCCAGACGGAAATTGCTCAGGCCACAGACAACTACTTCCAAGATAATGAGGGCACGGTTAACTCTGCGCAAACATTGTGCGAAGCCTACAAAACAGTCATCCGCGAGGAAACCCTGTCTTTGATAGCAGGAAAGAAGGAGGATAGGCAGGTGGAGTTAGTGCGGGCGGAAGAAGAAATATAGAGAGTGGAGGAAGAATTAGCCCGAGCCGTGACCACCGAAAAGTTGCATCTCCTCAAGTTGAAACAAGACAAATTCAAAATCAAAGCTGAGGATAGAGCCAGGGTGCAGAGCAGGGAGACACAGAGCAGGATTTATGAACCTGGGGATAAGGCGAGGAAGCTTATCGCGTGGTTAAACAGGAGGGAGTGGGTGGCCCGGCTGGTCCCAGACCTCTCAGAGGAAAATAATGACTATCTCAAGTCCTCTATCACAGTCGATGAGGTGGCACAGGCAATACGGGAGGTGAATTCGGGAAAGGCATCGGGTCCCAATGGTATTCCGATTGAACTGTACAAATTAAAACCGGACAAGATTGCTCCATTCCTCCGTTCGATGTTCCTAGAGAGCAGAGACAAGGGATGCTCCCATTTGACCAACGAGTGGCAAACATTGCGGTCATCCACAAGGAGGGTAAACCCAAGACCAGCTGCGCGTCCTACAGACCCATATCACTGCTGAATGCGGAACCCAAGATTCTACCTAAACTATTAAACTTACGCGGTCTACACGGTGCCATGGGTAGAGTGCCAACAATCCTAGAACCCGCCATACTGGTATCCCTGGATGCCACTATGGCATTCGATATGGTCAAGTGGCCCTACCTCTTTGCCGTACTAGACAAACCAGGTTTTGGACCTAACTTCAAGAGCTGGGTCCGTCTGCTGTATTCTAATCCTATGGCCCAGGTCGTTGTGAACAGTTGGAAGTCACCTGCTTTTCAACTAATCTGTGGCATGTGACACGGTTGTCCTCTGTCTCCACTCATATTTGCGTTGGATTTGGAGGCCCTGGCGGCATGGATCCGCAGTGATCAGGTGATTCGCGGGATGCGGTGGTCACCGGGGTGGGAAGATAAGATATTGTTGTATGCAGACGATGTTTTGTTGTACCTGACCTCCCCACAGGCCTCCATGATCGGCCTCCTTGACATTCTCGCGGTGTATGGGAGATTCTCCGATTTTGCCATTAACTGGTCGAAATCAGTGGTGTATGTCCTACAGGGAGCATCGCCTAGCCTTCCAAGGGGCTGCCCGATTCAAATAGCGTCAGATGGCTTTCACTATCTCGGTATTTTCATCACACTGAATGCAGACCTCCGTTTTTCCCACAACCTGGGGCCACCTATACAGAGGCTCAAGGGAGACGTCAAGCGCTGGAAGTCTCTACCCCTTTCATTGGTAGGTAAAGCAGCCCTCTTCAAAATGATGGCCCTACCTCGCTTCCTGTACGCTCTCCAGAATTCAATGGACCCATTTCCCCCTTCCTATTTCAAGGAAATAGAGAATCTTCAAAGGGATCTCCTGTGGGAAGGCAAACCCCTCATAGCCCTAACTAAATTGACCCTTAATTGGTACGATGGGGGCATCAGCTTTCCCGACATTAAAAAATACTACTGGGCGTCTCATTTGGCGGCTATCAATCACGGGATCTATGGTCGACCGGATGACCCCGGGTACGCCATGGATAAATGGCTGCTCCCTGGGGGTGAATATACCAGAGCGATCTACGCCAAGCCTCGCATGTATCCCCTCACAGGACACACTGCACATTCGGTTCATGTCTGGCATGTGGCTAACAGGCAGCTGGGATGGGAAGGCAGACTTACCCTGGCGACTCCACTGTTGAACTCCGAGAGACTGGGAGGCCTGTGGCAATCCAAGGGTTTCGACAAATGGGATCTGGTAGGACTCGTGGATTAAAGACGTTTGGGGTAAGGAGACTATTCTTCCCTTTGCCACCCTCCAGCAGCAGTACCGTCTGGCAGATGCTGAATATTTCAGGTATCTCCAGGTCCGACATGCCCTACTCACACAAGTTATGAGTGAATTCCCACTACCGGAGGCATCTCCATTGGGGGGTAGGATATTGGATAGCCACCTCCCAGAGAAAACCATCTCCCTTATTTATAAAAAGCTGATCAATAACATGGAAGATCCTTTACATTCACTGAGGGAGAAATGGGTCAGTGACGGTATAGAGTTTGACGAGGAAGATTGGCAGGAGGTGGTCTCCTCCCCGAGAAAAGTCGCGATCCAGGCAAGGCTGAGACTGGTACAGCTCAAAATTCTGCACAGGATGTACTATACAGGGCCGAGCTTGATTCGTATGGGTAGAGCAGACACGGCGGAATGTAGGCGAGGATGCGGAGAGGTCAGTACGTTTATGCATATCATATGGGACTGTGTACATATTCAGTCCTATTGGCAAGCCATACATCGAACTTTACGAAAGGTTCTGAAAATCAACATGCCTCCGGAGGTCCGTAGATACCTCCTAAAGATCTGGGAACCTACGGACCTCAACTCCTATACTACATTTTGGGCTACTCTGGCTTTCATGATTGCGAAAAGGGACATTGCACAACACTGGGGGACACATCGGTCACCTATACTGCGACAATGGGAGGAGGGTCTTGACTGGTGTATGTTCAGGGAGAAATCGGTTTATGCAGCAAGAGGATGCCCCGGGAAATGGATTAAAGTGTGGGGTCCTGGAATCACTACAGAGGAGATATCTGTGTTCCACAAAAACAAAGAGAGGGTGAGGGAAAATCACTCTAGTTCCCCCTGGATAATTTAGTTAAACAACAGAAGAGTGACAAGGGAAAAGGAGCAAAAGAGCGTGGGCAAAAACCAAAAGGATTTGTTAAAAGAACCCTCACTCACCAACCTAGTTGGTGACATGTTTCATCATCGGGTTCCCACCAGAGAGGCCGAGTGCCTCTCTGGTGTGCTGCGACGCCTGAATTACAGCGGAGCTGGTTTTTGAATGTGAAAGGAAGTGAAATTAAAAGGTAAATGATTTTAACCAACAACCAATTTAATCATGGCAAACCAAAGACCAATAAAAACAAGTGAGTTGGACAAGAGCCGGTTGGTTAGGTTAACCAGAGCTCAACCAATTTACAATAAGGTCGACATGTTTCTGCTTATCATGCCCAGTTGGCTAAGCTTTCATCAGGACCACAAGGACCTCCACGGCGGTATGCGCACGCTAAGGCGCACCCTAACCTGTGGAGATCAGATGGTAAAACTTACAGTTCTACCGAAAAGCCATCCTACTATTCCGGGGCTAATAACGTCTGTAAGAGAAAAAACAGACAAAACACACTTAAAGACATAAAGAGACATAACTTTGTTGGTTGCATTGTTATTCTTTACGTGATTGGGTGAACAAATAATTTGGTAATCCCGTGCTGTGGAGCGGGAGTGGGTGTCAAAATAGCAATTGCAGCCAAAGAACGCCCAAACACGAGTATTTACTCGTCAAAAGCAGGGGACCTATAGAAATATCAAGGTGTTTCTATAAGGCCCTATACACTGATTGTGCCTGCGTTTAATTACATTGTGTAGTGTCAAGTCAGCAGACAATGTGTAATCGTAGTGGCTATTTAGCCGCTGTGTATGCCGAAGAAATAGCGGACTCGTGAAGGTGATAGGCATGCTGAAAACGAGCGTCTGAGGTGTTTGCCAGGCGCCGTTGCACCAGAGCATGTCTAGCGTTAAAAAGTTGTTAAAAACAGCTGCATGGAAGAATAATATTGATCCTCTTACTCATGTACTTGGTACTACTAACGTCATGGGTCCGAGAGGGGGGTAGTGAGCAATAGTATCTGCCAGGGTGGAAAACAAACAATAAATTATTCTTATCTGTTGAGATACTCTATAAAAGTTAAAAAGAACCTAGTGCTATAACAAGGAGGGGTTCGCCAACTTACTTCCATGCTCGCACACTCCCGCGATCAACCTGGATCTGTCCTGCTCGGCCCGGATATTGGTGAGTGAATGGGGAACGCGGAAGTAAATACTCCGTGATTCCCGTCACGTGATTGCTTCAACGCGCGTATGCGTGTGATGTAATTAAAAGGGGCGTGTGATTAGAAAGTGAAAACTAATGTGTGCGTTCGTATTGGTTCACCCTTCGTAATGGGGAAAGAAAGTGTGATCATTTGAACCGGCGTGCTTTATCCATCGGGTTTACATGAAAAACTCGGGACAGCATTGGTATTTACACCGGAATGTGAATAGTGAGTTTGGTTAGTGGAGGAGCTCTTATCAACAAACAGGCCGCTTATTAGGAACATGATACGCATAATGCAGATGCCAAATTATATTAGCTGTCTTTGGGGAATCTCAGTCAAAGACAACCCTTGTCACCCTGATGTTGGGGTTTGATAAGGGAAAGTGGCAAATCAGACACTATCTGTGTTCCACCAGCTCCAATACAAGATACTGAAACTCTAGAAATCCATAGAAATACTCAAAATAATACACAGTGATTTGATTTATTATGTCTTATGTTGCAATCTAAAACACTGTATGGTTCCTTGCTCTTGAATGTAACTCGTGTATTCTGTTGAGGATGTCTAATAAAAAGAAGAATAAAAAAAAAAGAAAAAAAAGGTGATCTGGACACAGTCCTGCCAGAAGCATGGAGTGGGAGCAGTGCTCTCACAACTGAACGAAGAGGGCCTACACCAGCCGGTAGTCTTTCTTAGCTGGGCACTACTCCCCAGGGAGCAGAGGTTGAGTGCCATAGAAAGGGAGGTTTTCGCTGTGGTCTGGGCGCTGAAGAAGCTGAGACCGTACCTGTTTGGGACTCACTTCTGGGTTCAGACCGACCACAGGCCCCTCAGATGGTTAATGCATATGAGGGGGGAGAATCCAAAACTGCTGAGGTGATCCATCTCCCTACAGGGAATGGACTTTACGGTGGAACACTGCCCTGGCACAGAACACGCCAACGTAGATGGCCTGTCCAGGTACTTCCGCCTTAGTGAAGAGAACTCCCAGGCGAGTGGGTAGTTTTCCCTACCATCAGCTGGAGGGGACATGTGTTGGACATTGCATCTTTTGGCGTGTTTCCCCTGAGTTTTTGCTTTCTGACCTCCAGGTTTTTGCTGGCGTAACGTTTCTGCGCAATTTTCGCACTGCTGATCAGTGGTAAAGTGCAGGTGCTCCTGTGGTAAAGTGTTTTATGGATTGATGTTTTCACGATTGGATATTTTATTTGCGTGTCAGTCCCTAGCAAAGTGCACTACGGGTGCCGGGGCTTGTGAATCAAATGCTTCTCGTGGGCCTGCAGCACGGATTGTGCCACCCACGTACGTAGCCCGGAAAAAGGTATCTCAGAGTCTGCGCGCAGTTGCAACTGCCATGTTGACTTGGCCCGTGCCCACAGTGGCAAGTCACGGAACCTTCCCTTTTCTTACATGTCAGGCGCCCCTAAGATAGGCCCAAGGTACCCCTATGAGCAGGGTGCAGTGTATGTGACAGGCAGGACATGCCCGGGTGTGTGCGGGATGTCCTGATAGTGAATACAGCCAAATTTGCTCTTCACTATTGCAAGGTTACCCCTTTCCCGTAGAATGGATCGGGCAGTTTGTTTATGACATCTTATAAACACAATGGGCCCGAGGAAGGAGGTAAGGAAATGAAGTTTAGTATGCCTGAACTCGGAATCTTAAGACACAGCTTTTAGCGATGGTGCTCTTTTCATTCTGATTTCATAAAGGCCACTTTTAGAAAGTGGGTATTATTTTGCTCAGTCATCCCACGTGCCTCTGCTGGAAAGTGGATTGCCTGTCTGGGTTTTGGGTGACAGAAGACTGGGGAGCGGGTGGGGCTCCAGATAGTCTAGGTAGGTCAGGAAAGGGCTGAATAGACCTGGGCTGCGATGGAGGAAGAGGAAGGAGATTTCCTTGTACCTCAAAGGGCCTGGTCTGCCTCTGACAATGCCGTCTCCACCTCCTGCCAGGAAATCACACCAGAGAAGCCCGAACTGGTACAGGCACAGACACCCTCTGCCTGAAAGATCAAAGGATTTTTGTGTAGAAATACTGGGGCCCAGACCCCTGAACTGGAGAACTCATCTGGATAAAGAAGACTGCCAAGAAGAAGAGCCGGAGAAGCTGTGAGAAGGAACTACCACTTTGCTGGGTGCGTTGCTGGGCCGACCTGCAGTGGCTGCTTCTGTTTTGGGCAGTGAAAGGACTGGACTGGACTTCCTGCGACCTCATTTGTGAGGCTTTCCAAGGGCTTGAGGTAGAACTTGCACCCTGTTCACGAAGTCTCAGGAACAGCAAAGACTTCAAGTTCCTCTACCTACAGCACTGGGGACTGTGTGTTTTGTGCTGCAACCAAAAGAACGCCAACTCGACGACGCCTACGACGACCCTGCCAACTCCGTGTCCTGAAGGCACCGCAGAGGGCACCACCGCAACACTGCACCGCGTCCCTGGTCTCACCGACGACGCTTGCTGACGCCATCACCGAGCCGCTGCTGGCACCGCGACCTATGGGCACCTCACTCTGCACCGCTTCACTTCACGCCGAAGCTTTGGCACCGCAGAGAGGACCGTCACAACGCCGCACCGCGACCCTGGTCTCAACAAGGACGCCTGCTGACGCCATCACCGAGCCGCTGCTCGCACCGCGACCTGTGGGCACCGCACTCCGCATCGCCTCGCTACACGACGACGCCGTGGCCTTCCTGATGCCGCCACTTCCTGACGAAATTGACGCCGCTGCTTGCACGGTGGTTTGAGGGCACCGCTCGTAAAGTTACACGAATCACCACCCTCATCCCACACCGCAGCCTTGGCCCACCGACGCTGGTGCCATCGACTCCCGTTCGTCAGCCGACGACAGCGCTTCAGCAACGACGACGACGCTGCTTGCACCGTGACCTGCTAGCACCGTTACGAGCACTGCCTTTCTCTCGCACCGCTTCCCTGGTCTCACTGACGACGCCATCTGACGCCGCCACCGAGCCGCTGCTCGCACCGTGACCTCGGGGCACCGCACGCCAAACCGCTGCACTTCGCACCGCAGCACCCGACGTCTGCCAGCGCTCCTGATCCCATCAGAAAGGAGCTCGACCTGCAACGTGAGTGACTTCAAGGGCCCCATCGCCCTGCATTTCTGAAAGGTACTGTTTGCGGGTCCTCCCGACACCGTAACTGGCCTGCGACACCGCGGCCAGCCAGAATTATTTGGATTTGTTTGCTCCAGTGGCGGTGCGTCCATTGGGGGTGTTGGGGCGTCGCCCCCCCGCCCGTAGCTCCCGCCCGTAGCTCCCTCGGCGTTTCTAAACTTAAGTAAACACTTAAGTTCAAAGACGCCGAGGGAGAACCAACTCCAACTGACAATCATGTCAGTCAGCATGACGTTGGACCGCCCACCCCCTTCAGAGTCTGAAGGGGGTGGGCGGTCCGGCGTCATGTTGACTGACATGATTGTCAGACCAGGGGCAACAGGTAGCGCAGCAGCACAAGTGCGCATGAGTGGGGAAGGTGAGCGAATTTTCACCCGTGCCCAGTCATGCGCACTTGTGTTTGCACTGGCTTGCGCATGCCCATTAGGAGCCCCTCGGATTGGCTGAGAGGGGTTGGCATGCCCCTCCAGTGCCGTTCGTGAAAGGCGCGCAGCCCAGGGGAGCAGAGGTCTGAGAGGTGGCGTGCCGTGGATCCGGGACCGGCTGTGAGGTAAGTTTTTCGTTTAATATTTCATATCCCCCCCGTGCGCGACTCCCTCCCTCCCCCCCCCCCCCCGCGAGCCACGACTGGAGCTAGATGAATTATCTGTTGTGACTTACTGTACACGTCTTGTTCAGCTTGGCAGTGCTTGCTTTTTTTGGCTCATTTGCATGTATTTGTGTTTCAGAGTTATGGGGGAGAGGGGGTGCCTGCGTCATCCCAACACCCGCTACAATGCGGCGTGATTACCACTGTCTGCTTGACGGCCCAAGAATGAATGGCATTTGTAAGGGCCTCTATTACTATGCTAGTACGTTAACAGTACGAAGGTGTAAAGTACGACGGGCTCTAACACATAACATGGTATGCTAGTACGTTAACAGTAGGAAGGTGTAAAGTACGACGGGCTCTACCACATAACATGGCATGCTAGTTTGTTACAGTAGGCAGGTGAAAAGTAGCAAGGGAACTCGCACATAACTGCATCGATCGCATGCTAGCACGTGATAGTATGCAGGCGTAAGGTACTACAAGCTCTAGCAAATAACAGCATGGTGTAAAGTACGTACCATGGGCTCTAACATATAATATGTCTTGCTAGTATGTTACAGTATACAGGTGTAAAGTAGCAAGGAAACTCGCACATAACTGCATGGCATGCTAGTACGTTACTATATACAAGTGTAAAGTACCATCATGGGCTCTAGCACAAAAAAGCATGGCAGGCTAGTATGTTTCAGTATGCAAGTGTAAAGTACCACGCGCTCTAGAACATAATTGCATTGCATGCTAGTACATTACAGTATGCAGGCTTAAAGTACCACGAGCACTATCACATGATTGCATGGCATGCTAATATGCCTGCGTGCCCGGTCTGTAAGGATGGGGGTCCCACTCAAAGCACACAGTCCTGTTGAGAAATACTGTTACTATCCTCAGAGGTAAATTTCCAATCAGTCTTTGAAATGGTTAGTGGAGTCGCAGGTGCGACGTGAAAAGGTGAAGTGGCTGTCTATTCGGACTGCAAGCAACATGTGCAGATCTCAGTATGTCAGAGCCACACCAGTTTCAAGGGTAGCACTTTTCAAGCTGCCCGTGACTATGAAAAACCTCATGTTGCCGAATTTGTGTTTTACATGCATATATCAGAAACTGCATGCCCACAGTTGGGTTGAGGTAGTTCAGACAGTGGTCACATGCAGCCCCTGACTTGATTATTCTGGAAACTCACTGATTTATTGTATTTTATACACATTGCGTGAAAGCTGCATCTTGAATCAATTAAAGATGAGATTGAAAATGGTGAATATGGGAAATAATGTAAGCAGACACTTAGTACATGCCAGTGCTCATGTGTAAGGGATGGTTGCTGTCCCTTGATCTAACATAATGCAAAGTTCGGCTTTCACCATGTTTCTTAGTGCAGTCACTTCGCTTTAAAAAATGAAGCCCATCTCGGTCTCACTGTAACCATTTCAGAAATTAAACATAGCTTCTTGGAGAAGTAATATGGCACTTTTTTGTAGCTTTAAATACAATCAGGTTTACCCATCTATATGCAATGCTGAAGGGTTATGTCCTTTGTAATTAAATTAGCAGACTTCTGCTGTGTGCTGTATTTTTGCTCTGCATAATGAATAGTACCAGCTCTGAGAGTTTGGCACTGTGCATTGTCCTTACCTTGATATGTAGTGCATTGAATTAGCTTATTGAAGTCTTGCACAGAGATCCACTACTAACCTGTCTGAGCTATAGGTCTTTAGTCAAAGTTCTAACAAAAACAGTCGAGACTTGCTTTGGACAATGAAACTTGTTCTCTCTCTCTGTTTCATGTTATGGTAAATGGCAGTGTTATAAATTAACAACAGGAGAGAGAGGGAGTTTTTTGGAGCCACTCTTAGTCCCCCAGGGCTAGTATAGATCAACAACAGAAGAGTGTGTCCATCAGATGTGAATAAGTGCAGAGCGATTGAGAAAAGTGAATCACTATGTTTTTAAAAGAACCCTCACTCACCAACCTAGTTGGTGACATGCTTCATCATTGGGTTCCCACCGGAGAGACCGAATGTCTCCCCGGTGTGCTGCAACGCCTGAATTACAGCGGAGCTGGTTTTTCGTGTGTGGATGCAGTGCAAAGGGTGATAGTGTAAGTTAAAATATGCCACAGTTTCAACCAATAAGGAATTTTAATAGTGGTAAACCGGACACAATTAAAAATGGTGTGGCGGACGTTAGAAACTGGTGATAATTAGGCCAGCTACGTCCTAAATCAAGTGCAAAGTGATAAAAGTGGTCAACATGTTTCTGCTTCTGGCGTCAATACACGAAGCATTCGTCAGGACCTAAAGTGAGACCACCACGGCGGTATACGCGCGCTAAGGCGTACCCTAACCTGTGGGGTCTGATACCGCTTAAGACTTACGGTCGAGATTACCCTTCAGCAATTTCTGAGAACTTCAGTTGTGATGTTCAGATCAGTTTCACTACATGAGTCCAGGTGGGAGGCGGGACTTGTAGTCACACTTACTCCAAAGTCACCAGCCCTCTGCAACACCTACTTGGCCCTCCTGCGGACTCGATCCGCAGGAGGGCCAAGTAGGTGTTGCAGAGGGCTGGTGACTTTGGAGTAAGTGTGACTACAAGTCCCGCCTCCCACCTGGACTCATGTAGTGAAACTGATCTGAACATCACAACTGAAGCTCTCAGAAATTGCTGAAGGGTAATCTCGACCGTAAGTCTTAAGCGGTATCAGACCCCACAGGTTAGGGTACGCCTTAGCTCGCGTATACCGCCGTGGTGGTCTCACTTTAGGTCCTGACGAATGCTTCGTGTATTGACGCCAGAAGCAGAAACATGTTGACCACTTTTATCACTTTGCACTTGATTTAGGACGTAGCTGGCCTAATTATCACCAGTTTCTAACGTCCGCCACACCATTTTTAATTGTGTCCGGTTTACCACTATTAAAATTCCTTATTGGTTGAAACTGTGGCATATTTTAACTTACACTATCACCCTTTGCACTGCATCCACACACGAAAAACCAGCTCCGCTGTAATTCAGGCGTCGCAGCACACCGGGGAGACATTCGGTCTCTCCGGTGGGAACCCAATGATGAAGCATGTCACCAACTAGGTTGGTGAGTGAGGGTTCTTTTAAAAACATAGTGATTCACTTTTCTCAATCGCTCTGCACTTGTTCACATCTGATGGACACACTCTTCTGTTGTTGATCTAAATGGCAGTGTTAACCAGAGGAGACGTAAGCCATGCAAGCCATGTCTGAGTTTTGTTTTATGTAATGAGCGGTCACAAATGACGTGGATCTTCCCTTAACAGGCCATTGAACATCTCTGAGACTCATTGACCAAACTTATCACATCATGTAAATCATGCAAAATTAAGAAGGGCTGCTTTTCCCTGCAGCATTATATGTGCGCATATTGTCAGGTAAAGACTATATCTGTAGAAGCAGTTTTAGAAGGGTTTGTGTTATTGTTTGTGTTTAAGGTTTTTAATGAATTCCGACTACAGTGAGATGTTCTGTTAGTAAGATGCCTAGGGTCTGACAGTGGGAAGCATTACCTGAGTGTCGAGGCTGAGACCTCAGGATACAGGCAATAAGAAAGGCTTGAGAGCGGCCTGTGCTGTGTGCCACACATTATATTTTCGCCGGTGCAATGCTCATTGGTTTGTTGTGTGGAGTGCTGTTTGTGTGTTGTGATGCACAATGTTGTCTCCCAATAACAGTTTGCTATGTTTGCCAAACAAAGCAGTGTAATGTCCAAAAGACTATCAAACCCTGCCCAACTCAAACCATGCGCAGCCTTTTGTTTTGTTTATTCAATTAGGGTACAACATTTTTCGACCCACCACTTTCAAAATCCACTAGCCGCAACTGGTTTGCTCATGACGCTGTGATAGCCCCGGACGGAGCTATCAACATCAAGGAACTTTATTTGAATCTTAATTTGATAACTACAGACTTTTTTTTACATATAGCATTGTGGATTTTTATCAGCTTTGGTCTTGTTTGAAAGTATATAAAATTATTGGTTATTTTTCTAAACTGGTGTGGTGTCCTTTTGTAGTGCTTACACTGGATTACTGTCGGTTGGGTGCAAAACGCTTTACACACTGCCTCTAAGCTAAACCTGACTGCTCGTGCCAAGCTACCGAGGGGGTGAGCAGGGGTTATTTTCTGACTGTAGCTCCCTTATCCTCACTAGAGTGAAGGTTTCTGCATGGCTTCGGCCCTTGCCCCAGCCTACCGGAAATCCCATTTCGAATAGCCATCATCCAGTTATTTTGATTTGGAATAGTTGCAGAGATTTGATGTATGCTGGTATGTATTTCTTTTGACATCTCGTTAGAGTGAGTTGTAAAAGACAGAGTGTTCATTGATACTCTCCTCCCAACTCCACCACAAGTGTGATTTCCTCTTCAGAGGGAGTTTAAAATTAAAGATCAGTGTGAGTGGAATAACCGACATGAACACCTCTTTCATTCCCTTACAGTTAACGACTGACAAACCTGTAGTAGTGCTATGCCCATTACCCTTCTCACCCATGAAGGACTTCTATCTTTTTAATAAGACTTTTACGGGGCCGGCAGGGCATATTCGCTTTAAACCTTCTGACCTCTCCTAACAACATAAACAGGTCAGTGCCCGGCCTAAAGTGTTCTCTCCAGTGAAAGAAAATTGGACATTGATATTTATTAACACAACCGATAATATAAAGAAAACCTTCAGATTTGGGAAATCACTTTTAAACTTATCTATCTGGTAGCATGGTTCCCAAAGGAGTATTTGTGCAAGAAATGTTTTCATGCGATTAGCTACCCCTGAGTGTTCTTCTTCACCTACCTGGGGATGTGTGTTGGACTGGCTGCTGTCAACCAACCTAAGCAATGTCAATCAAGCACAAATCAATAAGGACACTCTGTAAGGAGCAACACACACAAATGGTGGATACAATTTAGCTTTAATGAAACATTAAAGTGGATACATGTAAAAGCAATAATAGTTGTACATTGGCAGCATAGTTATATGTGTTTATAATGCAACATCGGTAAAATAATAGAGCAATAAAGAAACAAACTGAGATCACTCACTATGCAGTGGGTCGAAGCACTGAAGTAATTTTGTAACTGTGAGCAGCATAGGAAAGTTTAGCCTTCCACCCCTGGTGCTTAACTTAATACCTTAACGATGGCAATACGATCACAGAACTATATATGCGCATACTGCATAATGCTATCACACTAATGGCGACATACCTCCGCAAAATAGCTGCGTTTGCATCTATAATGTAATGGTGCACATAAGGGACAGGTAACAATGCAGTAAATCAAAAGCAGAATAATAATTCTGTAGCATCAGAGAGGTATAATCTTCCAACTGACAACGGTTGATAGTGCCATGCTAAAACAGTAATGATGAAACATACAATCTACAATCGTTTGCAACACAGTTGATCAAGAGTACAATAATGAGCTAATAGTCAGGATAGAGCAGTAGAATTGAGCCGTTCACCTCCCCAAGGAACTTACCTCTCCACGGCGCCGAGTAGCCCCCTCCAACACCCTCCCTAGGAACCTCACCACTGAGGGAGCAACAGCTTTGGGTGACGGCAGCTCTACACAACTCTGTCTGTGAGCATCCCCTGAGGCAAGGCAGCCCAACGCTTATATACTGAAAGCTGGCTTACACTACATTTGGTTCTCTTCTCGCATGTTCTGCGCTGTTATCAGTATTTACAACGTTTCTGTCTCTAGTACTCATCAATCATCCTCCTAGACCCTCGCTGGGTCAGTACATTCTCAACGGTAGGTTTCTCCCACGATCCACCTGGTTGCCCCAGTGTCTCATAAATAGAGCTTCTTCTCAGAACGCTGTGTCTATGGAATGTCAAAAACAAGCATTGCAAGCTCAACAAGGCCTGATACCATAAAGAAGGCACCTTGGCAGCACATTTAATTTTGTCTAGTAGAAAAAGCAAAACAAGCGTCACGAGATTCTCTGCTAGCGCTGCATGGCACGAGGGTTTTCTGCATGCATTTTCACTCATCAACTCTGCCTAAGCTAGTTAACCCTTTGCGTCACAATGTCTTCTGCACACTGTATGCTACCGGATGAAGACATTATTTAGCTAAACATCACCACTCTTCAATACCAACTTTAGGGACAAGTGAGCACTCTCAGTATAAGCATTAACTGAAAAATCGATTAAAATATTTCCTGGATTGTGTGGTGATGTTTTCCTTTAGACCGTTTCCTGGATTGAGTGGCGATGTTTTGAAATAGACCCTTTTACCTCCACAAGAACCCCCACGTTGTCCTACCCTTTTTGTGTACTTGAGAAGAAAGCATACAATGCTTATTAAAGTAATTTCCCCACATTTTTGAGGCAAGACATGCCACACAACCATAGCGTTCAGAAACTGTGTCTGGTAACTTGTTTCTTAGACCGACCACATTTGTGCTTGAACTCATCATAACGAATAGTATTACTAGAAGGAAGGGGAACAAGCATTGGAAATGCAATATGTCTCCCATTTTTGAGTTAGAGATATTGGCACTGTAAATGGCAATTGTCTTTTATTGTGTGTTATGGAGTGTATGTATGTAGTGTGTAGTTAGTTGTGTAATTGTGTGTTATGGAGTGGATGTGTGGAGTGTAATTCTGTGGCATGGTGTGCTGTATAATTATGTGGATAGATCTGGGAGTGGAGGTGGGGCAGTCCTCATCAGCTGCACAACATCCATTTTCCATACCTAGAGAGACATACTTTATTTCTTCCTGATGGGGCATCTTCTTGTTCACTTTGGCTTTGCCTCACGGCGAGTAATTGTCCTTTGGGGCCTCATGTTGCTGGTGGGTTGGCTGCTGTCAGCAAGTAGTGTTGGATATAAAACGGAAGTCAGGATTCTGTGTATTTCTGAATAATGTATACAGCATATATGCGTCTGCCATGTCTTTTGACTTTGTTTACACCATCCTGTTTAAAAATTGTTTGGTGGCGTGGCTAAGATGGCGGTCGTGTGAGATGCTTCTGTCTGTCTCTCCAGCCCGGACCCACCACCGTACTCCTGCATCCTTGCCCTGCAGCGGTTGGTGGCAATCGGCAGTAAAGCCGAGGTTGCGGGGCTCTTCTCTAGGCCCATCACTACACTGCCTGGGCCCTAGAACGCCACAGGCCAAGCAGCGGACCAGACGCAAGGGGAGGCGGCCCAGCGAGTCGTGCCCACTTGCATCACACAACCGTGTGGCTGCACCCCTGGGGCAGGGTGGCCCAGACGCTGGAGCTGATCTGGGAGACGGCCGCGGACGGCCAATAACCAATGATTCAGATGGTGAGCAACGGCCCACATCTGCAAGGAGAGACAGCCCCAGCCCAGTGGGGCCCAGCGCCTGCCTGTCTAGCCTGATTGCCAGCTAGGGGTGGGCAGAGAACTCCGCTCCGCCAGCGGGGCAGACTTAGCCAGCCACCCCCGCTCCCCGGCCCGGTCTCTGCTTCTGCTCTGCTTCTGAAAGCAGCCAGGCCGGGGAGAGCCTCCCCGGGCCCCGGTGGGCCCCCGTCCCCAGCACCCGGGGCCCGCCAGACGGAGCTTGAGCCCAGGGCCCGGGCCCGGTTCCAGCTTCCGAACCCTAGCCAGGCCGGGCCGTGTCCCTCCGCTGGCCTGGTGGCAGAGGGACCCACCCCTGGGTGTGGTGGAGGAGGGCATCCACGGGCACCCACGCACGGAGAGACCAAAGCTTGGCTCAGAGGATGACTTTCGTGCCCATATTTAGCCTTAGATGGAGTTTACCACCAGCTTTGGGCTGCATTCCCAAGCAACCCGACTCCGAGACGGGGCCACGCGGCAGGACCAAGAACAGAGCCCGGGGTGGGGATGCCTCCCTCACTGGGGCCCCTGGGAGCACTTTGACCCAGCCGAGCAAGGGGAGGTTCGCCAGGCCCACGAGACCCCATCCGGGGCAGCCTGCCATGCGGCAGGCCCGAGAGGCATCCTGGCCCGTCCAGCTGCCGACTGAGGACCGCTAGGCCGAGAGAGGTTCCAGAGTACCCTGTCCCTAGTAATCCGGAGGAAGGCTACCCCCCTTTCTGGTAACCTGTGCGCACTGCGAGACTGAGGGGACCCTAGGCACGGATGCGCCCGACCTCCTGGAGCCCTGGCTGGGATCGGGGAGGCAAATGAGCCCACATCTGGACTTCCAGGGCAGCCCGGCCATCTGGTCGCCCCATTGGAAAGCTTTGCGCGCGACCAGATGGCCGAGGGTAAGGGTGCGACCAGATTGCTGGGACGGAAAGGACGCACATCTGCCCGCCCGAGCCTTCGCTGTAGGGCTCCTGCCTGCCCTTGCAGGGCTCGGGGCTCCACTTCCCAGGGGCTTGGGGACCCCAGCTGGGCCTTAGGCACGGGGAAGACCGCCGGAGCTCTCGGGCCGGACGCCCGGGGAGGACTGCCCAGGACCCATGGAGCCCGTCCCGGGGACTTTGCCACCCAGCGGGCTGGAGGAGGGAGCCCCCGGACAGAGGGGTGGTGTTGTCCGGGCTGAGAACCGCCAGCCCGGGAGGTGTGTTTCGGCATACCATGCCCCTGGTAATCCGGAGGAAGGCTACCCCTCTTTCTGGGAACCTGTGCGCACCGAGTGACGGAGGGGACCCTAGGCGCGGATGTGCTCGACCTCCTGGAGCCCTGGCTGGGATCGGGGAGGCGAATGAGCCCCCTTCGGGACTTCCAGGCCGGCCAGGCCATCTGGTCACTCCATTGGAAAGCATTGCGTGCGACCAGATTGCTGAGGGAAAAGGTGCGACCAGATGGCCGGGATTGAAAGGACACCCATCTGCCTGCCACGAGCCTTCACCATAGGGCTCCCGCCTGCCATTGCAGGGCTTGGGGGCTCCGCTTCTCGGGGGCTCGGGCACCCCGGCTGGGCCTTAGGCACGGGGTCGACCACCGGAGCTCTCGGGCCCGGACGCCCGTGGGAGGATTGCCCAGGACCCATGGAGCCCGTCCTGGGGACTTTGCCACGCAGCGGCCCGGAGGAGGGAGCCCCTCGGGCAGAGGGGAGGTGTTGTCTGAGCATTGCGCATCTGGTCCCCGGCTGAGAACCGCCAGCCTGGGAGGGGTGTTCCGGCATACCATGCCCCTAGTAATCCGGAGGAAGGCTACCCCTATTTCTGGGAAGCAGTGCGCACCGAGTGACGGAGAGGACCCTAGGTGAGGACGCGCCTGACCTCCTGGAGCCCTGGCTGGGATCGGGGAGGCGAATGAGCCCCCATCGGGACTTCCAGGCCGGCCCGGCCATCTGGTCGCCCCATTGAAAAGCATTGCGTGCGACCAGAAGGCCGAGGGGAAAGGTGCGACCAGATAGCCGGAAAAGGACTTCCGCCCCGAGCTGAGCTTTCCCGGCAGGGCTCCCGCCTGCCCTTGCAGGGCTTGGGGGCTCTGCTTCCCGGGGGGCTCGGGGACCACGGCTGGGCCTCCGGCACGGGGAGGACCGCCAGAGCTCTCGGGCCCGGACGCCCGGGGGAGGACTGCCCAGGACCCATAGAGCCCTTCCCGGGCACTTTGTCATGCGGCGGGCCGGAGGAGGGAGCCCCGGACAGTGGGGAGGTGTTGTCCGGGCCCAGCCCATCTGGTCCCTGGCTGAGAACCGGCAGCCCGGGAGGGGTGTTCCGGCATACCCTGCCCCTAGTAATCTGGAGGAAAGCTACCCCTCTTTCTGGTAACCCGTGTGCACCAAGTGACGGAGGGGACCCACGGCGTGGACGCGCCCGCCCTCCTGGAGCCCTGGCTGGGATCTGGGAGGCAAATGTGCCCGTTAGACACGGGTAGCGTGGTGCAGAGCGGGTGGGCCAACCTCCAGAGGAAATGTGTAAAGCATCTGCGCAGCACACACAGGCGACACACCAGGCACAATACAAAAAGAGACTCCACACCAGGTTGCATGAAAAAAACCAGCATATGTATTATGCAGAACACGTTAGGATATTATCACAGGTCTGAACACGGTGCCAACTGACACCCAGCAATCATGTACATGGGGTTATTTACACGGCAGGGCCAAGCAGGCCGCTGCCAACATCATCACAAAGTACACAGATAGATGAAAGTCCATAAGCAGTAAATGTATAAAAGCCAGTAGTTACTGGCCGGACCATGCCCTTAGTAGAAATCGTTGGCATAAAAGCGTTAGGCTAGCATGTGAGCATAGAGGCATCAGAACACATCAGGCCTAGAACCTTATGCATAACACCATTAGTAGTGTGAGCATTCCCTTAGCATAACCAACACATTATGCATGACATTAGCATAAGTACCTTAGGCATGAAATCCACAGTGCCCACTTCAGGGAAAAGAATTAGGCCTAAACATGCTAGCATTGGGCATGAATCTAGAACATCTTAGTACCTCATTAGGCATAAAACATATCATGTGCCCTCATTGGGCCTAGGTCAGAGTAGAACGGCCCATTAGGCATAAAATGAAAGCAACAGGACCTTACAATAGGCACAAGAACACCTCAATACATCTGGGCATCAACCTCAGGCATATAGCCGCATTAGGCATCATAACAGCAGGGGTCACATGGGGTATAAACACAGTGGCTTGCGACACCTCATTAGCAGCCGTGGGCATGGCATATTATGCTGAACACCAACCTGGTCAGCGTTAGGGGAAAAAGAAGCCATTAGATTAGGCATAGCCATAAACATACATGCAACATCAGGCATCCAAATAGGCCTATAAATGTAAATGGCATAATCAGATTAGTCATGAATCACTTTAGGCATACCACATTAGCAATGGGCCTCTAACGCCAAATCGTTGCAGCTGCCTATTGTCCAGAGGGGCAGCTGTGACCAAAAGCGAGGACGGGTGAAGTTGGAGTCCCTTCTGGGACTCAGAATTCAATGGAATGTCCCAGTGGTGCAGCTGGGGAAGGAAACATGCACTGGGCACATTGGCGCCCCCTCCTCTGGGGCGCGGAAATACAGAATGCCCCGAACGTTACAATAATGAAGTGGCACGGGCGCACAACACTTGGTAGGTGGCCCCCTCCTCTCCTCCCAAATCGGCCTCCGCAGCACTAGCAGTCCAGGCCCACTCACCGGCAGTCCGGGGCCTCTTCTTCTGCTGCTCCGGGGCTCTGCGGCCTCTCTGGCACACGCGGGGCTTCCCTTCTCCACACAGGGGAGGTCCCGCTCACCAGCCGCTCTCCACCGTGCTCCCACCGACACCGCAGCACTTCCCGGGGCACGGAGCGAAGTCTCCGTCTGCCCCGCCCACCACGAGGCAGTTCTTTGGGCTTCACCCGGGCCCCCTCCCGGGACTTCTGGTCCTCGGCTTGGGGAGGCGGGGTAGGCTCCCGTCCTCCTTTTCGGGTCTTCGACAGCGCGGGGTGGGCTCCTGCCTGGCGCCTCTTCAGACGCAGGTTTCCTGTCCCGGCCGGACCTCGGGTGAGGCTCCGCCCATGTCCCGGTCGGGCTGCCTGGCTTCCGCGTCGTGTCTGCGGCTTCTCCCCGGGCCGCAGCGGTGATCTTGGCTGTTTCGAAGTGCGCGGTGGGCTCCCGCCTTCAAATAAAAACACTTGCGGGTTAGGCACCCGCGTGATTGCACAATTGCGGGGTGGGCACCTGCAAAGAAACACATACGGGGTAGGCTCCCGTTACGTTTTAAACATGAAGCGGGGTGGGCTCCCGCTGACGTGGCAATAAACCCGCGGGTTGGGCACCCGCTGAGTTTTTAAGTATACAGCATGCGGGGTGGGCACCCGCTTATTTCCACAGGCAGGCCAGGCACGGTAGCGGCAATGACGCGGGGTAGGCTCCCGCTGACTCAAGCCACAGGGAGAGTCCCTCCCACGCCGGGGATCTCTTTCAGCAGGTCGCCACCTCAGCGCTGCGGGAACCACGCTCCTCTCTCTTCACTGGCCATTTGCATGTAGCGCTTGGGCAGTACAGCGCTGCAGAGGACAGGCGCTTTTCTCTCTTCCTCCTGGGCACAGTTGCAGCACTCACAAGGTGCTAGGTGCCACCAGGGGCTTCAGGGCCACAAGGTAGCACTCCTCTTTTCTTTGGACAGGGGCCATATAGCACTTCTCTTCTCCTTAAGGTACCGGCCAGCAAATGATAGCACTCCTCTTCTCCTGGCACTCCACATGTAGCGCTCACGAGGCGCTAGGGGGCCAGGGGCACACAGTCCCCCACATGAAAGTAGCTCCCACGCTCCTCACCTCCTGGGACGCAGTTGTAGCGCTCACGGGGCGCTAGGGCAGGAGAGTAGGCAGGCAATGCTGGGCCAGATCAGCAGTCAGTGGGCACTCATCAGTACGGGGCAGCAGCTCTTAGAAGCAGTCATCTCCCATAAAGTGGCACTCCTCCTGGCACCGCAGTCTCCACTCCAGCAAAGGGCTCTCACTAGCCCGGTGGACAGCAGAGGGGTACAGTTGGGCACAGGGGCCAGCACACAGGCCCATGCGGCGGTACCTCCTGGCAGAGTGTCCCCTCACCTTCAAGTCCACGCTCAGTCTGAGCACATGGCATCCCAGCTCATCTATTTATACACCTCTCACCCCACCAGAAAGGGCTAGAACCTTCTAGAAGGCTCCTGGCAGTTCCAGTCCCAACTGTCACTCTGGGTGAGCTGTAGGGCACTCTGTCACTTCATCCACTTCAAACACTAGACCGCCAACCCACCTCAGGCAGGCGGCACAAGCAGACAGAAATGGCGTCCATTTTAACAGTGACATTTTATAAAGGTGCATTTCTATAATGGTGGATATAAAGGTGCGTACACCATTGCACAGCATTTATTATTTTCAGTTCAGACACACCATGTCAGTAAAGAGGCTAGGGGGAAAAGCGAAAAATGTTAGGACAATAAGGGCCATCAGCCCCCATCGAGACTTTCAGGGCAGCCCGGCCATCTAGTCGCCCCATTGTGCGACCAGATAGCCGAGGGGAAAAAGGTGCGACCAGATGGCTGGGACCGAAAGGACGCCCATCTGCCTGCCCCAAGCCGAGCCATCGCGGTAGGGCTCCTGCCTGCCCTTGCAGGGCTCCAGGGTTCCGCACCAGGGACCCTTGTCCCGGGCAGACGAACCCTTGGCAGGCCGCAGGACAGGGGCTCCCACACCCCAGGCCCTGACTGAAACCCAGGCCCCGGGGCCGGTCCCTGCCTCTCAACCCAGCCAGGTCTGGGAGATCGGGGAGCCTGCATGGGCACGAGGGACCCCTGTTCCGGGCACACCGACCCTCGGATGGCCGCAGGACGTGGGCTCCTGTTCCACACATTTTTTTCTCTCCATAATTCCCAGTAGTGGCGTTACGCCAACTCTGCCCAGCCCTATGTGGAGCGGGCCACAGAAGCTCTCGGCTCCCCCGTGGCAGCAGTGTAGCTTCCAAGAGCTCCCAGGCCCACAACGCCAAATAGAGAGGCACCCATGGTTGAAACAGGCCCAGCTGCGAGGGTGCAGCTTTATACATACCGCATTTGGAGCACTCGCTCTGGGGCACCAGTCCTAGCAACCAGTCCAACCCGGCTGAACAGGGGGCAGTGAAGGAGAGCCACGGGCCAGCGACTTGAGCAGCACACACTCGCCACGTGACGGCATACCTTGGGTATAGCTCTGCCCGGCAGACCCTGAAGAACATCCCTAAAGATCTCTTGGCTAGCCTGGCACCCACTTAGACTTTCCTTGATGACACCGCACAGCTGTGGGGAGCACGCCCTGAATGGTGACGTGAAGGTGGGCCACGTTGGCGCTTGGCCCTCAGGGGTCAGCACAGATTGCGCCAGAGTGCCCAAGAGATCTCCTCCACCACATATACGTAGAGCACTAGGGGTTTCCGGGCCCCACCATCCAAGCGATTCTCTTGGCTGCCTTGCTGGCCTGCCTGGCAATGTCTAAGGCACAAACCAAAAAGGAAAGTGGCGTAAAAGAGATGCTCTCCAGACTTGCCGGAATGACTCCTGGAGACCTCGCCTCCAAAGCCCTTGCTCAGCCCCTGATACAGACGGAAGATCAGGAGGAACTGGTAACTTGCTTATTCCTTCAGTCGCTGTTCACTTCAATCCGGGAGGACCTCACGGAAGTCAATAATAACTCTCGCGTGGCTGTCTTGGAGGACCATGCAAATGGCTACGCGGAAGACATCAGCAGCAGGAAATCCTCTGCCTCCGAGACCAACAACTGGACCTCCAGGCGCACGCAGAAGACCTCAACAACCGATCGCACCCAAACAACATCCGTTAGTCACATAACAGATCTCTTCCGTACCGTGCTTGATGCACCACCGGCAGCCGAGAAAAAGATGGACCAGGACCACCGGGTCGGCCCTCTGCTCCCCCCATGGACATCCTGGTATGCATCCACGACTACCAACTGAAAGAGGATATCCTTTGCAAGGCCCGGGAGAAACATCCCATCACTTTCCGTGATCAGAACCCTTCGCTCTTCCAGGACCTGGCAGCCTCTACACTGCAGAAGCGACGGACCTTCAGACCGGTGACCTCTCACTTCAGGAACCTAGGAGTGGCGTACTCCTGGGGACACCCTTTCCGCATTATCTTCTGCTTAGAAGGAAAACTCTACCAGCTACGATCGGTGGAGGAGACATGCAAAGTGCTGGGCATCGAATCGCTATCTGAGGGTGCATCCCCACACATATCCCAGCTGAAGGTCACCCCAGGTTGCGCACCCGAGGGGCGGGGAAGAGATCCAAACACGATTGTTAGGGGCCATCAAATTGCTCTTATCTCGATCCTGAGGCCCTCGGTAAAACTGACTCCTCTTGATCGGGGTGTTGCAACAGGGAGTCATGCATTCGCCAAGACCGAGTCAGGGGAGCGCCGGCAGAAGCTTTACGTCCAATGTGATAGCCGAATGGTCTGATAGCACACCGTATGAGATCTCTGCTTTAGTGATGTGTGCGAGGATATCTTTTGTGCCTAAGAAATAGTCCAGTCTGGCGTAAGTTTAATGTGTGTGCGAGAAATAAGAGTAGGCGTGATGTGCGGGTGCAACGTCCTCCTAATGTCAGTAAATCCCAGGTCTCTGAGCCACCTGTGTCCCTCCCCGGTCAGTGCCCTGGCCTGGCTGTGACTCTGCGCGGATCTGTCTAGGGTGTTGTCTAGGACTAGATTGAGGTCTCCCCCACTAGGATATTCCATACAGGTAAATGAAGGACCTTTGGTAGTGATGTGCGTAGGAAGGTTTCCCGGCTCTCATTAGGGGCAATGGAGACTACCACAAAAGACCAGCCATTAAGTGTAAGTTGGTAGGACAGTAGACGGCCTTCCACCTCTGCCACTTTTGAACCAACATCCCCTGAATGTATGGGCCACCAGCAAAGCGAGCCCTACCAAGTGGCGGCCGGCAAAACCAGCGATAACACTGTAAGTGCGTGCTACATCTCATGGAGAAGGCTTCTCGAGTCCCGGGGGAGTACATGCTCTTGGCTGTTGGTGCAGAGAAAGCTTTCGATAGGGTCCATTGGCCTTTCCTAGAACAGGTTCTTTCCCACTATGGTATCGCCGGGAGATTTCAAACTTGGGTGCTAAACTGCTATCATCACCCTGTGGCCTCCGTGTGGGTGAGTGGTTGCATCTCCACGCCCTTCGCTATCAGCAGGGGGACACGGCAGGGTTGCCCTCTGTCCCTCTTGCTGTTTGCCTTGTACATGGAGCCTCTGGCCCAGAGAGTACAGTACAACCCCAGCATAGCCAGGATCACATTTGGGGGTCATCGCATAAGATTAGCCTCTACGCGGACGACATACTGGCAAAAATAGATCACCCGGTGGTATCCCTTCCTGCCTTCTTGACCGAATTTGAATCTTTCGGCCTCGCCTCGGCATTCAGAGTGAACTTAACTAAGTCACAGGCTCTGAACTTTTGATTGCCCCAGCCCTCGAAACCACCAAGGGCGCAACACTCCCTCCAGTGGGCAACCTCGTCAGTCTCTTACTTAAGGATCAAACTGGCTTCCACCCTCCAAACAACCTTGCTCATTAACGGTCAGTCACTTCACAGCCATATCAAAGCTGAGTTAGCCCGTTGGAAGCCATATAAGGTCTCTTGGCTGGGAAGAGTTGCAGCTCTCAAAATGACCATTCTCATATCTCTTTCGAATGCTTCCCCTAGCTCCCCCGAAGGGGATTATCCCCAAACTACATTCAGAATTACACCACTTTGTCTGGGCAGGGAAGTGCCCTTGCCTCAGGAGAGATGTTAGCTACCTCCCTCCGAACGCGGAGGCCTAGGGATGCCAAATTTGCAACTCTACTATCAAACAACCCAGCTGCAGTATCTAGCCGAATGAAACAGGGCTGAGTCAGAACGTAACTGGCTATTCCAAGACCGCGTGGTCACGAGCACTTCTCTAAGGAAGATCCCTTTTCTTTAAAAAAAGGGCACAGACCCTAGAGTCTGTATCTTTCACCCATTACAAAAGTGACATTGGAGGCTAGGGAACACTGTAGCACTAGATATGGCCTATTCTCCTTCCCCTCCCCCTTGTCACCTCTGCTGGATAACCCGACTTTCTACCAGATAATAGCCTCAGAGCTTTTCCCAAGTTGCGCCAGTCCTCTTGCCGTTCAGCAGAACACTTGTTTCACAAGGAGGGGGTGATCCCCTTTACTCAACTACGCGAGGATTACGCTATCCCTGAGTCAGAACACCTGCACTATTGGCAACTACGCCACTGGCTCCTACATACAGACAATAAGACTAAAATGCAAAGACATATTTCCCCATATGAAAAATGGCTAGTGTCTAGGACCTCCAACAAGAGACTGGTCTTGGTCCTCCATGCCTTTCTTCTCCAACCTACTAGACATACCCACAAATCTAGCGAATCTTGGTGGGAGAAGGAACTGGGGAGATATCTGACCGGCAAGGAGTGGGAGGACATTTACTACAGGGCCCGCTACACTACTTGCAATATGGCTCTTACTGAAACTTTTACAAGGTAACATCATACTGGTTTCTCACTCCAGAACGCTTGCAAAGGATTGATCCACATAAAAGCGCAACTTGCTGGAGGGGGTGTGACGCTGAGGGTACTTAAGTGTACTTACTCTTGGACTGCCCACAGATCCAAGCATACTGGTCACCGGTACTTGAGGATATTGACCTAAACCTAGACACACAGCTCCCCAGATTCCCGTCATATGCACTCTTGCGGCAGCCCAATCCCCTCAAATACCCCCTCAGATCCAGGCGGGGCAGACAGACAAATTGGCATAGCGCTGGGCGCAGCAATCTAAAATATCATTTCGCTCTGGGGGACAACACACACGCCTACCTACCTACCCACCTAGGCTGGCTTCATCGCCTTTGGCTCAGGAATGAAGATTACACTTTCCCTCACTAATCTTTTGGAGAGCTTTGGAGACCATTCATATCTCTGCTCACGCAAGAATTTTATGAACTGACCTGCCCCAAATATCTCAGAGTTCTATTTCTGTCTGAACCAGCCCCACCCACTGATAATAATAATGGCCCACGAACAAACGATGGACTTGCACATCGATACTTAACAACGGATCAGCTTGAGTGAAATAAGGGGAGGAGGGAGGGACCTAGGAAGGTTTTGTTTGACATTTGTTACTTCTGTACACCAAGATTTATGATAGCTCATGCTTGTTCTTCTTATATTATCTAACTGTGATCAGAGCTGTATTTCCTGGTTTTAAAGAATAAAAGGATTTAAACCATAAAAATAGTCACAAGCAAGCAAGCTAAATCCTTTAAAGCCTGCTACTCCTTTAATGTACAGAAGACATTGCAGCCGCTCTGTTACCTTGCTCATTCCTACGAGCCTCTTGTGCCCCTGCAGCACCTCCGGGAGACCCCGCAGCGCCACCCACACCCCTCGTTGCCGGAGACTGTGCTCCGAACCGCTCCTCTGTTTTGTCGTGTCTGGTTCCTTCTAGCATAAGCGTAATGTTCGAGGCTTGTGTGCTGTAGATACACATGCTTTGCATACTCCTGCAATCTAGTGTTGGGTCTGGATGTTTGCAAGTTGTTTTTCTTCGAAGAAGTCTTTTCCTGTCACGAGGTAAGGTGACTTCTCCTTTTGGTGATAATGCGCATGGGCATCAACTCCATAGATTATTTTCTTTCCGCCATCGGGTTCGGAAGTGGTTTGCGGCGCTTCAGTTCTAAACCTCTCTTCGGAATCCCCTTGGTGCGCAACACTCTTTACCCTCCATCTGTATTGTTTTGTACGCGTTTCAGGATTCTCCGTGTGTCGAAAAAGTAGGAAAAACTCTGTCTTCGATCAAGAAGACTTCTTTAGCGGCCTTCGGGCCTAGCTGCGTCGGGTAACTTCCATTAAGTTCCATAGTATCCAGTCTTCTGTTGTTGGAACGCACTCCGTTTCAATTCTGTCCTTGGTGCCTCACTAAGTACCCACGCACCGACCTGCATAAAGTCTGCAACTTGTGGCTCTCGCAGGAGCACAAGGAAGAAGATTGCGACGCTTGTCTGTCATTCCGATCGAAGAAGACTTTGCGGCATCATCGGGCTCGATGAAGAAACATGCAGCAGCAAAACATTGAACATACCCCGTATATCTTCAGAGAAGATACAGAGCATGAAGAAATGAAGGCGTGAGCAGCGGAAGAAGAGGAGGCCTTCTCTATCCAAGAATCGGACTCTAACATGGAGATCAAGCTAGAGTCCAAAGTCCAGCTGAACAGGCTGCTGCGAGTAACAAAGCCCCTTTGCCTCCCAAACTTTCTTCCATTAAACAAAAGGCTTCTGGGACTGGTCGGCGTTGGCAGGTTGGGAGGACCGAGGGGTTCACATGCTTGGCGATCTCTATCGTGACGGAGCTTTGTTGCCGTTCCACGAGTTGCAGAGAGATTTTGATTTGCCCAGGGGGGATTATCTCCTCCACTCGGCTCTGGTGGCTGGGATTCGGAAACACTGGCGGATGGGGCTGTCGGAACCCCCGACGTCCCTGGGATGCCAGTACGTCGTGATGGCGGCGGGTACCGTGAAGGCCATCACCTGCCTCTACGGGCGGCTGTCCACGGAGAGGCTCGCGCCCCTGACGACCCTGCGGGAGCGGTGGGAGGGAGACCTTGCCAGGCCTATCTCGGAGACGACGTGGTCGCAGTTGCTGCAACGACCTTGGAAGGGCACGCGCAACGCTAGATTTCAATTGGTTCAATTCTATACTCTTCACAGGGCCTACTTAACCCCGGTGAAGATTCTGCAATATTTTGGGGGCTCCTCGTCGGGCTGCCCCCGGTGCCACGCGGAGGGGGCTGATTTCGGCCATATGTTCTGGTCCTGCCCGGGGTTGGGCTCTTACTGGACGGATGTGGTGGCGTGCCTGAATCGCGTGACTGACCGAGTGTTGACAGTGGACATGGGAACTTGCCTTCTGCTTTGGTTCCCACATACCCCCCGTACAAAAATCACGAGCAAATTTATCGATCTGGGGCTGATAATGGCGAAGAGGGAGCTTACCATGCACTGGAAGGCAAGAACGGGGCCGAGTGTTCGGAGGTGGAGGGTGAGCTTCCTGGCCTGGGCGGGGACTGAAGGGACGCTTCGCCTACAGCTGGCTAGACGTACTTCCAATGACAAAGCGCAAGAGGCTGCCGGGGCGTGGGGGGCGCTGGTGGAGGAGCTTCGCCGCTTGGGGGACCGAGAGGAGGGGGGTGAGGGCCAGGCGGGCGCGGCCCGGCCTGGGAGGAGTGTGGAGGGACCTGCTGGGACTCCCGGGGAGACTGCCCAGGAGGGGACTGCCTGAATATTCCACGGGGGCTATCGCTATTTGTGCAAATTTATCATGTTGTGCATGGTGGTCCGGCTTCAGGGTGGTATGCATGTGAGGGGTAGAGTACAGCCTTTGG
Organism: Triturus cristatus; assembly: GCF_964204655.1. Taxonomy (NCBI): domain Eukaryota; kingdom Metazoa; phylum Chordata; class Amphibia; order Caudata; family Salamandridae; genus Triturus; species Triturus cristatus. Next base: position 643,656,154 of record NC_140594.1, on the reverse strand, counting down.
TACTTTTGGAAACGTGGGTGGGGTTCGCCCTCTGATTCCGAGTTTAGCTCCCTAGTTGCGTGGGGCACCTTACACCCCATTGGATGGAGAACCCGTGGCGGGCACACTGGCAAGGGGGGGTGGGGGTAGAGAGGGAGTGGGGTGGGGGGTTTAGACTGGTTTTGTTGCGAGCTTACTGTCTTTGATATTGTTCCCACTGGCCTGGTTATCCTTCACAGGAATACTGAATGTAATGTGGACTTCATGCTGTTCTACGTTGGGAAAAACTAATAAAAATTGTTTAAAAAAAAAAAAAAAAAAAAAGGCTTCTGGGCCACCACTGCCTTCTGGCCATAGTCGGCACCGAGAGCCTGCTTCCACTGCCCTGCCCTCGGGCTCGGCAACAAAACAGCCAGTCAAGCCTTCTGACTTGGGACCGAGTCGAGAAAAATTACCTTTGGTCCCGAAACCTTCAGCTTCAATGGATAAAAAAGACAGGTCTAACTTGGCATCGAAAATTTCAGCGCCAAAAACAAAGGATGTTCATCAGAAGCCTCTGAAACCAATCTTGGACATTATGCATGAAAATCTGGATCCTAAGCAGACAAAAATCACCATTAATACACATACTAGCTAAAGAGGTCAAGCTTTCCAAAAGGAAAACTCCTTCAGAGGATACATCTTACAAAATTCCTCTAAAAAAGAAAAACAAGCCCTATCCATCCACTTCCTCAATCCCTTCAACCACCTCTAGTCCCAAACCCTTTACACATTACACCACAGGGGTCTCCCCACACACAGCCTGATTTGGATTATAGGGATGACGATAGTCCACCACCAATAGATCCATGGAATGACTATAACATTGATACTCCAATGGATATTAAGCCTGACATGTACCCCACAAAGCCCTCACCTCCTGATGATAACACAGCATACCAGGATTTAATTTCCAGAGCAGCCTCATTTCATGGAGTCACACTACACAAGGAATCTTTTGAGGAGGATTTTTTATTTGAAACTTTAGGAACATCACACAGGACAGCACAATCTTTACCTATGTTAAAAGGCATGATTAGACGTGCTGGTGACCTTTTTAAAGACCCTGTACATGCTTGTATTTTAACACCTAGGGTTGATTAAAAAGTACAAACCTCCTCCAACTGATTCTATTTTTATTAGAGGGCAGTAGCCTATCAATTCCTTGGTAGTATCTAATTCTCAGAAAAGAACAAATTCCTAAGCGAAAGCAAATGCACCACCTCCAGACAAGGAGTCTAAGTTGATAAATGCATCAGGGAAACGTATGGCTGCACAATCTGTCAACCATTGCCGTAATACCCAACAAACAAGGCTAACTAGCAATGTACGACAGGGCCCACTGGGATGAAATGGAGCAACTGCACCAACATCTCCCAGAAGAACACAGGAAGAAAGGCCAAGATTTAGTGCAAGAAGGGAAATTTATTTCTAATTCTTCTATTAGATGTGCACTAGATGCCGCTGACACTGCAGCAAGGGAGTCGACACCAGCATTCTTCTTAGAAGACCTGCATGGCTCAGCATCTCTAGCTTTAAACCAGAGGTTCAGCAATCTATCCTTAATGCTCCCTTTGACAACAATGTTTTCTTGGACCTCAAGTTGACGAGTCACTTGAGAAAATGAAGAACACAGAAGTAGCAAAATCAATGGGAGCACTTTAGTCACCATCCAATAGAGGCTCCTTTCGATGCTCATTTTATAGAGGAGGCTATAAAGGTAATTCCACGGATCCTAGTGGGCCCTCATACAAATCAAATACACAACCCTCTCCATCTAGAGGTTTCTGTAAAGTAGTTACAGAGGAAATAATTTCACGGGCAGAGGTAAAGGCACACCACGTACTTTTCCATCTCCTAATAGTCAGTGACTTGCCCACAATTCCTGTTGCAGGGATTCTGCTCATGCACAGAACTATGCGCAGGAAACCAGGACCTCAGTGAATTGCGGTGTACTAAAAACTCACCTCAGTACCCAGAACCCCAATCCGACTAGCATCAGTGTCCCATTCGTTATCCGTATTCTCTCTGAGCTCCCAATGTATAGACAACCCAGAACAAGCGACTTAGAGTACTCTCAGGAATGGTGGGAATCAGAAATACCTGTTCGTTATTATTCTCATATCAGTCCACAACAAGAGTAATCAGAGACACAGTAAAGTTTAAAATGTTTATTTTATAAACTATGTGTCCTAAGATGCAGTACTTTGGCTAACATAAGCAGACAAATGATTAAAATTAAAACCATCAGCATTGTTACAATACCATAGAAAATGAAGGGAGAAATATTACAGATGACAGTGGAATACAACCACCCTCCCTTCACTTGTGAGCTAGTATTATTATACTAATAGAAGGTCTCTAGGTTTGAATGGGGAACCCCATACCGTAAAGATCAGCTTAGGTGAATCACATCACAGGATCAGCTTTGCTCTGCGCCTGGAAAAGTTCTTCTCCAGAATGTGTGTGTAATGCATGCAAACTGCAATATTAAAGGCTCTCGACTTTCAGGTATTTGCAGCTGTGTGCGTATTATGGCTAGAGAGTGGGCAGATCAACCTGAACTCAAAAACATACATTGTTTGGCGGCTCAGAGTGTTTCTGCACACAATGTTCAGACCAAGGTCGCAGTGCACGTCTAGGGATGTGAACAACAGACAGTTCCCATGTGAAGAAAAGGTAAGCAAGCAGTTTTCAAATAATAACATGTCTCTGCAGTGTCGTGTGCAAAAGCAGCAAAAGTGGCAAGATGGCATTTCTAACATCTAACACGCTTATGCTAACATAGCAATGTATGTATCTAAAACGCTGCCTCCACTACACCCCCCCTTGGTCGGAACACAAACTATTAGGGATACAAGAAAGGAACGCAGAGTTCAAGTTCGACAGAGCGGAACCAAGTGCATGTATTGGAAATCCAAATAAAGTGGTGTGAAAGTTCGAAGAAAAAAACCGTAGAAAAAACCCAAAATGAATGGAGAGAAGAAAAAAAATGGTAAGTCAATACATCTTGCAAAAGCTCAACGAGCACAGATGTTGGAACACAGATGTTGGAAATGTGTGATATGTGCAAGGAAGGTTGGACGACATCCAAGTTAATCCATCAATGTGTAAGCACAGTACGTAGCGACAGCCTCCAAGAAGAAGTCATTGGAACAATTTTCAAAGTGTCCGCCATCCATTCTAATAATGTAAATGAACATACATGTTCCTCGACAACTGGGGCCTCTAGCACAATCAGAGGACAACTGGCATGTTCTTCAAGATAACTTCTTTCCAAGAAGTCATACGCTGCTGTTCCGATGTCCCAATTCCCTAGGACTCCGTGTGCCGCTTCACAGGCCATAATCCTGACACCAGAACAGTCCAACTCATGAGCCACTAATGGACACATCAGTCGATCATAATCCGGCGCAGGAGACACCGAGTTTGACAAGCACAAATCCAGAGCCCATTCGAAAGGACAATCTAGGCACTGAAAAACAGGCAGCACGCATGTAAAGTAGGAAAACCGGAAGGACAATCCATAGGCTATGCTCAGGGTTGCCAGTGGTAAAGTTCTATAATATTCAAGCATCCGGTTACGAAGATGGAGCAGCCGGGACAGGCTGTCGCGTGACACAAATTGTGCAGCCATTGCGCAGTAAGCAGATCAATAACAGCACTCCAGCCATGAGGGCGAGAATCAACAGGAGCCCGCCAAAGACGCTGGAAAAAATAGAATGAAAAAATGCTGGTATCACACCAAAAATAGTTTGGAAGGAGGTCACGAGGCCGGAGTCCACAATTTTGAAAAAATGCGCCAAGCCAGCTGTGGACGAGGCATTGAATATAGTTTGAATCAGGGCACCGAAATGCAGTGGGAGCTCAGTATTTAAAAGCGCATGCACCTCGGTGCGGGTGTTTGCTACGTCAAGGACAAATGTTTCACGGGACGAAGTCAAGTCCGAGCGACTTCTTTTTGAGACAATAGAGCCCTTATTCTGCTCATCTTGTTGAACTCTGCTTTCAAGGTTGGAATGGAAGGCCAGATGGATACATCCAGCCGCCCATGCGGGGGTGGGAAAAGGAAATTTTTACAGCAGACTACTCTCTGTGATACAGTCACAATGTAGGGAATTCCCACTAGCATCCTTTAGCAAGCCTCGTTATTTAAAAGCAAATAACTACCGTTAGCTAGCAACGTGAAATAGGGTGTAATAGCTGGCACTGGAATCCCTTTCAGGACGCATGCTAAATTAGGCGCTTGCACATTGCACGCGCCATGCAATTGGATGTGCCTACAGACTACAGAGTGATCAGGTGTGGAAGTGGATTCCTCACACTTCAAATAAACTTCTTTACCTTCTCTCATGCACCTGTATGTAAATGGGAGTGACCAAACTTCATGCAGGAAAGCAGTTCCCAACGGTTCATATCTGCCTAGGGCATAATGTTTCATGCACAAACTGAATGTAAACAAAGGAAATGGCAATGTGATTAACCCGTGGATAAGCCACAGAGCTGAGTTCAATTCGGCCACAGAGAAAGGCAAAGGTTCTAACTTTTCAATATGCAGTAATGAGTATGTTGCATGTTTCATGGACATGAATTGTTGTTTCGCAGTGAGATTAAAGGGAAGGAATAAAGATGAAGTATTCATGTAGTCCCAGGGGACTTTCCTAGCCTTTAACGTTTGCAAAGTCCATGCAAACTGCATGATAGAATGTAATTGATTTTGACCATGATACAAAACAGACATATCATCCTGCACAATATCAACAACAGATGAAACAATATTATCTAATGTGTAAATTCTGGAAGAAAGTGTGTTAATGCTATTATCGATAACAGCCAGAACTTTTTCCAAATTGGCTTGCTCAATTGCTCTTCAATTTGAGATAATTTCCAAACTTCGTTATACACAGCATACACCCATCTTTTGGACCTGCCACCTACAGGACCCTAACAAAATCATTCAAGTCTATTTTGTCATGTAATTTAGATAAATGAAGTTTAACAGATGCCAAGGTGGAATGTTGCAGCCAAGATTGTCATAACTTCCCTACAGAGTAGGTAGTAACAGAATGAGAAGATTCAAAGCGGGGGTCTACGCGAACCTGCGTATACCCAGGTTGTGGACCCAGAAAACGATGTTGACAGGAATCTGAACTTGCCTGCCAAGTTAACCATCCTTCAGAATGTAATTTGGAAATATTGAAGGATGTATTGGTAATGTATGACTGCAACACATCAAGGGACAGATCTGTATGATTATCCCAATTTGGATAAGCACCCAGATCCGGAGTAGAGGGAGAATTCAGTTTTTAGAAGTAGCCAATCCAAAACAGGTGGTCTGAAAAATAGTCGAATTCAAAAATAATATATGGTTTGGGATGAGGCAGGCACAATGCAAAGCTTCAGTTGCTTGTACCTGCCATGGTCTAGAACCCCAAACAGATTTAAGATCAATAGTAGCTTTCCACAGATCATAACCCTTGATAGCCAAATCATCCATAAACGATTTGGAATACAATAATTCAGTGTGTGTCAGCCTAACCTTTGATGAAGTTTCTGCTGCCACTTTAAAATAAAAGGCGGCAGGGTTAGAAACACTGAAATCAGTAAAATAAGCAAATTTGTTCACTAATGTGCTGGAGCTGTCTAGCATTGGCGTCGGACAATGTTCCCATTGCGTATAATTTACAACATTTCGAAACGTATTGGCTTTATGTAGGAAATGATTGCCATAATGTTGATAGCAAAACAGTTCCCCATAATTAGCAGTGTCTAAATACAAATCTTCAGCATCAAAAGCGGCATAATATTTCAAATCAGAAAATAATGCTTCTATGGCCTGAACGTCCCAATCATCAGAACGGATGTTTTGTTTCACAACATCACCCATAGAAACACGAAGAACATTTGGAACATTAATAACCTCAGTGGGTCCATGAATTTGAAATTTAACAGCATCCCACACAATCCCATCCAACACAGACCAGGTAGTAATATTCACAAAAGTCTGGTCTCTCTTCATGATGTGTGATGAGGAGTGGGGGGCCAAAGTTCCATCAATTAGTCTAATTGTAGATCTTTCCTTTAGGTAGTGTCCATTTACAAGACGAAAAAATACCACCACAAATCCAATAGACATAAACAAAAAAATACATATGAGCACCAGCCAAATGTAAGTCCAAGGGGGAATTAAAAAATGTCTTTTAAACCAAACCGCAAAAATAGAGACTTTTGACGGGGCACCGGAAGTCATAGAGTTAGTATCAAAGGAGAAACGTGACTGGGTAATTGCGGTTGATTGTAAAATAGGCAATGACACTTCTATGGGATAAGCATACTCAGTATCTTCAGGTGGACCACCAGCTGATGGTTGCAACAAAGGATCAGCAACCGTATGCATCTCAATAGCAATATCAGGCATGGTGGTAGAAGCCGGAGACAAAACAGAATTTCTCAGCATCGCAGGGCAAGAAACCGCTGGAGTCATACTAAGAAGAATCGGCCACTCGCTGTAGTTTGACATTGTCAATGGAGATGTACCTGTTATCCTTGCGACCAGCAAGTGGAGGTAAAATGACTGTTCTTGTACCCTGCATGCCAAGCACTGGAACCGGGGCACGATAAGAGGGGCCGAACTCCTTCTTGTTCTCCACCTTCTCACGGACCACGTCTCCAACTCGAGGTAGCCAGCCGACTACCGGAATCTGAAGCGCAGCATCAGATGTGGAGGGCAAGTGTTCTTTTGCGAGACTGTCTCTGGTCTCTTGTAGACTCTGTAATACAGCACAGTGATCATCTACGTCAAAGGGTGCGGCAGACGCCGCCATGTCTAGACCATCAAGGTCCTGGACAAATATTTTTATGCCAAAGAGCATCATGTATGGGGTCCGCCCACCCAGAGACCTTCTAGGGAGATTATTAAGTGCACGTTGAACGTTATACAGATGGGCAAACCAGTTCCGGCCAGTGCCTAAAACCCTGGCTGTCAAGGATTGCTTTAAGTCACGGTTCATTCGCTCCACTACACTATTACCCTCAGGTCGGTATGGAGACGAAAATTTGACTTGGACCCCTAAGGATTTCATGGCTTCTTTGTACGCCTTAGAGGCGAACGCGGGGCCTTGATCAGAATGAAAGGTACCACACACAAAAATTCCCACAAAGACACGCAAATCCCTTATGACAGTACAAGCATCAGCACTCCTTTGAGGCCATACCCAAAGAAAAGATGTACTTATACACAGTATCAGAGGAGAAAGGACCGCAGTGATCTAAATAAACACACCCAAGTGGTTTATTAGATATGTACAACTGAGTTTGTGGTGGGCGCGCAGCAGTCGAAGGTTTAATCTGCTGGCAAATGTCACAATCAAGAACATAAGTGCGAGTTTGTTTGTACAATCGGCTCCACCAGTAACGCTGTTGTAACTGAGTAACAGTAGCTGACACGCCGGCATGGGCAGAGGCCATACCCTCGTGAACCGCTGTGATAAAGGACAGTCTGCAGTCCGCGTTGGGAATCAATCTGTCACCAACGTCGTTAATTCTCACATATGGGACTTTATCAGGACTTTAATGATAAGAGTACCGAGAAGGGAAACCTCTCGGGTAATTACTTCCCTTCTCTGTAGCAGCAATAGCTGCCAAGATGTCATCATCGATCTTACTTTTGGATCTTGTAACTGCTGCTACTAGATATGTCGCCACTGCTGTTTTTGCTGCCTCGTCAGCCAAGCTGTTGCCGACAGCGTGGACACCAACTCGCTGGTGACCAAGAGTGTGAATTACATTCTCGAGAGGCAGATGTTGTTTAAGTTCTGAAACTCGAACCCAAAGCATTTTATGCTTAATTGTGCTACCTTTGGAATCACGATATTCATTTTGAGACCAAAAGAATAAATTGTCGTTAAAAGACTGAACACAGTAAAACGAGTCACTCACTATAAGAGTAGTAACTCGAGGATCAGCAAACTCCAGTGCAAGCACCAGAGCACGTAGCTCCGCCAATTGTGCGGTACAATCACCCAATTACTGCGTATGCACGACATCAGATTTGAATTCTCCATTCACGAAAGTATCCGCCACAATTGCGCAGGCCGCTGAGTAGGCATGCTTCGATTCCGTCGCCGGTTGCGCCGAACCGTCAGTATAAATGACACAATGGTAATCTTCAAGCGGGTACAAAGACAGAGGAGCTGGATGAACGAATTCATACTGCAAATACTCCTGAGTCTGCAATTAGGCATCAAAGATATAGGTGACATCTGGTGACGTCAAAGAAGTGGCCCATTGTATCCAGCGTAGATGCAAAGCTTTAGAATTAGGTACACTGGCCTTCATCACTGCTTCTAGAGCAGGATATGGTGTAACCACCAACATGCGTTTCCCTTGCGACAGCGCTCGTTCTTTAAGAATCGCCATCTGCACTGCAGTCAAAACTTTTTCGACTGTGGAAAAGCGCAGTTCAGCCGAAGTGTACAAGTGAGATTTGTATGCAATGGGGACGGTGTCGCCCTCATTGAACGTTAAGTACGTGAAACCCACTGCGCCCGGCACAATTCTTATTACCAGGTTAGTGTGGTTATCACGTGTCAGTAAGTATTTCGAAGCAAGAAGATCAGCGTGCAAAGATTGCAAAATAGCTGAATGCTCTGTCAGCCAGCTCCATTTGGAAAAAGTAGGTTGTACCAAGGCATATAGCGGCTTGATACGCTGGGCGTAATCTGGAATGTAAATACGACCGAAATTCAGAAAGCCCAGCAAAGACTGTAATTTTTTCAGTGTTGTAGGAGCACGCAAGCATGCGCAGTTCTCCAGAAAGTGAGGAGCTAATCCTCGACCCTCATTGTTGAGCTCATAGCCCAAAAACAACACTGTATACTCTGCAATGTGAGACTTCGCAAAGTTGAATTTGTAACCGAAGTCTGCAAACATAACAATGATGCGATCAACGCGACACAGATGCGGCCATAACTCGTCGTCTGTGAGATAGATATCATCAACATACGAGTACGCATCAGGGTCAATGCTCTCCAAGAGAGAGACTCCAAGTGCGGCAAAGACGCCAGGGCTGTTTTTATAGCCCATGGCCAATCTCTTAAACTGTTTTTGTTTGCCGCCAGAAGTAAACGCTGTCCACTGACTACTAATAGAGGACAGGTTATGGCTTTGAAAGCCATTGGATATGTCAAGTGTGGTCTTAAACCTTTTATGCACAAGACTATCAACGAGGGCAGAACTGTGGGTATTCTGTACAGCACATGTCCGACAATGAGAGTTCAAATGCCGGTAATCCAAAACTAGGCGGTACGACCCATTAGGTTTGGTTACAGTGAATAAAGGATTATTCATTGGTGACACACATGTTTCAATAACACCCTGATATTCCAATTGCTCAAGGATTTCCGCGACGTGAGATCTAGCTTCGCGGCGCATGGGATATTGGGGCTGCGGCTGGGGCATGGACCGTAAAGGAATCTCATGGCTTGGAGACAATTTATCCCACCCAACCTGAGTACGGTACAACGCCAGAGCAAGCACCTGAGCCCACTCTTCGGCAAACCTTTCAGCGTGTTCCCATGGCACTGTGTGCGCAAAGGACGGGAGGATTACCTCCTCCCCTCTAGGTGCATCCAAAATGAAAGCCAGGGGCCACTCCGCCTCCGCTAAGAGAATATCCTCGGAAGAGGTCAGATTATCCCAAAAAATCCCTTGTATTGTACGTTGTATGTCACCTTCAATTAAAAGGACTGTTTCAAATAGCCTATCAGGGGGAGCCACTCTAGTGTCAGCAGTTTCTACAGTAATGAACGTGTCAGTTGCTGTCGCCTCCAGATATGAACGCATTGCTTGCCGCACTACTGTAACCTCTGCTGCGCTGTCGAGCAGCGTTAGTGCCCATGTCAGGTTCCGAAGCTGCGTTCTCACTATCTGTGGCATACCTTGCTGTTAGTGCAGCAACTTTCTTCTTCTGAAATGGGGGACGTTGACGTGCAAACTCATCCTGCTTGCCTTTACCGTCAGGCTGACGGGGTTGCTCACGTCCTTGTTGGGCACCCCGACCTTTGCCACGTTCTCCGCCACCGGACTGTGAGACCGATGTTTCCTGTGAAGAACGAGGAGAACGTTGTTCAGTAACCTGAAATCTATCAGGTGACCTAATGTTAGTGCGATCGCGCAAATCGTATGTGCGTTCACCACTCGCCTGTACCGGAGACGCAGGACGAGATCCCTGTTTCTGTTGCTGCTTTCCCTGTTTCTTTGTTCGCCAATTTTGTTTAGGAAAAGTTGGACGATCGTCTTTGACAGACGAACTCACCTTTGTCTGCTGTATTAAGTCTGGAATGACAATAGTTGGCTTAATCCCAATAGTTCTATATGCTTCCGCAATAATTTTAGGCAACTCTCGGGGCTTGTCAAGCTCATCGACGCGGGCTAAGCCATTAGCCACTTGAAATTGTACCGCATCTCCCTTGAGATTACCAAGGACGAGAGTGGCAACTACGTCGAATACACCAACAAGCCTCATTCCCAACTCGACTGCCGCCTCCGGATCGTGTTGATCTTGAACACGTTTGATGACGGAGGGAAGCACAGCCATAGATGGGGTGCCAAAGCATTTCGAGTAGACCGCTGCAAAAACCTTACCCCAGTTGTCACAATCGGACACCTCTGGGACTAAGTCCTTCTGCAAACTAATGGTGAGGATCCTGTGTTTTTTCACAGGAGTAGAGTGCGGAAATACTGCTTCCAGCTGGTCAAATTTCTCAGCAAGCCAATTAGGCAAATCGTCCTTATTCTGGGGGCACTTGCCCATTACCGAATTAACCATGACGGGTCTAATAACAACCCCGGCCTGGCCAGTTGGCTGACCCGCAACTGCAGGTGCCCCCACCTTCATGTTGCGAGAGACGTATTGCACCACAGCCCTATACACAGTAAGCAGGGCTGTATGGAGGACACGCAGCTCATCCACCGCAACATTCAAATACCAAGGATGAGGCGTAAATCCGGCCAACACCGGCCAAGAGGCCACTGGAATTGATAAAGGGCCCATTCTAACCGGTGTAACGGCATGGGGAAGGTTTGCTTTAAACCAAATACGATGCTGCCAAGCAGAAATAGGAATTTCCTGCGTCCTATATGGCTGGGAGCCACGTGGGAGTATACGAGTGAAACGTATCATCGTCCGCATTTACCGCCGGCATAGTCACCCAAGAGTAAAACAACTCGTCACTCCCGCTATCCGGAAACAAGAGTGAGGGTGTCGTGGACTAATATAAGCACTACTAAGGCATTTCAAATCAAAAGACCAAACGTTAGGTGCGCCATGTTGCAGGGATTCTACTCATGCACAGAACTATAGGCAGGAAACCAGGACCTCAGTGAATTGCGGTGTACCAAAAACTCACCTCAGTACCCAGAACCCCAATCCGACTAGCATCAGTGTCCCATTCGTTATCCGTATTCTCTCTGAGCTCCCAATGTATAGACAACCCAGAACAAGCAACTTAGAGTACTCTCAGGAATGGTGGGAATCAGAAATACCTGTTCGTTATTATTCTCATTTCAGTCCACAACAAAGAGTAATCAGAGACACGGTAAAGTTTAAAATGTTTATTTTATAAACTACGTGTCCTAAGATGCAGTACTTTGGCTAACATAAGCAGACAAATGATTAAAATTAAAACCATCAGCATTGTTACAATACCATAGAAAATTAAGGGAGAAATCATATTACAGATGACAGTGGAATACAACCCCCCCTCCCTTCACTTGTGAGCTAGTATTATTATACTAATAGAAGGTCTCTAGGTTTGAATGGAGAACCCCATACCGTAAAGATCAGCTTAGGTGAATCACATCACAGGATCAGCTTTGCTCTGCGCCTGGAAAAGTTCTTCTCCAGAATGTGTGTAATGCATGCAAACTGCAATATTAAAGGCACTCGACTTTCAGGTATTTGCAGCTGTGTGCGTGTTATGGCTAGAGAGTGGGCCGATCAACCTGAACTCAAAAACATACATTGTTTGGCGGCTCAGAGTGTTTCTGCACACAATGTTCAGACCAAGGTCGCAGTGCACGTCTAGGGATGTGAACAACAGACAGTTCCCATGTGAAGAAAAGGTAAGCAAGCAGTTTTCAAATAATAACATGTCTCTGCAGTGTCGTGTGCAAAAGCAGCAAAAGTGGCAAGATGGCGTTTCTAACATCTAACGCGCTTATGCTAACATAGCAATGTATGTATCTAAAACGCTGCCTCCACTACATTCCCCCCAACCATTTTACACCCGTCGGGGGAAGACTACAACAATTCTTTCCCATTTGGCAATCAATAACATCGGACATATTAGTATTAGACATTATCCAACACGGTTATTGCCTGGAGCTTACCAGCAATTCTCCCAAAATTCCACCTCGCTCTCTCAAACTTTCGTTTCAGCACCAACAACTCCTCAAACAAGAAGTTGCAGCTCTTCTAATAAAAGGAGCTATAGAATAAATCACAAAGTTCATCTTGTGGCAGGACACCTAAATTGCCGACCTCCTCAGCAGGGTGCGGCAAAAAGTACACGAGTGGGAACTTCACCCCCAAGTTCTCCTTCCATACTTAAAAAAATTGGAGTTTTCACAAATAGATCTCTTTGCGACCGCAGAGAACTCAAAATGCTATAACTTCGCCTCCAGGTTCCCACACCCTCTATCCAAAGGCAATGCCCTATGAATGAACTGGTCAGGAATATTTTCTTATGCTTTTCCACCTCAAACTCTCCTTCCATTTCCGGTTTGGAAACTCAGGCAGACATCACTCGCAATGATTCTAGTGGCTCCCACATGTGCTGTCAGTAATTCCACACAAAAGCTGCATTTCGCTTCCAGCCTTCTCACACAGAACTGTGGAGAAATCAGACATCCAAACCCCAAGGAGCTCAACCTAGCAATCTGGCTCCTAAAGTCATAGAGTTTGAATACCTTAACTTACCACCAGATTGTATGGCAATTCTCAAAGAAGCAAGAAAACCTACCACTAGAGCATGTTATGCAGCAAAGTGGAAAAAGTGTGTTATATATTGTACCAACAACACAATTGATCCGCTAGCTGCATCTATACAAAATATTATTTGTTACCTTTTGCATCTACAACAAGTTGGATTAGCCTATACAGCCATTCAGCTATACCTTGCGGCAGTAGCCGCATATCTTCATACCAGATAACACTTATCCTTGTTCAAAGTCCCACTAATTAAAGTTTTTATGGAAGGCCCTAAAAGGGTAATACCACCCAGGGTACCACCTGCACCAGTTTGGAACCTTATGTCAAAACTCAACCAGACGACGCTAAAGAGAGGTTGTCTGTCAATGTAATTAGACATCGGGCATTACATGCAGGGTCAGAAATGGTGTAGCTAGTTATAAATTCCACTCCTGGAAGAACCCTAAGGAGGCCGCCAGAAGGAAAGGGAGAGGTCTCACTTAGCGTTCTAGTGGTAACCGTGATTGAAAGCAGAGATAAACTTTTGACAGCTGTGGCATTAGAATCCTCGCACTTCATCTGAGGAATTTGGAGGTAATGGAAGTTTTTCTGTGAGCTATCATCGCGTTAGCTAGTTTAAGGTAGTGCCCGTCGCATTGGTTCGTTGCATTATTATTGTTGCGGCGCGTTTGAATTACTTAGATTGAATCGCTGTACTTAGTGAGCTGGTATTTACTTCTGATTACTTTGAGTCTTGTATTTGTTGTCACTAGTTTAGCGGGAGTTTATATCTACACCGCTTGAGCACATTGCACCAGTTAAGCTCCAAGTATAAGAGGGTGCGTTTTTAAGTATTTCACTCATTTTTTTGGGGGTTTGAGCTTGTGTAACGCTCGAACTCTCAGACATTGGGATAACGAACTCCCGCTGTTCTTGCCTCCTCAGTTCTGGTATTGTTTAATCCATACTTTTGTCAGATGCATCGGATTTATTGAGTTGCCCAAGGTTAAAATCCTTTTCAGAACCAAAATTAATTCTGTCTGAGCGCTTATTTCTTTTTCATGCGCTCTTATTTAAACTCCACAGTTCGGAGTGTGTATTTCTTATTTAGCACGTTCCTTGTCAGTGAAAAGCAATATAGTATTGCAGGCCTTTTCATGTTGTTTGCAGAGTGTTAAATTATCGTAACTTGACAGGTTAATTAATTACTCTTGTCTCAGGGTGAAAAAGTGCATATAACATACTTACCAATAGCATCCCCTACTGTCTAGACGTGTTGCTGTGCTTGCGTCTTGAAGCTTTCCTGTAGGAGAGAAAAGAGAGAGTAAGTAAAGCGAAGACATTTATTCTAAATCAACTTTATTGAAGAGAGGCAATAGCTACATACAATCAGGGTAAGAATATTAGAGGAAAATGGAGTTATTAGGGAATTGTTGAAAATTAACTGTGTGCATTTTAAAACAGTGAAGTAATTAGATTTCTTCTTACAGTTCTCACATGAAAAGAAATACGCCAGAAAAAACTAAGAGACCCTGGAAGAAGCGTAACTGTCTCTTCTTGTCCCCTACCCCTTTTAGTTTCTTCAGCCCAATTACTTTTGAAGGTGTTAGGCTGAGAAAGTGAATAGGGGAGTTGGGAACTAGCATCAGTCTGCTCCTGCGCAAATTACTTGGTGTTACGTCTGACACCGTAACATCGTTCTCACAAGGCTCATGGGTCCAACCTTTTGAGCCACTACACAATTGTTTATTGCAATTTCTTTCATGGAAGGTTGCCTTTCTAATTGTTATCACTTCATTAAGGACTGTTGGTAAGCTACAGGCGTTAACTTTAGAAGAAAACTTCATAAAGATAGAGTGGTTCTTCGTACAAACTCAAAATTCCTTCCAAAAGAAGTTTCTGCTTTTCATATTGACCAAGCAGTTGAGTTACCTGTGTTCTTCCCTCAACCTGATTCAGTAGTAGAAAGGGCTCTTCACACACTTGATGTTAGAAGTGCACTATTAAAATATATATGTTCGAGGCATATGAGCTGCAGTTTACACACTTGTGCATAGATCGCCATCTGGTGTTGGGCTCTGATGTTTGCAGTTTGTTTTTCCTTTTGGAAAGTCTTTGGAAGTCACGAGTTCGGTGACTCCTCCCTTGGATCGTATTGCGCATTGGCTTCGGCTCCATCCTCAGTTTGTTTTTTTCCGCATGCAGTAACACTGATAATGGGCAGGGGACAACACGCAGTAAATCTACATTCAATTTGGCTTGGTGTCCCTCAAGCCAATTTATTTAAAGTGTGAACAAGAATGATGCCAGCATGCAACCCTGCCGTACTCTTCTCACAAGTTTAAACAGCCTTGTAATCACGCCATTTATGCCTTATCTCACTCTTGTCGTTACCTGGTTGTGGAGCTGCCTAAGAAAGGTGACTAGATGTTGCTCCACCCCATACCCATGATGTCCCAAACCTTTAATCGAGTCCCATGATCGAATGCCAATCTAAGGTTTATGAACACTAGGTAAACACACCCTTCCTTAGCTGTTGAATATATGTTTATTAAAATGTAGAGGTTAAAGCATTGCTCCACAGTGCCAAGGGCAGTGCAACAGCCAAACTGCAGGTCTGAGAGAACATTGTTATCAGGCCACACTTCATGTTGTTCTAGGAGGATCCTGCCCATTATTTAGCGATTGATTTGCTCTGCGATGTATGGTGATAACATTTTGGGTTTCCTTTACAGCCCTTTTTGAAAATGGAAACAATGGTAGCGTGTGACAGCCTTAGATGGTGTAAATGTGGTGAGGCTAGATTAGTTCTGATAACTCTGCCTGGAAGGGAAAGGACACCAGAGTAATCAACTTCCCTTAACTCTCCCCAATGTGAAAGGGCTAGCAGAAGTAAAATAATAAGTAAAGCCTTCATGTAATGGGGGTGTATATCCCAAGATTTTTGACAGCAAATATTGACATAGCTTTGTAGAAGCTCAATCCATTCAGGGGTATTTTTTATCTGTGAGCCCAAACCTATAACATTGCAAGAAGCAATTCTCCCTTGAGGCTTGATTTAGTTTTGATGTTAAAGCCCAGGTTGTGGTGGAGAGTCCTCTGAGGGCTTTCCCTGACAAGCACCATGGCTCCACTTTTACTATCCAGTCCTCCAAACATGGAAATATATGGATCCCTGTCCATTGCAGTGAAGCTGCCACAACCACCAAAACTTTCACAAAGACATGTGGAGGGGTCATCAGTCTGAAAGATAGAACTGTGATCTGTGAACTGATAGTGTTGTGATCCCACTGTGAATCTTGGGTAATGTCTGTAGGCTGAAAGAACTGAAAGTAAAAAGTAAATGCCCTGGAGACACAGAGATGCCAGCCAATCTTCAGCATTCAGAGCGAGTAAGACTTTGTTGAGTGACAGTATCTTAAACATGTCCTGCTGATGGAACAAGTTTGCAAGGCTGAGATCCAGGATGCGTCTCAACTTGTGTTCTTCTTGGGGCAAAGAAGTACAAGGAATATAATCCCATGCTCCTTTCCTTTAGAGGCACTATCTTTATGGCCCCTTTGCTCAACAAAGTGAAGACTTAACGCCTCAAGAATTGATGTGTGTGCCAAAAGGCACATCCTGGTTGAAGGAGAGATGTCTGGTGGAAGAGACAGGAAAGATAGGGAATAGCTCTTGCAGATAAGCCAGATGAATGAGTGATCCATCGTGATGTTCTCCCCATTGATGGTATTTCGGGGGACTTTTCTCCCACCAGATGATAGTGTTTTGATGGGGAAAAGTAAAAAAGGTCTGGAAACACGAGAGCTGGCAGAGGATGGCACAGACTAGATCTGCTGCTTCTGTTTATAGTGTCCCCTATCCTGAAATAGTCAGTATAACATCTGCTGAGAATGCTGTCTCTGTCTGGATGTACTGCCTTGACGTACCCACACAACGTTCTGTACTTTTGGTTAAATTGTTGAGCTAGGGAGGTGAGGCTCAACATGCAAGCCATAGGTCTAATGTTTTTAAGTGCTCCGTTAAAGAGTCTGCTTTCTCTACAAACAACCACATACCATCAAAGGGCATGTCGACGAGTGTGGCTAGGACATCTCCAGTGAAGCCCATGGACCGCATTCAAGCATGGTGGTGCAGCGTGACAGCCATACCCATGGACTGAGAAACAATGGCCACAGAGTCCAGGATGCACTTCAAGATCTTTTGGATGTATGAAACCCATGCTTTCCCAGTCTGTTTCATGCGGTCTGGCATGCTGAGGGCTGTTGTTTTTGCCAGTTCCCACGGGACATGAATATTTTAGCCTAGAAGGCAGGTGGCATTAGCAAGTGGGGGGACTGGTTGTCAGAAGCAAAGATTTTCGGGCCCTTATATTCAAGTTTCTTTGACTCTGTTGGGAGGCATCCTGGATAACTCTCACTGTAAGAAGTGGGAGTACAAAAATTGGCCTTACCCGCAGCAGGCGTATGGCATCTGGCACTCTGTCTGTGCAGCCATGGTAGGAACCTAGAGGGCCTTATTGAATGGAAACAAAGGCTTCGTCACTGAGGAGGAGGGGATACAAGGTTTCAGTAGAAATGTTTAACTTTGCCTCTACAGAGGACAAGATCAGTTCCAAGGCTTCAGGCGCTTTTCGTAGAACAGCCGTACGTGAGGACACTCCCTGTGAAAGAGGACCAGAGGAGTAAGCAATGTCCCCTTCTAGTTACGTGTCAAGGCCACATGCACTCTGTAACTCCAAATATAATGCAGCGCCATCTTTATTATACTGGGGAAGGGGGTTATCGGCTTCAGAATCATCACCCTCTGTAAGACCGTATTTTATATTAGACATTAAGGCCATCTTAGTCTGAGCTGGAAAAACTCCTCCATTCCTGCAGAGGTTGGAGCCCTAGGGCAGTATTTCGCCAAAGGCACATCTTAAAGTGTGCCTTTATTTTCTCTTTAGTCATATGAATAATCTCCTTCGATGCAAATACTTTGAGAGCTACACTGTAGTTAGCTCTGTTGGCACTGAAGGAGGGTCCGACTCAATGGGGACCGATCCTTGCCAGGCTGTTACTTCTTAGGTGCCTGGCCAAAGCCTGTAATGACCCAGCATCTGGTGGCATCGGGACTGGAGCCGCCAAAGTTGCCTAGTCCACAGGAATTTGCTCCCTTTTTGGGGGGCAGCCCAGAGGGTATAGAAGCCGTCTAGAACAGATGCACAAAGCAAGCCAGAAGGCCTCGACCTGAGTGGGGTTCACTCAGCTACTCAGGATATCCGGTCTCATCCTTTTCAATGTGGGGATCTTGTCTGACTCCCGACGTCGGGGAGCAGCAGAGGGATTCTGAACAGGCCCAGGAGCGAGACGATTTCCTCAAGGAATGCCTCCCTTACTGTTTTTTTGGGGGGTATTTTTTGGGAAGAACTTCGGGAGACTGTTCCCTTATTGTTGACTTACATATGCGCTAACCAGATTGCTTAGGCATCTCCCTTCAGGCCTTCTCCAAAAATAACTTGGCCTCCCAACCCCTAATGGCCGTTTGGTGCATGGAGGCTCAAGCATCGCAGGGCGCAGTGTTGTGCGCTAGTCCATCACCACGCACCTTTTAATTGGATCCAAAAGGGCCATCTTGTGGCATCTGTGACAAGGTTTGGTAACTGAAAGGTTTGGAGGAGTCATTTGACCTAGTTGCTGTATAAATGCTGAGGGATTTCATCGGTGAGAAACTGAGAGGGAGCACGGACCTACGTTTAGGAGGTTTGGAAAAACAGGTACTAACACAATGTCGTTGGTTGGCGCCTATAATGAACACGTTTTCACCTGGCTGGCTGTGTTCACAGCACGCTCTATAGCTTGACTGACCTTTGATCTCCTGTTCATTTGTATTTTAGTTTCCTGGAATCCCTTTGTCCTGGTGGTCCACCTATTGATGAGTCATGCTCTTCACACGTTTCTCGCCATTTCCTCATCGTTTGCATTTAGGGATGCCTAAGTGGTTGGCCCACCATGGAACCGCCTTCCTGTTGCTGAAGTTCTTCGTGCACTCATTCATCACTTGCGTTCTCATCTTTCATGTTGGACTGCATTGGATTTAAGCAGACCTTACTTTGTCATTTGCCTATTCTCTCATCCAGTGTAATCAGTTTAAGGAGAGTATATCTTTGATATGGGGCCCTTACTTTCAGTGACGTCACTGAGGTTTTCAGTTGCTCCTGCAGCTTAGAGTTGCAATTAAAAGAAAACTGCAATTATATCTGCCTACATTTTTATTTTCTCTGCGCAACACAACAAAATCTCCATTCTGATGGTTAGATCTTCATGTAGCTTCTCACTGTAAAAATTACCACTCTGAGTTCCAGATTGGACCGGAAAATATTTTCACCAGCAATATCTCTTTAGAGCTACCAGGTGCACAATGCAGCTTTAGTCGTGACTTTACCAACAGACTAGATGATGACACCGATGTATTGGAGTATGCCGAAAACTCTTGCCACTTGCATGCAGTGATGCATTAATAGAATGTAGCAAAGTGTTCTGTACCACTCATCGTAAGAGAGGGGTGTAACTAAGAGGAGCTGGTTTCAAAAGAGGGGACTCATTTAGAGGACTGATGGGCAGGGTTAGGCAGGAGTGTCTTCCGTGCAGTAATGCCTGTTTGCAGAAAGAGCAGAGTGGGCTCCGATCATCGTCCCATTGAAATGTGACTGTATTTTGTTGTGGCCCAATCTTCAATGCACTGTTTCTGTATCTCGGTTGGTAAGCCCTGCAGGAACCTACAACCAAATGAACCATTTTGAGTAAGGTCATTTGGGGTAAAAAAAAAACTAAAGACCACTTGCTTGGTACCACAGTGGCAGTGTATCAGCTGGACAGGGTGAACTGGAATGCATAACACAGTATAGAGCCTGTTGTACTGACGTGCATCACATTTCCTCTGGTCTTTCCTGCAGGTGTTGGACGTGTTTGAGAACACAAACTTCTTCCAGCTTGTGATGGAGCAGCATGGGAATGGCCTCGACCTCTTTGAATTTATTGATCATCAACCCAGCCTGGACGAGCCCTTGATGAGCTACATCTTTCGGCAGGTGAGGCCTTGCTAGCCCAAACCGGTATGCTGGGGTGACTTCATTTTCTACATGCCCCCTTTGAGTGGTGTCAATGCTTTAATGAAGGATGGTGCACATTTCTTTGTGGCCTTTGATATGAATTTAAATGGTCTACAATTGAATGTCCTGAAATGTAAACTACTTGTACAACGTGTTTTTATTTCTGAGAAAGTCTCAACAACACAACTCCGTTCTTCCTCTACCGGTCCTCATTGTCTCTACTCTTATTGCCTGGGTGAATATTTTTTTTAATGAATACTATTTTCTGTGAAGATTATTTATCTCTAAATATCCCAGCTGCTAGACTGGGACCTCACAAACACTTGTGTGTGCTATCATGGTGCATGGACCCGGCTTTTGAAATGGGGTGGCACATACCAGATGTGCCAGATGTATTACTTGTTAGGGCCAGAACTCCTGCTCCACTGGAACTTACAAGGTAAGAAAAATGCATTCGTTTTCGCCTTTGTGATTCATATTTTTTTTAACTTAGCTTGGTGAGCAGTTATGCAACATAATTTAAAGGAACTCCGTAAAAGTGTTATGACTTGATATTGAGAGAGGCAGTATATTGTGCAGTAACAGGGGGTGAGAAAGGTGCCCACCAGCAGACAGTATACAGATGGTGATAGAATAGGAGTAGGGTTTTGTTTTGGTGAAAATTAAAAATACCTGCCCGGTAGGAAAGCAATGCTTTAAGCAGTTCTCCAAATAGTGTGGTTAAAAAACAAGGAGAAAAATAGAAAGTATGGATGTAATGACCCTTCCTTTCTAAAGGTCTACATGTTTCAAGCCATTCACATTTTTTTTCTTCAGGGCCAAGGCACTCACTAGCTGATTCGACTCCTGATCCCATGCTATAATTAACGCAAAGTAACTTCACACACTTTGCATGCTTCTAAATATACTTATCACCTAAATGGTGCTTGTCAACATAAATAAAACAAAGGATTTGCTCTATAAATCCTCAGGTGGCAAGGCAAGCATGTAGTCACACTTGCATCAAGGCTTCCCCTTGGCTGAATAACCTAAAGGAACTTCACCGGGACATGAATCAGAGTGTGTGAAGTCACTCATATTTTGACCTCCCGTTTCAGGTCAAAATATGCTGAAACCTGTTTGGGATGCATGTTTTTAATCAGACGGAACATTTCTTGGCAGTTGTGGCTGCACACTTTAGATTGGAGCAGTACTAAAGCTGATGTGCATATGTTTGCTATCCACATGGAGTGGTGCATTGGACAAATATGATGTACTGTAACGCATCCTGCATGAATACCTATGTCTGAGCCTACTGCAAGAATTCAACCCATCACATTTTGTTGGTTAACTCTAGTACTAAGGCACAAGTACTAGCAAGTGTGGGACTTGGCTTTCTCTGCAGGGTCACCCCCAAAGGTTTTGCCTTCACCCTTCCTGTTTTGATGCATTTGCCTTTGTTGGCCTTAAGACTTTGTGCACCTTACCACTGCTAATCAGTGCTAACGTGCATGTGCTCACTCCCTAAAACATGGTAACAATGGCTTACACCTGGTTGCCATATTTCATTTACTTATACTTCCTTAGCAAAGTGGAATGCCATGCCTATCCAGTTTTTCAATTTGCAGCATTGTATATTTAGCTCCCCTCTGTGCCATTTCTGTCTGTGTATCAGTTAGATTGTATTCTGAAAACAGAGACAAACTGTTTATAAAACGCCAAGGCACAAAGCCTGCACCCAAAGATTGCAGCGTCCAGCTCAATAACATAATAGAACGTAACTGTGATCGGCGGTGTTGTAATATGGGTAAATTCTGTTCCAGTATATTAATAGCAGAAGATACAATGTTGCCCAATGAATATATTCTGGAGGTCAAAGTTGTTAACCCATTATCCACCACAGCAAAAGCTTTTTCTAAGTTAATACGGTCTATTTCCCGTATTCTCTCTGCGGCTTCTTGTTGGGAAATCTTCCAGACTTCATTATAGGCAGCATAAATGCCTGCATTTATGAAACGTTTTTGACGTTGTTTCCTAGGTCCTAGTAAAAGTTCCTAAGATCCATGTCATGTGAGAGTAAGGATAAGTGTTGTTTCACTTCTGCAAGTGTTGAGATTTCTTGCCAATCTAGGCACAACTTCCCAACACTATAGGATGTCACTACCCCTGGATGTTCTCTCTGTACATAACGTGGGTCTGGCCTATGGATACGGAGTCCCTTGGTGATGTGCAGGAACCGTTTAGGACATGTGTTTGTGTCTAAGGGCCAAACCACCCACTCCTTCCAATTTGGGTCTGATCTATTGTACTTCAGTATGTCATCAACTGTTGCCCCTTCCTTCATAGAAGAATTCTGCCACCCATGTGTTGGTGTAGGACACCTTGGAGCTTTCAGGTCCTTTATCTTGGCTATTCCAAGACAGGATGTCTGTTGCACAGTCTCATTTAAAAAGATCATCTGCTGTGGAATGAGGAATGCTCTAAATAGTGCCTCTGTACTCTGGACTTGCCAGTCCCTCGAACCCCAAATTGATTTCGAGTCAATTTCGTCTTTCCATAGGTTGAAACCCTGTTCAGACAATTGGGCCAAAAAGGAAGCAGAGTAAATCTGTTTAGTATATGTCAACATAATTTTCAGTGCTGATGTTGGTGCAACCTTATAGTAAAATTAGGCTGGATCTGTTATATTAAATCTTGAAAAGTATGCAAATTTCTGTGCAAACGCTTGTGAACTACCTTTTGGTTGTGTTGGGCAATGTTCCCACTGATGGTACTCAAAAACATTCTTAGGTGAACTGGATTTGTGCAGGAAATGATGACCATATTGTTGGTAACAGTACAATTTGTCATAGTCTGAAGAACCCTCTAACATTTCATTATTAGAAAATGCAGCAGTTTTCTCTAAATCAGACAGCATGTTATTTACTGTTTCAGTGTCTCAATCATCAGAAAATGTACTGGAGGTAATGATATAACTTAATGATATTTTAAATACATGATCAATTTTTAAAAGTTCGGACAGGCCGAATATGTTAAAATCAACCTTGTCCCATTACCATTGGGTATAGGAACTTCTGTAATGTTCAATGATGACAAGTCTCTTTGTTCGCGATGTGATGATGTATGTGGCTTCAGTAGGATGTTGACCTTTTGGGCTGTGGAACTTCGTTGAAGATAGTGTCCATTAATAAGCATACTAAAAGTCAATACTAAGCATAGCCAGAAAAGAGAAAACAGTATCCCAGAAGTTACCCAGAGTTCAATCCAAGGTGATACCAGGTATGTGTTTTGAAGAAAGAGAACAAAGTTCTTTAATTCTTGCTTGAATGGTGTTTTGGCTGGCGTCGTTTCCGGCTCGCTTGGATCCAGAGAAAATGTATCAAAGTTAATGAAATAGCCTGAAGCAGTTCGATCAATTGTAGGAATTGCATCGGGATTAGTTGAAATTTTATTTTCCTCTCGACGAGGCATGTTGATGTAGATGTCTGTATTAGGTCTAATTGCAACTTGTGAATTATTCTGATTTTCATTTTGAATTTGAATGTCTGGTTGAAGTGGAACAAGTTCCATAGCATTGTTGCTTAGTCCTTCATTCCTTACAGGTGGCTCCTCAAACGTGATGAGTCTTTCTGTTTGAACAACTTGGATTGTAGCTAGAGGAGGGCGTCTGCTACAGCGGAGCCCACTAGGCCTACTGTTTAGTATCGGCCACATAGTGTGGTTTGATTAAGTCGATTGAGACAAATCTTTTCTCCTTTTTTCTGGCAAGAGGCGGAAGCAGCACAGTTCTTCTTCCTTGTACTGCAAGGACTGGTACAGGTTTTCTGTAGGAAGGTCCAAATTCCTTTTTGTCTGTTATTTTCTCTCTGACCAGATCCCTGACTTTTGGGATCCAGACAGGTCTTACCATGACTACCTTGACTTCCTCAGTGGCGGTCTGCTTTAGACGGACATTGCTTTGTTTTGTCCTGGATTAATTTAGAACCTGTAAAACAGCCAAACAATCATGGATATCAAATGGTTTTTCATCCGCCACTGCACTTTCACAATCAAGATCAGGTACCCACATTCGTGTCCCAAAGAGGACCTCATATGGAGTGACACACCCTAAAGAGTTTCTTGGCTGGTTGTTTAGTGCCCATTGTAGCCCATAAAGATATGTAACCCAACTACCGCCCTTGCCTAATACCCTAGCTGTTAAAGATTGCTTTAAGTCCCAGTTTTTTAGCTCCACAACCGAATTTCCCTCTGGATGGTATGGAGATGAGAACCGCAATGCTACGCCCATCCCTTCCATGGCCTCTTTGTAAGCCCGAGAGCTAAACGCAGGGCCACGGTCAGAATGTAACGTGCTGACTGCGTATGTGCCGATAATGACTCGTAAATCTTTTATAACAGTTCGAGCGTCAGCCGAGCGCTGAGGCCATACCCATAGGAATCTCGAGCATGAATCCACTGCAACATGATATATCTGTAGGCCCCGTCTGTTTGTAAGGGGCCGCAGTGGTCCAAGTGCACACATGCGAGAGCTTTGTCTGATTTTAATAACAGCGTCTGTGCCGGGTGTGCAACGGTGGAGCCTTTCATCTGCTGGCAGATGTCGCATTTCAAGACATAGTTTTTAGTTTGCTTAGTTAACCCTTGCCACCAATAGCGCTGTTTCAGTAAAGAAATAGTCGCTGTAACGCTTGTGTGCACAGAGCCCAAACCCTTGTTTGCAGCTAATATTAAACCTTGCCTACGATCCATATTTGGTATTACTCTATCCCCCACTCCAGAAATCTGAGCACATGGAATGTTTTGTGCATCTAACTTGTAGGAGTATTTGAGTGGAAATTCTTTAGGTACTACTATGCTGCCTTTGCGTGATGCAATGACAGCTACCATAACCTCACCGTCTATTCTCGTTTTTGAACGAGTCAGTGCAGCTACGGAAGCCGTGCAAACAGCCCCCTTTGCGGCTTCATCAGCCAATGAATTCCCTGCAACGTGAACACCATCACGTTGATGACTCAGTGTATGGATCCTGTGAGTCCTCAGCTCAACTCTGCTACCTGTTCCCATAGCATTTTGTGCTTAATTGTGCCACCTTTTGTGTCCTTAAACCCATTTTGTTCCCAATGCTGTAAGTACTCATTGTACGACTGTACACAGTAAAAAGAATCACACACGATTAGTGTGGGGAATTTGTGATACGTATTTACAAGTGCCAGTATCAGTGCTTTTAATTCTGCCAACTGAGCTGTGCAGTCTCCTGGAGATTGCGTCTTTGTGTAACTAGGGTGGAACTTGCCATCACACATGCGACCTTTAACGATAGCACATGCCGAAAAATATTGCACCTTACTTCCTATAGCCGGTTGAGCAGATTCGTCCGTATAAATAATATATTCATACTGATGGAGAGGCAAGATTTCATTTGGTAGAGGATATTCTGGTTCATATTGCAGGAATGCTTGAGTTTTTGAACTTGGAACAAATCTGTATTCTACGTCTGTTGCAGTAAGAGAATTAGCCCATTGTATCCATCTTGGATGTAATGCTTTCGCATTTGGGATGCTGGCTTTTGTAACAGCTTCTAAAGCCGGTACCGGGGTTATGACAATAATGCGTTTCCCCTGAGCCAGTGCTCTTTCTCTTGCTATAGCAGTCTGAACGGCTGCCAGGATTTTTTCTGTTGAAGAGAAATGCATTTCTGCATTTGTGTACAGGTGTGATTTGTAAGCTATTGATACAGTTTCTCCTTCATTGAAGGTCAAATAAGTGTACAAGCATTGACCCGCAATTTTTCGGATCACCAAGTGGCGTACGTTTACGCGTGTTTAGAAGTGTTTGGAAGCAATCCTGTCTTCCTGGAGTAAACAAAGAATATTAGTTCTTGTTCTTGTGGCCAATCTCTGGCTGAAAAGTCAGGTTTTATTAAGTCGTAGTTATGTTTTACCCTTTGTGCGTAATCTAAAATGTATGTCCTGCCGAAATGTAGGCATCCAAGTATTAATTGTAAATTTGTTAATGATTTTGGAGGCTGGGGCAGCGCACACTTTTCTAAAACATTAGCTGACAGACTTTTGCCTTCACTTGACAGTTGATATCCCAAAAATATGACATTGAGGTGGGCTATTTTCGATTTTTTAAAGTTATATTTGTAGCCCTCTGTGGCAAATCCCATAATAATGGTGCTTACCTTGGTCAAGTGACTCTCTAAGTCGTCGTTAGATAAATATCATCCACATAGGACAACTCTTCTTCATCAATTTTTTTGAAGTAACTCTTGCTGAAAATACAACCAGGGCTATTCTTATACCCTTGGGCTAGCTAACGCACTGAATGCTGTCAGATCCCTGCTTTCAGGCGCTATATTTTGGCAGAAAAATCCATTTGCGATATCAAGTGTGGTTTTGTATTTTTCGCGCACAATGTTATTTGTTAATGTGGCACTATGTGCATTTTGGACAGCAAATGTCTTTGTGCATGAGTTTAAATGTCTGTATTATAAAACTAGACGATATGTATTGTCGGGTTTAGAGACGGTAAATAAAGGATTGTTCATTGGAGAGGTACATTTTCCAATGACCCCCTGGTATTCAAGTTGATCTAAGATCTCCCTGACCTGTTTTTTAGCTTCTTGCTTTATTGGATATTTCCTCTGAGCAATAGGTGAAAATTTTAACGGGATCATGTGATAGGTTGAGTTCTCATCCCACCCAACGTGATTTATGTATAATGCTGGAGCTTGAGCTACTGCCCACTCCAGTGCATATGCATGTTTAAGGTGAACGGGAACATGATTGGAAGATGCTGAAAAAATTATACTTTCTCCCCTGGGGCACTCCATTACAAATGCAGGCAGCCAATCTTGTTCTGCTAACAGGATGTCATAACCAGATGATAAGTTCTTCCAAAAAAGACCTTTTACTTTCCTGGGCTTGTCCCCCTCCATCTGGAGTGTTATTTCGTATAACTTATGTGGGACGCTCAACCTGGTGTCTGGTGTTTCCGCTGTGATGTAATCCTTTAACTCCGCTGTCACCAGAAATTCTTTCAGGTTCTGGCGAGCTATTGCTACTTCTGCCACACTGTCTAGCATCGTCAGGGCCAATTCCTCGTTCAGAAGTTGTGTCCTCATAATTCTGGGCATGTCTGATTTTCAGACCAGCAACTTTTTTTTTCTTAAATTGAGGTTTTGAGTTTTGCTTATCTTCTTTTTTAGAAGTAAAGTCTTGAGCACGCTGCTTGTCTCTAGACTGTGTGCGCTCCTCTCTATTTTCTGACCGTTCTTCTCTTTCAAAGCTTTTCTTCAAGCCCTGAAAGAAACAAGAGGAGCGTGTATTAGTATTCTGATACCTGTCAGGTTTCTTAATATTTTCCCTATTCCTAAGGTTGTACCTCTTTTCAGAGTGCTCCTGTTGAGGAGACCTACCTCGGGACTGAGATCTCTTGTCTTTAGAGTTTTCTTTTTTATTATCCCACTTCTTTTTAGAAGAAGTAGGTGTCTGCTTAGAAGTGTCCTTTTCGGGACTGCCCTGTAGTTGAGGTTTTAAAGCTCTGCCCCCTAATCTATCCCTGCCTAATTCTGCATACACAGTTTCAATTATTTTGGGTAGTTCATTCTCCTGAATTAATTGAGAGAGCTCCCTTAGGCGTTGGCGGATTGCCACTGATGCTGCTTCCCCTTTAATGTTAGCTAGTATTATGGCTGATACCTGGCCGTAGTTATTTAATAAATTCATCCCTAAGTTTAGGGCAGGCTCTGCTCTGTACTCATTTTGTATTTGTCTTAATACATCTGGTATTACTGCTAATGAAGGAATATCATGAGTTCTGGTATATATGGCAGCAAAGACTGAACCCCAAGAGCTACAATCCTGTAACTGTGGTGTAATCTCCATGGGCAAGCAGATTGTTAACATTCTGTGTTTCTCAAATGGTGTTGTATTTGGGAATACTGCTTCGAATAGGGTTATTTTCTGAGCTACCCAGAAAGGAATTTGTTCATGTTTTGTGGGCACTTTGCCCATTACCGCATGTAATGTTTGTGGAGTAATTTTAGTAGCTGTGCTCCGTGCATTTTGTGTAATTACTGTAGGTTGGACCGCTAGTGTCCTCAAGACGAAGTGTGTCATGGTTCTGTAGAGTTTTATCAACTCTTTGTGTTGAACAAGCAGTTCATTTTGTGGCATTGTGTCAGTGTCAGGATGTGGTGCATAGGTCGCTAATACCGGCCATGTTGCTCCTGGTCTTCCTAAAGGACCAAGCCTTGCTCTTGTCTTGTGTGGGGTAGGGCGCCATTTAACCAGAAAATATGTTCCTGGTAGGTAAGCGGAATTTCAATCTCCTCAAACGCAGTGTAGACCACTGGAACGTCTTCATGTGTGTAATAATGAAAAGTTTTTGTTACAGCATCTGCTGCTGGGAATATAACCCATGAGTAGAATACCTCTGTTTTGAAATCTTCGTGTGCCTTTATCACGAATATTACTACACCTCCTCTGGGTGATAACCCATGTTTGAAAAGTTTAATTGTCAGATTATGTCTTACTTTGGCTGCAATTTGTATTGCATTGTCTTCTGCCTCACCAGACTGATTAAGTCCCTGGGCCAGATGGTCTATTGGGGTTAAGACTCCCTCTTCGTCGGCCATTGTGTATAGAACACAGACTGTTTGTCCAAGGAAATTATGAAAAAGGTTTTATTCACAATTCTGGGAAATAATTCCTTCAAGCTTGAATAACCAACAGCCAATAAATAGGATATCTCGCCTACTCAGCTGTGGCGGAGTTTTTCCCCACTCACTCCAGACGTCTCTGGGTTTTGTAAATAGGGTCTCTGAGAATAAGCACGACTGAGCTACTCCGAATCTACTGTTAAATAAGTACCAAACGTTGTTGGCACCATGTAGTGCAGTTCCTATAGTACCCTTCATGCAGGACCTGCGCTGTTTGTGGCTAACATATACTGTGGGTCTGGTGGCAGACTGACTCTGTACACCCCCGCCGAGGATGTTAGCCTATTTTTGCATTAGCTAGCTCACAGTGCCACTAGAATCTCCTTTTATCAGAGAGAGTAGTTTTTGGCAACCTCAGAGCACAACAAACCCTGATTCCTCAGACTTGTGGAAACAATACACTACTTTTTACCCAGTCACTCGTGCTTGCTCATTTTGTCTCAGAGAGATACACAGAAGAAACAGTCGGGCGTGTTTACAATAAGAATTTATTTTACCGTTGTTCTTCTCATGTAAAATATATGCGCTGCGACAACTGTTACACAGTAGCAGAGATATAGGATCAGCAGTACAGTGAATAAAAAGGAATAGTACAGTTCTACCATTTTGCAATAGTCATGAACATATACATGAATATAAAATGCATTTATAAAATGAAGTGCGTACTCCTAAGATGCCTGTCTAGATGTACCTAAGTGTACCTAGCATGTGAGTAGGTGCGAAAGAGCTAATAAGCCTAAGAGCCTAAAAGTCTAAGAGCCAAGGATCCCGCTAGGATTTAGTCGAACCCCATTACC
The DNA here is from genome assembly GCF_964204655.1 of Triturus cristatus. NCBI lineage: Eukaryota > Metazoa > Chordata > Amphibia > Caudata > Salamandridae > Triturus > Triturus cristatus. The sequence continues at coordinate 643,626,572 of NC_140594.1, read as the reverse complement.
TGAATAGTGAGAGTGTGGGACTTCGACCTGGACTTGAGTTGGACACCCCGCAAGGGATAGACAGACCACTGTCAGCTGGAGCGACTGCATGTCGGAGCCGCAGCGTCTCTGGTCAGTGTGTCGGCGTGAAGACTCAGTTCCCTCCTGCCTACTTATAGCAAGAGGTGCTGTATTTATATAGTCCATGTGCGTGTGTTAACCATTGTTCAGTATGAGGATGATGTTGGGGATTAAACCTTATGCGTAGATAGGAGAGGTGAAGTATACCCCCTGGAGAGTGTTCTCATAAATTATTCATATGTGCTAAGGATGACGTCTTAGCAATATCGATTGGGAAAAACCGTCCCTCAGCCTGGAAGTAGGTGAAAGGTTTAGTCCCTAAAAGGCATCAGTCCTTATAAGGCGTTGTCCCTATAAGGTAGTATGTCCTTATTAGGAGTTATGCCCTTAGAAGGCTCGTTCATATGAAATGAAGGGGACATGATGTAGGGAAAGTGTACGATGTTCCCTGGACCTATATTTGGGTACCGATATGAAATATAACAGGGAGAGACGCAGCAAAGTTTACCATCCGCTGTAGGCTGGATGCCGCAGACGCACTTGGCAGGACGATTTCCACGTCAGTAGCCCTTCAACGCTACGCTTGGTTGCATTGGACTGGTTTTTCCAGGGATGTCCAATCCACCCTTATGGACATTCCCTTTGATGGCCGTCGCCTTATCGGCGACAAGGCAGACAACGCGCTAGAGCGCTTTAAGGACTTGGGTCTCTCCACCATCCGCCCTGCGCAGTCTGCCTTTCGCCCCTTTCGTGGCTACGGAAGGGGTGCCCTGCTACGTCCCGCCCAGAGCCACAGGCCTGTGCAAGCTGTTCAGCCCCAGCACCGCTGGGGATGTGGGAACCAACGGCGAGGTTCTGGGGGCCAGCGGGCGGGCCAGTCCACCACAGCCCCTCCTGCAGCAGCCTCCTCCAAACCTTCCTAGTCCGACCTTTCAGGGCCACAAAACGCTAGTGGGCGGCAGGATCCACCATCACCTCCACCACTGGCGCACCATCACGTCGGACAGGTTGGTTTCTCTCCCTTCAAGACTACCCCTCCCTCCATGCCACCTCAGTACCATCGCATGTCGGAGGATCACCTGGCCCTTCTCCAACAGGAAGTTTCCGCACTCTTGGCCAAGGGTGCCATCGAGCACGTTCCTGCCTCAGAAGTAGGTCGTGGTTGCTATTCCCACTACTTTCTGGTACCAAAGGACAAAGTCCTGCGTCCAATCTTAGGTTTCAGGAACGTCAACCGCTTCCTCCGGAAGGAGAAGTTCAAGATGTTGAGGCTCGATCAGGTCTTGTCGGCCCTCTACCCTGGAGACTGGATGGTAGCGTTGGACTTGCAGGACGCTTACTTTCACATCCCCGTCCTGCCGGCCCACCGGCATTACCTGCAGTTCACAGTAGGCCACGAGCACTTTCAGTTTACCGTGCTCCCCTTTGGCCTTACCAGCGCCCCTCGGTGTTCACGAAAGTGATGGCGGTGGTTGCAGCTCATCTGCGCAGATCAGGAGTTCGAATCTTCCCCTGTCTCGACAACTGGCTATTGAAGGCAGGCTCGCCCTAGGCTGTCGTCTCCCACCTCCAGACTATGGCCAACCTCCTGCATTCGCTGGGGTTCTCCATCAACGTGCCGAAGTCACACTTGACCCCCTCTCAGAAGCTCCTCTTCATCGAAGCGGTTCTGGACACGACGCAGTTTCGGGTCTATCCTCCCGAACAGCGAGTCCGGGATATTTGGGCTATGATTCCGATCTTTCAGCCTCTATATCAATTTCGGTCAGGATGACCCTGAGGCTGCTGGGCCTCATGGCCTCCTGCATCCTTCCGGTCGATCATGCCAGGTGGCATATGCGGGCTCTGAAGTGGGACCTGAAGTTCCAGTGGGCGCAGCATTAGGGTAATGTGTCCGATTGCGTCCAGATCTCGGAGGGCACTGCACGACAATTGCAGTGGTGGCTCATGAACCAGGATTGTGTCAACGGCAGATCCCTCTCCCTTCCCCAACCAGAACATACAGTGGTGACAGAGGCATCCATTCTGGGATGGGGCAGCCACATGGGGGAGGTGGAGATCAGGGGCCTCAGGTCTACGGCGGAGTCCAGGCTCCACATCAAGCTCCTGGAGCTTCCGGCAATCCGTCCACGTACAACACCACCGCCATGTGGTACTGCAACAAATAAGGCTGGTGGGGTCGTGGACCCTATATCAAGAGGCTCTCCGCCTCTGGCCATGGCTGGAACATCAGGGCATATCCCTGGTAGTTTAACACCTGGCAGGTTCACTGAACGCCAGGGCAGACACACTCAATTGCAGGTGCATGATGTATCACGAATGGCGTCTTCACTCGGAGGTGGTGCAATGTCTCTTTCATCAGTGGGGAGAGCCTTGATTAGATCTATTCGCCACCGAAGAGAACGTGCAATGTCAGCAATTCTGCGCTTTGGAATTTCCAAGGTGGTACTCGCTAGGCGACGCTTTTCTTCTCGAGTGGAGTTGTGGTTTTCTATATGCCTTTCCGCCTATACCACTTCTGCTCGGAGTGCTGAAGAAGATCAAGCGCGACCGGGCCCAAGTCATTCTTGTGGCTCCGGATTGGGCACGAAGAGTCTTGTATCCCAAGCTGCTCAACATGGCCATCGATCCTCCAATCCGACTGCCTCATCGGGAGGATCTTCTGTCGCAGCATCAGAGGACTGTCCGCCACCCGAACCTGTCCAGCCGCCACCTCTTTGCGTGGAGATTGAGCGAAGGCAGTTGACGTCGTTTGACCTGCCTCCTGAAGTCTGTGATGTAATCTTGGCAACCAGGCTTCCCTCCACTAAGACAGTATACGCCTGCAGATGGAATAAATTTGGGGCGTGGTGCATAGCAAAGTCTCTGGATCACTTTCTGCCCCTCTTTCTGAGGTTCTCTTGTTCCTCCTTTCTTTGGCCCAGCAGGGCTCTGCTCTGGGCACTCTTAAAGGCTACCTCTCGGCCATTTCAGCCTTCCTCAGGCTCCCTGACCAGCCTTCTCTTTTTAAGTCCCCTGTTGTAAATAGATTTCTGAAGGCCATTACCCACCTTTTTCCTCCTGTTCCGTTCGTAATGCCCCAGTGGGACTTGAACTTGGTTCTGACATATCTTATGTGCGCTCCCTTTGAGCCACTACACAACTGTCCTCTTAGGCTTCTCATTTTGAAAACTGCTTTTCTGGTGACCATCACCTCTGCACACAGGATGAGTGAGCTGCAAGCTTTGTCTTCCAAGCCTCCCTTTCTGGCTGTCCATCCGTACAAGGTCGTCCTTAGAACTAGACCTTCCTTTCTTCCCAAGGTGGTTACTTCTTTCCACGTTGGCCAAACCGTCACTTTGCCCACCTTCTTTCCGCCTCCACTTCCTTCGAAAGAGAGGCTTCACCGTCTGGATCCAAAACGTGCGCTTTCTTTCTACTTGGATCTCACCAAGCAATTCCGGATCGACGACCAGCACTTTGTTGGTTACGTGGGCGCTAAGAAAGGTCGGGCCGCACACAAACGGACTATCTCCAGGTGGGTCGTTCTGTACATCAAAGCCTGCTATTCTTTGGCTAAGAAAGGAGCCTCCAGTGGGGCTGCGCGCCCATTCCACCAGGGCGACTGCAGCTACTACTGCTTTGGGACAAGGAGTTCCCCTAAATGACATCTGTCTGGCAGCTACGTGGGCATCGCTGCACACGTTTACGAAACACTACTGCCTGGACAGCCAAGTCCGGAGAGATGACTACTTTGGCCGTTCTGTTCTCCAGGACTTTCTGGTATGAACTTGGTTCACAGACCCACCTCCGGGGTTGGTTTGCTAGGGTATCTATTCTAAGGTAAGAAATCTATAACTTACAGTTTCTTTCAGATGAACAAGTTACTTACCTTCGGTAACTATATATCTGTAAGAAACGTAGGTTAGATTATAGATTCCTTACCGCCCCACCCATCCTCCCCGTTCTGCGAACTTACTTTTAGGGTTTAAGTACATCCTTTCAGGGCCCTAGTTTTGTGTACCAGTAGTCAGTGTCTTGCGTGGATCTCTGCTTCTGGCATGGAAAGTCGTGTACAGAACTGACGTCAGCGCACGAGTGCTCCGTCTGTGTAGCTACCGTAACATCATCCTGGCGACCAAGACGCGGACGACGAACGCGGAGTTGACAGACACCACCTTCCGACGTGCTGGGGTACTGCTGACGAAAAATGTTCCTGATCCAGTATGACGCCTGGGGGTAATTCTAAGGTAAAGAATCTATAACTAACCTATGTTTCTTACAGATACCAAAGGTAAGTAACTTGTTCTTTAGGTCTAGTCTTAGCCAAGAACTTTGATTTTTCTAAAATAATACAAATAATATACTTTCTTAAAGGGATTTTCATCCACCTCTCTTCATCCATTGATCTGTTGGATGTCATTCCTATTTTGCATCAGCCGATCACAGCATGGCGCAGGGGGTCAGCCTCCTTAAGGCTCTAGTTAACTTCACTTTAAGTTACTGTCTTTTGCTTTGTCACAAGGTGCACACCTGCACACAAGGAGTTCCCTTTAGTCCCAGTGTGGCCTAATGTGATAGCAGGACGCATTTGAAGTGAGCAGAGTACTTTTTAGCTTCATCAGTTCCTGTCTCCTTCCAATGCTTTTGTAAATTCCTTCCGAAGTGGACTGCTGCTGTTTCACAGCATACCAAATTGTGTTCCTGGACTCAATTTCACAAATGGTTCCTTGATAAACTTTTCCCAGGAAGAAAAACGAAATTTATGGTATTTAATTTGCGGCAGACTTGTGCCAATTTTATTTAAACATGGGTGAGGTGTAATTTGGATAACAGTGATATTTTATACTGTGAATCCTTTTTCCATCTTCTTTCTTTCCTTTTTGCTTTCCTTCCTTTTTTCTTTTTCTTTCATTCATTCTTTCTTTCTGCCTTCTTTTTTCCTTCTCCCTTTCAGTTTTGCCATCTTTTGTCTTTTTTTTCTTTTTTTGCCTTCACTTCTTTTCTTTCTTATCTTCCTTCGTTTGTTCTAATTCTTACTTTTTTGCCTTCTTTACTCTTTCTTTCTTTCCCTTTTCTTCTTTGTTCTTTCCTCCTTTCATTGTTTCCTTATTTCTTTCTATTTTGCCTTCTTTCATTATTTCTTTACATCTTCCCTTTCTTTCCATTTTGTATTCATTCCTTTTTCCACCTTTATTTTATGCCTTCTTTACTTTTAATTTTTCCTTCTTTTGTTCTTTTTTGCCTTTTTTCCTTTCTTTCTTGCCTTCTTTTTGCCTTCTTTCCTTCTTATTTTCCATTTTGCCTTCTTTTTTCCTTCTTTCCTGCTCTATTTTTTTTTTCTTTTTTCCTTCTCTTTCCTTCTTGCCGTCCTTCCTTTTTTCCTTCTCGCTTCTTTCCTCCTTTCTTATTCTTTGCCTTATTTTTTGCCCCTCCTTTCTTACTTTTTTGTCTGCATTCTTCCTTCTTTCTCAAAAGGCTAGGCTAGCAGCCAATGCAAAACTGATGGTTTTTTTAGGTCTTTGTTAGCCAAGACCATTATATTTTTTACTAAAGGTATGTATAACATAGTTACTTATAGGGGTTTAGTCAGACTACATCCATTAGTCTTAGTGGCGTTACAAAACCATAGGGGTGTGGGGGCTGCAATGTACTGCAGGGGGCAATATTTGATCGCTTTACCACCCTCCATTTTCAACCACCTCACACTTGCAACCTATTGCCAAGTTAATAGCAGGATTTTCGGTGATAAAATTAGCATCAAGGAGAGCAATATGTTCTGCAGTCAGGGAAACAGCAGGGAATATAAAACGTGTTTGGTGTTTTTGAGTTAGATAATGGGTCTCTCACACTTATTTTCGCCCACTCTCAGTCACTCACACTCACTTGCTCTGTTATTCTCACTCCCAGTTATTCTCAGTGTAACCCACTCTCACTCATTCTCACTCACTCCCACCTCATGTGACGCGATTGGGGAGGATGAGGTGAGAGCCTGATTGCAGTGTATCCCCAGGCACCATATGGACGAAGTCTAAAGTGAACCACACAAAAGTTGATGGGAGAAATTCTTGCTATACGCCTAACCAATGGTCAGGGTAGCATTCCAACCCATCGCACTTCAGTTAGGTGTAGCTTGGTTCCAGTGGCACAGAGAGCATGGAACGCACGTCAGGGTATACATTTGGCCACTTAGGGTGTTACATGAAAGCTGCGCTCGATTGAAGAGCCCCAATCAGGACGAAACCGGTCTGGGCTTGCTTGTGTTCTGGTTCAGGCAGGACCTGGCCTGGCAGTTTGAACTGGACTGTTCTTACTGGAGCAGGGTCAAGGCTCATTTGCATATGACTTGGTCCAAACTGAGGTGGCAAAGTGAGCAAAAGAGGGTTGGAATGCTACCCCGAGCAATTGCCAGTGGTTATACTTACGGCAAGCACCATCACCTTTTATGTGTGTTGATGAAGCTTAAGTGCACCTGGCAACATTTATAGGAAATGCTGCAGCAACTCGCAAATGGGTGGCCCAGAGGTGTGTTATACGTCTTAGTTAAGAAATTAAATGAAATCCAGTATTTGTAAAGCACAAACAGTTACCCGATGGTATTAAGGCGCGGGGGGCCGTCGGGAAGATTAAGCGAGCTATTGCTCAGAGTCAACTGGGGCTGGCCTAACCTGCCACCGGCAGCGGGGACCGGGGATCGAACTGTGAGCCCCTGTGTTCCGGAGTCAGGCGTCCTGGCCGCGGGGCTACACCTCTTTGTCTATGGGACCTAAGACTTTTCTAGGCCTTTAAAATCTGTCTGATGGCTGGTGCACATACCTCCCTGCGCCAGCCATCAAATAGACAAACTGACCATGGCTGTTTGACCCTCGCTTACAGTGAAGGTCGATATGTTCTAATTATATAAATAGTCAATCCCTTTTGGTTCAATACAAAAAGGACAGAAACCAAGGCGGAAGGAGCATCAACATTCTATGGGGTTAGCCACTAGTGATTGTTATTATTAGAGCTGTATCTATAATTCTTAAACAACCATCTCAGTTTCTAATATTTTCCATGTTGCACCTTTGTTTTTCCATATCTCCTAAATTTTCTTACTACAGCCAGCAAGATGATTAATTAAGTAATAATGCACCTAGTAATTACCACACGCCACCAATGGTTATGGTAATAGGTGTGGAAATATTGCAACTTTATACTGGGAAACCTCTAATGACCTAGAAGTTAGATAATGCTCGCCTATGGCTTCACTGAAACCTGCAGGTCACATGTTTTCCAGTAGGTCCATCTGAGCCCCTCCTCCTTCCAGGGTGAGTAAATTGAAAGCTTTTAAATTAGATTATAATAACACTTATGGTTTGTAGCAGCTAGAAGTGGCCAAAGAATGAAACACTCCATGAAAACCATGGCATTAACTGAATCCTCCCCTTCTCTCTAACTTTTTCGTCCTTTTCTTCTTAAATCAAGCAGCTTCTCATAAATCACCACTCCCTTGTGGTTTCTTGCCTTCTCCAACTTTTACACTGCAGTACGTGCCTGCATTGGTTACTGCACCCGTGTGCAGCCCCGATGCGAATGCCTGTTAATATAATGCCACTTCTCTTCTGCACCAGAAGGAAAACACACAAACATACATCCTCGAATAGTGAAAGTCAGTGCCCTTGTGTGGACTCTAGGGACAAGTCTTGGTTGCCCTGTTAAGTATTGCAGATTGTTGGTCCTTCAAACTATGTACCCTACAGAAAAAACAGTAAATTATGTGGTAATGCAGACTTGTGCACTTCAGATTTATAGGGGTTGACACTTTAACTAAAAAAGACGTGTCAATAAACCTGTTGGTGCTACGTGCCACCTTCAGCGATCTTGTCATTCCATGCAGTTCATAGGTTGTTATCTGAGCAGAGCTGACTAGACCAATCATCCTTCTTAGGTTGATAAAGGGAAAACCATTGCGCCTGGCAATAATACCAACTGTTATTTAAGCACCATGTCACCCATTAGTTTGTATTGTTCTGTAAACAAATGTCCAAAATTGTTATTATTAAGTCAGTAATGAGAGCAAGTGTTTCCACTTGGCCAGAGCTGAATGCTGTATATTGTTTACATCAAACTGTCCATAGGGAATAATGGCGACTGAAAATTTCAAGATTTTGCTAGAAGCTGGCAGGTGAGAAATTAAAAAGCTAGAGTAATAATTTGCATTAAACCCTTATATAATTTCAAGTTCAGTGAGTGTTCATGAAATACTCTATGTATGAAGTGCCATCCTCACCTATTTTGAATGTGTCACGCCACTGGTGGTGCCCGGTGCGACAATTATTTTTGGTGCCCCCACCCCCATGACCTTCTACTCTGATTCACTCATTGCCACCTGGCAAAAGTACCCCTCATCGCTCCAATCAGAAGTTATTGCTAAACACAGCACACTCCCTGAGGTCAGCGCCCCCTCCACATGTCAGCGCCCAGTGCAGTCGCACTACCCTGAAGCTGCCCTGTGTCACGCTCTCTCTCAAAGATAGTGCATTCACCAATAGCCATGTTATGCTTGTATTTAAATCGGATTGATCTTAATATTACGCATAAAGATGCAACGGGCACTTTAAACCCTGAGCTAAAACCAATGTTACTACTGCTCCACACGTCATCAATAAATGTTCACAAACAAATCTCTGTTTCTCGTTCCAACATGTATATCTGAAACTGCATTGATGCATAAAAGACAGGATTTTCTAATGAAATTGTACAAATATATTGAAAAGTGTGCTGTCCTCTTTTGACATACTGGAGAGAGCAGTTTTTACAGTTAATAGTTCATCGTTATATCCTACCCTGCAGTGTGCCTGTTGAGGTTTCACACCAGGGCCGTGTTAGTGTCGTGAGCAACTCTTCCCAGCCCAACCCAGTGTCAAATCAAATCAAGCTTTATTCGGCACATACATAATGTCCATAAAAGCATACTATGATAAAAAAGTACATTTATATACAATTATTTCAAAATCACTTTTTCCTTAGTTTTAATAAAAAGAAAGAGCCTTATCCTTTTATACAGTACAAGACAATCTTCTATCCAATACAACCTAAACTATTTCATAATTCAAGGTTTCCAGATGTACAAGATCCTTCCTTAGTTTAATAGCCGATAATATATAACAAATTGCTGCATTACAAGTTAATACATTCTCCAAGTTTCGAATATGATTAAAAGCAACTTTAAAGGAATACAGACTATTTTCTCTAAAAATGGGACGCAAAAAGGTTTTTCTAATATCTTTATAAAAATTACAAAACAGTAAAAAGTGAAGGGTTCTCTGTGAAGACCTACCATCACATGGGCATTTTGGAAGGTTAGTGCACCACTTGCCCCTCTTGGGTAATGCGAAGAGGTAGTGGAGCGTATTAATCCGTAATCTGGTCAGGTAAAATCTGTGCTGAACATCAGTTGTAAAGATGAGATATGGCTGAATACCCGTTGATATTGGCCTTTCTAGATAATAAGATACGCTCGATTTAATACTCGAAGCGGCATCCCTTGACAAGGCCCTTGTATTTAGGAGCCTCTTTTTTAGTTCTAATTTACTAAAGTTTTGTATATCTTCGGGTTTCGTCGGATTCACCGCCAAATCGCATTCTTTTTAAAGGCCACAGATCTAGCTTAGCCATTTTATTTTCTTACAGTGGTCTTGGGACAGACAATCCAATATAATATCCCTCGAAAAATGTGTCTCTTCCCTAGTCCAGATGCGATGCCACAAAGTTAAGGCGGCTATGCTAATCAGATCTAGAATATATGGTGTGCCAGTCTCCATATGCAATATAATATTGGCTGTCGAGGCCGGTACGGCTAGCAATCTTCTCCAAAAATTATTTTCCAGGGTTTGCAACGGTATGGTATCTCCCAAGCCCCAAAGAGCTCCCCCGTAACAGGCCCTCAGGAATGCATTTTGCCCCATATAACTTTAGAATTTCCCGTACTGGTTTTTTTACCAATTTTTTGGGAAAATCTAAAAATGGCCTCAGCTGATTTCACAAATTTTAATTTACATAAATTTATGTGTGCATTCCACGTACCCTTACTGTTAAAAAGAATCCCTAAGTACGAAAAAGAAAATGTCCTCTCTATTAGTATGCCATCAATATAATGTGATTTATTCTTAATATTCCTTTTCCCGCATGACATAACTAAGGTTTTGCTCAGATTAATTTTTAAGTGCTTTTCCGTCATAAAATTAGTAAAATTATCCATCAATAATTGTAGGCCGTTAGCTGTCCTTGAAATTAGGACAGCATCGTTGGCATACAATAGTAATGGGGTTGCCCGCTTACCGACTTTAGGGGCATCAACACTTAAGTTCTGTAGTAATGAGTCGACCCCATTTATATAAAGCGAAAATAGGAGAGGCGCAAGGGTGCAGCCCTGTCTTATCCCGTGTGTAATGCTAAAGTGCTTTGTGCATTCTCCATTTTTCCCAAAGCGTATCTTCGAGGTCAAACGTGCATAAATTTGTGAAGAAAACCCATTCCCAACAAAAATGGAGTGTAAGACTGCCTATTGGGACATGATTAAGAGTAATTATTTTTCCTCTACTATTAGGCCCACCCTGTTGAGGGACTTTTTGACGCACAAACAGGACTTTGTGCTTGAAGCTTACTGGGATGTCATCCTAAAACCAATGCATAGGAAACTATACCACCAGTTTAGGGTTGGCTCTCTTCCGATCAACATCTTTACAAGTAAATGGCTTTTCCATTGGCCAGATCACTGTCCTGTTTGCCTGGCCCAGACGGAATCCATATCTCATGTTCTCTTTGTGTGTCCGGCCTATAAGTTACCCATGACTAAATGGTTGAAACCTATCTGTATGAACCTAGGTACTAGATCTGCCACGAAGATGCTAAGGATTCTGCAGACATCCACGAACGACCCAATAGTTATTGCTATGGCGCAATTTTTGAAATGGGCTTGGCTTATCCATTCCAAAAAACTAAGAGAAACCCAAGTCTAGTTATAACTACTCTTACGTAAAGTTATTTTAGCGTGGCCCTGTTAATGAACTTACAATGGTATTGAATTATTTTGTCTCACACATTTTATCGATGTATTTCTATGGTTTTTGTAATCTTGAGCCTTTTTATATGATACAAATTTTAGTACTAATGAATGTTTTTAGCGATATTTCTTATGATTGCTATTTACGGCTCTGTGTTCTTATCTTAAGCATTCTGACTTAATACTATTTGTGCTGTCTTTTATGATTATTTTAATCGAAATAAAGACTTAATGATTATGATGATGATGAAATTTGTGATAGAAAACTAATAATATCCTGTAGGGCGCCTATCCCTTCAAGCATCAGCCATAACTTTGAATGATTTACCAAATCAAAGGCGCATGACAAATCTACGAAACAAAGGTGAAGGGAGCCTCCCCGTGCAAGGGTATACTTTCCTATTATTAACTCAAGGTTCAGGCACTGTTCAGTCGTTCCGATGCCCCTTCTGAAACCATACTGGGCTACAGACAAGATTTTTTGATCTTTTACCCATTGTTCCAGTCTGGCCAACATCATTCTACCCAATACCTTGGATGTTGAGTCAAGAAGTGATATTGGGCGGTAACAACTCGCGCTACTCCTATCACCCTTTTTAAAGATGGGGACTATCACACTCTCGGCCGAAGTTGCAGGTATCACCCCGTTAATTTTTGCATTAAAAAATGTATGTAAAATAGGCACCCACAAATCCATGTTAAATTTAAAAACATCAATTGGGACCCCGTCCGGGCCTGCTGCTTTCCCACTAGCACTGTTCATAAGAGCTGTTCTAATCTCCTCATAGCTTATACTTTCTAGTTTAATATTATTTAATGCAATAGTACCATTCTTCTCGACTATTGTGGTACACTGGTGTGTCTCATTAAAAATAGTTTCGAAATGGGTTAACCACTCTTCCGGAGTCACTACTGTATCGACTTTGACAGATTGGGCCTCCTTAAAGAGGGGCTGATCCAAAGTTCTACAGAAAAGTGTCGAGTCTTTAGTCTCGGCAGCTTTAATCAAATTGTCCCACGCGTTATCTCTAATCTCCATTTTGCTTTGATTTAAGGCTTGTTTATATAATTTCCTCAGGGTACTAATGCCTTCCCTATTCCGGGGGGTAGCTTTTAAAGCTAACTTTAAATCTCTGTTTAGTCTAGAGCACTGCTGGTTAAACCATCTTGGGCAACATACCCTGTTTGTCCTAGGGTTACGTTTCAAATTACTGGCGATTGCAACAGAGATGTTTAAAAAGGCCATAACTATGTCAGTGCTACTAGAGGAGTTATCTAGACAGGTTGCTATATGCTGAATATTTTTTTGAACTATCCTTTCTGAAAAGACGTTTGTATCAACTCCCGCCCATTTAATGGCAATCCCATTTTCACCCTGTGTCTTTACGTCGGCAGCGTAAACACATGGTACGACTATTTTAAAAATTGGAGATTTCAGGGTTAAAAACAGAGGATGATGGTCACTTAGTAGGCTTGGGGGTACACTACATTTGTGTACAAGGGACCTGCAGTTCTTTGGATAATAAAATAATCAATACATGAGGATGACCTAGCACCCTCGAATGTATAGGTAATACTCCTTCCTTCTTGGATGCTCTCTTTTGCATCCTTATCCATAATTTCCAGGTTGAACTTATGCATAACATAATTTATGCTTTCCCCATAATTGTTATGTGGGGAATGTGAGGGGTCGCATTGAATCCCTGATAGAAGTTTACAAAGTTCAATATTGAAATCTCCTGCCCAAATTAAAAAACAATCAGTCCCTGCACTCTTTATAAAATTAGTCAACTCTTCATCTAATAGTGTAATAATCTCGTGTCTCGAGCCATTAAAAATATTGTTGTAGAAACTAATCACTATGATGTCCTGTATTCCCGTAACAGAAAAAAGTAAAAACTGAAAATGTTGTGCTTTTATATGCATTTTTAAAAAAATCAGGATAGATGATACTGATATTAGTACTGCCAAACCTCCACTTGCTCTACCCGCCTTTGAAGGAATCGCATTGGTGGAAATTGTCTTAAACCTATTGACGAAAAAAAATTCTGTAAGCCATGTTTCCTGAATTAAGACCAAGTCATACTGTTGTATACTTTTGAGCCAGGAGGTATCACACATTTTGCTCTTTACCCCTGCAACATTCCATGTCATAATATGTAATAATTCCAGCTGTGACTGGCTGGAGGAGTTGAGGTCAGCCACACTAGTAGGCGGGGCAATTTCATTTCCAGGGCTATGTGTCTCAATTTCTAAAAAAGTTGCGTTATCGCGGGTATTATCGGTAATGTTAACAGTACCTTCACGCATTAGTGCCTGGTCCGTAAGGACTTTTTCATTTAAGGTAACAACATCGGTTTTTACATTGTTGTCATCTTGTACAAACATTTTTTGGCAAGCTATATATTGTTCCAGTCAATCCACCTCACTGCACCTCCTAAGTAATTCAAACCTATTTGGCATAGATGGTATCATTTAATGAATTTGATTACTAGTGTTAGCTTGGGCTCGACCAAGGGGTGAATCCATTCTGGATCTGTAAAAGTATCCCAGGGGTAATGCAACAATATATTCTCCATTACAATTAAATTGCCGGTCCTGGCTGGCTGTGGCCTCCTTTAGTAATAAGCCTACCACTCGGGACGGCGAAAATTTACATCTACACAGTCCCCATCACACGTTTTTTCAGATTTGCCCACCCAACTAACTCTTCTAACCATAATGATTTCATGCGATAGACACCCAATGCTACAAGTCGTGTTCATAGTAAACCAATGAATCACCCTGTTTTTCAATGAGTACCAAGTTTCAATGGTATTCCCAGACAATTTAGGCACATTATTTAGAACAATCACGTATGGCGTGGCTTGTGGGGGTAGATTTAAAGTCACATCCCGTTGCCTTTCCAGTTGAGCTTGGCCATCGTTCTTCATATTGCCATTCCCTATTGTCCCCCCAAGTTTATATGTGATTAACACATGCACTTCCTTCCCGTTTATATCAATAGGTGGCGAGGTGCTAACCCTTTCTGATTATTCATACTAATCATATTTTTAAGTTTAAATCGTTTTATTATTTTTGTCAACACAAACACATAAGTAAACATCCCCGCATTCGCTTCAGGTACATTATAATTCTTCCAGGGACCGTCCCTTATAGTACTGATCGAGGGCCAGTTGTGCCTAGAATCGCCGTGACTGAGAAAAGTAAGGTATTGGATTGGCAGGGCCCATAGTGCCAAGACAGACGAACCAAATAACATCTCCCAACAGAGCAGCACAGCCATAGTCCAGGAGGGAGACCCTCCAGTGAGCAATCAGACAAGACCCTAGTCCGCTATAACACTCAGTGGTAAGGGGCGATGCAAAATCAAACCCCCCCCCCCTCCTCCCCAACCCCTTGCCCTCCCCTCGTCCAGTGCATGGGTCTGTGCCACCCCGCCCCCTCCCGTCTCCCCCCCCAGGCAGGCCTCCCAGCATGTGTCCCCACAGGAGGCCTACATCTCCGGCGTCGTGAGCCGCAAGAGGCGGAGATATCTCGGGCAGGTCAGCTCCCTGAATTCAGTAACCAGCAGGGACCGGAACGGCTGCCAGAGGTCGTTGAACTGCCCCGCGTCTCCCGCCACTGTAAGCGACAGTTTCTCCATACCCAGTACATGCCATAACCTATGAAGCCAGCCCGTGATCGTGGGTAGTGTAGGGGAGCGCCAGTGTGTAAGTATGTTCTGCATCGCCGACCCCAACGCGATGGCTATCTGCCGACCCCTGCGGGAGCGTAATGGGTACATCAATCCGTTCGGGAGGCCCAGTAGTATGTACGCTGGGAAGCGCGGCAACTCAGTGTCGAAGTGGGAGTCAATATCCGCTATCACCGCCGTCCAGTAGGAGGCCAGAAGCGGACAGCCCCAGAGGATGTGCGTCAGCGTGCCCACCTGCCCGCAACCCCGCCAGCAGGTGCTATCTTTGCTGCGGTCCATGTCGTGTATCCGCTTCGGTGTGTAGTACCAATATGTTGACACTTTGGTGAACATTTCAGTCAACCCCATATGATAAGCCGAGTGTCTAGCCCTATATGCGACCTGTTCCCATTCCTTGTGACTCAAGGATCTGCCCAGCTCTCTTTCCCAGCGCTCCCTCCCCGGGTTATAGAAGTGTGAGGAAGGTGGCTGCAGAAACCGGTAAAGGTCGGTGATAATCTTCGCGTCGGACGCGCGAGAGAGAAGCCAACGCTCATAAGGGAGGAGCGTCCTGTCGGCCATCTCACGCACCTGTGGGTTCATCGCCCAGTGGCGGACCTGCAAATAATGCAGCCTCTCGCTCTCCGGGAGCGCGTATACCTGGCGGAATTGCGAGAAGGGGATAACCCCCTCCGGGTCGTACATATGGCACAGGGCCCGGCACCCCGCCGCCTGCCAGTGAGTGAAGGCCCCTTTCTCCAGTCCCGGGGAAAAGTCAGGGTTGTCGATCAGGGGCGCGAGGGGAATGTTGTCAAGCCGTGTGCGGCGTTGGTAGCGTCCCAGACCCGCAGGGGGACTCTCGTGACGAAAGAGGCGTATAGGTTCGCCGGTCGGTGAGCCCTTCGCAGGAAGGGGACTTCCTGTAAGGGCCTGCCTGCCACCGCCTGATCCTGAAAGAGCCAATGCTTGTCAGATTCTCACTTGCTCCACTCCACGAGGTAACGGAGCTGCGCTGCCTGAAAGTATTTGCGGAGATCTGGAATCCCCAGTCCCCCGGCCTCCGGGGCGAGCGTAGAGAGCACCCTCTTCATCCTGGGTGTTCTACCCTGCCATATGAAGCGCATCAAGTCGGACTGCATCTGTTGGATCCAGCCGGCAGGCGGTTGTAACGGTAGCGCCCTGAAAAGGTACAAAATCTGGGGTAGAACAGTCATTTTAACGGCCGCTATCCTGCCCAGCCATGAAAGGGTGCTACGGTCCCACCGGCCTATTTCCTCCCGGACCTTCCTACCCAAGGCGGTATAATTAGCAGTCACCATAGCCGGGAGGGTGGGATCTAGCTGGATCCCTAAATAGGGAACTAGATCAGTCGACCAGAGCATTGGGAAACGACCCTGCAGGTAGGTCTTGGTAGCGGGCGCGAGAGACACATCTAAGGCCACCGACTTCCCCATGTTCATCTTGAAGCCCGCGACCGTGGCAAAGGAGGTCAACTCCTCGATACCCGCCGGTAGGGCAGAGAGCGGGTCCTCCAGTGACAGTATGACGTCATCTGCATAAAGGCTAACGGCATGGGTAAAGCCCCCAAACTTCACCCCCTTTACTGCTGGGTTGTCGCGTATCCTCTGGGCAAAAGGCTCCATATAGAGGGCGAAGAGCAGAGGTGACAACGGGCATCCGTGCCTCGTTCCCCTCCCGATGTCAAAACTCCTAGAGCTACAACCATTCACCCTCACCGTCGCTGTCGGGGATTTGTAGCAATTGAGAATCATAGTGCGGAATGTATCCCCTATACCCACCTTCAGCAAAACCCGCTCCAGATAAGGCCAGTGGACACGGTCGAACGCCTTCTCAGCGTCCACCAGGAGCAACATTCTCTCCCCGGGAATCCGCGACGCCTTTTCCAGCAGGTGAACTATTCTTTTGGTATTGTCCACTGTCTGCCGTCCCGGGACGAAGCCTGCCTGATCCGGGTCAATAAGGCTCGGTAGGTGTGGGGCCAATCGGGCCGCTAGGATCCCGGTGTATAGCTTGAGGTCTATATTCAGCAGTGATATTGGCCTGTACGAGCCGCATTGCGCCCTGTCCTTCCCTGGCTTGGGGATCACCGAGAGAGAGGCCCGCAGCAGGTCCGGGGGGATGGCACCGGGCGCGGAGAACGAGTTGAAGAGGGGCGTGAGGAGCGGGGCTAACGTTGCACAAAACATTTTATAAAAAAGGGACGTGTAGCCGTCCGGCCCCGGGGCTTTGCCATGCTTAAGATTAGCTATAGCGGAGACCACCTCCTCGACTCGAATGTCCCTGTCTAAGTGCTCCGCCTGCGAAGGCGCCAAGCAGGGGAGCGAGACCGAATCCAAGTACGCCGCCATCGCTGGCTCATCTGGGGGCTCCCCCGCATAGAGGTTCGCATAGAACGTGCGAAAGGTCTCCGCTATATCAGCATCTTCCGAGACCTCTACCCCCATGGGATCAGAAATCGCCTTCACCAGCTGCCGCCGTCGCGCTACTCTGAGTCTATTCGCCAGCAACCGGCCGCACCTGTCTCCCCCGTGTAATAGGCGTGGCGCAAGCGCAACGCAGCGTACTCCGCTCGGTCCATGTCCAGCGCCACCAGGAGGTTCCTCGCCTCCTTGAGTTGCCGCCAGATACGGGGGGCATCTGTTCTACTATGTATGTGTTCAAGTTCGCTGACCCGTTGGGTGAGTTCGTCCCTCTTTTGCCGTCGGTCTCGGTTGTCAGCCGCGGAGATCGCTATCATTTCCCCCCGCAGTACAGCCTTCAAAGCAGCCCATTGGGTCGCCCGGGAGGTCTCGGAGTTGTCATTATGGGCTAAGTAGTCCCGAATCGCGTTCGCAACCAGCTTGACCACCTCCTTCCTATGCAGCAAGGTGTCCCGCAAACGCCAGACCCTTGGCGGACAGGTAATCGGTGGCAGGCAAAGCTCAGCGGAGACCGGGGCGTGATCAGATAGGGAAATCACCCCTATCTCTGTCGCGGTGGTAAGCGCACGTACCGGGCCCGTGACCAGGAGATGGTCCAACCTCACATAGGTTTTATGTGCGTGGGAGTAATATGAATAGTCCCTATCCGCGGGATGCATATAACGCCATAGATCGTGAAGGCCCAGCTCCGCCAAGCGCGCCCGACACCCGGCCAAGAATTCCCCCGTTTGTGGAAAGCGAGTCGCTGACCTGTCTAGTGCGGAATCAAAGACCATGTTAAAGTCGCCTCCGAGGACAATATGTCTGTCCTGCGTTGCCGCGACATCCACCAACGCCGAGCGGAGAAAGCGCTCCTGCTGTTCGTTAGGGCTATACAGGGACCCTACCGTGAAAGGAAGCCCCCCGACTCGAAATCTGTTCACCAACAACCTGCCTCTCTGTTCTGCGTGCTTATGGAGGACCTCCGCCCGAAAATGCCCGGCCACCAGAATCGCCACCCCCGCCGTCTTAGTGTTGCAGGATGAAAAGAATTGTATCCGGAATTTGTGGGAACGCAGTCGGTGGCAGTCCCGAGGCACCAGGTGGGTCTCCTGGAGGAGGCAAATATCTGCTTGGGTGCTCTCCAGTAAAGACAACACCGCTCGCCGCTTAACCGGGTTATTGAGGCCCCTAACATTCAGGGTCACGATCTTAAGAGTTGTGGGTGGCATAGTGGGTGACAAAGAAGGTAGCGCTGAGCCTCCGCTTACTCGGATGCCATCTCAAAGAGGCCGCCGCAGCTGCCAGTACCCCTGCGATGCACTGGACGTCCCTCCCTCCCCTCCCGGTTCCCCCCCAACTCCCGGATCTCGCTCCCAGACCACCCCCTCCCCCCATCCCGCACCCTTTAGCAGGTCCCCGAACCCCCACAAACCCACCCCCCCGGCGAAATACCAACAACCCTTGAACCCCTTGCACCCTCCCTCCCACACCCAACCCCAAACGCTCACAAACCATAGTCCCAGTCGAGTCCCAGAGGGACAAGTCCGTGGTAAATTACCTGAGTGGACGTCCAGCCACTGTCCCCTCCTCGCGACCCCCTCCACCCCCTCCGACCCCCCAAACCTGCAAGATGAAGTAGGCTGTGATGATCTCCCCCCGGAGTGTTCTTATGCCGTCCCTGCAGTGTCACTGTTGGCAGTGTCCCTGGCTACCTCGAGCACCGCGTCTTCCATGCCGGCTCTGACGGTAGAAGAGTCCGGCCTTCCGGCCCTCCCACGGGAGCGCCGCCTCGACACTCTCTGCCAGCCATCTCTAGTCGAGCGCTCCCGGCGCGGCGTAGACCCCTCTTCCTCCGTTGCGGTAATGCCTAGGACCCCACATGTCTCCTGCAATGAGTGCAGTTGATGCATGGCGCCGTTCCACCGGAAGATAAGACGGAAAGGGTGACCCCAGGCATAGGGCGTCTCGTGCTCCCTCAAGAAGTCCGTGGCAATCTTGAAGGCCTTACGTTTCTGTAGGGTAATTGCCGATAAGTCCTGGAATAAAGCGACAGGGTGGCCGCGAAAGGTCAGAGACCGTCGCTTCCGTGCCTCAGCCAGTATGCGCTCTTTAAGCGGGAAATCCGGGAGGAAGGCCAGAATGTCCGGCGGCGGGTCGACGCCCGTCTCGGCGGTCCCACTCTCTAATCGTATTTTTAGACCCAACATGTGCATCACTTTTATTATATATTTTTACGTTCAGCTGCGTATTTGATACTGTTGGCAGTTGAAGGGCAGTTACCAGTTCAAACAATTTTGCGATATCCTTTTGCCCAGTTTTTATTTCAGACAAGACCCGCCTCTCAATAGTATCAATATTCCCGTGTAATTTTTTAAACAAAGTGTCACTTCTCTTCCGCTGTAGCTGTGAATCTGTTGCGGCTCTCTGTTGCACACGTCTGTCTGCCTTACCTTTCTGCAGTGGTGGTTCCTCCCCTAAGGTAGAGGAGCGTCGCCCCATTTCTCACAGAGCAGTGTAAACGAAAATAGTCCTCTACCTTAACCTGTCAACTCTGTGCCTTCATGCATGGATATTGAGCGGCAGCAGTTAATGGCTTTTGACCTTTCTCCCGAAGTATGCAACGTTATTTTGGCGGCCAGATGGCCCTCCACTATGGTGGTATACGCCTGTCATTGGTAGAAGTTTGGATTATACTGTACAGAAAGGTGTATTGACCCTCTTTCTGCTTCTCTTTCTACTGTTCTTCTTTTTCTTCTTACCCTTGCCAAGTAGGGCTCTGCGTTGGATACTCTCAAGGGTTATCTTTCTGCTCTATCTGTTTTTTTGCGGCTGCCAGATCAACCCTCTCTCTTTAGGTCTCCAATTGTAAATAGGTTTTTGAAGGGGCTGGCAAACTTATTTCCACCCATGCCCTTTGTTATACCCCAGTGGGACCTTAATTTGGTCCTCACTGTTCTTATGTGTGCTCCCTTCAAGTCTTACACAACTGTCCCCTCCGGCTGCTTACCATCAAGACAGCCTTTCTGGTGGCGATAACATCTGGTTGAAGGGTGAGTGAGTTGCAGGCTCTATCTTGTACGACTCCCTACATGATGCCCATTCCAGATGAAGTGGTGCTTCGCACCCGTGTTCCATTCTTGCCGAAGATGGTGACCCCATTCCATCTGGGTCAGTTTATCACGCTGCCCAACTTTTTGCTCCTGCGCTTCCCTCTAAGGAAGAGGAGTGTCTTCACCGCCTGGACCCAAAAAGAGCATAGTTGTCCTACCTAGACTGCAATAAAGAGTTCCGGGTGGACGACCACATCTTTGTGGGATACGTGGGAGCTAAGAAGGGGCGGGCAGTGCAAAAGAGGACCATTTCTTGCTGGGTCGTTCTCTGCATTAAGATCTGATATGCCCTGGCTAAGAATCAGCCCGCTGAGGTATTAAGGGCCCATTCCAGTAGGGGAAAGGCTGCGACTACGGCCTTGGCTCGTGGTTTCCCAGTCCTGGACATCTGTCGGGCAGCAACATGAGCATCTTTGCACACGTTTGCCAAGCACTACTGCCTAGACAGTCAGATCCGCAGGGATGGGCATTTTGCTTGTTCGGTCCTGCAGGACTTTCTAGTGTGACAAACTGGTCCGCAACCCACCGCCTGGAGAGTATAGCTTGGGTATCTAATTCAAAGGTAAGGAATCTGCAGCTAGAAGTATCTATCAGATGAACAAGTTGCTTACCTTAATTAACGCATAATCTGCTAGAGACTCTATCTAGCGGCAGATTCCTTACAGGCCTACCCATGCCTCACTGCTTTGCGGACTGATTTTGTTAGGGCTAGGATTACTCTCCATTACAGGGCCCTAGTTTTGCACACGTTTTCATCAGTTACTTTGTGGCTTTGCGTTTCATGTGTGGAAAAAACAAAAATTACTGACGTCCACGCACCTGGGTGGCACCTAGGTAGGTGAGCGCGACGTCATAACCGACGCTAACAACGCCAACAACGTCACGTGGAGCCAAATGAAGAACCCGGCAGATGCGCGCACGGGGTATTGCTCGAGCAAAAGTTTACCGATCCATCTTGACACCTAGGAACTCCAAAGGTAAGGAATCTGCAGCTAGATAGTCTCCACGAGATAATGAGTTACCAAAGGTAAGTAACTTCTTCTTTAGTGTTAGATGTACGATGGCTTTTAGCGGTCGCAAATGGAAAATTGGGCCATTTGCGATCGCTACATAGCCTTTTCACATGTACTAACCCTATTTTCGAGTCTGTAAACCTTTACCAACTCAATAAAAATAAGGTTTGTGAGTTTCCATTAGGAAGGAGCGTGCCAAGGGTGTCCCTTCCTAATAGCGAGTCGCAGGGGATTTTACGATTGTTTTGCGACCGGAATGTAGGTGATAAGCCATTTGCAGACAGGAAGGAGTCCCCAGGTGTCCCCTTCCCCTTTGTGGTTGGTAGCGAAAACGCTTTTTTTTGTTGTCAAAATCTATTTATTGGGTTTACAAAGAAACACAACATTTGTTGCTCAACCGAGCTCAGTACACATGCCAAGATCATTAGTTAACTTAAGACAATGCACAGCTTCCCCCCAAGTTCTCCGCATTAGTCTTACCTAGGGGCAGACTTTCCGTCATTACAATGCCTTACTTGCATAAATTACAGATCTCATGATGACTCTGCGCTCTATCATCGGTAGCTAACAAATAAAACATAACTCTCATAGCAATAACAGTCCGTGGTGCTTCATGAACGCAACCCTAATGTAGCAGAGGGGAGAGAAGAGCGGGCGCGACCCAAAGGCCCGAGAGGTCACCCGCATGACACTCAGGAGGAAGAGCGAAGGGGGAGGCTATGCCCAGGGGAGCCAGCCGACGGCCGCAAAAACATTTTTTAAGAGCAGGCAGTTGTCCCACGGACCCCTGCCTACCCTTGAAAAATTAAACTGAAACGTTTCATTTTGAAAAGCATCCTGTTTTCCTTCAAGGAAAATGGACTGCATTTAAAAAAGAAAAAAGTTGCTTTATTTAAAAGCAAATAAAGACATGGTGGTCTGCTGTCCCCAGAAGTCCACCATCCTCGTGTTATTGCCCATTCCCAATGGGTCGCAAATCGAGACCTGCCTCATGAATATTGATGAGTCAGGTCAATTGCGACCTCCTTAGGAAACGATAATGTCGCATTGGTAGATTTAATTTTGCAAGTCTCTATTGTAGACTTGCAAAATGAAATGGTCATACATGTGGCCCTTAGTTTATTGAAACAATACTGGAGTTTGACAGCTCCTTTCCTCCTTTACCCTGGCCATCTAAAAGATAACAAACTACTTCCTCAACAAGACTGTTTCGGTCTGTGGTTCTAGTGGCTTATTTGACTAAAGTCATCCCGTCTAGCGATGGTTGTCTGTGCCAACCTCCATGTTTTCTGTAGAATTTCACATGGTAGAGCATTGGGATCAATTGACAGACCATCAGATCCCTCCTGTCCCTATCAGAGCTTAATTTGTGCCGGTGCTTTCCGGTGCTTAGCCCTATCCTACCGTCCCTTGAGTTGGTGGGCATATGCTTTGTACCACAATGTGAGATGACTTTCTGTCCGCCTTGCTTCCAGCTCACATTTAAAACCAACTTTTCAGAGTATGAGCAGAATATTCTCTACTACTGCCTTGTTTAATACATCGGATCGTCCATTACCATAAAACTGATGGAGCTTCTAGCCAATGATGATGAAAACTCCTTCCTAATTGTAAGATCGAACAGTGATGATGGTGCCAACAGACAATACAACGGCTCTCTTCTGTTGCCTAAAACAAGTCACAGCAACTTTGCTAGCTGGTAGTGGAACTTTGGGAACCTGTGGTGGGAACAGATGACCGTTCATTACGTTTTGTTGTTCTTCGATGTTTTTTTTATTTTCTCCATTGTGTCATTGCTGGGCTGCAGAAAAACTGGGGTTTTATTTTTCATGCATTATTTCACAATTGTCACATCATTTTTAAACTTTCCGGTTTTTATCCGTTGTACAGTTGGTTCACTTTAACTCCATCGCGTGCTATTTTGTTGTGCACAAAACGTATGAGTACCTCCTCTGCTAACTTAGATATTTAATTTCTATTTTGCAGCTGGTGGCAGCTGTTGGCTATCTCCACAGTAAGCACATTATCCACAGAGACATTAAGGACGAGAATGTCGTCATTGCTGAGGACTTTACTATCAAATTAGTAGATTTTGGCTCTGCAGCTTACATGGAACCTGGAAAACTATTTTATACCTTCTGCGGGACAATTGAATACTGTGCTCCGGAAGTATTGCTTGGGAATCCGTATGTATTAAGCATGATTTTGTGATTTGCCTGGTGGTTGGATGATTTATATGTCTGGATTTGAAAATGGAATGCTTTGTTGCCAGATTGAACACAACGTCAGTTAGAGGTGGTGTCTAATCTTTTTTTTATTCGTCAGTGTAGGAAGCTTGCTCTCTATAAAGTGCACTAAAACGAAGTACACCATGTATAGAGTCCAGTAAGACTCAGATTGGTATACAGAGGCAAACGTAGATAATACTAACGTTCTACTTGTGGTAGTGTGGGCGAGCAGTTAGGCTTATCAGAGGGTAGTGCTTAGCATTTGTTGTACTCACACAAGCAATAAAGAAGACACACACTTAAGGATAAATCGGAGACCAATTTACACAAATAACACATTTTTATATAATTTTTCTTCGTTCTAAGGTAAGTACTTTTCAAGATATGAATTCTCAACATTTGGAAACAATACACTTTTGTGCGCAATTACGCACCATAGAAGTCTGTAGGAGAAAGTAGAAAAATGCACATAAAATCATACCATTGGATCTCGAGGTGCGCCTTAAGAATTTAGGTAAGTAGCAAGGCCGGGTCCAGTGTTCCACCAGCGGGTTGTCAGGAGCATCCCGGATTTGGCCGAGCGCAAGGTGATGAGGTAGTTGGTAGCAGGCGCTACTTAGAAAGGGGGCCACCAGAAAACACATTGCACAAGGGGGCTTAAAGGTAAGTCCGGAGGGTACAACTAGAGGGATCAGGTCAAAAGGGCCTCAGAATCACAGGAGCACAGCTGGTTCATCTTTACCCAGGCCAGGTGGGTTGGGTGCCGAGCAGATAGATTAGCCGGCCAACGTGTGTCAAGATGTCCTGTCGGTCAGGGGCAGGCAGGTTGCAGGAGTGATTCTGGGACAGCTGGGCCACTCAGGAAGTGAGTCTCAGGGGTCTCGACGTCCCATGACGGTTGCTTGCTTCCGAGGCAGTTGGAGTCCAGTACCCAGGTATTGATGCAGCACGGCTCCGGTAGGTCCTGGTGTTTTCACACTTGGTGGGAGACAGAACTGACCCTCCGGAGCAGATGTACCTCTTCTTGCTTTTGTTCTGCTTCGGCGTCGCCGGAGAACAGCAAGTCGGTAAACCGGGTTCTGCGGGTTCAGTGCCTGAGGCTGCATGTGAGTAGTTCCTCTACTTCAATTGAGTTCTCTGGTGATTGGCAATTGGCAATGGGCTGGAGGTGCTCTGGGGTTCTTGGAGGCCTCACAGTTGCAAGACAAGATAGCGCACCACAATGGTCGAGTTCTGGGAGCAGCAGGCAAGGATTTGAAAAGTAGTGTCCACATCACCTGCCCCACCTTAGAGGGGTGGTGGCTGAATGTGGGCACACCTCCTAATCTAACTAATATGGCTGTCCACCCACTAAATGTGGAGCAGGACAAGGTAGGTTGGCATCCTCTCCCCGGGGATGCCTAGGTTGGATTTCAATGGCAACATCACCCCTTGAAGCTTCCCGCCTTGGAAGGCCATTCCGGCCTGGGTAAGGCGTGAAGCACCTCTGCCCAGAGCAGGCTTTGTTCTTGGCCTCTGAGAGCATTGGTTCTCACCCCATGAGGTCAGAAACCTGTCTGGTGGTGGCAGGCTGGCTAAGACTATTCAGAGATAACACCAGTGCATGGTAGGTTTTCTTTGGATCCTCTAAAGTGACCACTGTGTGCATTTACTAATAAATCTAAAACTGGCATCAGTGAGGATTTATTAAGACAAGATGTTTGATACCAAACATCCTAGGGTACAGTGAAGCCATCATGGACCACACTGGTATTGGATTTAGTAAGTCATGAAATAGTGAGTGACATTCCTTCCGGGGTAAACATGCATGCTGTAATATCTAGGGCACAAACATCAGAAACTGTTTTACAAGAAATGAGGCATAAAAGGATTGCTAACTTACCTGTTAGTTTCTTACAAGACAAATATTGATTATCCTGCCATGAGCGCAGGATTCTGAGTAGTAAATTAACATCCCAAAAGGAGGAATACTACGGTTCCAGTGGAAGAGACAACCGAATACCCCTAAAAAGACAACAGATTAATGATGTCCACTTACCGGGATGTCACAAAGAGGCATATGACCCGCAGAAATTGCCTGCCTGTATGTTTTGATAGTGTGATATTACAACCCCTTGACCACCAACTCAGAAAAAGAAATTGACGATATGCTCACATCTGACCTCACAGCATCAAGAGCTTGGCATACACCAGCGTAACCATCTCCTCCATGCCAAGCCGTATCTCTTGACAGTAAAATCTGCCCGTGCTCTTCTGATAAGGGAGATAACCCGTGTGAAAAGGCCAAAGACTTCCCAACGTCCCCTGCAATCTTCCAATCCATCAGTAGGAGAGTTCCGTCCTGTATTGGATGTTGCAAGTTGCCATGAGGATCCGTCAATAGATGAGGAGTCAGGGGAAGTGATGTTGCAAAATCCATAGAAAGTTCCAGAAGAACCAGATGCCATACGTGCGATTTCCAAAGGGGTGTCACCAGGATCATATCCGCATTCTGTGGCCTTACCAATGCTGTGAGTCTGGCTATCATTGAAAATGGAGGAAACGCATACCCCCAAAACTGACTCCAATCTTGGAGGAAGATGTCTGTTGCCTCTGCTGGAGGATATGGATGTCAACTGAAAAAGCATGTAAGTTGATGGTTGAGTCTTGATGCAAAAAGATCCACCAGGCATGGACCGAACAGAGGAGGATCCAGTTTCCACGTGATGTAATCCTTCAGGTTACACAAGAGTGACGAAATGCACACCACTTTCTATCCAGTTTTTGTGTCCAGGTTATTGATGATTCCACAAATTGATCGTTTTGCGTGCAGCCCACTCTGGTGGTTTTGCCTCACAACCACTAAATTGAGAACATCATTCCTAATTGGAGCAACGTCTTGCCCCTTGACGGACGCACTGCTAAGTCCTTTCAAAAAAAGGGTTTCTTCATTTTCCAATTTTCAACTCTGTTTATTGTCGAGTAACTCCAATAGTATGAACGATTCAAAACTTGTTTAAACAATCACATGTGAGACCGTCATGTATTACAAACACTTCAAATGTTGCAGATTGCCATTCCAAGCCTTTTCTTTCTGCAACATGACGTATACATTAAAAACATCCTCAGTAGTATTTCCTTTCCAATGCATTTCGGGCCTTTTCTTCGCCCTTCATCAGGGATTCACTACAAATTTTCAAAAAACAACAGCGTTAAACCGTGAAAAACAACCTGAGTAAGAACCCTCAATTCAATGTGTCTCCATATTTTATGCCGTGTGTTGCTAATCGCCCGTACTTAACGTTTTCCCTCTATTTACATGGTTCCATCTTAAAAGCTGAATACAATTCTCCATCCTATAACTCAACCCTTCAACAACATACTTTCTCCGTACCTGCTCTTGATAACCTTCCAGCTACGTTTCCTTCCTTCCTTTCTCCAATGTGCAAACCTCTTCCTTTCCACCTGTCACCCTTTTGACTACATTCACCGTGTCGCCACCCTCTCAATTCGACCAATCCCCTTCCTTCCTCACTACTAATCCCAGAATGCCCTACTGCAGCTTCCCCATACCTTGATGTTTTATATATGTATGCTAAACCATGCTTCTGTATCTATTGCCCCGCCCACCCTAAGATGTTAAACACACGTTAAATAAGATGTTACATAAGACATTTAGGCACGTTAAAATATGAAAATAACACATTTGTTACAAGAGATGTAGACATTTACGACGTTCGTAATTAGTGAGTTATAGCTCACGGACATCCGTGCAATTCTTCGAAAAAGTCCAGATCTTTTAGTCAGGTGTTTAAGCGTCTCACATGTGAATTTTATTAGTTTTTCAAAGTTCCGTGGGTGCAACATGTCTAACAAGGCCAATGCAAACAAGCTACACAAGAGTGACGAAATGCACACCACTTTCTATCCAGTTTTTCAACTCTGTTTATTGTCGAGTGACTCCAATAGTATGAAGGTTATCAAGAGCAGGTACGGAGAAAGTATGTTGTTGAAGGGTTGAGTGATAGGATGGAGAATTGTATTCAGCTTTTAAGATGGAACCATGTAAATAGAGGGAAAACGTTAAGTATGGGCGATTAGCAACACAGGGCATAAAATATGGAGACACATTGAATTGAGGGTTATTACTCAGGTTGTTTTTCACAGTTTAACGCTGTTGTTTTTTGAAAATTTGTAGTGAATCCCTGATAAAGGGCGAAGAAAATGCCCGAAATGCATTGGAAAGTAAATACTACTGAGGATGTTTTTAATGTATACGTCATGTTGCAGAAAGAAAAGGCTTGGAATGGCAATCTGCAACATTTGAAGTGTTTGTAATACATGACGGTCTCACATGTGATTGTTTAAACAAGTTTTGAATCGTTCATACTATTGGAGTTACTCGACAATAAACAGAGTTGAAAATTGGAGAATGAAGAAACCCTTTTTTTGAAAGGACTTAGCAGTGCGTCCGTCAAGGGGCAGGATGTTGCTCCAATTAGGAATGATGTTCTCAATTTAGTGGTTGTGAGGCAAAACCACCAGAATGGGCTGCACGCAAAACGATCAATTTGTGGGATCATCAATAACCTGGACAAAAAAACTGGATAGAAAGTGGTGTGCATTTCGTCACTCTTGTGTAGCTTGTTTGCATTGGCCTTGTTAGACATGTTGCACCCACGGAACTTTGAAAAACTAATAAAATTCACATGTGAGACGCTTAAACACCTGACTAAAAGATCGGGACTTTTTCGAAGAATTGCACGGATGTCCGTGAGCTATAACTCACTAATTACGAACGTCGTAAATGTCTACATCTCTTGTAACAAATGTGTTATTTTCATATTTTAACGTGCCTAAATGTCTTATGTAACATCTTATTAAACGTGTGTTTAACATCTTAGGGTGGGCGGGGCAATAGATACAGAAGCATGGTTTAGCATACATATATAAAACATCAAGGTATGGGGAAGCTGCAGTAGGGCATTCTGGGATTAGTAGTGAGGAAGGTTCTTTGAAGGAAGGGGATTGGTCAAATTGAGAGGGTGGCGACACGGTGAATGTATTCAAAAGGGTGATAGGTGGAAAGGAAGAGGTTTGCACATTGGAGAAAGGAAGGAAGGAAACGTAGCTGGAAGGTTATCAAGAGCAGGTACGGAGAAAGTATGTTGTTGAAAGGTTGAGTTATAGGATGGAGAATTGTATTCAGCTTTTAAGATGGGACCATGTAAATAGAGGGAAAACGTTAAGTACGGGCGATTAGCAACACAGGGCATAAAATATGGAGACACATTGAATTGAGGGTTATTACTCAGGTTGTTTTTCACGGTTTAACGCTGTTGTTTTTTGAAAATTTGTAGTGAATCCCTGATGAAGGGCGAAGAAAATGCCCGAAATGCATTGGAAAGGAAATACTACTGAGGATGTTTTTAATGTATACGTCATGTTGCAGAAAGAAAAGGCTTGGAATGGCAATATGCAACATTTGAAGTGTTTGTAATAAATGACGGTCTCACATGTGATTGTTTAAACAAGTTTTGAATCGTTCATACTATTGGAGTTACTCGACAATAAACAGAGTTGAAAATTGGAAAATGAAGAAACCCTTTTTTTGAAAGGACTTAGCAGTGCGTCCGTCAAGGGGCAAGACGTTGCTCCAATTAGGAATGGTAATCCTTCAGGTGTCTGGATTGCCAGTCCGCCAACTGATTGAGTCTCCCCAGCTTATATTCCGCAGTCACTCACAACTTGTGTTCTAGACAATGGTTCCACAAATACCTGGCCAGGTCCGCCAGTTCCTTGGACTGGATAACCCCCCCAAGTGGTTTATATATCTCACTGCTGAGATGTTGTTCATCATCAAAAGTGTGAGAAGTTGGCCTGGTATATGATGTCCACTAGTTAAAGTGGGCACCTTGCACCAGCCCAAACAGCCCTCATGGTGATTTAAGTGGTCAAAGATAACCATAGAAAGCTATCCAAGTGGTAGCTGTGGAGAACAGCCTTCAGGCTTAGTCTTGAAGGAATATTAAGCAGCTTGTTTTTCTGGAATGCAACATTATAGTATTGGTTAAATGAAAGGAGAACCACACAGTAGTTATAAAAATATGTATTTATCATTGTAACACACCTTATATACCTCACAGTATCTGCTACATGTAGATAAACACAAAGCACAGAATACAGTAGCACAGAAACAATCACAAGTAGCACTGGTAAACAGTGGGCTCCCGGGGGAGACCAAACCATATACTAAAATAGTGGTATAAAAACCATGACTCGACTTAAGATAGTGTCTAGAGGATGTAGAATCGCTGGGACCCCAAGGAACCACCCACGGTGAGTAAGGAGTATGATTACAAGGTGTTTGATACCAAACACAACATGGTTTGTTGCAGCTGCTTTCGAGATAGCGTTTAAGCAAGCATAAAATGCACCTCTACCTATATGTCGGGCTGCGTCACCGACAACCTGGGAGAATGGTTTCTGAAGGCTGCGGGGTGCTCTGCTCATGCAGGGGTACCCTCTCACGTAAAACCCAGCACCCTGCCTTCAGGATTGTCAAGGCCTGCTATAGGGGGGACTTAAGTAAGTGGTGCATGCACCATCTTACACAGGCTGCAGTTGCAGGCCTGTAGTTCCATTTTGCATGGCCTCTCATGGGTGGCAAAATACATGCTTCAGCCCATGGGAGGACTCTGGGGTACCTATGCCCTGGGTACATGTGTACCATGTACTAGGGACTGACAAGGGTACCCCAGTATCCAATCTGGAGTGTACCTAAGTACATGGCATAACATTTGAGGGAGAAAGCAGATAGATTGGGGTCCTGATTAGCAGGATCCTAGTCAGACTTGTCAAAAACAGTGTAACATCAAGGTAAAAATGGGGGTAACCATAAGAAGCAGATCCCACTTTCCTACAAAAATACAAAAAGAATGGAACAAGATAACTTGTTGGCTGCTAAAAGCCTCGCTGCGAAGGATCTCACGAGAAGTTCCAGACAACTGATGTCGAGAGCCTCTTCTTGCCCCGACCACTCTCCTCCTGCGGTAAAATCTCCACAGCGTGCGCCCCATCACTGATGACTGGCATCTGACTCGATAACCAGATCCGGGGCTGATCCAAAGCTGGCTCTACTGTTCCAGGCATGCATGTGATTGAGCCGCCAACGAAGTTCCACCAGGGCCTCTGGAGAAAGAGAAATCTTTTGTGCATACATCAGGCCTCTCCTGAGGTGGTGTGCATTCTGGCGTTGTAGGACCCAGTAATGCAGTGGACACAGAAAGATCGACTGGATAGACGACAAAGGCCTACAATCCTGGCCAGATGGCAAAGGGAAATTGTCTTACTCTCCAAAGTTATGCACAATTCCCGACGGATCAGAAGCATCTTTTTCTAGGGCAACTGGAGGAACTGTTGCCATGTGTCAACCTCAATTCCCAAAAGGTCAATTGTTGAGCCAGAACAAATTCCGATTTCTGAATGTTCTCTATAAACCCCAGGTCTTGTAGAAAGGTCTTGGGCATCTAAAATTGGGAGACTGAAGTGGATTTTTCCTGGTGTATTAGGAGAATGTCATCCAGGTACACTAATAGCTGAACTCCCCGTGCGCGAAGCCATTCCATGACTGGCCGGAAAACTTTGGTGAAGCACCAAGGCTCTGAGGACAGGCTGAACGGCAGGCATGTGAACTCAAAAATTTGCTCGTCCCACTCGAACTGTAGGAATAATTTGTTGGTAGGAAAAATCCTAATGGTGAGGTAGACGTCTTTTAGATCGAGCCTTACCAACCAATCGTTGGGCAACAGAATATCTTGTGGGAGGTGGATGCCCTACATTTTGAAATGGTGACACACCACCCATCAATTGAAATATTTCAAATTTAGGACCGATCTGAAACCTTTCTACTTATTCTCCAGCAGGAAAATATTGCTCAGGAACCCCATTGGGGTGAAGGACCAAATGGGTAATTGCTCTTTTCCTAGAAATTCTCTCACCTCTTGGTTTGCCACCTGTGTCTCTTCCTGTGAAAAAACTAAGGGATGGGAGTGTTGACGGGGCGTACTGTGGAGCTCTATGTGAAAGCCCTCACAGTTTAAAGCACCCACGTATCCCCTGTTAAGGAGGCCATACGGTGACTCAACCACTGTAGCCACCCCTTGTAGGGAAGGGATGTCGCTTACCGGTGGTGCCACCAGGTGCGGTTGCTGGCTCCTTGGAAGGCTACTTTGCCACCACCTCCTCTGCCATGACCTCTCGAGGGATAAAATCCACCAAAATATTTTGTGGTCTTGCCACTGGATAGAGCACCTTGTTTTAAGTTTGTTGAAGTTGTATGCCCGGCCGGAGAAGCGCCCCCAACCTCTTGCGGCCCCTCCAAAAATCTATTATTGAAGATCTTCTTGATGGACTGCTGAGCCTTGTCCAGGTTTGGAAAGGTATTGACGAAGTGTGATAGCTCCCTAATGAAAGGTTCGCCGAAGAGACCTCCATTCGCCATCTGGCCGGCTTCTGTGGTAGCCAACTCAAGCAACCTGGGTTCTATCCT
Source organism: Triturus cristatus (assembly GCF_964204655.1). Taxonomy (NCBI): domain Eukaryota; kingdom Metazoa; phylum Chordata; class Amphibia; order Caudata; family Salamandridae; genus Triturus; species Triturus cristatus. The sequence goes on along the minus strand of NC_140594.1, from coordinate 643,594,509 downwards.
AATCCGTAAGGGGCGTCTGTGCTCTGTCGATAAGGCACAATTGGCATTGCCTAAAAAGCATAGGGCCTATTATGCACAATCTGGCAAAAAAGTGGGGTCAATCATATGACCGGACCCCTTGCCATCTTCAGTCATATCCAAAATTTCATTAAGTGGCCCCAAAACATCTAACACCTTATCCTGACAGGATCACCAGGAACAGTCCAGGCCCTTCTTAGGGTCTTAAACAAATTTTGTAATGAGCATCGCCGTTCTGGCATCGATGTCAGGGGCACTTGTCAACTTATTGGCCAAGTAGGGTGTGGAGCACTCAGATATCCACAGACCTCCTGGTCCATGGGCATCCTAATGCGGCTAGCCACATGGCGTGGCACTTAAGATGCTGGAACCCAGTCCACAAAGCGGGGATGATAAATATCTTCAACATACCCAGCACCCCCGCAGAGTCCCGATTGTCTTTTTTCTCCAGCCTGGCTCTCTTGGTGCCACTTTCCGGTCTCCACTGTCTTCTCACACCTGGTTCATCACCCAAGTCCCCATCAGGGGTATCTGAACCTTCCCTGGCATTATCATCAGTTCCCTGGTGGTCCTTGGGGGAAAATCCAGGCTGGGATTCATCCTGTGCTTCCAGGGCGTCCAGGCACCTTTTCAGGAAGGCCTGGTGACGCCTCTTATCTGAAAGAAACACGTTAGTTATAGATTCCTTACCTTAGAATTACCCCCAGGCGTCAGACTGGATTCAGAAAGTTTTTTCATCAGCAGTACCTCTGCGCGTCGGAAGGTGGCGTTGGTCGGCTCCGCATCCATCGCTGGCGCCGTGGTTGCTGGTATGACGTTTCGGCAGCTACATAGACACCGCCCTCGCGCGCTGACGTCAGTTCTTTCTTTTTCCTCGCCAGCCAGCATAGCTCTGGAGAGAATGGTACCTCCAGTCACTTTTTGACTGACCATTTTCACGACTTTTGTCGACTTCTTTTCTGAGTCCATCAACTCCTGGTGCACTAGGGTGTACCCGACTGATGTCGGTTACGGATCCGTACCGCGTGGGTCTCTTTTGCCTGGAACCATCCACAAAGTTGTGCTCCGACTGCTGGTCGATGACGGCGAAGACTTTGCGGGAGCGGTCCCGAAATTTGCTTGAGCGCAGGCTGTCGGCTCCATCACCACTCGTCCAAGTCATCGAAGTTTTCGCACTGTGGGTCAGGTAAGTCGAAGCACAAAAAGAAGTCGAAGAAGCATCATCGCTCTTCGACTTCTCCCTCTCGGTCGGCTGACGTGACGATGGATGCAGGCGGTGCCCCTCCCGCAGCTCCATGCGCCGTGCCCAAGGAGTCGACTCTGGGCTTCCCTCCCTTTCCGGGACCCGGAGCATCTTCCGCCCAATTTTGCACGTTCTGCGATGCGATGCATGCCATTTTTGGGTGACCCGAACCCGCCGGCACGCCTTTGGGCCCCGCAGACTCGGTTGGGGGACCTAGGCCTTCTCTGCCATTGGCTCTGGCCCCTGGATCTGAATCAGCCCTGATTGACTTGATTACACCCACACTGGCGCCGCTTCCTCCGGCACCGCCACCGACGCCGGTCGTGTCCCCAGCCGGCATCGACCCCAGCCTCCATCCCAACGTGAACCCGGACTGGCATCGCCCGACGTGGGATCCGGCGCTAAGTGGGGTTTTTGTGCCCCTGTTTACTCCTGGGGTCCCTTTTCGCCCAGATTGGCAACCAGAGGAGGAGGAGGACTGGGAGGGGTCAAGTGACCCTTTAACTGATCAGATGGAATCTGAGCAGGACTGGAGAGAGGAACTGGGGGATGCCAGTGGTCTTGACACCTCTCCTGACCTTGACATGTTGTCTCCTCCTACTGTCACTATGGAGGAGGGAGTGTCATACGCAGTGGTGTTGCGTAGGTGGGCCGAGGCCCTCAACCTCGAGCTTCCTACGGTGGCGGTCAGGACTAACCTCCTGACAGAGGTCCTTCAACCGGCGGCAAGCTCTTCAGATCCCCTGATGCCATTTAATGAGGCCCTTACCGACGTCCTTTTAGGTAGGTAGTCCAGGCCCAACATGGGGGCACCCATGGATAGGATGATTGCCCAACACCACCGTCCGGCTCCGGGCGACCCCACTTTCCTCTCCCAACACCCCACCCCAGAGAGCTTGGTTGTCCAAGACTCCACTTCCAAGAGCGCATTCCCTACTGCTGCACCGGAAAGAGAATACAAGAAGCTGGACCATCTTGGGAAGAAAATTTTCTCTTCCGCCAGCTTGGGACTGCGGTCGGTAAACACCGCATGTCTATTGGGCCAATATTCCCACTCTGTGTGGGAAACGGTTGCGCAGGTGCTGCCCCAGTGTCCGTAGGATGCCCGGCCAGTGCCTCTCCAGCCGCCCAGCGCAGTCTGCTTTTCGCCCCTTTCGCGGCTATGGAAGGGGTGCCCCACTACATTCCGCCCAGAGCCACAGACCGCAGCAGGTTGCCCAACCTTTGCGCAGCTGGGGATGAGGGAACCAACGCCATGGTTCAGGTGGGCAGTGGGCGGTCCAGTCCCCCAACCCCTCTCTGCAACAGCCTCCAAACCCTCCTAGTCCGACTTTTCAGGCCCATCAAACGCCAGTGGGCGGCAGAATATGCCATCACCTCCCCCACTGGCGCACCATCACGTCGGACAGGTGGGTTTTGCAAATAGTCCGAAGGGGCTACTCCCTCACCTTCAAGACTACCCCTCCAGTCATGCCACCGCGATACCACCGCATGTCGGAGGATCATCTGGCCCTTCTCCAACAGGAAGTTACGGCTCTCTTGGCCAAGGGAGCCATTGAGTGCGTTCCTGTCCCAGAAGTAGGCCGTGGTTGTTATTCCCACTACTTTCTGGTCCCCAAGAAGGACAAGGTCCTGCGTCCTATCTTGGATCTCAGGGATGTCAACCGCTTCCTCCGGAAGGAGAAGTTCAAGATGTTGAGGCTCAATCAGGTCGTGTCTGCCCTCGACCCTGGAGACTGGATGGTAGCGTTGGACTTGCAGGACGCTTACTTTCACATCCCCATCCTGCCGGCCCACCGGCGTAACCTGCGGTTCACGGTAGGCCACGAGCACTTTCAGTTTACCGTCCTCCCCTTTGGCCTTCCCAGTGACCCTCGGGTGTTCACAAAAGTGATGGCGGTGGTCGCAGCTCATCTGCGCAGGTCAGGGGTTCGAGTCTTCCCCTTTCTCAACAACTGGCTGTTGAAGGCAGGGTCGCCCCAGGCTGTCGTCTCCCACCTCCAGACTACGGCCAACCTCCTGCATTCCCTGGGGTTTTCCATCAATGTGCCAAAATCACACCCGATTCCCTCTAAGAAGCTCCTCTTCATCGGAGCGGTTCTGGACATGACGCGGTTTCGGGTCTATCCTCCCGAACAGAGAGTCCGGGACATTCAGGCTATGATCGATCTTTCAGCCTCTATCCCGGGTTTCGGTCAGAATGACCCTGAGGCTGCTGGGCCTCATGGCCTCCTGCATCCTGCTGGTGGATCATGCCAGGGGACAAATGCGGACTCTGCAGTGGGACCTGAAGTTCCAGTGGGCGCAACATCAGGGGAATGTGTCCGATTGCGTCCAGATCTCGGAGGGCATTGCACATCAATTGCAGTGGTGGCTCACGAACCAGGATTGGGTCAACAGCAGATCCCTCTCCCTTCCCCAACCAGACCACACAGGTGTGACAGATGCGTCCCTTCTGGGATGGGGCGGCCACACGGGAGAGGCAGAGATCAGAGGCCTCTGGTCTCCGGCGGAGTCCGGGCTCCACATCAACCTTCTGGAGCTCCGGCCGATTTGTCTTGCACTGAAAGCATTCCTTCCCCCTGTCCGGGGAAGAGTAGTGCAGGTGTTCACGGACAACACCACCGCCATGTGGTACTGCAACAAACAGGGCGGGGTGGGATCGCGGACCCTATGTCAAGAGGCCCTCCACCTCTGGACATGGCTGGAACATCAGGGCATATCCCTGGTGGTTCAACATCTGGCAGGCTCCCTGAAAGCCAGGGCGGACAAACTCAGCCGCAGGTGCATGATGGATCACAAATGGCGTCATTGCTCGGAGGTGGTGCAAGGTCTCTTTCAACAGTGGTGAGAGCCTTGGTTAGATCTACTCGCCACCGAAGAGAACGAGCAATGTCAGCAATTCTGCGCGTTAGAATATCCAAGGCGGCACTCGCTAGGCAACGCTTTTCGCCGCAATTGGAGTTGCGGTCTGTTGTACGTCTTTATGCCTATACCACTTCTACCCAGAGTGCTGAAGAAGATCCGGCGCGACCGAGCCCAAGTCAGCCCTGTGGCTCCGGATTGGGCACGAAGAGTCTGGTACCCCGAGCTGCTCAACATGGCCATTGATCCTCCGATCCGAATGCCCCTATGGGAGGATCTTCTGTCGCAGCAACAGGGCACGGTCCTCCACCTGAACCTCTCCAGACTCCAACTCCTTGCGTGGAGATTGAGCAGCGGCAGTTGACGTCTTTCGATCTGCCTCCTGAAGTCTGTGATGTAATCTTGGCAGTGTCTGAACTGGGGTGGCAAAGTGAGCTAAAGAATGATGATGGATTCAACCCAGATCTGTGACTGGGGGTGAGTGTTTGAAAAGTTTCAGCACTCTGTCCATCAGCTCCTTGTGTTTTCTTTGTTCACCCTAAGTTGGCAGGGTATGCCCATACGTGGGTTCCTTGCTCACTTTGCCACTGGATTCAAGCTAGCTGGCTGAAGAGGGCTGTTAGCCCAAAACCGGTCCCAGGATGCTTGTTTCCGGTCCAGGGAAGACATGGCTAAGCAGTTTGGGCTGGACTATTCCATGAGGCACAGGGTCAAGACTGATTTGCATATAGCTGTGTCTGAACTGGGGTGGCAAAGTGAGGTAAAGAATGCTGATGGATTCAACCCAGATCTGTGACTGGGGGTGAGTGTTTGAAAAGTTTCAGCACTCCGTCCATCATATCCTTGTGTTTGCTATGTAATCTTGGCAGCCAGGCGTCCCTCCACTAAGTCGGTATACGCCTGCCGGTGGAACAAGTTTGTGGCACGATGCACAGCAAAGGCTGTGGATCCCCTTTCTGCCCCTCTTTCTGAGGTTCTCTTGTTTCTTCTCTCTTTAGCCCTGCAGGGCTCTGCTCATGGCACTATCAAGGGCTATCTTTCGGCCATCTCTGCCTTCCTTCGGCTTCCAGATCAGCCTTCTTTTTTCAAGTCCCTGGTTGTAAATCGTTTCTTAAATGGCATAACTCATCTTTTTCCTCCTATTCCTTTCGTTATGCCTCAGTGGGACTTGAACCTGGTTTTTCCTTATTTTATGTGCGCTCCCTTTGAGCCGCTTCACAACTGTCCTTTGAGGCTCTTGACTCTAAAAACTGCGTTCCTGGTGGCCATCACCTCTGCCAGACGAGTGAGTGAGCTCCAGGCGCTTTCTTCTAAGCCTCCTTTTCTCTCTGTCCATCCGGACAAAGTTGTCCTCACGACCCGTCCATCCTTCCTGCCCAAGGTTGTCACTGCCTTCCACATCGGGCAGACTATCACTTTGCCCAGCTTCTTTCCGCCTCCGCATCCTTCGAAAAAGGAAGAGAGGCTCTACCATCTGGACCTAAAACTTGCGCTTTCCTTTTATTTGGCTCGCACCAAACAGTTCCAGGTGGACGACCAGCTCTTTGTTGGGTTCGTGGGCACCAAGAAAGGGCGGGCCATACACAAGCAGACTATCTCCCGCTGGGCCTTCTTGTGTATCAAAGCCTGTTATTCTCTGGCAAAGAAGGAGCCTCAGGTGGGACTGCGTGCCCATTCCACCAGGGCGATAGCAGCGACTATGGCTTTGGGACGTAGAGTTGCTCTGAATTACATTTGCCAAGCAGCTACGTGGGCATCATTGCACACCTTTACCAAACACTGCTGCCTTGACAGTCAAGTCCGGAGAGACGGCTTCTTTGGCCGTTCTGTTCTCTAGGACTTTCTGGTGTGATCTTGGTTTGCAGACCCACCACTGGGGTTGGTATTGCTGGGGTATATTTTCTAAGGTAAGGAATCTATAACTAATGTGTTTCTTGCAGATGAACAAGTTACTTTCCTTCGGTAACCATATATCTGTAAGAAACATTAGTGAGTTATAGATTCCTTACCGCCCCACCCATCCTCCCCCGAACAGATTTCTAGGGTTAAGGACATCCTTTCAGGGCCTTAGTTTTGTGCACCTGTGGTCAGTGTCTTGCTTGGCTCTGCGTTTGTGGTGCGGAAAGTCGTGTACAGAACTGACGTCAGCCCGTGAGGGCGGCGTCTAAGTAGCTGCCGCGACGTCATCCCGGCGACCATGACGCCAACGACGGACGCGGAGCTGACCAACGCCACCTTCCGACGCGCAGAGGTACTGCTGATGAAAAAACTTTCCGGATCCAGTCTGACGCCTGGGGGTAATTGTAAGGTAAGGAATCTATATCTAACTAATGTTTCTTACAGATATATCGTTACCAAAGGTAAGTAACTTGTTCAATGGTGTCAGAAGAGATGGAGGGTGTTTAACATTGGCGTTCAGTCTGGTCTTGTTTTTATACTTAAGGGCCCCCCTCTTGTCAGTAGGAGGTTCAAGCCTCAGGCCTTCCACAGCTGCGGGTAATAAACTATGTCTCACCGTCAGTTCAGTGATTCTTTGACTCAAAGGTTCCAGAGCCGAAGAGACCCAATGCATCTATGGCATCCACTAGCTCCTCATGAATAGGTAGATGCATCTGCTCCTCCTAAGTGGACTCCCAATATTCATCAAAGCACCTGCCATGGCTGATCAGGTGAAGTTAGAAGTAAATAGGCAGGAAAAAGCAATGTAGAACACAATATATAACACGCCCTAGCTTGCCCAGTCAGATTTTAATTATCTAAAGCTTGTTGGCTCTGCACGTGTAAACTCTGGACCGTCCCTCTAAATATAATAGGCTGTGAGGTGAAAAATATCAGCGGGTGAAATCGCTTATCCTGAGTAGAAAAACTGTGGCACTGAAGCAAGATATGAGGAACTGGTGTCTTCTAGAGTTCTTGACAATCTGCTTGCCCTTCACTGGCAGCTGAAGGGGAAAGAGTCAAGAGACACGAACCAATCATTGCAGGGAACGCAGAGTGCCACAGGGAGGGGCGTACGTTCCTTTCAGGAAGAGACATGCACCCTTCACGCCACCTACTGGGGTTGTCAGGTGGAGGTGCGCTGAAGGAATGGCAGGGATGCTTCAGGAGGCCCAGGTATGCCACGTGCCTCACACAGCACTGCCGGTACATAGCCTGTCTGGCTTTAGAGAGTGAGGCACGCAGGGAAGGAGCAAAGAGAACCTTGCGACTGTGCTAGTCAACACACCTCGCAGTCAGCCCCAGAAGGGGCCCAGCCGCACCGTGGACTCGTCTGCCGCATGTGCCCCCAAGCGGAAAACTAGCTGCATCACACCAGAGATATCCTGTTTTAGACAGGGAGAGTCCAGCGCGTGCAACAACAGTACAGTGGCCAAAGCATCAATGATCAATTAAGCCATACTGTATAGAACAACAAAAATTATCCAAGACATTAAGGAAAATCCCTTATCTGGCTGTTGAGCAGCAAATAAAGAGGAAGTGCTTTCCCTTGATCTTGGATATGTGAGACTTACTCTATGGTTGTCATTTTGAGTTGTTGCAGAGACTCGTGTGGTTTGTAGTCTTTGAATAAAATATGTTTTGTTAAGGCTGCTGAGGGAATAAAATGAAACAGTTAAGCATAATCTGAGCCTCTGGTCCTGACATAGAATAGTGCAAAAGGTGACATAAATTTAGTGTAAGAATAGCAGTTGGACATTTTTAAGTACATACAAATTTGAACCCTTTCTTTAGAAAAAATGTGACTGACTGTTAAAGAAAGCTACTATTTAAGGACAGTTATTTATTTACATGTTACAATAGTAAGAAGTCATCAGTCAAGATTTGTAGAGCACTGCTGCTTCACCTGTGAGGGTCTCGAGGCACTATGGGATCCTGCTTGTGGGATCACGCTGCCAGTTCCTAATGATTGAACATTCATGTCTTGAGGTCCTTCCTGAAATGATGGAGTGATGGTAAGGCTCTGAGGTACAGGGGAAGCTAGTTCCAGGTCTTAGCCGCCAGGTAGGATAAGGAGCGGCCCCTGCTGTTTTCCCGGCGGATGCGTTTGGTAGCTGCTAGAGAGAGGGATCTGGAACGAAGTTCCTTGGTCTGTTGGTGGAAATTCAGTTGTGTGTTGAGCTACAGCGGTCCTTTGTTTGTGTAGTGCCATGTAAGCTGGGTGAGCAGCTTGAACAGACATATCTTTGTGACTGGTAGCCAATGGAGTTTCCTGAGGTGAGGAGTGATGTGCGTCTGTCTAGTGAAGTAGAGAAACATCTGGCTGCGGTGTTCTGGATGGTCTGGAGTTTCCTCATGAGTTAGGCAGTGAGTCCTATGTAGAGAGAGTTGCCATAGTCGAATCTGTTGCTGACGAGGGCTTGTGTGATATTTCACCTGGTGCTGGCTAGGAGCCATCTGAGACCTTCCTGAGCATTCAGATGGTGAGGAAGCAAGCGGAGGAGACGTCACTGACCTGCTTCTTCATGGATAGCTGGCTGTCGAGGATGATGCTGAGGCTGTGGGTTGTTTGGTGGGTTTGGGAGTTGGGCCCAGCTCAGGTGGCCACCATTCATTGTTCCAGAGGGTGCACTTGGCTTTCCTGAAGATGAGAACGTCTGTCTTGTCTGTGTTGAGTTTGAGACAGTTGTTATTCATCCAGACGGCCACATCTTTCATTCATCTTTGTAAGTTGTCTTTGATGGTCGTTGGGTCGTTAGTCAGGGAGAGGATGGGTTTGGTGTCGTCTGTGTAGGCGATGATGTTGAGTCTGTGACTTCTGACGATGTTGGACAGGGGTGTCATGTATACGTTGACGGAGGGTAGGGCTGATGGATGAGACTTGAGGTACACTGAAGGTGATGTTCTTAGGGAGCGAATAGTAGGGAGGAAGGATGATCTTCTGCGTTCTTCCTGTGAGGTCCTCTTGAGGGCTGCTCCTTGGATTCCGATCTGGTGGTGTCTGTTGATCAGTGTGTGGTGGAATACCGTGTTGCAGGTTGCTGAGAGGTCGAGGAGAATGAAGGCTGCTGTTTACGTCAATAGGAAAAACAGAATTCTTTGAATGCAGATACAAATGTAATGCATTCGTTAGCCGAAATCCACTTCTTGCCTCTCTCTATCACTTATAAAACAACTGCCCTATTGGTACGAAGGCGCAATGATTCCAAAAGGTAATAAGGTGGGCACTGAGGGGTTATTATATTCTCAAATGAGAAAAATGAAATGAGTTTATGATCAACCCTAATACAACCTCAATAACATTAGTGCATGATTCTGACTTGAGCTTTCAGAATGGCAGGGATCCTTAGTAATACATGTTTAGAAATTGAAATTGCCTTGATGCATTGGTGATTAAGTACAAGAGGAGGCGCTTATCATTGCAGGTAAGTAGTATTTTGTACAAGAGAATTTTGGTGTGAAATTTTAGAGGGGGTAGCCATCAGTTGTCTCTGAAAGGTATTTGAAACTGGGCTTATCTTTTGTATGTTCGGTATTTGTTGTTTTTTATAGGTGTAGATGTTTATCCTTGACTTTACTCTGTTTATATTCACATATACTTCTTGTGTTTCATTTTCACAGTTATCAAGGCCCCGAGCTAGAGATGTGGGCGCTTGGTGTGACCTTGTTCACTCTAGTATTTGGAGAGAATCCTTTCTGTGATGTGGAGGAGACACTGGATGCTGTACTTAATCCTCCGTTTCAGGGGTCCCCTGGTAAGTATGTTTTTAAGAATTGATTACTTTGTCAGTGTCTTCCGAGGTATTTAGTGTAAAAGTAATAATATATATTTAAATGTTTTTGCAATGGAACTTACATGGTGAATGTGAGAAATTGGGTTGTTGGTTGAGAGGGGCAAACCCCTTCTCACGCTCAAGCAAGAGCCACAATCCTTGTCAGGGTGAAAAACAAAAATTCACTAAGTTAACCTGTGCTCAACCCTCTGGTAGCTTGGCATGAAAGTTGTCAAGCTTAGCCTAAAGGCAATGTGTAAAGTATTTATGCAGCACTCAAACAGTAATAAAGTGAAAACACAACATTCGAAAAATTCCTCACCCTCTTAGAAAAATACATTATTTGACACCAAAGCAACAAAAATGCAATCAATAGAATCCGAGTTATGAATTTTAAAAGTGTTAAGTGAAATCTAGTGCCTCAAAGATCCAACCGCAGAAATCTAAGTCTGTTTTTTTCTTTTTCTCATAAAGTTTTATTGGCAATTGTAAGTAATATGTGGGCATCGTTTGCTTCAATTACCACTTACAGACAACTTTGTTCCCCACATATTCCTTTCCAATATAACACATACAGAATATTTAATTAATTAACTCATTCTCTCTCCCCGATCCCTCCCTTCCCGGGTCAGTCCGTGTCAGGTTACATGATTATATGCACAATTCAAAATTATATCTATTTGCTAGAATACCAATCATGGCCTAGGCCATTTTCCACTTTTATTCTCTGCTTGAGGAGGCCTCTCCTCCTGGGGCCTCTTGGGATGCAGACGCTTGGCCTCTTGTAGGTCTGCCAACATAGAGGCCCATGTCAGCAGATCCTCTTCAACTTTATCATCCTTCCGCACAAATTTCATTTGTACCGATTCCGCAGTCGCGCATTCGCTCACATCTCTAATCCAGTCTGCATACAGGGGGGGCCGGGGCTGCATCCATGCTATGACCACCCGCCTCCTAGCCAGGACTAGTCCCAGGATGACAAATTGCCTGCGTAGTTTCTTGTGCTTTGGCACAGGCAATACTCCGAGCAGTGCCTGCCTAATATCTCTGGGAATACTCCAGCCCGTGACATCCCATAGACATGCAAATACTTTCTCCCAAAAGGGAAGCAGTAACAAACATGACTAGACCATATGAAGGAAGTCCACCCCTTGTGAGTGCATCTGAGAGATTGATCCCTACGGGACGGGTAGATTATATGTAACGTGCGTGGGGTGAGGTATACTTGATGTACTAGATTGTATTGAAGGAGCTTAAATCGTGCATTTGCACTAACCCTCTGCACCCCCCTCATGTGCCTTTCTCCAGTCACTCTGGAGGTCATTCCTAAGCATATCCCATTTTTGCTGGATTCCAAGGGTCTCTCCCGGTAAATCATCTCTCAGTGCTCTAATTAATCGCCTACTCTGCGCCATGTACAGCATGATTTTCAGAGTGTTAGTGGTAGGGGGTCCCTCTGGGAACCCTGGCCAAAGTTCACATGCAACACTAGAGATTTTCCCATATTGCAAGAATTGGCCTGGTCCTAGGACAAAGGTATCCCATGCCTCTTCCCGAGTCATGAACCTCCCGTCCACATAAAGGTCCCCCAGCATCTGGCAGCCTCCATCCCTCCAATGGCGAATTGACATGGAGTCCGCGATACTGGCGAATGGGTGCAGTGCCCACAGGGGCATATCAGGAGTGAACAGGGCATGCTGCACCACCCGCCGCCTCGCGTTCTCCCATACTGCTGCTACATGGCGCACAACATACGGACATTCCCCGGGGACTCCGCTCCCCAGCATCAGCAGCTCTGTCAGCGAGCGGTAGCCATAAGTTCCCACCAGCAGGCACTTCTCCCAGTTATCCACGCTGTCTAACCAGTGAACCGCATGCTGCAACTGAGAGGCTATGTAATAAAACTCCAAGCGGGGCACCGCCAGTCCTCCCTTTTCCCACGTCCTCTGTAGCTTTGCTAGCTGCATCCTTCTACGTTTCGTCCCCTACAGGAGGTCTACCAGTAGACTCTCTAGCATATGGAAATAAGATCGCAGGATTATAGTGAGTGTTGCATTGCATATAGGCAGCGAGGCAGAACAAAAATTTTAATGACTGCAATGACCATTAAGCTCGAGATAGGCAGTGACTGTGTTCTCCAGGCGATGCCCAGATATCGTGCCCCCTCTCCCGCCCACGGCAATTCATTGTGCAGTCACTCTCCTGGTGTGACTGCGGCTCATCTACTGACAGGGACCACTCTGGGCTTCCTGGGGTTTATGCAAAGTCCCGAGATTCCACCGAAGTTCCACAACTCCGCCAGAAGCACAGGTATAGAGCCCTCTGTGTGTGTCAAATAGACCAGTGTATTATCTGTCTATAGAGAGACTACTTGATTAGTCTCCCCTAGCTTAACACCACAGGGGTCCAGCGCAGTCCTCAAATGTGTGGCCAGGGGCTCCATGACATGACTATTGCAAATAGTAAGAGAGAGAGCGGGTATCCCTGACGGGTGCCCCGACTAAGAGTGAGCTGTCCAGACACCATCCTACCCAGCTGGACTCTGGCAGCGGGAGCTGCATAGAGCAGCCACACCCATTTTAAGGAACTGCTCACCCACCCCAAGTCGCTGAAGGACCTGTCACATATAGGGGCACTTTACTGAGTCAAACGCTTCTTCGATATCCAACAGTGCAGTGCGTTGGTAAGAATTGCCTCCAGGCCTGACCCAGGTCACTCTGTATATACCGCTCGCAGATGACTCGCCAAAGCTTCTGCGATCGCCCGTTGCATGTACACCAATGTCCTGTTGTCGGCGCAGATCTGCATAATTGGTACCACAAATGTTTCTTGCCTCACTAGTCGTGCCATTAAGGCCCCTGTTCTGTACCCTTCTCTGTATAGCCTTTGACGATAGGCCATGTGAATATGCTTTTCTAACCGATGGAAGTCAGTCAGTCAGTAGGGCCTCCTTTGCTGGACACCACTCCCTCAGTTTCTGGGGGGCTGTGGCGATCTCAGCTCCAGCTTACCCAGGTTTGCCTCGTGTGCAGCTACATCCCGCTCCAATTGACGCCGAACCCCATAGGACGTTTCAATGCAGATTCCCCTCATGCCCACCTTTATGGGCTCCCATTTGGTTGTGCGACCGGAGTTCGACTCCCAGTTTTCCTCAAAGTACCGATTTCATTCTTCGGAGAGTGCTGCTACAAATGGAGGGTCTTAGAGCTTTAGTATTAAGCCGCCACAAGGGTATCTCAGACCTAACCCCTCTCCCCCCAAATTCGATCAGGACAGGGGAGTGATCTGATAGGTATCTGGGCAGGTAAGTTATCCCACCCACACTCCAACCGAGGTCTGCTGCGAGAAACCAGTAATCCAGTCTACTAGAGGTCTCCATGGCGGGCGTGTGACACGAGAACTGCCTAATGGCGGGATGGCGCTCGCGCCATACATCCCGGAGGCGCATACCCTCTAGCATATCTTGGAGTGTGCTAGTCATTTTAGGCTTAGTGTGAGATCGTGAAGGTTTTTAGGTCGAGAAAGCCATCAAGGACACAATTATTATCCCCGGCCAGCAACATTGATGCCCCCAGGTATGGTGAAACCGCAGCCATGAGATCAGAGAAAATGGAAGCATTATTTTCGTTGGGGGCATATACATTAATAATGCACACCTCCGTGCCATCCAACCCCCATGCAGGATGACATACCTCCCCTCTGTATCGACTACATGATGTAGGTGTAAAGGGAACCCCTGGTGCCCCCCATCTGGGAGCCCCCCTGGCAAATCCAGAATATGAAGTGGCATACAGTTGTCCTCTCTAGTGCTTCCGTAGATATGCTATAGTGTCTCCCTAAATATGGGTTGCCTGAAGGCAGGCCACAGTGACCTTATACCTCTACAAGTATGCAAATATACACCCACATTTTTCAAAGGCAGCTATGCCTCGAACACTGCATGTAATCAACTTACTCATGGTGGCCGCCATAGAGTGCACACTTCTTCTATTTTGGCCCCAAACAGCCATTCTGCTCTAGACCATGTAATCAATCTTAACCATGTAATCATCATTGCAAATCCTGTTGACTGACTCATATGAAGGAAGGACCCCTTGAACCATTCCCAAACATTGCCAACACACCCCACCCCTTGGGCAATATCACATTTCCCTCTCCATCTAAACTTAACAAGGTGAAGGCATGTAGATGTTGCCCCATGTCACAAAAGAGAAGCCCTCAAACTTAGAACGTTATAAAAAGGAAAAACCCTCTGCTACAAGTAGCACCTCCCTCCCTTCCTTCCAAACAGTAGTGGCTGGCAAGCTGGTGAGGTGCGAGGACTAGCCTCCAGCTCCCCAACCAGGTACCTGCCTCTGGGGGCATGCCCCCGTCAACTATCTTCAGTTTGTGCAGAAAGACTTCCATGTATATATGTCCTCTATTCCTCCCCGGCAGCCATTTAGCGGTTAGTTCCTATCAAATGTCTCAAATTGAAGTTACTCCTGATTCTGCCAATGTGTCTCTCGGTCCTCCGCCATATGCCACTGTTAGTTGTCTGTATCCTCGCTAGGGTTACTGTTCATGCGTCGGTCTGGTGATGAAACTTTTGAGTCCGGCACAACATTTGGGGCCTGTAGAGTTCAATCTGTATAGTCCCTAATTCGGCTAGGGTTGTGGTTCTTGTTACTGTCCTGTGAAGTAGTTTGCTTGCTTCGAACCCTGGGTTGCCTAACTGATCCTGTCTTCCGGGGATCGCTGTTGGTGGTACTTAGCAAGCACTCAGGGAGCCTCTAGCATCCAATCAGTCACTCGCTTCTGCCGCCAAAAGGAAAAATAACACCTTCCCTTTGCTCTCGACTCTCAATTTTGCCAGAAATAGGAGACAGTATTTAAGGTTCAAGTCTTGCATGCGCCTTTTCATTATCGGAAAGAATCCTCGTTGTTCCTGCACTAGTTGCGTGTAATCCGGGTAGATGGAAATCTGGTGGCCCTCATATGTCAGTGGGCCTCAGTTTCGGGTGAGTTGCAGGATGGCATCCCGGTCACAGATGTTGAGAAATCGAGCAGAGATAGCCCTGGGCGGTGCCCATGGCCTCAGAGGGGGGACCAATGCTCTGTGCCCCCTCTCCATCTCCACTGTGAACAACTTGAAGAGTTTCTTAGGGTCCAACGCAGCAACCAGCCAGTCTTCCAGAAAGAGTTCCACAGACGGTCCTTCTGCTTTTTCAGGGCAGCCAACAAAGCGAAGGTTGTTGCTATCTGACCTCCCCTCCACGTCTTCAGCTCGGTCATCGAGGCACACCACTCGCTCCTGGAGGTTGGTGACCATCTCCCTTAGGGTATGTAGCTCCGTCTGTAGAGTGTCCACCGTTTGGTCAGTAGTGGTCACCCTCTCTGAGACCTTCCTGAGGTCGCATCGGAGTAGATTAACATCAATGGCGACAGAGCCAATTTTATAAATCATCTCGTCCCTCGTGGCATGAATTGCAGTCAGAACATACGCTATGGAGGGGGCTCGGTCTTTGTTTTGATCCGCCTCATCCTCGTGTGTGGTCAGGACCGCAGTCTGTGCCCCCTGGTCCAGTGGGAGTGGTAGTGCATAATTGGAGATATTATTTTCCTAAGCTACCCTAACATGCTTACTCCGTGGCCTCATTGCTCTTCCCTTGAAGTTTGTCGCATCACCAGGCAGGCGCCCGGACCCAGCCTCCACATGGTGGGACCACTCTTCTACACTCTTCGGGTCTGGGCTAAACCTCCTCCCCCCCCCCCCATCCTCCCCCCTCCTGCCCCCGGCTTCAGGTCGCTCAGGTAGTCTTCAGATCCGCATATCCCTTCAGCACTCCCGACCCTCTTGCATTAGGCCCAGGTCAGACCCACTATTGAATGGGGGAAGCTCGTACCACTTTGTTAAGATGTGTATCACTACACAGACCTCTTTCAGGAGTTCCCACCACCACCTGCAGTGTTTTCCTCACTGCCAGATGACCTCATATCAGGGCCCTGATTAGGTACTCCTGCTCCGTGCTTGACTTTTGTTCAGCTGCAAGTAGCCTGCGCTTGCCTCCTCCACTTGCTAGTTTGCCCTTTTGTGGTATGACTCTTCTCCAGCATTTGCCTCTACCACGCCTCAACTCCGGACCATGCTCTTAAGGCGAATGTGCATACTCCTCTGGACCCACTTCCAAACCCAGGGGGTCTGCATGCATTGGACGTCTACGAGGCTCTCACTCCCATGAACTGGCGCACCCAATTCAGGCGATGGGTGCCGGCCGCTCCCACACCCTTTGCCGGCGCACCTCCCTCTTCTGTTCCGGCTATGTAAAATAGTCCCTGCGTTCACAAGGTCTCTTTGTGGGTTAGTGACAACTCTGTAGGGCCTCACCTGGGTCCCACATCCCACCTCTGCTTGACTTCGTGCTGTGGAGCCGCACCCATCCCAGCCGCACCGTTCCGCTGCCCTTTGGTTCCTCACCTACACAGTGCAGGAACCAGGTCTCCCTACCCGGTCAGCAACTCCACGGGTGACCAGGATCGATCTCTTCCCGGGAGCAGTTGGCTACCCTCCGTCGTTCGGCCCCGACTCCTGTCACCTGTGCGGTTGTTCTCTGGATCACGCCACCGTCTCCTCTGCTCGAGGGCCTCCCTCTGCGATTACAAGATGGCCATCTGTCCTTGTCGGCCACCTCCTGTTTCACCTCACGGGCAGCATCTCACTTCAGCGGCGCCGAGTTACTGGATGGCACCGAGGGAGGTGCGGAAATCCCTACGTCTTAGTTGTGCCGTATAGTGCTTCTTTCCACACCCCGGATAATTCCGGGATAATTCAGCTGGCGGGAGCTCCATGAAAACACGCCTACTCCGCCATCTTTCTTGGCCATGCCCCTCAACATCAGACATCAAGTTGCGCAAGACTGGGGCAAATTCGAAGGTCATGACTGATCGCGATGAGCGTGGTTCGGATACATAAAGTGGATTAGGCCCTGTCTTCTTTCCTTCTGACTTAATAGAGTTAAAAAGAAATGTCTGAGACGCTAAAGTTCAGCGGGGCAAACCAGCTGGCGTTCTCCAAAGAGGAGACATCATAGTCTATGAACCCTTGGACAAAGTCACGGTGAAGGCTCCTGTGTTCGGACATAGGGCCTGATTTATATGTTAGTGGTATGTATAGTCCATCGCAATCGAATATACATGCTGCCAACATAATGGTCCCCCTCGCCCAATTTATAGATGGGTGGCCCTAAAGTTTGGCTGTGGCAGTGACTACTCCATTATATCCACACCCAGTCTGGATAGGACTATAGCCATTTTCTTTACTGTCCATCACTGCCAGGCAAACCCTGGCAGTGAGAGACAGAACAATGCAAATAATGTTCCCCACTCCTCCCAACTCCCTCCATGGAAGATGACTCCCATTGTGAGGGTAGCATTACTTTTAAACATTTTCTTTTTCAAAATAAAATACAAAAACTGTTTGGTGTAAGGTTGATGCAACCTTATACCAAACAGCGATATGCATTGAAGGGAACCGCCATCAAGGCAGTGCCTGCCAAAACATTTTAAGTGGCATTATAAATTTGCCATGGAGACAGGGTGTATTGCTCCGTCCCCATGGCAGTACGATTCGCCATCTGTCAAAATGTAAATTAGGCCCATAGTCTCTTATTTCAAAGTTGAAAATCTCCAGCAGGACAAAACTGTAGGCTGTAGCCGACAAGCGCTCTATGAGGCTGGATGCTCCTTCTGCGAGGAGCCGCTGAACAGGATTTGCTGCTGCGTAGAAGATCGTATCGGAAGCTGCTGTGAAGTCAGGCCGACTGGCTATGTACTTTGTGTGGATCTGCAAGCAGGTAGGTCTTATTCTTCTGTTGGTTCTTAGAGCACTTTTTAGAAGAAAATTTCCAGGTTTTGGATTTGGGCTATCTAGGCATCTTTTACATCACTTCCAAGAGTCCAGGACTGCAGGCGTACCACTTGGAGGGTCAGAACTCACTCAGTCTGTCTTGGGTTCAAGTAGCTCTCCAGCAGCAGGGCTGTCTTCTAAGGGCACAGGGCATGCTTTAGGCAGCAGGGTAGTCCTCTTGGTGCAGCAGGGTAGTCCTCTGAAGTATCCAGCCGGCCATGAGCAACAATGCAGAGTCCTTTCACAGGTCCATAAGAGAACTAAAGAGTGGGTTTGAGAGGTGTTTGTTTTTTAATATATAACTGGTGCTCCCTTTGTAGTGGAAGAAATGTCTGGAGTTTTCCCCCTACAGAAGTATATGGAATTTCCTGCCTCCCTGCCCATGCCCCAGTCTGTCTGCAGGCACAATAGGCTAGTGTAACATGTTATGTGTGTGATCTGAAGCAGAGTCTTTAAGGTGCACTGGGCACAGTTCCCCCTACCCATCCTGCCAGAGATGGCCCATCCTGCCAACACGCAGGTTCTCTATTGTGTGGCTGTCTGCAAGAAATACACAAAGGCAAACTGACAGCTAAACCTAGTCATATGATCCAGGAATGGCCTGCAGTCACCAAATGGCTAGTACAAGAATATTATAATGTAGAAAAGTAGGCTTCTGTTTGGACATCCAGTTAGGGGTCCATTGTGTCTAGTTAAAGAAGGATGGTTGCAACCTCTCAAACCTCCTAAACAGGATATTGTGGACTATGTCCTTGGCCTGAGGTCACGTATGGCTGAGTACATGAAGAAGGTAAGTAAAAACCTTGAGGCCAGCCAAGAGCTTCAGAAAGCATTACATGACCAAAAGGCTGTCCTGGCTGTTGACCAGCCAGGCCAGAAAGTGTGGGTGTTGGCGCCTGTGGCCCCAGCAGCTTTCCAAGACCAATGGAGCGGCACCCAGAAATCCTTGACAAAAAGGTGAGGTCACCTACTTGGTGGACCTAGGCACTCCCAGAAGTCCCCACAGGGTACTTCATGTGAAACGCCTGAAACCTTTTGTGGACAGGGCTGAAATGAGCTTGCTTATGGCAACTGATGAGGGACAGGAGAAAGAGAGTAACCCTCTCCCTGATCTCTCTCAGAACCCTGTTGATGGGCCAGTAGATAGAGTAGCCTTAGCCGGCAGCCTCACTGACCAGCAACAAGCTGATTGCAGGAAGGTCCTTGATCAGTACAAGCATATGTTTTCTTTGACACCCAGTAAAACCACCTGGTGTACCCATGAAGTGGGCACAGGTGACAATTTGCCAGTAAAGAACAACATTTACTGACAGCCTGACCATGTCAGAGATTGCATCAGGACAGAGGTCCAAAAGATGCTGAAATTGGGGGTCATTGAGCCTTCAAATATCCCCTGTGCTAGTCCAGTAGTCCTGGTACCAAAACCTCACACCAATGGTGGAATAAAAGAGAAGAGGTTTTGTGTGGACTACAGAAGCCTTGATGCAGTCACTAGGACTGATGCCTATTCTATTCCAAGGGCAGATGAACTCATAGATATTCGGGCCTCAGCTACGTTTCTGAATATATTTTACCTGTCTCCTGGCTACTGGCAAATCAGACTAGCTGAGGATGCCAAACCAAAAACAGCATTTTCAACCTCCAGTGGGCATTATCTATTTATTGTGATGCCCTTTGGTCTGAAAATTGCACCTGCCATACTTCAGAGGTTGGTAAACAAAGTTCTCACAGGTCTGGAAGCCTATAGTGCAGCATATCTAAATTATATAGCTGTCTTCAGCCCCACCTGGGAGGATCACCTGGTCCACCTCAGGAATGTTCTGGAGGCCCTACAAAAATCAGGTCTCACTATCAAGGCCATCAAGTGCCAGATAGGGCATAGCAAGGTTGTATACTTGGGTCACCTAGTAGGTGGAGGCCAAGTTCCCCCATTGGAGAGCAAAATCCAGACCATCATGGGCTGGGTTGCTCCCACTACCCAGACTCAGGTCAGAGCTTTCTTGGGCCTGACTGGGTACTACAGAAGGTTTGTTAAGGGATATGGGTCCATTTCGACTCCCCTTAATGATCTCACCTCCAAAAGAATGCCAACGAAAGTTCAGTGGACAGTTAGCTGTCAAAATGCATTTGATGACCTAAAGCAGGCCATGTGCACTGCTCCCCTTCTGCAAAGTCCTGACTACTCCAAAACCTTAATTGTCCAGACAGATGCATCTAAGATAGTGGTAGGAGCTGTTTTGTCACAAGTTAATGCAGAAGGCCAGGACCAACCAGTAGCTTTCATAAGCTGGGGGACAAGGTTGACCCCCAGGGAAAAACTTCGGTCAGCTATTGAGTGTTGAGATCTGGGCCCTAAAGAAGTTTGAGACCATGCCTGTTTGGTACTCACTTCATTGTTCAGACAGACCATAAGCTCCTCTTATGGCTTAAGCAAATGAAGGGTGAAAATCCCAAACTTTTGAGGTGGTCCATTACCCTACAGGGAATGGACTATGCAGTGGAACATAGGCCTGGGAGTAACACAGATGGACTCTCCAGATATTTCCACTTGATGAAGACCCAACTGGGCAAGGTTAGTCTCATCTCCTTCCGTTTGGAGGAGGGGGGTTGTCTAGGAAAGTATGATCTGCTTTCATGGTCACCCCCACTTTCTGCTGGTGTCATTATGTGTTCTGACTAGTCTGACTGGGATCCTGATAACCAGGACCCCAGTCTCTTTCCTTTCTCCCCTAAATTGGCCATAGTAAGTACTTAGGTACACCCTAGATTGGCTACTGGTGCACTATTATAAGCCTCTAGTATATGATACCAAGGTACCCAGGGCATAGGTACATCAGGGGTCTCCCATGGGCTGAAGCATGTATTATGCCACCCATGAGAGACCACTCAAACTGTGACTACAGGCCTGTCATTGCAGTGTATGTAAGCTGGTGCTAGCACCACTTATGACAGATATAAGGTTTTCTATTGTATCTGAGGTCACTACACTCAAAACCTATAAGTCACCCTGTGGAAATGTGCCTTTTTAGGGGCACACCGGTGCAGGGTTCACCCTTATCTTTGTCCACGGGTCCTTAGACTAACAAAATAGAGATTGACACTGAAGCTGAAATTCGAAATAACAAGTTTATTCACTCATGAGTGAGACCACTGTTAGGGTTCTGGCGTCCTGTGCTATACTTAAACTACCTGTCCCAGAATGCTCTGTCAGGGAGACGGGTTGTGTGCTGTCCCATACTGCCCTTGGACTGGTCATGTGATTAGGGAGAGTATTAAGCCGGCCATGACCTGGCCTCACTTGCTTGGCTTTACTCATGTGAAACCTGCCCTGTGCCTTGGATTGTGGAGTACTTTGTGCTTGGTTGATTTCCTGGATCCGTTCTACCCTGTTGCCGTGGAATTTTCCCTACGCCTGCATTTATAATTCTACGTTCTGGCGCGAGGTCGCGCTGTAATAGGCGGCAAGCTTGTTTTATTATTGCATTTGAAGTTGGCCGGCAGACTTCATAGCTAGTTTGCGTTCATTAGCGCTAGGACGCGCTACGCATTGAAATCTAGGCTTCGTGTATGCTCCGCCCCCCTGGCCTCATACATCAAGCAGTTACTCAGCCCAGGGACGCGAGAAGACGTCCCGTGGCCGTTCTCCTATTTTTCCCATATTGACAGGCAGCCGAGCAATGCGAGGACGCGTTGATTATCGGCCGCTGTCTGCCTGCATTTACTGGACGCCAGCCCTTCCACTTTGCCTGCAACGTGAGGTTGCGTTGCTTTACGGACCGCTGCCTTCCGTGGGTTACCGGACGCCCGCCATCCAATTTGTAGACAACGTGAAATCGCGTTGGTCTTCTCCCCGTCTGCAGAAGTCCAAACGGAACGTGGCTTTCCCTCTCTATAAACTTCTGGCTGGTTTTTCATAGACTGTTATTTTTGGATCTTCTGGCACTGTTACTCTCCCTTGAGGAAAAAGAACTATAATTAATTTTCCATTTGAAGATTAAAGCAGATGAATGCTATATTTTTGCACTACTAGTTGCTTAAGATGGATTAAGCAAACTTCTACCTCGTTACTACAAGAGACCAGCTTTTGAAAACGTCAGGAAACATTTTAAGAGCCTGCTACCAGTGTCGAGAACAAGTAAGTGTGGAACAGTACACAACCTAAGGGGTATTAGATAGAGGCGGGAGGGAGGCGTAATAGTTTTAGGCTTAGGATACACATGCCATCTGATCTAACTGGTTTCTTGTCCTTTTTTGTATAGAGCTTCTGCATATACTAGAACTGGACCCCTCCTGTTGACTGCTTTGGGGCTTTGCAGCTGATTTTCATTTGTGTCTTCATTTTTTGAGGATATTTGCCTTGCTCAAGTGTGCTCTGTTGTGCCACTGGGTAGGTGGTATCTTTGAGAAAAGGAGGGGCTTCCTCTGCGCTCCAGGGGAACGAGTATTTCTGCTTGGGAAGCCAGTCTACACCCGACAACCACGTCCATACAACACCCTCAAGTGTTTCGGGAGGTAGTGGCCATGGTGCTTATATACAGAGTTTTCTGCACTGGTAAGCATGTAGTTACAATTAGAAGGTACAAGCATACACAGGAATAACTACTGACAAACATGGGCAGATGAATATCACTTAGTCAGCAAAGTGGGAGGGGGAAACAGAACTGCTTACATCAGTAGGATATGATAGACAGTTACATTCTCAAACAGGAGCATTCTAGCAGCTACAGGCCTTTCTGAGCTCATACATTGCTCTGGCTCATTATAGAAGGAGTTAACTAAAGCTGATAACTCAAGCAGAATAGAAAAGCAGGCAACAGTGAAGACGGAAAATCACAAGGCTAACAAAATGGATGCTGGCAACAAGATGGTTTCAGCCCCTGCTAACAGACATTATTTTCGATTCCCACTACCCTTAAGGTAGACCTTTCAACCCTGAAGGCAGGGTTCACTGTTCCAAGTGTGAGGGTGCCCCCAGATGAGCGGGACACCCCTACAACATTCGGAGTCCATCCTACCGGCTTGTAATGCATCAGCCATTATGATATATAGAGTGGCCATATACGTCATTAGGCGATGACCATCTCTAAACTTAATGTTTGGTATCAATCTTGTTGGAATCATACCCCCACACCGTAAATGGTGTGGGAGGTATGATTCCATGCACTGTAAAGCTCCTCCTGGAGGCCGTCAGTGCTCCCGGTACCGGTCTTCCAGAACCGGACAGCAAGCTAGGACTGCTGCTGACCAGAGACATGTTTTTGCCCTCCTGCTGCATAGCCAAGCTCGAGCAGGGGAAGGCAGAACAATAGATATCCTGTCACAGGGAGGTATGACCACCTCTCAGACAGGGTTTAGTGTATTGGGGCAGGGTGGGGGCACTTGCCAGCACCACTGAGACTGCTTGAAGGGCACATTTGGTGCCCTCCTTGCATACTCAAGTTCAGACCAGTTCAGGGAGCCTCTGCTCCCGCTCTGGTGCGAAACTGGACAAAGGACATGGGAGTATCCTCCCCACTGTCCAGCCCCTCCTCTGGGAGAGACCCCTGAATCGTCCCAACCCTTTCCTTAGTGTACTAAAGGGCTTACCTGTGGGTGGGTCCCCAGATTCCTCATGGGACAAGATCAATACACCACTTCTTTTTCGACCGTCTGAGCACTCTGGACTTTGTTGGACTTTGCTCTGGGCACCAAGTCTGCAGCTGGGAATACTCCTGTTGCTCCTGGTCTCGTCCTGCTTGTCCGCTGCAACGGCTGTGCCTGTGCTCCAGACTGGATCCTTCCAAGGCCTGTGGGCATCCAAGAGACCTGAAGGAATCTCCCTTGGACTCCCTTAGGCTCAGCAACACAGCTGGTGGTTCTACAACTCCCTCGAGGCCTGCACTGTCTTCTCACCGAGTTTGAGGCCAGTATCCTTTGTCGGAACCGCAGGAACCGAACCCCTGTGCATGGCGTCAACTTGCCGTTGCCAAGGCTTGTTCTCTTCCTCAGAGATATTAGGGCTCCAAGAAGCTCCCACCTCAAGCGTCTCCTGTAGCCAAGATCTTCACCTGCACCGCATCCCATGCACCTTGGGCCATCAGCATTTGGCAAGCTGCTCGAGGTACTCTTGTGCCTCTGGCCCGTTGGTCCTTATGAGGGTTTTCTTCAACTGTGGGCTCCCTGGTCTTGCTCAGGGCCTACTCCAACTTACCTGTGCGTGGTGAGTCACTTGGACCTTGCTGGTCCTGACAAGACACCTTTTTAGCATGCCACGTTGTTTGTAGTTACCAAGTCTTTTTGGGGATCCTGGCAGACACCAACCCCTCAACTCTCGTCTTCCAATGTGGGACAGCTCGTGAATGGCTCCTGGTCTTCCACAGTGTCGCCTTGTCCACACAGCTGCAGCTCCAAGGTCATCATCAACTCTCCTGCATCTCCCGACATCAGTGGACATTCGTCTTGTGTGCCCCCTGGTCACTCCTGAGTGGCATAGACTCTGTCCCCTCTGCTTGCAGGTACTTCTCAACTTGAATCCACCTTTGGGTTCCACCGGACACTTTAACCTGCTCCAACACCGGCATCTTCCTGAAGTTCTCAATTGAGTTTGACGGCGGTCTGCCAATGCTGCTTCACATCTATGCACCCGGCTTCTCTGGTGTAGTTATCCTGGTTCCTAGTGTATCTACGGGTGGGGTGGCTCGCCAACCTTCTGTCTTCCGCGAGGTTTCTTCAGGGTCCACTGGGAAGGGTCCTTCTTCTTTAAAACTGCAACCACAACTTTCACATTGGCTTGAAATGTGTTTGTGTTCCCACACTGCACGCTGCCTCCATGGGGTTCCTGGGTAGTTACCTCGGGTGGGTCCTTGGGTCCCCAGCACTTCTACGTCTTCCAGGTACAGTCTTTACTCGAGTCGTGATTAGCATCTCTCTATTTTAGTATGTGGTTTGGTCTCCCCCTGGTGACCACTGTGTATTCGTGCTACTTACCTGTTTTTATTGCAAAGTATTGTGCGCATTGTGTTATATTTCTACGTAAGAGATATTGGGATATGTTAGTGAGTGTCTTATAATAAATACATCTTTTTATTAATACACTGTGTGGTTCTTTTTCACTTGATGTATACCAATAAGATTAGGATCTGGTAAAACTAGCTGCTTACACTCCTTCTGGACTAAGCCTGAAGGCTGTTCTCCCCAGCTACCACTTAGAGAGCTTTCTAAGGTTGTCAAAGATCGCTA
Source organism: Triturus cristatus (assembly GCF_964204655.1). Lineage (NCBI taxonomy): Eukaryota > Metazoa > Chordata > Amphibia > Caudata > Salamandridae > Triturus > Triturus cristatus. Next base: position 643,569,569 of record NC_140594.1, on the reverse strand, counting down.
AAATCACCATGAGGGTTGTCTGGATTAGTGCAGTGTGCTACACTTACATAAGTGAGCACCATATACTAAGCCACCCTCTCACAGATAACTTTCCAAAAGTGGCATTTTTAGAATTTCAACTTAAAATATGACTTTACCATTAAAGAGAATTTTTAATTATACCAAACATGACATTTCAAACCTGCTCTCAAATAAAAATTATCACGTATTAAATGTAATAAGGCAACCTCTTGTTGTCCCATGGGAGAGATAGGCCTCACAGTAGTGAAAAACAAATTTGTGAGTTTTTCACTAGCAGGACATGTAGAATTTAAACTTACACGTCCCACATTTTTAAATACAGTGCACCCTCTCCTGTGGGCTGTTTTGTGCCTACCCTAAAGGTGAGACTTTCATGTACATTTCTAGACTTGTCAAAAGGGTTATTTTGTCTAGTTGAATTGGCAGAGTAAAACTGTATACAGGCTGCAATGGCAGGCCTGAGACATTTTTAAGATGCTACTTATGTGGGTGGCAAAGAAATGCTGCAGACCCATTTAATAGCATTTAATTTACCAGTCCTGGATACATGATATACCACTTTACTAGGGACTTATAAGTAAATTAAATATGCCAATCATGTACACGTCATGTTACCATGTTTAGAGAGTGAGCACAAGCACTTTAGCACTGGTTAGCAGTGGTAAAGTGCACAGAGTCCTAAGGCCAACAAAAAACAAATTCACCAAAAATAGAACGGGGTAGGCAAAATGTTTGGGTAACGATCACCGTAAGGCTGACAGGTTTAATAGTGAGATTAATCATAACCCCTGTGAAATCTTGCCAACCCTCACCAAGGACTCTAATTATTTTTTGTTCGGAGAGTACTGGAGAAATTAAATCTATGACTCAGTTTTGTGTTGTGTGAGACATAGTCTTAGCTTCTTCAGTTTTTACACATTATACCTGCTGACTTCAATACAAATAAAGCACAACACCTAGATGGCACTGCTTGACTCTGGAGAATTGGTCTTGTTTTCCCTACTTAGCCACACCTCAGTGTGTCTGCATCTGGTGGCATATTCTGTCTGGGTAGATGTAAGTCATTATATCGAGAAAAGTAGCACAATCAGTTCCTGTGGCCATGGAGGAGGCTGCGGTGCCCGCCGAATTTGAGTCAAGCGGTGACCTGGACTTGGAGCCCTGGTGTATAAGATGGTTTAGTAACCTCCCATATTCCCTGTGCAAGGCATCCTGCACTCTAGCAATCGGTATTAGCTTCTGAAGGCAGTAGGAGGCGTACACCCGGCTGGCGTTGGGCTGATTTGCTGGGGACCTAATTTATAGTGACACCGCCACAGTAGGAAAGGACGGGGCACAGCGCTCCTCCCAACAAACAACAAGCTTTTACAATGCAACGGTCTCGGCATTGTTAAAGTTAGAGCTATTGGCATTGCTCATGACATTATTTTTGTTTATGTTTTTGTTTTTAAAACATTTAAAGAAACGGCATTGTTATTTACAATGTCAATAGCTTAATCACTCTGAAATGCGAGACCTATTGCATTTGCAGCCACACACAGAGCCACACACACAAAGCCACCCACACACACAAAGCCACCCACACAAAGCCAGACCAATCACAATGCAGCTGTAAGGCAGTGTTCTGATTGGTCAGGTGATTCTCAGAGGCTGGGTTCTTCCTGGTTCCTGCTTGAAGGAGAGGCGGTGGCTGGCAACGGCGACCCCAGCTAAGTTTTTTTTTTTTTCTTTCCTAACCCCTCCCCACCATACCCACACCACCACCGTTCCATACCAGCCACCACTGATTAGTGAAACTCCGCTCCTGATATGAAAGAGGCGCCTGAGAGGTGTGTTTAGTTGTCCTTCGGTGAGTAGGGCTATCTGATACTCATTACAATGTGCGATAACAATGGCATTAAAGAAACGTTTGTTGGTTTGGGCCCAAATACAGACATTTATTTTCAAAATGAAATTAAAACTCTAGTTGAAAAGATCAGAATTTAGAAACCATATTTGTACTTAAAAGATCTTCTGTAGGAAAATAAATTAATATTTCGAAAGCAATATTTTGTATGAAATAATTATTGTTAAAACCATTATGCAAATAAATATTGTGCAAAAATATATCTGAATCAAAATTTTGTAGACTATATGATACTCTCAGTTGTTTATAAGTGCAGAGGAGAAGCACTTTTCCTTTCTCCTGTACTTCCACTGTACCTCCTTTTCACATGTCCTTCCTCCCCAGGTGCTCCTGCCCATGGCCACCGCTTCACACCTCTGTCAACGTACCCTTACCTTCACTGGAGATCACCTTTGGCATCTGACCTGACCCGTCTTTGGCCTACTCCCCCTCTAGCCCTGCATCTGAGCCCCACTCGAGTCCCGATATACTATCCATTGGAAAAGTCATAGGGCTCAGTTCTGCGTCAAAAAGCCGGGGCTGGGCAAAGAAAGAGGCGATGGGTGGCATCAACTCAAGAGAAGGCAGGCCTGGTAGTAAGCTGCTCCGGCGTCCGAGGTCAGCTGCTGCTCCTAAGGCGAACTTTAGGCCCTACACTTGTGTTTTTTATACGGTCTCCCCGTGTTTCATGAGTACCAATGGCAAGTAGCTGAGTGTGCCCTACCACCTGTTTACCTCGTTCATTTCCTCTTCAGGCCCGCGGCTACGCCCGGGTCCTCTCGGTGAGCGATGCCCGCGCGGGGAGAGCCATCAGTGGCAGTAAAGCCTGTGACCGCTCTGATCGCAGGGTGTCATGAGGGATGACCCTGCGCAGCCGCACACAGCCGAGGGCTCGAGCGCTCCGTCTGTGTTTGCCGCTCCAGCCGACTGTGCTGTAATTAAAAGCTCGCCCGGACAGATCGATGGCGGCCGCAGATATGGATCTCGCGCTGAGCCTCGCGGTTGCTTTTTCATTGTCGCTCCGGCCCTTCTTCTTAAAAAATAAGGTCTTATTGTTTTCCGTCCTCCACTTTTGTGCCAGTTAGAAGTCAAGGTGTTCTCTTCAACCACTACCAATTACTGGAACCTTTCAGCACCACATCAAAATATCAAATACTAAACAGGTGTGGAATCAGTCCTCATGAATATATGCGTATTCATTACCGCGTGATTGAAAGATCAAGCACTCGAGTATAAAAAAAAAAATGTTGCACTGTAACACTCAAAACAACCACAGCACTGACCAAAAATATCATGGAAACTCGTGTGAATATAAAATGGACGAAGCCTATTCGATTTCAGAATCTGTCACATTGTACATAGCAGGGAGCACAGACAACCAAAGCCGATCGCAGAAGATTACCCATAAAAGTTAAACAATTTATTTGGCGCACGAGTGCCAACCTCTGGACCTCATTACGCACACACCTGAGAAGCCAGCAAAAACAAATAGCCTGCAAGAGTTTGAAAACGTTCCTTTCTCGACAAGCACACCACCGCCTTTCTCCGAGGCGAAGCGGAAATGCCTCGGAGAAAGGCAGCGGCGTTTCCGGATTTAGGGGCGTGTTTTGCTTTTCTCTCCTCTTGCCATTGGCTGGAGGAGATAATGAGAAAAGTTGAAAAAAACACGCCCCCGAATCCGAAAAGGACGGGGCCTGTTCGGAGTGACGGACCTCTTCTCCAATGGCTGGCCAGCATTCAAGAGGCCAGCCAATGGAGAACAGGGGAGAAGAGGGGCGGGTTCAAGCCCCTCTACTCCAAGTCATTATCTCTCGCGAGCGAGACTGCGCAAGCGCAGCCTTCGCTAGCCGAGACCTAAAAATGGATCAGTACACCAGGGGGGTTTGAGTTGGACCTGGCTCGGATGAGCGAAGGAACGGGCCCCATGCAACAAATAACTAATGCTACTGGAATTTATATACTTGCAGCCATTCAAAAATCCAGACTTCTACTGGAATACAAAATTGACACAATGTCTCAATTGAAGTCAGTCTTCTCTGTACTGATCTACGGAAGGTGAGCAATAGATCTTTGGCCACAGAAAAAAACAGTGGGCACCCTCCAGACTGACATGTCGGAGGTACGCTCCCTGTTGGAACTAACACACGATCTACAGACTCGAGTGGAAGACACGTGCAGATGGAGCAGAATCAGAACTATTCGTGGAACAGTGAATTAGAGATATGCTACACCCGCAGGGCCTATCTAATCTCTTCATAATAGAATACGCTCACAGGGCACTTGCGCCTGTGTCGCCTCCGGGAGCCTCTCATAGCTAGAATTCTGAACTATAAAGACAAGACCTGTTTTTACAGCAGGTTCATCAGTCAAGAAACCTGAAGTATGAGGACCGAGTGATACGCATCTTCGCTAACTACACTTAGAAAGTACTAAACATTTACAGAGGTGAAATATTTGTTGATATCTATGGGGTCCAATATATGCTGCTGTTCCCAGCTAAACTATGCGTGGTTCATGAAGGTCCAACAAACTTGTTCCTGGAGTCCATGCCTCAAACTGGGGGACAGGACACAGTAGAAGTCCGCAGAGTCTGGCTCCTGGAGACAGCAACAGTGGGGCGGAATGGAGGACCCACATGGAGGGCATGAGCCGTCAGAGAAAATGCCTCCCACACTGCAGATCACGGTTCAGGATGGCACGCTGGCTGTCGCCCTGGAGAGGCTGGGGCTGGAGCTGCCAACACAGCGGAGATTTTGCACTTGGAAGGACTGGAGCTGGAGTCGACATCCAAGAGATGAGCTGAGATGAGGTGACTAACACTGCGTGTTACAAGGGCTTCCTTATCTGCAAGGAGGCACTTATAATGATGCCTCCCACCATGCCCCCTGATGAGGCAAGTTGTATCCGGTAATTGTAAAGCGCAAACTAATCACCCCTAGGGGTCTCAAGGCGCTGGGGGCCGTCGGGGAGATTAAGTGAGCCATTACCCAGCGTCACATGGTGCTAAGCTGAGCTGTCACCGGGGATCGAACCGTGAGCCACGCGCTCCAGATTCAGCCGCACTGGCTGCTGCACCACATCATGTCACATGCAGATTGCTGTGTCTACCTGGTTTGCAGGTCTAATATTTACACATGACTCAGAACGTATCTGTAGAGCAACTTAGAATATGAGGACTCCCATATATGTTCTGGTTGGGTGCAGCCCAGTTCAGTTTATCATAGTTACAATTTTTGTTGTTTCTTAAGAATGTCATAGCTCTTAACATAGATCTTGCCTGACGACGCATGTTCTGCATTACCCAATGTAACATTCTTGTCTCTATTTTGAACCTATGTTATATGCTCAGCAAGTATTATTCTCTCCTGTTTATTTGTTTCTACTTAACCGAAATGCTTTACACGCTGGCTTGTGTGAGATGCATCTAATTTATGCTGTTGCATTGTTGCTGACATGATGCCATGTATACTGTCTATGTGGAAAAATTTGAATAAACAGATTTTTGTATTATTTTTTTAATACATATTGTATTAGTTTTATTGCATAAAAACAGGTCAGCATCTAGAAATTCACCGTACAACATGTGACAAAAAGCATCCTGCATGTGATTCTATACATATTATCGAGTGTACCATATTGCAGTACCAGATTTAAACAAAAAATAAGGATGCATAGGGATATAAGAGATTTTTCCTTGCTAGGTTTACCCAGAGCTTTAAGTGGGATAAAAAAACTGGGGGGGGGGGGCGTGGGGGGGGGGGGGTCTCTCAAAGGGGCGTGGCCAATGTAATAAAGGATGTGGCTTAAAACACATAAGCTAAAAATCTGTGCTTAGCATAGTGTGCCGCCCAAGTTTTATTTTGCTGTTTATGTCATTGCATCCAGATATATGATACAACAAGTAACATCATACCTACAAGTCAGGACTATTGGCTTTGTCAATGGTTGTTAGTTGCATAAGATAAATGAACACCGACTATGGCTTGTATATAATATTGAAAAAGATTCCACTTAAAGCCCTGGTGACACCACGACAATGTTTCTGCTCCTGAGTTTCAAAAAGACAAGTCGCAATTTGCAGTGTGCGCTATTTAATAGGGCCCCCTCACTCGCAACAGCGCTCAGTCTTGTGTTTTAAAAAGCAGACACCTGGGAGATGTAAGAAGAAAAGATTTCCCTTCCCTACAATGCTCACTTGGCATTAGGTCTTGCAGTAACTTCTCCACTAGTGAGAAGTGAGCAGTGTAGCAGCGCACATCGATGTGCCTGCTGTCACTGCAGTCCGGAAAACAACGGACTGCTTGTGCCAGGGCACAAAACAGAGCCCGATAGAGACCCGTTTCGAGGTCCCCTTTAAAAAACTGCTGGTGCTCACACCCGATCAGACCCGGCCCACTTAAAGCCCTGGGTTTACCTCCTACTTAGGCAGAGAGGGCTACTGGGGCAGGCTCCCTCATCAGTGTTATAGTCTACTAGCGAATCTAAGTGGGCGGTCCCGTGAGGATTGAGACATACAATTTTTTTTTTGCAGAGTATAGAGGCAATAGTATGCCTCTGTACACTGCCATTGTTGGTGTTTACGTTACAAGGCTGATGTGTTAACTACACCGATATTGTTCAGCTTTGAACAAACATGGGGAAACATGCACGGTTTCACACAGTGTTTACTCCCGGGGCGGGGGGTGTTGAGGTTCAAATATATTGAATTATATAAGATGTGTTTTGGTGGCAGGGGTACTGATTGCATATGCAGGATCTGCAGTTGATAACACCGGACCCCTGGGATGGTCCAATTGACACTGATCAGGCAAATAGTTAAAACATTTAACATGGAATGTTTGAGGTATCAGTCACCACACAACGATAGAGTGCACACCTACTTCAGGCGGCAATCCACACACAGCGCTTATTATTAAGAAAGACTCTTATTAGACAGGGAGGAGGAGAAGCTGCAGAAGAAATGGAGAGGTCACATGTACACTTCCACTTACTCCTCCTATGCTACCGGGGTGTCAATATACCTGACGCCTGAGGTGCCATTTTCTCACAGCTGCATCAAGATCTTATTTGGAATTGATCGCGCCCACCTGAGGAGGCGGAGTAGCCTGCCTGCAGTCCGCAGCCGGAGCAGTGCAAGCCGGGAGTCGGGAGCCAGGGGCTGGAGTTTGGTGACGGTGACCAGAGGAGCCGCCGCAAGCCGCGGATTGCTCGGGCGTTGCGCGGGTGTGTCGGTGCGGTGGCAGCGCACTCGCCTGGTCACACCTCTACCAACCAATAATCTCTTCAAAGTTTCATTTCTTAAAGGACCCTGCATTGTCCATATTCTCCTCTAGTGGCACAATTCTGGGCCTCCATGACCCCCTACTCCCCCTTCAACTATCTACTACCTCAGTCACTACAGAGGCACCTCCAGCAGTCCATCCAGCAGTACACATAGGAGCCCATCTTGAGGTGGCCTCGCATGAACCAGATAAAACTCTGGAATGCACAGTAATCAACTCCACTGAACCACAAGCGGGAGAAGTCGCACTATTAGCAGAGGAGCACTCCACCTGCCTCTTTTCGCCCGCTAGCACTTCCACCAGTACTACCGAAACCACAACAATTGCAGCAACTAACAACAGGCAGAACGAAGAACCACGTTCACAAGTTACAACAGCAAATGATGGTAAAGGCTCAAATTCAGGGCATAACGAGTCAAGCAGATCCAATCTGAACCACTCTCTTGAACTCCAGGACAAGATCCGGGCCCAAAAAGACCCTTACGAACTTACTAACACCTTGTAAACACAGCCCGAGGCCATCATGCCTGCAACTGCACACCTGAGTCCAGAAGTGGGAACAAGGGGGAGGGTTTTAACATCCAAAGAGCCCGTCGAACCAGCCAAATTCTCACCGGACTTCAGGAGAGGTGGGCAGGAGCCAACTGCCTCCCACGCCCTCTCCTACCTGGGATCACAGGAGTGGGCGGACCTAGTTGCCTCCTACGCCCTAGATTCTCCGGAAAACCAGCTTCCGCTTATAGGTGGAACTTGCAACACCCAAGGAGGCAAATAAGGCAGTGGTTAGGAAGGAGTGATCAATAACACAAACCTACGCCAAAGCCCCTCCATCCCCTCATCTACTCTAGGAACACCATGTCAAACGGGACAACCGGCTCAGAACACATGGGACATTTTACTAAACACAATGCAACGAACTGTCGATGTGTTACACTATCAGGCTGACAAAATGAACTTGCAGCTAACTTTACTGGACACTTTGGCCCATTTTGTGGGGGGATAGATGAGAAACTGGGTAATCTAAATCTTCTAATCAGCAGAGCGCAGCAGGAAGTGAAATTGACCTGTAGTTGTGGTCCTATCATCGATAAGCTATCATCACTTCCCTCAATTGTTTCCACCCTCATAGTGGGCCTGCCAAAGAGTCCAAACCAAGAGACTCTAAAGGCTAATCCGCACAAAACAGGGTGCAAGAAGTCAGTGGAAATGGTCCCTGCTGCTTAAAACTTGGCCAACAGAAGTCGCATTAGTAGTCAAGAGGGCAGCATGTCTCCTGGGATTATCTCAGCACCCAAGGAACAAACTTCAGTCCAGAATGCAAAGCAAAGGCGCCAACTTAGGAGAAAAGGCTGTAACAAAAATTCTTCCACGAGCCTCACAAAAGTCTACCCTCTTCTTGCAACAAAAACACCACAGCACTTAGCGCCAGTTCATGTTACTTCAGTACATGCCCTTGTAACAGACGAAAGAACCAACAAGCAAATGGAAATCCACCCTAAGGAAAACAATGAAAAGAAGGACAGGGTCCAACCACGAAAATCACCTCCTGGGGTAGTCCTGTTACCGCCTAGCAGCCAAATGGATACTCAAGGCAACAGTAAAATTAAAGTCAGACAGGAAAAATATGATAGCACAACTAGCCGATCACAACAAACAACTGAGAAAAAGGAGTTAATTTCCTTGCACTTTCCAAATCAGGCGTTGGCAGCACCCTCAAGCTCATTCAAGTCGCTCCCTCAGGACGCCAACTTCAAAACACCAATCACGCCAACTGATCCTCCGTCGGATAGGATCATCCTGGCTTCAACCCAGGCCCCAGGAGCAGGAAACCATAAAAAGGAGATAACATGCAAAGTCAACAATAAGGCACAGGGAATCCGCCATGAACCATCTACATTTGCTGGGCACCCGGGTCCACCCGCAGCGGGAAATCCAAACAAAAACCCATACTGTGGTCCAGAAGCATCCTCAGGCCCCAGGTGTATATATCTGCCTACACCCGATAATTTCTGTGGGCAAACTCACCAGCCCACAAACAGCGTCAAAGTCAGTCAATTGTGGCCAAACTGTGTACTAGCCTCTCCAGCCAATCAAGACAGGGATTCCGCCATTACACTCTCTACGCCTGAATATGACTCGAAAGATCTGTTCGAAATACTGAATAGAGGGAATATTTTTCAACTCCTAGATGCTATACCAGTACTAAAAGGCATCAGCTCAACGGACCTTCGCTCAATAGAATTTATAAAGTCTGATAAAGCACAAGGCAGGGAATCCACTAAAGCCACCTGGAGGGCCACTTACCTTGCAAATAAAATTCAGGAAGAACAGGAAACCTTCAAAGTGTGGGGGATACAATCTTCTGCGTATTACAACATGGGATATCCACTCCCCTTGCTTCATAGATCACGGGAAGGAATGCCCCGTTACAGAGCTAAAACAGCATCGGTGCTCAGGGGAGCATTAGGACGGTCACCTCAGAGCAAATAGGCATCGAACCCAGAATTGAGCACTTCATTTAACTATTCCGTTGACTCCGATCACTTTCGGATAACTAGAACCGTCAATACATTAAGCCATCGGCAATGACAGAGCTACCCAATGAGGTACCGAGAAAATCCCGATGAATCACCTCTGAGGCTATGTTCATGGAACATTAACGGGCTGACTAACAAGGCTGGAGATGCTGAGCTTCTTGTTTATCTAAAATCTTTTGATATCCTTTTCCTTCAGGAAACATGGCTAGAAGAGCCTGTGCAATTAGAGTGATTTATTTGCTTTCACACTCCTGCTAATAGGAAATGTAATATGGTTGTCTATCTGGCGGCCTAGCCACATACATTAAAATATCAAAAATCCATAGCACGCAGGAACTGCCCTCTCCCCTTCTAGCCGCGAACTCCACAAAGGTTCAACTTAACCTTAGAGGGAAAAAGGAGGAGGTGCTGCTGTTCAACATATATTTAAACCCGAAACGGAAAAAACAGGAATCAAAAAGCTTACTCGAACATCTGCTGCAACAAATGAGCTCACACACCACATAAAACCTCATTCTGTCTGGCGAGTTCGATCAACATCTCCTAGGCACCGTTCAAAATGAAGATACTCAGGTCCAGTCTTTTCTCTGGAATATTCCAACGCAAACCCATAGTGACCAAAGTAGATCCTTCAAGTCAGAGTTAGAGCTGCTAGATTATCTCGAGCACATTGGCCTAAGGGTGCTAAATGGAAGATTTCTCAATGACTCTCTGCCGGCCGCGTCTTTTCACATGGGACACTTGGACTCCACAATTGATTACACCCTAGTGTCTCTTCCAGTTTTTCAACATGTAACAGGCTATCGCCTAGGAGACAAAGGGGACAGTAACCATCGGTCTCAGGAAGTCCTAATCCAAGCACTCCCAGACAAGTCTATTCCAAATCCAGCAGGTATGCACGCATGCCATACCATCAATTTAAAAAGAATTAAGTCATCTGTAGCAAACTCTGGAGAGGTGCGCCTGGCAGCAAAAGAACAGCTAATCAAGCTTGACTACCCAACTGGAAACCCTACCTGTACATGGGAAACCTTCACAACCGTGTTTGCGAACACCCACTCATCTGTAGTCCGATACCTTCCGTTTAATGACCCCACGGCCGAAGGGAAGGCCACAAGTACACAGGGGACCATCTTGAAACATCTTAAAAAATCTGTGAATAAACTATTGAGATTACTGAGGCTACGGCCAGAGGACAAGGGCCTGCTACAACAGCTCTAAAATAGAAAGGACGAGCTTAGGAAATTCAAATGGGACATGAACAGACAAAATGAAAATTAATTCTGGGCCAAACTTTGCCACGATTCTAAAGGAAATAATAGTGCCCGATTTTGGCTAACAATAAACAAAATTTAAAAATCAGCACATGGCGGTTTGATCTCGCATATCACAGAAAATGCATGGAGATTGTACTTAGAATCTCATTTTCACCAACAGACATCTGTATTTCCGGCTTCCAACGACAACCAGCCAGCATCTTTAACCCAAACTGTGACGACTGATGCGGTTGAGGCAAAAGAAACCGATGCCGTCAAGGTCAGGGAACAAATCTCTAAAGGGAGGAGAGATGGAGCACCCGGGCCAAACGGGATTCCACCAGCTCTTTTTAAACAAGATCCAGAATACTGGTCAGAAATCCATACTCCTCTCTTCAACTCTGTTAGACAGTTTGGGTACCTACCTGCATCATGGAAGGGCTCCATTATCACACCAATTTACAAAGCTGGAGACAAAACCCAACCAAAGAACTATCACCTGATCGCACTGTTAGACGTTGAGGCAAAATATTTCTCGGGAATTTTACTATCAGAGCTGCAAGAATGAGCATCATAGCAGAACATAATTCCCCCTTGTCAGACAGGCTTTACCAGAGAGACCGGCACAGCAAAACAAATCTTTTAGCGATGTCATTACTTATCGACATGGCGAAATTAACCAAACAATGCATTTCTGCTTTGTGGATTTCAAGGCGGCGTTTGACAACATTGCCCGAGCGAACCTGTGGAGGAAATTGGCTCTCTGGGGGATTCCTTCGCCCCTTCTGAATCTTCTGTTTCAATTACACTCTAACACATGGCTACAGGTTAAGCTAGGCAACGGCTCCCACCTTTCAAAGCGCATATTAACAACTAAAGGCCCTAAACAGGGTTGTGTGCTTGCACCAACTCTTTTTAAGCTTTATACAGCAGATATGACATCAGCACTAAGTGACTGCAATGCGCATGCCCCTCGATTAGGGGGAGAAGCCATCTCCAGTATGTCATATGCGGATGACGTTGTTTTAGCAAGCCACACTCAAGTTGGACTACAACGGCTACTTAACACACTGCTTGACTATGCAGCTGCAAATTGTCTGGAAGTCAACATCAATAAAACTAACACCCTGACAATCAATGGAAAAAATGGTCTCATGCTTAGCTCTTGGGCAAAACTCAGATTGTGAATACCACCGAGTACAAATATCTAGGTGTTAAAATTGACAAGGGTGGCCAATTTGTGAAACAGCTTAAGGCCATAAAAAGGAAAGGGATGATGATCGCGACAACGCTAAGACAACTTAAAACAAAATTGACTGGACCAACTTTTTCACCACTGCTACGTGTTGCGCAAGCAAAAAACCCACCATCAATCACCTATGGCAGCGAAGTGCTGAGAGGCAGGGACGCCTCACTGCTGGATACCACCTTGGCAAAGGCATACAGAGTTATTCTGAACCTCCCGTCATACACCTTGCCTGCACAGATCCTACTCGAGTTTGGACTAACGAAGCAACTCCTCAGAAGGCGAGGCTCGTATATTAAGTGCTGGCATAAAATCAAGAACTCACCCAGGAACACACTGAACCACCGGCTCTGGCAGGAACTGAGCAATGCATCCACCTCACCGGCCAAAGCCTATTTGGAGGAATCACTGACCATTACAGGTTTAGTTGAACTATGGGAAGTTCCAACAATGCACTCGCACTTTAAGGTTACTGTAAATAAGGTTATCAAGAAACTCTGCTTTATAGAGGATAAGGCCACCCTATCACATAGGAGCCACGCATGCATGACTCTGAGCAGCTACAAACTATTTGGGCCACAGGCATACTTAGATCTGGGGTACTCCAGGAAGTCAAAAGTATCCTTTCTAAAATACAGGTTAGGAATCCTTCCTTCTATTCCACACCTTCCACCGTGGGTGAGAGAGAACTGCGGGAAATAATGCAGGCTATGTGGAGATGGAAACAAAGATATCGAACATTTAATATGCTCCTGCATTAATCTTAAAGAGGAAAGGGCAGACCTCCTAAAAAGCCACTTTAATGAACGAGGCATACGGACCCGGAGACAAGCAGTGCTTGCCTGCTTCAACCCAAGTAACCCGCAGCTAAATGGGAAATTAGTCAAGTTCTTGAAACTAGTGTCATCTAAGCAAGGCCCGGTGTAATCCTGTGTGAAACCAAAAACAACAATCACTTCAAGCTTTCTGAAATGTAATCTGTGCACATACTCTGAAGGTTTAGAGGCAAATTGTGACACGCGGAACTCTGCCCTACTCGAACATTCCTGCATTTTTATAACAGATACAAATTTTAATAAGAGCATTGACGAAAAAGGGTAATCAATCAACAATGTTTTATCAGAGTGTATTTTTGTAATGGTTTTAATTAATCATAAACAATAAATGTATTACTTACTTACACTTCTGCACCAGGGCCGACGTGACAGGGCGGTACATTCTGATGTACGGGCTACTGAATGGAGCAAAAACATGCTTTCTTTATGTATGCCCCAAATGCAGATGGCCCCTCCTTTAAACCACTGTTATGGACTTCATTACTTTATTCGTTTGCCATAAACACCAAAGCATACAAAAAAAAATCAAGAAATAGCATAATAAGCCAATCATTTATCAATATAAAACAATCACAGTCAATCTTGAAAATTTGATTTTCAGTGCATTTTCCGTCTCTTAAAAGTGTACAGTGAGTAGCCAAGGAATAGTACTTACTACCAAGTAATACTGGCACTACATACAAAATGTTAAGATCAGATTAGAACGACTGGTAAGCAATATACCATAGCGAAACCGAAGAAAGTTCAAAATATCGAAAGTTCAGAAGTACCCTGATAATCCACAGTTTTATAAGCAATAAAACATTACATAATCAAAAAGTGCCAAGTGTCTAAAAGGAAATTGAAACCTAATCATATACAATATAAAAAGATCTTGGAACAATTATTCAAATGAGCCAGCTAGGCCCCAGACTTAACACTTTTGTATCATATATTTAGTGTAAAGCAACAATCAGCAAATGTGAATAGACCACAAGTTTTCGGTTAGTTTTCAAAGGTAGTACAAGATAAAAGATCTATGATTCTTCAGAAAGCTAACCATACACAATGCTATACTATAATTTATTTTATTTATTTATAAAGTTTTATATAGCGCGAACATGACCCACGGGGGTATCAGAGCACTTTACAATACACTGTTATCATACAATGGGTGATTGGGGTAATATACATACATTCGAAATATGACATTTAATACAAAAGAAGTAGACAATGGTGTATGGATATTATAGGTGGCTAATAGTCAACAAAGAGTTAAAGACTTAGGATGTAAATTTGTTCATTAGAAGCATTTTTACTTCTTTTTTGAAGGAAGTAAAGGAAGAGATTTGGCGTACATCTGGAGGTAAGGAGTTCTAAATCTTCGGTGCGGTACCTGAGAATGCTCTGCATCCAGTTCTCTTTTTGTGGAAGGATTGTGGTTTTAGTAGTAGTGAGCTCGTGCTTCACGAATGTCTGCATCCTCCCGACCGCTCTAGCTTTTGTGCTAAGTAGCTGGGGGTGTTGGTATGTAGGGCTTTATGGGTCATGCAGGCGATCTTTAGTTGTATTCTCGCCTCGTAGGGTATCCAGTTCAGAACCTTCAAGGCCGAAGAAATTTGGTTATTTCTTTTTGTTCCAGAGACCAGTCTGGCTGCAGCGTTAAGTGATGCCCTCAGGGGGGCTAGCTTGTATTTGGGAAGACCGCATGGAGTGGTGCTTCCATAGTCCAATCTTGGTAACACTAGGGCTTGTACCGACATTTTTAAGTCGGTCTGTGGGAGGAAGGGTTTAAGTTTCCTTAAGATACTCACCTGATGATTAGCTCCCTTGGTGGCATTGTTGATTTGCCCCTGCATATTTAAGTGTTTGTCTAGGGTGACTCCCAGGGATTTCACGGAGTCGATGATATGGGAAGCGCAATCAAAGGAAGTTAGATGCTTCAGTCATAAGTCTATCTTGGGTGTTTGATTGGGGGGAGATGAGGAGATATTCCGTTTTCTTGGTGTTAAGCATGAGGTGGTTGCCGTTGAGCCAACTTTGAGTATTATGTAGAATAGCGTTGAGAGAGATGAAGTCATCGGGAGAGGAGCTTTTCATATACAGTTGTGTGTCGTCGCATATAGGTGATATAGAATGTTCGCAGAGTTCAGCGCTTTTGCTAGGGGTTCCATGGGTAGATTAAAAAGAATTGGTGCTAGTGCTGAGCCCTGTGGAACCCCTAGGGTGACCATGGAGGGTTGAGAAAGTGATTGCTTCATCTTGATTCTTTGGGTTCTGTTATTTAGAAAGGAGGTGAACCATTGTAGCACTGGGCCCGTTAGGCCCATCCTTCGTTCGAGTAGAGACAGTAGGTTACCATGCTTAACCGTGTCGAAAACGGAGGATAGATCAAGAAATATTAAAAGACATGATTTGTTATGATCTAACATTTTTAGTATGTCATCCATTATGTGGGTGAGTGCTGATTCAGTGCTGTGACCTTGACGGAAGCCGGATTGGAGTTTGTCTTGGAGGTTGTAATTCTTGATGTGGTTGCATAATTTAATTTGTACACATTTTTCCAGTAGTTTCACCAGAGTGAGGATGTTGGATATAGTGCAGTAGTTGTTGAGATCAGTGGAGAGGGAGTTGGCTTTCTTTAGTCTAGGTGTGACCTGCCCTACTTTTTTTTTAATAACATATTTTATTAGATTTTTTCACTCTTTCTTTTGTCGGACTACAATCAGCAGCCATTACCAATACAAAGAATACATATGTATACGCGGTAGAGTAAAAAAATTCAATAGGCAGGTACGTTAATAGCGATAATCGCAGATGTACATTGAGGCATGGCAGTTCGTTGCACAGCCGTGTGCGGCAGTCTATGGTGTCCAGAGGAAGCCTCTATTGGTATTTTGCGATATACACTGCAATACCAACAACATATGACAAATAGGTTTATGTAATGTGATAAATAAAAGCTATCCCTTCCTCCCCCCCCATCCCAACTTTTCCTGGCCCCGTCCCAAATTGTACTTTACAGTGGAATATTCCATTGACTGCACCCCAAGTTTCATAGTAACCATTCCAAGTTTTGTAGTGGTAGACCAGCAGGGCTTAACACTCATGTACTGCTTTGGGCAGTGCAGGGTAGGGCAGTCGGGTGTCTATTGCGCCTGTGTTGGGGGACAGGTGACGGCGCAAAGGCTTTGAACGCTTCTAAAATGGTATCCCACTCAAGGGAGATTACCTTCTTGCGTAGGCCCCTGGCTTCCTCTTGTCGGATCGCCGCGCTTTCAGTGCTGCTCCATCTCACCACCTTCCCATGCCAGCTACAGGGTGTTGGGGGTGTGATGGACTTCCATCTCATTGTGAGGGTGCGTTTGGCCAATAGCAATGCTAGGTCAATAAAGCAAAACTGTACTTTCTGCACTTTGGGACGACGGGTCAGTCTCAAGAGGCAAACTGCGGGGGTATCTGGGAAGGGGATCCCAGCTGCTGTTCTGATTATGGTGACCACCTCCAACCAGTAAGGTGCCAGCTTCGGGCAAACTCGGAGCATGTGGAGCAAGTCTGCATCTTCCGACCTGCACCAGTGGTGTTGCATTGCAGCCTATGTGGGATGAGATACGCCCTGTGTATGACCATGTATTGAATGAACTTAAACTTGGGCGTTGCGCGGGATTTTCTTGGGGTATTCTAAGATCTTGTTCCACTCTTTGTCTGTTAATTTGGTGCCAAGGTCTGTGGACCATTTGTTGCGCAAATCTGTCAAGGGTACCCTAGTGTGTGCTGTAACACCTTTGTAGAGCCATTTAGTAAGGTGGTGGCCCTCTCTCATCAGGTAGATCATGTAGACCAGTTTGTGTCGAGCAGGTGCCATTCTACGTGAGGACCAATGTTTCTTCACAAATTGTATGAGTGCAGCATGTGTGAGGTATAGTGAGTCAGGGATCCCATGACATCGTACAAAATTGCCATGATCCATGAGGGTACCGTCTTCGAACAGTGCGCCCACTGTGGCAACCCCCCCTCCGTCCAGGCTAGGTGACGCCATTTAGTTAGTAGGCCTGTTGGAGTAGGGATGCCTAAGAGTGGCAAATTATCCGAGTACGGAGGGCAACTCCGCGTGTAATGGACTGCCTTTTTCCAGTATTCTTGCGCTGTGCGTAGGAGTGGTGGGGCACCAATCGGTATTCAAGCCGTCGGCAGGAGCAGCGTGTATAGTCCCCCTCGGTCTATGTCCGCGGGGGTATAATCTATATCATGGAGGTTACGCCGCGCTAGCCAGTATGAAAGCCGCTGAAGTTGGCTTGCATAGAAATAGGCCCAGAAATTAGGAGCACCTAGCCCTCCCTTGTTGGTATCCAGTTGTAAGTTGGCCAATCCCACCCTCTGGCGGCCTGCGCCGCAGATTAGGTCAGATAGCATCTTGTTCAGCGAGTTAAGGACTGTAGTCGGGATCGTCACTGGCAGGTTAGTAAAGAAATACAACAGATACGGCAGATCCACCGTCTTTGAGATCACCACTCTTCCCATCACAGAGATCGGAAGGGAGGACCAGAACAGAACCTGTGTTCTGAGTGATCTGATGGCTTTTCCCAGATTACCTTCTATTAGGTCCGGCGCAGTTTTGTACACTTGTATACCGAGATATTTAAACGTGTGGGTTGCAACCCTTAGAGAATGAGGGCCAAATTGGATGACCCCAGTGTGTTCCCCGGGATGGAAATAAAAAGCGTAGGACTTACCCTCATTGATAGTAAGGCCTGAAATATTTGCAAAGGAAGTGAAGGTGTCCGGCAAAGGTGCGAGTTCCGTTGTTAAATCTTTGGCATATAGAATGATTTCATCGGCATATGCTGATATTATATGCATAGTCTGCCCCAGTTGTATGCCCGTCAGCGTCGCAGTCATCCATACCATGAGGGCCAAGGGTTCTAATGCTAGCACGAACAATAATGGGGAAAGGGGACATCCCTGTCGGGTGACCCTGCCGATCGGATATTCACGGGAAATGTGGCTCCCAGTGCGGGCTTTCGCCGTGGGTGCCAAGTATATCAGTTTGACCCACCTCAGATATTCCAGAGGGAGTCCGAATCTCTCGAGCATCTGGAACATGTAATCCCATCTGAGTGTGTCAAATGCCTGTCTTAAATCTGGAGTGATGCATCCTGCGTTACACAAGTCTGAGGGGGTAGCTGTCATAACGTGATATAGCCTCCTAATGTTAAGTGAGGTGCTACGTGCCAGTACAAACCCGCACTGGGCCAGGTGGATCAAGTTATACTCAGTCGTTAATAAGGACAGGCGTCTGTAACCGAGAGGTCCGTAGTCAATCGTCCCGGTTTGGGAAGAGAGACCATTACTGCCTGCCTAGTAGTGGGGGGCAGCGTCCCAGTGTCTCTTGCAGTATTGTACAGGCGCTCTAGTTGAGGCACTAGGGAATCCGAGAAGGTAACAAAGAATTTGTCTGGAAGGCCATCAAGACCAGGGGCCTTGTTACGAGGGAGACCCTGAATGGCAGCCTTGATTTCTGCTCTAGTAATGGAGCCCGAGATATTGTCCTGCACCGCTTTAGTTAGCTGGGGGAATTGTACATCCATGAGGAACGCCTCTAGTGCATCCTCGTCCAGCGGGGGGGGTGGGGGGGGGTGACTGGTAAAGCGCCTGATAGTATTCACAGAAGGCCTCATTAATGCCCTGCTGTGTATCCACTGTGTCCCTTGTCACTGTGATGACCTCGTGTATGGGGGTGTGTGGGGGGGTCATCCGGGACCATGCGTGCCAATAGTGGGCCGGCCCTGTCTGCTTCAGCATGTTTGGCATGTGTATAGGCAGTGTAATCGATGCATCACAATGTTTCTAGGAGCTCTGCGTGTTTTATTTGAGCTTCCTGCAATGGGCGTCCTTAGAGGAATCATTTGCCGCTGTCTGTTCTAGTTCATTCAAAGTGTTTTCAACTTCTCTAAGATTATTGTGAATCTCCTGTCACGCCCCTGCTGTAGTGCTAATGGCTTTCCATAAGCCAATTAGCCCGGTTATGGAGATCTATAAAAGCCAGGCGAGGAGCGCTGCCTTATATGGGGTTGAACTCTGGGGGCACTCTAATCACAGGTCCTTAGCCATTACAGAGAATAACTTCCTTAGACAATTGCTTCGGCTACCGATAAGCTCCCCCTTGTTTCCATTGCGTATGGACCTACGGGTTAGATCCATTGCTGAGGTAATTGCCTACAGGCCACTACTCTTGTGGAGGTGCCTTTGGGCAACACCGGAATTATCCGATTACAGACTAGAGCTTCGGAAATTCTGAAGCTCCCCGGCTCAGGCAAGCTGCCATGGCTTCTATTTGTCAGGGAGAGCCTCTATGAAATAGGTCTAAAACAACTATGGGATAATCCCTACACAGCCTGTTTGAGCATATCACGAAAGTCTCGGAGTACTAGCTATTGGGGCAGAATATCCACAAAACTTCATGCAGAACCCGCACATGGCACCCTCACTTCACTCTCCCTGGAAATAAAAGACACCTGTAGGCTGGAGGCATGTCTTGATGAAATCGTCCCGGCACTAGGAAGGAAAATATATGTGCAGTTTCGCCATGGCTGGCTCCCTCTGCGTGCTTTCACGGCCAAATGGTCGGGAGGAAGTACAAGTGGGTGTCCGGTATGTAATTTGTGTGATGAGACTGAAGTCCACGTCTTCTTTTTTTGCCGGGGCTATCAAACAGCAAGACGTAGATGGCTGCTGCAGCTGTGCAAAAACCTGGGCACCACACATTGCAGGGAAGCATTTAGAATCTTAAAGTACAACACAGATTCTTATATAGTCTTTGCAGTTTCACGTTTTTTATGCTCCATATGGTTGGTCAGGGGAAACTTCCTCAAGATGCAAGATCATGGACTTGATTGTGCCTGATTTTACTGTCTTTTATTTTAACAATGTAATATCTTTGATGAATTGTTTTTATTCTTCTTAAATTTTTATCTGCTTGTATATATTTGTGGCTGTTCTTTTATGGTGAAATAGCGAAATAAAGTAATATTGGTATGGTATGGCTAATGGCTAGGCCTCTGATCACCGTCTTGAAGGCGTCCCACTCCACTTGCGGGGTAGAGGCAGTACCTGTGTTTTCAGCAAAATAGTGGTGAATGCCAGTGGAAAGGGCCTCCCGGAAGACAGCATCCTCAAGCATCTGAGTCCATAACTTCCAGGTGGGGACTGGGGTGGGGATTCTGCCCCATGCTAGTGTAATTTCCAATGGGTTATGGTCTGAGAGTGTCTTACCCAAGTACGTGGCATGCGTAATCTGGGCCATGATGTGATTGGAGCAGAAAATCCTATCTATACGAGTGTGTAGTTGATGTGGATGTGAGAAAAAAGAGTATTCTCTACTAGTCGGATGTTTCAATCGCCAAACGTCTCCCAAACCCCATCTGTCAGCCCAGTCACGCAGTGTGTCAGCGTGTCTTATGGAGCTAGCACCAGCTAGAGGGGGTGAGATCTGTCGATAGCATTATCCAATCCAGCGTTATAGTCTCTGCCTATTATCCATGGACATGTAGCCCAGGCCGTTAGTACAGGGTTAATGCTCAGTAGGAATTTGTCCTGCTCGAAGTTGGGCGCGTATATACTACCCAGTATTATTTGTGTGCTATCTAGCATGCCTCTCACCAATATATATCTGCCTAGAGGGTCCACCCTCTGCTCCAGCGCCTTGAAAGGATCTCCACTTCTAACCCATATTGAGGCACCTCTAACAAAGGCGGAGTATGACGTGGAAAAAACCTGTCCCCTCCATTTCTTGCGCAGTTTAGCTATCTCAGCTGTGGTCAGGTGGGACTCCTGTAAGCATACAATGTGCGTGCGTCGCCTATTGAGTTGCGCATGAATTCTAAGTCTCTTGTGGACACCCCAATCCCCGCACGTTCCAAGTTACGAAGTTGTTACTATCCTGCATATGAGGTCAAAATGCACTAAATATCGAAACGTGTGGCGTAGGGGGAGCAGCACTACTCAGTGTTGTGGAATTGGGGAACTAGAATGTAATAACTACTAAACTAAGAAATACAATACTCGGGCCGGAGGCGAGAACTTCGCTGGCCCAAACCAGGTGCACAACGGTGCGAAAAAGTAACAGTGAACGTGTTGCTTTCGCTTGGGGGGATGCATTCCCAAAAGCTGCCTGGTGAGGCGGGAACAGTGTGCACTCTACGCTGCCCGGACCCTTAAGTGACAATATTCGACCCGGGGTCGGCCTGTCGGACAAAACCCATGCATTGTGATTGGGGGAAACTTACATATACAAACCAAGGTAACTTAGCTTACGATATGCTTCAGCGGCAGCCACCCTTATACCCCAGAAAACCATCAGCGGTCTGGGGCGTAATATTGCTAGCAGTGTGAACGATTATTTTATACATCCGTTTCAGTTGTCATAGATTTTAGACACTCTTTTCAGCTTGCGATTGTTTCGTCTAAGCTATTCAACGGTGTAGTTCACTCAAAAGAAGAAAGAAAGAGAGAGAAATTTTGCATACGAGGTAAGTCAAGATGACTGTCAATGTGTCTTGAACTTATGTCTCCAACACCCAAATATGGTGAAAAAAGAGTGAGGAGGAGTGTTGGTGCCTCACGGTAGCGCCACCAAGGAGGGTTAAGCAGGATGGTACTCGCCTGCTACCTCAAATTCTCATCATCAGCTACCAACACTCCAAAAGCAAGAAAATTGTATAAAGAAACCGATGATTAACTGTACAGGTGCTAAGGTGTGAAATTAAAGAAAAAAGAGAGACAAAGAACTGTGCTATAATGTGTGCACCGTATCAAACCCCTTAGTGATATACACTGATATCGAAAAATGAGCTAACTCACACTGGCTTGCATATTTTATTCTAAGATGCGTGATGGCTCATATGTTTAAAATGCCGACATGTTTCATTGCCACTGGACAAAAACTCACGGCAACTTCTTCAGGGCGTGGGGTCTGTTCGTTTCACCCTGCACCTCTGTTTGTCAATTAAAAACAGTTTTTAAACAACTTCAGCAATTGTAACACTTCGCATGTTATTTATAGATTAACATGCCCCTGCGAGCTTCACTATATCGGCCTTGCCACCAGGAAGGTAAAAACAAGAATACAAGAACATCTTAGCACACTGCGTGCAGGTAAATTGAGCACTAAATTGATACAACATTTTCAGACACAAAAACATACTGCTCAAGAAGTACGTTGGGTAGTGCTGGAAAGAGTTACAGGCGACCAGTTTAATATTGAATCCAGACTGAGTAGCAGGGAAGCACGGTGGATTTATCAAGAGGGTGTGGACCAAAATGGACTAAACGACCTTATTGAATGGAGTAAGGTGAACATATGACTCATGTAACCCTTCCTCCATACCATTGAAGGTCACTAGTATTCAGTCCCAAGCCATGATCAATATATGAGTTGTGTATACATGAGGTAAAAACTTCGGGTAACGAGTCAATCCAAAGAGTGCGACATTAATGAGGTATAACTGTCATCAATGCAATCTGAGTATATCAAAATATCAATTGCTTGTCCATTATCATAACTGCAGTTACCTGACAGGTTAGGTTATCCACACTTACGACTTGGGTAGTTCCAAATGAAAAACCATATAAGGACACGCATGTGTAGGAATATCCCAGGAAATATAGCAATTTGGGTGCTATTAAGGTTGCAAATAGGTTGAGGTACATACATTCATCAGCATCCTTCACGGGGATGTAGTCAATACATACAGGAGCACGTCTGTGCAAACCAATGGGGACAGGCACAATACGGCATTCCCCACTTCAAAATGGCAACCTCTTTGACATTACACTACGCCCTTTGTTTGAAAGGTATCCGCGATAGCTAGTCACGTGATACTCCCAATGAAAAACTACATAGGGACACGTACTTGTAGGAATATCCCAGGAAATACATCACTTTGGTTTCTTTTAAGGTTATAAATAGGTTGATGTGCATACAGTAATCATCACTCTTTACTGGGTTGTAGCAAATACATGCGGGAATACGTCTGTGTAAACTAATGGGGATAAGCACAATATGGCATTCCCCATTTTAAAATGGCAACCTCTTCTACATCATACCAAGCCCTTTGGTTGAATGGGATCCGCGTAGGCTAGTCACGTGGGACACGCAATGACGTTTTTAAACCGCGCAACGGAATAGCCGTGCTGTTGCTGGGCTGAGTAAACGCCAGTTACGAACATTTTCACGGTGAGTCTTGATAGATGGTCCTAACTCGGGAAATTGATTCGAAAAACGCCAAAGAGAAGGGACCTTGGGTAACCCAGGTTGGAGCGGGAGTCTTGAACGTTGATGGGCCAGGTTACAACTTCACAAAGGGTTTGCCATTACCGGGGGAACAATTTATTTAATAGGACGCCAAACACGAGGCATTGTTAAGGAAAGCCCTAGATGGCGGGGAGCCACCTGAAACAGGAGGGAGATACACCCGCACTAACTATTAATGAGACACTAAAACACTGTCAATCATGCTATCCTCACTGTATATTATATATTACAGACTCACGAGTGGAGTGGAATAAGCGGAGCCTTGAACGCGTATACATAACGGCAAGGACTCAAGGGTAAAGGTATGCCCATGGTGGGCAATATCCTGGTAACTATGCCAAAGTGTGTTTTGAAACACAATACATAGGATATCTGTCCTGAATTAACCGGTTACCAACCAAGTCTGTCCTGTGTTGTTATGTTTGTGTATGTTTTCTTTTGTCTCCTACAGAACTGTTTTTAATTGACAAACAGAGGTGCAGGGTGAAACGAACAGACCCCACGCCCTGAAGAAGTTGCTGTGAGTTTTTGTCCAGTGGCAATGAAACATGTCGGCATTTTAAACATATGAGCCATCACGCAGCTGAGAATAAAATATGCAAGCCAGTGTGAGTTAGCTCATTTTTCGATATCAGTGTATATCACTAAGGGGTTTGATACGGTGCACACATTATAGCACAGTTCTTTGTCTCTCTTTTTTCTTTAATTTCACACCTTAGCACCTGTACAGTTAATCATCGGTTTCTTTATACAATTTTCTTGCTTTTGGAGTGTTGGTAGCTGATGATGAGAATTTGAGGTAGCAGGCGAGTACCATCCTGCTTAACCCTCCTTGGTGGCGCTACCGTGAGGCACCAACACTCCTCCTCACTCTTTTTTCACCATATTTGGGTGTTGGAGACATAAGTTCAAGACACATTGACAGTCATCTTGACTTACCTCGTATGCAAAATTTCTCTCTCTTTCTTTCTTCTTTTGAGTGAACTACACCGTTGAATAGCTTAGACGAAACAATCGCAAGCTGAAAAGAGTGTCTAAAATCTATGACAACTGAAACGGATGTATAAAATAATCGTTCACACTGTGAACAGGTCCTTTTGTATACAGTGTATTGAGTGGGGGATGACCTGTTCTCTGCCCCTTTAGCTCCTTATTGTAGACTGGCGTAATATTGCTAAACAAATTTATACTGGATACTGGATTCTGAGTCTGAGTGTGCCGAGGCGTCCTCCGACGAGTCCGAGGGTATTGGGTGCATGCCTTTTCGGAACCTGTTGGCTGTCTCCAACGCCTCCGCCTGGTCCCGCTGAACCTGATTCGGGGTGGGGCTCCCAGGCTTGGTCACACGCCCTGCTCTGAAGCGTTTTGACTTGCGGATCCGTCTCGGCTTTGGGGTGCGTCCATGAGCTGTGAAGGGGGGCCGGATTACCCCGGGGGAACATGATTTCGAGCCACTCCTCTACGTCGTCTGGTGTCTCAAAGAACTGTGTCTTCTGGTCATGGATTACTTTTAATTTGGCTGGGAACAGCAACGCATATCTGATGTTCAGTGCTCTGAGCTTTTTCTTTGCGTCTTGATATAGGTAGCGCCTGCTCTGTACCAGAGCAGTGTAATCCGGATATAAGGACACCCGTTGATTCTCATATATTTGGGACAGTTCTCTAGCCCTCTGCAGCAGTACATCTCTGTCCCTGAAATTTACGATTTTTACTATCAGTGGGCGAGGATGGGCCCCAGCCAACGGCCTACCAGATGGAATCCTATGTGCCCTCTCTACACACAAAAAGTCAGACAAGCCTTCTGGGGAAACGTGTTCTCTGAACCAGTGTTCCATGAAGATGGTGGGCTCCGTCCTTCGCAGCGCTCTGGTAGGCCTGTGATGCAGATGTTGTTGCGTCGGACCCTACCCCCCGCGTCGTCCGCCCTCTCCTGCAGACCAGCGACTTGTTTCTGGAGTTGTGCGAGTTGCGTTCCATGTTCCTTGTGTTGTGGCAGCAGTTCCAGAAGCGCAAGTTTATTGTACTTGACACTTATGGCCAGCTTGGTATGATCGGCCTTAAGGAGAGTGAATCCCGTCGTCAGAGAGCCAAGTTGCTGCTCTATGGCTGCCCTCGAGTCTCGCACTTCTTTCAATATGAGGTCAAGCTTGTCCGTGGGGGCTTCAAAGTCAG
This sequence comes from Triturus cristatus, assembly GCF_964204655.1. Lineage (NCBI taxonomy): Eukaryota > Metazoa > Chordata > Amphibia > Caudata > Salamandridae > Triturus > Triturus cristatus. The sequence goes on along the minus strand of NC_140594.1, from coordinate 643,544,043 downwards.
TGGGGGGGACTTCGTCCACCACCTGCGAAGCAGGCTCTCTGTCTTCCGTCCCCTGGGTGTCCGCCGCGCCAGTCTCCTGCACTTTACCCCTGGGGCGCCCCATTGCAGTGATACTCAGAAGCCTCCCCTGCAGTACCGCCACAGCGCAGCGACCGCTCACCGCAGGGAGGGTATCGGCACTGCGCTCACGTATCTTCGGGGGCACTCTCAGACCGCACAGGATAGCCGCTGCATCACTAACAACTGGTAGGCGGTCTGGCGTCGGCCCAACACAAGCTCTCAGGTGTCTCCTAGGGCGCGCCACTGCAGGCACGGCCACCACCCCTTCTAAGCGCAGTCCTCAGTCTCGATTGTCCCCTCGCTGGGTTTGGGCCGGTCCCTTAGGGGTCATCCTCATCTGGGGCTCTCCAGCGCCTGTCGCCACCACAATTACAGGGATAGCAGGGCTAAAGTTTCTGTCCCCGTTTATTCACAGAGGGATGCAGGATGTGGATGAGTCGTAGTCGGGAGCAGCCCCCCCCCTGTGGGACAGTGGACGCTTGTCAGTTTCCGGGCCCCAGGCAGCCCCGCCAGTCGCAGCGGCCACACTCCACCGGTCGCGCCGCAGTCCGCTCTCAGTGAGTGGGCCTCACTCAGGTGCTCCTTTGGCGTCCCAACTGCAGGAGGGCAGCGGGGTCAAGCACCAGGCGCACACACCAGCGGCCGATCCTGGGTGCTCCCACTGCCACGAGAACAGTTCAACGGCAGATCGCCGGCTGCTATAATCCCGGAGGCTGCGGCACAGTTCTCACCCCTCGTCTTCTCCGGGGCCGGCCGCGGCTTCAGCAGGCCCTCCCTTATCCGTAGGCCGCAGATGGGACTCAGGGCAGGAATCAGCGGCAGGTAGGCGCCAAATGTGGATCGGGGGTCTCTTTGGGGGATTCGAGGGTCCGTGGGCGCCGGTCCGGCAGGATTTAGGCAGGAATATACAGGTCCGAGCACGGAGCTCGTTCACAGCGCGTCCGCCATGTTCGGCAGCTGGCCACGCCCCCCACCTGCCCTACTTTAAGACAGTCAGGTATGGAGCCTTGCCTCAGAGAGGCGTTTAACATTTTTGACCATAAGGGTAGTATTGAGGTCTTTATCATTTTGAATAAAGAAGGGGGTAAGGGATCAGAATAGTGATTGGAATGGCAGACCGCTAGAAGAGTGTTATAGATTTCGTATTCAGGGATGGGTGAGAAGGTGTGCGAAAAGGCATTGTTTTTGGGAATTTCGATTGGTATGCTAAAATGGTCCTTGATCTGTTTGTAAAGAGTAGACTCATGATCAATAGTTTGTGGAAAGGCGTTCTTAGATTGAATGTCGTATTCAATGGTTTTAGTCTTTTCTAGGAACAAGTTGGCAAGCTCATCGCAATTAGGGGTGGCCGGGTTGCTTAGTTCCATAGCGTTAGGAGTGTTGCGCGATTGTTGTTTTACGATTTCGAATAGTTTTTGGGGATGGTTAATGGCTTTTGAAGAAGTCTGCCTTGGCCTTTAGTATTTTTCTGTTGTACGTATTCCTCAGCGCTCTAAAGTGATCTAGGTGGTTTGCGGGGGGTGTTGATTCCCATATTCGCTCAGCTGATCTTAGCTTGCGCCGATCAGAGTTCAGGTTCTCATTGAACCATGGTTTGGAGATTTTGGAGGAGACGCTTTTTTCTTGGAGGGGCGCGGTAGAGTCAAGGATTTTAAGCATAGTGGAATTGTAAAAGTCTGTGAGGTCATGGACATCAACCATGCCTGATGTGGGGATCAAGGCGGAGTTGCATTGGGTTACCAGGACGCTGGGGTTAATATATTGGATATTCCTTTTCCATAGTTTTTTTTTTTTAGGTTGGCATCTTTTTGGAATTACCTCAATGTTGATGGAGCAGAAAGGGTAATATTTTTAACAGCAACGCATTAACAGAGATAGGTTAAAAACTTCTTGCGCTTGAGCCACACATTTAGCAGAAATTGATTGGCTGAAAATACAATTGGGCCTGAGGTATCAGTTTTTAAGATTCTCTTGACTAATAAGTAGCAACTGACCCCTGAATTCAGGCACACTGGACATATTCACTTGCGGTGGGAGCTGCCATACTCTGGGCAGAAGAACAAGATGTGCTCTTCTGTCTCGGGGACCAGACCGCAAGCTGTTCACATATCAGAAGCCTGGTCTTTTCTCCATTTGATACTAAATGCTTTCAAGGGTAGACTAACTAAATGAAACGGCACATATAGACATTTTGCGAGGGTTGCTTGATGGTATCCAGATACATTGCACAGTACGGACTTGGCTTAAACTCAAGGAACTGTTTAGTAAAATGCCCATGAGTCCCCCTCACAGTTTGTTGATCGTGAACGTAGGCCCAGTAACTTGATTTTAAAGCAACAGCCTTTGCAATATGGATTTTTCCTGGGTTGTCGCATAGTGTAAGTAAACCTAGCTTCCTTCACCAGCCAAAAACAAACTTCAACCTGTGAACCTTCATAGCATTACTCATTTTTATTAGATCCCCTAAGGAATCAGTTTACTCTATTAACTCAGGCATTGACCAAATAAGAATCCAGTACATTAATGCTTTCAGTTGTGCCATAGCTGAGATTCGATTGGCACTTAAATCAATGAAAAGAAGTACAAGGGGAGTGCTGACCGGAGCCGAGATAAGTGATCTTACAAATGTTTTCTTGGCTGCGGCCAGACATAGGCTCCAAAGCGTGCTGGCCTTAGCCATGACACGATATACCTTCCTCAAGAGCCGGTGATATTGAACGATAATGGGTCTGCTTATGTAATCGAAGTATGGCTTTTGATCTATGTACTCTTAACAGGGAGCTTTTGTTAAGTTGCAGTTCCCATTTGAACTTGTCAGATAATTTGACTCTCAAATAATCGAAACGAAAGACCCTTTCAAGAGATTCGCTAGTGACCTTTACAGCGCTGTTTCTAACTGTGCCTTTCTAAAAGATCATATATTTTGTTGTCGTCGCATTCAGTTCTAAGCCCCTTGATACACAGAATTCCACTTACTTATCAATCAGATTTTGTCGACACATAGGGGACTTTGAAATAAGGAGTGAATCATCTGCCAAAAGGAGAATGGGGACCGTTTTGTCATTAAAAACGAGAGAGTCATTCTTACAGGCTATGACTATCTTCACCACATTGTAAAAATACATTGTGGGTGCGACCGGTGCCACCGCACCGGGTGCTGGCTTCCTGGGGGCGATGTGTTTGCAAGTTTATTATGTTTTTGAAGCACCTGCTGCAGCGTTTCTTTCCCCCGGCAATTACCAGGCCTCACAAAAATGTCAAGATAACTTGTGTCATAAATTATCTTCCTGGAGAGAGATCAGCGTTTTGTATAGTTGAGGTTTTGACTTAGGTGAAGTTAGTGCAGAGGGTTAATATGCCTGCTCCAAAGAACGTGTACCAAGTAGATTACAGAGTTCATAAAATGTAAACAGATCAGCAGGTTACTGCTTTCAAAAGAGACATCCTTTTGTTACTTGCAATTTAGAACTTACAGTCCTAAAATTCAACAGTGAGCTAATAACTTTCATCATAGAACTGCATACACACTGCAAAGTATACATTAGAACATTGATTAATGTTGCATAAAGGGTTAATTTGGCTAGAAATCTATTCTTCTTATTAAAGAAAACTCCCAACTATGCTGTTTCTTTTTCAACTCTGAGTTTGTGCTTCTCCACACCAAGCACTCTCAAACTATACTGCCTACCAGTATGGATGACATGTGATTCCTACACATTTAGTCCTTTGGCTTATGTAACATTCCCTATACACTGATTTACACACGTATGATTGATTGTCTCTGTGTAATGTGTGTGTGAAGCAAAGTGCTCGTACACCCTACCCTGGTATGAGTGGCGCTATATATAGAATTCAATGCATCTGAGAGAGTGTGGTTATGGAAACTTGGTCACTGTTAAAGGGTGCTAGTGAGAGAATCCGTGGTGGAGGTGGTCATTGAGGGGGCACCAACAAACATTGTCTCACAGGGCGCCCCCAGCGCTAAAGCCGGCCCTGCATTGTGAACAGGGTAGGGGTGAGGATGCACCCCTGACGGACACCACGGAGAATGGGAATGCGTTTGGTCAATCCGCCCCTCCTGCCCTAGCGGTCCTGAACATCATTTTTGTCATGTAATCTAGTGATAAGATTGATCTGGTTATCGGTGGGGGGGATCCCATTTCTGTTAACTATGTCCAACAAGGACAAGGGGAACAAGGTCAAACGCTGCTCGCAAATCTATGAAGGCTACATATAATCTTTGGTTACTGAACAACGCATATTTCCAGTATAAGATACCAAATCTGAAAACTTAATCAGAGGTGCTAATTTTTGCGTGGAACCATCTTAGAGTACGGACAGGATCTACTCATTGTCTATTCAATTCTGCAACATGTCAAGAATCTGTCTACCAAATACTTTCTACAGATTATCAATTCGTCTTATAGGCCTATAATTGGACGGAGTGCAGGCATCACCCTTCGTTATATTTCATATCGGTACCCTAATATAGGTCCAGGGAACTTCATACACTTTCCCTACATCATGGCCCCTTCATTTCATATGAACGAGCCTTATAAGGACATAACTCCTAATAAGGACATACTGCCTTATAGGGAATTTGAATTTATAGTGCGCAACAGCTACCCAAAAAGGGTTTCCTGGCGCAAAAGCAGATCCGAGACGTAGATGAAATATGTCGGCAGGTTAGTTGTTAAAAAGCCACGTCTTCAGGGATTTGCGGAATTGAACATAGTCAGTTTTGTTGCGTAGTGCTGTAGGCAGAGTATTCCACAATGAGGGGCTAAGATAAGAAAACGATTTTCCGCCCGTCCGGGAAAGTTTGATTTTGGGAACAATGAATTTCCCTTGCATGGAGAAGCGGAGGTTTCGAGAGGGGACGTAGGGACAGACCATGGATTAAAGCTATTTCGGGGCATTTCCTGATTTGATATTATGCATAAAGCTCAGGGCTTTGAAATTGACTCAATTCTCCACCCTGAGCCAGTGCAAGTTTCGTAAATGAGCAGAAATGGAGGTGGCTCTCGAGTCCCCGCACAGGAGCCTGGCTGCACGCCTTACAAGGAATGTCGCCTTTTATGGACAAAACCTTTCACCTACTTCCAGCAGAGGGAGGGTTCTTCCCAATCGATATTGCTAAGACGTCATCCTTAGCACATATGAATAATGTATCAGAACAATACCCGGGGGTATACTTCACCTCTCCTGTCTACGCACAAGGTTTAATCACCCTCATACTAAATTAATAGCTGCACATGGACTGTATAAATACAGCACCTCTTGTTATCAGTAAGCAGGAGGGAACCGAGACGTCACACAGACACACTGACCAGAGACGCTGAGGCTACGACATGCAGTCGCTCCAGCTGACAGTGGTCTTACTATCTTACTATCCCTTGCTGGGTGTCCAACTCAAGTCCAGGACGAAGTCCCACACTTTCACTATTCAGGTAATGGGGTTTGACTAAATCCTAGTGGGATTCTTGGCTCTTAGGCTTATTAGCTCTTTCGCACCTACTCACATGCTAGGTACACTTAGGTACACTTAGGTTCATCTAGACAGGCATCTTAGGAGTACGCACATTATTTCATAAATGCATTTTATATTCATGTATATGTTCATGACTATTGAACAATGGTAGAACTGTACTATTCCTTTTTATTCACTGTACTGCTGATCCTATATCTCTGCTACTGTGTAACAGTTGTAGCAGCGCATATCATTTACATGAGAAGAATAACAGTACAATAAATTCTAATGGTAAACACGCCGACTGTTTCTTCTGTGTATCTCTCTGAGAGACAGTGAGCAAGCACGAGTGACTGGGTGAAAAGTAGTATATTGTTTCCATGAGTCTGAGAAATCAGGATTTGTTGTGTTCTGAGGTTGCCAAAAGCGAATCTCTCTGATAGACGGAGACCTTAGTGGCACTGTGAGCTAGCTAATGCGAAAACAGGCTAACATACGCGAGGGTGTACAGAGTCAGTGTGCTACCAGACCCACAGTATATATTTTCCACAAACAGCGCAGGTCCTGCAAGAAGGGTACTATAGGAACTACACTACACCTTCTTAAAAACAGGAATTATTTCCGCCCCCTCCTGGTCTCTGAAATTTCTCCCCCGGCCGCAATCGCGTTTGATAGAAGATTAACATGGTTAGCCCATATTTGGGGTTCAGATTTGTCCATATCACAGAGTATTCGATCTTGTCTGGGGACGTTTGCTGATCTACATCGGCTAATAGCAGAAAGAGTATCCTCTAGGCTGAAAAAGGCCCCAGTGGTCTTCTTAGGGATTAGGTTTAGTATATCCTTGGGAGGGGTTCTAGGTCTATCACAAGATGTCTGAGTGTTAGATGTTTATTGTGCATACAGTGTAGAAAAATGGTCAACCCACTTCTCAGGCTGTATGTGATGGCGACAGGTATTCACTCCGTGTAATCTCCCATGTGAAATTATGTACCAAAAGGATCTTTTGCCATTTATTTTGACAGCCTGCAGCAGATCCTGCAAGTTCTTTTCTTCCCAGTCACTTTTGGCTGTAGCAAGTGCTGCTTTATACTTAAGCCGTACTTCAGTAATAACTATGAGTATGCATCCTTAACATCCTTTCTTAGCATTTTTTCTTTTAGTTGATTTGCACTTTGAGTTAAATCATTAATGTTCCCTCGCGTAGGTTGTCTATTTGTGATCAATTTTGTTGTTAAAGATTGTTGGAAGCTGGGTTTCTGTTGCAGTAAACGCCCCACTTTTTGCCAGACTACTGATGCACTTTGACTGACTTGATGTGCCCTGGGTCCCTGCCAATCAGGTTCCCAGGGCCTGTGTTCTTTCCCAAAAACAGTACCTTGTACCCCCAATTGGGACCTCTCTGGCCACATGTTATCAGTCCCTTGTAAAAGGTACTAACGGCACTGTGGCCAGGGAAGGGCCCTAAGGGATGCAGCACTTATTGAGCCACCATTAGAGGCCCTGTACCTTTACACACACACACACTGCCATTGCAGGCTGCATGTTTTGGTGCAGAACAAAACAAAGTTTTGACATGGCACACATCCCTGTGTGCCAAGCCTACAACCCACTGCCCTGGCATAGGTCAGCGACCCCTCTAGCTGGGTGCACTATACCTGTGGTGAGGGTACAGGTGCATGAGCCCTGTACCCCTACAGTGTGTTTTGGTGCAGAACAAAACAAAGAGTCGACATGGTACTCATCCCTGTGTGCCATGCCTACAACCCACTCCCCTGGCATGGGTCAGCCACCCCTCTAGCTGGGTGCACTATACCAGTGGTGAGGGTACAGGTGCATGAGCCTTGTACCCCTACAGTGTCTAAGTCAATTCCTAGACATTGTGAGTGCAGTGCTGCCATTGAGAGTATATGGTGCTGGGGGTTTGTCATTACAAACTCCACAGTACCATAATGGCTGCACTGAAAACTGAGAAGTTTGGTATCAAACTTCTCAGCATATTAAACCCACACTGATGCCAGTGTGGGATTTAATGAAAAATGCACTCCGAGGGCATCTGAGAGATTCCCCCTGAAAAACGACTAGCCTCTGCTGGGTTCCCTGACTGGTACACACCAGCCAGGCACCAAGAGACATGTTTTTGGACCCCTTGGGCAGGAGCCTTTGCTCCCTTAGCCCAGAAACAAAGCCTTTACTGGGCGGAGGTGTTCACACCTTCCCCAGGTCAGGCAGAGCCATCTGTGGCAGGGGAGCTTCAAAGGCCTTGCAGCCTTTGTAATGCGACCCTCAGCCGCTCCTGCTATCAGGAGCAGGCCCTCTTCCTGTCTCCCCTCCTGTTTTTTGGGAAGACAGGCAGGAAAAATTAGCCAGCCCAGAAGGTGTGCCCAAGAAGGACCGAACAACCGTGCTGAAGCTAACAAGAGGAGAATGCCCACTGACTTGGCCCCAGCTCTACCGGCCTGTCCCCTCCTCAAACCTGCAGAAGAGAAACTCTGGTGTGTCCTGCAGCCAGCAACCTCAAGAACCCCGAAGACCTGCCCTGCCTTCCAAAGTAAAGACTTTGTCTCCTGTGAATACCGGATTTGTTTACCAAACAGACTCCAGCTCTGGCAAAATCCGCAGGTGTGCACCCGAGGCCCCCTGCCCGAGTTAGAGTGACCGAACACCACAAGGAGGTCTCCCCGGCGATCCAGACCAAAGATCCAGTTATCCCTGACCTGCCTCAAGCCTCCAGCCAATGCCTGCAGCCTGAATCCGGAAGGTCCCCCCAACCACGACCAGGAGCTGGTAAGAAGATCCGACCCTAAAAGGCACGCCTGCACCCGACGCCCCACGGCCTTGGGTGGTCCAACCGACGGTGCCTAACCAACCCCCAGAATCCCAACTTACCTTTCCAAGTGCTGGTCGTACCCAGAAGACCTTTGTCCCGAGCCTGCCGTGTGTTTGCAAACTGGATAATCCCCATTCAAAGCTATGATGAATTTATAATGGTGAATTTATAAGTGCTTGGGTTTTGGCGCAATGATTGGATAAAGACATAGGACTGGCTGGGTGATTGGAGGAGTTCATAGGTAGTAACAGGGAAATTTCTGAACTGTATAAGAAGTGCTCAAGGGATTGTAGAAGTGCATGAGTTAGTGCCTGGGTCATTGCATGGGTAGTGACTGGATGGTTAGAGTACTGAAAGGTGAGTGCATGGTGAATTTATAAAAGCTTGGGTTTTGGCGCAGTGATTAGATAAGGACATGAGATTGACTGGGTGATTGGAGGAGTGCATAGGTAGTAACAGGGAGATTACTGAACTGTATATGTAGTGCTGAAGGGATTGGAGAAGTGCATGAATTAGTGCCTGGGTAATTGAATGAGTAGGGAGTGGATGATTAGAGTACTGCAAGAATATTGCATGGTGAATTTATACATGCTTTGTTTTTGTCGCAGTGATTAGATAAAGACATGGGACTGGCTGGGTGATTGGAGGAGTGCATAAGTACTAACAGGCAGATTACTGAACTGTATAGGTAGTGCTCAAGGGATTGTAGAAGTATTTGATTTAGTGCCTGGGTGATTGCATGAGTACATGGGTAGTGACTGGATGGTTAGAGTGCTGCAAGGAGAGTGCATGGTGAATTTATAAGTGCTTGGGTTTTGGCGCAGTGATTAGATAAGGACATGGGACTGGCTGGGTGATTGAAGGAGTGCATAGGTACTAACAGGGAGATTACTGAACTGTATAGGTAGTGCTCAAGGGATTGTAGAAGTGCATAAGTTAGAGCCTGGGTGATTGCATGAGTACATAGGTACTGACTGGATGATTAGAGTACTGCAAGGAGAGTGCATGGTGAATTTATAAGTGCTCGGGTTTTGGCGGAATCATTAGATAAAGACATGGGACTGGCTGGGTGATTGGAGGAGTGCATAAGTACTAACAGGCAGATTACTGAACTGTATAGGTAGAGCTCAAGGGATTGTAGAAGTATTTGATTTAGTGCCTGGGTGATTGCATGAGTACATGGGTAGTGACTGGATGGTTAGAGTGCTGCAAGGAGAGTGCATGGTGAATTTATAAGTGCTTGGGTTTTGGCGCAGTGATTACATAAGGATATGGGACTGGCTGGGTGATTGGAGGAGTTCATAGATAGTAACAGGGAAATTACTGAACTGTATAGGTAGTGCTCAAGGGATTGTAGAAGTGCATGAGTTAGTGCCTGGGTAATTGCATGAGTACATAGGTACTGACTGGATGATTAGAGTACTGCAAGGAGACTGCATGGTGAATTTATAAGTGCTTGGGTTTTGGCGCAATGATTGGATAAAGACATAGGACTGGCTGGGTGATTGGAGGAGTTCATAGGTAGCAACAGGGACATTTCTGAACTGTATAGGTAGTGATCAAGGGATTGTAGAAGTGCATGAGTTAGTGCCTGACTCATTGCATGGGTACATGGGTAGTGTCTGGATGATTAGAGTACTGCAAGCAGAGTGCATAGTGAATTTATAAGTGCTTGTGTTTTGGTGCAGTGATTAGATAAGGACATGAGACTGACTGGGTGATTGGAGGAGTGCATAGGTAGTAACAGGGAGATTACTAAACTGTATAGGAAGTGCTCAAGGGATTGTAGAAGTGCATGAGTTAGTGCCTGGGTCATTGCATGGGTAGTGACTGGATGATTAGAGTACTGAAAGGTGAGTGCATGGTGAATTTATAGTGCTTGGGTTTTGGCGCAGTGATTAGATAAGGACATGAGACTGACTGGGTGATTGGAGGAGTGTATAGGTAGTAACAGGGAGATTACTGAACTGTATATGTAGTGCTGAAGGGATTGTAGAAGTGCATGAATTAGTGCCTGGGTAATTGAATGAGTAGTGACTGGATGATTAGAGTACTGCAAGAATAGTGCATGGTGAATTTATACGTGCTTGGGTTTTGTCGCAGTGATTAGATAAAGACATGGGACTGGCTGGGTGATTGGAGGAGCGCATAAGTACTAACAGGCAGATTACTGAACTGTATAGGTAGTGCTCAAGGGATTGTAGAAGTATTTGGTTTAGTGCCTGGGTGATTGCATGAGTAAATGGGTATTGACTGGATGATTAAAGTACTGCAAGGAGAGTGCATGGTGAATTTATAAGTGCTTGGATTTTGGCAGAATGATGAGTTAAGGACATGGGACTGTCTGGGTTATTGGAGGAGTCCATAACTAGTAACAGGGAAATTACTAAATTGTATAGGTAGCGCTCAAGGGATTGTAGAAGTGCATGAGTTAGTGCCTGGGTCATTGCATGGGTAGGGACTGGATGATTAGAGTACTGCAAGGAGAGTGCATGGTGAATTTATAAGTGCTTGGGTTTTGGCGCAGTGATTAGATAACGGCATGGGACTGGCTGGGTGCTTGGAGGAGTGCATAGGTAGTAACAGAGAGATTACTGAACTGTATAGGTAGTGCTCAAGGGATTGTAGAAGTGTATGAGTTAGTGCCCGGGTCATTGCATGAGTACACTGAGCATCAATGCAACTGTATAAATAGAATCTGAACACATAGGTAAGTCATTACATACTATCTAGTTAAGTAGATAAGTACAACATGCCACAAAGGGTAATATATGGTGGTTTATTTTTGAGTTACATCTCGACCATTCAATCTACAAATATGTGACATCATTAAACTATACCTCTCAACAGACTTAAGAAAGAAGAGCAATTAACAACACATTTAATGATCATTTTTAAAACCACATATATCTTGAGCTTTGTATCTAAAATTATGTGGCATCATTCAACTATACCTTTGCTTAGACTACAAAAAGAAACCTAATTAACAGCACCTTATTTCACCATTCTATCTTTAAATATATGCCATCATTTAACTTTACCTTCTGTACAAACTAATAACAGAAACCTAATTAATAAGACCTTATATGATCATCTTTCAAACACCACAGTTGTGCTGCATCTTTACCGAAGTATCTATAATCATGCAGTATCATTGAACTATGCCTTTGTAGAGAGAAGAACAAATGAAGCCTAACAAACTACACCTTATATGAAAATCTTTCAAAATACTAATTTGTACTGCATCTTAAACCAACTATCTAAACGTATGAAGCATCATTCAGCTATACCTTTGAACAGACTTAAAAATATAGATATTACTGTACAGACTGTTTTTTAAACAAACTTCAAGTACAATGAAACATTCCAAAATACATCTGTACATTTAATAATATAGTTCAAACAACACAGTTTTAGAATAATGTCAAATCTTTTTTAAATAAACCTGAAAAATATATAACTCACCTTGCAAATAAATCTGTTGAATGAAAAATCTCACACACTCAGATAGGATTTTCTTTTACACACAGTCAATATAAATCACCAGACTCTGCAAGGTGAAACCAGTAATGGCAAGGTTTCCCTCTCTTTTTCCATACAATTACACATAAGCAACAAATGACATTGCTTCCCAGAGATTTTCAAATTGTAAAACACATTTCCATTGGTCACAGATAATAACCCTTATCAACTGACTTCTTCACCCCTTCTGCTTAATGTCAGTTTCCATAGCAACAGGTCATGCAACATTCCACTTAACTGACAGGTCACAAGTTCACCACACAATGTTGCAAATGAGAACAACAGGTGTTGTTGGCTTTGCAAAACATGACCTTATCCTTTCTGCTGTACCTTTAAAACATTTTTTACTAACCAATAAGAAACTTGCTTTTTAAACAAAGTAAAATGCACCCTATTTTTGAATGTACAATGTTCTTAAACAGCCAATCAAATCTCTACTTTCTTAAAAACAGCATCTTCTCCACCATTTTATATATCTCTCATTCTACCAACTGACTACCTCAGCTACAGACATCTTTTCATTACCTACAGTAATCACTTCAAGATGCTTTCAGTGTGGATTGTTGGGCACAGCTATGTTTTCTGGTGCAAAAGGTATTGAACGCAGAGGTATTGACAAAGACCTAGCTTTGCAAAATGTAGACATTAAATGGATTCGACAGAGAGGATTAAAGTGGCACCAATTGATGCCTTTGGTTAAAAGCTTTTTGCATCTCCAAGCCCCTGACCTCATGATTGTGCACTGTAGTGGCAGTGACCTAGGCACATTGACTGGGGTAGGTCTGGAAATGCTAATGAAGGACACCTTTGCAGAATTGATGTTGCTTTTCCCCCAAACTGCCTTTGTATACTCTAACATATGCCAAAGACAGAAATGGAGGCTTACCTGAGAGACCTTAGGATGGGCTCCATCTATAACAACAATCTTCGTTTTACTATGGATGGCATCTACAGAAGTGATGGAGTACACTTCAGTGATGATGGCAACAGAGTGTTTCTCAACAATTTGAAGCTCTGCATCCACACTTACATGTAGCTACAACAATCTCCCAATGAAAACAAAGGCTCTTTTTAGAGCCACTCAATAACCCAATATATAACCTAGGTTTATGTGAAGAAAAAAAAATTGCTTGGAATCACGCACCCAGCGCACTAGGGGGTCGCGCTGAGAGCCGCGCTGTCAGGTCTGTCAGGTTGTCAGTAGCACACATACATCAAGCACGCCACTAACCCCCAGCAGAGGACAGAAAATACCCTACTGCGTGAGGTCGTGTCTGGGGGGGGAAAAAGGGATGAGGATAAAATAAAGAAATGTTGCCATCAGTAGAGTTTCCTCAGGTCGCGTCTGGAGGGAGCGTCAGCGCCAAGTGGACCAACCATGCAGAACCGAGAGAGAGAGAACAATTGTAAGGGTGATCCCCCTACCACATATGTGAATATGGACTCAATCCCACTATTAACCACCAATTAAGCTGCAGCAAAACCAAGGCATCGTAAGTCTCAATACGCAAGGTAAGTTTATAAAAAAAAGGCTCAAAGTACAATAACTCTTGTAGCACGGCCAGACTGTCACAATGTCAGTGTGACAAAAGGAGGGACCTTTCGCCTCTTCTTCGCTATGCCAATCAATTGAAAAGAGACTGTCCCGTTGTCCAACAGTGTCTGTAAAGCCCAGAGAGACAATGTTCGTTAGGTTCCGAAATTAACAAAAAAAGAAGGTCAATGGCATTCAACCCAACGGGCTTGTTTAAGTGTAGCACACCCAGAGGTTCGCTTTAAATGTTTGACCTCACTCTGGCACTAATGACTCTGGAAGTAACCGTAAATTAATTCAAGGCACCCGTAACCCAAAACAACCACAGGGGTCGCGGTGGTTCGGTAACGCTCACCGACGTTATCGGTCTGGAATACTGGTGTCCAAGGCGGGATGTACGTGTAGCGGAAAAAGGCACCTCTATGCTTTTTAGTCGCTACACGAGATTTCTTTTGGCAAAATAGGAAAGGAAAATGAGGGTAACACACAGGTATCTCCCGTGTTACCTGGACCGCTGCTGCTCGACTCTCCGCGCATTTCTGGAGATTTCGTAGCGTCGCGGGTTCAGCGCTGGAACGGGATTCGGCCCGACTCGGCACGGAATGCGGAAATGCTTCTCGCTGGTATCCGGCGGGGAGCACCATCCGCCATGAAGATCCTCCTACGTTTCGTGTTGTCAAGCACCTTCCGCCTCCGGAGGAAGTGCTTATAAACTGCATGCCAAGTGTTGCGCCCCATGGCGTGATGGGAAGTGTAGTTTTTTGCGCATTTTCCGGGGTGGAGCCTGAATATGGGCCTGGGGGTATGGGTATGGGCCTGGGGGTAATGCGGCGACGAGCTTGTCGTGACCTCATCCAGTGGGTGATCGCTACACACGAACCCCTCGCGTGTACACTAGGGAGCCACGCTGAGCGCCGCGCAAGGGTCGCGACTCCAAACTTTGGCAAAAAAAAAGTCTATTATTATTAATTTATATTCGCCCCGGGGACCGCATCCCCCAGGACATGCCAATTTATTTTTTGTATAAAAAGGAAGGGGGACCGCGTGGCCCCCCTCCCAGGCCGTTTTTGGCCCCGGGGACCCCACCCCCCGGGGCATAGCCTCACAGTTGGGGACCGTGGGGGAGCCCCAATGCCCCCACGGTCCCGCCGGCTCCCTGCCTCCTGCGGGAGCCGGCATAGCTTTTCCACAACGGGAGCTGCTGCTGGCTCCCCTTGTGGAAAAGCAATCCTGCTTTGCTTCGTAGAAGCAAGAGCAGGTTTCCCTGCTCTCGCTTCCCTGAAGCAATGTAGGAGTTTGCAATGACAGGGCGGGAGCCCCACTGCTCCCGCCCTGTCATTGCAAACAGCAGTGTCCCGGGAGTGAGCACCCCGGGACACTGCAAGAACCGGCCCGGGGGGCTGGCGATCCCCAGGGCCTTCGAGGGCTCCTGGAGGGGGGCCGCGCAGCCCCCTTCCTACTTTTCATTGCCCCGGGGAGGTGGTGGTTCCCGGGTCCCGGGGGTCCTCAACAGACCCTCGTATTTAAATATTAACTGCCCCGGGGAGGTGGCGGTCCCCGGAGCTGCGGGAGCCCCCACGGGTGCCCATACATTATTCACGATTGCTCCCGGGACCTGGCCCACCCGGGGGCTTTTTGAAAACGACAGTCCACGATCCTTTTTTGGGTTTTTTCTCGGCAGGGATCGCGACCCCAACGTGACTTCTGCCATTTTTTTGACAAAGAAGTATATATTTTTCTCCCTGTAGGACCCCCTAAGCAGCCCTAAGGGGTCAGGGTGTTTCTACCCTGCCCCCTCTTCTTCATTTTACACTTTGTTTTACTGTTTTCTAGTGACTCGATTGTACGGAGTCACAAGATGGCTGCGAACAGTTCCTGGTTTGGAGTGTGGGCAGCCAATTAGAATGAAGCTCGTGGTCGGGAGGGTTCGCGAACCCACCGCTGCCCTAGATATAGATATTTTTTGATTTTCAAATTTCTCAGGAACTACTGAACGGATTTACACCATTTAACATAAAGGACTCTTCCTGAACCAAGACCTAACTTTTTGCCAAATCGTAGCGTTGTCTAAAGTTTCTTATTGAAAAATACATGAGGAAAACACGTTTTGGGACCCCCTTTTTTCTCGGCCCCTGCTTGGCGAATCAGCCCAAAACTTTCAAGACAGGAGCTGACCAGAGCTGATCAATAGTTTTGAAAATTTCGCAAATATTCGTCAACTGGCGCTAAAGTTATTGGGAAAACAAAAAATGCTTTCCTTATGGAAACTAGGTCCTAACTATAACTGCCTACTGGCGACCGGCAAAAGTATGGAAATATATATATATATATTTTTTCACTGAAAAAAGCATAGGTTTCAGGCACGTTATAGTTAGGAATTAGCATTTAAAAAACCTTAGAAATTCACTGAAAAACCATAGGATTCAGGGGCGTTATAGTTAGCTGGACTTTTCGCTCGTACAAAACCATTGAAATTCCCCTGTTATAGTAAGTTCAGCTAACTATAACTTGCGCGCTCGCAATGCACTGCTGATGACGTCACATATTACATCACTCATGACATGGTCAGTGACATCACTCATGATATCACTGATGACATCTCCAATGACATCACTGATGACATCATCCAGTGAATTTGTGAATGTGCCTAAAAACTATGGTTTTTTCGGTGAATTTCTAAGGTTTTTTAAATGCTAATTCCTAACTGTAACGTGCCTGAAACCTATGGTTTTTTCAGTGAATTTCAAAGGTTTTTTAAATGCTAATTTCTAACTATGCCTACAGAGATAGGACATGTGAAGAAAGAAGAAAAAACGCACAGAAAGAAAAAAAAGTGCAGGAAGAAGGATAACGTGCAGAAAGAACAAACAGAAGAGCAGAAAGAAGCCCTGTTGCAAAATCATCCTGTACCCTCAACTTTTTCAGACGGATACTGGTGGTAACTGAGTCTAACCAGTCCTAGAGCCAGTGCTATGTTATGTTAAAAGACACTTATACTACAGTGAAAACATCTACATACACTAGGGAACACTATGCGTTGGGCTCCCCCTGTGATTAGCATGACCTCCTCTGTAAGCCCCTAGTATATAATGGGGCAGGGGGATTAAAACTACCTCTTAAAACGTGCCACAGGGTGTGTTTGCACACGTCACCTCAGGCCCCGTCCCCTCCCTTCCCCACTGTGTAAACACGCCCTGTGGCTGTTTTAGGTTGGGAGATTAAGTCCCCTTGAATCCTGAAGGTCCCTAGGGTCCAACAAGCCCACTAGGTACCTCCAGTAAGCGCCACAGAGCTGCGTTGCAGAGAGATGTAAAAAGGGGCACGGCCTAGACCACCTCTCTGCAATGCAGCGTAGTGGCGCTTACTGGAAGCACCTGGTGGGCTAGTTAGCTCCCAGGGGCCCTCAGGATTGAAGGGGAATTATTTCCCCAACTTAGAACGCGCCATAGGGTGTGTTTGCACACGTCACCTCAGGCCCTGTCCCCTCCCTTCCCCACTGTGTAAACACGCCCTGTTGCCGTTTTAAGTTAGGAGATTAACTCCCCTTGAATCCTGAGGGTCCCTAGGGGCAAAATAGCCCAGTAGGTACGTCCAGTAAACGCCATTGCAGAGAGGTGTAAAAAGGGGCACGGCCTGCACCACCTCTCTGCAACGCAGCGCAGTGGTTCTTACTGGAAGCACCTGGTGGCTTAGTTGGCCCCCAGGGTCCCTCAGGATTGAAAGGGACTTATTTCCCCTACTTAAAACGCGCCACAGGGCGTGTTTGCACACGTCATCTCAGGCCCCGTCCCCTCCCTCCTTTTACCACTGTGTAAATGCGCCCTGTGGCCGTTCTGAGTTGAGAGATTAAGTCCCCTTGAATCCTAAGGGTCCCTGGGGTCAAACTAGCCCACTAGGTACCTCCAGTACGCGCCACAGAGCTGCGTTGCAGAGAAGTGTATAAAGGAGCGTGGCCTCAGAACACCTGTCTGCAACACAGCTCCTTGGCACATACTGGAGATACCTGTTGGGCTAGTTGGCCCTCAGGGACCCTCAGTATTGAAGCGGAATTAATTCCCCAACTTACAACTCGCCAGGGGGCGCGTTGGCAGAGTGCTGCAAGGAGGGGTCGTGGCCTCCGGCACAATGCCGGTCTTTTCTTCTTTTTTTTTTTTAAGAAGGGGGGCTGTGGGGCCTCCCGTCTTTTTCTAATTTATTGGCCCTAGGGACCCCCATCCCCCAGGGCCTGCCCCCTAATTTTTTTTTGTTGAAAAAAAAAAGTTTCGAAGGGGGCTGCGTGGCCCCCCTCCTGAGGCCTTACTGGGCCCCGGGGCATGGCCTTTTTTTTTTTTTTTTTTTATTCTTTAGGAGAGGGGTTGCGTTGACCCCTCCTCAGGCCACTTATGGCCCCGGGGACCCCATCCCCCGGGGCCCGCCTTTGTTTTTTATTATTTTTTTAAAATATATTTATAGAAACTCCTAGGACATGCTGGACAAACCGTACGTACCTATCACCATGACGATTTGCATGATATTCATTAAAAGGTGACTATGCATACAATGAATCCATGTGGAATGTATTGCCACCGCTAGTGAAGATCTGACGTGTCTGACGCCCTACCGTGCCTAATCCCGGCGCCCCCGCCGGTGGGTACTCTTCAAGTAGACACCCTTGTCGTTTATTTATACAAACATGGGTAGCTATTGACGGGCACATTTAATACACACGCACACCAAGCCATTCAAAGGGGATTCGACAAAAATTTGACCAAACTATGCAAGAAACCCCCCTCACAGTTAATAAAAAACACATCCACCGCCGGATGTGTAATACTTTTTATATTACTCTCTGGAGAGGAGACGAACCTCACTTGAGAGTCACAGCACACTCCTGGCTGAGCCCAATGCTGTGTTACACCTAACAGTGCCCCCCGAGTGCGACACACCTCTGTGTTGTATTCCACCAGCTAGTGCATATGCTATGACACTCTCTAGCCCATGTGCACTGTAACACCACCCCGTGAATATGTCATGCCACACTTACCTTCACACGGGTTATATTGCCCCATCTAACGTGCCTTCCTCGAAGCCTATGTTATAACGCACAGCGCTATGCCATACATATTACAACCTGGGATCCATATCTTTGTCACAGTGCATATGCAACGTTACACTCCACAGCACATATTTCATATTACAACTTTAGAGACTAGTTAGGTTACACAACACTGCCCTGTGCATATTACACTCCAAGGTGCATATCGCATAGCACGCGCTAGTGCCTGTGCTATCTCGTGCTCTCCAATTAATCTGTCAATGCGCACAATGTATTGCATATTATATTTCACGCCAGGTTCATCTTATATCACACTTTTTGGTGCATAGTTTATACCATACACTATATCTAGTTTTCATTTTCAATCGTGCTCTCAGGACTATATTCTATATAACACTGCGTTCACCTACCCTTTTCACGGGCATTACATTTTGCGATGGGGGTGGAGAGTCAGGGGGTGTTTCTGCCAAGTGAGCACGGAGTCACAGTCACAAACGTTCTCTTCTTCCTGAATAAAAGTGAGATTATGCTGCATTCTTGTTCATATTTTTAGTAGTTCGCACAGACACACATTTTAAAAACAATAAAGTTCCTAATACCCGCCTTCTCTGAACAGTTAGCTTGCAGCCCCATCCACCTACTCCCTATCCTCTGTTGTCTGAATCCATGGACTAGCCTCCTCCCTCCTGCCATGCATGGTCTGATGTGCTGCCACTGCCCTCCATTTAGCATGATGTACCAGTCCACTCCTCCTGACCTCCATTGCCCAATTCTATGCCCCATCATTGACCTCCTGCTTAGCCTCTGTGCTTAGCTTACTGCCCCTATTCTCCTTCCCCCTGCCCTCCGATGTCTTTGCGCATGCCCCTGCTCCATCCCTTTTGCCCACCATGTTCCATGGGCCTGTCACTCCTATCTACTCTGAGTGTTCTGTTGAGCTGCCACTCCCCTCCCACCTGCCTAGCATTGTCAGATGACTGTAACCTGTCCCTGCCACCTCCACCCTGCCTGTCCACATTCCATGCTCCTATCCCCTTCCTGCTGTCCTCCATGGTCCATTTTACTGCCACACCCTTCTGCCCTCCCTGGTCTGTTGTGCTGCAACTGCTCCTCCTGCCTGCCCCACGTGGTCTGTTGTGATGCCCCTTCCCCTGAACTTTCTTGTCTGCCCAGGTCCTGACCCTCCCTTCTATCCTCCATGGTCCTTTGTGCATGCCCCTGCACCCTCTTTCTTGCCCATCATAGCCATTGTGCTGCCACTAACCCTCCCGCTTGCCATGCATGGTCTTCTGTGCTGCCATGGCCCCTCCCACCTTCCCTGTGTGGTCAACTAGCTGCCCTTGACCCCCTCCCACCTTCCCTCCATGGTCTGTGTGTATGCCATCATAGTCTCACTGTTGCTCTCCATGGTGTGTCTTGCTTCTAGTGCCCATTCTGCCCCCAGCCCTCTGTTTCCATGTGCAGACCCCTATTCCCTCCCTCCTGGCTTGTCTGTTCTATTGTAATGCCCCTGATCCGTCCCTCCTACCCTTTATGGTCTGTTATGCTGCAGCTTTCTCTCCTGTCTGTCCATTATGGTCAGCTAGCTACCATTGCCTTTTTCCCCTCTGTTCTCTGTTGTCCATGTACAGGGTCCTGTCCCCTCACTATTGCTTTCTATCGATTGTTGTGCTGCACTCCCGTCCCGCATGCCCTATGTGGTGTATTGTGCTGCTGCAAACCCTGATGCTGCCCTGTAGGGTCAGTTTGGTGCACCTCTCCATGTCCCTCCTGTCCTCTGTTATCCGAGTCCGTGTCCCTACCCCAATTCCTCCTGCCTTCCATGATCCAATGTACCATACTTGCAAACATTTTGAACTTGGTAAGAGGGAGATTTTGAAAAAAACTGGGGTATTGATTTTCCCCTTTGAGTTACATTGAAAAAGAGGAGATTGCAGACAGGAGACAGATCAAATAAAGCCCATTTGAGCTTAAAAACATTGGACGTTTCCTGGCTGAAACGGGTCTGTTGGCATGTATGGTTGTACTACCACTGCCTCTTCCTTCTGCCCACAATGGACTATTATATTGCCACAGCCTCTCTTGCCAGTCCTGTATTGTTGGTTTGTTGACCTTGCCCCCATTTCCACTGCCTTCCATAGTCTGTTGTGCTGCCACTGCCCTTCCTGCCTGCCCAGTGTGGTCAAATTGTTGCATCTGCACTCTCCTACCTGCCTTCAATTTTCAGAGTCCGTGCCCCTGGCCTCTGCCTCTCAACAGTATCCCAATGAACAACTAGATTGCTAACATTCTATATTTATTACAAAAGTGTGGAACGCCTGACGTCATCTTGATGTAATCAAAACTGTAATACCTAGAGTATTTCCTTTAGAAATTACATATATGAGAGGGTCTTATTTGCATCAAAATTATGGTTAGTGCTCTAAAAAACTAAAATGAGGACATATTTTCTGAGTTTTCAAATAGCGACAAAGCACTTTTAAATTATTTGTTATCTTTATGTTTTTTTATCCAATTGACCACTTGATTAAATATTGCACTTAGGGGAGAGGATGTGGTGTTACTTCCAGAGCTACAGACTTTGCAACTGGGGAACCCGGTTGGAGTTTCTGATTCAGCTCGACATTCTGTGACTCTGGTCAAATCACTTAATCTCCCCATGTCTACAACCAAAATGAATTTGTTCTTGTGTGATGTAACCAATGCTCATGTAAAGCACTCCAATACCTGACAAGTCTGCGCTATATAAAACTGCAAAAACACAAAATATTTAAAGTGTTTTGCACACTTCTGTCATTGGGCTACATGTGGGCTACATCTGGGTGATAGTTGTGCTGCATTTGGGCTCTTTTGTCTCTGGTGGCCATCTTGGGAGATTTATTTGTTATGAAGTTTCCTAATTTCCTCATTTACTGCAGTCTCCTCAGTAGGAAATGCTTTCAGTTTTTTACTTTGATTCCAACAAGAAGGTATTCAGATATGTTACACATTTGCCATAAATTCTGAATGTTAGCACTCTAGTTGCTCATTAGATCACTGTAGTAAAGCTACTGCTCACCTCGGAAGTCTGCTGCTGGTATTAAAAGTTTATGTTTCAGTCTGCATGTCAGACTTTTTTAATGAAATAGAAGAGGATTTGAGAAGTCACTCAAAATATGTCAGAATTTTTCTTTCTTCAGCACTAATCATAATTTCTATGGCAAAATGAACCCCGTCATTGTGTTCCTTTTTAAATTAAATGTTTTAAGTGTTACCAGTTTATTCCAATCGAGAAGGCTTCAGGTGTGCCATACTTTTGTCATAAGTAAGACAGTAAGCGCTCTAGCTGTTCTTAAGAACACTCTGGGACATTCTGTCATTGGGCTATACTTGGGCTACATTTGGGTGATATTTGTGCTACATTTGGGCTCTTTTGTCTCTGGTGGCCTTCTTGGGAGACTTATTTGTTATGAAGTTTCCTAATTTACTCATTTACTGCAGTCTCCTCAGTAGGAAATACTTTTAGTTTTTTACTTTGGTTCCATCAAGAAGGCATTCAGATGTGTCTCACATTTGCCATACATTCTGAATGTTAGCACTCTGGTTGCCCATTAGATCACTGTAGTAAAGCTACTGCTCACCAGGGAAGTCTGCTGCTGGTATTCAAAGTGCATGTTTCAGTCTGCATGTAAGAACTTTTTTTATGAAATAGAAGAGGATTTGAGAAGTGACTCAAAATGTGCCCTAATTTTTCTTTCTGCAGCACTAATCATACTTTCTATGGCAAAATGAACCCCCTCATTTTGTTCCTTTTTAAATTAAATGTTTTAAGAGTTACCACTTTATTCCAATCAAGATGGCTTTAGGTGTGCAATACGTTTGTCATAAGTAGGACTGTTAGCACTCTAGTTGTTCTTTAGAACACTCTGGGAAGCTTCAGTAGAACACAAAGGAATCAACTTACAGTCTCTGCCCTTGTTGAATGTACATGTTTTACTGAGAATGTCAGACTTCATTCTCACATGACTGAGAAAGATAATGTGATTTACTGAAAATATGCTCTCAGTTTAGCTTATAGATCACCTTCCAAACCTCTGTGGGAAAAGCATGAGAAAATAGTTTTCTTTCAAACATGATTCATGATATCCCAGCAGAAGGCTTTTTCACATGGTAAAATCACCTTAGAACACACCACAATTCTTAAAATGAGTATGGTACCATCAACAAATGATTTATAATCTAACTAAAGTCTTAAAGCCTTCTATTAACTGCAATGCTTTTTAATGAGGTGCTATCATGTATATTGGTCCCAAGATGGCTGCCAACACTTCTTGAATGAAGTGCTGACAGCCAATCAGATCTCACGATGAGATGTGTGGTTAAGCTCCGCCCAGATATATATGTGATTTTACTTTTGATTTTCTCAGGAACTACTGAACGGATTTACACCATTTAACCAAAAGGCACGACTCTGAACCAAGGGCTACCTTTTTGCCAAATTTGGTGTAATTCCGTTCAGCAGTTCGGGCTGTAGCTGCGATTAAAAGTTCCTATGGAAAATTGCATGGGGAAAATATGTTTTGGGACCCCCTTTTTTCTCGGCCCCTGCATGACTAATCACCCCGAGACTTTCGGGATAGGAGCGGACCGGAGCGCCCCACCAGTTTTGAAAATTTTGCGAGGATTCGTCAACCGGTGCCAAAGTTATTCCAAATAGAATGTTGTGGATTTCCTTTGGATAATAGGTCTTAACTATAACTACCTACTGGCGACCATAGGTTTCACAAATGTTATAGTTAGCTGGACATTTCGCTCGTAAAAAACCATTGAAATTCCCCCGTTATAGTTAGTTCAGCTAACTATAACTCGCGCGCCCGCAATCCACTGCTGATGACGTCACATATTACATCACTCATGACATGGTCAGTGACATCACTCATGACATCACTGATGACATCTCAAATGACATCACTGATGGCGTCATTCATTGAGTATGTGTTTCTGAACAGTTTTAATATGTTTAATATATATAGGGAAAGGCCTGTTGAAGAATGAGTGGGTGTACAAGTGTGTAAATGGATGATTTTCTGTGATGCGTAACTGACTGTATAAGTGAGTCGTTTAACTGTATCTTACTGCAGACTAGTGACTAAACTGTGTAAATGTCTGTATGTGTCTGTGTGTAGGTGTAGAAGTGGCGGCATGGTTTTGTGAATACCTATATAAGTGTCTATATGAGTTATTGATTGCTTGTCTCAGTATCTGTATGGGTTGCTGAGTGTTAGTGTGGGTAGGGTGTGTGTGACTCTATGCATATATGTGTGAGTGGGTGATTCTATGGCTGCATGGTTTTAAGAGTGCAACTGTGATGGACTGTATGGTTGGGTGAGTGTATGTATGGGTGTGTTAGGGATTGAATGTATATCTCAGTGGTACATTTGTGACTAACTACATATGTGAAAGGCAGTATATATGCGTGTAAGAGTATATAAGTGGGTAGATGTGAGAGTGTGTGATTGTGAGAGTGACTATATGGATGAGTGTGTGCTTGTATCAATGATTCTAATAGAGCGTAAGAATGTGATACTATTTTTATGAGTAACTGAACTTCAGTGTGTATAACCGCATAGGTGAGTAAATGGGAGTGTAATTATTTGCATGACTGAGTAGCTGTGAGAGTACCTTTATGGATCATTGGTAGTGTATGAGTGTCTATATAGGTGTATAAATTACTATGATAGTTTTGTATTGAGTGACTCTAAGTATGAGTGACTTTACTGCTGAGTGTGTGGAGGTGTATGAAGACCTAAAAGTTAATAAGTGGATATGCAGTTATTGGTATTACAGTATGTATGGGTTTGAGAATGGAACTCATAAATTTTGAGTCGGTATATCAAAGGTTATATTAGGGTGTCAGAAGATGTGTTAATTTATCACATGGATGACGTCATCAGTGATGTCATCAGTGATGTCATTTGAGATGTCATCAGTGATGTCATGAGTGATGTCACTGACCATGTCATGAGTGATGTAATATGTGACGTCATCAGCAGTGGATTGCGGGCGCGCGAGTTATAGTTAGCTGAACTAACTATAACGGGGGAATTTCAATGGTTTTTTACGAGCAAAATGTCCAGCTAACTATAACATTTGTGAAACCTATTGTTTTTTCATTGAATTTGCAAGGTTTTTTAAATGCTAATTCCTAACTATAACGTGTGTGAAACCTATGGTTTTTTCAGTGAATTTGCAAGTTTTTTTAAAAGCTAATTTCTAAATATAACGCGTGTGAAACCTACATTATTTTTGTGTTTTTGCATGGTTTTTTGAATTCTAATTTCTAACTATAATGTGTACGAAACCTTTGTTTTTTTCATTGAATTTCATTGTTTTTTACATCATTTTTTTCCTTTTTAGTTTTTCCTTTATACACTATTTTACCTATGTATATATTCATGGTTTAAATTCATTCTTCAATTTGTAAAGATTCACCTTTTTTAAATAAATGGTTAGATATAGCTGTATAACATAGTTAATATCTTCAACAAACCTTTTTTTTTTTACATTTTTTTTTACCGTGCGCGTACGGTAAGCTTAACGTAAGCGCACGCTTCGCGTTATGTACGGTGAGCGCACGTAATATTTCTACTCTGTTCGCGCATGCTTACGCAATTTGCGTAGGCGTCCGTACTTCCTACGTTACGCAGAAGTGTTCGAGCGTGCCTGTAATGCGCATGCGCGCGTGCGTGTGTCTTTTGTATGCGCATGCGTACTTTTACGGTACGCGCTCGGTAAGCTTAACGTGCGCGTACGGTTGGTCATGTGATCAAGAAACAACACTTTTGATTGGTTTAAACTACTTTCAGTTCTAGAATCTTCCTACACCACACCCATTCCCCTCATTACTGCTTGTGATTTCTTAGGAGAAGGAGCTGAATTGTCTTTGGGATACAATGGCAGAGCAGCAGACCTCTTCTGAGAGTGAGCAGGGCAGCACCATCATCAGACAGAGAAGGAGGAAACAAAAGAGTTCTTATATTTGGGAATATTTTACATTTCCAGAGGGGCAGAAAAAGGTAAATGCTCCTTTAGTTACCTGCTCACTTTGTGAGCGTGTGTTATCTAGAGGTAACCCTAGGAAGAAGTATTCCTTGGTAATCTATGTTGAGACACCTTAGGGATGTTCATCCAAGGACTTTTGATCGACATTCTGAAGCAAACCCTTCAGAAAGTCATCCGAGCACACCCGCAGAAGCTCAGCCGAGTACATCTTCGGCAGCTCAGCCGAGCCCTTACTCTGCGGTGGGAGCATCACCCTCTTCTGCTTCTGTGGAAACGAACCCTCGATTTGGGAGGGTACAAATGAGGTGCACCAGATGTTATGGTCTAATTGTTCATGGGGAGACCAGTGTTTCCCTAATAAACAATAAGATAGACCAGCACATCTGTGGTCCTTGTTAATATTCCCATTCTTTCTTTCCTCTGTCCCTGTATTAACACAACGGCTCTTTTAAGAGCCAACCTTACCTCACAACTTTTTTTTAAAAAAATGTAATTAATTTTTGAAATTTTTTTTTTTACCGTACGCGTACAGTACGCGTATTTTATTTATTTATTTTTTTTAAAATACATTTTTTTTTTACCCTACAAGGTCCTTGAGGGAGTACAACGGAAATGAGAAAAGCAGAGAGAGGAGAAGTGAAAAAAAGGGAGCATGAAACTAAATGTGTGATAAATACAGCAATTTCACACTTACCTGACCAACAAAATAACGTATTTATTAATAAATGCTTCATTTAAATTGCTAGAAAAAAGGTTTATTTTTTCGTAATTTTTTTTTCTCAATCTGAAAAAAAAGAAAAAAGTATTAATATTTAATAATACATTTTAGAATACAGTACACATATTTTCATATTTAAAAACATTTTTTGCCCTTTTTTTGCTGTTTTCAGAATATATTGCATTTCACTGTAAATTGTGAAAGCAATTGCATTCATCACTTAACAGCGGGCAAAAAAAAATAACAATCTGAAAGATTGTTTAAAAAAAGCCCAGAATCTCTTCTCACTAAAACATACCTTTATAGAAATGTAACATATTTTTTAAAAATATCATCTAAGAACAATAACTATTTCCACTAAATATCGTCTTAAAATTTTTGTTGCATAAGCATAATCACCAAAATAATATCTGTCAAAGAAGTCCACATTACAAATTGTTACCTTTCATTTAGGCCAAATGGTAATTTTTAAAATCTTTTTTGATGAAGTTTCCAATGGTAATCCAATAAAATTGCCAAAATGATTTGTACAGATGTTGTAAATTTTATCAAAAATTTTGGTTTCAGAAAAATTAAATAGGAATTTGCTAAATCAAAAGGCAAACGTTGCTTAAAAACCAATTGAAAATCATTACACAGTGTCCAGCCTTTTCCCACATTTAAGATAAACTGTGTAATGACCAGAAGTTACAGTAGGTCCATCATGCAAAATTATTGCAACTGTAATAAAAGTTTTTCCTGAAATTGATAATTGCTGTCCTATAAACTTCTTTATTAAAGTGTCCAATTTTGAACGATCAGCACTACAACGTTGCATCATTAAAATTACATACTGTCCATATTTCTTTAAAAATAACGTTGAAAACATGTCAGCTTTACATTCACAGCATTCCATGCTATGATTGGCATCTTTAACTAATTTACTAAAACTCACTGATTTACTTTCTGGCAATGTTAAATAGATAAACCTTTCTGAATCAACAATAGAGCTGCATGTGTAGAAACAGTTTTCACAACTATGTTCCCATTTATAAGAGAGACCGAACATATTCTCAATATCTATGCCTTCATCTTCCAGTACCATAAGGACATACATCAAGAATTCCTGTGCATCTTGCTGGACATTTTGAGTAAACTGTATACGTCCTGAACATACATCTAAAAGATTTCTATTTTCAGTAGCACTTTCTATTTTCGTTTTATCAATACTCAGCTTCTCATAAAGGAGACTTAGCACAGAACAGAATCTTTTATCATGATTTACTATTATTTACTCTTGCAAACGTTCAAGATAAAATACAACATTTAGCACTACATTAGCGTAGCAGTTGACACCAGAGCTATTTTCAAAATGACAACCAACAACCTCTTCAACATTATCCTTTTTCTTTTTGCTTGCAATCACATGGGTCTCTTTTTGTTTTCTCTTCTGTACATCCTCATTACAGATATTCTCAAATCTCCTTTTCCGAGAAACAACACGTTTTTCCAACACAGGATACTGACCTAAATGAGGAGCATAGGTTCTTCTTAATCTATTATTCTCCTTTACACAATTTGCATCTGCACTAACTTTTGAGTCATCAAACTCTATCATGAATAAACCAGATAATGTTTTCACTCGTGACAAAGCAACATATGCCATACCTTCTTTGAACACAGTAGACCCAATGTTTACAAAAGCACTATCTACAGTTAATCCTTGAGGCTTGTGAATAGTTACAGCATATGCTAGAGAAAATGGAAACTGCTTCCTACGTACATATAAGTATTTTACAAGCAAAAAACGGACTGAACAACGACTAATCTCTTTAACCTCTGCAATCTGATCAAATTTTATTTTTAAAAATTCAATTCCATCTTTTTTCTGGTATTTCACAAAACCCACAACTTTTTCCATAGCTCCATTCACTAAACCTTTTTCAACATCTAAATTTCTCCTTAAAAATACTCAACAGTTCATGCAAAGATAGAGATTTTTTTTTAATCCAGCTGTTTTCGAAATGTTCTTCTCTAGAGAATCCAATTTATTTTTCAGTTTGCCTGTTAATGTAATAGTAATTCCTTCATGCTGAATTTTATCAACTGCTTCCATTTTCTTAATCTCTTCCTTTTCCAATTTCAAAAGTTCCTCATTGAATATCGAGCATTCACGTAGTGTTGGCATTAAGCAGATTACAGTATTATTTTCTGCAATGTTCTTGTATATTTTCTCTGCAACTATTTCTTCCTTTGGAAATAAATTATGTAGCAACCGACTGTAATGCTTTTCTGCCAACTTCTGTGAGTAGTCCAATTCTGATATCTTTCAGAATACTAGCATAATCTTCATCGTTTGCTTGCCTCATATTGGTAGTAAGTTCTTTGTACTCAAAGAACGACCAAATATTCGTATTACCAATGCTTCCTAATGACTTCTTCGTGTCTTCATGTGTCACAGTATTAAACACTGGTTGTCCTTTAACTGGAGTAAGCTGTAGAAGATCCCCCAAAACTATAACAAGTTTTCCTCCAAATAACACGTCATAGTCTCTCTTTAGAATTTGCTGCATTCTTAAATGCACAAAGGCAAGCATTAAGTTTGATACCATGCTTACCTCATCAATAATGAGAACTTGCATCTTCTTCAACACTCTTGAAACTTCGAAGCATGCTTCTCCTGTAAGCTTGTGATATTCTATTTTGTTCTCATGTTCCACTGGTAACATTAGCAAGCGATGTAAGGTAATTCCTTTTATATCATATGCTGCTAACCCAGTTGGAGCAGTAACAACACAAGACAAAGTTGAATCTGTTTGTTGCTGTAGGTAGCTTCTGATGACTTTAATTAAGAAACTTTTTCCAGTTCCAGCTTGTCCACTCACATACATCCTGATTGGTTCAAATGATGTGCATGTGCACTCTTTATTTTCATGTAGTAATCCGTGATCAAGTTTTTTTTCTAACTTCTTCATAAATTTGTTGTTGTTCTTCATTCAGTTGTTGTTCCAAATTTGGTAAGTCTATTAAATCTTCTTGAGCTTGATTCATAGCTGTTTCAACTTCATTCATGGCTATTGCAGCTTCATTTTCTACGATTGGTTGTCCTAGGGGATCTTGACTGAGCGTTTCAGAACTTTGGCTGTCTTGAGAACTGTCTCTAGCGACTTCAGCTGCAATTGTTGCTTCCTGTTCAATTTCTTCATTTAACATTTGCACATAATTTATGAAAGTACTGCATTCAATCGTATCTTTACATGCATTGAATGAATCCTCATAGCTTTGAAATTCTCCAAGTAGTTCGTCCTCTGTACGCCATGGTTTAAACAGCTGTAAAAGTGCCAAGTAGTAAAATTCCTTTTTGTCAGTAGTGTCACAACTCAGCTTCCTATGATTAATCAAACTTCCTTTTGTTTGCTTCACCAAACATCCTTCCTCACCAATGACTTTATATTTTCCATTGTTGATGTCTTCTGTGGCTTTCCGTGAAAAAATGTAGTTTTGCAGCACTTCATAGAGACACATGTTCTCAAGATGACAACTTCTTTTTGGGTAATACGTGTCCAACATGTTTGTTTTCAAAATATCTGTACTTTCCGGGTCGTTCTCGGCCAAATATTCAATTTCTGCAACAGATTTCAGTACCCGATTTCGCATTGCTGCAAGGCCTAAACTTACCCAAATTATTCTTCTGGATTTCGAGTACAGACTTGCAGATGATAACCTATCTGAGCATTCGTAGGATCCAATTTCTCGATGCGATAACATCTTTAAACTGAAACTATATAGCTTCTTACTGACAGTTTTCTCGTGAGAAATCTCTTCACACATTTCCTTCAATTCCGTTTTCTCAGATTTAGTAATGTACGATGTGACATACCGAGCAACAGCAATAGAATTGTCTGCCACATACTGAATATCCATGTTGGCATTCCACATGGATAAAATGACTGGGTTGTAGTCATTTATATATTTTGACTCTTCTTTTCTTCTTAGGTTGTAGGTATTTTTTGGAGATTTTCTTGTAATAGTATGTCGCACAGCTGACATAAAACTGTTTACTCTTCCTTTTGAAAGAACAGGTCTGGGAAATCCAAATCGACATTTTGTGTAGAATTTATCTTTGCTCTTGTACTTCCGTCGACAGTATTTTCCACACCGATGACTTTGGAAACGTAAAACTTGGTCTTTTAAGTTTTTTTCTTCTGTGCTTTTAGGTATAGCACATGTTGCATATTCTTCAATGAAAGATAAAACTGCATCATCAGAATCTGTTCCAAATTTTGGGGCATCCTTGATCCACAACAGCATATGAATATGAGGAGCACCTCTTGCTTGGTACTCTTTTCTCCAAAAGAAATCCACAACTTCTCCAACAGGTGGATTTTTTTTATTGCAGATGAAGGACATCATAGCCTCAAATCTATGATTGAAATATCTGCAAACATTAACCGGATCCAATGAGCACAGTTCTCCTGCTGTCTTGTATTCGATGTTTTTAATGTTTGAATTTGCCTCTCGAAGAAAATCCATAAGATCATCCCAAGCGTACTCTGCACAGCTTAGGGTAAGGAACCATGTAGGAGTTCCTAAATTCCGTAACATACATTTCAATTCTCCATGGCGTTGGTACCAATATTCATTTGTCCCACGCTGACAAGCCATCAGATTGATCAATTGTGATTCCAAATGATCATCTCGCTGCTGCACTTTGTTCATAAAATCCTTAGCAGACACATTATGTAGATGTACTCCACTTTTTAAAATGTGATTTACTGCATAAGATAGTGCAGACAAGTCACTTTCAAATAACAGATGGAACAAATAAGGAATACTTTGACGAAATCTGGGATCTTCTGCATATAATCTTGTAGTCCGATACTCAGAAGCAGGAATCTGGACTGGACGTTCATCGTATCGTCCACCTTCTCCTGTAGGAAACAGCTGGGGAAAACAACGAGCTTCCAAGCTCTCCTCCCATACACTCACGGGAGTTCCTCTGGCTTTTTTCATCTGAAACAGATCAATGGTGTTTGCCATAACTTCTTTTGAATGAAGAGGATGTATGCTGAAATGTTCATAAGTTTCTTCTTCTTTTGACTTGTCCACTTTTTCAATTTGCCCAGTTGGTGTGTCTGTGTCTCCTAGTAAATCTTCTTCATCTTCATCTATATAAATTGATTCGTACCATTTATTATTCCTTTTCAAATATAAATTTGCTCTTTGTACTTTCCGTACATCTACCAGTTCCTGCCAAATTTTCTTACTCTTTGTAGGTACACCATTAACCAGAATAACTAATGGGTCAGTTTCCAAAGTATCTGTATCAATAGTTTCCATATTTTTTTTCAAATCCAACGGCAAATAGACAACTCTTCTTTTTAAACCTCTCTGTAAATCTGAAGGAGGTAATTTACCAGTTTTGGGCTCCATACGTACTATAGTCTGGAACGGATGAACACATTGAATGAGTATAGACTCATACGTATTTAAATCAGAAAGTTCTGCAGGAATTTCAACCAATTCTAAATTATTATGTACAGCTCTAGCTGGCATTTTATTTTCTTCTAACTTGTTGTAACAGTATTTACAAATACGATGATCTTCACCCAAATCAAAACAATTTTCAAGAAATATATATGTTGCAAAATCCTTCCACTTATAATTATCTTCTTCTTCACTTTTTTTGTAGAGATCAACATTCCTAGTTTGGATTTTATAATGGCTTCTCCGGCAACAAATACAAGTAATATTTGGTCTTTCATTAGAGATGATAGCAAATTTTGTTATTTGTTCTTCAAATTTCTTATTTACGGAGGGTTCTACATTCTCTTCCACATTTTCCTCAATAACTGTGTCATTCCCTGCACTTTCTTGTTCCGGACCAAAGTAACTTAACTGAATTTCATCAGTAACCTTCTCAACATCTGATACAGTTCCACGGAACAGAGCCCTATTCATCTCATTTAACTTTAGTGCTGGACTTTTAGCAAAATACAATCTTCTCACAAATTTTCTAATTTCAGTATGATGAACTGCCAGCATCCTAAAATGGTGAAAAACACTTTGACAAACTTTCCTAGATAGACAAGCCAGAGAGTGTCCTTGCAAACCAGTATTCTCTCTCACTCTGCATGGATCTAGTCCTTGAAGCACCTTAATCTTCTGTTTAACACTCTTTTTACTATATTCTCTTAAAAACTCACGTAATTTATCAATAGATTCCTGTCGCAAAGTACAAATACTACTACAATTCCAAGTATACACTGGGGCTTTAGGACGTCTCCCCATAACCTCATCCGCAATCACTTCTTCCTCATTTCTTGGAACCATTTTCTCCTTTTCCATTATACAACCATCTTTCACTTCATAAGCTCGTCCAGTGGTGTCAACTGCATGCAGCAAACTATTACTTTGAAGATAACTCTCTTCATTAAAAAATGGTTCAGTACTTGAACTATGCATCCATTCTCCCAAAAACACTTTACAAAAGTTATTTCTTTTCACTACTCTTTTCGTTTTGCTTTGTGACTTCATTACATTGACTATTTTTTCTAATGTACGCATCCTGTTCAAAATTAAAATGAATAGTTTTCTTTTTAATTCTAAAGCCTTAGCTACAATGGCTTCAATATCTTTTTTTCTCTTGTAAAATTTCGCTTTTTTCTTATATTTTTTCACATCCTTTAGCAAATTGGACATCACTCTTCTCTGAAACATTTTCCTACGGATCTCTTTAAATGCTGTTTTTCTTTTCAAATCAATCTTTATTGTTTCTGCTTGTACATTAGCATTTAGTAAATTCGCACTTTTGTCCTGTTGTTTTCTACTTGAAACAGTTTTTCCAATGGGGACATTTTTTAAATTTTTCCTTTTTTTGAATATATTTTTAAAGAATTCCTTTGTCTGCTTACCAGAAGACTTTTTCTTTTTTCCAACATGAGCATCTTCAACTAACTTGGGTCCTCCAGTTGTCTTCAAATATACATGTTTTTTCTGTTCTTTTCGTTTTCTTGATTTTATAGGCATCTTATATTTCCTTCACTGCTCTGCAGCAATACCTGAAAGAAACTAAAAAAAAAAATACCTTTTTGTAATTTAAATATATTACTATATTTTTTATGAGCTTTTCAAATCTTATAATACTATCTACCCCTTTCCTACAAGTGAAAAACACAATAAAACCAACACGAATTACATCTCTAAGAACAATTCCTGTGTGCACACAGACTCTTGGTGTGATTCTAGGCAGAACACGATATTTGATTTGCAATTCAAAAGCACACTTACTAATGGTTTTTTTCCAACTGATAATTACTCTAACAGTCTGACACATTTTCCTTGTAGTTTAGAGAGGCAGAAAAGAGCACATGTCCAAACAGCTTTTTCAGACCATGTACATGTGTAACCTGGCTGACTGACTACACTCCAGCAAACGTAATGAGCCTTGGTGATGTTCAATGCATTAGCGTTACTCACTCCTACCTAAAACAGCACACAGTGCTGATTAGTAAGCATGAGTGTACAGGAAAAACAGCTAGCTCTCTGCTAAGAGTGTGGTTTTGGAGACTGTCTACTGTCAGGTGCAAGAGAGACTTGAATGGACCCTTACATAACTGCATAAACACTGTAAACATGTATGTAAGACTACATGTGTGGTAAGGGATAATATGAGTTTTTAGCATGTAGCAACTACATGACCCATTGCACGAGTGGAAGAAAAATCTACCATGTTGATTTCAAATATGTTAGCATTTGCCTCTCATTTGAGATACTGTTTTGGGCTGAATGCTAACCATCACATTTCCAGAAAACAAGCTTCCCCTTTCCTACGAATGCAATTCTAAAAGAACCAGAGTGACACGAAATACATCTCTGACAAAAAATCCTGTGTGCAAACAGACTCATATTGTGATTCTACGCAGGAAACGAAATTTGCTAGCCAATTTCAAAGCACACTTACTACAGTTTTTTTCTGCAAGTGATAAGTACTCTAACAGTCTGATACATTTTCATTACAGTTTTCAGATACAGAAAACAGCACATGTGCAAACAGCTTTTTGAGACCATGAACAAGTGTAACCTTAGTGACTGACTACACTCCACCAAAAGAAATCAGCCTTAGTGATGTTGAATGTTTTAGCGTTAGTCACTGCTACGTGAAACACCACTCACTTGTGAATACTAAGCATGATTCTACAGGATAAACAGCTGGGTGTGTGCTAAGAGTCTGCTTCTGCAGACTGTGTATTTTCAGTTGCAAGAGACATATGCATGGATACATCCAAAAAGAACCAGAGTGACACTAAATACATCTCTGACAAAAATTCCTGTGTGCAAACAGACTCATAGTGTGATTCTACGCAGAAAACGAAATTTGCTTGCCAATTTCAAAGCACGCTTACTACTGTTTTTTTTCTGCAAGTAATAAAACAGTATGATACATTTTCATTACAGTTTTCAGAAACAGAAAACAGCACATGTGCAAACAGCTTTTTGAGACCATGAACATGTGTAACCTTGGTGACTGACTACACTCCAGCAAAAGAAATCAGCCTTAGTGATGTTGAATGTATTAGCGTTACTCACTGCTACCTGAAATACCACTCACTTGTGAATACTACGCATGATTCTACAGGATAAACAGCTGGGTGTGTGCGAAGAGTCTGCTTCTGCAGACTGTGTATTTTCAGTTGCAAGAGACATATGCATGCATGCATCCATAACAGCATAAACATTGTAGTAATGTATGTAAAAGTACATGTGTGGCAAGGTTTAATTGGAGTTTTGTATATGTAGGACCAACCTCACCCATTCCATGTTTAGTAGCAACATCTACTATATCTATTTCAAATGTGTTAGCATTTGCCTCCCATTTGTGTGTTACTGATTTATGCTGAATGGAAACCATCATATTTACAAAAAGCTGCCCCTTTCCTACAAATGCCATTCTTACAGAACCAGGCCAACAGAAATAAAATCTCTGACAACATCCAAAACCTCCCCTTTCCTACCAATGCAATTCTAAAAGAACCAGAGTGACACGAAATACATCTCTGACAACAATTCCTGTGTGCTCACAGACTCATATTGTGATTCTAAGCAGAAAACAAAATTTGCTTGCCAATTTCAAAGCACACTTACTACTGTTTTTTTCTGCAAGTGATAAGTACTCTAACAGTCTGATACATTTTCATTAGTTTTCAGAAACAGAAAACAGCACATGTGCAAACAGCTTTTTGAGACCATGAACATGTGTAACCTTGGTGACTGACTACACTCCAGCAAAAGAAATCAGCCTTAGTGATGTTGAATGTATTAGCGTTACTCACTGCTACCTGAAACACCACTCACTTGTGAATACTAAGCATGATTCTACAGGATAACCAGCTGGGTGTGTGCGAAGAGTCTGCTTCTGCAGACTGTGTATTTTCAGTTGCAAGAGACATATGCATGCATGCATCCATAACAGCATAAACATTGTAGTAATGTATGTAAAAGTACATGTGTGGCAAGGTTTAATTGGAGTTTTGTATATGTAGGACCAACCTCACCCATTCCATGTTTAGTAGCAAAATCTACTATATCTATTTCAAATGTGTTAGCATTTGCCTACCATTTGTGTGTTACTGATTTATGCTGAATGGAAACCATCATATTTACAAAAAGCTGCCCCTTTCCTACAAATGCCATTCTTACAGAACCGGACCAACACTATTAAAATCTCTGACAACAATTCCTGTCTGCACACACACTCATGGTTTGATTCTAGGCACAAAACAGTATTCCTAAAACACACTCCATAATATTTTACTAGTTCAAGACAGTTAAATATCTCCCAAACCACAAAATGTAAAACATAACTTTTAAAGAAGAATCTCAATTCTAATATTTATATCAAAAATCACCACATACATCCTCTCTCAAACTCATATCTCACCTTTAAAATTAGTTAGTTGAGAAAGAAATGTGGCACTCAAACAGCAGACTATCAGAGTCAGAATATCAGAGCTCTACACCTCTCTCCTCTCTGCAGAACCAGTAAATGGCAATGTTTCCCTCTCTTTTTTCACACATATACATGTTAATTACAAATCTCAGTGCTTCCCACATTTTTTCAAATGAAATCACACATTTCTATTGGTTGAAAACTTCAACCCTTTTCCAAATGAACCCTTCCCCCAACTTGACTTCTGCCTGCTACCATAGCAACAGCTCATGGAACACTGCTCTGAGCAGAGAGGTCAGAAGTTCAGCACACAATGTTTCAAATCCAAAGAGCAAGATTGCTTAACTTTTCAAACCTAACAACAAATCCAAAGTAATGTTCTGTGGGTACACATTTTTCTGAACCAATACTAAAAATGCTTTTAAAAATGTAAACATACACCCTAGTTTTAACTGTAAAATGGTTTGAATCAGCCAATGAGTTCTTTTTATTAAAAAAAAGTATGTATGCCTCCATTTTACAACTGTCTTTCATTTCATATTGCCATTCTACTGAAAGACACCTTCTGAGTGCATCCACATCTCCTTGAAAGATGTTCACAGTGTGGATTGTAGGTCACAGCTATGTCTTCTGGAGTGAAAAGTATGCAGAAAAAAGAGGTGTGGTGAGAGATCTTGCTTTGCCAAATGTAGACATTAAATGGATTGGTCAGAGAGGGTTAAAGTGGCACCAATTAATGCCTTTGGTGAAAACCTTTCGACATCTCCCACAGCCTAACCTTATTATTGTGCACTGTGGTGGAAATGACCTAGGCACTTTAACTGGGGTAGGTCTGGAAATGCTTATTAAGGACACCTTTGTGCAATTGATGTCGCTTTTTCCTCAATCTGCCTTTGTATATTCTAACATATGCCAAAGGCAAAAGTGGAACTGGTCCAACCAATTTTGTCCGCAGATTGACAAAGCAAGAAAGCACGTCAACAAATCTATTTCTGCTTTCCTCAGAGACTATGGTATGGGTTCTATATACCACAACAACTTGCGTTACAACATGCAAGGCATTTATAGAGGAGACGGTGTACATTTCACTGATGAAGGCAACAGAGTCTTCCTCTTGAACTTTAGACTCTGCATCGGTACTTACTTGTAAGTACCACAAAAAAACACTTCATAAACACAACGGCTCTTTATAGAGCCCCCTAATATCTAAACACTTAAATTTCATTTTTTCTTCAATTTTTTTATCGTTTTTTTTCTGCCGTACGCGTACGGTAAGCTTACCGTACGCGCACCCCGCGATTGAAAAAAAAAAATTTAAATGTATTTTTCATACTTTTGTGACCTTGTTGGACCCCCTGACAAACGCTAGGGGGTCTGCAACTCTCTTCGTTGCCCCCTTTTCATGTTCTCCACCTTTGTTCATCAGTATGAGACACACAAAATGGCGGCCGACACTTCCTGATTTCGACCGATTCGAACGTTTACAGTCATGTAACCACCAATCAGAATTCAGCTCGCGCAGGGCACCGTTCGCGTACGGTAAGCTTACCGTACGCGCTCGGAGCGCGCTTATAGAAATATATATTGATTTAAATGTTATTTTCTCAGCAAATACTGAACACATTTACACCAGACCTACAAAAGGCACATCCCTGACCTGAGGACTACCTCTCTGCCAAATTTCAAGTAATTCTGTTCAGCCGTTCGAGCTGTAGCTTGGACTAAAGGTCCTATGGAAAAATGCATGGGGAAAACACGTTTTGGGACCCCCCCTTTTGCTCAGCCCCTGCTTGACGAATCCCCCCGAGACTTTCAGGATAGCAGCAGAGCGGAGCGCCCCACCTATTTTGAAAATTTCACCAGGATTCGTCAATCGGCGCCAAAGTTATTCAAAATAGAATGTTGCGGATTTCCTATGGAAACACGGTCCTAACTATAACTATCTACTGGCGACCGCCAGTAGATAATATATATATATATATATATATATATATATATATATTCTGCTCCAAAGGTTGTCCATCTGGTGAGTAGCACTCGATCAGCAGCTTTATTTATGATAGGCAGGGACGAGGATCTGCTTGTAGAAGCCGCTTCGTAATGGAACTGCCTACGCGTTTCGAAGCTCCATATGCTTGTCTTCAGAGGCTTGAATGGAGACGGTGTGAGCAAACGCTGAACCCACTTCGCCATTTCCCACAATGCACAGTCTCATTCGAGCTTCCCATTGGTGGGTGTGCAATATGAAAATGGCGAAGTGGGTTCAGCGTTTGCACACACCATCTCCGTTCAAGCCTCTGAAGAGAAGCATATGGAGCTTCGAAACGCGTCAGGCAATTCCATTACGGAGCGGCTTCTACAAGCGGGTCCTCGTCCCTGCCTATCATAAATAAAGCTGCTGATCGAGTGCTACTCACCAGGTGGACAACCTTTGGAGCAGAATGTAATACGCCGCCGACCTGCCGCGGAGTGTGCACCACCCCGTAATGTTATGGGGGCCACCCAACATGGTAACTATCATGTCGGCAATGTGGGCCAGCTGTGGCAAACAGGATTGCGGACGAGTCCACTTGCAGGGTCCATACAGGACAAGATTTGTGTGCTATCCGGACCACATTTCCCACAATGCACAGTCTCATTCGAGCTTCCAATTGGTGGGTGTGCAATGTGAAAATAGCAAAGTGGGTTCAGTGTTTGCACACGCCGTCTACGTTCAAGCCTCTGAAGAGAAGCATATGGAGCTTCGAAACGCGTCAGGCAATTCCATTACGGAGCAGCTTCTACAATCTGGTCCTCGTCCCTGCCCATCATAAATAAAGCAGCTGATCGAGTGCTACTCACCAGGTGGACGAACCTTTGGAGCAGAATATATATATATATATATTCACAGAAAAAACCATAGGTTTCAGGCACGTTATAGTTAGGAATTAGCATTTAAAAAACCTCAGAAATTCACTGAAAAAACCATAGGTTTCAGGGGTGTTATAGTTAGCTGGACTTTTCACTTGTACAAAACCATTGAAATTCCCCCGTTATAGTTAGTTCAGCTAACTATAACTCGCGCACCCGCAATGCACTGCTGATGACGTCACATATTACATCACTCATGACATGGTCAGTGACATCACTCATGACATCACTGATGACATCTCAAATGACATCACTGATTACATCATCCAGTGAATGTCTGTTTTTCTGAAAATTAAATATGTTTTATATATGTATATCTCAAGGTCGATGGAAGAATAATTGGGTATATAAGTGTCTAAATGGATGATTTGTTTTTGAAAAATTGGTTGTGTAACTGACTGATTAAGTGTATCATAGTGAATACATGGCTTAGTGAGTAATGTTTAAATATGTAAATATCTGTATCAGTCTCTCACTTTGTGTATAAGTGGCTGCATGGGTTGGTGAGTAGCTACATGGGTGTCTATAGGTTATTAGTTGGTTTTTTGAGTATCAGTCTGAGTGTCTGCATGGTTCGGTGGGGGGTATTACGTAGTGCATAGGTGCATGAATGAGTGACTCACTGTTTGTATGTGTTGAAGACAGCATGTGTGCAGGACTGTATGGGTGGATGAGTGTGTGTATGGGTGTGTTAGTGAGTGAATTACTGTCTCAATAGTGTCTTTATGAGTAACTACATATGTTTTAAACTAGTATATGTGACTATTGGTGTATATAAGTGAGTATATGTGAGTGAGAGATTGAAAGAGTTCCTGTATGAATAAGTATGTGTTTCTATAAGTGATTGTTTAAAAGACTAAGTATGTGTAAGTTTCCGTAGACGTAAGTGTGGTGATGTGTGTATAACTGTATATGCAAGTAAATGTATGTTTGATTCTTTATTAGCATGAGTGACTATGTGTGTGAGTAACTCTATGGATGAGTGGCATTGTGTAACAGGATGTATAGGTGTATGAGTACATATGATGAGTGAGTACATGTTTGAGTGACTGTATAGGACTGTTGGTGAATGAGTGGATGTGTATGTGGATCTTAGAATTACTGAAGAGGTTGTTGTAACTGGTATTGGTATGTCCATTGTTTTGAAAATTTTAGTCTCTATTTTTAATGTGTGTATCAAAGGTTATATTAGGGTGAGAGGAGGTCTGCCACTCTATCACAAGGATGATGTCATGAGTGATGTCATCAGTGATGTCATTTGAGATGTCATCAGTGATGTCATGAGTGATGTCACTGACCATGTCATGAGTGATGTAATATGTGACGTCATCAGCAGTGCATTGCGGGCGCGCGAGTTATAGTTAGCTGAACTAACTATAACGGGGGAATTTCAATGGTTTTGTACAAGTGAAAAGTCCAGCTAACTATAACACCCCTGAAACCTATGGTTTTTTCAGTGAATTTCTGAGGTTTTTTAAATGCTAATTCCTAACTATAACGTGCCTGAAACCTATGGTTTTTTCTGTGAATTTCAAAGGTTTTTTAAATGCTAATTTCTAACTATGCCTACAGAGATAGGACAGGTGAAGAAAGAAGAAAAAATGCACAGAAAGAAAAAAAAGAAATGCAGAAAGAAGCAACAGAAGTCCTCAAAGACGAAGAAAAGTGCAGGAAGAAGGATAACGTGCAGAAAGAACAAAAAGAAGAGCAGAAAGAATCCTTGTTGCAAAATCATCCTGTACCCTCAACTTTTTCAGACGGATACTGGTGGTAACTGAGTCTGACTAACCAGTCCTAGAGCCAGTGCTATGTTAAAAGACACTTAGAATACAGTGAAAACACCTACATACACTAGGGAACATTATGCGTTGGGGTCCCCCTGTGATTAGCATGACCTCCTCTGTAAGCCCCTAGTATATAATAGGGCAGGGGGATTAAAACTACCTCTTAAAACAGGCCACAGGGCGTTTTTGCACACGTTAACTCAGGCCCCGTCCCCTCCCTTCACCACTGTGTAAACACGCCCTGTGTCCGTGTTTAGTTGGGAGATTAAGTTCATTTGAATCCTGAGGGTCCCTAGGGTCCAACTAGCCCACTAGGTACCTCCAGTAAGTGCCACAGAGCTGCGTTGCAGAGAGGTGTAAAAAGTGGCACAGCCTGGACCACCTCTCTGCAATGCAGCTCAGTGGCGCTTACTGGAAGCACTTGGTGGGCTAGTTAGTCCCCAGGGGCCCTCAGTATTGAAGGGAAATGATATCCCCAATTTAAAACGTGCCATAGTGCGTGTTTGCACACGTCACCTCAGGCCCCGTCCCCTCCCTTCACCACTGTGTAAACGCGCCCTGTGGCTGTTCTAAGTTAAGAGATTAAGTCCCCTTGAATCCTAAGGGTCCCTAGGGTCAAACTAGATCACTAGGTACCTCCAGTAAGCGCCACAGAGCTGCGTTGCAGAGAGGTGTAAAAAGGGGCTTGGCCTCAGAACACCTGTCTGCAGCGCAGCTCCCTGGCGCATACTGGAGATGCCTGTTAGGCTAGTTGGCCCTCAGGGACCCTCAGTATTGAAGAGGAATTAATTCCCCAACTTACAACTCGCCAGGGGGCGCGTTTGCAGAGTGCTGCAAGGAGGGGGCGTGGCCTCCGGCACGATGCCAGTCTTTTATTTATTTTAATTTTTTAAGAAGGGGGGCTGTGTGGTTCTCCTTCTTATTCTAATTTATTGGCCCTGATGACCCCATCCCCCAGGGCCTGTCTCCTAATTATATTTTTTTACCCCAATCCCCAGGGCCGGCCACTGTTTTTTATTATTTTTAAAAAATATATATTTATAGACACACCTAGGACATGCTGGACAAACCGTACGTACCTATCGCCATGACGATTTGAGTGATATTCATTAAAAGGCGACTATGCATACAATGAATCCACGTGGAATGTATTTACACCACTAGTGAAGCTCTGACATGTCTGATGCCCTACCGTGCCTAATCCCGGTAGACACCCTTGTCGTTTATTTATACAAACATGGGTAGCTATTGACAGGCACATTTAATACACATGCACACCAAGCCATTCAAAGGGGATTCGACAAAAATTCGACCAAAACTATGTAAGAAACCCCCCTCACGGTTAATAAAACACACAACCACTGCCGGATGTGTAATACTTTTTATTTTACTCTCTGGAAAGGGGACGAACATCACTTGAGAGTCACAGCGCGCTCCTGGCAGAGCCCAATGCTGTGTTACACCCACCATTGCCTGCCGAGTGCCACACACCTCTGTGTTGTATTCCACCAGCTAGTGCATATGCTATATGACACTCTCTAGCCCATGTGCACTGTAACGCCACCCTGTGAATATGTCATGCCACACTTGTCTTCGCACGGGTTATATTGCCCCATCTAACGTGCCTTCCTTGATGCCTATGTTATAAAGCACAGCGCTATGCCATACATATTACAATCTGGGATCCATATCTTTGTCACAGTGCATATGCAATGTTACACTACCTAGCACATATTTTATATTACAACTTTAGAGACTACTTAGGTTACACAACACTGCCCTGTGCATATTACACTCCAAGGCGCACATCGCATAGCACGCGCTAGTGCCTGTGCTATCTCGCGCTCTCCAATGAATCTGTCATTGCGCACAATGTATTGCATATTATATTTCACGCCCGGTTCATCTTATATCACACTTTTTGGTGCAT
This sequence comes from Triturus cristatus, assembly GCF_964204655.1. Classification (NCBI taxonomy): domain Eukaryota; kingdom Metazoa; phylum Chordata; class Amphibia; order Caudata; family Salamandridae; genus Triturus; species Triturus cristatus. The sequence goes on along the minus strand of NC_140594.1, from coordinate 643,501,281 downwards.
AGTTTATACCATACACTATATCTAGTTTTCATTTTCAATCGTGATCTCAGGACTATGTTCTATATAACACTGTGTTCACCTACCCTTTTCTCGGGCATTACATTTTGCGATAGGGGGTGGAGGGTCAGGGGGTGTTTCTGCCAAGTGAGCCCGGAGTCACAGGCACAAACGTCCTCTTCTTCCTGAATAAAAGTGAGATTATGCTGCATACTTGTTCATATTTTAAGTAGTTCGCACAGACACACGTTTTAAAAACAATAAAGTTCCTAATACCCGCCTTCTCTGAACAGTTAGCTTGCTGCCCCATCCCCCTCCTCCCTATCCTCTGTTGTGTGAACCCATGGACTAGCCTCCTCCCTCCTGCCATGCATGGTCTGATGTGCTGCCACTGCCCTCAATTTAGTATGATGTACCAGTCCCCTCCTCCTGCCCTCCATTGCCCAATTATATGCCCCATCATTGACCTCCTGCTTAAACTCTGTGCTTAGCTTGCTGCCCCTATTCTCCTTCCCCCTGCCCTCCGATGTCTTTGTGCATGCCCCTGCTCCATCCTTTTTGCCCACCATGTTCCATGGACCTGCCACTCCCATCTACTCTGAGTGTTCTGTTGAGCTGCCACTCCCCTCCCACCTGCCTAGCATTGTCAGATGACTGTAACCTGTCCCTGCCACCTCCACCCTGCCTGTCCACATGCCATGCCCCTATCCTCTTCCTCCTGTCCTACATGGTCCATTGTACTGCCACACCCTTCTGCCCTCCCTGGTCTGTTGTGCTGCAACTGCTCCTCCTGCCTGCCCCGTGCGGTCTGTTGTGAGGCCCCTTCCCCTGAACTTTCTTGTCTGTGCACAGGTCCTGACCCTCCCTTCTATCCTCCATCGTCCTTTGTGCATGCCGCTGCACCCTCCTTCTTGCCCATCATAGCCATTGTGCTGTCACTAACACTCCCACTTGCCATGCATGGTCTTCTGTGCTGCCATGGCCCCTCCCACCTTCCCTGTGTGGTCAGTTAGCTGCCCCTGACCCCCTCCCACCTTCCCTCCATGGTCTGTGTGTATGCCATCACAGTCTCACTGTTGCTCTTCATGGTGTGTCTTGCTTCTAGTGCCCATCCTGCCTGACCTCCATGGCTATCTTGCTGCTCCTGCCCTGCCCCCTTGCCCCCAGCCCTCTGTTTACATGTGCAGACCTCTACTCTCTCCCTCCTGGCTTGTCTATTCCATTGTAATGCCCCTGATCCGTCCCTCCTGCCCTTTATGGTCTGTTATGCTGCAGCTTTCTCTCCTGTCTGTCCATTATGGTCAGCTAGCTACCATTGCCTCTTGCCCCTCTGTTCTCTGTTGTCCATGTGCATGGTCCTGTCCCCTCCCTCTTGCTTTCTATGGATTGTTGTGCTGCACTCCCGTCCCGCATGCCCTGTGTGGTGTATTGTGCTGCTGCAAACCCTGATGCCTGCCCTGCAGGGTCAGTTTGGTGCACCTCTCTATGTCCATCCTGTCCTCTGTTATCCAAGTCCATGTCCCTACCCCATTTCCTTCCATGATCCAATGTACTATACTTGCGAACATTTTGAACTTGGTAAGAGGGAGATTTTGAAAAAAAACTGGGGTATTGATTTTCCCCTTTGAGTTACATTGAAAAAGAGGAGATTGTAGACAGGAGACAGATCAAATAAAGACCATTTGAGCTTAAAAACATTGGACGTTTCCTGGCTGAATCGGGTCTGTTGGCATGTATGGCTGTACTACCATTGCCTCTTCCTTCTGCCCACAATGGTCTATTATATTGCCACAGCCTCTCTTGCAAGTCCTGTATTGTTGGTTTGTTGCCCCTGCCCCCCTTTCCACTGCCCTCCATAGTCTGTTGTGCTGCCACGGCCCTTCCTGCCTGCTCAGTGTGGGTAAATTGTTGCCTTTGCACCCTCCTACCTGCCTTCAATTTTCAGAGTCCGTGCCCCTGGCCTCTGCCTCTCAACAGTATCCTAATGAACAACTAGATTGCTAACATTCTATATTTATTACAAAAGTGTGGAACGCCTGACGTCATCTTGATGTAATCAAAACTGTAATACCTAGAGCATTTCCTTTAGAAATTACATATATGAGAGGGTCTTATTGGCATCAAAATTATGGTTAGTGCTCTAAAAGACTAAAATAAGGACATATTTTCTGAGTTTTCAAATAGCGACAAAGCACTTTTAAATTATTTGTTACCTTTATGTTTTTTTATCCAGTTGACCACTTGATTAAATGTTGCACTTAGGGGAGAGGATGTGGTGTTACTTCCAGAACTGCAGACTTTGGAACTGGGGAACCAGGTTGGAGTTTCTGCTTCAGCTCGACATTCTGTGATTCTGGTCAAATCACTTAGTCTCCCCATGTCTACAACCAAAATGAATTTGTTCTTGTGTGATGTAACCAATGCTCATGTAAAGCACTCCAATACCTGACAAGTCTGCACTATATAACACTGCAAAAACACAAAATAATAAGTGTTTTGCACACTTCTGTCATTGGGCTATATTTGGGCTACATCTGGGTGATTTTGGGCTACATTTGGGCTCTTTTGTCTCCGGTGGCCATCTTGGGAGATTTATTTGTTATGAAGTTTCCTAATTTCCTCATGTACTGCAGTCTCCTCAGTAGGAAATGCTTTCAGTTTTTTACTTTGATTCCATCATGAAGGTATTCAGATATGTCACACATTTGCCATAAATTCTGAAAGTTAGCACTCTAGTTGCTCATTAGATCACTGTAGTAAAACTACTGTTCACCATGGAAGTCTGCTCCTGGTATTAAAAGTGCATGTTTCAGTCTGCATGTCAGAATTTTTTAATGAAATAGAAGAGGATTTGAGAAGTCACTCAAAATGTGCCCTCATTTTCTTTCTTCACCATTAATCATAATTTCCATGGCAAAATGAACCCCCTCATTGTGTTCCTTTTTAAATTAAATGTTTTAAGTGTTACCAGTTTATTCCAATCAAGATGGCTTCAGGTGTGCCATACTTTTGTCATAATGAAGACAGTAAGCGCTCTAGTTGTTTTTAAGAACACTCTGGGACATTCTGTCATTGGGCTATACTTGGGCTACATCTGGGTGATATTTGGGCTACATTTGGGCTCTTTTGTCTCTGGTGGCCATCTTGGGAGACTTATTTGTTATGAAGTTTCCTAATTTCCTCATTTACTGCAGTCTCCTCAGTAGGAAATGCTTTCAGCTTTTTACTTTGATTCCATCAAGAAGGCATTCAGATGTGTCACACATTTGCCATAAATTCAGAATGTTAGCACTCTTTTTGCTCATTAGATCACTGTAGTAAAGCTACTGCTCACCAGGGAAAACTGCTGCTGGTATTGAAAGTGCATGTTTCAGTCTGCATGTCAGAATTTTTTAATGAAATAAAAGAGGATTTCAGAAGTCAAAATGTGCCCTAGGTTTTCTTTCTGCAGCACTAATCATACTTGTTATGGAAAAATGAACCCCCTCATTTTGTTCCTTTTTAAATTAAATGTTTTAAGAGTTACCACTTTAATCCAAGCAAGATGGCTTCAGTTGTGCCATACGTTTATCATAATTAGGACTGTTAGCGCTCTAGTTGTTCTTTGGAACACTCTGGGAAGCTGCAGTAGAACACAAAGGAATCAACTGACAGTCTCTGCCCTTGTTGGATGTACATGTTTTACTGAGAATGTCAGACTTCATTCTCACATGACTGAGAAAGATAATGTGAATTTACAGAAAATAAGCTCTCGGTTTAGCTTATAGATCACCTTCCAAACCTCTGTGGGAAAAGCATGAGAAAATATTTTTCTCTCAATCATGATATCCCAGCAGAAGGCTTTTTCACATGGTGAAATCACCTTAGAACATACCACAATTCCTAAAATGAGTATGGTACCATCAACAAATGATTTATAATGTAACTAAAGTCTTAAAACCTTCTATTAACTGCAATGCTTTTTAATGAGGTGCTATCATGTATATTGGTCCCAAGATGGCTGCCAACACTTCTTGGATGAAGTGCTGACAGCCAATCAGATCTCAGGATTAGATGTGTGGTTAGGCTCCGCCCACATATATATATGATTTTACTTTTGATTTTCTCAGGAACTACTGAACAGATTGACACCAGACCTGCAAAAGGCACTTCCCTGAGCTGAGGACTACCTCTCTGCCAAATTTCAAGTAATTCTGTTCAGCCGTTCGGGCTGTACCTTGGACTAAAGGTCCCTATGGAAAATTGCATGGGGAAAACGTGTTTTGGGACCCCCCTTTTTTCTCAGCCCCCGCTTGACGAATCCCCCCGAGACTTTCAGGGTAGGAGCGGAGCGGAGCGCCCCACCTATTTTGAAAATTTCGCGAGGATTCGTCAACCGGCGCCAAAGTTATTCGAAATAGAATGTTGCGGATTTCCTATGGAAACACGGTCCTAACTATAACTATCTGCTGGCGACCGCCAGTAGATCATATATATATATATATATATATATATATATACAAACAACAGGCACTGAAGCTATTTTGAAAGGGCTCACCACAGCACTCCAACCATCCGGCTTTCTTGGCCCACATGTAGCCCCACAGCCTCTCTCCACAATTAATAAGGTCCGACACGTTTCGGGGCCAGAACGCCCCCTCCTCATGGACTCAACACAAAGGCATGCACGGCTCACCTTCATTAATTCAAAAACATTTTATTGAATTAGTCCACCCTAAGTGGGTGTGGCTTGCATGGTTTCAGCCACCAGGAATGCTGGTTGCTGTAGTCCGTAAAGGTGAGTATAATTGTTAACCTTAAGTAGGTTGCATGCCTCTGTGCACAATTGTCAATATTAAATCCTTTAGTAGGGAATGAGAATAGGTTCTGAGGCCACAATTTCAAACGGAATGTCGCGCTGCATGGCAAGAGAGGGTAATCTCGCCACAGTCTTCTCCCACGCAGTGTCTTTAGCCGCATGTAGAAGCGGAGCTCCTTCCCACGGCCAGAGCCAGCCGTGTAATTACAGGAACAAACAACAGGCACTGAAGCTATTTTGAAAGGGCTCACCACGGCACTCCAACCATCCGGCTTTCTTGGCCGGCATGTAGCCCCACACCCTCTCTCCACAATTAATAAGGTCCGACGCGTTTCGGGCCAGAACGCCCCCTCCTCATGGACTCAACACAAAGGCATGCACGGCTCACCTTCATTAATCCAAAAACATTTTATTGAATTAGACCGCCCTAAGTGGGTGTGGCTTGCATGGTTTCAGCCACCAGGAATGCTGGTTGCTGTAGTCCGTAAAGGTGAGTGTAATTGTTAACCTTAAGTAGGTTGCATGCCTCTGTGCACAATTGTCAATTACACGGCTGGCTCTGGCCGTGGGAAGGAGCTCCGCTTCTACATGCGGCTAAAGACACTGCGTGGGAGAAGACTGTGGCGAGATTACCCTCTCTTGCCATGCAGCGCGGCATTCCGTTTGAAATTGGGGCCTCAGAACCTATTCTCATTCCCTACTAAAGGATTTAATATTGACAATTGTGCACAGAGGCTGATCTCAATATGCGGTCCATACAGACCACCCGGATTTCTTCGCAAAGATTTGGAGACTTGCGAACTCTCTTGGTCCGGGCACGATAGTGTGGGGAGGAGACCACAATGTAGTGCTAGACTCTAGAAAATACAGATCAAGTGATCCTGCCATCCCCATCCTAGAGCGGCAGCCCAATTGCAGTCCAACATTACCGAAAATGACCTGATGGACGTCTGGCGGTGCATAAACCCCGGCAGTGCGCAGGGTACCTGTGTGTCCTCTGCCGGGCCTTCTTGGTCGCGGATTGATTACTGGCTGACTTCCCCGGACGTAATGGCATGGGTTGCTGCAGTGGTGCACTTGGCCTGGACCCTCTCCAATCACTGCATAGTGCTGATCGCACTAGACCTCCCTGAGTACACGACCAGGGCGTTCAGCTGGAGGCATCCGCCTGGGGCCCTGCGTGACCAGGGATTTCGGGAATCCATTAGACAGGCAATAATTGAATACTTTACACTCAACGAGGGCACATTCAACTCCCTCTCGACTTTATGGGAAGCGTACAAAACCGTCAAACGGGGAGAATGCATCGCCAAGCAGGCCAGTGTCCTGCACTCATTCCGGGAGGACCTTAAGTGTCTTAAAAAAAGACATACAGGCCCTGGAACAAGATTTTTACAGCACTCAAAATGAAATCACACTGGGCCAAATCAGGGAAAAAATAGGCGACTTCAAGAAAGCAGCTACATGTGAAACCCACTACCTCAGCAAGGAGACAAGTACCGGAAATACGGAGAGGGTGACCACGTGGCAAGGACACTAGCGGGCCTCCCCAGGAAGCCTTGGGCCAGCGACTATATATCAGAGCTTTGCTCCTCCGAGGACAAGTTGGCAGTTGGACATGCAGCTGTCCAGGCCAAGATGGTCTCTTTCTACATGTCCTTATATAGCTTTCAACAAAGGAAGTCTCTCCCTGAACTAGAGAAATTCTCTGACTCTATTCAACTGCTGTGACTGGAGGGTGGGCATAGATTCTATCTGGATGAGCCGCTCACGGAGGAGGAGATGGGCAGAACTATTCAGGCTCTGCCAGGCGACATAACCCCGGGCCTCGATGGCCTATCAGCTGCTTTCTACAAGGAATATGTGACACTACTAGCCCCACACCTCATAAATATATATGAGGAACCTCTCGAATGTGGGGGTGCTCCCCCTTCGCTCCAAGAGGCACTCATTATCACGATCCTGAAACCAGACAAAGACCCTCAGAAGTGTGACTCATACAGGCCACTATCCATGATCAATTTGGACAATAAGAAACTGGCAAAGCTTATAGCAGCACGTCTTCTCCCATTGCTGCCCCTGGTTGTCCAACCAGACCACTGTGGCTTCGTTCAGGGTAGGGCCACCACTCATATTCTGCGCACACTCCTTGCTACAATGCAGGGGGTGGACCCAACTCTGCAAGCTGCGGCGTTTTCCTAGATGCTACCAAAGAATTTGATTAGCTGGAATGGCCATACCAGTTCACACTGTTTGCCTGCATAGGGCTCAGCTCTAAATTCATCAAACTTATTGCCCTCTTGTACTTCCACCCATCCCCACAGATAAGGGTGAACAGCGTGATATCCGCTCTGTTACCAGTTTCTCGCAGCACACATCAAGGGTGCCCTCTGTCGCCCCTACTTTTCGCCAGTCATGGAGCCCCTTGCGACAGCACCGTGTACATCAAGGACTGACGTTCACTCTGCGGGTGATACTTGTCTCTTTATAAGTGGACGATATCACATTATATGTAATACCCCAAGACGAGAATTTAGACCCCGTGATGACGGAGTTCCTCAGATTTGGTGGGCTTTCTTGGATACTCATAAACTGGGCAAAGTGGTGATCTTTCCGCTGAGAGCGCTCACAGCGAAATTTCCGCTGCAGTAGACTGAGGGCCCTGTGAGGTACTTGGGCATCTGGGTGAGTCGCAATATCGAAGAAGTATGGCGATCTAACTATGGTTGTCTGTTGGACTGGCTCGAGAATCGTGTAATGGGTTGGACGAGACTTCTGCTACCTTTTACGGGGCGGCTAGCCATTGCAAAAATGGTTGTCTTACTTTAAATTTCTTTATCGTTTCACAAATCTTCCCCTCCCACTCAACAATAGTTTCAGGCAAGATTACACTCCAACATGATTTCATTGGCATGGGCTGGGAAATAGCCCAGAGTCTCCTGGGAAACCCTAACACTACCTTTTGAGCAGGGTGGCCTGGGCGCACGAGACTTTGACCTATACTATTGCTGCACTCAGGCGTAGTTTGGATTCCGCTGACTGTTCCCAGCACAGTTCATGGCGCACACTGCGCCTGAACATGACCCAGCAGCCCTACACCCATTACACATGGCTTTCTGAAGAGCGCAGCCTTGGCCGTGCTTTGGGATAGAGACGGTGGGGTGTGCAGTGTGGGCGTGGCACGAACTGTGCCACAGAGCACATCTGGAGGGAAGGTACGCTCCCTCTTTCCCGGCATCCTGTGTTGCCCTTCCTGGCGGAGGCAGGCCCCTAAGCACGGTTGAGGAAACTCTGGCTCAACAAAATGGGAGACGCACTCCGGAAGGGACCTATATAGAGCTTCATCAGGTGCGGGGAGGAGAGGACCTGATAGTACTAGAATAAATTACCTCCTACCAACTGCGAGTGGCACATCGCGCGCATTTTGCCCCCTTTTCAGCTGCGCCACCCAAGTTCCACACACTTGAGCGTTTTTTAAAAGACTCTTCTCAAGCTGATCTCGCAAATATACTCTGACATGCAGTGCACAGCACCCATCTGTACCCCGAGGTGCCAGAGGGAGTGGCGAACTTCGCCTGGCATATTGATCACGCCGGTACAGTGGACCTTTTGCTGCGCTTAGGCACGAGACCTGTCCCCAAATTATCAGCTCTGCCTTATACATTTTAAATTTCTACACAGACTGTACAGATCACCTGAACGGCTCCACAAAATTGGCCTGATCGATGAGGCACGCTGCCGGCCTTGTAGATCCCCGACGCGTCCATCCTCCATCTCACCTGGGAATGCCCTAGTATTCATCAATACTGGGAAATTGTTTTTGAGGCAATTAACGTGATGCTTGACCTGCGAATAAAGCGCTTCACTTTGACGGTGCTACTTTGGATATGTGAAATACCTGCCAACGGGTGGCAGTAAATTGGCGGCTATGCTCCTGCTGCTTGCAAAAAGGTGCATATGCAATGCACTGGGGTAGATGCCAGGACCCACACAGGGAGGAGTGGCTCAAGGATGCGGCGTTCTGCCAGGAGCAGCTACTCGCTTACTCGGACCACCCAAACCTGACCTAGAGACATAAGGGAGCCACTGCAAGCCTATAGGCGGTCACATGTGGAAGACGAGGACCTCTCACATCCTTATTCCCCTGGTGCCATAGTACAGAGCATACAGCTTGGACACGCTCATCTAGCACAACCTGTGGAACCCGCCCCCATGCCCTCTTACCTTTTTCCATAGTGTTCCTTACCCCTCCTACCCTTATTCCTGGTTGATATGTAGAATGTTTCTGTGGAGCAACTTGTAATCTCGCACACCACTAATAACTAGCACTATGAAGTCTTCTAGCTCTGGTAACGGGAAGACACAAACTGTAAAACACATTGGTTTTTTTTTTGGTTTTTTAAATGAGATCCTGGTTATTTACAAACAGGAACCCGGCGATATAAAGTGTGCATGTTATGCTTGTTAATTGAGATGTATCCACGAAAATGCTCAGTAAACAGAATTTTTCTAAAAGAATGATTATGTGGTGCACCCTTCCATTAATGAGCTTTCTTTCAAACTGGTCTTCAGTGGTAAATCCTGTCAAAGGCAAGCAGATAAGCTTTTACAGAGGTGATTGGGCATATGCTGCTAAAGTGGACATAGGAAAGGTGCCATAAATGGAATGTAGTGGTGGTTGGGGGTGTTGGGGTTACTACAGATTGACTTACTAGGTTTATTTGATATTTTTCCTCTTTATAAAACACAATAGCACACTAAATACGTGTCCACAATTTGATTACAACGATAAGACAAAAATATTCTCTTCTTCCAAAAAGGCTGCATGGAGTGTGAAGTCTTTTTTAAGGGAGACTGTCAGGTAATGAAGCAAGAAAAGGTCAGTTCTGGTTTAGACATAAACAGAAAATCATTGGATGATATGCCTGAATATTCAAGATGCATATTTCTATTTTCCAAGTATTTTTGGTGAAAGGCAGCCATTTTTATGTGCTGCTCGTCAGCTCCATGTTAACACCTCCTGTGTTTATGAAGTTGATTGTGTTGTTGGCTGCTTACATGCAGTCATGTCCAGGGATATACTGGCCTTTGTCGATGCTGTCGACCTTACAATTCACGATTCCATGATTAGGGAAATTGAGCAAAGACGCCTTTCATGATATGGTAGCCAGGAGAGAAACCGTTGTCTCCAAAAAGAATCTTGCTTTACTTTATAGGTTTGAAAATCATCACCTTAATAAACCACCGATTTCAGGAACAGTGCCCAATGGAGAGCTGTAACTAACGTGGATTTATTTGGTTATAATGCACAACGTAAAGTTTGGTGAAAAGCCAAGCTCAGTATATCACCACAAGAACCTCATGCCACCCGTCAAGCATGACAGTAGAGGTGTGATGATTTGGGCCTAACTTGCAGCTGCAGGACCTGGACACCTCACATTCATTGAGTCCACCATCTCGAGGAAAATGTGATACTATCAGTCCTACTGCTTAGGATTTGCCAAAAGTTGATGGTACTTCTGATGGATACTTCTAACAGCAAATTACTTGCCTTGTGAAATACCCCCAGGTGCCAGACTGGATCTGAGATTTTTCTCAGTATTGCTCTTGTGTGTCAGGTGGCTTCATGCGGCTCATCCTTGACTTCATCCTGCTCTGGAAGTGACACAGGAGCCACATATATGCACTAACATTGCATCCTCACATCAGTTTCTTTATTTCTGCATCTTCGGGTGCAGATCTGTAGCTCCCTCCCGATACTTCTTCTCATCCCTTTGACAAGGATTTTGTCAAATATTTTCTCTCATTATGCAAGGAGTTATGTTCCCTACAAAGGCTACAAGGTTTAAACTTTGTAAGGACTATCACAAGCAGATGCCTGTGACAGGTCTCTCCACTAGGTTTGTTTCTAGTGCTTAGGGCCTGTGCATGACTCCAGGACTTGCTGGGATTTTGCCCGGATGAACCACAAGGTGATCCGGGACTGCAAAAATAAGCATTGTGTTGCCAAATACCGCTGGGAGGTATGTATGGGTCGTTCCCAGTCGAAGTTGCGGGCTCTGACCCATCCTGTTTTCCAGGTAGTTCCCATTAACGGCCTCCTCCACACTCCCAAGTCATCAGGTAAGTTCAAATCAAAAAGAAAAACAATAAGTCAAGCATGACCCCTACATCCCACCACTCTTGTCAAGAGAAGTCGCAAGGACATCATTGTAACTCCTGGTCCTATGCAGCCCAAATTCCATGGTCAATCAGTGATGCTACAACAAGTAGAGACTTTCGGTAAAGCCATCTTGAGCATCTTTAGCCCCCTGTTGGTTACTTCTGGTGCACCTATGGCCTCAAGGATCCAAGGAGGGGTCCAAACAGGTTACCATCAGCGGATTCTCTCTCGGCTCCTTCAGCACCTCTTTACTCTGCTGTAGATTCCTCCCCGATTCTGGGCCGCTATCCACCTCGACTTTGAATCCAATGCCATGATTATCACCTGACCATCACACATAGATGCTGGCACTGATGCTGGAGGAAGAACCCATTGTCACGCCCACCAGATCCTTTGGCGCAGCCGCTCTAGTATCATTCTTTACATAAAATGCTTCACATTAATTTCGCTTCAGACTCAGAACACAGGTAACATGGTAATGGAGATGACTGGGATGATGCATCCCATTATTATGATGAGGTCAATCTTTTCATGGACCTCCAGTACACCAGTGGGCAAAACACTTCCCCGGATACTGGGCTGTACTCTCCCTCAGCAGACAAATCAGCTTCTTTTGCTGTGATGTTCAGACAGGCTGCTGAACTTTTAGACCTGCAACCCCATCCATTAAAGTAAGCCAAATATCTGACTGAAGTCCTGCAACCTGGGCAGACTTCCACAGAACCACTTCTCTCTTTCAGTGATGCCCTGCTGGACACACTGAAGGGCACATCGGTCACACCCTTGGTCTTTCCCACTAGTCAACAGACAGGTTGCAAGAAGACACAGACCTGCCCCTGGTGATCTTTCTTTCCTCATGCACCACAGATGGATGAAAGCTTAGTGGTCTAAGCACCCATGAGTGAGCACACCCTCAACAAATGTCTTACTACGTATGGGGGTATTCGGAAAGAGGATGTTCTTCTCAGGTAGACTCTGTCTTCGCTCAGTACATTCCACCTGCCTCCTGGGATAATACTCCTATGCATTGTGGGATATGGTCAGCAAGATCTTGCAGAAAGTCCCCAAAGAGTACTGCGCCAACCTTCGGTAGATCATCTAAGATGGTCAGGACACAGCAAAGTAAGTCATCCTTTCTGGATTTGACACCACTGACTGCTTGGGTAAGGCGGTCAGTACCAGTGTTGTACTTCGACTCAACATATGGAGGAGATCCATGGGCTTCTGCAGTGTCCTTTTGGTGTCCACTAATGAACATGCCATTTGATGGCACTCGTTTCTTTGAAATTAAAGCGCTCCAATAAAAGCAATGCCACAGCACGCTCCTTCTGGCTTCCTGTTCCAGTGCAGCAATATCCCCCACAATTTTCGCATTTTCGAGGTTTCGTAAGGTGCTTGACACAAAGACAAAACTAAGGTTCACCTTTGCAGCCACAGACACCCTCTAGACTTTTGAAAGCCGGCATGGGGGTCCCAGCAAACAACATCCAGGCCCTCAGGGGTGGCGCAGTGCTCAGTCTCTCGTCCCTCCTGCTACCACCGCCAAAGCACTTTATACTGCTCTCAGCAGCACATGGCCATTGTTTTGGGGGCAGGATAAGGTATTACCTCCAAGCAACGCATTACATATGGTAGACAGGTGCTACAAATAGGTCAGCAAGGCTCTGTCCTAAGATTTCCTTTCTGACCCGCCGCATATTCCACCTACATCAGAGCTGCTGTCTGAGGATCATTTGTCCATTGTGCTGCTGGAGAGCCAGGCTCTTTTGGCCAAAGAGCCATAGAGAGGATCCTAAGGAGCTGAATGTTACTTCTGTTACTTCCTGGTGCCAGTGAAGGACAGAGGCCTTTGTCCTATTTTGGATCTTTGCCCTTTCAATCTCTTACTGAAAAAGAAGAAATTCAGGATGCTCACATTGGCCCAAGTCCTATCTGCCCAGGATTCAGAAGACTGGAAGGTAGCGCTTGACCTGCAGGACACATATTTTTACATTCTCATTCTACAGTCCCACAGGCATTACCTGTGTTTGAAGGTGGGCCAAGAGCAGTTCAATTGTCTTTGCTCCTCTTCAGACTCACTAGTGCCCCTCAGGTGTTCATTAAAGTGATGGCAGCCCTTGCAGCACACCTATGGAGTTTGGGGATATCAGTCTATCCCTACTCTGACAGCTGGCTGTTGAAAGCGGCCTCTCCACAGTCAGTTGTAGGTCACCTCCAGAAGACAGATGACCTCTTAAAATTTTTGGGGTTTTAGATCAACGTGCCAAAGTCACTCTTGCCTTTTTTTTCTCAAGGTCGGCAGCGTCTAAGCCCTGCCATCTCCTGAACTTTCTTTCTTTAACAGGCCCTACCACCCTGAAACGGGTGATTATGAGTAGGTGTCTGGTCCGTTGGAGGAGGACCCTGATAAGAATTAGTACGAGGAGCTGGATGACACCAGTGACTCTGGTATGCTTTCCCCTCCAGGCCAGGCTACAGAGGAAGACGCATCCTTCGCTACCTTGATGCGCAGGTTGACAGAGGTCCTCATCCTCCAGCTGCCTGTTGTCAAGACTTTTTGACAGAGTTGCTTAACCCTGCGGTGAGGTCCCCTGATCCTTTGCTCCGCTTCAACAAAGCCCTCACTGCCGTCCTCCTGGAGGCCTGAGTGAAACTTCTCAAAAGGGCTCCTGTGCATCGTCCCACCGAAGGAGACCCAGCCTTACTCTTCATAAACCCTCCCCGGAAATTTTATTGTAGGATTCAACTGCAAAGGTCAACTATAGCGCATTCTCCACTACTCCACCAGATAGGGCATCCAAGAGGCTAGACACCTTTGGGAAGCCCATATTTTCGTTCTCCAGCCTTGCCTTGGGTTCAGTAAACACTGCATGCCTCTTTGGCGATACTCCCCTGCACTGTGGAACTCTGTAGTGCCGTTGCTTCCCTTGCTACTATAGTAGGGCCATGTCGCTCTCACCCAAGCCTTGATAGATGGCGGAAATGAAGCAAAGTTCCCCATTCAATGCGGACTGGATACCATTGATTCCCTGGTTAGAACCACGGCTTCTACAGAAGGACTGCATCACCACGCCTGGTTACGGTCCACTAGAGTCTCAGGGGGATGTACAGTTGTCATTGATTGACATGTCTTTTGATGGCTCCCATTTATTTGTTGTGCTGCCCAGTCCAGCTATCCCCCCCCTTGCCTCTCCCTCCCACAAGCATCAAAACCTTTTAAATTCGCCTTCCATCCAGCACACCCATTCCATTGGTGGCAGGATCACGTACCACCTGCTCCAATGGATGGCCATAACTTCAGACAAGTTGGTGATTCAGATCGTGCAGAAGGATACGCCCTACCATTTTTGGACAGCCCCCAGCCATTGCGATCATCTCACAATTGGCTGATAGAGGACTATCTCATCATACTCTGTCAGGAAGTGCAGACTCTTTTGGCTAAAGGAGCCATCACAGGGGTGCCAGTGCCAGAAGTGGGGCATGGTTGTTAGTCCAGCTACTTTCTGGTGCTGAAAAAGGATTGAAGTCTCTGCCCTATACTATATCTGCGCCTTCTCAACACCTTTTTGTGGAAATAGAAGTTCAAGATGCTCACGCTGGCTCAGGTCCTGTCTCCCCTGGATTCTGGAGACTGAATAGTAGCGTTGGATCTCCAGGATGTGTATTTTCACATCCTCATCCTGTCCTCCCACAGGCATTACTTGCGGTACAAGGTGGGCCACAAGCATTATTAATTTACTGTGCTCCTTTTCTGCCTTACCAGTGCCCCTCTTGTGTTCACAAAAGTGATGGTGATTGTTGCAGCTCATCTGTGGAGGTCGAAGGTTCCAGTCTTTCCCTACCACGACGACTGGATGCTGAAGGCGGGCTCACCCCAGGCAGTTGTCACCCACCTCCAGACTATGGCGAACCTCCTGCATTTTCTGGGGATCACGATCAACATGCTAAAGTCACACCTGATTCCCTCTCAGATTCTCCCTTTCATATGAGCTGTTCTAGACACACTGCAGTTCAGCGCCTATCCTCAGCAGTGACGAATCCTGGATTTTCATGCCATGTTTACGATTTTTCAATCTCTATCCTGGATTGCGGTGCGACTGACTCTAAGGTTGCTGGATCTCATGGCCTTATGTTTCCTACTGGTAAAGTATGGTACATGGTTTATGTAGGCTCTGCAGTGGGAACTGAAGTCTCAGTGGGTGCAATATATAGGGAATCTCTCCGCCTGGTCCAGATACGGGAGGGTGCTACGAAAGATCTTCAATGGTAGCTGTTGAACCGCTATTGGGCCAGTGGCAGACTCCTCTCCCTTCCCCACTTACAGCTGACAGTGGTGTCAGATGTATGACTCCTGAGTGGGGCCAGGCACTTTTGGAGAGGTGGTGATCAGAAAACTCTGGTCTCCAGTGAAGTCTCAGCTCGACATCAGTCTGTTGGAGTTGAGGGCGATTTGCTTGATATTGAAAGCCTTCCTTCCATCCATCAAGGGGAGGCTGGTTCATGTGTTCACGGACAACACCACCGCCATGTAGTATTGCAACAAACAGGCGGTGGAGCTCTTGGCCAGGAGGTTCTACGCCTGTAGACGTGGCTGGAGTGCCAGGTTACCTTCCTGGTCGGGCAGCATCTGGTGGGCTCTTTGAACGTCAGGACAGACAAACTCGGCCATCCATGTCTAACGGATCACAAATTGTGACTGCATCCGCAGGTGGTGCAAAGTCACTTCCAAGATTGGGGAGAGCCTAGGCTCAATCTCTTCACCACCAATGAGAACACACAATATCTGGGCTTATGCGCACTTGAGTTTCCAAGGCAGCTCTCGCACTGAGATGTATTCCATCTTGAGTGGGGCTCGGCACTCCTGAAGATTAGGACTGACAGGGTCCAAGTCATCCTAGTGACTCTGGATTGCGCTCAGAGGATGTGGTATCCTGAACTTCTGGGCTTGAGCATCGCTCCTCTGGTCAGGCTACCCTTTCGGGAGGACATCCTTTCGCAGCAACAGAGCAGGGTTTTGCAACCTTCATGCATAGAGATTGAGCTGCGACAGTTGGGAGTCTTTGATCTCCTCCCGAAGTCTGTGATGTCATTCTTGCAGCTAGGTATCCTTCCACTTAATCCGTCTGTACCTACCAGGTAGATCCCCTTTCTGCACCTATGTCGGAGGTTGATCTTTCTTTAACCCAGCAAGGCCATGCCCTGGCCGCTGTTAAGCTATCACAGCTTTTCTGCGGGCGCCAGATCATCTGTCCCTGTTCAAGTCACCTGTTGTGACTTGTTTTTTGATAGGTCTGGTTTCCGCCTACTCCCTTTGTTATTTCCCAGTGGGACCTTATTTGGTCCTTACCTACCTGATGTGTTCCCCCTGTGAGCCCCTGCATATCTGGGGTCTGCAGCTCTTGACCATAAAAACTATTTTCCTTGTGGCCATTACATTAGCCACGAGGGTCAGTGACCTCCAGGCTCTGTCGGTCCACCATCGATACACCAATTTCTTCCCAGACATGCTGGTCCTCGGACACATGCCTTTTTCCTTTTGGAAAGTGGTCGCTCTTTACATGTCACCAGAGCATCACTCTGCCTCCTTTCTATGCCCCACCTCTTCCTCCCAAGGAGGAAGAGAGAATCCATTGTTTGAACCGTAAAAGAGCTCTCTCTTCTTCTATATTGACCACACCAAATGCCACCGCATGGACAATCAGCTCTTTATTGTTTCACCGGGGCAAAGAAGGGAAAGGCAGTGCAGGAATGGCCAATCTCCCATTGGATTGACCCTGCATAAAGAACTACTAACATTGGCGAAGAATCAACCCCCTGGGGACTTAGGAACTCATTCCACCTGGTTCAAGTCCGCCATTACTGTGTTGGTGTGCAGGCTAACTGTCCTTCCCTTCAGTTCAAGGAGTCTAAGACATTTGGGCTATGATCCCTATGTTTAAACTCCGATCCTGGGTCTTACTGAGAGTGCCTCTGAGACATCTTAGCCTCTTTCATCCTGCTTATCAATTACGCCAGATGGCTGATGAGGGCTCTGAAGTGAGATCAGAAGTTTCAGTAGGCTCAACACCAAGAGAGCTTGTCAGGTTCCATCCAGGTTTCTGAGAGACCACAAAAGACATGCAGTGTTGGCTGCTCAACTGCAATTGGACCAGCAGCAGGTCCCTCTCTATCCCACTCAGAGCTGACAGTCGTCTCCACATCAGTTGTTTGAGTTGCAAGCCATTCACTTGTTTCTAGAGGCCTTCCTACTGTCCATCAAAGGGAACCTCATCAACATCACTGCCATGAGCAGAGTGGGGTCCTGTGCACAGAGTATCTGCTCTTCTGGAACTTTGAGTTGAGAGGGAATCCCTCCGCTCGTAAACCACCGGGTGGGATCTTTGAAAGAGTGGAAGAACTCAGCCACCAACACCTAATGGATCACGAATGACAGCTATAGGTGGAAGTGGTACAGCATGTCTTAGAAAAATGAGGAGAACCTTGGCTCAATCTATTCACCAGAGCAGAGAACGTGCCGTCAGCAATTTTGTGCGCTGTACTTCCCAAGAGGGCTCTTTTTTTAGAGAAGCAATCCGCCTACAGAGTAGCACAGGACTTTTATATAGCTTCCTGCCACTACCTATCCTGCCCCAAATTCTCAAGAAGATCAAGAACGACGAGGCCCAAGTCATCCTAGTGGTCGTGGATTGGGCAGGAGAGTGTGGGATCCGGAACTTCTGAACATGAGCATCTGTCCCCCGATCAGGCTGTCGCATCAGGAGAATATTCTGTCACAACAGCAGCGCAGGGTCCTGCACCAGGACCTCCATAATCTACATCTCGGATGTGTGGAGAATGCCTTCAGTCTCCCACTCACAGTGGTGGATGTCATCCTGGTAGCCAGGCATCCATCTATGAAAAATGTTTACGCCTTACACTGGGATAAATGTGTGGCCTTGTATTTTTCCTTCCCTACAGACCAATTATAGGCAAAGTTGTCGGATGTTTTGCTTTTTATGCTCTCTTTAGTGCAGCACAAACTTGTTCAAGTTATTTGTCAACCCTTTCAGCTTTTTTGCGTATACTGGACCAGCCGTCCTTTTTTAAATCACCTGTTGTGTCCATATGTTTCCCCCCCAAAACTTTTGTGATGCCACAGTAGGACCTTAATTTGGTCCCCACTTTCCAAATGTGTACCCCATTTAAGCCAATGTCCAGTTCACCCTGGAATCTTCTGACTTTCAAAATAGTCTTTCTCATAGCAATAACTTCGGCCTGTTGCATGTGTTAGCTACAAGCTCTGTCTATTCAGCCATTGTACACCACCTTTTTACCAGACAGTCTGGTGTTGCGCTGAACCCCAAAAGAGCTTTAAGCTTGTACATCGAGTGTACCAAAGACCATCGAGTGGATGATCACCTCATTCTGGAGTTTTGTTGTGGCTAAGAAGGGTAAGTCAGTGCACAAAAGGGCCATATTAATTTTATTGGTCCTCTGAATAAAAATCTGCTATGCATTGGCCAAGACGAAACAGAGAAGGTCTGAGGGTCATTTGACCAGTGCCAAGGCTGCTACCACTGTACTGGCAGGTGGAGAGACTGCTCTGGACATCTGTAACCCCATGGTTTTCACTCCATTCATTTACAAAGCACTACTGCCTCGATAGCCAGGTCGGGTGGTAAGGGCACTTTGGCCATTTGGTCCTGCAGGATGTTCTGATATGAGCCATTCCACAGACCGTTCCCACCCTGGGAGCTGCTGCTTTGATATCTATTCACAAATTGGGGAATCTGCAGATAGATGTATCCATCAAAAAAACAAGTTACTTACCTTCAGTGATGCTATTTCTGATGGATACTCTGTCTAGCTGCTGATTCTCCTCCCTATTCTGGGGAATAGACTCTTTTTTGCCATCCATAAAAAAAGATCCTAATTTTGTGATCTCACTCTGACATATCTGATGGGTTAGTAAGCTCCGTGTTCAACGGCACAGAGTCAAGAAGGAAACTGACGCGACTTCTGGGTTTGGACGATGTCGATACGGAACCACACAACGCCACCACCTGCTCGTGCCCTGATGCAATGTTGAAAAAAATCTCCAGACCCAGTCCGGCGCCTGGGGTTATTCACAAAGTGAGGAATCTGCGGGTAGATAGAGTATCCACTAGACAGATTGTTACAGAAGGTAAATAACATGGTCAACAGTGCCATTGTACAAAGCACACCATTACATCTACATCTGAAAGGCTGAAAAAGAAATTAAAACGACCAAGTCAAAGGCGAGAACTGAACCCTATTGAGATGCAGTGTTTGGATCTGAAGAGAGCTGTACATTAGGAATTGCCCCCAAACATCACAAAATGTAAGCAGTTTTCTAAGGATGAGTGGGCCAGAATACCTCTAAGATGTGAACGACTGATAACTTTTACTGGAAACATTTACGTTTTGCTCCTGAAGGGTGTTCCATAGGTTACTAAATCAGAGGAAACACTATTTCAAAACAAATAATGAATGTTGGTTAAATATGTTTTTTTGTTTGCATAATACATATTGACAATGTGCTATCTGTATGCATTATTTGTTACTTGAGGTTAGATTTATACACTAAGATTTGATAAACCATAGATGAGGGTCAGTTAGGTCTTAATATTTAAACCATAGATTGAAGCAGTAATGTTTTCTTTTTCACATCACTGTATGAATTGTTGGGTAATCTTTCAAAGGGAAATAACTGCTGGAGGAATAGTATTAATTCGAATAAAACGTTAAGTACCTTCTGTAGCATATGTTCCGATGGATGCCAAGATCGCTCTACAAATTATTGAACTCCATGCCCACATCCCCTCTGAATTAGGATCTTGTCACATCTACTGCAGTAGAAAATTCAGGGTATTGAAGGGTTTTCTTTTGGGCAGAGACATTTATGCGCTAATTATTGTTACATCTAGTCAGAGTTGCATAGCACCAGTGCGTCAATTGTGAGTTGCAGGATAATATTAAAAACTCTTATGGAACTGGTGCCTGGACAGGCGGGACTACTTCTGAATAACACATCTCCTACAATGGTTAAGCTCATAAACTGGCATGGACAAATCCCCTTTAGAAAATCTGTATGCCAATAAACCGGTCCGTAAGGGCGTGACATGATTATGACGAGTTTTTTCGGACCTACACATAACACACATCCTCGCACAAGTATGTCCAATACTGTGAAAGAGACCTAAGCTAAGAGAATCTGGAAAGGACCCAGGTGAAAATATGGCATTGGGCAGCCAAGACATCGGGATGCGTCCACCTAAAGAAAATGCTAATAAATTGTTAACTCAGGGGTACTTATCGCCCACTCACATACATTCAATGCACGAAAGCTTCAAGCTTTTTTTGGAAAAATTGTGGGGAGAGGTACACCTTTTGCACATGTAGTGGAAATGCTTACACATCCAGACTTACTGGAAAGAAATCTTGTCACACATTAACCAGATTACGGGAACACACTACCACTGCAACCTGTGGTAGTGCTTCTGGGAGGCACAGACAGAAACAGTGTCTTTCCGCTCACTACTCCATAGGAAATTTAATATCACAGCTCTTAATTTCTACCCAGATATCCCTGGCCCAAGTTTAGAAATAACAAACAACTCCCCCATGCACCGCTGGTGGAATAAAGTATGGAATATTAATGCCATGAAGAAACTGTCAGTAATAAATCATGACAATACCCGCAAATTTGATGCAACATGGCTAGTATTTAAAACGTATATAAAGAGAGATTTCATTGACTATTTTCCCCTAACAGCGGCACAAGAATTAATACGAATGACTGGCCTAACCAGGATTTCCCCTTCCCAATCTAGTATTTCAGAAACGGAATGACTCAATGTGCTCTAACATAACAGATGGCATAGATCTTCATGTTGTGTTCTTACTAATTTATATCCAGAAATTTTTATTAGCATGTAAAGGATAACATTTGATTACCTGAAGTGTACTTAAGTGATTGCACTCATTTATATTCCCTTTGTGCAGAACCAAAATTATAAATAAAGTTTTTAAACAAAACCTTTAGGGATTGAGTTTACTGCTTGGATACTTAAAAGATTAACAATCTCCAGAGGAAACTGTATACATTTTAACCAACATTAATATGTGTCCAAAGCTATTTCTTCAATGTTCATTCATCATTGACCATGATTTGTCACTGTACTAGCCATCCTGCAAATATAGTGCAAGATTCCACCCATCTGATAAATTAGACTAATACTACAATCAAACTAATTTAGGGACAGAAATATTTGCTTAGTTAGTACTTATTTTACACAACTGTTGGGCAGGACAGTGCTTTCAAGATTTCAGTCTTGGGCCACTGTTCAGATACAGTGTGAACCTTAGTACAGTAAGGTTCCATAGATTGTGCAGAGGGATTATATTGAACTCTTTATGTACAAGCAGGGGGCTCCTCTTCATGGCAATGGACCGGAATTCATTCCATGTTCGGCAAATCATGTTCTGTGCCCTGTTACTCTCCCTCTCTGATGAATGGACGTTTGAGTCTCCACAGCCATGTAACCATTCCCTCTTGTAAAGAATCATTTGTGAGGGTCACTCTTCTTAATTCATCATTCTCACTGCATTTCTCTTGGCCTTCTGTAGTTTAAACACTCCTTTCCCATGTTTTACATCATACCTATCCCATGTTTCAGACTTGTGCTAAATTGCTTTTCTTTGCCCCAGGGGACTCAGACTGCATCGTAATCAATGAAGTCCTCCAGCCTTCTCACATCACTGTCTCTGTTTGCCAATTGTTTTTTCAGATTTAATGGACCTGATCTCCCATCTCCTGCACCCAGAACCACTGGAGCGGTTGACCTTGAAGGAATTGGTTGCGGACCCGTGGGTGCTCCAGCCTGTGAACTTGGGGAAATACAACTGGGAAAAAGTGTATCACTGCACAATTGATGAAGCTGGTGAGTGAGGTGGACTTTTACTAAGCCATGTAGGATGCTCACCTGAAGGCCTAAAGATCCCAGAAAGCTCACAGTGCTTTAGTAGTACTGTAGCATTGATGGGGCACTGTTTGGGGAAAACAAACTTTCCTGGAATCTTATGGCATTGGCAAGGTACCTTCTGGGGCACTATTCAGAGGTATGATACAATGCCGGGCCCTATAGCGCAGACTAAAGCATTACTGCTTCATGCTCCCTGCTATAGTCCTTTTTTTACTAAGAAAACACTGATGGGAAAGGCTGCTGGAGCTCACTGCCATTGATAGGCCACTGCTGGGAGGGGGAAAGTGCTCAATGCTGAGATCTTTATATTACCAGGGTTTGGGTGTATTGTCAGGGGTATTAGTTAGGCCTGAGAAGAAATCTGCCATTTTTCACCATGCACATGTTTCCTAAGCTACCTTCCCTTTCACACATTTGCGTGCGTGACAGTATTGGGTTAGTTTCCTTGAAACTGCTTCGGTTATAGATTCCACTTAGTGAGAACATTATCACAACTCCTTGAACACCACGTACAAGGCCTTGACACGCATTGTTCAAATGCCAGTCTAATTTTCATCGAGGAAACATAGCTATCTATAGACCATAACAATGCCAACCTGCCTACCGTCTTGCAAGGGTGCGTTTCATTATAAATAAACAAGTATTTCCGGGTTTAGGCAGAAGAGCACTTTGCTGATTGTGAGGTCACCACGAGCTGAATCCTCAGCCCAGCTATTCTCGATCATTCGGCTAGGGATGTGCAGCTCGTGACCAAGACAGGGACTTAAATTCTTTCCCTTTAGGTAATGGAGTTGGACCAACCAGATTGTGGGTTCTTGGCAGAACGCACACACACACCAAGTTCGCATAGTGGGAGTACGACTTATAAATGCATATATATATATATATATATATATATATATATTTTTTATATGCCTGCATATATACATTGTTTTAGCAAGATGGTGGAGCTGTGCATTCTGTTCACTGCAGGGGCGTAACACAGGCCCCCGCATCCCCCGCAGTGCGGGGGGGTCCCCAAGCTCCAGGGGGCCCCCTCAGCACTGCACTTCGGCCAGGGAGCACCTAATAGAGTACAGAAGGGGCCCCTCCACGTACCTTGCAGGGGGGGCCCCCCTCAATTATCGTTACGCTACTGGTTCACTGTCTCTATATTATTGATCCCTTTCATCTGCTTCTGTCTATTTATCATTGCATCACATATATTCTATACAAGAATCACCTTGGTTCAATAAATATTGAAAACGCTCCATTGTGTATTCCTTGAATTCTTCTCTGAGACCGAGAGAGCACAAGTGCCTGAACAAAAGCATTCTAGATCTGTTACCACAAGCCGGGGTTCAGGGTTATCATGTTCTGCGGTCGCCAAAACCATTTGTTACACGTCTAGCTTTAGGGGTGCATCTGGTGACACTGTAAGCTAGCTGATCTCTGAGATGACATATCCTGTGGGGGTGCATAGAATCAGTCTGGCACCAACCATACGTTTATGCTGCCCAACAAATGTGCAGTTCCTTCTGGAAAGTGGGAAACTACAAGACATTGCATACAACATTGGTTTGGTTCTTATTTAATGGATCTCCTGAGTAGTTCTATTGTGCCTTCTCAGAGACCCCCTATTTACCTCCTAACAAGATACGTCTGTGGTGGTTGGGACTATCCTACTCAGCTGAGGAGGTAATCCTGTGTATTGGCTGTAGGTTTTTCATGCTTGGACCTTTCAAAGGATCTATTCACATTGTGTTACCCTCTCTGCAATTCATTCACCTCGTATGCCTATGGTGTCTCGAGCGCGACCATGATCCAAATTCGTGCTCAGACTGTCGGGCCACGGCTCCTAAGACCTTGAGGGAGCAGGCTTTGAAACTCCTTGTGGCCCAACAACTGACACCGAGACTCCGCGGAGTTCCTGATCGAGGAAGAGGAGGTTGCCCAAAGTCCTCTTCATCCCACTCGAGGTTGTCGGGACACTCGGGGAAGAGGCACAAGAAGAAGAAGAAGAAGTCCAAGCGGACTTCGTCTTCACCTTGAATATTGTCCGTCGACGAAGGAGGTAAGGAGCGTCGACACTCTAGGCACGGAATGGCAGACTCCTCTTACTTCCCCAACCAGATATCTCACAGTCGTGACAGATGCGTCACTTCTGGGATGGGGCTGCCATCTGGGAGAGGTGGAGATCAGGGGACACTGGTTTCCGGCGGTGTCGGGGGCTTCACATAAATTTGTTGGAGCTTCGAGCGATTTGGTTGGCATTGAAGACATTTCTTCCCTCTGCTCATGGACAACACCACCGCCATGTAATACAACAAGCAGGGCGGGGTGGGGTCGTGGACCCTTTGTCAAGATTCCCTGCATCTCTGAACATGGCTGGAACAGCAGGGCATAACCCTGGTGGTTCAACACCTGGCAGGTTCTCTGAACGCCATGGCAGACAAACTCAGCCGTCGATGCCTAGCGGATCATGATTGCCGTCTCCAGTCGGAAGTGGTGCAAGGTCTCTTTCAGCAGTGAGGAGAACCTTGGTTAGATTTGTTGGCCTCTGAAGAGAACGTGCAGTGTCTGCTCTGTCTGCTTTTTTGCGACTGCCAGACAAGCCCTATCTCTTTAAGTCTCCTATTGTACATAGATTTCTAAAAGGGCTGGCCCACTTGTTTCCACCCATGCTCTTTGTTATGCCGCAGTGGAACCTAAATTTGGTCCTCACCTACCTGATATGTGCTCCCTTTGAGCCTTTACACAATTATCCTCTCCTGCTGTTGGCCATCAAAACAGCCTTCTTAGTGGCGATTACATCTGCCCGGAGGGTGAGTGAGTTGCAGGAGTTATCTTGCTTGCCACCCTATCTGATGTCTTTTCCTGACAAAGTGGTGCTTTGCACCCAGGATTCCTTTTTGCCAGAAGTTGTGACCCTTCCATCTGGGTCAATCCATCACATTGCCCACCTTCTTTGCTCCCCCGCATCCCTCTAAGGAAGAAGAGTGTCTCCACCAACTAGACCCAAAAAGAGCATTGTTGTTCTACCTTGACCGCACTAAAGAGTTCTGGGTGGACAACCAACTCTTTATGGGGTACGTGGGAGCTAAGAAGGGAAGGTCCTTGCAGAAAAGGACCATCTCTCGCTGGGTTGTTTTCTGCATTAAGATCTGCTGTGCCCTGGCAAAGAAGCTGCCTCCTGAAGGATTAAGGGCCAATTCCACCAGCGGAAAGGCTGGGCCTTGGCTCGGGGTGTCCAAGTCCTAGACATCTGTCAGCTAGCAACGTGGGCATCATTGCACACGTTCGCCCAACATTACTGCCTGTACAATCAAGTCTGTAGAGACAGGCTTTTTGCCCGTTCAGTCCTGCAGGACTTCCTAGTTTGAGGTATGTGGTCCACAGCCCACTGCAGGGATGGTATGGCTTGGGTATCTAATTCAAAGGCAAGGAATCAGCATCTCAAAGTCTCTATCAGATGAACAAGTTATTTACCTTCGGTAACTCATTATCTGGTAGAGACTCTATCTAGCTGTAGATTCCTTACAGCCGCACCCATGCCTCCCCGTTGTGTGGACTAATTAGTAAGGCTAGGGATACTACCCTGTTCATGACCCTAGTTTTGCACACAACTACGTCAGTTACTTCGTGGCTCTGCTCTTCTGGCATGGAAAAAAACGAAAAGTACTGACGTCCGTGTGCCCGGATGGCGCCTATATAGGTACCACAACAATATAACCAATACTAACGACGCGGACAACTTCACGTGGAGCTTCATGGAGCCACCCAACGGCGCGCGCAAGGGGTATTGCTCAGCAAAGGTTTCCGGATCCAGCCTGACACCAGGGAAATTCAAAGGTAAGGAATCTGCAGCTAGACAGACTCTCTACCAGATAATGCGTTACCGAAGATAAGTAACTTGTTCGTTAAGTAACATAAAAAGATAGGCAGCAGCGCTGGCTATACGCCAGTGCATACAGGATTTGGGTCCTACACAGCAGGTGGTCAAATTACCGAAAATTGTCGAAAAAACCTATGCTATGCTAGGTAGAGATAATTTGGGAGCAAGCCTCAATTAAATGGTAATTCTGAAAAGGATAACCCTAAGCAAGCACCTGATTCTTCATCAAAGAAGAAGTGGGACAATAAGTAAAAAACTAAAGACAAAACAAAGTCACGGGTGGGTGTCCTCAACAGTAAGCCACTGAGAAATGCGATAGCCTGCGTACCTGTGATAACATTAGACTGCCTGACAGGTATCAGGATACTGATACACGTTCATCGCGTGCCTTTCAGGATTCATCCGATAAACATTCGGAGAGAGGTGGACGGTCAGAATGCAGATCTGAAGATTACTTGAAACCGAAGGACTCACAGAGCTTGTCTGATTACTTTATTACACATGAAGAAGAACTGAAGCCTTCCAAGTCTCAATTCAGAAAGAAGAAGGCAGCCAGACTTAAGGTCAGCATGCCCCAGATATCGACAACTCTGCTTCTGAGCGTGGAATGGGCAGTGACCATGCTAGACAACGCAGCAGAAGTCATGATAGTTCACCAGAACCTGATGGATTGTCTGGTGGGAGTAGTGCGAAAAGGGTATATCACGGTGGAATCGCCAGATACTAGAGTAAGAATCCTGTATCGTCTATGGGAATTACAGTTGTAATTGGGTGGTGATGTACCTAGAAACATTAATGTTCTGTTACGGAGGACTTAACTCAGGGTTACAATATTCTTTTGGCGAAAAAGGATTGGCCACCTGATTTCGCAATGAAGTGCCCAAATGTGGAAAAGGCAATTTTACATGTTTTCTCTGACCTCATTCCAGAATCAGTTAAACACTCATACACCAAGGAGTGGGCGCTAGCTCCAGCGTTATACCGCAGCCATGTGGGGTGGGATGATGGTTACTCTTATTATGAAATACCATTGAGGACAACCCCACAACCTCAAAGACAATAACCAATTAAGGAGGAAGCTAAAAAACATATATGGGGAATCCTCTGACAACTTGAATACCAATATGTGATAGAAAATCGCACCTCTTCCATGAATAAACTGTTGTTTCCCGTAATTTAATCAGATCATTCATATAGTCTAGTATAGGACTCTAGGCATTTAAACACAGCACCTCGCACATTTGCAGTACAAAATACACACAGTGCCGCACTAATGAACAACACAGTGCGGAAGAAATACAAAACAACACTTTATACCTCCAATGGTTTCTTCTGCTAAAATATAGCACCTAGAAGCAGATATTTGACCACCTTCAGTGTGCTAGGCTTTCAGAGGCAGTTCTGTCGATTGCCCAGGGGTATAAGAATGGCCCTGGGCTGTTCTCAGCCAGACCAACAGAGCTACTACAATAATTAGATGACCAGGCATTTTCCTATGTCGATGACGTTTACTTAACGGATGATGACCTTTCAAAGCACTTGACAAGAGCAGCCCGCATAGTTCTGGGGTTCACTCACATGGGCTACAAATTTAATTTAAAAAAATCTGAAATTTCACATCTCAATGTCCTTTTTCTGGGATATAAACTGTCAAGTGAAGGCAAAAGCCTTGCGACACACTTCTTAGAGAAATGTGTGCTACTTAAACCTCCAACAGCGTTGAAGTGATAACACTTCATTTTGGGATTTTTTAATTTTGGCAGAATTTTTATTCCAGATTAAGCAGAACAGATTAAAACATTCTATGACCTCATACATCCAGATTTTTCCTGCACACATTGGACTCAGGAACACATATCTTTTGTTCCTTACAAGCGGATATGATAGCTTCAAAACGCTTACACACACATGTAAACACCACAAACCTGGTGATCCGCATCAATTGCATATAAATTGCATGTGTACACTGATGCTGAAATGCATTTTTCACCAACTGAAAAAGTGCTGACAGCAGTACAGATTGCAGTGGTATAGAGCAAGCCCTGGCTCAAGGATAACACATTATTGTAATTACCCCAGTGCTAGCCTTAGAGGCCATCACTAGAGCAAGCATGCCAAACACCAAAGCATTACATCCACGATGGATACAATGGGCTAACTCACTATCCGTAACAGATGTAGACTGTAGGTTTGACTACAGACACTAGCCTTTTTACAGTATGAACAAGAATATCCTCTGCCTAGTGAAATAATGCCTTTACAAATGCTATGATTACATTATACACACTGATGGTTCTGCTCAGCCTGCAGTAGGGACCAAGCACCGATACTAAGCGGCGTGCGCAGTTGTGATAGGGCGTATGCACAATGGTGAATTCCATCCTGAGAAAACCTACACGCAGTCGTTTGGTGACTTCACAGCACAACTGGCAGAACTGAAGGCTCTACTTCTGGCACTAAGAAATACGGATCCCGGATTCCCCACACTTATTGTGTGCAATTCATATTACTGTGTTGAGTCATATAATCAAAATCTACATTAGAGCCAGCATGGGTTCAGAGAGTCAAAGGGTTGCACAAGCTGCTTTAGGAACAAGTGGCAAAGCTGAAGGAATGCTTGCCATGAACTCATGTAATACATACATTGAGTCCAGTCATATAATCAATATCTACATTAGAGCCAGAATGGGTTCAGAAATTCAAAGGATTGCAGAATCTGCTTTGGGAACAAGTGGCAAAGCTGAAAGAATGCTTGCCACAGACTCATGTAATACATACATTGAGTCATCAACGTGCTGGTGTACACCTTGCATGGAATTCCGTGGCTGATGAAGCTGCAACAGGTTGCACTGCTGCAGTTGCTGTGATCACTTGTTCAAGTACGAAGATAGACAGAGACATCATGGTGGCTGTCAATGCTGAATGCAACTGCCCCCACCTGCAAAAAGGCTGTCCTCTCAAGTACTCCTACAAGTTAGATGCACAAAACATGCCATATGCTCACATTCCTGGAATGGGGGAATAGAGCCATACCAAACACTGATCGCAGGTTGAGTTTAATCTTAGCTGCACATAAGGGTCTGTCATCTGCACACGCAGGAGTGGCTGCTACAATTTCATTATTGCAGCAATGCTACTGGTGGCCCGGTCCTTATAAACAGACCAAGGTCTTTATCCTTAAATGCAAAATCTTCCAGCAGATGAAAGGCTCCACCGTGGGACGTCCACCACAAACGCCTAAGCTGATTTCAAACAAGCCTCTCGCTTTTGTTTATGTGGACCACTGTGGTCCCCTGCAATCAGATGGGACTTACAAGTACATCTTGGTAGCGGTGGATTCCTGTTCTTGATTCCTGTGGGTATAGCCACATCGGTCGGCTGACTCCAGAACTGTTAAAAGGAACCTGCAAGTCGTCATCGGGACATTCGCATTCTGCACATTGCATTATGACCAGGGTCCGGCGTTGGCTCATGGGCATACCAAGAGGCCATGGGAAGTGTGGGTGTGACTTTGCGCTACTCCCCCCCCCCCCCTCCCCTTATCATCCTTAGAGAAATTTGGTAATGGAGAGAAAAAAACGTGACTTAAAGCAGTCTTTAACCGCTAGGGTACTAAGCTCAGTCTGCAGTTGGGTCTATCAACTAAATGGAGTCCAGAGAGCATCCAACAACCTGTCTAGAAAATCCCTGGGCGGTCGAACTCCCTATTAAATCCTGTGTGGTATAAAGATGTGGGTCCCAGACCTCAGCAATCCCAGCACAGTGGTGGTGGAAACACAATTTGACATCACTTAATGTTTGGCTGTTTTACAGGAATTAAACAACGTTTTGATGAACAAAGCAACAATCAAGTAAAACGCACCGCCACTGGGGAAGTGAAGGAAAAACCTGCAATGCCTGGCTGGATCCTGAAGGTTGGGAATCTGGTCATGGAAAAGATTGTGTGCAAGAAAGAATTTGGGACATCTTGCAGAGCGCCTGTTCTTGTCCTGTCTGTTGAAGGTACCAGAACTGTACTTCTCCCGCACCTTGCCGGCTCCAGAAACAAAAGGTTCGTCCCTACAGATCTGATCAGACCACATTATGTGGCTGATTCTCAACAGTAAGCCACGTCGGCTCCTGGGTAGCTACCTGCCTCCTCCATGCTACCGTGCAGGAAGTTCATACGGAAGCTTTAATATTGAATAAAGCGACCTTTCTCCAACAAGAAACTACAATAAATACAAAGAAGTATGTCTTCTACCTGCTGCTACCACTACTACAACTGTACGGTCCACTAGTACAAAAATATAGATTTCAATTTGGAATCCAAACAAGAATAAGGTCTACGTCAAGGTTCCATAGATCTCATCATTTCCCAGTTCTACAAAACCTGCTGAGCTGCCAAAAGTAAATCGGACGGCCTCTGGCTACTTCATCGACTTTGATGACTTCTCCTCAGAGGCATCAGACCCACCACTGCCTCTACCATTCAGGCTGAAAGCGCGTGTTTTCTATCTTTGGCCCAAAAGGACATACATTGGTTCTCCACGTTTTTTAAAAATGTATTTAAATTTATTTATTGATGGTCAAACACATAATACAGTTTAAACAGCTTGCACTGTGTGACATCAACATTTTTGTGAGTCCACATCACCAGCAGACGAGGCATGACTTAAGTGCCATGTTATTTACATATCTGTGCAGTCCACATTAGTTGCAGTTCTTACATGTTACAACAAAAAAGAGAGAGAGAAAAAAAAGAAAAGAAGAAAAGAGAAAATACTTGCATTACAATCCATAACATTTTAGGTAAGTATTACATTCTCTGAAAAGTGATACTAGTATAACAGTTGTCTATTCTATAGTAAGTAGTTATTCATCTATTTGTGTGGACTTTAGATGCTGCATGAACGGGTCCCAGAAATCTTTAGAGCGAGATGTCTCTGGTAGTTCTTCCGCATAGTATCCTAATTGTTCTTTGCAATAGGTCATGTCTGTTATCCAATTTTTACATTGTGGTGCCTGTCTACTCCCCCATTTTATGGCTACTCTTCTTTTAGCCAGCAGCAATGCCACAGCTAGCAGTTTGCTTCTTCTGATCGGCTTGATTTTGTATATCCCCAATATGCAGACTTGAGGTGAGTTAGGTATCTGTTCAGCTAGCATTTCCGTCAGGGTATTTGTCACTGTTTGCCAATAGGGTTGAATCTGCGGGCATGCCCAGGCGATATGTAAAAAGTCTGCCTGTTGGGCGTTACAGCGCGTGCATCTATCGTCGTCCCGAAGGCCATATTTGTGTAGCTGTGTTGGTGTATAATATACTTGTTGTAAGAATTTAAAATGTATAATTCGTAAATTACAATTTGACATGAGAATTTGTGTGAGTGTGCCGCTGTATCCCCAATCCTCCTTGGATTTTGGGCTGCCTAGAGTATCTTCCCATCTCTGCAAAGCCCGTTCTTGCCCTCTAAATTGTTCGCGCTGGGCCGCAATATACAGATTTGTTACCAATCGCTGATGTGTGGGTGATATTAAGAGTATTTGGAGTGCATTATGTATTGGTGGTTCATTAGGGAACGTGGGGTAGATGTATTTCAATGCCACCCATAAGCTAAAGTAGCCAAATAGTTTTAGTGGTGTGCGATGTGCTGCTAGCATGGTATCAGCCTGTGATATAAACTGGCCACCTGGGAAAATGTCCCCAATTCCGCGTAATCCCATTTCACCAAGCAATATTAACATATTTCTTGAGTCACTGTTATTTGTGGGTGGTGTCGCAGGGGCAGCGCTGGTACATATATACTGGAAGGTCTTTTGCTCGTTTTGTCAGCATGTGCCATGCTACTGACGTGCAGCAGGCTGGGTTAATTTTGGCTTGTGGGGTGCATTGTCTTGGTTTTTATAAGTAAGCGACAAGGGGGTTCGGGTGAACGCTCTCCTTTTCCACCGCTATGTGAGGTATATGTGCATACGGCTATATCCAGTAGTGCGCATGTTGCGCCTGGGCGCAAAAGTAGTAGAGTTGGAGAGCTGGCGCTCCAAAGCTCCCTTGTGTATATGGTCTGGTCAGTTCTGTCCATCCTATTCTTGGCTGTTTTCCTGCCCATGTTAACTTGGCAATATATGTGCGAAGTTTTATAAAAAAAACTGTTGTCTGAGCATCACTGGGATGTTTGTGAATAAGTAGCGAAACCGTGGAAGCACCACTATCTTCTGTATTGCTATTCTATCAGATAATGATAGTGGTAGTCTGATCCATTTTTCTATTTGGCCTTCTAATTTTGTGAGGGCTGTACCATAATTTTCGCGTACTACTAACTCGGGGTCTCGGTGAATCCACACCCCTAAATACTTATCCGGCTACGTTTGCCACTGTAGGGGATAATTTAGTGGGGATTATCAAAGGGGGGTGTCAAAGGGATTACCATTGATTTTGTCTAATTTATACTTAGCCATGAATGGTGTTCAAATCGAATGTATTCCCTGATTAATTTATTTAAATTGTCTGCTGGGTAGCGTGTATATAAGACCATATCGTCTGCATAGAGAGATATGCTCACAGGCCGTAGTTGGAACTGCTGAGCCGTGTTTGCGTGCTTTTGCCTGATTTTACATGCTAGGGCCCCTAGTGCCAGAGTGAATATTAGCGGAGAGAGTGGGCATCCCTGCCGCGTTCCTCTATAGATCTGTATGGTATTACCATTTATCCTGAGCCTTGCACACGTACCCGTATATAGCAGTTTTATCCAGCGTAGGAACGGTTGAGGGTACCCCATCCTGCGCAATACAGAGAGCATAAATGGCCACTCCACGAAATCAAAAGCTTTTGCTGCGTCCAGTAGGGCCGCGGCTGCTGATATATCTGGATGTAGTTGATAAAACATTGCGAAGATAGTTAGTAAATTATGTGTTGTTGATCGCATTGGAATAAATCTTTATAGAGCAGGTAGGACCAGTTTTTGCATTTGTGGTTGTACTCTTAATGCTATGATTTTGGCTAATATTTTTGCATCTAAGTTGATGAGGGACAGTGGGCGGTACGAGTCGCACTGGGTGGGATCTTTCTCTGGTTTAAGTAGCGTAATTAGCAGTGTTTCTCGCAATGACGCCGGGAGTGCACCCTCTTCAAATGCTTCAGAATACATCGCTGTTAAGTGGGGAATAATTAAATCGCTAAATTCTTTATAAAATTTGCCCGGTAGTCCATCCATCCCTGGGGGTTTATTATTCAGGAGAGAACTGATAGCCTTTTTTACCTCATCTTCAGTTATGGGGTGACTGAAATATATTCCTGGTGTTCATCAGAGAGCCAGGCCGAGGCTATATCGTCTAGATATGTATCAGTTTCTTCCTCAGATGTGCCCGCTTGTGTAGAGTATAATCGTGCATAGTACTCTGAAAAGCACTTTATAATGGATGGTGTGTTGTAGTGTGGCGTGCCTTGTGCGTCTAGAATTTGTGTAATGTGGGATGTGGTGTGTACTGGTCATCTCCTGCTTGCTAGCGTACGACCTGGGCGTCCACCCTCCCCTTAGATTCGTGCCGTATACCTACGTGTCAAGTATTTCACCTCATCATCTGCAAATTCATGGTACGTATTAAGTTTGTTTCTGATGTCTGCGAGCAATGTGGGATTTAGAGTCCATGCATATTCCGTTTCTAA
Source organism: Triturus cristatus (assembly GCF_964204655.1). Taxonomy (NCBI): domain Eukaryota; kingdom Metazoa; phylum Chordata; class Amphibia; order Caudata; family Salamandridae; genus Triturus; species Triturus cristatus. The sequence goes on along the minus strand of NC_140594.1, from coordinate 643,467,819 downwards.
CGTTTTGATGTCCCCTTCTACCTTTGTTAGCTGCTGTCTGATATATTTCAATAGCCCGCATGTCTATATATGCAGAATCCTCGTATTGTTACTTTGAAAGCTTCCCATAATATTCGGGCACTGTCCACTGTTCCCACATTGTGTTTGAAGTATTCTGTAATAGCTTGTCCAAGCTCAGTTCGGAACACCTGGTCTAGCATCGCAGCTGGCTGGAGGCGCCATGTGAGCTGCCTAGGGGTGTGTGTTGGCAGCACAATTTTCATGCGGACTGGTGCATGGTCAGATAAGGTCTTAGGCAAGTTCTCTACAGCTACAGTCCATGTGCTAACCTTGCGGGTTGCTATCCAGTAATCTATTCTAGACCATGTATTATGAGTTGCGGAGACGCATGTTCCCTCTCCATGCCCCTAATGGCGCAGTCGCCATATGTCCACCATTCCCCATTCTTCGATGCCCTCTTTGAGTTTTTTGCGGCCTGTTTTCTATATTTATCAGTACAAGTGGATCTATCCACTGCAGGGTCTAAGCATGTGTTGAAGCCCCCACCCCAAATTATTTCTGCTGGTGTCAGAGTTCGTAGTTTTGCCCAAATTTGTTCCAAAAATACTGGATCATCAATATTTGAGTGGGTAAGTGTTTACTAGGGTCAAAATAGTGCCTCCAAAGCTTCCTTGAGTTATAATATTTCGTCCCTGATCATCTGTGATAGATTTGTGTAGTGTGAATGGGGTGCCGCCTTTAATTAGTATTAATACCCCCCTAGCATATGTGGAACAAGAGGAGGCTTTTCAAGAGGATGCCCATCGAGTACCCACTGTAAGTTCTGAGGATTTTGTGGGATTGGTTTCTTGAATACAAGCTACATCCACTTTATGGCAATCAAGGTAAGCGAGTACTTTCCTGATTTTCTGTGAATTATTGAGGCCTCGCACTATCCAAGTCAAGAGTGTCAAGGGTATGGTGTTTTGTGTCATACTGTCTTCTGTACATCATGGTTTCCGAGTGGGTAATTGTGCTGTCGTAGGGACTCAAGTTTGTCTGTGCTTATGACATCTGCATTTGTGCCTTTGACCATTTTTTCCACAAACTTTTCCCCCTGTCCTCCCCCCACCCACTCCATTGCCCCAATCGCAGCGGAGACATTTCCCAGCGGTCGGTTCCCTTTCCCCCAACCCCCAACATTCCCCAAACAAAAAACAGAAACTTGGTTTGGTGCACACGTGTGGGTGAGAGCTGCCTGCCGAAACCTTGGTATTTGGGCACTAGGTGGGGGGGGGAATGGGCGCATTCTAATATGCATTTGTGTCAGCCTGAAAAAAAAATTTGGCATTGGAAATCATTTTGTTTGTTAATTCAAACATATCTTTGCATTAGTTTACAGATTCCCCAATCTGTATCTATACCCTTTTAATTTCCCATTTAAGCGTTCCTATAACTAACTATTCCATCATCACTTATCTGTGTTTTCCAGATCTTTTTCGCTTGTAGCACTGTCTTTTCAGCCATCTCCAGGGATCACAGTCCAGTCTTTGTTTCTAGTCTTCAGTTCCCGATGCTCGATCCTGTTCGTCTGGTCCGCCTCGTGGTGATTTTCGCCGTGGGTTCTGGGGGCCTTTCACTTGCTTTGGGATCATTGAAGATGTTATTCCTTCCCTCATCAATGATTCTGAGTCGGGCGGGGTAAAGCATAGCATAAGGTTTTTTTCTTACTGTAACTTTTTTTCGCTGCCAGAAATTTATTTCTCGCCTCCTGGACTTACTGTGTGAAGTCAGGATAAATGGATATCTCTACTCCTTCTTGCCTCAAGCTATTCAATTCACGGGCCCTTGGCAGTGCGGTATCGCGATCTCTGTAGTTGAGTTGCTTTGCGATGATGGGCCGCGGTCTAGCTTCCAGAGGCAGAGGGGGGGGGCCAGGGATCTATGTGCCCGTTCCATTATAAAGACTTCCGAAAAAGTCTCTCTGCCCAGCAGGTCTATTAGCAGATTTTCACTGTATCGTTCCATCATCCCTGTGTTTGTCGTATCCGCTATTTCCATTATTCTCTCATTACTTCAGCGGGAGCGTTCCTCCAAATCTTCTGTCTTTGCTTGGAGGGCTGATAGGATTTTTTCCATTTTCTCCTGGGCAGCACTGGCCTGTTGCTGTGTATCTTCAGCTTCCCACACTTTCCCCTCCACCATGTCGATCTTTTCTGAGTGTTTGTCCAGGCGTTCCGACATGCGGTGTACCCTATATGTCAGTGCATCTATTTTGCCGTCTATATTGGACAGAGTAGTTTGCATAGCTGTTAGAATTTGTTTGAGGTCGCCAGTTGGGTCTGTATCTGGGGTAGATGTGTCAGTGTCTACAGTATTTTGGTCCTCTGAGCGCTACCCCACCACTTTCTTGTGATCAAAGTGTAGCTTGGACTGTACTTTATCCGTTTTCCTCATTGTTTGCTATGTAATAAATTATTATTCCAACTGCTAAGTCAGATGTGTGTGCTGCGGGGGCCTTGCAATACACCGTACACCAGTTCAACGCTTACATCGGGTTTGACTTGGCAATTTTGTGCTCCCTATCCTTTAATTACTGTCCAGGGTCCCTGTTGTGGTGCATAGGCCTCCCTTGATTCTTATATAATTATTCCTCGGTCCTGTGGTGTTTTGTGCCTCACTATCCCTCAGGTTTGTGTAGCAATACAAAATAGCGCTGAATATATCTGTTTGGGCGGAGTCGCGGTCTTATCGCCCCGGGGGTTCCCCACCTAGTATGCTTTTTGAAGGTTGACGGAACTCGGTCTACGGCCCTCTCGGAGTGTTGGCCGTTCTGTAGGCCATGGGTGGAGTGCAGCTGGCTCTCTGCTGCGATCTTTGCCAGTGTCTGTGACCTTTTCCCAGGGCCTGTTGCTGTCTGGGCTGTTCCCAGTGTGAGAAGCAGTGATCTAGTCCCGCAGGGTTTCACAGCCTCTCAGACTTCCTGCACCGCGGCCCTCACTCCCGCCGAAGCCGCCCCAACTCTGCATGCTCCCGCCAGCACCTTTCTTCCCAGCAGCTGAGTAGCGCCAGGCCTCCCATGCAGGAAGGTCGCATCGCTGAATCGGTCGCTCAGACTCGGCGGGGAGGTTTTCCCCCATGCACGGACCTCCCCCGGGTGGGCGGTAGATATAGCGATTTGGGCGCTATGCTGGCGGGTTCACTTATTTGTGTGTGGGGGCGGTTTGTTCCAGGGTCCGATGCCTCTTTTCCCCATGGGCTGCTCCGGCTCACAGAGGATGGTCTCGTCTTTCTGTGTGTGCACACTAGGCTTTTCTTCGGCAGCGGTGTTTCAAGGTGCGTGGACGGCTCACGGAGTCTGCCGTTTCAGGCCAGGGTATCTTTTTCGGGAGGCTCTGGGCTGCCGATGCACTGTGCCAGCGAACATTTTTGTGCTTCTTGGCTATTGACGCAGGATGTTTCAAGGATTATGGTACACGGCCGAAGGAGCTCGCTCAAGGAGCGGCCATCTTCAGGCGTGACACTCTCCATCCCCCCCCCCCCCCCTCGTTTCTCCATGGTTACATCTTTGGATTACAGTCGGGCTACTTTTTCTAGTCCTCTGGATTGGTTTGGTGACAGTCTTTTTCTTGCTTCTAAATGGACACCGTCTTCCAGAACACTTTGCAGTACAACTGGTAAACATGGTCCTCAAACCACATGAATCATCACACCATGAACGAAGAGACCTGCCACGTGAACATATCAGCCGTTTCATTTCCTGATAGGATTGTTTGGGATAGGGTATCGAATGATATGTATAGACCTACTGAAATGCTGCAAAATTCCATATTTATCTAAATTATCATTGAACGATGTCATTGCCCCTTGTGCTGTTTGTGATGATTGGGATATTAATCCAGTGCATGAAATGCTAGAATATGTAGAGCATTCTACTGTGTTTTTGACTGATTCATTGTATGATGGTACATCTAATTATGACAACATATGTTGTTTCCAACATTACGGTCACCATTTTTTTCTCCACAAAAGCAAGTACTCCATGTGCTATTTTTAATTACACACAATGGGAGCATTGTCCTACACCATCACGGGGAAGGAAAACAATATTTGCACAAAAGTTTGCCTATTTTCTGGTCACGATACATCTGACTCAGCTAATTATTAGTATAGGCTTGCACCATCACCAGCAAAGAAAAATATGCTAACCGACACTAAGCTGATATACTCTGCTTCATTTCTGTCTCCACTATCCGAACAGGGTTTGGACTTTTGGAGGGACACTATTGATGTAAAATCAATTTGAGGGACAAAAGACTGGCAGGTTCAGGGAACTGAGGCTTTGTTTAGGGCATGCCTTATACCACAACAAATTATTTCTCTGAACAAAGCTGTGCACAAACATATTGTCTTGGAATAGCCAATGTAAAGGATTTGCACACGCCATGCATTCCCACATTTTGAAAACTGGCAACAGTTTACAAAATGCAGGTAGGAAACATTAGATACCATGCTACGTAATGGCACACACAATTGATCAGACCCCAATTGGAAAGGATGGTTAGTTAGGCCACCAGACACTAACAGGTGTCAGGCACGATTCCTGGGTGACACCGAAGGTTTCAAAATTAATCGACCTGGCATGCATTACAGGCAATCTGGGTGGTGACAACTTACAGTGTTGGGAAGGTGTGCCTTATTTGGCTAAAAACTTCAACACTATCTCAGGTAAAACAACACTTGTTCCTTCTATCTGATGACCTGAACAATCAATATTTTGTATTCGTTCCTTCGAAACCACTTCAAAAGCACTTTTTTTATATGCGATAATCAATGAGATAGGGAAGGTTTCTCAACAAGAAGTTGCTGAGAAACGTGGCGAAATCTACAGCGCAAATTTATAAAAAGCTCTGGCAGTAGTTGACAACGGTATGACCACTTTATCTTCTAGGATATATTCTTTGGGGAACATAGTGTCATCTGCAATAGACATTATACAACAAGATAAGTCCGCATTACAACATAGGCAGTGACACCTTAGGTCTATCATGCTATTAAGTTGGATGCTTCAAACACACTGTTCTGGCCACGTGGCGTGGCAACATATTAATGCCACTAGCCTGTTTTCTCCATATCACCTGACGAAACAACAGATACCAATGGCACATGAAGATACAAGATATACTATGTTACACATCAAAAAGCTAGAGAAGTTACCTTTCACCATTCCGAAAACGCAGTCCGTGGATTGGATAATCCACGGGTACATTGCTTTGCTAATTTTTACATTCCATTTTCATTATTGTCTACAACACCACCGAATAGGCACATATGAAGTGGTAGGGGAAGGGTTTATATACCAGTATTGGAGCTACCTTTCAAATTTTGGTGTCGAAATAGGGTAACTTATGTTTTTCTCAGCGGTTTCGACTGCAAGAACACTGTAAGTAGCTCCTCAGTTTCCAAGGACGTTTCGCTTCACAGGGCATGTAATGCTTCCATGATGAATCTTTCTTGTTACTAGAAAGTTCCCTGGCCACCGTGATTCGTCCAGTTTTCAGATTATTCTCCAATAAAAGTTATTTGATGCTTACGATCAAGGCTGTTGTGGAATAATACCGGGCATTGCCTATCTGGTGACTGTTAATTCCATAGTTACTTGATATACTCAAGTTCTGTTTCCTCCTCCCAACACAGTTAGGGAGGCAATGCTTTGGCCTTCAATACATTTTTCAAACATATGATTTTATGCTCTGAGCAAACTGAAAGCCATGTTATTTCAAAAAGATGTGGCCTTAACATCTGCTAAAGAAATGTATGATCTCCAGTTGCAAGGTCCTCTTCAGAGATACAGATGCTACTCTGCACTAACTTTCCACTGTATTTTTGGGGAGCTGGTACATCATATTTTTAATATGTTTGATACTAAGGGAATAGCACACTTTATTAAGTCTACAGGCGGCTCTGGGTTGGTTAGTACCTTCCAGACAGTTTTGGGAGTTATTCCATCCATTATACACTCCGTACTCTGAAGCATTCTTGGAGGTCTTCCGCTTGTACTGCTCCTGATTGCAAGGACTGTGATTTTATTTGTACTGCTCCGCAATGGATGTTACAGTTCAAAATCAAATGGAACAAGCACTACTTCGTGTGTTGGTATGCTGTGAAAGCGTGGTACATTGCTTTGTTGCACCTCTTCTTCGGGAACTGAATGAGCACTGGTTTTTGTCTTTTCAACCTGTCTGACTACACTGCGTGCTGCTGTGCACTTTCAAGGGTGCCCTGGCTTTATGCCTCGGGTCGCAATTGGTTAAGCCATCAGACATACTCATACTGTTGGACCCTTTAAAGGTCAAAAACTAGGTTTTTCTTTGGATTTCTTAGCACACAAAATCACATAGCTCAATCACATGTCATGTCATTCAAACAACAGATATGAAAAATTAGCAAACAGTAAAGCCCAAACAGTAAGCACAAAGAAAAATGTCCAAAATAGAAGTCAATACAAAATGTATTAAAAGTATACCATTACAAAATTAAAAATCTAAAACATTGATACATATAACATTAAGTCGATGTTTATGAAATAAGATCAAACCACACCTACATATACTTGTATTCCCTAATAGTAGGGGATACCGTTGTTTTTCTAGTAACAATACTAACTAACCCCCCAGACAGTTAAATTTGTCATAAACTGTAACACATTCGTTAGACAAATAAGATGTTGACTGGAGCCTGATACACACTCGTCTTACGGTATCTGTCGAACCAGTCAACTACCGAATTGTGTCAGAAGTTGCGTTGACGCGTTTCAATCGAACTGAAAAATTAATCCATCTTCATCAAGACCCTCTTATATTCTCTCGATGTGATATTCACAAATTGTTGTTTTTTACACACAGGATCTTGTATATAACAATCAGTTTACTCATTTTATTAAAAACAATATTATAAATTCTACTTATAGATTCCTCAGCATTAGCTATATATACAATCAAGTTTTCCTCCCTTTTGAGAGACAGCATATTTGGCCTACTGCATGGGCTGAGAGAAAAAAAAGAAAGAAAAAGCATATACAAAAAGAAAGATGGAAATAAAGGGAGATATTAAAAAAGAAATCCTTTTGTTCTCACATTTTCATACTCTTTCCAGATCTTCTACTGAACACTGCCAAACACTGTCAGATCTTATTGCAGTACCAATAAGAGAAAGATCTGAGGTACAACTTATTGTTCACTCTATTACTCCACCATATTTTTTATAAACCTATCTCACAAAGCAATATTTGTAAACCCACCTAACGCCTACTAGTGTTCATATAAACATTTAAGGCGACACATCAAATTGCCTGTTTTGTAGAATGGAAAATAGTAATATTTCTCCAAAGCTAGATCTTATTAGTGTGGCTGTCCTCACCGGAAAGGCTTTTTCACCACCACCTAGGAGGACAGGCAAACATTTTAGTCTACCCTTTCACATATGTAAATGAAATTTAAATTCAATAAATAAATAAAGGGACGCTCTCATACCTCTGGGGTGTTATCCTGAAAGCCCTCTCTTCATCTGGGGGTGCTGTTACAATTAGTTAACAGAGTTCCTGGCACAGCTATGATGTAGCACCTGTAACAGGAACAAAAGACTTTTTATACTTGAAATCAAACACCCTCTCATCCAGATTAAATGAAGGCTTCTAAAAGCAACCTGGAAGCCTATATATATATATATATATATGCTTGGGCACTGAGGAAGGCCGTCAGGCCGAAATGCATTTGCCGACAATAAAAGTGTTTCCCTGGATTTCCCCCGTGTGGCCTCTGCTTTCTTCGTGAGGAGGGAGTTTGTGGTGATGTTGTTCACGTCAGCCGGAGACGTGATACAGAGGCACCCACATTGCAAAAGGGTCCCAGCTCTTCTGGCTGCTGCTTCGGCGGTTTTCTGACACTTCAAGGTATTGATAAGCTGAGACCCGCCTCATCGCTGTGGAAGGAGAATGGTGGTTGCGAAGTATTTTTACTTCACACAGGGCGGGATGCATGGCCATACCTACCCCCGCTGATTGGTTTCCATGGCACAGAGGTTGATGTGGTTCGGGGACCCAGGGAAGCGCCTGATTAACATCGCAGCAGGACATTGGCTTTGGAAGAATCTCCGTTTGTTTGGCACGCAGTACGACCAATCTTACATCATCATACCCCACTGCATCACCTACCTGATAGCCAACAGCATTCTGGGACTAGTAGTTCACCGCAAATCCCGTGAGCTACTTCGTGTGAGCAGTTTAACCTGTGTGGGGGCGGAGCCAACATTGTCCTATAACATCGGAGCAGGGCTTACTTCAAACGGAACTGCAAAACCTCCTGAACACTGCTTGGGCACTGAGGAAGGCCGTCAGGCCGAAATGCATTTGCCGACAATAAAAGTGTTTCCCTGGATTTCCCCCGTGTGGCCTCTGCTTTCTTCGTGAGGAGGGAGTTTGTGGTGATGTTGTTCACGTCAGCCGGAGACGTGGTACAGAGGCACCCGCATTGCAAAAGGGTCCCAGCTCTTCTGGCTGCTGCTTCGGCGGTTTTTTGACACTTCAAGGTATTGATAAGCTGAGACCCGCCTCATCGCTGTGGAAGGAGAATGGTGGTTGCGAAGTATTTTTACTTCACACAGGGCGGGATGCATGGCCATACCTACCCCCGCTGATTGGTTTCCATGGCACAGAGGTTGATGTGGTTCGGGGACCCAGGGAAGCGCCTGATTAACATCGCAGCAGGACATTGGCTTTGGAAGAATCTCCGTTTGTTTGGCACGCAGTACGACCAATCTTATATCATCATACCCCACTGCATCACCTACCTGATAGCCAACAGCATTCTGGGACTAGTAGTTCACCGCAAATCCCGTGAGCTACTTCGTGTGAGCAGTTTAACCTGTGTGGGGGCGGAGCCAACATTGTCCTATAACATCGGAGCAGGGCTTACTTCAAACGGAACTGCAAAACCTCCTGAACACTGCTTGGGCACTGAGGAAGGCCGTCAGGCCGAAATGCATTTGCCGACAATAAAAGTGTTTCCCTGGATTTCCCCCGTGTGGCCTCTGCTTTCTTCGTGAGGAGGGAGTTTGTGGTGATGTTGTTCACGTCAGCCGGAGACGTGATACAGAGGCACCCGCATTGCAAAAGGGTCCCAGCTCTTCTGGCTGCTGCTTCGGCGGTTTTCTGACACTTCAAGGTATTGATAAGCTGAGACCCGCCTCATCGCTGTGGAAGGAGAATGGTGGTTGCGAAGTATTTTTACTTCACACAGAGCGGGATGCATGGCCATACCTACCCCCGCTGATTGGTTTCCATGGCACAGAGGTTGATGTGGTTCGGGGACCCAGGGAAGCGCCTGATTAACATCGCAGCAGGACATTGGCTTTGGAAGAATCTCCGTTTGTTTGGCACGCAGTACGACCAATCTTACATCATCATACCCCACTGCATCACCTACCTGATAGCCAACAGCATTCTGGGACTAGTAGTTCACCGCAAATCCCGTGAGCTACTTCGTGTGAGCAGTTTAACCTGTGTGGGGGCGGAGCCAACATTGTCCTATAACAATTGGAGCAGGGCTTACTTCAAACGGAACTGCAAAACCTCCTGAACACTGCTTGGGCACTGAGGAAGGCCGTCAGGCTGAAATGCATTTGCCGACAATAAAAGTGTTTCCCTGGATTTCCCCCGTGTGGCCTCTGCTTTCTTCGTGAGGAGGGAGTTTGTGGTGATATATATATACATATATACATTTTCACTGAAAAAACCATAGGTTTCACACACGTTATAGTTAGCTGGACATTTCTCTCGTAAAAAACCATTGAAATTCCCTCGTTATAGTTAGTTCAGCTAACTATAACTCGCGCACTGCTGATGACGTCACATATTACATCACTCATGACATGGTCAGTGACATCACTCATGACATCTCAAATGACATCACTGATGACATCACTTATGTCATCATCCATTTAGTATGTGTTTCTGAACAATTTTAATATGTTTAATATATATAGGGAAAGGCCTGTTGAAGAATGAGTGGGTGTACAAGTGTGTAAATGTATGATTTTCTTTGGTGCGTAACTGACTCTATAAGTGAGTCATTAAATGTATCTTACTGCAGACTAGTGACTAATCTGTGTGAATGTCTGTATGTTTCTGTCTGTTGGTGTATAAGTGGCTGCATGGTATTGTGAATAGCTATATGAGTGTCTATATGGGTTATCGATTGGTTGTCTGAGTATCTGTATGGGTGCCTGAGTGTTAGTGTGGGTAGGCTGTGTGTGACTGTGCATTGATGTGTGAGTGGGTGATTCTATGGGTGCATGGTTTTAAGAGTGCATCTGTGATGGACTGTACGGTTGAGCGAGTGTATGTATGGGTGTGTTAGGGATTGAATGTATATCTCAGTGGTACATTTGTGACTAACTACATATGTGAAAGGCAGTATATATGTGTGTAAGAGTATATAAGTGGCTAGATGTGAGAATGTGTGATTGTGACAGTGACTGTATGGATGAGTGTGTGCTTTTGTCAATGATTCTAATAGAGCATAAAAATGTGATACTATTTTTGTGAGCAAGGGAACTTGAGTGTGTATAACTGCATAGGTGAGTAAATGGCAGTGTGATTATTTGTATGAATGACTAGGTGTGAGAGTACCTCTATGGATGATTGGTAGTGTGTGAGTGTCTATATAGGTGTGTGTATGAATTCATATGATACTTTTTTATGGAGTGACTGTAACTATGAGTGACTTTACAGGTGAGTGTGTGGAGGTGTATGAAGACCTAAAGGTTAATATGTGGGTATGCAGTTATTGGTATTGCATTATTTATGGATATGAGAATGGAACTCTGTAATTTTGAGTTGGTATATCAAAGGTTTTATAAGGGTGTGAGAAAATGTGGTAATTTATCACATTGATGACGTCATTAGTGATGTCATCAGTGATGTCATTTGAGATGTCATCAGTGATGTCATCAGTGATGTCACTGACCATGTCATGAGTGATGTAATATGTGACGTCATCAGCAGTGGATTGCGGGTGCGCGAGTTATAGTTAGCTGAACTAACTATAACGGGGAAATTTCAATGTTTTTTTACGAGAGAAATGTCCAGCTAACTATAACGTGTGTGAAACCTATGGTTTTTTCAGTGAATTTGCAAGGTTTTTTAAATGCTAATTCCTAACTATAACGTGTGTGAAACCTATGGTTTTTTCAGTGAATTTGCAAGGTTTTTTAAAAGCTAATTTCTAAATATAACGTGTGTGAAACCTATGTTTTTTTCTGTGTTTTTGCATGGTTTTTCAAATTCTAATTCCTAACTATAATGTGTGTGAAACCTATGGTTTTTTCATTGAATTTGTTTGTTTTTTTACATCATTTTTTTTCTCTTTTTATTTTTTTCTTTAAACACTATTCTACCTATGTATATATTCATGGTTTTAATGCATTCTTCAATTTATAAAGATTCACCTTTTTTAAATAAATGGTTAGATATAGTTGTATAACATAGTTAATATCTTCAACACATTCTTATCTTTTTTAAAAAATTTTTTTACCGTGCGCGTACGGTAGGCTTACCGTAAGCGCATGCTGCGCTTTATGTACGGTGAGCGTACGTAATATTTATACTCCGTTTGCGCATGCTTACGCAATTTGCGTATGCGTCCGTACTTCCTACGCGACGCGTAAGCGCATGCTTCGCACGCGCGCGTTACGCGGAAGTGTACGAGCGTGCCTGTAATGCGCATGTGCGCGTGTCTTTCGTACGCGCATGCGTACTTTTACCGTACGCGCTCGGTAAGCTTAACGTGCGCGTACGGTTGGTCATGTGATCAAGAAACAACACTTTTGATTGGTTTAAACTACTTTCAGTTCCAGAATCTTCCTACACCACACCCATTCCCCTCATTACTGCTTGTAATTCTCTAGGAGAAGGAGCTGAATTGTCTTTGGGATACAATGGCAGAGCAGCAGACCTCTTCTGAGAGTCAGCAGGGCAGCAGCATCATCAGACAGAGAAGGAGGAAACAAAATAATTCTTTTGTTTGGGAGTATTTCACTTTTCCAGAGGGGCAGAAAAAGGTAAATGCTCCATTAGTCACCTGCTCACTTTGTGAGCGTGTCTTATCTAGAGGTAACCCAAGGAAGAAGTATTCCTTTGGTAATCACACTATGGTGAGACACATTAGGGATGTACATCCCAGGACTTTTGCTCGACATACTGAAGCAAACCCTTCAGTAAGTCACCCGAGCACACCCGGAGAAGCTCAGCCGAGTACATCTTCGGCAGCTCAGCCGAGCCCTTCCTCTGCGGTGGGAGCATCACCCTCTTCTGTTCCTCTGGAAACAAACCCTCGATTTCAGAGGGTACAAATGAGGTGCACCAGATGTTATGGTCTAATTGTTCATGGGGAGACCAGTGTTTCCCTAATAAACAATAAGATAGACCAGCACATCTGTGGTCCTTGTTAATATTCCCATTCTTTCTTTCCTCTGTCCCTGTATTAACACAACGGCTCTTTTAAGAGCCAACCTTACCTCACAACTTTTTAAAAAAAAATTTTAATTAATTTTTTTAATCTTTTTGTTTTTTACAGTGCACGTCCGGTACGCGCATTTTTTTTTAAAAACAAAAAAAAAATGTTTTACCCTACAAGGTCCTTGAGGGAGTACAACGGAAATGAGAAAAGCAGACAGAGGAGAAGTGAAAAAAAGGGAGCATGAAACTAAATGTGTGATAAATACAGAAATTTCACACTTACCTGACCAACAAAATAACTTATTTATTAATAAAACAATCATATTTATAAAAAAAAAGCTGACCTTTTCCTACAAATGCCATTCTTACAGAACCGGACCAACACAAATAAAATCTCTGACAACAATTCCTGTGTGCACACAGACTCATGGTTTGATTCTAGGCAGAAAACAGTATTCCTCAGTGATACCAGTACACCTTAACTTATGATGAAAACATACTCCATAATATTTTACAAGTTCAAGATAGTTAAATCTCTCCCAAACCACAAAATGTAAAACACAACTTTAAAAGAAGAATGACAATTCTAATATTTATATCAAAAATCACCACATACATCCCCTCTCAAACTCATAACTCACCTTTAAAATTAGTTAGTTGAGAAAGAAATGTGGCACTCAAACAGCAGATTATCAGAGTCAGAATCTCAGAGCTGTATACCTCTCTCCTCCCACCAGAACCAGTAAATGGCAATGTTTCCCTCACTTTTTTCACACATATACATGTTAATTACAAATCTCAGTGCTTCCAACATTTTTTCAAATGAAATCACACATTTCTATTGGTTGAAAACTTCAACCCCTTTCCAAATGAACCCTTCCCCCAACTTCACTTCTGCCTGCTACCATAGCAACAGCTCATGGAACACTGGTGTGAGCAGAGAGGTCAGAAGTTCAGCACACAATGTTTCTATTCCAAAGAGCAAGAGTGCTTCACCTGTCAAACCTAACAGCAAATCCAAATTAATCTTCTGTGGGAACACAATTTTCTGAACCAATACAAAACATGCTTCTAAAAATGTACACATACAGCCTAGTTTTAACTGTAAAATGGTGTGAAACAGCCAATGAGTTCTTTTTATAAAAAAAAAGTATGTAAGCCTCCATTTTACAACTGTCTTTCTTTTCATACTGCCATTCTACTGAAAGACACCTCCTGAGTGCATCCAGATCTCCTTGAAAGATGTTCACAGTGTGGATTGTAGGTCACAGCTATGTCTTCTGGAGTGAAAAGTATGCAGAAAAAAGAGGTATGGTGAGAGACCTTGCTTTGCCAAATGTAGACATTAAATGGATTGGTCAGAGAGGGTTAAAGTGGCACCAATTAATGCCTTTGGTGAAAACCTTTCTACATCTCCCACAGCCTAACCTTATTATTGTGCACTGTGGTGGAAATGACCTAGGCACTTTAACTGGGGTAGGTCTGGAAATGCTTGTTAAGGACACCTTTGTGCAATTGATGTCGCTTTTTCCTCAATCTGCCTTTGTATATTCTAATATATGCCAAAGGCAAAAGTGGAACTGGTCCAACCAATTTTGTCCACAGATTGACAAAGCAAGAAAGCACGTCAACAAATCTATTTCTGCTTTCCTCAGAGACTATGGTATGGGTTCTATATACCACAACAACTTGCGTTACAACATGCAAGGCATTTATAGAGGAGACGGTGTACATTTCACTGATGAAGGCAACAGAGTCTTCCTCTTGAACTTTAGACTCTGCATCGGTACTTACTTGTAGGTACCACAAAAAAAACACTTCATAAACACAACGGCTCTTTTTAGAGCCCCCTAATATCTAAACACTTAAATTTGATTTTTACTTCTATTTTTTTTATTGTTTTTTTTCTGCCGTACGCGTACGGTAAGCTTACCGTACGCGCACCCCGCGATTTTTGTAAAAAATTTTTTAATGTATTTTTCATACTTTTGGGACCTTCTTGGACCCCCTGACAAACGCTAGGGGGTCTGCAACTCTCTTCGTTGCCCCCTTTTCACGTTCTCCACCTTTGTTTATCAGTGTGAGACACACAAAATGGCGGCCGACACTTCCTGATTTCGACCGATTCGAATGTTTACAGTCATGTAACCACCAATCAGAATTCAGCTCGCGCACGGCAGCGTGCGCGTACGGTAAGCTTACCGTACGCGCTCGGAGCGCGCTTATAGGTATATATATTGATTTAAATGCTATTTTCTCAGGAAATACTGAACAGATTTACACCAGATCTGCAAAAGGCACATCCCTGACCTGAGGACTACCTCTCTGCCAAATTTCAAGTAATTCTGTTCAGCCGTTCGGGCTGTAGCTTGGACTAAAGGTCCTATGGAAAAATGCATGGGGAAAACGCGTTTTGGGACCCCCTTTTTTCTCAGCCCCCGCTTGACGAATCCCCCCGAGACTTTCAGGGAAGGAGCGGAGCGGAGCGCCCCACCTAATTTGAAAATTTCGCGAGGATTCGTCAATCGGCGCTAAAGTTATTCAAAATAGAATGTTGCGGATATCCTATGGAAACACGATCCTAACTATAACTATCTACTGGCGACCGCCAGTAGATAATATACATATATATCCATCCATCCATCCATCCATCCTACTGGCAGTCGCCAGTAGGTAGTTATAGTTAGGACCTATTATCCATAGGAAATCCGCAACATTATATTTGGAATAACTTTGGCGCCGGTTGACGAATCTTCGTGAAATTTTCAAAACTGGTGAGGCGATCCGGTCCGCTCCTATCCTGAAAGTCTCGGGGTGATTCGTCAAGCGGGGGCCGAGAAAAAAGGGGGGTCCCAAAACGTGTTTTTCCCATCAATTTTCCATAGGAAACTTTAATCGCAGCTGCAGCCCAAACTGCTGAACGAAATTACACCAAATGTGGCAAAAAGGTAGCCCTTGGTTCAGAGTCTTGCCTTTTGGTTAAATGGTGTAAATCCGTTCAGTAGTTCCAGAGAACATCAAAAGTAAAATCACATGTATATCTGGGCGGAGCCTAACCACACATCTCATCGTGAGATCTGATTGGCTGTCAGCACTTCATCCAAGAAGTGTTGGCAGCCATCTTGGGACCAATATACATGATAGCACCTCATTAAAAAGCATTGCAGTTAATAGAAGGTTTTAAGACTTTAGTTACATTATAAATCAATTGTTGATGGTACCATACTCATTTTAGGAATTGTGGTATGTTCTAAGGTGATTTTACTATGTGAAAAAGCCTTCTGCTGGGATATCATGAATCATGTTTGAGAGAAAACTATTTTCTCATGCTTTTCCTACAGAGGTTTGGAAGGTGATCTATAAGCTAAACTAAGAGCATATTTTCTGTAAATTCACATTATCTTTCTCAGTCATATGAGAATGAAGTCCGACATTCTCAGTAAAACATGTACATCCAACAAGGGCAGAGACTGTCAGTTGATTCCTTTGTGTTCTACTGCAGCTTCCCAGAGTGTTCCAAAGAACAACTAGAGTGCTAACAGTCCTACTTATGATAAACGTATGGCACACCTGACGCCATCTTGATTGGAATAAAGTGGTAACTCTTAAAACATTTAATTTGAAAAGGAACAAAATGAGGGGGTTAATTTTGCCATAGAAAGTATGATTGGTGCTGCAGAAAGAAAAATTAGGGCACATTTTGAGTGACTTCTCAAATCCTCTTCTATTTCATTAAAACATTCTGACATGCAGACTGTAACATGCACTTTCAATACCAGCAGCAGACTTCCCTGGTGAGCAGTTGCTTTACTACAGTGATCTAATGAGCAACTAGAGTGCTAACATTCTGAATTTATGGCAAATGTGTGACAAATCTGAATGCCTTCTTGATGGAACCAAAGTAAACAAGCATTGGAAAATGCAATAGGTCTCGCCCTATAAGTTAAAGCAATTCTGTTTGTAATTAGGTGGGTTTTTAGCTTTGCTTTTATTAGTGGTTTTCAAACTTTCATGTACATAACATGCATATGTATGCATATATGTATATGTATAAGTATGCATGCATTAATATTTGTATTTATATAGATATGCCGATTATATATATGTTTATGTATGTATATATATTTACACATACATATATATAAATGCATATATATATGTGCATATGTGTGCGTGTAGAGAGTGGTAGAGAGAGGTAGAGAGTAGTAGAGAGAGAGGTAGAGAGTAGAGAGTGAGTAGTAGTGAGTAGTAGAGAGTGAGTAGTAGAGAGTGAGGAGTAGATAGTATTAGAGAGTGAGTAGTAGAGAGTGAGTAGTAGAGAGTAGTAGAGAATGAGTAGTAGAGAGTGAGTAGAGAGAAAGTCGTAGAGAGTGAGTAGTAGAGAGTAGCAGAGAGAGAGTATTAGAGAGTAGTAGAGAGTGAGTAGTAGAGAATAAGTAGTAGAGAGTAGTAGAGAGAGAGTAGTAGAGAGTGAGTAGTAGAGTGAGTACTAGAGAGTAGTAGAGAGTTTGTAGTAGAGAGAGAGAGTAGTACAGAGTGAGACGTAGAGAGAGTAGTAGAGTAGTAGAGAGTGAGTAGTAGAGAGTGAGTAGTGGAGAGTGAGCAGTAGAGAGTAGTAGAGAGTGAGTAGTAGAGAGTGGTAGAGAGTAGTAGAGAGTGAGTGGTAGAGAGTAGTAGAGTGAGTAGTAGAGAGTGAGTAGTAGAGTGAGTAGTAGAGAGTGAGTAGTAGAGAGTGAATAGTAGAGAGTGTGTAGTAGAGAGTGAGTAGTAGAGGGTGAGTAGTAGAGAGAGTAGTAGAGAGAGAGTGGTAGAGAGAGTAGTAGAGAGTGAGTAGTAGAGAATGAGTGGTACAGAGTAGTAGAGAGAGTAGTAGAGAGTGAGTGGTACAGAGTAGTAGAGTAGTAGAGAGTGAGTAGTAGAGAGTGAGTAGTAGAGAGTGAGTAGTAGAGAAAGAGCAGTAGAGAGAGAGTAGTAGAGAGTGAGTGGTAGAGAGAGTAGTAGAGAGTGAGTGGTAGAGAGTAGTAGAGAGTGAGTAGTAGAGAGTAGCAGAGAGTGAGTGGTACATAGTAGTAGAGTGAGTAGTAGAGAGTGAATAGTAGAGAGTAGTAGTAGAGAGTAGTAGAGAGAGTAGTAGAGATTGAGTAGTAGCGAGAGAGTAGTAGAGTGAGTAGTAGAGAGTGAATAGTAGAGAGTATGAATAGTAGAGAGTAGTAGAGAGTGAGTAGTAGAGAGTAGTCAGTCAGAGCCTGTCAGTCAATCAGTGTCAGTCAATCAGTGTCAGTCAGTGTCAATCAGTCAGTGTCAGCTAGAGCAGTCCTGCTGACCTGGTTCTCTGGGTCTAAAGCAGCTCTGCTGACCTGGTTCGCTCCCTCTAAAGCAGCTCTGCTGACCTGGTTTCTCTGGCTCTACAGCAGGTCTGCTGACCTGGTTCTCTGCTCTAGAGCAGCTCTGCTGACCTACTTCTTAGGCTACAGAGCAGATTTGCTGATCTGGTTCTCTGGCTCTACAACAGCTCTGCTGGCCTGCTTCTCTGGCTCTAAAGCAGCTCTGCTGACCCGGTTCTATGGCTCTAAAGCAGTTCTACTGACATGGTTCTCTGGCTCTAGAGCAGCTCTGCTGGCCTGGTTCTCTCCCTCTAGAGCAGCTCTGCTGACCTGGTTCTCTCCCTCTAAAGTAGCTTTACTGCCTTGGTTCTCTGGCTCTACAGCAGCTCTGCTGACCTGGTTCTCTGGCTCTAGAGCAGCTCTGCTGACCTGGTTCGTAGGCTGTAGAGCAGCTCTGCTGACCTGGTTCTCTGGCTCTAAAGCAGCTCGGCTGACCTGGTTCTATGGCTCTAAAGCAGCTCTGCTGACTTGGTTCTCTGGCTCCAGAGCAGCTCTGCTGACCTGGTTCTCTGGCTCTAAAGCAGCTCTGCTGGCCTGATTCTCTGGATCTAAAGCAGCTGCTCTGCTGACCTGGTTCTCTCCCTCTAAAGCAACTCTGCTGACCTGGCTTCTCTGGCTCTGCAGCAGCTCTGCTAACCTTGGTCTCTGTGCTCTAGAGCAGCTCTGCTGACCTTGTTCTTAGGCTCTAGAGCAGCTCTGCTGACCTAGTTCTCTGGCTCTACAACAGCTCTGCTGACCTGGTTCTCTGGCTCTAAAGCAGTTCTGCTGACCTGGTTCTCTGGCTCTAGAGCAGCTCTGCTGACCTGGTCCCTTGGCTTTAAAGCAGCTCTGCTGACCTGGTTCTCTCCCTCTAAAGCAGCTCTGCTGACCTAGTTCTCTCGCTCTAAAGCAGCTCTGCTGACCTGGTTCTCTGGCTCTACAGCAGCTCTGCTGACCTGGTTCTCTGGCTCTAGAGCAGCTCTACTGACCTGGTTCGTAGGCTGTAGAGCAGTTCTGCTGACCTGGTTCTCTGGCTCTAAAGCAGCTCTGCTGACCTGGTTCTATGGCTCTAAAGCAGCTCTGCTGACTTGGTTCTCTGGCTCCAGAGCAGCTCTGCTGACCTGGTTCTCTGGCTCTAAAGCAGCTCTGCTGGCCTGGATCTCTGGATCTAAAGCAGCTCTGCTGACCTGGTTCTCTCCCTCTAAAGCAGCTCTGCTGACCTGGTTTCTCTGGCTCTGCAGCAGCTCTGCTGACCTTGTTCTCTGTGCTCTAGAGCAGCTCTGCTGACTTTGTTCTTAGGCTCTAGAGCAGCTCTGCTGACCTAGTTCTCTGGCTCTACAACAGCTCTGCTGACCTGGTTCTCTGGCTCTAAAGCAGCTCTGGTGACCCGGTTCTATGGCTCTAAAGCAGTTCTGCTGACCTGGTTCTCTGGTGGTTCTAAAGCAGCTCTGCTGACCTGGTCCCTTGGCTCTAAAGCAGTTCTGCTGACCTGGTTCTCTCCCTCTAAAGCAGCTCTGCTGACCTGGTTCTCTCGCTCTAAAGCAGCTCTATTGACCTGTTTTCTCTGGCTCTACAGCAGCTCTGCTGACCTGGTTCTCTGGCTCTAGAGCAGCTCTGCTGACCCGGTTCTTAGGCTCTAGAGCAGCTCTGCTGACCTGGCTCTCTGGCTCTAAAGCAGCTCTGCTGACCTGGTTCTATGGCTCTAAAGCAGCTCTGCTGACTTAGTTCTGTGGCACTAGAGCAGCTCTGCTGACCTGGTTCTCTGGCTCTAAAGCAGCTCTGCTGACCTGGTTCTCTCCCTCTGAATCAGCTCTACTGACCTGGTTCTCTACCTCTAGAGCAGCTCTGCTGACCTGGTTCTCTCCCTCTAAATCAGCTCTGCTGACCTGGTTCTATGGCTCTAGAGCAGCTCTGCTGACCTGGTTCTCTAGCTCTAAAGCAGCTATGCTGACCTGGTTCTCTCCCTCTAAAGCAGCTCTACTGACCTGGTTTCTCTGGCTCTAGAGCAGCTCTGCTGACCTGGTTCTCTGGCTCTAAAGCAGCTCTGCTGACCTGGTTCTCTCCCTCTAAAGCAACTCTGCTGACTTGGTTCTCTGCCTCTAGAGCAGCTCTGGTGACCTGGTTCTCTGGCTCTAGAGCAGCTCTGCTGACCTGGTTCTCTGGCTGTAAAGCAGCTCTGCTGACCCGGTTCTCTCCCTCTAAAGTGCTCTGCGGACCTGGTTCTCTGGTTCTAAAGCAGTTCTGCTGACCTGGTTCTCTGCCTCTAGAGCAGCTCTGCTGACCTGGTTCTATGGCTCTAAAGCAGCTCTGCTGACCTGGTTTTCTGGCTCTAGAGCAGCTCTGCTGACCTGGTTCTCTGGCTCTAAAGCAGTTCTGCTGACCTGGTTCTCGGCCTCTAGAGCAGCTCTGCTGACCCGGTTCTTAGGCTCTAGAGCAGCTCTGCTGACCTGGCTCTCTGGCTCTAAAGCAGCTCTGCTGACCTGGTTCTATGGCTCTAAAGCAGCTCTGCTGACCTGGTTCTATGGCTCTAAAGCAGCTCTGCTGACTTAGTTCTGTGGCACTAGAGCAGCTCTGCTGACCTGGTTCTCTGGCTCTAAAGCAGCTCTGCTGACCTGGTTCTCTCCCTCTGAATCAGCTCTACTGACCTGGTTCTCTACCTCTAGAGCAGCTCTGCTGACCTGGTTCTCTCCCTCTAAATCAGCTCTGCTGACCTGGTTCTATGGCTCTAGAGCAGCTCTGCTGACCTGGTTCTCTAGCTCTAAAGCAGCTATGCTGACCTGGTTCTCTCCCTCTAAAGCAGCTCTACTGACCTGGTTTCTCTGGCTCTAGAGCAGCTCTGCTGACCTGGTTCTCTGGCTCTAAAGCAGCTCTGCTGACCTGGTTCTCTCCCTCTAAAGCAACTCTGCTGACTTGGTTCTCTGCCTCTAGAGCAGCTCTGGTGACCTGGTTCTCTGGCTCTAGAGCAGCTCTGCTGACCTGGTTCTCTGGCTGTAAAGCAGCTCTGCTGACCCGGTTCTCTCCCTCTAAAGTGCTCTGCGGACCTGGTTCTCTGGTTCTAAAGCAGTTCTGCTGACCTGGTTCTCTGCCTCTAGAGCAGCTCTGCTGACCTGGTTCTATGGCTCTAAAGCAGCTCTGCTGACCTGGTTTTCTGGCTCTAGAGCAGCTCTGCTGACCTGGTTCTCTGGCTCTAAAGCAGTTCTGCTGACCTGGTTCTCGGCCTCTAGAGCAGCTCTGCTGACCTGGGTCTCTGGCTCTAGAGCAGCTCTGCTGACCTGGGTCTCTGGTTCTAGAGCAGCTCTTCTGACCTGCTTCTTAGGCTCTAGAGCAGCTCTGCTGACCTGGTTCTGTGGCTCTACAACAGCTCTGCTGACCTGGTTTCTCTGGCTCTACAGCAGCTCTGCTGATCTGGTTCTCTGCACTCAGGATGCATGCACCCGACTTCGCGAACATATATTTAAAAATAATATAAGTTTATTATAAGTACAAATATATTATTTTCATGAATATCTTAGATAATCTCTTACCCTAATATGTATATTAAAGACACATACATATCATTTTGGAACATACATTTTTTTTTGCGCGAGACGCGCACCCAGCACGCCCCAGCACGTATATAATGTCACGCGGGACCCGCAACCGCGCAAGCATCTCGTACCGTAATGCGCATGTGTCACGAATGCGCGGGAGCAGGAGTCGCGGACTGGTCGCATACCAATCACGCACATCACGTAATATTAAATGTATGTGATGTAACTGAAAAACACGCTGCCGTCGCACACCGTACGCGGATCCTTCACGACTTTTCTAAAATGGCGGCTAGAATGCGCGCACCCACCGTGATGTGTATGCTTTGAGTGCGCGACTCCGAAAAAAAATTGGAATTTACCTTTTTTTAAAGAAAATAATATAAATATATGAAAACAAGAAAATGAATCAATATTTCAGTTTGAAGTTTTTTTTTTTTGTTGTTGCAATTTTCAGGAAAATATATAATGTTATTTAATGAATAAAATATTTATAAATAAACAGTTAACAAACTGTAGAAAATCAGTACAAAGAAATAGGTATAACTACTATCACACTTAAAAATTAGCATTTAAAAAACCTTTGAAATTCACTGGATAAAAACATAGGTTTCAGAGGCGTTATAGTTAGAAATGAGCATTTAAAAAACCTTTGAAATTCACTGGATAAAACATAGGTTTCAGAGGCGTTATAGTTAGAAATGAGCATTTAAAAAAACATACAAATTCACATAAAAAAACATAGGTTTCAGGGGTGTTATAGTTAGCTGGCCATTTCACTCATACAAAACCATAGAAATTCCTCGGTTATAGTTAGTTCTGCTAACTATAACTCGCGCGCCCGCAATGCACTGCTGATGATGTCACATATTGCATCATTCATGACATGGTCAGTGACATCACTGATGACATCTCAAATTATATCACTGATGACATCATCGATGTGACAATCTGATACACCTCATCATACACTAGTATAACCTTTCATCACTCACTGTAAAATACAGAGTACCATATTTGAAACCATTGACACACCAATACCAGTTACTACATACCCACTCACTGATTCCTAAGTCTAGACACACAACTACCCATTCAACAACAGAATCATTTATACATGCAGTCACTAAATATTAGAACACTATCAAATGCACGTATACACATATATAGACATTGACACATCAGCAGTCATCTTAGTTGGTTATGCAGTCATCCTACTCACTCATGAAAAAAATTAATCACACTTACACAATTATCCAACAACACCTCATTTATTCAAACACATAGTAACTCATAGTTAATATGGTAAAAAATCACCATTACAATTATACACTCATTCATATAGTTACTCTCACAATCACTGACTCTTACACATACTTATTTATATGCACCAACTCTCACATACAATGCCTTTTATTTTTTTACTTTGTTGAAGATGTACAACTAAAACCTATATTCGCTCACCAACACACAAATAAATACACTCAGTCAACCAAACCACTGTTTCCACATGCACTCTTAAACCTATACACCTAGTCAATCAACCATTCACACATCTATGCATAGAGTTACACACACCCCATCCAACCACACACAAACTCAGTGTCCCATACAAATACTCACCCAACTAATCAATAACTAATATACACACTCATGTAGTTAGTGACCAACTGATGCAGCATGTTATACAACAACAGAGACAGTGCTGCACACATTCACATAGTTTAGTTACTAATCCATGTATTAAGTGAGACACTTTTAATTACTCACTTAAACAGTCAGACAGCTACTAAATCCTCCATCCAGACAGTTATATATCCACTCAATCTTCAATACAGATTGGTATATACAATACATATTTACATTTCCAACTAAACCACATTCACTGGATGATGTCATCAGTGATGTCATCAGTGATGTCATTTGAGATGTCATCAGTGATGTCACTGACCATGTCATGAATGATGCAATATGTGACATCATCAGCAGTGCATTGCGGACGCGCCCGTTATAGTTAGCAGAACTAACTATAACAGAGGATTTCTATGGTTTTGTACGAGTGAAATGGCCAGCTAACTATAACACCCCTGAAACCAATGTTTTTTTCTGCGCGCACGGTGAAAAACTTGAAAAAAATTAATTTATAAATACATAACTTAGCATTTAAAAAACCTTACAAATTCACTGAAAAAACCATAGGTTTCACACACGTTATAGTTACGAATTAGCATTTAAAAAACCTTGCAAATTCACTTAAAAAACCATAGGTTTCACACATGTTATAGTTAGCTGGACATTTCACTCGTAAAAAACCAATGAAATTCCCCCGTTATAGTTAGTGCAGGCAACTATAACTCACGCGACCGCAATCCTCTGCTGATGACGACAGATATTACATCACTGATGACATGTGTCTTTATGAAAAATAAATATTTGTAATATATGTATAGCTAAAGATTAATGGAAGAAGACATGGGTAAATAAGTGTCTAAATACAGTGATGTAATATCTGACGTCATCAGCAGAGGATTGCGGTCGCGTGAGTTATAGTTACCTGCACTAACTATAACGGGGGAATTTCATTGGCTTTTTACGAGTGAAATGTCCAGCTAACTATAACATGTGTGAAACCTATGGTTTTTTAAGTGAAGTTATATATATATATATATATATATTTCAGTGTGGATATAATCCGAGCAATCTCAGTAAATGATCCAGCGGCACACCCAGGACAAAACAATAAGTTTTATTATTGTTTCAAACAAACAGAACTACGCGTTTCGGCGAAGCCTTTGTCAAGTTAGTGACCCATGCCCAAATTCCCTTAAAAATACAGGTCAAAGTTAATGAATAGTGAAGAAATACTATCGCGATCAACATTTCATTTGTGTACATTTTCGTAATTTCGAACGAAATAACGCATTACAATATTAGTGATAATATAGTTGTTCACAAGTCCATCAAATAACAGAAATTAATCAATTAACATTTTCATACAATATCTCACTGGTAACTCAAACTCATGTACCCCGAGTGCACTAGATGATAGATAGTGAAGAAATACTATCGAACTCCACTTGTGTATGTTGGCAAGATTCGCAACACACCCTGATAATTTCTGAAACATGCTGCTGATTATAATGCTATGCATTCAATTATAAATTTATCCGACAATGTAAGATTATATTATTGTCAATTAACAATTTGATGCAATGTCTCACTGATAGCTCAAATGCATAACGGGTAATGTACCCCCACAATATTTCAGAGACAATTTCATAAAATTATAATTGTAAATATGAATATAAATAGCGGGTAATGTACCCCCAATATTTCAGAGACAATTTCATAAAATTATAATTATAAATATGAATATGTATAGCGGGTAATGTACCCCAACTCTATTCAAAAATACTTTCATAAAGTTTCTTAGCCTCAATAGCATGTCGTCATTGTCTCATGATTGAATTAATATATATAAATGCACAAATATATACAAATAACATAAGGAGTAGATCGATAGATTTAACTTTTTCTACTACTTGCCAGAAAACGGGGAAAGAAAGGGAATATTCCGGGGCAGGGCCATCAACTGTTCGTGATGAGGATTTTGAAAAATAAAATCTATTTAAATACCTACACCCAGTGAAGATAAGAAAAGGAAATTAATGCGATAAAACTAAATGTCACCGGAGGGTTAGGCCCACCTATCATGAAGCTAAATCTAGCTAGAAATAAACAAAGATATATCAACCTAATATAATCTCAGGTCATTCTTGTACTATGCCCTTTCCTCCGGTATTAAAAGAAAGGTGTAAAAATGTATATGAATGTCGGGACACGCTCAAGGAAGAAGTCTAAATCCCTATATGAGTGGCCAGTTCTTCCCCATAATTCATCCCGTTGGGAATCTTAGTGTTGAGCTCAATGATGTACTTTGACTCAGTAATTCTCAGAAGTTTTTCACGATCTCCCCCTCGGCGTCGATAGGAAGGAGAGCGGAGGTTCGCAACAATCTTCTTGTAAACATATATATATATATATATATATATATATATATATATATATATATATATATATATATATATATTACCTACTGGCACTTGCCAGTAGGTAGTTATAGTTAGGATCTCGTTTCTATTCAAAAAGCATTTTTTCTTTTGCCAATATCTTTGCCGTTTGACGAATCTTCGTGAAATTTTTAAAACTAATGGCCCGCTCAGGTCAGCTCCTGTCTTGAAAGTTTTGGGGTGATTCGTTAAGCAGGGGCCGAGAGAAAAGGGGGGGTCACAAAATCCATTTCCCCCCTGTTAATTTCCATAGGAAAAATGGGAACATGCTACAGCCCGAACTGCTGAGCAGAGTAATACCAAATTTGGCAGAAAGGTAGCCCTTGGTTCAGAAAGAGCCCTTTTTTTTAAATGGTGTAAATCCGTTCAGTAGTTCCTGAAAAATGAGTAGCACCAGCACTTGCACTTTAATGTCCCATTCTTTGAGAAAGATTTTAATACCATACCGCAATGATGTTTTTTACTATTTACCGACTGTTGGGAAATATATTCATAGCTTGGAAAATGAATTTGGTATTCAACCTCAGTTTCAATATAAGTTAAAGCAGCAAAAAGTATTTCATGAATTTTAATGAAGTCTGTAAGCAACTATTTTTGTGTAATAGAGTAATCTGACTACAACACAGAATGAGATGTATCATTTTATTGCTGAGCTTTTCAATGTTAAAGTTTTTACCATTGGAAGTCAGGCACTTGTCTTTTATGCTACAATGAAACATGAGAAGTTGTAAGTTTAATGCACAAGCACTTTACGATGAAAATGGAATACAATGAAATTATAATTGTTATTCTTTTACAAACAAGTCAGGAAATTATATAATGAATCGTATTATTGAAAACAGTTTGTTTTTAACTTAAATGGAACATTGTGAGCGTTTGCCGACAATATGCACCTTCGAAAGTCTTTCTTTGCTATTTACTGTGAATTCCGGGTCATATGACCATGTTACTCCGTGGTTTTATAAATATGTGTTGATGGAGTAGCGATCACTGTGTGATCAAGGCAGGAATTGCCGAAACGCGTTGCAGCGTATTTCGGAATTAAAAGACGGAATTGCTAAATGTTTCCCCATGTAAAAAATATTTTTTCTTTTGCCAAAATCTTTGGCGTCGTTTGACGAATCTTCGCGACATTTTCAAAACTAATGGCCCGCTCAGGTCAGCTCCTGTCTTTAAATTTTCGGGGTGATTCGTCAAGCAGGGGTCAAGAAAAAAGGACGGTCCCAAAACGCGTTTTCCCCATGTTAATTTCCATATGAAAAATTGGAACAGGCTACAGTCCGAACTGCTGAACGGAATTACACCAAATTTGGCAAAAAGGTAGCAGTTGGTTCAGAAAGACCCCATTTTTTAAGTGGTGTAAATCTGTTCAGTAGATCCTGAGAAATTAAAAAAAGAAAAATATCGATATCTGAGCACTGAGGAGGGTTCGCGAATCCTCCTGGGCTCGAGCTTCACTCTGATTGGCTGCCAACACTCTAATCCAGAATGTGTTGGCAGCCATCTTGTGACTCGGTAACCGAGTCACAAGAAAAGAGTAAAAATAAAAGGTGAAAAACAAGAAAAGGGGGCAGGGTAGAAACACCAGGCCCAAAATAATTTCGGCAAAATTCGCGCTGGGTTTGCGAATCCGGACGAAATCATTTTTTTAAAATGATGCGTGGGTGTTTGTTTCAAGCCCCCGGGTGGGCCAGGTCCCAGGGGTAATGCTGAAATAATGAAAGAGGGTCCGCGGGGACCCCCGCAGCCCCGGGGACCACCACCTCCCCGGGGCTATCACTCAGGCAGGCATTTGAAAGTACAGTCCAGCATGGCAGAATGCTATTGTTGGAAATCTCACAGTAACAGGGCTGCTGTGAAGAGTCAAACGCGTCTTCAGAATTACATCGTTGTAGTGACGGAGTCCGGCTAAAATCTTATCGATTTAGGACACTGTTTTGGGGATCTTTCATTCACAGTAGGAGTAATTTTGAGTTGTTCTACCTTAGCTTTCCAACTGCATGACAAATCGCCGGATTTCTGCTTGTGAAGGAGGCTTTCTCGCGGGACAAGTGCCCATATTCCCAGGCTAGTCGGTACTGCAGCGACATTGCACCCATGGCTGCCGGCCTGCACAGATGGCGGCTCCCCTGCTCCTGGGAGGTGGCGGGCGCTCAGGTGCTGGGCGCGAGTGTGAAGTTTAGGTGATGTATGCCTTCCTGCGTTATTAGCAAGCAATGATGGTGAGGCCCACCCCCCCATGGCCAGGCATCCGGCATGGGATGAGGGAGCTCACCTGACCGGGAGAGGTAAGGCCATTAAGGTGCAAATGAGGGCCTGCACGGATCCAAGCAGGGGGCTGCACAGAAGGGGTTGGGCTTTCATATTCAAATGAGCACTCCGGACCCCATCTCATGGGCCCCACAAGCCATGCTTCCATGTTTACAAGGCCCTGGTGGCGTCAAATGACTGCCAGCGTATCCTCGCTTTTTCATTCGAGTAATGCCGAAAGGGTCACTGAATATACACAATATCTCCGAGCTGGATGTAAACATATTTTACCTGTCGAGAATGCATTTTTGCAAAAACAACAATTGATGGACAGAATGCAGAACAATGTCATACATTCACCCCAGTACAGAGATCTGGGCCTAAATCCATCGTTTTTTTGCTCACCATGCCGTTCCAGTTTGAACCCTGCCATATGCAAATCAGTCTTGACCCTGTGCCTCATGGGAACAGTCCAGCCCGAACTGCCAAGCCAGGTCCTCCCTGGACTGGAAACAAGCATCCTAGGACCGGTTTCTGGCATTTCAGCCGTCTTCAGCCAGGCTTGCTTGATTTCCAGTGGCATGGAGAGCAAAGGACCCACGTCTGGGCATACCCTTCCCACTCGGGGTGACAAATGCAAAAACAACAATTGATGGACAGAATGCAGAACAATGTCATACATTCACCCCAGTACAGAGATCTGGGCCTAAATCCATCGTTTTTTTGCTCACCATGCCGTTCCAGTTTGAACCCTGCCATATGCAAATCAGTCTTGACCCTGTGCCTCATGGGAACAGTCCAGCCCGAACTGCCAAGCCAGGTCCTCCCTGGACTGGAAACAAGCATCCTAGGAGAATGCATTTTTGGCCAAGTGCTACTGGGCTGGTCCCCGTGTGTGATCGCCTGCCTCTTTCACACACCAGCGTCTCTCCTGGCACGGTAACCCATTTGTTAGACTGTTTTCAAGACAGCCATGTTGCACCTCACAATGGCCCAAACCAGACAGAAGTGAAAGGGATAGTGGGACGGCAGACACAAAAGCTCAAAACATTATGGCCACTCTAAGTGAAGCACAAACTCAAGGGAGCCAGTGATGTGTATATCGAACAGAGGAGGGGGGCGATGGGGGTATTGAATAGTTTCTGTCACGAGGCAGCAGCTAAAGCCAGGCACAAATTCAATTAAACTCCAATTTATTTGCTCAGGCCTAAACAACAGGCTGGAAAAAAAACTTAATGTTTGCTCAACTGTTCTGAGGTACCACCTTTCGTCACCCCTGTATAAATTTGCCATCTGTGCCCACATGCGCCATCTCGCAGCAAACACCGAGGGCCTAGCAGGCAGAGAAGCCAAAAACGCAGTAGGCACACAAAAGCTTCACAGGCTGCCCCAGGTTAACGAAGCAGCCAAAGGGGAGGGGGGCAAGATCCTTTGCTCATTGCCCAGGTGATGTAGCCCGGTGTGTCCTCTCAGCCATGATCATTTCCCCAAATAATTAGAGTTAATATGGGTTAATTAATATGCAAATCTCTCAGCAGATGTTCTGCAGCAGGGCCTGTGTGAGAAAACAGCCTTTGCTTTCTCCCATGTGATTTTGCCCGTCAGTTATTGGGTATAATTACTGTAACTAACCGAATATTCACAAAACCTTTGGAATATAAAATTGTTACAGTTCTGGTTTTGCACAAGCTGCTACTTCCCTGCAATAAAAGCGAACAATTTATTTTAGAAAATAAAGGCCTTTCTGTTCCATTTTTGGATTTAAAAGAAGAAATGAATCAAGTGAATGGCTTATCTTTTTTTCTATGCATAATTAGGTCAGTATTTTAAATTTGAAGAAAACATTTTTTTTCTCCTCATTAGCCTCAGATTACCTTCCACAGCACCTCCATCCGAATCCGCCCTTTTTTTTTTCGTGCCGGGAGAGAAAGGTTCTGATAAACGCCTTACTTATCAAAAGACCTGCCGATTGCAATTCCAATAGCCATTCTCCCTAACCTTCACTCTCCCAACCAAAAGCCCTCGCTCAGGTACAGAACCTCCAGGAGAGATACGAAAGATTTAGAATGGCCTGTGCATTGTACCGAGGTCTGCTTTTTAGGCATTATCATTGGACCACCCATCCTACCTCACCAGCCATTCCGTTAGCGGATGCCAAAACGCATACCTTCTCCTATCTAGAGAAATTGCATCCAAACTTAAAATATATATCAAAGATGATTTCCACTCTATATAAGTAGGAGGGTATGGGCTAGTCCATTTTTTACACAGCTCTCTTCGAGCCAACAACATAGCATAAAAAATTAGTTTTTGTTCATCTCTAACTAACACGTTGTCCACCCCAAAAAATACTAGGAGAGGGCTTACCTGAATCTGTTTCTTCAAAATTTTAGCCAAGGCCCTGCACACCTCTCCCCAAAATACCCGAATCTTTGGACATCCCCAGAACATATTTATGTCATTCGCCAACTTCAGGCCGCATTTGGTACACAGCATCTCTCCTCTATAGATAAAAAAAGGTGATTTCTCTTTAAATAGGCAGGTTTGATCACTTTATAAAGTGTAGAAAAGGATACTTGCCATAATTTTTCCAGCGTTGCTCCTGGCAAGTCAGTCCCCCATATCTCTTGTGGTTGAGTAAACTCCCCCTCCAACTCTTCCATCATCTGCCAATACCAATACGATGTTTCCTTCTTCTTAGGGTCATCCAAAATAATCATTTCTTCAAGTTCGTTGACTCCTCCTATCTTATTTTCTAATGCTTGAACCCAACTTTGAATCTGAAGATACTTGAACCTTGAAACTTGATAGTTTGTTTTGTTTTGAAAACTCTCCCACAAAATCATCAGTTTTCCCTCTAATAAATCCTCCCATCTTTCCACTCCAGCCTTCCTTAATGCCCCAGCTAGTTTGTCCTTCATCCATTCCGGTGATCCGGGCGAGTCCCAAATAGGAGCCATGTTGCTCTAATACATGCATTTCAATCTCCTTCTGATCTTATACCAGGTTTCTGCCGCTCCTCTAAGAATCTTCAATATAACTTTTTTGAAGTATCTAGGATCTGCATACTTCATCATAAATCCCGAAGCCCCTCCTTCTATATCTTTTAGCAGCCCCATAAACAACTTCCCAATTTCTGAATCTGAGGGCTTATCTAAAAGCATCCTATTATTCTTGAGCTGAAAAGCCCATGCATACAGTTGTACGTCTGGAAGAGTCAGGCCCCCTTTATCTCTCCTCCTCTGCAGCTTTTTCCACGATATTCAGGGTCCTTTTGCTGCCCAGATAAAAGAGACACTCTTACCCTGCAACTTTATAAGCCCCGCTTTTTTAAATGGTAGAGGTATGGCGTTAAAAAGAAAGGTCAGTTTTGGTAATAAAATCATTTTCACTAAATTTACTCCACCAAAGACAGTCAGGGGTGGGTGCATCCAACTTGTCATTAAATCGCAGATTTCTTTTTTCACCCTGTTAAAGTTAGTTTCTGCTAGCTTATTGATATTATGAGTCACTCCCAGATATCTCATTTCAGTTGTGATTCTTTCAGCCCCTTCATCTAAGTTCCAAGCCATAATCTCGGATTTGCCCCTGTTTATCTCGTACCCAGATACTCTCCCGAATTCTTCTGCAATTTTTACTACATGCTTCATTGTTTTTCTGAGGGCAGCCGTATATATCAGCAGGTCATCAGCATATAATGCCAGTTTCTTAACCCAATCATTGCATTGAAAAGGGATTATCCCCGGCTCTGCCCTCAATTGTTTTGCCAGTGGTTCCATATATAAATTAAATAATAATGGGGATAACGGACACCCTTGTCTTGTCCCTCTCTTAATAGCAAATGCTGATGTTAATGCTCCATTCACTAAATCTCTTGCTTTTGGTGACTTGTAGAACCCCGCAATTATTCTGCAACATCTGTCACCCAACTTAGCAGTTTCCATGACGGATGCCAGAAAAGCCCAATTCACACGATCAAACGCCTTGGTGGCATCCAAGGCTATAACCGCTAAAGGTGCATTATTCGTAACCGCCAAATCTATTGCCCCTATCAGGGAGTAAGTTAACTCATGTAATGCCCTTCCTTGCACAAAACCTTTCTGTCCTCGTGTACCAAATCTCCCATTAGGCCCTTGAGAGTCTGTCTGCTAGAATTTTTGTGAAAATCTTGTAATCGCAATTTAAAAGCGACACTGGCCTATACGAGTCACATCTGTTTTTGCTCTTACCTGGTTTTAAGATTAGGGAGATTGTAGCCTCTGACCAGGATTCTGGTTGCGATATCCCTTGCATAAATAGCTCATTGAATAGTCTAGTCAGGATTGGGATCAACACCTCTTTCAGTGAGCTGTATACTTCTAAGGGCAAACTATCTGGGCCAGGTGCTTTCCCCCACTTGCCCTTCTTCAATACCTTCTCCACCTCCCCCTCCCCCTCCCCCTCCTGGATTTGAGAATTCAATAAAGCTGTTTTTTCGTCTTCCAATTCCGCTATCTCACCCCCCTAAGCCACCTGTTTCTCTCTTCTTCGGATGGCACCAATTCTTCTTCATACAGAGTACCACCTGCAAAATAACATTGGATTGTTCGACTCAAAGTGGTATGCTGCCCTACTAGAACTTTGCTGTGCTGAGTGTATCCAGCATCTTACTTTACAAGCATGTTTCAAATGCAAAACGCTCCCCAAACTTTTATTAGGAAATTTTGGTCTCCAACAAAGGCAATTGATTCATGAAACACATGATTTTTTTTTTAAATTCTTTTTATTGGCATTTAGTAATATAAACGTACATTTATCATGTTGCGCATAAATGACTGTAACATATATGTAGCAAGGTAGACCATCATTGATATCGAGATTACGTTTACGTCTTGATCGGTGTGAATGTAGTCTATGTCATGAAACACATGATATGCAAAGCGTGCACTGATGCTATGACATGCACAAGTGCTGCTCAAACAAACGTCGCCATCCTGCTCAAAATGTAACAATGAAGTTGCCAGTAAAAGGACCAAGGCTGAACACCCTCAGCCTTATCAGCAGGCCTGCTCCGAGGCTGTCAGTCTCTGAGGGCAGTCTCTTCTCTTGAATGTTTTCTGCACAACTCCAGCTTACTGACAGAGACGCCATGGTCTGCTCTCCCCTCCCCGTCAGTCCCTGGTACTGGCATTTGTTGACACTGACAGTGCTTGGCAGCGTGAATGCTGGGTGGGGGAAAAGACAGGCAGCCTCTCACAGCACATGCTCTGTGCACTCTTTTGCTTTTACACGGGCACCTGCAGTCCTGTACATTGAACACATTTAGGGCTTTTCTTCCATGCTTATTCAAGTTTCCAAAGTATAGGTGCCCATGGCAATTAAAAAAATTAATTGAACAGCATTTTCATAAGCATGTTGGCAACTTTAAACAGCAACTGAAAGAGGTTTCTATGTTGTATTAACCTGCACAGTTGATACAGTGAACGTCAACACTACAGTCCATTTCAGCATTTCTATGCTGACTTTCTGATGGAAACACATGGGTCACTTTGGCAAGTGATATCTGAGATTTCTTTTAACCAGCACCCTGCTACGGAACTGGGTCCCGAGGCAGCCTCATGTGAATTGTATTATGTTTAGGCTTTCCTGTTTTCAGTTTCTATTTTTTGTAAATTCTGGTGGGGTTTTTTCAGTTTTTTCAATTCCTTAAAAAACAGTGGTTATCAGTGGTTACACATTTTTGCGCCATTAAAAACAACAGAAACAGTGTTTTTCCGGTGTTTATGGAATTTTAATTTAATTTTAATTATTGCTTGCTTTCTGCACTGATAGTGCATGTGTATAGGTAGTGTGTGCACAGGGTATCTGAGGACCAAATACATTTTTAGTGCACCAGAATGAACTACTAAGTCAATAGCATTCTTCATTAACTCTGAAAATTGTAAAGATGCTTTCAGCATACCATCTAGCAAGTGACAAGGATCTCTTCCAGGGAATCACTTCAGCTCAGGTATCGATTTTGACAGGCCATCATACAACTTGTTCATATACGTAGCTGAATTACTGCAAATACAAACAATAGCACTCCAATCTTAATTGAACTTGATAGGAACTTTTTTCAGCAGCGCTGTGTTCCATGTTTACCAAATGCCTGGTGTCATGTTTTCACCACTAACTCAGATGCTTGGTGACAACATTCTTTTCACACATACCTGTCAGTACATCTTGCATTGAATGTTTGAAAACTGGGGTGTTTGGCAATTCCCTTACAATCAATACTGACTCACTAGAGAGGGGGGGCAGATGCATCATAGGATTTCACCCATTCTCTGCCTGTGGGTAAATGTGATGCTACATATTAGGAAAGATTCTAATGAAACCAGCCATTTGACCTATCAGTGAAGTCAAATGTAGCCAAAATTTCAAATATGATTTTGATATTTCCCAATTCTCTACAGTTTATAAAATAACTAAATAAGACCTAAAAATGCATCTAAACACTGCATCTTTAGACCAAAGATCACAAACGTAAAAAAAGCAGAAGGAAGAAGAGACAATGTTTCAGTGACATCCCTAAACAACAAAACTCAAGCAGAATATTTTTAGCCCAGTCTTTCTTGATACTACCTTGTATAACAAAGTTACATTGTATTGGCCTCGTAAGGACAAAATAAAAATGACTCTTTCACTCATCTTTTCCTTTCTTTGAATGGCACTTAGTTTGTGGTTGCAAAGGTGTTTTTTCAGTGTTTATATGATTACACCAGTGATGGCTATTTTCCTTTCGGTGGGGCTTTATCAGTTATTATAGGTTTAAACCTAAAACCAAATAGCCTAATTATGTTCTAACTGAACTATCTCATGAAACAATGATAACACATTATCTTAGCCAGCAGATTATGTGTACAACGTGATAGCAAGGATTCCAGAAACTCTCTGCCTCAAGCACCTTATCAGTTAACTGAAGCCAGGGCAGAAGGTAAAGAACATGCACTTTATGATTCACTGGAAGGTTGAAGACGTGGTTGATAGAACTATGTTTGAAAAGTTTGAGTTTATCCTTGATGACGGTTTAGTTGCAAGGATATTCGTGCATACGTCTTCAAAGTTACATTTTGCAGGAAAAACAAAAGGCTCATGTTCATACAATTTACCGGCACAATCATCTGGTTCAAGCAAGGAACCTTCAGTCCTTCACTGAAGAAGTATATGGCGGTGACATCATTTCCTGTTACCTGCTCACCAAAATAATCTGTCAACTATCTATATTGATATGCAGGCGCACAACGCCCATTGGGCTTAAAGGGCTTCAGCCCTCCTCCCCCCCAAAATGTTGTGTGCGGTACTCCATATCTTAGTACTGAACACTGAGGCTCTCCTCTGGAAATGACTCAATCCCTCAGAGTGAACTTAACTCATAAGCACCCTTTCTCAACAAAGGCAAAGGAGTTAGCAATGGTGCTTGAGAGTCAGAAACGGCTGCGACAGAAGTGCACTTGGGGAAGTTAACTTTCCAAGAACATTGTTCACAAATGTGCTACAGAGGCCCATGGTGAGATGGTCGATAGCAAATACAGCAACACATTTTTAGATTTAATATAATTCTTAAATAGGATATCATCAACCTGTCAACAAAGGGGGGGGGGGGACGATTCAAGAGTGACTCTCCCAGAAGTGCATCCATGGAAAACACTTAGATACACCCCCATCGGAAAAAATAAAACCATATGCCCGGTCATCCACTCCACTCTTTAAGTCAAATCCTATCACATATATCTGGGACTGGTTGTGAGTCTAAATGGAGGCACTGATTCGTGGTCTAGATTATGAACAACTATGTCTCCATAGGTTCATCCTGCACTGAGTTATAGTCATCGCCACTGGAATTATGTGGTAGGAGAGGGTCAATTTATGTGGCAGAGATGAGTAAATTATGTAGCAAGAAAAGGCAAATTATGGAGCATAATACCGCACTTTTTTTTAATATAGTATTTAATTATTTCGTCATTTTTAAACTTGATAACACTCTCTGGGCATTGGTTGCACCTCATTGGTATCAGTTTAATGCCCAAATATAGCAATAAGCAACAGAAAGGTTACCAGTGCCACTATGCTAAGAGCCTTCCATAGAACACTAAAATTATTTTAGCTTTTGAACCGTTTAAGCTAGACACATTTTTACAAAAAAATGAAACTCTGCAGATTATGCAGCAGATAATGGATTATGTGGCAAATGCGACAAATATGTAATTATGCGAAAATCCCTGCAGCCGCACAATGGCATAATTCCAGTGTCCCTGGCTGTACTAGGACAGCCTGCAAGAGATGCAACACCTATTCTCTGGGTTAACCTTTCCCTGACTCCCCCTTTGTGTGCATATTCCCCGCAGGGCTGATTAATTTATTGTCCACGCCACATGTGAGCAGTGGGTTGCTGGTAGCTGTAAAGTGCCCTAGAGCGTCCCATGGGGAGAAGAACAATTAAAGTATTTTCAAATAAATAAAGTAGTCTATTTTCTGCATTTGAATCTGCATGTGACACATGGTACCCCAATACACTATGTTATCATAAAGCACTGCAATAAATCAGACTAACATCTTGAAAATATGCGTGCATCATATTTTCTCTGGCTGGCAGTGTAGTGCCGCGCTCATTGTCACAGATGGGTGTTGAGAAGTACTTTAAGACTTGCCAAAAGCTGGTCTCTTAAGACGCATAGCTCCCCTTGGTCAACACTGAAGACAGTATGCCAGTGCACTGCACTTGGCCACATGTTATATGCATGGCTGTGTTGCATGTGCAACACTCAAACTGAAACCTCGGTGTTTGCTACAAGCCGCCTTTGAAATAACGCTATGTGTATTTATTTCTGCAGTTTATTATCACGCAAAGTCGGCCCAAGGGCATTGGAGCACTTTACATGAGCACTAGTAACATAACATTACGCAAGGTCAGATTTACTTTTTCGGCACGAGGAGAATGAGTGATTTGCCTAGAATCACAGGATATGGACCTGATGCCGGGACTCGAGCCTGGTTCCCCAGTTCCAAAGTCAGCAGTTCTGGCAGTAACGTCATATCCTCTCTCCAATCTTGTAATCTTTACAAGTCCGTGTGAAACCCTTAAAGGACATGCTTTTGCCAAGAGGCACCTTAAGAAAGGTGTAGATTCGAAATGAGGAGGGCAGTTCATCAACTTTTGATCCTCCATTTGTCTCAGCCAGTTGTCTCAGAAAAGGTACAGCACACTGAGAAAAACACGTTTGGTGCACATTCTAGAAGTAAACTGCCTGTTGACTCTGCCTTTGAAAGCTTCCTCGGGTACATAGTTCTTTTGATAGAGCCTGCTAGCTCAGACACTTTTTTCTTTCAAAGAACACACCTCTAGAAACCACAAGAGAATTAAGGGTCAGTCAGCTGCATAACAATGTGACTGCATAACAAAACC
Organism: Triturus cristatus; assembly: GCF_964204655.1. Taxonomy (NCBI): domain Eukaryota; kingdom Metazoa; phylum Chordata; class Amphibia; order Caudata; family Salamandridae; genus Triturus; species Triturus cristatus. The sequence goes on along the minus strand of NC_140594.1, from coordinate 643,430,689 downwards.
AGTAACCTCACCAAGCTACTTCATCACAAACATCTGTACACAGCGCCATCCTGTGGTTGGTGCCAGAACTGCATTACACAGTAAGGGCAGAGGTGCATACTCTTTGTCAAAAGGCCCCCCCACCCCTGTTTCAACTATATGTAGCTCATCCTCAATTTTCATCCAAATTCAATCAGAAGAAAGCCACCTGGCTGAGACATCTATTGGTTATTGTGCAAATGCTCATTGGTGCCATTAAATATTTTATGAGGTCTGATTACTTCAATAGTTGGCTCCCCACCAATGGTGTAAGTATATGATATCACCCCCTCTCCCCTCACCATTTCACTGGCGCGTTCTAAGTTGTTGAATTAAGTCCCCTTGAATACTGACGGTCCCTGGAGGCCAACTAGCCCACCAGGTACCTCCAGTAAGCGCCACACAGCTGGACTGCAGAAAGGTGGTCCGAGGCCACGCCCCTTTTTACACCACTCTGCAAACACGCCTCTTGGCACACTTCTGGTGGGGCGATGAGGTCCTCTTGTGTCCTGACGACCTTAGGACACAAGTGGACTTCATCCTCCAAGCAGTAGTGCGCCAGAAGCCGCGTTTGCAGCATGGTACTTCATCCTCCGAGCAGTAGTGCGCCAGAAGCCGCATTTGCAGCGTGAAGTAAAAAGGAGCATGGCCTCGGAACACCTCTCTGCAACGCAGCTCTGTGGCACTTACTGGAGGTACCTAGTGGGGTAGTTGGCCCCCAGGGACCCTCAGGATTCAAGGGGACTTAATCTCCCAACTTACAACGTGCCAGGGGACGCGTTTGCACAGTGGTGCAGGGAGGGGGCGAGCCTGACATAACAAGTTAGCAATCCTGCTGCGTGGGACTTACTGGAGGTAGTAAAAGGTGTAGTTGGCCCCCAAGGTTGACGTTGGGGGCTAACTACCCTTCCTGCTACCTCCAGTAAATCCCACATAGTGGGATTGCTAAAAGGTGTTTGGAGGCCACGCTCACCTTTCTCCACCACTCTGAAAATGTGACTGCTATGTGATAGAAATTAGCATTTGAAAAACCTTTGAAATTCACTGAAAAAAACATAGGTTTCAGGCACGTTATAGTTAGAAAATAGCATTTAAAAAACCTTTGAAATTCACTGAAAAAACCTTAGGTTTCAGGGACATTAGAGTTAGTTGGACATTTCACTCCTACAAAACCAGAGAAATTCCGCCATTATAGTTAGTTCAGCTAACTATAACTCGCGCCCCCTCAATGCACTGCTGATGACGTCACATATTACATCATTCATGACATGGTCAGAGACATTGTAAATTCAAAATAGACCTGGTCTTATGAAGGTGCCTCTCCTCAGGCTAAACAAATTATCTATATAAGCTGAGGTTGGGATTCACATTTTTTTAAAACCCATTTACGCCTCTCTTTAACATCATGAGGTAGTAACCTCCAGATTTTTTTACTTTCAAATTTAATAAAACGAGTTGTCTTTTTTTAAAAAAGGAACAAAGTTGTTTTTTACAAATGGGAGTGCCCACTTTTTTCTCTCCCCTAGCCAAATTGCAGGAGGAATAATGTGATGCGTGCACAGAAATTTTTAAACCATCACAAAAAATGTGAAAAAGTAAGATGACCCCTAACGTGCACACCACCAATCGAGCTCGCTGGTTGGTACTCACCAGCTGTGCCCACTTTTATCATCATTGGTAGTCATCTTACTTTTTAAAATAAAAATAGTGTCCAAACCAAAACAAAAAAGAAGAAATTATGTGGTGAGAGGTGGTGAATTAATCACATCACACGATGCGACCAAGTTAATCTAAAATTGAAGAAAGTTGCACTTTTCTCGATACTAACTTTATTATTCCTTGTGCACTTCATTCAAATTAAAAATAAGGTTGCCTATTGTGCATACCATTATACTGAGCCAACATGTTTCATTGCCCTAATACTTTTGGGCAATTTCTTCAGGGCAAGAAGAGTCGCCTGGCACCAGTGATGGACACTTAAAAGGCTGTTTTCCGGGGACTGCCAAATGTAAAAAACATAAAACACACACAACCCATTAGTCTCGTTCAACTTTCTGAAATGATCTGTAACGTATTACTCAAAACAAAAAGGTCATACTACCCTAGATGAGCCACAATGCCTCGTACCAGCTCTTTTCTGTAGGTGACACTCAAGGCTCCAATTACGAGTCCTCTCAGTGGATTGACACTCAACTGTGATGTCAATCTATAAAATAATACAAATATCATTATTCACACGTAATCTTAGATCAATCCTGATGTTTTCTTTTCACACCCGAGCCTGCGTGACTACAGCTTTGTTTTAGGCAACCGGTATCGATCTCAACTCATATGTTCAAACATTTTTTCCTAGACCTCTCCAAACATTATACACACATTCACACGTGAACCGGTACCCTTCAATCTTTTCGTTCAACGTGCATTCACAGTCTCACATACTCTTACAGCCCGGGGCCTCACGGAGCACTCTGTCTTGACCGTTTCCTACTCCCGATCAGACACCTCATATTTAAAGCTCTCGCAGGGAGATTTCCGATCATGTGAGACCACTCGAGAATCGCCGCCATCTTAGATCGGGATTAACTACAGCTATAACATACATACCCTGTGATACTCAATCGTATATACGATGAAAGCTGTCTTCAAATAATTACTTCATGCTCTTGAGGGGTACCCCAATCATGAGAGACCACGGAGAGATATGCCACCATCTTAGATAGGAGTTAACTGCGGTTAGAACAGCCAAATCTTTTGATACTCAATCATGAATATGGTGAATACAAACTACAAACACATCATTTTCTTAATACATATAACGACTTCAAAAATTCATAATCCATTTTTATTTTGTGTTTTTGTTTTAATATTCAAAATATTTGCAGAATTCACATCTCTCTTCCCTGTCCTTTCACTGGGGCCTATTAGCACATCAGTAGCCCATTCAAAATCACACCTCGTCTACAACGCCTCAAGTCATCTATTGAATCATTTCCAAACGCTCTAGGTCTTATCCTAATTCCTATTAGACGGCTACCCAAATTTTCAACAAAAATGGGGAATTCAAGGGACATGTTGTATAGAATTCTCACGCAAACAAATTTGCTTTATGTCATCTAATTCAATGGGCATCGTTGCTGGCAACTGTTAATGTCACACCAATCGGCATACATTTGACAAGCATTTCTTGTAAGCTAGTGTCTAGGAGATTGTCACACACAACCAATTTGTGGACATTAGCGCAGTACGCACTCATTATTGTTGAACATAACAGAGAGTCAAAAAGCGTTTTACACTCACAGACACCAAAAATGTTTTCATTCTGCCCAGCATCTGATTCACCGCCACATACTATTTGACCCTGTTCCATTCGATAAAATCATTGAGCCCAATTTGATCGCTTGTCTCTTGAAAAATCCAGCGTGCCTCTTTTGAAGCCAGTAGGCCCTCGATGTTCTGTGGATCCCCTACTATTTTCTCTAGTACTACCCACGTAAAAGTGTGTTTCTGCTCATGACAGTGCTGTACTAGTTTTGTGGTTAACTTCCCTGTTCTAATGGTGCTAAGATGTTCCTGCACTCTGATTTTGATCTTTCTGGTAGTAAGTCCTATATAATGGAGGCCGCACTGGCATGTTAACCTATACACCACATCCATGGTATTACAGTTGCTAAACCGTGTCAAATGCCATGTTTTACCTGAATTTAGGACTACACTCAATGTCTTCTTAGTCAGCCCACACACCAAACAGGTCCCACTGGGATAGTGTCCAGGAGGGAGTGTTGTCTCTTTTGATTTCTGTGGATAGCAATGACCAATGTTTGCATATTAATTGTCGGATCCGGGTGGCCAAAGGATCAAACGTCATATCCACTGGGACGCATTCGTCTTTCACTTTCTCATTCTTCTCTAATAGCACACTACGTGGAGTGTTTAAGGCTCTTTTCTTGGCTTGTCTAATTATCTTCTGGGGATAATGCATTTTCCTAAGTTTTTCACAAAGTTCCTTTGACTGTTCAAGGTAAGTAACCGTAGACGAACAATTCCTCCTGTACCGCAAAAACTGTCCCACCGGCAAATTATCTTTTAGAGCCCTTGGGTGGTATGATTGGTATAACAGGAGAGAGTTCCTATCAGTAGGTTTCTGATGGACTCCAGTACATAATGTATTGCCTTCTACATGGATATCCAAATCCACTGCCTTTTGGCTACTATACGTCCATGTGAATCTTAAACAGACGTCTTGTTGATTGAGCCAATTAAAGAACTCCAATAGAGTGTCTTCTCCAGACCAGATGCAGAACACATCGTCTATATACCGCTTCCAGAGGCGTAAATTCCTCTGGAAGGGATTAGACTGATGGTAAATGACGTGTTCTTCGAACTGGCCGACATAGATGCAGGCCAGACTGGTCAGAGACATCACTGATGACATCTCAAATGACATCACTGATGACATCATCCATGTGAAAATCTGATGCACCTCCTCACACCCTAATATAACCTTTGCTAAACAACTCTAAAATACAGACTACCATTTTCGAAACCATAGACACACCAATACCAGTTACTACATACTCACTCACTGATTCCTAGGTCTACACACACACATCTACTCATTCACCCATACAGTCACTCACTCATCAATACAACACTATCATATGCACTCATACACCTATACAGACCCATACACCGCCACTCATCCAGAGTTTCTCACACCTAGTCAGTCATGCAAAGAATCAATCACACTTCCATTTAATCATCTATAAAGTTATACACACACCACCTCACTTATTCATACAGATACTAACGCATACTTACTCTCCTATACAGTCACTGATACAAGTACACACTCATTCATACAGCCAATCTCACAATCACTCACTCTCACATATAGTTATTTATATACACTATCACTCACATATACCGCCTTTTACATATGTAGTTACTCGCACATGTACCACTGAGACATCCATTCACTCACCAACACACCCATACACACACTCACCTACCCATACAGCTGTTTCCACATGCACACTTGAACCCATTCACCCAGTGAATCAACCACTCACACATCTATGCACAGTCACACACCTCCCACCCACCCACCCACCCACACACACACACACTCAGGCACCCATACAAATACTCAGGCAACCAATCAATAACCCATATAGACACTCATGTAGATACTCACCAACCCATGCAGCAGCTTACACAACAGACAGACTGATACAGACATTCACACAGTTTAGTCACTAACCCATGCATTCAGTAAGACACATTTAATCACTCAATTATACAGTCAGTCACGCACCTACTAAATCCTCCATCCAGACACTTATACACCCACTCATTCTTTAATACACCTTGGCATATATATAAAACATTTAAACTTTATAGAAACACACAGTCACTGGATGATGTCATCAGTGATGTCATTTGAGATGTCATCAGTGATGTCACTGACCATGTCATGAATGATGTAATATGTGATGTCATCAGCAGTGCATTGCGGGGGCACGAGTTAAAGTTAGCTGAACTAACTATAACGGCAGAATATCTCTGGTTTTGTACGAGTAAAATCTCCAACTAACTATAACGTCCTTGAAACCTATGTTTTTTTCAGTGAATATATATTTATATATATATTTTTTTTTTTTTTTTGGGACCACCTTGGACTTTGGACAGTTTTTTGCTGTTGTGATGCTGTGCACAAAATGCTAGCCACCATTGTTCTCAATGTTATATCTGAGTTAAAAACATAACCTTGGGTAATAGTATTGTCTCAGAATTTGTATTTTATGGATAAATGGATGTTGAGTTCAGGTGAGGCAGATAAATATTCACTGATGTCCGCTGTCTCTTATCTTCTCCTCTCTTTTAGAAAGTGGACAGATGGATGATTGGACTGCTCACAGAGCATATGAGGAGCTGACTCAGGGCTCCAGTCTTGCAGACTCCAAGCTGGAAGGATCAACAAACAGATGCTCTGGAGCAGGAATTGCTGAAGGTTCCTCTGAGTGAGGACTAAGAGTGCTGAGTCGTGTCCTAAAGCAGCATGTTAAAGAAAATCAGGTTGAAGCTCCTCTGCTGGCAGATGTGGTGCAAAGCGATGTGACTTATAGACCATGTGAATGGAGATTATGTTTAGAACCATCGCCATGCAGTGGAACCTAGTGTTCTGAAGGCAGTCGACATTTCCTGTTTGAAGGGTTCTTTCCAAAGCAATGTAAATACCTAGTCAGGGCACCTCCTGGCTCCTGTTTTGGATGCAAAAATAGCCATTTGGTCAGATGTTTCTGTAGTTTTTACGGTTGACCTGTCAGATTGAAATGAATATAGTATTGCTTTCCGTCAGCATTGGTTAGAGGCAAGTGGATTCTAAGTATTCTACAAGTTTAGTGTTCATAAATTCTGCTCTCTGGTCACAACTGATCGTCTGTTGTTGCACAAGCAGGTCTTGTAATCTTGATATTAGTTGAATCACTTAGGGGTTCCCTTTTTGGTATATTCTGTCTACTACAGTAATTTGGGAATGCACTTCTGGAGCGTAGAGTAGGACAATTGGAAATACCTATGTCACCCCATCAAGGTATGATCTTCTGTGCTTAGCAACTACAACACTGTTACGTCCTTGAACGAGGGAGAAAGGTATCCTAGAGAAAACTTCTGGCCTACTATTTTTGGAAACTTTGTCTCAGCATATTGTGATCGACCTCAGTTTCCAGTTACAGCGGAATGCTGGATGAACAATACTAACCAGTGAAAAACATATGCATTGAGAGGATGTCATGACTTGCATGCATGCATTGCTTGAAGTGGAGAAGGTAAACATTTCGGATTTTATTCAGTGAATTCTAGTTGGTAGTTTGTCACTAATAAACCAGATTTTAAACCATTCTTGGCATTGGGCTAGGTGTTTGAAAGTGGTTTTCGATGTTACCTCAAATTAAGAATTGCGTAAATTTAAGAGCATGGTTTGCTTTTTATTAAGCAGAGACCATTCCAAGGCGTGTAGAGAGAACGTTCGAATCATGCTCTTGCGCTATATGGGTAATGCTTAAGGTTTCAACATGCATTTTCTCCAAGCAAACCATATTGTTGGCAATTCGGTAATGCATAACATTTCAAAACGTATTTTACCTAAGCAAACCAGTGGGGAGGTTATCATGGGCTTCATTTTTCTTCCTTTCCAGACTGCTTCCTTAAGATCCTCATTGAAAAGCCTTTAGCCAATTGATGCTCTTTGCATACCGTCACATGACTCCAAGTAGGCTGATAAGCTGTTCATTGAATTTTAGTGAACAAAACTTTGTAGTTTTTTAAAATAAATACCTCTATGGCTGGTTTCAGATGACCAACCACATTCCTGAAATTCTCTCGTAATCTTGAAAACTCCAGCCACCACTCTCAGTACCTGTCCTTCAGGAATAAAGAAGAGCCTTGGAGTCATAAAACAACCTTTCCTCGCCCTCACTCTTCCTGGCAAAAAATTCCAATGATAGTGTGATCTACTGACTAGTCTCAAGTGCAGACTTAAAGTTTTTGAGAAACTGATAAGCTACCCTTTCCTGGTGCCTACCCAGCTGATTCATCTGCGTACTAAGAGCCACTATAGCAAGTTTTCTTACATAGATATACACTTGATTATTCTGTCGACCGTAGCTCAACTACAGGGCTATTGGTAGAATGTGTGTCATCCCAGATGAAGTAACATGGCCATATTTGATGACTCTGCAATCTATGTGGTTCCACTTAAGTAGTGGCAGTCTAAAACTGGCTTGCCTTAGTATTAGCACTGCTCATGTATGTCCATTGATACTCCATTATTTATAAGGACAGCAAAGTACTCCAAGGAAAAGAAGGCGTCAAGGATAATCGCAGGATGAGCAGTGCAGAACAGTGGACAGATTATCTCTATTACATTTGGGTTCTAGTTAAACAGAGTCAACAGTGATTGGAAAATCATTGTATATCATTTTACACAAGCTCAGACGAAGAGCTAAGGGGGAAAAGTGGCAGTAAACTGATAATTTGCTGCTGTAATTGCTCCTTTTTTGTATTCTGTTCAGTTGGCTTGTGTTTTATGGGATTTACAGAATAAGGCCTTTATTTGCAGGTGTATTCTTTGGTTGTCTTATTTTAACTAAGTATTTCGGTAGGACACGGACCCTACCTTGTTCATACCGCTAAAAGAAAACACTTTAACACAATTTGTCAGTCCTCAAGGAACTTGATGGTTTTCAGTTTGAATTTGAATTTTATTGTTTCATTTACTCAAAGTTGTTACAATACATAAAACCGAATCTAAAAAGGAATAATACAATGTAGAATTCTGTAAAATTTTCAAAACAAGAATAAAGGTAAATCAGCGAAAAATTCAGACTATTAAACTTATAAAATCAACAAAAACAAGGTGATTTTATAATTAGTTTCATTGTCCTCTGGTAGCCTTTGTTTAATGGCTCGGGATCCTTATACCATGATTCTTTATGTTTCTGAAGAATTGAAGAAGACTCCGTCAAAGATGCGTCCTCGGTGTACATCCTCTTCCACACGTTTTTCTACCTCACAAGTTGGAGCAATCCGCTTTGTTTTTTCAGAATTTTAATACTATTAAATGTAATATTTATCTATTTGCTGAACCAAGCTAGTTCCATTTGGTTTGTGGTTTAAAGGCAAAACTCTTGGGGCTCCTTACAAGTTGCGAACCCATGTTTCAAAACCATCGTCTCAAGTAAAGTGCGATGTGTCCTTAAACATTCAGTGCCGCAGGAAAGTAGAAGTTGAATGGATTCTTTGCTATAGCTGCAGAACTGCATAATAGCAGTGGTTGCATTTCTCCAGTTGGCTCTGTTATCATTAATTAACAGGACCATGAATCTTGTGTGCAAAATTAGATTTATACAGGTTGTGCTTAGTGCCTCTTTTAGATGTGGTGGCATTTTATTTTTTTTAATTTTATTTCAGATTTGGTTTAAAATGGGCTGGTGATTCAAATTTTTCAATGTCAATATTTCTTGATAGAGCCAGTAATTACCTTTTTAAAAATAGTTTTTGTAGCCAGATAGGAGAGAGCACTGCTTAATGGATTACCCTTGGTCAGCCTCAGATAATTAATTACAGTAGCTAAATATGAGGAACATATATTGACCTCTGCACTAAAGATTTCTTGTAAGGCCAACACTGGTGAAATCTTTGATGGGTAAGCTTGATGAGCATTGGAGATAATAGGTAGCAGTTTTAAGTTTATGGTGTCAGCTGATGGAACTGTATAAGTGTGTGTTTAAGCTGCACACAGAAAATGTTAGACTTGTGGCTTTTTTTGTTATATGCTTTAAATGAAGTTTAGGTTTTCTAGTTTCCGTTAGCCAAACCCTCAGATAGTTATATGTCGGTATGTGCGCTATCTTTTGCTGGCCCAGCCTGCAGTTTTGCTTTGATTTGTTTGTACTCTTCTTAAAGTCCACCTCCTTAGTTTTGTACACATTGGCCAGAAGTTTTTGGGTTAAATTACATTTGTTGAATTCATCTAATGCAAGTTGCATGCCAATTTATGTCTGGTCTAGAATGACCAAATCATGAGCATATTCAATGATCTGCAATTTATAAGACCAATCCTAGGTTGAAATGTGTTCACACTTATCTGATAGAGACATCTAGCCGCAGATTCCTTAACTTTGAATTCTTGCTAGACGTCAGATTGGATCCAGAAATCTTTCAGCAATACCTTTGTGTGCGGGGGATGGTGCCGTACGGCTCTGTGATGGCATCCACTCTGGTCACGACGTCAGTGGAGCCATATAAGTCCCCTCCGGTGCACGGATGCGGACCTGGAGTAGCAGTTTCTCCGTTTTTGGCCTATTTAGACAAATTTTTGTTGTTGGCAACAGTGTGCCCTTTTGTCTTTGAATGATCACCATGACGCCGAGTATTGTGGCTCCTGGCAAAAGCTCTAGGTGAAGGCGCTTGAAGAGCGTCGTATGAAGTTGCTGGCGGTGCATATGTCACAATCTCTGAGATTTCCCGGCCTCGGTCTTCGTCATCTCAGAAGGAGTTCCATTCACGGGGTCGTTCTAGAAGCCGGAGCTGGTCCAAAGGACATAGTTTTATAGAGTCGTCAAAAGGTAAGAAGCGGTTGAAGTCACGGCATCCACCGGTTTCACTGTGTAGCCCACGACTCCTTCCGCTTGACAGTTGAGGAGGCCTTGCGCGACTCCGCACCGCGTCTCCCTATCTTTCTGGGAGCCGGGGTATCGATTGCCCAGATAAGGGAGGATTATAACTCTTTACACCTTATCTTTGGAACTCCATCTCCTTCTGGAGTGTCTCTGTGCCCCAAGGAAGTGAGTGGAGGGCTTTTGAGGGTTCATCCTCAGTGACGGTTGGGCCATCAGAGTTGTTGTGTCGGCGTTGACCATCTCTGCTTCGGCGCAGATATATAGTCCTTCAGGATCTCCACCTATGGTGCCTGTTTTCAACTATCCAACTCCAATACTTACGTCGCTGGCGTAGGTCGAATTTATCTCTCCTCCTCCTATCGACGTCAAGATGTTGCCTTCTCAGCGTTGTTCGGTGTCGCATGCGGAGTCAACAGTACAGACTGAGGGGAATGTGGTGTTGTTGGTTCCTTCTCACGAGAAGACTTCTGATATTCACCTTGTGTCAACTGCTACAGGGCCTTTTCAGCCCATTTCTGATACTATTATTTCTCAGGTGAAGGAGAGCTGGATCGCTGCTCTAGAAGAGGCTAGTAGACTAGAATCTTCACCAGCTTCGGGGTTCCTTTCTCCCTCTAGTATCAGCATTGAAGCCACTTCTACCTTTGCAGATCTGCTGAGAAATGTAGCCACAGTCTTGGATTTGTTGCTACTTACAGTGTAGAGGTCTACCGACCCTCTGATTGACGTCCTTTACCAAAGACAGACAGGAAAGAGCCTGTTCTTCCGTATAGTGAGGCCTTGTTCAATATTTTATTAGGAACTTGGGCTAAGCCTGAGTTAGAGGTCTCATTAGATTTAGATATCGCTTGCAGATATTTGCCAGCACCTGGAGACCAAGTTTGCCTCCATAGACATCCTTCCACTCATAGCCTGGTGGTTCAGGCTGCAACATCTTCTCATGATATGGATTCTGTGCCCAAGACTCCAATGAGTAAGTATTCTAGGAGTCAAGATGCATGTAGCAAACACATCTTTGCTTCTGCCAGCTCTGCCTTCAGATCTATCAACGCGTCTTGTGTGCTTGGACGTTTTCCTCATACTCTGTGGGATTCTTTGCAGAATATGTTGCTTTCTCTTCCGTATAATCTCCGTTCTGAGGTAGCTGGTTTGATAAGAGATTAGCAACAGGCAGCTAAGCTATTAATTAGGTGTGGCATGGACAATACAGATTCGGTAGGTAGGGCCATGGAATCTGCGGTGGAGCTACCGCGTAATGCTTGTTTAGCAGCTTCAGGTTTTTCTGAGGCAGTACAGTGAACTTTGGTCGACATGCCATTTCATGGTGCCCATCTCTTTGGTGCTCAAGCCGATGCAGCATTAAGATGCCTCCGTGATATGCAAAGGAATACAGAGTCATAGTTCCTCATTCTCTGTTCATATGCTATTTGTCCTCTACTTAGGTTGTATAGGTGATAAACACAATCCTCAGCACACGTACGTAGGTAGAAACAAATAACGCACAATAGTGTGCACAAATTGAAAATAGTGTTCGTGATCTTTCTTTCTTTGTTCCTTTATTCTTTTTCTTCCATTAGAAACTGGTGTGCACGTAGCATCATTACCAAGAATTGGCATAGCCAATGGGTCTCACCTTTGGGACCGTATAAGTGTTTAGCCATGCAACAGTTGATGTTGTTGCACCAGGGATATTGTGCTGCATAACTAAATACTTATAAGGTCCCAAAGGCGAGACCTATTGGCTATGTCAATGCTTGTTTAAATGGATATTTGGTTGTGTCCTTTCGCCTTCCTTGTCATGCCCGAGGGGCTGTTTTATAGACTGTCAAAAGCAGCTGAAAAACATGCATCAGAATGAAAGCAACTCTTCTATTTCTGTAGTATCCATTTTTTAGATGCTTGTGTTTGTACAGAGGGGCGAGCGCAAACAAAAGCATTAGTAAAGCGTTCATTCGACCCCACCAGCTCAGACATCCTCATTGTATTGTTTTCTTCACCCATGCTCTTGTGTAGCATGAGGACCTGGAAATACAGCTTTTGTTAACAAGTGCATATTGCTGCTAGGCTGGCTTTAGATTACAGACAAACTAGAACTGTCCTTGCTAAAGAGATGCCACATGCCTTCATTGAAAACATGAAATCTAGGCTGGTGTGCTGTTTTGTAATAATGGTCTCTTTGCAAAACAATTATTGAAGTTGTGGTCTGTGCCGAAAAGATGGCATGTAGCCCAGGGCACTGTCCGTCTTTGATTTAGCTTCATGAATGTAGGTGAACACTAAGCAGTTGTACTATTACACATACTTTTGTACTACTGAACATACTTTGAAGATTTTCATCACAGGATAAAATGTCGGAAAATAGAACGGATGCTTAAAGAATTGCTACCTTGCATGACTCCAACTTGAAGACAGAGCTTGATGACCACAGTTTTGTCTCTTTGTAGCAAACTGTGTCATATGTTACACCACAAGAAAGCAAGACATGCCCACTTAGATGAAGAGAAAGCACAAGCCGAGAGATGAGAACAGTCAAACAATATGTGGGAATAGAAGAAAGGGGGAAGATGATATGAAGAATAGACAGAGGCGAGGAGAAGTAGGAAGATGAAATGAAAAGGAGAGTAATGACAAGGCTGACCTAAATTGAAAACTGGAATTATTGGAGATTAATAAGGACAAACACAAGAAAGAAAGGGTGAGCAGAGTGGAAGAGATAGAGATTATTAAAGCTCACTCTACTCGCCTCTGTCTCATAGCGGTGTTGATGGAACAGAGCAAGAGATACAAGGCAAGTAGTGGTGAAGAGGTAAAGGGCAAGAAGAGAGCAGTACAAATGGTGTAATAAACTAAATGGATAAAGTTGACAATGAGAGAGGGTAACAAGCGCTCGCGCCTTGCGCTGAAAGTTTAAAAGAAAAAGGCATGCAGCAGTAGGCGCATGCGCGCTTGGGAGAGCAGGCTTCATTTTTTCAAGCACTGCACTCATGCTTGTGGCAGGAACGGAGCAGGCATGTGTGCGTGTGTGGGCGGTGGTGCGTGCGTGTGTGTGCAGTCTGCTCTTTTTGGAAGCACATACTTGTGCTTGTGGCGCACCCCTGAATGCTCCCGCAAGGTGGATGCCGCCACAAGCACGAGTATGTGCTTCAAAAAAGTGCAGAGCGATGGCTAACGGTCCTCCTATGCAGCACATGCGTGCTGCGTAGGCGAGACCTAAAAATATCCCAGTGAATAAATGTTTGTGTATACGCACATGCACAGAGTGAATCCAATGGTCTGTGAATTATGCAAAATTGAGTGAAAATAAATTTCATATTTTCTAGTACATATGTTGCTATAGTGTCTTTTATACTCCCAGCATCTAGGTGATGGAGAAAAGCCAATTTAAGCAAAAATCTAGAGGGGCAAATCCAATGTTACTTTAGAAAGAATATATTTTTTCTAATGATGCTACGTGCACAGCAGTTTCTGTATGGTGTCACAATGGCCATTCTTTATTTTGTTTATTCATCCTTGAGAAAGTTGCGGGACAAATTCCCAATGTTTGCGCCGTAACACGTGTTGGCTGACAAGGAATTTTATGTAATAACGGAAGAAAAAGAATAAACGAATAAAGAAAGAAAGAAAGAAAGATCACAAACACTGTTTTCAGTTTGTGTGTTATTTGTCTTTACCTACATATGTGTGCTGAGGATTGTGTTTATTTGTTGTGTTGGCTTTGGCCACAATTTAGGGAAGGTTGGTGGTTCTCCTCACCTTACAGCACCGTATTTTGATACTTGTCACAACTGATAAATGTGTAATTTTTCCTGAGTGGCGCCGATAAACCTAATACCATACCACTGATTGTTTTGAATCCCATCTTAGGTTGTGTAGGTGGTTAAGCCTTGTTAGGGCATTATCATGTTTACTTTTGGTGCACCAGATGGTGTTTCTGCAAGAAGCAGATGTTTTTGTTTCAATGCCATCTTGACTGAAGATGGTTGTGTTCCCTTTTTAGGTCTTGCTGAGTCAGCGCGCATGCGCTGCTCGGAGAGACTTTAGTAGGTGAGTTTTCAAAGTGCTGCTGACTGGCGACAAGCTTGCGTTCACGCGAGCGTGCACGCGCGAACCACCAGTCTTCAGCGCCATCTGTCTTTCCTCTTGCTTGCTCCCTGCCTCCGCCCCTCCCCCGCCTTCGTGCTTACAAGCGTTCGGGATTCTTCCAGTGGGTGCATCTCCGTCAGGCAATATCGCGCCCGCATTAAATGCTAATGATTATTTTATTGTAGCAAACAGAGCGATATAACACAAGCATTGTACAAAAAAAGAGGTTCAGGTAGCAAACAGCATGTAAACACCGGAATCAGGCCACACGCGAGAATGCTGTCACGAGCTTGCATAATGTTACAAGAGCTTCCTGTAGCAAACAGCAAAATTTAATAAACAGGCATAATGTAGCAAACCGGCTTGCCAGAATAATCAGGAAATAACACACCAACAGCATGTCTGGAGATAAGTAAGATTATAATGCGTGCATCCAATATTTACATTTGATACGCCATTTCCTAATAAATGCTCCTTTCAGGGGGCTGGCTGGTATGCAACAGACGCATAGGCGAGTGCTGAAGTCATCAACTTTAATGCATGTTTGGACACACGTATTTGCAGGAGTATTGCTACAAAGACAACAAACAGAAAGAGGACCGCCTCTCGAAATAGAAACATACTGAAGGAAGGGCTCTGTTGTCTGCAGGAGACGACCTTTAACCCTTCCATTGGCGCCCATTCTGTGTCGGCCATGTTTGCCTGTCACACACACAACCACAACCACACACACAACCACGCACACAACCACAACCACACACACAACCACAACCAAACACACAACTACAACCACACACACAACCACACACACACACAACCCCACACACAACACATACACACACAACCCCACACACAACCATATACACACAACCACACACACACAACAACCACAAGCACACACAAGCACACACACACAACCCCACACACAACCACAACCACACACATGACTACAACCACACACAACCACACACATGACTACAACCACACACACACAACTACAACCACACACACACAGCCACGCCCAAACAACCACACACACAACCACAAGCACACACAAACACACACACAAGCACACACACAACCCCACACACAACCACACACACACAACTACACACACAACCAAACACACACAACCACACACACACACAACCACACACACAACACATACACACACAACCACACACACAACCATATACACACAACCACACACACACACAACCACACACACCACACAACCACACACGCAACCACAACTACACACACAATCACACCCACAACCACAGCCAGAACCACATACACACACACACACAAAGGGAGGAGACAACTGCAGCAGGACCTTCGGCTCGATCAAGACAGCAGAACCACCGGAAAAGGAACCCCTCTGCACGACCTGGGCAGCAAGAGGTTGTCACTGGAGACATCGTGATCCTATGAACAATAGTGTCCTCAATGATCTAATCCAAACTGTAAACGGTGACAAATAATATCCCTATATATTGCAGTACCACAAAAACAGCAACAAGCATTGGCATAGCCAATAGGTCTCGCCTTAGGGACCTTATAAGTGTTTTGCCATGCAACAGTTGTTGTTGTACCAAGGATATTGTGCTGCATAACTAAATACTTATAAGGTCCCAAAAGCGAGACCTATTGGCTATGCCAATGCTTGTTCTTCTAACTCTGAGGATGAGTTTTACGCTCAAGAGGATTATTAAAAGAGAAGTGTCTTCCGAATGGCAACTTTATCTGTTCACATGCTTCTTTGAATTTGCATGGCTTCTGTCTTTCTTATAGAGACATGGTGTGACGGTTATGCGACCTGGTAAATAAGGTGTGTATGTGTTTTGTATATACTCTTTCTTGTCAGGTTAATCAGTGCTTTTCAGGTTAATCAGCGCAGCCCTTTTTCGCTACTTAAGCGGAGTGCATGTTCAATGTGGGGGCTTCATTTTAAGAAGCATTGCGCTGGTAAGCTCAGAGTCTGTGTTTTGTATTCTTTCGAATACTCCCACACTTGGGTTCCTCCTTTATTGGAGGATATATATATATAATTCATGTGTTTAATTTTGGATCATAGTGGTGATGTGAACTCTGTGTCTAAAATTATCTGAGAGACCGTGTCTGAACAAGTTTTCCTTCAGGCTGTTTTCAGCCATGAAATGCATAGTAGGGTAATTTTAGGCTTTCTTAAAAGCTGTTCTTCTTTCATTTCCTGCTATGTTCTTAGCATACATTATTCTGTATGGAGGTTCGATTTCACCTGTCTCCTTGAGGACATTTTTCCTTCTCTAGTATGCATCTGTTATTCTCTGTACTTTACATTGCTTGAGAGATCTTGGTGTGAGTATGTGGTCTGTTGCTTCTTGCAGGGTCAAGTGAGATCATGTGTGCTTGCTGTTGGTAAGGGTTAATTTTTATGTTTTCATATAGGCAGTATGTTTTTTTAAGATACTTTTGTCATACAGCTTTATCTTTGGGCAAGTCACCTTTGGTATTTTATTCTTATCAATGTTATATCCCATGGTGTTGTGGGCTGGTTTTTCAGTTCCGTTTAGCTATTGTTTATATGGTGCATACATAAGAGAGTGCTTATATGTTACACATGCTCAGATATACATATATATATAATATGCACAGGAACTTCACCCAGATAATCCAAATATCATGGAAAGATGAACACGGTCCCAGGAATCTTCGTGCTAGGTATTTATTAAATTGGTACACCCAGCACTACTGCCATGACGCGTTTTGGCCCTCGGGAGGCCTTGATCACACATATATATGTATATATATATATATATAAATTATATTTTTTCTGTTAAAAAAAAAAGGGAGGAAAGATTTTGTGGGATGCAATAGCTTCCCTTTTAACCGCTGATTTTGGTGTGTGCTACCTGATACATATACCTCTTTATATATACATTTCTGTGTGTTTGGGTATGTGTTATTATTTTGGCTGTTTACATGAAGCGCATTTACTTCTGGCCTATTTGATCTATAACAGATTCAAATCTGTTTGGTTGTCATCTTCACGTCCTTACTGTTATGTTTCATACAGGTACCCCGATATAGGCTCGGGTAGTAGCTAAACCTTTCACCTATATTTCTCCTGTCATTACACTACCTAACGGTTCTTGGTACTGACAGTTTACCTAGTTACCGTACTGCTTAGAGAACGTGAGGTTTTCTGCAAAAACCTGCCTTGTTTATTATGCATGAGGATTCTTGGAATCTCAGCAGGACTACAATCTACTGCATAATACCTGTATAAGGGTCATTCCTTATGTCATCCTAGTCCAACATCACACAGCAAGGTAGATCGCTTGAGGGTACCACTTTAGGTATATAAACACCCTATCTTTGCTGTGGCAAAGAGAGGAGAAGAAGGACTTCCATGCTGACACACTGACATGAGACGCTGAGGTTCCTGCACGCAGACACTCCAGCTCGCAGTGGTCTGACATCCTTCGCGGGGTGTCCATCTCGACATCAAGACTGGGTCCCACAGTCTCACACTACAGGTAATGGGGTTGACTGTATCCTAGGGGTATTCTTGGCTCTATACCTACATACATGTTAGGTACACGTAGGTACATTTAGATAGGGTTGCATCATAGGAATACACATTTATTACTGTTATGAATTTTATATACTTGCCTGTATTTGTTGTTCTAGCACTTTGGTAGGAATTTACCATCCTTTTACTCTATTGGTGCTTCTAATCATTTATATCTGTTTGTCTTATGGTTGTTTCAACACACCTCTTTTACAGTAGAATGACGCTGGTTCAATAAATGCATATTGAAAAACTTCCCCACCGTTTATTCTGTGTATTAGTCTGAAACAAAAGTGAGCACCAGTAACTGAGCAAAAAGTACTGTACTGTTTCCGCGATCACTGATGGGACAGAGTATTATGTTCGATAGTTGCCAAGAACTATTCTCTCTTTGATAAGAAGGGTTTTATAGTGGCACTGTGAGCTAGCTGGTATACTGGCTAACATACCCGGTGGGGGTGTCCCATATCAGTTGGACACCAATCCAGTGTATGTTGTCTAAACTCTCAGATCCTATATAAGTTTATAGGGACTACACAACATGGCGTCGCCAACATTGTTTGGGTGCATGTTTAACGCTCAAATCGGAGTAGT
The DNA here is from genome assembly GCF_964204655.1 of Triturus cristatus. Taxonomy (NCBI): domain Eukaryota; kingdom Metazoa; phylum Chordata; class Amphibia; order Caudata; family Salamandridae; genus Triturus; species Triturus cristatus. Next base: position 643,412,257 of record NC_140594.1, on the reverse strand, counting down.
TCAACAAAACCTCAACTGATGGGTGGTCCTGAAAAGGGTAACACAAAGCAAGCACCTGATTCTTCCAAGAAGAAATGGGATAATAATAAATAACAAAAGAAAAGAGACAATAGACTACAATCCAGGGGTGGATCTCCTCAAGGAGGTACAACCTTAGGAATAGAGACAACATTAAAAACCTGCGAGGTATCAGGAAACTGATACACGTTCTTCTCATTCCTTTCAGAGTTCATCTTAAAACTTCAGAGAGGGAAGGACGGTCAGGACACAGTCAAGAAGAGTGTACAATGTCCAGAGACACGCAACGCACTTCAGACTATACTTCCAAAAAAGAAGAGAAACAAATATCAAAACCTCAATTTAAAAAGAAGAAAGTAGCAGGTCTTAAATTTAGACATGCCAAGAATTCTGAGGACTCGTCTTCTGAACTGGGAATGGGCTCTGACGATGCTAGACAGCGCAGCAGAAGTAACAATAGCTCGCCAGAACCTGATGGAATTTCTGGTAACAGCGGAGTTGAATGAACATATCACTGTAGAGGCACCGGATACGCGGGTGTAGCAGGTTACAGGAAACACTAGACTAATTATAGTCTTTAGATGCTGTTATTGACAGTTTCAAAACAATAAAGTAAAGGTTCTTCCTCTGTTCTTCAGGAAATAGCAGTATTGCTTTCCTGGTATTTTCCCCACCACAAACGTCCAGGGCGCGAACACCAAAAAAGAAAGAAAAGAGACAGGGTATCAGCGCTAAGCGCTACGATGTGAATCTATGTTGGGAAGTGAGTGGGGGGAATTGCACCGGACATGTAGGCGATCCGAATGGTGTTTTGGAGGAGACCTTCACCTGAGAGAGAAAGAAAAACAAACAGTCGGGCCTCAATTGATGCCCAGCCGAGCACGTCAGTGTGTTCCCCCTTGGAAAGACTGGGTCTTTTCCTCCACCCGCCTCCCACTCCCTAGGAATCAGGCATGCACCTTTGCAATCCACGCTCCTCCTGGAACGCGGCTGGGTAGCTCGTGGGGTCGTTGGCTCCTGGCATCTGTCACTGTATCCCGGGGTTGGGCTCCGACATACCCAAAGCGTGTTCGGTGTTTTCCTCTGCTCGGAACTGCGTCATACCGTTTTCTGCACTCGGGTCACGATGAACTGCACTACGCTCCAACGTTAGGCTACTCCATTCTCCACTGTGGCGCCGGGCCTCCTTTTCCTTCTCCGGTCTTACACACCTCAATGGGACGTGGCTCATCTACCCGTCACCATCAGGCAGCTGAGCCTTAAAGCCCCATAACAGGAAAAAACTGTGTCCTCCTCTGCTGTATATGATACTTTGTTGGTCTGGCATGGGGCCTGGAAATAAAGCAGAGGTTCGGGCATATGAGGTAAGGTCCATTCTTCATCCTTCTCGTCGGGGTCAGCGGGGCGCAAAGCCTAACGCACCCTGCCACTAGAGTCTTCCCGATCGGGGAGATAATAAATATGAGACAGGAAGTCAGCATTGACCTTTTGGGAGCCCTTCCTATGTTGAACCTCAAAAGTAAAGGGCTGGAGGGAAAGGAACCACCGCAACACCCTGGGATTGTTACCTTCGTTTCGGCTCATCCAAGTTAACGGGACATGATCAGTGTAGAGGATGAAGGGTTTGCCCTCTAGATAGTACCGGAGTTTCTCAACCACCCACCTGATTGCTAGGCACTCTCTTTCGATCACAGGGTATTTTTGTTCCCTTGGGAAGAGTTTCCGACTCTTGGGACAACAGCACGACCATACCGACATCAGAGGCATCAGTTTGCAATATGAAGGACTAGGCAAAATTAGGGTAAGATAGGACGGACCGGTCTACTGGTTATGGCTCCTTCAAGGCATTGGAACACTTCCTGTACTCTATCTGAAGGACTCAGGAGGTCAGACTTTGAGGTATTGTTCTTTAGAAGGTCAGTAAGAGGACCGGCTATCTCGGAGTACCTTGATATGAACCGCCTATAATAGCCCAGTAGGCCCAAGAAAGCTCTCACTTCTCGTTTGGTCTTGGGAAAAGGGGTATTAATGATTGCCTTGATCTTCTCTTCTTGGGGTTCAATTACTCCATTGCTTAACAGATACCCCAGATAGCATACCTTTTGAAACCCCATTCTGGACTTCCTGGTGTTTACATGTAGGCCCGCTTTCTGTAGCTCTTGGAATATCCGACGACAGTGCTTGAGATGTAAGTCCCAGGATGGACTGAAAATAACAATGTCGTACAGATAAGCCGAAGAGTACGTTTGATGGCCACGAAGCACAAAATTAATTAATCTCTGAAAAGTAGCGAGTGCCCAATGTAGGCCAAAGGGAAGAACCGTGAATTTGAATGCCTGCCTGGGGTTGAAAAGGCTGTCTTTTCTTGATCTATTTTTCTTAATGGGACCTGCCAATATCCCTTTGTTAGATCAAGAGTGGATATATAAACAGCATCCCCTAGCTTCTCTATAAGTTAGTCTATCCGTTGCAAGGGGTAGGCGTCGAACTTTGAGATGGCATTTACGGATCTGAAGTCGATACAATATCGGACTGATCCGTCCGGTTTTGGGACCAGGACGATGGGCGAGGACCAGTTGCTTTGGAAAAGTGTTATAACTCCCATTTGCAACATAAGGGGGATGGGAGCACACTGCTACCTCCCAGCACAGTTCGCCCCTTTGCATCCTGGTACATGCAGTTCAATTTAAATGCTCACTTGAAATTTTGCAGAGTGTCTCACCAAAGTTGGTGCAGGTTAGTGCTGTTAATCTCTAGACACATGTGTTTCTGGATTTCATCCTTCTTCAGTAGAGATAAAACGAAAATCTTCTGGGGTTTGCTGAGAAAGCTGCCACAATCCTCTCAGGTCTCTGTACCTCTCCCTGGCGCACAGGTGCCTCCCATGAGCTCGTCAGCCCAGTGGCTCAAGGGAGCCTTTTTGAAACAGAAGGGGGATGGGAGCACACTGCTACCTCCCAGCACAGTTCGCCCCTTTGCATCCTGGTACATGCAGTTCAATTTAAATGCTCACTTGAAATTTTGCAGAGTGTCTCACCAAAGTTGGTGCAGGTTAGTGCTGTTAATCTCTAGACACATGTGTTTCTGGATTTCATCCTTCTTCAGTAGAGATAAAACGAAAATCTTCTGGGGTTTGCTGAGAAAGCTGCCACAATCCTCTCCGGTCTCTGTACCTCTCCCTGGCGCACAGGTGCCTCCCATGAGCTCGTCAGCCCAGTGGCTCAAGGGAGCCTTTTTGAAACAGAAGGGGGATGGGAGCACACTGCTACCTCCCAGCACAGTTCGCCCCTTTGCATCCTGGTACATGCAGTTCAATTTAAATGCTCACTTGAAATTTTGCAGAGTGTCTCACCAAAGTTGGTGCAGGTTAGTGCTGTTAATCTCTAGACACATGTGTTTCTGGATTTCATCCTTCTTCAGTAGAGATAAAACGAAAATCTTCTGGGGTTTGCTGAGAAAGCTGCCACAATCCTCTCAGGTCTCTGTACCTCTCCCTGGCGCACAGGTGCCTCCCATGAGCTCGTCAGCCCAGTGGCTCAAGGAAAGTTGCTGGTGTACATACTTTTTTCTTTTTACACATCGTGGCATAGGCGTACCCGCCGTCGCCACTACATTCACCACAGTCCTTTGGGGCAACTTGCTGGTGTGACGAGCAGTGTGCGACCAACTTGTGTGCATATATTACGGCTCCCGTGAGCTATCGGGCTGACGAGCCCTGGTTCTGCACCTGCGCGCCATGAGAGGTATTTGACCTGTTTTAATTACATTTTGGCAGTCCACTCGGCACCCCTTTACATTGTCCTGCTCCCTGCTGACGAGAGGCAACTACCTCGAAACACGTGTCCAGGGATGGCTAAATGCAACACATACTTTTTTCTTTTTACACATCGTGGCATAGGCGTACCCGCCGTCGCCACTACATTCACCACAGTCCTTTGGGGCAACTTGCTGGTGTGACGAGCAGTGTGCGACCAACTTGTGTGCATATATTACGGCTCCCGTGAGCTATCGGGCTGATGAGCCCTGGTTCTGCACCTGCGCGCCATGAGAGGTATTTGACCTGTTTTAATTACATTTTGGCAGTCCACTCGGCACCCCTTTACATTGTCCTGCTCCCTGCTGACGAGAGGCAACTACCTCGAAACACGTGTCCAGGGATGGCTAAATGCAACACATACTTTTTTCTTTTTACACATCGTGGCATAGGCGTACCCGCCGTCGCCACTACATTCACCACAGTCCTTTGGGGCAACTTGCTGGTGTGACGAGCAGTGTGCGACCAACTTGTGTGCATATATTACGGCTCCCGTGAGCTATCGGGCTGACGAGCCCTGGTTCTGCACCTGCGCGCCATGAGAGGTATTTGACCTGTTTTAATTACATTTTGGCAGTCCACTCGGCACCCCTTTACATTGTCCTGCTCCCTGCTGACGAGAGGCAACTACCTCGAAACACGTGTCCAGGGATGGCTAAATGCAACACATACTTTTTTCTTTTTACACATCGTGGCATAGGCGTACCCGCCGTCGCCACTACATTCACCACAGTCCTTTGGGGCAACTTGCTGGTGTGACGAGCAGTGTGCGACCAACTTGTGTGCATATATTACGGCTCCCGTGAGCTATCGGGCTGACGAGCCCTGGTTCTGCACCTGCGCGCCATGAGAGGTATTTGACCTGTTTTAATTACATTTTGGCAGTCCACTCGGCACCCCTTTACATTGTCCTGCTCCCTGCTGACGAGAGGCAACTACCTCGAAACACGTGTCCAGGGATGGCTAAATGCAACACATACTTTTTTCTTTTTACACATCGTGGCATAGGCGTACCCGCCGTCGCCACTACATTCACCACAGTCCTTTGGGGCAACTTGCTGGTGTGACGAGCAGTGTGCGACCAACTTGTGTGCACCCATTTGCAACATCTTCGTGATCTCCGAGGCAATTGCTTCTCTTTGGGCGGCGAGTATTCGGTATGGTCTTTGTTTCACCACCTGCCCGGGAGGAGTATCGATTGAATATTCTACCAGGGAGGTTTTCCGTGGTAGATCGGAAAACAACAAAGAAAAGGGTTTGAGCACTTCGAACAAACCGGAACGATGTTCCGTAGTTAGGTTGTCGTTCACCACCAGATGTTCTAGGGTACAGGGGTCTGTCAAGGGTATTAAGGTGAGTTGGTTTGTCCTGGGTAACGGACCTAACCACTTTTTCAAGAGGTTCATGTCGGAGCTCTGTTGTTTCCTAGGGGTGATTTGTATTCAGTAGGTGGTTCTTCCTATCTTAGCTGTCACTTTATAGAGACTCTTCCATTCGGACTTGACCTTAGTGAGGGACATGGGCTGGAGTATAAGGAGGGACCCAATCGTTAACCTGTCGGGTTATTCGCTTCTTTCCACTATCATAAAAGGTCTGTTGCTTCTTTTGACTTTCCTCCAGATTGGAATGTGCTAGTTCTCTTAATTTCCCTATACGGGCCTTGAGCTGTTTGGTATTGTCCAAGAGCTCAATAGCATCATCCTCTCCTTTTTCCGAGACCTCTTTGGTCTTCTCCAGTAGAGTTCTAGGCTGTCTGCCGGATAACAACTCGAAAGAGGGACAGCAGACTGCTTTGGACCTGTCCTCGGATGATGACTAGGGCGACTTGTCTTCTCCTGTGAGCATCTTTTTCAGGGTTAGCTTGAGAGTCCCATTGTACCTCTCTACTAACTCGTCGGTCTGGGGGTGGTAGACAGAGGTTTAGATATGGGTAAGATCTAGTATCCGGCATACCTGTGACATAAGCTTCGAGAGAAAAGGAGCCCCCTGGTCTATGAGGATCCGGTGAGGAAAACCCACCTGTGAAAAATACTCAATCAATTTATCAGCTATTCTGGTTGTGTTAGGAGTTCGTAAGGGAAATGCCTCAGGGAATCGAGTGGAGTAATATACTAGCATTAGTATGTACTGATACCCCTTACCGGATTTGGGTAGAGGACCAATCAGATCCATGCCAATTCGTTCAAAAGGTTTGCCTATGATTGGTAAAGGCTAGAGCCGCAAGAGGGGAGGCCTATAGGGATTCCTTCGCTCGCAAACGGGACATTCCTGACAGTACTTCTTTATGTGTGCATATATACCTGGCCAATAGAAGTGGCGAAGGATACTCTGCGTGGTCTTTAGAGCCCCTGAGGGTCCCGCTAGGAGATGTGAGTGGGCAAAGAACATTATCTTGTCCTGAAATACCCATGGTACAAGTAGCTGAGTGGATTCGTTCACTCCCCCCACCCTGTATAGGAGCCCATTGGTTTCTAGGAAGTGGGGCTATACTGGGGGATCAGTGGAATTGGATTTCCGGGCCTCTTGCCAGGCGTTTTGTAAGGAAGGGTCATTGATCCGTGCCAACTAGAAGTTTCTGTCTGTCTGCCAAGGCTCCTGGGTGATGAGAGCATGGGGAATGATTGACTCGGATAGCTGTCCTTGGTCCTCTTTTTTTATATTATCCAGGACCATAGTCCGAAAGTTGGGGTTGTCTGTCCCTATTATGAGTTCTTCTGGAAGGTTCTGTAGAACACCTACAGTCACTACTGATTGTGGTCCATCTAGGGGTTATATGGGTATCCGGGTCACAGGGTAGGCCTTAACGTCTCTGTGTACTCAACGGATATGTACCTGCTTCCCAGGGACCATCTGTGTGGCACAGACCTAGTCTTTTTGTACAACAGATTTGCGACACCCTGAGTCCAGCAGGGCAGTTACCTGGGTTTTGTTAACAAAAACACATAAAAACCAGCACCCATTTCTTCTATGTAGAGAAGAGACCTGGGAACACAGCTGATGTCCATTGGTTCCTCACTTGACTTCTTGTGGGGACATGTACGGGCGTAGTGGCCCCACTCGCCACGGTCAAAACATTGGGGTCCTAGGTATGGGGCATTTTCTTGTTTGTAGGAGCGAGGTTTCGGGGGTTAATTAACGGGTCTTCTGGTTTTCTTTGGTCCTTGGTTACCTCGCGGGGTTTTCTCCGCTTCCCAATGAGAAACATGGGGTTGGGCGCACACGAAAAGGACTTTGCCATTTCGACGGCTTGCTCGGCTGTGATGTGAGAGTGTTGTTGTAACCACCTTTGAGTAGGGAAGGGCAGAGCCTTGAGGTATTGATTCAAATAGATCTGGTCCATAATCTCCTCCTACGTTTTTTCTGTTGGCTTCAGCCATTTATCCGCTGCCAGCTTTAGTTTAAAGAACAGAATCTTAGGATTATATACCGGGCCCCCCTTTTCCTTCCGAAATCTGACTCTATAGTACTCCGCATCCATGCCCAGGTGGTCAAGAATGATGGTTTTTATTTCTTCATAAGGGGTAATACCCCCAGCGTTAGCAGCCTGGAAGGCCGCTTGGGCTTCCCCAGTCAGGAGGGGAGCCAAGAAAAACTGCCATTTCTTGACAGGCCATCCTGACGCTCGGGCTGCTCTCTTAAAATTCAAGAGAAAAGCGTCCGGGTTCTCTCTAGGTATATACTTTTGTAGAGCTATGTTTGGGTGTAACGGGGCACCAGAACGATTACCCTGAAGCCAGGAGGTACTCTGTACCTGGTCCTCAGCGACTTTGTGTATTGCATCCACCTGGGACTTGATGATATCTTTGAATGTGTCCCGATCTGCCTGGGCCAAAGTCATCTGCCGTTCGATGGCCCATTCAAGTTTCTTCTGTCCGTCTACTAGATGGTGAATAAGTGCATCCATTTCAGGCTCACCAATGGACAGATGCCTGCATTCTTCACCATATGTAGCGGGTGACAGGAAACACAAGACTAAATATAGTCTTTAGATGCTTTGATTGCCAGTTTCAAAACAATAAAGTAAAAGTTCTTCCTCTGTTCTTCGGGGAATAGCAGTATTTCTTTCCTGGTATTTTCACCACCGCAAACGTCCAGGGTGCAAACACCCCAAAAAAAAAGCTAAGCGCTACGATGTGAATCCATGTAGAGAAGGGAGTGGGTGAAATTGCACCCGACATGCTGGCGATCAGGATGGTGTTGTGGGGGAGACCTTCACCCGAGAGAGAGAGAAAAAAAAAAAACAGTCGGACCTCAATCGATGCCCAGCCGAGCATGTAGGTGTGTTCCCCCTTGGAAAGACTGGGTCTTTTCCTCCACCCGCCTCACACTCCCTAGGAATCCGGCACGCATCTGTGCAAGTCACGTTCCTACTCGAACGCAGCTCGTGGGGTCGTTGGCCTCATGGTGTCTGTCTCTGTATTCCGAGGTTGGGCTCCGACGTCCCCGAAGTGTGTTCGGTGTTTTTCTCTGCTCGGAACAGCTTCACACTGTCTTCTGCACTCGGGTCACGACAAACTGCACTCCGCTCCGACGTGAGGCCACTCCATGCTCCACTGTGGCGCCGGGCCTCCTCTTCCTGCTCCGGTCTTTCACACCTCAATGGGGCGTGGCTCATCTACTTGTCACCGTCAGGCAGCTGAATCTTAAAGGGCCCATAACAGGAAAAAATAGGGTCCTCCTCTGCTGTATATAATAGTTTGTTGGTCGGGCATGGGGGCTGGAAATAAAGTAGAGGTTCGGGCATATGAGGTAAGGTCCATTCTTCTTCCTTTTCGTCAGGGTCAGCGGGGCACAGAGCCTGACAGAGGGTATGTGTCCCACATAGATAATATGAAATAACACTCCAAATGGAGGGAGACAAACCCAGACAAAAAAGGTCTTGTTTGGGAGAACCTCACTTATGGCTATGACATCCTTTTGGCTGAAAAAGATTGGACGACTGAAATTGTTATGAAATGCCCAAATGGAGAAACTGTAATTTTACCAGACTTATAAGGACATAAATCCTAATAAGGACAGAATTCCTTATAGGGACAGAACGCCTTATGAGGACTGACGCCTTTTATGGACTAAACCTTTCACCTAGTTCCATGCAGAGGGAGGGTTTTTCCCAATCGATATTGCTAAGACGTCATCCTTAGCACATATGAATAATTTATGAGCATACTACCTAGGGGGTATACTTCACTTCTCCTATCTACGCACAAGGTTTAATCCCCAACGTCATCCTCATACTAAACAATAGCTAACACACGCACAAGGACTGTATAAATACAGCACCACTTGCTAGGCAGGGAGAGAACCGAGACTGCAAGGCCAACACACTGACCAGAGACGCTGAGGCTCCTGCATGCAGTCGCTCCAGCTCACAGTGGTCTAAACATCCCTTGTGGGGTGTCCAACTCGAGACCAAGACGAGGTCCCACACTCTCATTATTCAGTTAATTGGGTTCGACTAAATCCTAGCGGGATTCTTGGCTCCTAGGCTTAATGGGTCTTTCACACCTACTCACATGCTAGGTACACTTGGGTACATCTAGACAGGCATCGTAGAAGTATGTGCTTTATTTTATAAATGCATTTTATATTCATGTATATGCTCATGACTATTGAAAAATGGTAGAACTGGACTATTCCTTTTTATTCAGTGTACTGATAATCCTATATCTCTGCTACTGTGTAGCAGTTGTAGCAGCGCATATATTTTACACTAGAAGAACAACAGTGCAATAAATTCTTATTGTAAACATGCTCGACTGTTTCTTCTGTGTATCTCTCTGAGACAAAATTAGCAAGTACGAGTGACTGGATGAAAAGTAGTATATTGTTTCCAAGAGTCTGAGGAATCGGGGTTTGTTGTGTTCTGAGTTTGCCAAAAACTAATCTCTCTGAAAAAAGGAGATTCTAGTGGCACTGTGAGCTAGCCAATGCAAACTAGGCAAACATACGCGGTGGGGTTGCTCAGAGTCAGTCTACCACCCGACCCACAGTGTATGTCATCCAAAAGCACAGGTCTTGCAGGGGTACTATAGGAACTACACTACAGGTGGAGGTTGCGTCCCGCAGTGTTGGCATCAGGCATCATCAGTGGTGGGGTGCTGGTAAGGGTAGAGGTAAGCTGGTCTTCGGTGACTTTGTTTCAGCTTCTATGTGGGCGGCGGTGGGCGTGCTTGTGTACGGTTGGTTTTCTGAAGGAGAATTGGATGCAGCGGTGGTCTGTCCAGAAGAGTTATGGGTGTGGCTGTAGGAGAGGCTGTTTCCTTCTGAGAAGACTGGGTCAAGTGTGTATCCCGCTGTGTGCCTGGGGGCAGTAGCAAGTTGCTTCTGTCCTGTGTTGGCAAGGTTCTCTAGGAGGGCGATGGTGTTGGGGTCATCGTGGTTGTCCAGGTGGAAGTTTAGGTCTCCGAGTAGAATGTGGTTTGTGGCGGTTAGGGCGTGGGGTACGATGAGGTTAGCGATGGTGTCGGTAAAAGGAGCGTGGGGCCCAGGCAGCCTGTAGATGAGTGTTCTGCAGAGAGTTGTTTTAGAGTTGGTCTGGATCTGAAGGTTGAGATGTTCCATAAGGGTCGTAGCATCGTCCGGGTTGGTGGTTGTCATGCGGAGGGAGCTTTTGTGGACAATGGCAATGCCTCCTCTTGAGCAGGTAGGCTGGTCGTTTCTCAGAATCTTGTTGGGAATGGTGGTTGCAATGTCGGGCGCAGAGTTGGCGTTGGTCCAGGTTTCTGTGAGGATGGTGACGTCGGGTGTGTGGGTGTTGAGGAGATCCCAGATTTCTATGGCGTGCTTGTGTAGGGAGCACATGTTGAGGAGGATGCAGTTCAGTGGTTTGTGTGCAATGACAGCCGGTAGGCTGGGGTCTGCTGCTGGGGTCCAGAGGTGAGCGAAGGTGCATCAGCAGTGTCAGCAGGAGAACGGGCCTTGGGTGTAGCTCGGTGTCGAAAGCTGGCACTTGTTGCTGCATGCGGGGTTATCCGGGGTCCCTGACGCTGGTCACGGTCGGGTCGTGGACAGGCTTGGCTTTGGCGCGCCAGTAGCGCGACCACACAACAGCCGCCATTAAGTAGGGGTCGGGGGAAGGGCCGTCAACTGGGAGGCAGGAGCAGGAAGGATACTCTGTAGGGTGGAGGGCCACGGGGGCAGCAGCGGCAGGGAGCGTGGGAAAAAGAGAGCAAAAAGGGAAAGAAGGAGAAAGAAAGAGGGGCAAAAAGAGAAAAGGGAGAGAAAAGAAAGAGCAAAAAAGAGAAAAGAGAACACAGAAAAAAGAGGAACAGCACAAGAGCAGAGTGCTCTCCCACTGGACCACAAAGGATGAGGCGCAGGCAGGAGCCTGCGGGTGGAGGAGGACCTCGAAACTGCAGCAAAATGGAGAGCACAGGTCTCTCATGGCAGCACTTAGTGGTGGAGCTACGCAGGGGGAGCCGTAACACTGACCATGTCAACGGTCTAGCTTCAGCTCCAAGATGAACCATAGCCTGTTGGCTCCAGCCTCTTCGGAGGTCTGTGACCAGAGGGAGTCCACTGATATAAGCCTCTTCAGACGTGTTGATAATCCTTACAACAAACAATTGATGGACGGAATGCTGACAATGCAGACATTCTCCCCCAGTCAAGAGATCTGGGTTAAATCCATCGTTCTTTTGCCCACTACACCACCCCAGTTTAGACATGGCCATATGCAAATCAGTCTTGACCCTGTGCCTCATGGGAACAGTCCATCCCGAACTGCCAAGCCATGTCTTCCCTGGACCGGAATCAAGCATCCTAAGTGGGATGGGTATTCCCAGACGTGGGACCCGTGCTCACTACGCCACTGGAGTCAAGCTATCCTGGCTGATAGCCAGAAACCGGTCCTAGGATGCTTGATTCCGGTCCAGGGAAGACATGGCTTGGCAGTTCGGGCTGGACTGTTCCCATGAGGCACAGGGTCAAGACTGATTTGCATATGGCCATGTCTGAACTGGGGTGGCGTAGTGGGCAAAAGAACGATGGATTTAACCCAGATCTCTTGACTGGGGGAGAATGTCTGCATTGTCAGCATTCCGTCCATCATTTGTTTGTTGTAACGCTTTTCGCCCTAAGTGGGATGGGTATTCCCAGACGTGGGACCCGTGCTCACTACGCCACTGGAGTCAAGCTATCCTGGCTGATAGCCAGAAACCGGTCCTAGGATGCTTGATTCCGGTCCAGGGAAGACATGGCTTGGCAGTTCGGGCTGGACTGTTCCCATGAGGCACAGGGTCAAGACTGATTTGCATATGGCCATGTCTGAACTGGGGTGGCGTAGTGGGCAAAAGAACGATGGATTTAACCCAGATCTCTTGACTGGGGGAGAATGTCTGCATTGTCAGCATTCCGTCCATCATTTGTTTGTTGTAGTGTTGATAATCCTTGCCAGGGGGCCGACAACATCAAGGAGGTGGTCCTGACATAATGTGAGGGATCTCTCAAGCCCTTCCTGAGGTCTCTGCCCATCTTGAAGAGAAAGGTGATTAGTTCTGGGTATAAGTTTGGGGTAAGGCACACTTCATCATGAATGACAGGCCTTGAGCATTCAGGTTTTAGGTTATTCCTTACTTCCTTCTGTAGTGGGTTACTGTTCCACCTCTTGATAAACTTGCCCACATGGTCATAAGGGCCGCCACTCGGCACTCCTGGGAAGTTTAATATTGTGTGGAGAGAACATCTCCTCTCCTAGAGGGTTCTTGAGCACATCCTTGGAGGTAGAAAGGATCTCATACTCAGCAAAGAGATCATCACCATCAATATCCCCCAATCAAGGCTGAATACATATTCGTCAATTGGCAGCTCACTCTGGGGATCCTCCTCCCCTAACTCAGCTTCTTGGTTGTTCAAGACTTCTGTGCCACTAGGGTCACCCGATTCCATTGTACCGCATCGTACACCTCTCAATTGTGTGCCGCATAGGACACCACTCCCCTTCGAGGTGCTTGGACCTCCCATACTTTTCGAGGTGCTTGGACCTCCCAACGTCTTTAAGGGCATGGATCCTTTCTCAATGTGTTTACACTTCCTTCTTCTCTTAGCTCTTTTGGCCCCACAATCGGAGTCTTCCTGCAAGATAGACTAGTGCTCATTAACAGAACCCTTAGATCTTTTCTTGCTCATAACCTGGTCAATTGTTTCAAGTACACGGATCTCATGTTGGATTTTTTTTTAATCATCTCTTCATTAAACTTCCCTTCAGAATTCTAAGGAGATTCTCTCTCTTTATCCGGCATGTTTTATAATGACTTGGGTGGGTCTTCTGAGTAACAGAATGAACTCTGTAAGGGTTCTTATGGCAAATAAGTGAAAAGCTCGGTTAAAAGGGCTAAAAAACAAATAAGATCCACAGGGTAACAATGGATGCTATGTATAAGCAACCACTAGTTATTAGGTACTGATAGTGAGCAATGCCAATATTTAAAATTCCCCATAAGAACTCTATTTTCTTCTTTTACCTTAATAGATCAGCTATCTATATACCTGACCTACTCTTCAGGCACCGGCGATGCTTCTATTCTTTTTTTTCAGCCCAAGTACACTGCTCACTGTATTAAAATATCTTTGTTCTGTCTGCTCAAAGAGAAACTATAGCTTTCGTCCAAACTCTTTCTCCTTTCAAATAATTGTTCCTATTTTATTTCTGTATTTTTTCTCATACTGTTTGATTAAAAGCTCCCTATTAGCACCACCTTCTTTAAAGACCTCCCTTATATTCTTTAGTTTCGATCTTTGCCCTCTCCTTAGGCAATCTATGTATACCCTTTCTTGCCCTACCACATTTTAAATCCACCACAGCCGCTACCCGTATTGAGGAAATCAGTCTAGCATAATCATTCATGAGGCATATGATTAACCTGGGATTTTAGGAGCATGTACATTTTATTTATAGTTTGGTATTTCAATTTAGCAGACCATACTATCCTACACTTATTCCTTCATCGGACTGGTAATCTGATCTGCCAGTGATCTCTCAGCCTACTGGTTCTCAGATTACAATATCTGTCACTCCAAAATTTTCAGAAGAAATTATAGCGGTCAATCAGCGTAGCCACCTTCACATTATCAAAAGTGGATTGTTCCAGATGATCCCCAGTGCATCTACCATTTATTACAATTGTATTCAAATTATCTAATAGCATGTCTAGTTTCCTATCTTTCCCATCCCCACGCTGGGTCATCAGGGCCTGACTCGGAATCCCCAAGGCGTTTTTCTCTTTCAACTCTAGCTCGTCCTTCATATTAAAGGAATAGATCTTTGTTTTGAAATCACCAAACAATACAATTGTGACATTTGAGCATTTCAAAGTAATTTTTCCCAATAACACAACCAGATCTTTTAGCTGTTTATCCTGGCTTTTTTGAGTGGAAAAACATATTTAATAATACTAAATCTATGCCATCTTTTTTCCCCTCCTGAGCCATCTTAATAAATAGCAGACCTGAAATTGACATTGTTAAAAAGTTGGTAAATTCCCTAAATATTATATCACCGTTTATTTCATATTTTACCAACACCATGAGATCTAGGCCCCTTGTAGGGCGACCATATTGCCCCTTAACACCAAAGAATCACTCATCACCACAGCTTCCATTTCTCAGGTTTCTTACAGCACAATGATTATAATATTTTTATTAACTAAAATAGAGCAAAGTGATTCAAATTCTTTTTCAATCCAGCTATATTCCATGGCTAGAAATTAACACCAAGGTAATCCGGACCGACAAAATAGAGGTCTGTGGCCTTATTTGTTGAATGAATTGTTGCCGCAATTCAGTTCCAAATATTATCACGCTTCACTGATGGTTCCTCTTGGTTTGTGTAGATTTGTCTCCCCTTCTCTGCTTTTATTATAAAACTCCACTGTGTTGCTTCGCCCTCCCAAATAGAAAATACCATATTCTCACACAGAGGCAAAAACTTGGCAAAGCAATAAAAACACCAGTAAAGGGATTTCACTCTCATAAAATGAAGCATATCAAAAGACTGTTCTCAGAATAAGGCATGGGGTTTTATTTGTGCAACACTCTTTAACAAAAAGACTTTCCAAGATCTCAAATAAAAACAACATTCAAATGTGTATAGAGATATATATGTGTGTGCAAGCAATAACAACACACTTATAAGTAAGCAAATGCAACTGTTAAATGCATGAAATAAAATACACGAAGCAAAATACAAGCAGATAATATTATGGACTTCCCCTGCAAGAAATCAGAAAGATATATACACCAAATACATCAGATGATTATAACCACTGGAGACTTGAATGTGCACACAGACACACTCACACATTACAAAGTCAATAATCAAAAATAAAACACCTCACTGGCTTCAAACACTGCATCTTAGCCCACTCCAGATGGGGGGGATTCACAGTTGGGGTTAAGAGTCTCAGCAAGCCAGGTTCCTACACTAAAGTAGACGCGCCCGCCTCCATTCAGGTCCAAATCACGGTTTCCAAGTCAACAAGCCCCTGTTCTATAATCTCAAAGCTCTAGAAGCTTCTGAGAGGACATCCTTGGCGCCAAGGAAACTTACTGGAGTTGGTCACTCTTCATGCAAGTATTCCAAAGGCAAAAGAGTTTTCACTTATCCTTCTGTGCTCCCACATGTTCCAGTTCCTTATCTTAATGAAGCTGTAGAAAGTATAAAACAATCTCCAAATGTACGGAAAACAACCTTGAATGTGAATAGCCTAAACAACTTGAGTGATCTGGGGGCCTGCCTGTGTGCACAAAGCTCAAGCTGGACAGTCAAAATTCAAGATGGAATGAGGGCATGTCAAAGCCAATAGTAAGAGCTTCATAATACTTCCCAATGTAGAACACAATGCACATTTGTGCACCTCTGCCTTTAAGACTACACACCTTATCTCCCAATGTACAACATAATGCACATTTGAGCACCACTGCATATAACACTACACTCCGAGGGGGCGTGGTATCACCATTGGCAAGATGGCTGCACGCTGAGCAAGCTGTGCTGGCGAGCCTCTTCATCGGACATAATCCGCCATCAGCGGGGGGCATCATGCTGCTGAATTTACACCCCTGCATCGCGCATACCTGCTCAAGTGCCTGGGGGCTGTGAGGGGATTATGCTGGGCGCCCCCGCCACACTGTGGGCCTGGTTGACTTCCCGCCTGCCTCGTGGTGCCTGGAGGATCTGCCCGGTCCATCTTGCCTGCTAGGATCCCTGCCTGCTTGGGCTGGTGAGGCCTCCTGGCCAGTGCGACTCCCCGCCCAGACCTGCATGACATCCTGTCGGGCTGTGGTGCCCTGCCTCGGAGGCTCCGGCCGGGGATTGAGGCCTGTGAGTGGGGCACAGCCTATGGTTGTTTCGGCACCGGTTGAGATCCGTAGTTGCGCCCTGGCCCGGTCCGCCAGCCTGGGGCCCTGTCTGCATGCAGGTTGCCTGGGCTGAGCGGCGGCTGCGTTGCTACACCCGGCGCATCACCAAGTAAGACTGCTGCGGGCACTGGAGGAACTGTTGTGCGGCCTGGCTGTCTTTGCCCCGCTTTGCATTGGTGTGGGCCTGAGTGCCAGCGGCACCTTTGGACTTGGCGGCTTGCTGCCCCTGGCGGCCCCCGGGGGCCTGTTATAGCACGTCCAGGGCCTAGTGGCCATCTGACCTGCTGACTCCGGGGACGCGTTACCGCAGGCCTGTGACCAACCACTGACTGCCACCCATATCCGCTAGGGCGGAGGGGCCCTGTGCCTGGGGGATTACCCCCATTACTGTCTGCGGCTCCCATCACCTGCATTGGAGCTGGGGCATCCTGGAGTCCTGCGCCTGATCCTGCTGCTGCGGCCTCGCCTGGGGCGCTGGTGGTGGCCTGCTGCACCGTACTACAGGTGACACCTGGGACGACATTGCTCGCGCCTGACTTCCAGCTCCCGAGGCCTTCCACGCGGCCGGCTCTGGGGCTCCTGTGCCACATCCTCCTTCTGCCCCCCGGAGGGCATCCACACACCTGCAGATCCTCTGCACTACTCAGTCTCCCTGCTGCCACTCCACCGCGGGCCGCCATGGGAAAGACAGATGCCAGGCAGCCCAAAATCACCTTTTCGGGGGGTGGCGCGGCCAATGGCGGCGAGCCCCCCCCGTTGTTGGTGATCGACCCACACCCCTGGCGAACAGGATGATGGGCTTCGGATCATCCTTCTAGAAGTGCGGTCCAGTCTCAAATCCATTGACGCTAAAATAGACCATCTAACATCCCACCTCGACCAAGTGAAGCAAAGGGTGGACTCTCACGATGCACGTATTAATCAGCTTGAGATGAGGGTTTCAGACGCCGAGGATGCTGGAGCCTCCGGGGCGCAGAAGCTCCTCAAAATGGATAAAATCCTCAAAGTTATCCGCGCCAAGGACGAGGACCTGGAGGTGTGCTCTCGGAGGAATAACATTTGGGTCGTTGGCCTGCCGGAATCCACTGCAATTGGGAAAACTGAAGATTATTTCGAAACTCTTCTCTGTGATCTCTTTGGCCCAGTCCCATCCACCCACTTCATTATTGAACGGGCACACAGATCCTTCTGCACCTGACCCCCTCCCCAGTGTCCTGCGCGGCCCACCATCGCCCGCCTACTGAACTATCGGGACCGAGACTCCATTCTACGCAGGGCTCGGGAGTTGGGTGAGATCAGTCATCAGGGCACATTGTCTTTCTACCCTGATTTCACGTTGTCTGTCCAGGTGGCCTGCAGAGACTTCCTTCCTGTCAAGCGTATCCTGTAGCAGCTCCACATCACATATGCGATGCTCTACCCCACCAAACTCTGCATCGACTTTGGGGAGAAGCCCAAATTCTTTACTGACCCGAAGGCCGCACTCACCTTTGTGAAGCAACTGCAGAAGTCCTCCCCACATGGCCGTCACACCGAGCCCGAAGATTGCAACACAAGCGATAATGACGGACTCATATTTTTCACATTGTTCCTTCCAGGCGCTATGTTTAATGCTATCTTAGATGCAGCTTTTACCACATATTAGAACCTGTAACTTTGAGTGCTATGTTGGCTAGGGATGCAGGGACTCTTGTTGCATTGGGGATTCGTGGGTCCCTGGGATAGTTTAAATACCCTGCCAGTCTTGCCGACAACCAACATCTCTCCAGGGACTGCACGCTCTTCCCTTCAGCCACCTCCCACTGTACTGCACCATGCTTGGACACCCTGCCTACATGCCAAGGGGTAAATGGCTATGCCCACGCATTCCGTCAGAATGATTCCCTGTCCCATATTCAGTTCTCCAAGTTCGGTATACCTGGGAGGGGGAGGTTTGGATTCTCCCCCTAATTGGGGGGTTGGAGTGGGAGGTGGGTGGTATGGGGTTTTCCTCTTGGGGCACTGTAATAGGCGCCTCTCACTTGAGGCCTATATTGTTATTTCTGCTGTTTTGCTTTCGGCATGTCATTGTATGTATGCACTCCATGATATAATGTACACTACCACTTCAGTATTTCACACTCTCCTCCTGGACTGTAGGTACTGCGTCACTCACTTCTCCCAAATGACTGATACTATCTTTTGGACTTGGAACATTCGGGGTCTGAACGACCATCGTAGAGCACGTCTTATGCATGCACAGCTCATCAGACAACAGGTAGACATTTGTTTCCTTCAGAAATCATACCTCCTCCCTGCTACTTCATCTAGACTGCATTCCCGTCACTGGGGAGAGTCCTACACTGCCTATTACTCACATTACTCACACAGTGTTTCCATTCTTTTTAGGAGGGGTCTTCCTTGGTATGACACCCACTCCCTCATTGATACAGAGGGTCGCTATGTGTTCCTCTCTGGCACTCTTTACAGCCAACCACTGATACTGGCGGCGATCTACGGCCCCAACACTGAAGATCCCAGCTTTTTCACCCACGTTTGGCAGCTCATATCTTCTCTGGGGCCTCACTCCTTGATTTGGGGGGTTGACTCTAACATAGCACCTTCGCAGATGCTGGACCGCTTGGGCGACTGCATACAGCACCCTCCTCCACTCCATCATAGATGACAACTCCTTATTGGACTCCTGGCGGCCTACGCACCTTACTGACCGTGAGGGAACTTGCGTGTAAGGCTCACGCGGCTCCTGGTCCTGCCTTGACCTTTGGATTACCACTCGTGACATTGCCTCCTTGACCACCTCTGTGGATCACATGGCCCGCACCCTATCGGACCATGCCCACGTGCGCCTATATTTGCGGCTCCCACTCACGCTCTGCAACATGTTCTCATGGTGGTTGCCACCCAATGCCCTCTGTGATGCCGCCCTCCGCGAGGACATTCGCGGGGCCCTCATCGCCTACTTCGAGCACAATGTGGGCTCCGTCGAGTCACCCTTGACCATTTGGGAGGCCTTCAGGGTAGTGGTTCGGAGGGAATGTATTGCCAACATTCCGGGGTACTAAAATCCATTAGAGGCACCATTGAACGCCTGGAAAAAGATATCATAGCTCTAGGCTTCAAGCAATCTCAAGATCCTAGCCCTGATACACCTGCCTCTATCAGAGCCAAACTTACTGAGTTCCACGAGGAGGCCGATAGAGAGATCCCATTCCTCGGCAGAGAAGCCCGTGCTCGCCGCTATGGCGAGGGTGATCACCCAGGCAAGACCCTTGCAAAACTCCTCAGGCAGCCTCATGCCTCCTCTTACATCAGGGCTCTATGCGACAGGGCCGCGGGGAGAACCACCTCTCCCACCGACATCATTGATAGGATTTCCCACTTCTACTCTCAGCTATACACTGCAAGGGCGGCCCCCACCAGTGAACTCATGGACCAATACTTTGATTCTATTGAACTGTTGTGGCTTGGCAACGGACATCGAGAGTACTTGGACAAGCCATTTACTCACGAGTAGATCTCTGAAGTCATTGCAGAACTCCCGAGTGATAAAGCCCCTGGTTCGGGGGGGCTCACCCCTGCATTTTACAAACAATATGCACCCCTCTTAGTTCCCCACCTGGCTGAAATGTATAATGAATCCCTCAAAATAGGTAGATTTCCCCCTTCTCTACGTGAGGCTATGGTCACTCTCCTAAAGCCGGACAAACCCTCCGAGAGCTGCGACTCATACCACCCCTTATCACTAATTAAAACCGATAACAAAATTTACGCTAAATCGCTGGGCAATCGTCTCCTCCCGCTCATGCCGATGATTGCCCGCCCTGACCAGTCGGGGTTCATTCCGGGCCGCGCTACATCGCACAACCTACGTACCATCTTCTAGGTCATTCGCCAGAGCAACCCCACTCTCCCCGCCTTACCCGCCCTCTTAGACACCACTAAAGCTTTTGACTCTTTAGAATGGCCTTTCCTTTTTTACCTTCTCCCTCGATTGGGCTTCAGTCCAGGCTTTGTGTACAAGATCCAGCTACTGTTCACACTCCCAACGGCACGCGTCAGGGTAAACGGACAGGTTACCGACCCCATAACCATCTTGAGAGGTACCAGGCAGGGCTGCTCCCAGTCCCCCATGTTATTCGCCATTGTGATGGAGCCTCTGGTGGCGCGGCTGCACCACCAGCACACTCATTGGGGCATAGGTTTCTCAACCAAGGGCTTTGGTCATTTCTATGTACGCTGACGACGTCATAATATGTGTCCGTGAACCTCGGGAGAATCTCGCACCCATGACTAGGAGGCTGTCCGCTTCGGCTGCCTCTCCGGAGTTCATGTCAACTGGACCAAATCTGTTCTTTTCCCCCTCACTGATGCCACTATGCCATTCACTAGAAACAACAACCAACACTGATATTTTTCAGTTATTTTTGGTTTGATCACATATGAACAACTTTATGCAACCCAGAACCCTCAGTTTCAATGTATCTTTTATTTCATTTTTTAGAAGACTTTTTCTTTTAAATCTTTTTTTCAAAAATCATTAACATTTTTCAGATAGATTATTATAAAACACCACAACCACATTTTACAATAACAACTAATAAGTGACAATATTTTTCTAATGACGTTTAAAGACAGACAAAAATGACCAAAGAAAATCACATATAACACTTACTAACAAATTGGCACATACGTAAAGACAAAGACAAAAACAGTTAAGACACAAAAATTACAAAACATACGCCCAGACAGGTGTTATACCGTTGCTTGCAATTTTACAACCTTATAATTGGGCAAGAACCAAACAGTGCTCAATTTTCACAATCCCTATTATGTTCCAGAAATGGACATATTAAATTCTTCTTACTAATGCTGCAATTGAAAACAACAAGGGATACTTTCATTTTGTTAGAATCGCACTTGTTTAGGATAACCACAGTTGATGCGTTTCTAACCCAATTTCCAATTAGTAGGGTTCTCTTCAGGACCAAAAGCTAATTTTTGGGATCAGCCGATCTCATCTGTTCAAGCCGAATCAGGACACATCTTCAATGTGATAATGATTCAATCCCATAGGGTGGTGTTTCTTTCGGTCATTCCCAATCGCTTTGGAAATAGACATGGTAACTTAAGCGTTATTGTTGTTCGTCCAAATGGACGCTGCCAATTGTCTGTCCTTCTTTCTTGTCTTTAAATGTATGAATCCCACGTAGCCGCGTCCGACATTCGCTATTCTAACAGGACGTTCTGATACTTCATCTAATCCGGAGAGTATTTCAATTTCCGGGTCCCGGTCGTATTGGTCGCATACAGTCTTCCTTTGTACTTCTGGGATATGTAGGCTTTGGATGCCTCATTAGCACATGGCCGCGTCCAGCACTCGCTCATTTGTCAGTCACGGCAGATTACCCATTTATATGGGTGACAGGTCCCACCAAGTACCTGGGCATCTGGCTGCGCTCTAACATTATTACATTGATTTGGGCAGGATATCAGCCCTAGAATCGCTTATGATATTCTAACTCTTCCACTAGCTAGGGGCGGTATGGGAGCCCCCGATTTTAAACTCTATGCGCTGTGTGCCCAGGCCAGCTTTCTCCAGTTCTGGCTCCATCCAACACCTTTCCTGCCTCATGTGACGGTCGAGGCGGACTTGGCTTCTCCGTGGCCACTGCAGACAGCTCTATTTTTGCCGCACAAAACCCCCGAGGCGAGATCGACACGGTGGAATGCCTGCGCTGGGCCTGGGATAGGCTACGTAGATTACCTGGCGCCGGGGCACTCTTCGCGCCATCCATACAACTTGCCAGCAACCCGGGTATGGCTCGCCGCGCAGCCAACCTGGGTATTCGCACTGTTGCTGACATTTACCCTAACAACAATTTTTTCACACTCTGTGACAACGCAGCTCCACTTGACTAACTGCTCTACTACCAGATCAGGTCTCCATGTCGAAGCGATAACCCCGTTTTTCCGCTCGCCCCCCAGTTTAACACTGTGCTCGAATATACTCACTCCTCCAGTTCTCCGGGGAAACTGGTCACAAGACTATATGCTCTTAACACTGGCGGCCTCTTCCATTAACACAGAACGTTTTCCGAGCTGTGTGGAGTGCGGACCTGGGGAGAGAACTCTCTCTCGAGCAATGGCAATACTGTTGCAACCAAATCAAGCGCCTCTCCCACAACTACCACCTGCGGCTCATTCATTTTAAATATATACACAGACGCTATCGTACCCCCACATCGCTACACAGAATGGGTCTGGCGGGTGGAGACAGGTGCTCGCTGTGCACAGCCCCTGGCGCTGACTTTGCGCAACTGGCCTGGTTGTGTCCCAGGGTCTCCTCGTTCTGGTTGGAGGTGTGCACTGTAATTAGCGATATCACACTTGAACGTATTGTCCTGGATCCCCTACTGTGCATCCTGGGTCATGTTAAACACGTTTCAGATGCTAACCGCAAGCTGACCGCGATGCTCTTGCTGCTTGCCAAGCACCGGGTGGCTATTCACTGGGGTCGCAAACCTGCTCCCTTAGTTAAATGCTGGTTGGACGATGCTGCTCACTGCCAAACGCTCCTGAGTGAGTTCTGGGACTTGATGCCAGCCGCAAGCAGATCTCCTGAAATATGGGGCCCTCTTACCTCCTACCTGCATCGCTTTGCCAACACGGACAAATTGGCCACAGATTCCCCTATCACTGACGCCCAAATAGCCAGCAGCGACCCGCTAAACTCCAGCCATAATTCCTGACAGACCACCTGCGCCCCTTTCAAACACGACAACCGCAGACACCAGATCAATGTGCAGCATCATGTACCATTTTAAATTAATTACTTTGTAATGTTGATCTCACCTATGGGAGAAAATCATTGTAATGCTACTTAACGGAGTGATAACATGCAACATGCCACCGTTTTTTCAATAAAGGTTTTGAAAATGTAAAAAAATAATTATAATACACTCCGAGACCAAGAAGTACATTCCACGCCTCTCTCATGCTTTCAAATGCACATCCCACACGTTCTGTTCCTTGCAAGGCTGTTCTACTCTTTGAAAGCACTCCCCCTCTTTCAGCTACAAGGAGACACAAAATAAATCTTCAAGGAAAAGTGCATATGAAGGAATAATGATGTCGTACATTCAAGAAAACACCTAAAGTCAATTAAAATAATGGTAGTCAAAGGTCATCACGTGGTCCTAATAGTTGGGAGTGCCTCTGGCACTACATCCACCCATACTCACATGCGAGAGATCATAGTGGGTCTAGTTAGGCCATGCCCCTTTACTTCCCTCTTGAGTATTATCATAAATTGTCATCCACCTATTATATGCTGGCTATTGTGAAAAATGCGCATAGATACCAAAGCCTGCCCATCATAGCTCATCAATTGAGTTGAGAACTTCTACCGCTACGATCCTAGAGCGAAAGTGAGCAATTGCATTTGGCCATAATTTTGTTTAAATCTGTTTATTCCTTTTTGGTTCATTTGCACACTTACGGGCATAGAAATGTCAACGGAATTTTACATCAGACAATGACAATGCCAACTTACAGCAAGACTAAATGTTAGGGCAAGAGCCAGGTTATCAGATCAGACTTTGGCAGCCTCCACTGATTAAACTGAATATGGCCATGATGATGAGACAGCACTCACCTTGGGGAAGGAAACCAAGGCAGTATCTTTAGATTATATTTTGGCCAGCTGTGGTACCATTTTAAAGCGATCAGATTAGTTATCTGTATAAGACACATTCTGAATCAGAGTCCACAAAAATATCCACCAGTTGAAGGACCTATTTGGCAGCATCATAGGGGTAAACTGGAGTTCCCTAACCCCACCGTTGATTGCAATCTTTCCGTAAGGCCTCGACACAAACTGCACCATACGATGCAACATTATATTGCGCAGTAATTGCCATGTCCGTACCACTATGCACTTTCTTGTGGTCAGGGCCGCCTGGACCAGTTATTAGCCATCATTGTGCCTACAAAATATGTGGGAACTTGTCCAAAACCGGGATCACCTGGTGGCATAGTTTTCGGTTGCGCCCAGAGTACAGGTTTGCTTTCCACTGGTATTTCCCAGTTTTCAAGGCACTCACCAACCGTTTCCTCTGCAGACTCCTTTAATAAGTTAGACTCAAATTAATATTCTTTTTTCGGTTTATAAAACAAAGCATAAAATATACAATCAAGCAGCATAAATTTTCATAAGAACAAAAACCTCTTCCTTAATTGCACAGCACCAGATAAGAAGTTGGCCACATAAAACAATCAGATAATAACAATAAATAAAGCAGAGCAGGGTGAACTTGAGTAAAAGGGGTTCCAGCAAACTGTGAGTGAATAAAAGATTTGCAATGGTTTTTATTTTTTTTAAAAGCACAAAACATTACAAAATGCAGTGTGCCCTGAGGTAAAACACCATCCCATTCACAGGGGAAGAAAAAGAAACAGAAAGGCACTCCCACAGGGAATAATCAACAAATGGTGACTAAGGTTAAGTCTGAAGTGAGTCAACAAGAACCAGTGATGGTTCGACATATCCCAAGAAAGTTGGGGCTCAATAAAAACAGTGGGTTGCAATGGTAAATATAATTTTACAGAACTTTTGTGTATTGTCACACTTTGTCTTTTATTTTTACAGCCTAAAAAGCTTTTTTGGTCCACACAATATCACGTTTGGTGATTAAGCCTGGATTGCTATAAATATCAGGCTGCCCAAGTTTAGTAAATCTAGATTTGATATAACTCAACTATGGGATAGAAGGCACTCGATCCAGGTCCAAGCAATCTCTTAAAAACAGACGCTTAAAACTTTTCTCAGGGTGAAACCAAACATATAACCAGAGAAGAAGCTGTGGTAACTGTAAAATATCCTCCAAATATCCACACCCAACTTCCCTGTGAGTGATAAAACCAGAAGTGCTCTGTGGAATGAATTAAAGTCTTCTTAAAAATGTGTTCTCTAATATTGATTAAGCAGAGGTGTCATCATAACCCCATATTTTACACCCATAGGCAGCTACTGGGACACAATTGGCACTATAAATATCAAACAGGATCTCAATAGATTCATGTCCAAGTCTATTTGCAAAAATCAAAAACAGAAGCAACATGTCCAGTAAAGATGACGCTTCTATCAGATAGCAGAGAGGACAACAAAGAATCAAATCGGACACCAAAATAAGGAATAGATGGAACCCAACTAATAATAATTTCTTGAATCTTAAAAAGTCATCATTCGGTAGTCAGGGGGCCTATGACCATAATATGGGATGTGGAAAAATTAGTCCTTAAGTCAAGTGTGTCCACGAAAGATTTTAGCTGATGATCCAACCTCAGAGCAGTTCTAGCAAAAAGGTCGTCATTGTTCGCATAATGCAATACCGGCGTGGTCAATTGCCAATCCGCGGCATATCGGCACCACCCTCAATTAGTGTCTCCTCTAAATTATTACTATAGTGGCTGAAAAGAAATGGGGGCAATATGCAACCTTGTTAGACACCCCAACACAAATTAAAGTGATCAGTGCATTCCCCCTGTGCTCCAAAGTGAACAGCAGCAGAAGTATTAAAATGGAGATTGCGTAAAAGAGAAACGACATTTATTTCCATCCCAATTCGCACCATAATGTCCCACCATTTGTCCCTATTAACACTATCAAAAGTGGTGCTCAAATCCAAAAAGGCCAGAGGTAACACGCCTTGTTCGGTCATGGTATATTTACAAATAATCAAATGCAAATTGAGACATTGCTCTGCACTCCCTAAGCCTGTCCAAAACACTCTAAGCCTGACTAAAACCCATACTGGACATCAGATAGAATGGAACCTTCAGCTGCCCAATTGACTAGTCTGTTCATAGCAACTCAACCAAACATCTTAACAGAACAAATTAAGAAAATTAGGTGATAGCATTTAGGGTTCATCCAATTACACTTTTTACAAACCAGGACTATCACCGAATGGGACCAAGAATTAGGTATGGAATGCTTGGCCACTGTATTTAAATAGAGGGTAATCAAAGGCGACCAAAGTACTAAATTAACTTAAAAAACCTCTATAGGGACTCCATCAGCGCCATGCGCATCTGTATAGCCTCGGACACCTCATCATGCATGAATATACCAGGGGCACTATACACAGGTAACAGCGGAAAATGACACGATGTAGAAGTGGAGTGAGGCCCAGAATAAATAAGCTCAAAATGTTTAACCCAAAGTTCAGGTGAAATAGTGCAAAGTAAAGCCGGGTCAGCTACAGGCTTAAAAATAGGCTGATTAATAATCTCCCAAAACCTAGAACCATCATACAACTTACAGGCAAGAAGCAGATCCTCCCATGCCTCATTCCGCAGTGCTTGTTTACTCACCTTCTAATACTCTTTTATACAGGAAACGACAGGTAGTGCTACTCACTCAATCCCTGGGGACAGACTTCAAGGCATCCAGCAATAAGCGATGTGTCTTAGAACAATTTACACCAAACCATTTGAATGGAATAGAAGTCCTAGAGTTTAATTTAATAGTCAGAGGAAGATTAATATTGTCACAAATTGTAGTAAAGGACCTCCAAATATCCAAATCAGAAGAGGCACTACCAGTGGCGGCTGGTAAGTTTTGGAGGGAGGGGTGCGGACGGGACACACACACACACACACACACAAACACATAACACTCACAACCATGCGCTCATCCACTTGCACATACACACTCAAACACATTCATTCACAACACTTTTTCCCAAAAATCCATACATGCACGCACGCACCAAACAATTTATAAATAAAATAAAACACACTTACCTTCAGCCAGCTCTGTGCTGCCTTGGCGGTTCAGAAGGCTTAGGACTGCTGCCTTTCCTCATTGGCTGACATAAGGTCAGCCAATGAGGGAAGGCACCAGTCCCAACGTCTTCACAGAGTGGGATGGGGTCAGCAAGACTACTGAACCCACCCCACTCTGTGATGAAGTGTCACTGATTGACACTCGACCCTGGGCGCTTCTGGGCTTAAAACTGAAGCGCCCAGGTGCGAGGCAATCCGTGATGCTACCCCTCGTCACTGAGGGGAGGGCCTCAGCAACCTTTGCTGAGGTGAGAACGTCGTGCCCACCGGAGCTCTGACTTTCTCAGCCCAGCAAAGTTCAGCCTTCAAACAACTTCAATAGAAAAGTGTCCGGGATCAAACTTTTCCATTTAAGACGCCGACCATGGACAGGAAACCCGTAAGAGTGTTATGATCACTCAAAGGGCACCAAATTAACTCAAAAGTAAATGAAAAATGAACCATAGTTGAAGAAATAAAAATATAGTCCATGACACTAGCAGCCCCTCTCCCAGTAAAAGTAGGAATAACTGCATCAGGTTTGTTATTGGTCAATGCAGTTGAGATAGGCAAGTTGTACCCAGCCAATAATAAGTTCATAAAAGTCCATTCAGGTGAATGTAAGAAGTGTACAACCTCCGATGAGGGGTCGCCAATTGTTGCATGTTGCGATAAGCATCTTTGAGCACAAGGGTGCAAATTAAAATCTCCAGATAGAATGGTGCGGCTACATTCTAACAGGGATATAAAATCCTAAGGAAAGACCGCTCAAATGGGAAGGGAGGCGGGGTCGCTATCATCTTTAAATTAGAGTTAGACTGTTACTCTCTCTCGTTAGACCCAATCGAGGGAGCTGAGTGTCTAGGTTTCTGCTACTCTGTATCCCCCCCAACAATGCTTAGCTGGGATACTAATGTATAGACCTCCAAGAGCACTTGGTAACTTCTTACCCTCATGGAATTAAGTTATTACCCCCCTCGCCATCAAATATGATTAGTTCCTCCTTCTGGGTGATTTTAACTTACATATGGATACGCCAACGGACCCCTACATAATCTCCCTGACTGAAATTACAGCAGTGTGTAATTTGATGCTGTCTATCTCTGCTCCCACACATAATTTGGGCCACACCCTTGATCATATATTCTGTAGTACAGAACTAAAAACTGAACTTCCAGCCCCCATCACCTGGTCCGACCGCTTTCTTATCAGTTTTAAGATACTGAACCTAGGCTCGGGCCTCCTGCCCAGGTCTATGAGAACTGAACACAAATACAGAGGTTTCCCTAAAATATCCCTTCCCACGTGGTGGAGGCTCTGGAATCGTCCGCATTTAGGCTTGCTGGCGATCTTGAACTTGACGCCACTGCATTGGAATGCTGGCTGAGGTCCAACTTGGAAAACGCCGCCCCTCTGTGATCACGTACTTCAAGGAGGATCCACCCGTCTGCTCCATGGTTTAACAAACCCT
Source organism: Triturus cristatus (assembly GCF_964204655.1). Classification (NCBI taxonomy): domain Eukaryota; kingdom Metazoa; phylum Chordata; class Amphibia; order Caudata; family Salamandridae; genus Triturus; species Triturus cristatus. The sequence goes on along the minus strand of NC_140594.1, from coordinate 643,383,770 downwards.
TAAGAGCAAGCCAAAGGATATGTAGAGGTCTTGAAAGGAAATGGCGCAAACATTATTCATTGGAAGATAGGAAAATCCAAAAGACTGCCCAGAAATCTTATTACCTTCTGGTGAAAGAGGCCAAGAGGGACTATTTACAGATGAAGATAGACACTGCTCAAAATAAGGGAAAAGCTATTTTCAACATTGTTAAATCTTTCACCTCCCCTTCGGCAATGAAGAAAGAATCCCCTCACTCAGATGCTGGACTAAGCAGGTTGCATTATCCTTTCACATTAAGATTGCATTAATCCAAAAAGCTTTCTATTAAAATACTGAAGAGAACCAAGTGCTAGGGCAATCTTTGATCAGATTGGTAGATGTTCAGTTGACTCCCATGTTATTAGAGTTCCCTAAAATGCAATTAGCCGACTCTCTCAATTACCTTAAAGGTCTCAGGTCCGGCTCTTCAATTGACTCCTGTCCTGCTAAATTATTGGTTTCCCTTGCCCTTACGATTAATGCCACAGTAAAGAAGGTACTGAATTAATCTATCTTTGTTGGAAAAGTGCCATGTATTTGGAAGCAGGCCAAAATCCTGCAACTCAAAAAAAAACTTGATTATAATGATCCCACCAATTATAGGCCGATATCTCTCCTTCCAGCTCTCTTGAAAGTCTTAGAAAAAAATGTAAACAAAGCCATTTCAGATCACGCAGAAAGCTACAATCTGCTGCATCCGTCACATTCTGGCTTCAGGGCTAATTTTAGCACTGAGACTGCCTTATTGGAAGTGACTGAGTACATCAGAGAAAAATTGGATCAGGGCGGTTAGGGCTGTCCTGTTATTACTTGATCTGTCGGCAGCATTCGATACTGTCCCGCATGAGAGACTCATTGACAGATTGAGTAATCTGGGAATTGGTGGGACAGCACTGGCCTGGTTTACCTCTTTTTTGCAGGACAGAGCCCAAGAAATACGGCTTCCCCCTTTTTCACCCTCAATGCCCAGCATTAAGGTAGGCGTTCCCAAGGGCTCTATTCTTAGGCCGACTCTTTCTAACCTGTACATGTCCTTCTTGGCATCCTTGGCTGGGGCAAACAGCGCTAAGATTATATCCTGCGCGGATGACACGCAACGGATTTTCACCTGCAAAAAAGGAACGGATTTCGACATCGTTAATATCAGAGCATGTCTTACAAAATTGTTTCAGTGGCTCAAGCTGAATCAGGTGAAATGCAATTCAGATAAATCCGAGATTGTCTTCTTTGGCCAACTTGCAGTTAGTAATTGGAACACATGGTGGCCAGAGAGTATTCGCCGCCTCACGTAGAGCAGCCATCTGTGAGAAACCTGGGTGTTTTTCTGGATAACGCCCTTTCCATGAGGTTCCAGGTCCAAACTCTGGTCACACCTCTTTTAAATTGTTAAAAAAAATTATAATTCTTCCACTTCTGACAATAGAGACTAGGAAAATAATGGTCTAGGCCTTGGTGACGTCAAGACTAGACTACGCAAACATCTTGTATCTGGGTCTACCCAGCTGCCTTATACAGCGCCTGCAAGTAGTGCAAAACCCCTTGGCCAGGGCGATCCTCAAACCCAAACCAAGGATGTGAGAAGTTGGCCTGGTATATGCTGTCCACTAGTTATAGTGGGCACCTTGCACCAGTCTAAACAACCCTTATTCATGATTAGGTTAAAGACAACCTTTATTGAAAGCTATCCTAGTGTTAGCTACGGAGAGCAGCCTTCAGGCTAAGTCTCGAAGGAATGTAAAGCAGCTTGTTTTACCAGGTTATAACCTCCTGAATGACCAAATGAAAGGAGAACCACACAAGACATATATAAATATATGTATTTATTACTAAACACTCTCTTCTAACCTCTTTATGAGATTAAGTGAACAAGGTACACAATATTACAGCACTAGAACGACAGTAAATAGCACAATACACAGCGGGCTCCAGGGGGAGACAGAACCATATACTAAGAAAGTGGTATAACAACCACGACTTGACTAGACACAGTGCCTAGAGCACGTAGAATCGCTGTGACCCCAAGGAACCACCCAAGGTAGTGACACAGGGGACCCACGGAGGCCGTGTGCAGTGTGAGAACACAGCCGCGAGCTCCGTACAACTCTATGGGAAAGTCGCGGTTGGAATTTTAAAGTTTAAGGACACTTAGGAGAGGACTTCAAGCAAACACTTTGGAACACAGAAGGTACTAAGGCCAGCACCCTTGAGAGTACCGAGGTACCCATGTTACCTATCCCAGGAGAGCCGGGTGCATAGGGGTCAAGTGGTGTCGGAAATGTTTGTTGATTTCAATGGCGTGTTGCGAAGAAGTGCAGCTGCCGGGAAGATGAGAAGTGTCCAGTTTGATCCAAGCCTGGATCGGAGCTGAGAAGAACCTGAAAGCAGAGGGGACATAGTCTGGGTCACTTCACAGTTACCAGGGGCTCGGTAGATGAATGCCTACCGATGTCAGATGTTTCTGGTGAGAAGAGGTGAAGCCTGACTCTGCAGCCACGGGGACCAGGAGACATCAACGATGAACAAAGTCCGCAGGCGAGCTGTCCCACGAAGGATGTCGAGTGCTGGGGGTCAGTGTCCGGATTGGAGACCATCAAACCTTGGTAACTGTAACCCACGCGGTCAAAAAGATGCTTCGGTGAGGACCAGCAAGATCCTGGGGACTCCCCAAGTGATGGAGAGTCAGGCCACGTCTGGAGCAACCAGGAAAGCCCACTGAAAGTTAAGGATACCTTCACAGGGATCTCGAGCTGAAACACAAAATTCCAGCCCACGGAACACTTATGGTGTGTAGGCCGGTAATCTTCGGTGGAAACACTGCTTGAGGTCAGAACTACAAGTAGCCCAAAACACAGCCTCAGGGGTCACCAAAAAGCATATGCTGCTGTAAATGTACACGGTGCCCAGGGGTTCAGGTTGCACGGTCCCCACGAGAGGTGCGGATCTCAGAATTGCTGAGAGCACGGATAAACCTCAGAGACCACGGGAACCCACCTCGTGTGTTGCAGAAATCTTCGGAGTCCTTCAGGAGCTGCGTAGATGCAAACCGGTTTTATGCGTCTCAGGTGTCTGCCTTGCAGGGGGGTAACTCCAAGGGAGATTCTTCAGTCATCCAACAAAGTGTAAATAGTCGAAGTACTTGGTTTCTGTAGCAGAGTTTCGTCCAGGTAAATCTAAAGTCCTGTAGCCAGGGGTTCCTACTTTATACCCAAGGGAGGGGTGGGACAAACAGGGGACCCACCTATGGGAGGTTCAGGACAGAGAGGTGACTACACCCATGTCCTTTGTCCAGTTTCGTGCCAGAGCAGGAGCAAATGGCTCCTGCAACCGGTTTGAGCTGGACTATGCACAGGGACACGAAATGTGCCCCCGGTGCAGACATCAAAGCACTCTTGGAGTTCACCCACCCAGCCACAATACACTAAAGCCTGTCAGGGAGGTGGTCACACCTCCCTGTTACAGTAAACCTTTTGTCCAGCTGTCCCCCGCCGGAGTTTCGTCCAGCAGCAGGAGGGCAGACTCGTGTCTCTGGCTTGCAGCATCCATCTTGTGATGCCAGGGTCAGGAAAGCTGGTACCGGGTGTACCAGTGTTGTCATATATTTCCCTTTAGTAGGGTGAAATCATTCCTCCCACACCAGCTACTGGTGTGGAGGTATGATTCCAAGGTGTTTGACACCAAACGCAACATGTTTCCATGCAGCCGTTTTAAAGCTAGCATTTACAGTGAGGTTATAATGCATTTAAGTATATATGGTTGGTTGCATCACAACCAACCCCCGGAATATACGTTCCGAAGGCTGCAGAGGGGCTCTGCTCATGCAAGTGCACCCTCTCACATAAAATCCAGCACCCTGCCTTCAGGATTGATAAGGCCTGCCATAGGGGTGACTGATAGGTTTATATGTGCAGTGATATGGAGTAGATATAGTGAACCTATATCTAAGTAAGTGGTGGATGCACCACCTTACACAGGCTGCTGTAGCAGACCTGTTGTGTCATTTTGAATGGTCTCCCAGGGGTGGCATGATACATGCCCTGGGTACATAGTATACCATATACTAGGGACTGATAAGGGTACCCCAGAATCCAATCTGGAGTGTACCTAAAGTACATGAACAACCAATTTAGGGAGAAAGCAGATAGACTGGGGTCCTGATTAACATGATCCCAGCAAAACACCAGGAAAGAAATGGGGGTAACCATGCAGTCAGATTCCACCTTCCTACATAACTCCCCCAAACGAAAGGAGATAAGGCTAACCTTGTCCAGTTGAGCCTTTATTGACTAAGTGACCATATAAGGAAGATCCTGCACTAGCATGGATACCCCCTGTCTTATGGTCCAGTAAGCAGTCCCTACCCCTAAGGGTATGGGATGGTCTCCAAAAGTTGGGATTTCTACCTGTAGGGTGTTTTGGCAAAGTAAAAGGCTGGTGGGGTGTCTTAGTAGAGAAGTGAGGCCCTAATAAAGTTGGTGTTAGATTTAGGGGTCTCTAGTTGGCAGAGGTAGGTAACTTTGAAAATTGGGACCCTTGTGTCAGTCAGGGTAAGGGGGTACACTCCTAAAATAACTCCTGCTCACCCCTTGGTAGCTTGGCGCAAGCAGACAGGCTTATCTCAGAGGCAGTGTGTAAAGCATTTGTCAACACATACAGTAACCAAGTGACAACACTACAGATAGACACCACACAAGTTTTGTATCAAAAATAAGTATTCTTTATATAGACTTATCACATGACTACAAACGACAAAAATCCACAATACTGTACTTAAAAGGGTAGAATTAGCTTAGTTCTCTTTAGTTGTTAAATTGCGACACTTTGAGTTCAATGTACCTTAAGATGCGTAACGCTATACAATGAAAGTGTTGCAGGGAAGGTGATGCGTCGGTTCCTTACACGCAAGAACGGTGATGCGTCGCGTCCCTACTGCTGCATACGGGATGCGTCGGTTCTTCTCTGTGAGGGGAGGTGATGCGTCGGCTTCTTACTGCGCTTCCGTGGCCATGCGGCCCGCAACGCCGTGTTGCGATGAAGATCCGGTGCAATGAAACACAGATGGCGTCTTTTCTTGATGCAACACGATGCGGACCGCGACAGGCCCTGCGACATGCTTCCCGGTGATGCGGCGGCGTCTGATGCGACGTCGATTCTCTTCTCCGGTGATGCGAGGTGCTTCGGCAACAATGCGAGCCGTAACAGGCCCTGCGACACGCTTCCCGGTGATGCGGGGGCATCTGATGCAACGTCGATCTTCTCCTGCGATACGAGGCGCTTCGGGGACCCTGCAATGACTCATTGGTTGTTCTGGGCCGCGACAGGCCCTGCGACACGCTTCCCGGTGATGCGGCGGCGTCTGCTGTGACGTCGATCCTCTTCTCCGGCGATGCGAGCCGCTTTCTTTTTGTGAAGCGACAGCGGCAGGTCGGCAACACGCTTCTTGCTCGTGAGGCGCACTGCCAGCTCCTTGCAACACGCAGTCCCTCAGAAAGCCTTGCAAAACAGCAGGCACTTCCAAAGAACTCTTGGGGAGCTGGTGGGTGAAGTCTGTTGTCCCTGAGACTTCAGCAGGAGGCAAGCTCTTTTCTTCAGCCCTTGGAGATCCTTCACAAGTTGAATAAAGTACACAAAGTTCATTTCTCCTCTCTTTGGCAGTCAGGCAACCACTGCAGGCCAATCCCTCAAGCTTAGGGATAGTCTCTCCTCAGTCTCTCTGGTTCCTCTCCTAGGCAAAGGTTTCTTCTTGTTTCCCAAAGTGATTTAAAATTCTGGGGTCTGGGTCCCCCTTTTTATACACAGTTTATCTTTGTTCTCTGAAGGCATAGAGGCCTTTGCCTAGTCCAAACCAGTTCTGGTCAGTCCTGGAGCACTTTGTTGACAAGACTCCTTCTTTCCTTTCACTGTGCAGGGCAGACACATCAGACGCACCACAGGAGGTGGAGCCAGCATTGTGGAGGGAAGGCACAGCCCTATTCAGGTCCCAGGTGCAACTCCTCCCACCCATCTACATGCAGATCTCTCTATTCAGCCCTGTGCTGACTCACCCTGTCTCCTGGAATCCCCCAGCCCCTGTCACTCAAACTCCAGACAAGGAATACATAACCTAGCAGAGGCGGGCTTAGATGGTTAGACAAGAAATTACCCACTTTCTAAAAGTGGTATTTTCAAACACAGAATGTTAAGACCAACTTCACTAAAAGATGTATTTTATCATTCTGAGTTCATGCATACTAAACTCAAATTTCTACCATGTTCCCTGAGTCAGTTAGGATTATAAGCTGTAATAATCACACTGCCCATTCTGGCCTATGGGGAACAGGTAGCCTTGCAATAGTGAAAGACGAAAATGGCTGTAATTCACTATTAGGACATGCCACACACACTTCTACTTACAATGCACCCTGCCCCTGGGCCTACCATAGGGGTGTCTGATATGAAGAAAAGGGAAGGTTTAGGGACTGGCAAGTGGGTGCACTTGCCCAGTCAGCATGGCAGTACCAGACTAGCAGTGGCACGGTGCCCAATGCATCTAACACCAGCATAAACACATGAGGCAACAGCAAAAAATGGAAAGGAGACCCACACCAAGGTGCCAGGTCTAACAGTTGGCCTTAGCTTCCTCAGATTACTGGTCACCATGGAGGCCTTTCTTTCCATGACTGACTTGTATCTGGCCCTAAGGGTCAACTTCTGGCTGCCTACAGCTGGGGGTTGGGTCCCTTTGGTTGGAACACTGGAGGTACATGGTAAGTTTGGAACCACTTGGTCCCAGGTTTGCCTTTACCCAACAGAGTCCATCTGGGGGTGGTCCCTTTTCAATGTTAAGAGGGATCTCTCAGTGTGTTGAGGATTTTTCACCTGGCTAGGGTTACTAGACTGGGTGCCCCCAATCTGTTGATGGGGGGTTCCTCTTGGCAGTGGGTCTTTAGGGGTCCACTGACCTCCCTGACTTCTGCAGCCCTAGGCTGATTAAGGTAGGGTAGGGAGGGGCAGGTTACCTGCTCCAGACTGGGTACCACCTTGGAAGGGTGCCCTGCCATCAGGGGTGTTGCCAGGCCAGGCCTGACCACCTCTGGGGCAGCTCCTCACAAGGGGTAGGATCAGTTCCCTGAGGAAGCTGACCCATACCTATAGTCTGGGGGAAGAAGACTTTTCTTCAACCCTTGTGCTCTCTTGTGGAGTAAAGTGGGCCATTCTTTCAGGCTCCATCAGTCCAAAATGTCCCTGGGGTTGGGCTGAGGCCCTGTGAGCCCCACCAACTCTCTCAGGGAGGCCTAACATTCTTAAATGGGGCTGGTATTCAACTTCAGCCGAGGCTGAAATTTTCAGATCATTGCCCAACAGGCAATCTGCAGGCAAGTTTGGGGACACTGCCACTCTCTTTGGGCCAGTGACCCCTCCCCAGCTGAGATTGACTATGGCCATGGAATGATCTGTCCTGATAGCATCAATGTTGGTAACCTGGTACTTAAACTCAGGTAAAGGCTGTTGAGGGGGGACTAGCTTCCCTGTCACCATGGTGACACTAGCCCCTGTCTCCCTAAATGCCAAAGCTTTCTGACCATTGATTAGTGTCTCCTGTCTGTACTTGCCCAAAGAATTAGGACTGACAGTAAAAGTGGCAAATCCCATGCCACCATCACAGACTGAGGAAGCCTGTGAGGAGTACCTTTCTAAATTATGGTCCACCTCAGTTCCCCATGAGAACCCACCTACCTTTTTGGATGCATTACTACCAACTGGGGGATGACTACTTGTAGTACCAGGAGGAGTGGTAGCATTGCTTGGAGGAACACTTTCCTTATTGCTGACCCTAGGGCAAATGGGATCATTTTTCCAGTGGCCAGGTTTCTTACAGACATGGCAATAAGGTTTCTTTTCAGGTGAGGAAGGAGTTTGGGACCCACCCCCAGAAGAGGACTTTTGGGGCCCTGTAGTGGATTTATCTTTTGATTTATCCCCACCTTTCTCTTGGGTCTTGGAAGAATCTTTTTTCTGGTCACCACCCTGATTCTTTGGCTTTACCCTGGTTCTGACCCATTTGTCTGCCTTCTTTCCCAATTCTTGGGGAGAGGTCGGATCAGAGTCCACCAGGTACTGGTGTAAAAGCTGGTTTTGACAATTATTAAGGATCTGCTCCCTCATAATAAAATTGTACAATCCTAAAAGGTCATGCACCTTGCTGTCATGTATCCAATCTTCCAGAGCCTTCGTAGCACAATATACAAAGTAAACCCAGTCTTGACTCTGTGCCTTTTGGGTATCTCTGAACTTAATCCTGTATTGCACAGTGGTTAAGCCAAACCCATCAATCAGATCACTCTTCAAGACTTTGTAATTATCAGCATCCTCTTCTCTAACAGTGAGGAGCTTGTCTCTACCTTTGTCTGCAAAGGAGAGCCACAAGATTACTGCCCACTGCTCCTGAGGGACCTTCCGTACTTTACAGGCCCTCTCCAGTGCAGTTATCCATTTGTGGATGTCATCCCCACTCTGGTGGGAGGGACACTCTTGTTCAGGTTCCTATGGTCATGAGTATGTTCTCTACCTCTAGGGACACTGTTGCTGCCGCCATGGGGTTCTAGCCCCAACTTTTCAGAAGTTCTCTGATGCTTCAGGGATTCCCTATCTAAGGCCAATTGGTCTCTCTTGATTCTGAGCTTAGCTCTCTTAAACTCAAGCAGTTGGCACTTCTTCTCATAAGAGGACTCCCTTTTATGAGAAGCAGAAGTCCTATGAGAAATAGAGGTCCCTACAGAAGTACTAGAATGATTAGATTCCTGAGAAGGAGATCTTGATCTTCTTGGTAATCTGTTAACCCTTCCAGGTGGGGTAAAGAGAGGGCCACTGAGGCCTTCTCCCTCACCTTCAGGAAGAATTGTATTGTCCAGGTTAGAATCATCTTGAGCCTCCTGGCCAGCATCAGAGTCCAGGTCACAGAGGTTTTCACCTCCTGGCCTTTCCTCTTCTGCTGGCCCACCCAACTTGCCTGCCTCATCAGACCCTGGGGTCTTTCTGAGGTCCTCTAAAACCAAAGCCTCTATGAGGCGTTGAGTGTTTGGGTTTTTCCCTGTGTTCAGTTTCCTAGCTGTACACATGGTCCTCAATTCTTGGAATGGAATATGATCATACTTAGTTGGCAGAGGCCCACTAGCTTCTAGCTTATAAGACATACTAGTGTTCTGAGGTGTGGCACCTACTTAACCTAGTGGGAACTATTAAACTCTCTTGAGTTGGAGAAAGGGTGTGCTAGACCCTTGACTTACCCAACTCTAAGTTCAGTAGAACTTACTTTATTCTAGTCTTGATTTATATGTATCTAAGTACCTTTAGTGGTTTTCATTTAGCTTGAATCCCAACCGCTGCACACCAATGTGAGAAGTTGGCCTGGAATATGCTGTCCACTAGTTATAGTGGGCACCTTGCACCAGTCAAATGCCCTTATAGATGATTAGGTTAAAGATAACCTTTATTGAAAGCTATCCTAGTGGTAGCTATGGAGAGCAGCCTTCAGGCTAAGCGCGGAGGAATGTAAAGCAGCTTAGTTTACCAGATTATAACCTCCTGAATGACCAAATGAAAGGAGAACCACGCAAGATATATATAAAATATATGTATTTACTACTAAACACTCGCTACTAACCTCTTTATGAGATTAGAGAACCAGGCACACAATATTACAGCACTAGAACGACAGTAAATAGCACAATACACATCGGGCTCCAGGGGGAAACCGAACCATATACTAAGAAAGTGGTATAACAACCACGACTTGACTAGACACAGTGCCTAGAGCACGTAGAATCGCTGGGACCCCAAGGAACCACCCAAGGTAGTGACACAGGGGACCCACAGAGGACGTGTGCAGTGTGAGTACACAGCTGCGAGCTCCGTACAGCTCTATGGTAAAGTCATGGTTGGAATTTTAAAGTTTAAGGACACTTAGGAGAGGACTTCAAGCAAACCCTTTGGAACACAGAAGTTTCTACGGCCAGCACCCTTGAGAGTATGAGAGTACCAAGATACCCATGTTACCTATCCCAGGAGAGCCGGGTGCATAAGGGTCAAGTGGTGTCAGAAACGCTCGTTGATTTCAATGGCGTGTTGCGAAGAAGTGCTGCTGCCGGGAAGACGAGAAGTGTCCGGTGTGATCCAAGCCTGGATCGGAGCTGAGAAGAACCTGAAAGTAGAGGGGACAGAGTCTGGGTCACTTCACAGTGCCAGGGGCTCGGTAGACGAATGCCCACCGTTGTCGGGTGTTTCAGGTGAGAAGAGATGAAGCTTGACTCTGCAGCGACGGGTACCAGGAAACAACGACGACCAAAGTCCACAGGCGAGCTGTTCCACGAAGGATGTCGAGTGCTGGGGGGTCAGTGTCCGGACTGGAGACCAACAAGCCTTGTCAACTGCAACCTATGTGGTCAGAGAAATTATGCTTCCGTGCGATGGAGAGTCAGGGCACGTCTGGAGCAACCAGGAAAGCCCACTGAAAGTTAAGGGTACCTTCACAGGGACCCACAGGTCAACGGACCAGGGATCGCGAAGGGACCTCGAGCTGAATTACAAAATGCCAGCCCACGGAACACTCGTGGAGTGTAGGCCGGTAATCTTTGGTGGAAACACTGCTCTGGGTCAGGACTACAAGTAGCCCAAAGCACAGCCTCAGGGGTCGACAAAAAGCACATGCTGCTGCAAATGTACACGGTGCCCAGGGGTTCGGGTTGCATGGTCATTACGAGGGATGCGGACCTCAGAATTTCTGAGAGCACGGATCAACCTCAGAGACCACGGGCACCCACCTCGTGTGTTGCAGAAATCTTCGGTGTCCTTCAGGAGCTGCGTGGATGCAAACTGGTCAGATGCGTTTCAGGTGCCTGCCTTGCAGGGGAGGAACTCCTTTACTCCAAGGGAGATTCTTCAGTCATCCAACAAAGTGTAGATAGTCGAAGTACTTGGTTTCTGTAGCAGAGTTTCATCCAGGTAAATCTAAAGTCCTGTAGCCAGGGGTTCCTACTTTATACCCAAGGAAGGTGTGGGACAAACTCTGCTGACCCACCTATGGGAGGGTCAGGACAGAGGGGTGGCTAATGTAAATGTAAATGTAGTTGAGCTTATATAGCGCACAGCTACCCGCTGTGGGTTTCCCGGCGCTTGCTTAGGGAACCCGTCCTGGTATTCCCCTGTGAGATAGCAGGGTATCCACAAGGTGAAAGTCAGGCATCCCGCCGCGAGGGGCCGTTGTGGAGATTAAGCAAGCTATTGCCCAGAGTCGCAGAGTGTGAACCCGTGAGTCGAGGAGGCACCGGGGCGAGAATTATCGAGTCCGTGGAATTTTTAGCCCAAGACCCGCCGAGGCGGGGAATTGAACCCTGGTCCAGGACCGATCTCAGCTTCCGGGTCTGCCGCCTCTAACCCCTGAGCCACACTTCTCCACTACACCCATGTCCTTTGTCCAGTTTTGCGCCAGAGCAGGAGCAAATGGATCCTGCCTACCGGTTTGAGCTGGACTATGCTCAGGGACACCAAATGTGCCCCAGTGCAGACATCAAAGCACTCTTGGAGTGCACCCACCCAGCCCCAATACACTAAAGCCTGTCTGGGAGGTGGTCACACCTCCCTGTGACAGTAAACCTTTTGGCGTGCCGTCCCCCGCCGGAGTTTTGTCCAGCAGCAGGAGGGCAGACTCGTGTCTGAGGCTGGCAGCATCCATCTTGTGATGCCAGGGTCGGAAAAGCTGGTATCGGGTGTACCGGTGTTGTCATATTTCTCCCTCTAGCAGGGTGGAATCATACCTCCAACACCAGTTACTGGTGTGGAGGTATGATTCCAAGGTGTTTGACACCAAACAAGACATGTTTCCATGCAGCCGTTTTAAAGTTACCATTTACCGCGAGGTTATAATGCACTTAAGTATATATGGTTGGCTGCCTCACAACCAACTCTGGAATATAGGTTCCCAAGGCTGCAGAGGGGCTCTGCTTATGCAGGTGCACCCACTCACATAAAACTTAGCACCCTGCCTTCAGGATTGATAAGGTCTGCCATAGGGGTGACTGATAGGTTTATATGTGTAGTGATATGGAGTAGATATAGTGAACCTATATCTAAGTAAGGGGTGCATGCACCACCTTACACAGGCTGATGTAGCAGACCTGTTGTGTCATTTTGAATGGTCTCCCAGGGGTGGCATAATACATGCTACAGCACCTGAGAGGCCTCTGGGGTACCTATGTCCTGGGTACATAGTATACCATATACTAGGGACTGATAAGGGTACCCCTGAATCCAATCTGGAGTGTACTTAAAGTACATGAACAACCAATTTAGGGAGAAAGCAGGTAGACTGGGGTCCTGATTAGCATGATCCCAGTCAAACTAAGTCGAAAACCAGCAAAACGCCAGGAAAAAAATGGGGTTAACCATGCCGTCAGATTCCACCTTCCTACAAAGGTCTCATATGTCGTCCCCCCCCCCCCTTCTTAAATCCCTCCATTGGCTGCGATTGAAAGAAAGGATCACATTCAAAGCCCTTGTTGTCTTCTTCAAGGCCCTTCATGGAAAAGGAGCAAGCTACCTCAGCAAACGAGTTAACTGCTATACTCCAGCACGATCTCTAAGATCTTCCTCCTCTGACCTTACCAGTACTCCCAAAGTATGATTAGCCCGGCTTCCTGGGTGCACAGACTTAGAACAGACTCTCTGCTACTCTGCAAGCGGTCTCACAACTCTCAACTTACAAGAAACACCTGAAAACGTGGCTTTTTAAAACTTAACTGCGTATCTAGCTCCCTGCCACACGTTTCTGTCAGCTCTAGGACACTCTTTTTGAGTAGCTGTTGCGCTATAAGAAATACGTTTCATTCATTCATTCATAAACCATTCAAAAAGCTTTTTAAAGCCTGCCTTGACCTTGACTCCGGTCTGTGGAAATGCATTATAGAAGTTAATCAAACAAAATGCAGGGAAGGTTGGTATACGTCAACAGAAGTGCAGCTATATTAGGAGAACTGGTTGGTAATACTTTAATATAACAACCTAGAGACAAACACACCAAGATAAGGAGGCCCACTTTGGCCCTCCCATGCAGATGAGGGAGTAGACGAGACAGAATGGGAGATAAAACCATTCAGATGAAAATCGGTATCAGTCACCTACGTTTCCTGTAAGCAAATGATTTTTAATTTATGCAACAAGAGAAACTCCTCATTAATTGCGGTTGATCCTACAAGCTGGCTCAAGTTTCCCACTAGGAATGAATAATGACGAGGAGTTGCATTCATACCTATGAAGTAGTTTCGCCCGACCCTGATTTGAGAAGTTGGTTTTAGTACAATGTACATATTTAGGTTTTTAGCTTTGGGAAAGACTGTTCTGTTGATCATTGGTTGATTTGCATCTTTAGACAAAATAATGTATCTGATAGAGACTTCTACCAGCAGATTCCTTACCTTTGGATTTACCAGGTGTCAGGCTGGATTCAGAAACTTTTGCTCGAGCAATACCCCTTGCGGGTGCCGTTGGTTGGCTCCTTTCGGCTCTACGTGACGGCGGTTATGACGTCGTGGTCACCTATATAGGTGCTACCCAGGTGCGCGGACTTCAGTTCCTTTCTTTCAACACTAGTTAAGCGCTGTTCCGGGAAGAGCTACCTCTCTGTCGTTTTTTGACTTTATGTCGACTTCAAGACCTTTTTTTTCCATGTGTTTAGGTATGTCTTCAGGGAAACGGGTTTTAAACCGTGTGGAGCCTATCACTGCGCCATGTCAATTACCGATCCCCACCTCGCCTGCCTTTGGTGTCTTGAGCACGTCTACGATTCGAAGTCGGGCTCAGACTGTCGGCCCATGGCTTAGAGGACTTGCGGGAGCGTTCTTTGGAGCTCATTGCGGCCCAGCAGTCAACACCATCCAGTGAGACTCCACGGAGAACCCTGTCTCGATCGAAGAAGAGGAGGTTGCGGTACCGCTCATGGAGCCCAAGTCCTCTTCCTCCCACTTGAGGTCCTCGGGACACTCAGGGAAGAGGCACAAGAAAAAGAAGTCGATGAAGCGGACTTCATCTTCACCTTGACTGTCGTCGGTCGACGAACGAAGTAAGGAGCACCGACGCTCTTGGCACGGTTGTGCGTAGCCGGAGCCAGGGTCGAATCCCCGGCTCTCCCCATTTCTGGGAGCCGAGGCGTTCCCCCCACTCAGGTTAAAGAGTTTACAAGGCCATGCGCCGCGTATTTGAGCTCATGTAGGCTCAACAGATCGTGCCAACCCCTTGGTGAGCCTACGTGCCCCGCAGAGGGGCCATTGGATTCCACGGCTCCAGCCACAGCAATCCAATTCTGGACTGGGACGGCGCCGGTCGTGCCAACACAACCTTCCCCGTCGTCGGACCCGAACTCGGTGCCTACAGAGCAGCCAGTGCCCTTATCTCCCACGACATGGAGTCGGATCAGCGTCACTTGATGTCGATTCCGGCACCGGTAGAGACCAGAGGTTCTATGTTGTCGCCTGAGCATTGTATTTTACGTTTCAGGTACGGGATAGGGCTGTGAGGGGTTTATGGACCCTTTAGAACACTGGGTTGAGGAGATGGACTGGTATGAAGAACTTCCCAGATGCTTGCATGCTCTCGCCGCCAATTGTGTCTACAAGGAGGGTGCTTCTTGTGCCATGGTGGTAAGGAGAGTAGCTGAGGTCCTTGGACTAGAGTTGCCCTCAGTGCAGGTCAGGACTAATCTCCTGACCGAAGTCCTGCAGCCTGGGACTTCCACCTCTGAACCCCTATTGCCCTCCAATGAGGCACTTACTGATGTCCTACTAGGCACATGGTCCAAGCTTAGCACAGGAGCTCCTGTGAATAGGACAATTGCGTGGTGCTATCGCCCGGGTCCAGGTGACCCAAAGTTCCTCAGCCAGCATCCCACCCTGAAAGCTTGGTGGTGCAGGCTTCTACTCCCCCAGGGTGTGCTCCCTTCCGCCCCTCCGGATAGGGAATTCAAGAGTTTGAAATCACTTGGGAATAAGATGTTTTCTTCTCTAGCCTGGCATTGCGGTCGATGAATACTGCATGCTTATTGGGCTACTTCTCCCATTCCCTTTGGGAGACGGTTGCGCAAGTGCTGCCACAAGTCCTGGAGGAGACCTGGGCTGTGCTCTCCCAGGTAGTTAAAGACTGGAGAGATGCAGCAAAATTCACCATTGGGTGTGGACTTGACAACTGATTTTTTGGGCAGAACCGTTTCCTCTACAGTGGCCTTACCGGACCATACAGTCATGGTTTAGAACATCTGGCTTCTCGGGCAATGTCCAGGCTAATTTGATGGACATGCCCTTTGATGGTTCTCGTCTGTTTGGTGAGAAGGCAGACTCAGCCCTGGAACGGTTTAAAAATTCCTGTGCATCGGCCAGATCCTTGGGTCTATCTGCAACACATCATGGACAGTCTAGCTTTTGCCCCTTTCGTGGCAACGGAAGGGGGTTCCAGGGGCACAAGCCCTATCCTAGCCATCATCCTGCGCAGACATCCCACCTTGTAGGGGACGTGGACGCAGCTCATTGCGTCATAGGAATGGAAGCCAGAAGTCGTCAGCCGCCCTGTCCTCAGCAACCGCAGCCTCTAAGCACTCCTAGTCTGACTCTGCAAGACCACGCCACTCCAGTTGGAGAGAGAATCCATCATCATCTCCCCCTCTGGAGGTCCATAATATTGGACAAGTGGGTCTTGCAGATCATTCAGGAGGGCTATTATCTGCCTTTCCATTCTTTTTCTCCTCCTTTTCCGATAAATTGAGAATGGCTGGTGGAGTATCATTTAACATTGCTCCAAGAGGAAGTTACAGTTCTTTTGGCCAAGTGTCCCGGTTTCAGAAGTAGGCAGTGGCTGTTATTTCCTCTAATTTCTGATTCCAAAAAAGAGCAAAGGGTTATGGCTCATTTTGGTTCTTCGGAACGTCAATCTCTTCCTCAAGAAAGAGAAGTTCAAGATGCTTCCTTTAGCTTAGGTCTTGTTTGCCCTAGACCAAGACGACCGGATGGTAGCGTCGGCCCTGCAGGATGCAGCCACAGGCGTTACCTATCGTATTACCTGCGGTTCAAGGTAGGCCATAAGCACTTTCAGTTTACTGTGCTCCCCTTTAGCCTTACCAGTGACCCTCAGGTGTCCACCAAGGTGAAGGTGGTGGTTGCAGCTCATCTGTGCAGGTAAGGGGTTTCAGTCTTCTCCTACCTGGACGACCGGCTGTTGAAGGCGTATTCACTCCAGGCTGCCATCTCTCATCTTCAAGCTACGGGGAACCTCCTGCATTTTCTGGGGTTCTCTATAAACATGCTGAAGTCACACCTCACTCCTTCTCAGACGCTCCCTTTCATTGGAGGTGTTCTGGACACAGTGCAGTTTCAGGTCTATCCTTCAGAGCAGCGAGTCCAGCCTCTATCCTGGATTTCGGTGAGACTGACTCTGAGGCTGTCGGGCCTCATGGCCTCTAGCTGGTAAAAGTATGCCGGTAAAAGTATGCCAGGTAGCGTATGAGGGCTCTGCAGTGGGAGCTGAAGTTCCAGTGGACACAGCATCGAAGAAATCTCACAGACATGGTCTTGATCTCAGACGGACCTGCAAGAGATCTGAAGTTGTGGTTGATAACTCTCAATTGGGTCAAGGGCAGACCCTTCTCCCTTCCCCAACCAGAACACAGTGGTGACAGATGTGTCACTCCTCGGATGGGGAAGCCATCTGGGAGAGGTGGAGATCAGGGGACACTGGTCTCCAGCAGAGTCGGGGTTCCACATCAATCTGTTGGAGCTTCGAGCGATCCGATCGGCATTGAAAGCATTTCAAGGTGAAATTAGTGCAGGTGTGGTACTGCAACAAACAGGGCGGGGTAGGGTCATGGACCCTGTGTCAAGAGGCCCTGCGTCTCTGGACATGGCGAGAACAGCAGGTTCAACACCTGGCAGGTTCTCTGAACGCCAGGGCAGACAAACTCGGCTGTCGATGCCTAGCAGATCACGAATGGCATCTCCAGTCGGAGGTGGCGCATGGTCTCTTTCAACAGTGGGGAGAACCTTGGTTAGAACTGTTCACCTCCAAAGAGAATGTGCAATGTCGGCAGTTTGTGCACTGGAGTTTCCAAGGCAGCTATCACTTGGCAATTCTTTTCATCATGGGTGGCGCTCAGGCCTGTTGTACGCCTTTACACCAATACCTCTTCTGCCCATAGTTATGAAGAAGATCAAGAGCAACCGGGCTCATGTCATTCTGGTGGCTCTGGACTGGGCAAGGAAAGTCTGGTATCCAGAGCTTCTGAAAAGGAGCATTGATCCTCTGATCAGGCTGCCACTTTGGGAGGATCTTCTGTTGCAGCAGCAGGGGAGGGTACTCCACCTGAAACTGTCTACTCTCTGCCTCCATGCATGGATATTGTACGCCAGCAGTTGATGGCTTTTGACCTTCCTCCCGAAAGTATGAAACCTTATTTTGGCAGCCAGGCAGCCCTCCACTAAGACAGTATACGCCTGCTGTTGGCAATCATTTGTATCATATTGTACAGAAAGGTCTATTGATCCTCTTTCTGCTTCTCTTTCTACTGTGATTCTTTTTATTCTTACCCTTGCCCAGCAGGGCTCTACTTTGGGTACTTTTAAGGGTTATATTCCGCTCTGTCTGCTTTTTTGTAGCTGCCAGACCAACCTTCTCTCTTTAAGTCTCCAATTGTAAATAGGATCTTTAAAGGGATGGGTCACTTGTTTCCACCCACGCCCTTTGTCATGCCACAGAGCGACCTTAATTTGGTCCTCACGTTTCTTATGTGTGCTCCCTTCGAACTTTTGCACAGCTGTCCCCTCCAGCTGCTTACCATCATGTCAGCCTTTCTGGTGGCAATAAGATCTGCCTGGAGGGTTAGCTAATTGCAGGCGCTACCATGTAGGCCCCCTTATATGATGACTTTTGCAAATAAAGTGGTCACTTTGCAACTGGCTTCCTTTCCACCATAGGTGGTGACCCCATTCCATCTGGGCCAATCTATCAAGCTGGCCACCTTCATTGCTCCTCCGCATCCTTCTAAAGAAGAGAAGCGTCTCCGCCGTCTGGACCCAAAATAGAGTGTTGTTGTTCTACCTTGACCGCAGAAAATAGTTCAGTGTGGACGACCAACTCTTTGTGGGGTAAGTGGGAGCTAAGAAAGGTTGGGCAGTGCAGAAAAGGACCATTTCTTTCTGGGTTGTTCTCTGTATAAAGATCTGCTACGCTTTGGCTATGAAGTAGCACCCTTAGGGATTAAGAGCCTATTCCACCAGGGAAAAGGCTGCAACTACGGCCTTGGCTTGGGATGTCCCAGTCCTGGACATCTGTCACATGGCAACGTGGGCGTCTCTGCACACGTTTGCCAAGCACTAGTTCCTGGACAGTCAGGTCTGCAGAGATGGGCATTTTGCCCATTCGGTCCTGGAGGACTTTCTAGTGTGAGGAATTTGCAGCCCACCGCCAAGAGGGTATGGCTTGGGTATCTATTCAAAGGTAAGGAATCTGCAGCTAGAAATCTCTATCAGATGAACAAGTTACTTACTTACGGTAACGCACTATCTGGTAGAGACAATATCTAGCTGCAGATTTCTTACAGACCCAACCATGCCTCCCTGCTCTACTGACTTATTCATTAGGTTTAGGGTTACTCCATTTTTCAGGCCCTAGTAAGGTAAGTCACTTGTTCATTAGTACGTATAACACAGTCCTATGCACACTCTAAATTCATCAGCACTTGTGATATGGTTTTATTACCTTATTGTGATTACATATTAAAAACACAATAATAACAGTTACAATTCCATTCAATTATTGTGGTCGTTAGGTGTTCTTTATTTTAGAAGGAAGGCCCAGCCAACACGTGTTTCGTCGTGGGTGATATCCCAATCAACTTCTTCAGGGCTACAAAAGAAAGTATATACGTAGGATCAGCTGATCCAAGATTCAATAGTGTGGAATCGACATTAATGAAGTAAACTCCCAGTGACTTCCCAGTTATATAAGCCACATAGCAATGTGACTACGGTCTGTGCAAAAGGTTTGATATGAACATATGTGTCGTCCATATAATACAGTCCAAATGGTGGTTGTGCTCCAGCATATCTATCAAGTGTGACCTAGTCCCATCAAGTGGAAAAAAACCCGATATCAGTTAGAATTGATAATCTGAAAGAAACACGTTAGTTAGATTCCTCACCTTAGAATATCCCCAGGCGTCAGGCTGGATCCGGAAAGATTTTTCGTCAGCAATACACCTTGTGCGTCGCTAGGCGTCGTCTGCGGCTCCGCGTCCGTCGTCGGCGTCGTGTGCCGGAATGACATCGTCGGAGTACTTAGACGCCGCCCTCGCGCGCTGTGCCAGACAGCGCCGATCCGGGAAGAGCTTCCCCTTAGTCAATTTTTGACTAAAATTTTTTGACTCTTTTTGGTCTTTGTCGACTCGACTCTGGTGCCGGTAGGATGCCTGGATTTAAGGCCTGTCATCGCCTGATGTCGGTGTTGGATCACCATCGCCGGCGCCTTTACTGCCTGGGGGCCGACCACGACGCGGAGTCGTGCCCCAACTGTCAGGCCTTGACCTCGAAGGCTAGGCGGGAGCGGCCCCGTAAGCGTCTCGAGCTTCGGCACTCGGCTCCGCGCCGTTCACGATCCCGGTCCAGGAGGAGGTCCAAGGACCGGTCGCGGAGCCGCAGTCATCATCATCGCTCGTCGGGCTCGAAGTCTTCGGGTAAGTCGAAGCGATCCAAGAAGTCCAAGAGGCGACACCGCTCTTCGGACTCCCCTCGCAGGTCGCGCGACTCGGCCGAGTGTCAGGGTGGTCCCACCCGCGCGGCTCCGCCAGAGCCGCCGGAGCCGCGTCTGTCTCCATACCCGCCGGTCCCTGGGACTGACGCAACTCCGGTGGAGGTCAGTGCCTTCCTCTCGGCCATGAGGGGCCTGGCTCCGCCGTCGACGACTGCCGGCATGCCTTCGGGCCCCGCGGGCTCGACTGGGTGATCTCGCGTGCCGGCGGCTCCGGCCCCGGCGCCGTCGACGACTTCGGTCCCGACGCCGCAGGTCCCCGAAAGATCCAGGCCTGGATCTCTGTCGGCGCCGGTCGACCTCACGACGCCTCCTCCACCGGCGCCGGTCGACCTCATGACGCCTCCTCCGCCGGCGCCGACACCGGTTCCACCTCCGACGCCGTCTCCGGACGACACCGTTCCCCGGTTTAGTCCCTGTCCGGACCCGACGCCGGCACGGCGCCGCCCGGCGCCACAACCGACGCCGATGGCTGAAGGTTTCATCTACCGTCCGGCTCCGATCGTTCCTCATGTTTAGCGGGAATCGGATGACGGGGGCGACTGGGAGGGGTCTGAGGACCCTATGGCCCTCCAGGGTCAACTTGCACAGGACAGGGCAGACGAACTGGGGGATGCCAGTGGTCTGGACACTTCGCCGGACGCTGGCTTCATCTCTCCTCCGACTGTGGCTTCGGAGGAAGGTGCAGCTTTTTCCGTGGTGCTGCACAAGGCAGCCGAAGCCCTGTGGCTCGAGTTGCCTGCTGTGGCCGTGAGGACTAATATCCTCACAGAGGTGCTTCAACCGTCAGCAAGCTCCACAGAGCCTCTGCTGCAGTTCAATGAGGCCCTCGTCGACGTTCTGCAGGGCACTTGGTCCAAGCCCTCCACAGTTCCTCCTGTGGATCGGAACGTGGCCCGGCGCCACCGCCCTGCTCCGGGCGACCCCAGTTTCCTGTCCCAACACCCCACCCCCGAGAGCCTGGTTATCCAGGCCTCCACTTCCCACTCCTCCTTCCCGTCCGCTCCTCCAGATCGGGAATCCAAGAGGCTGGAACAGTTTGGCAAGAAACTGTTCTCTTCCCTGAGTTTGGGCCTGCGGTCTTAGAACACCGCTTGCCTCTTGGACCGTTTCTCCCACTCTCTGTGGGATGCGGTGGAGGACGTGCTGCCACTGTGTCCGGTGGAGGCCCAGACACGTCTCTCCCAGGCACTTGCTGACGGGTGAGATGCAGCGCGACATGCCATACGGTGTGGACTTGACACCACGGACTCGCTGGGTAGGGCGATTTCCACCACGGTGGCGCTCCGGCGCCATGCCTGGCTGAGGTCCACGTCTTTTTCGGGGGATGTCCAGAGTACCCTCATGGATATGCCCTTTGATGGCGCTCGCCTTTTTCGTGAGAAGGCGGATAGTGCGCTGGCTCGTTTTAAGGACTCCCGGGCTACGGCCACGTCCTTGGGTCTCTCGGCCCCACGGCCGCACGCTTCCGTCTTTCGCCTCTTTCGTGGCCAAGGAAGGGGCGCCTCCTCACGTCCGCCTAGCCACCGGCCGCAGAACCAACCTGCACGCGGTCGCGGACGTGGGTTCCGCCGTGGCGGTTCTAGAGGACAACGCGCCGGTCAGTCCACATCCACCCCGGCAGCATCCGCCTCAAAACCTTCCTAGTCCGAGCTTTCAGGCCCATCCCACTTCAGTGGGCGGCCGAGTTCGCCATCACCTCCTCCACTGGCGTTCCATCACTTCGGACAGGTGGGTGCTGCAAATCGTCCGAAGGGGCTACTCCCTCCCCTTCGAGACGACTCCTCCAGCCATGCCACCGCAGTGCCACCGTATATCGGAGGATCACTTGAATCTTCTGCGGGAGGAAGTTACGGCCCTCTTGGCCAAAGAGGCCGTCGAGCGCGTTCCTGGTCCAGAAGTAGGCCGTGGTTGCTATTCCCACTACTTTCTGGTTCCCATGAAGGGCAAAGGGGGCCTACGCCCTATCTTGGACCTCAGGAGCGTCAACACCTTCCTCCGGAAGAAACGGTTCAAGATGCTAACTTTGGCTCAGGTTCTGACCCTGGAGACTGGATGGTAGTGTTGGACTTGCAGGACGCCTATTTTCACATCCCCGTCCTGCCGGCCCACCGGCGTTACCTGCGGTTCACGGTGGGCCAGGAGCACTTTCAGTTCACTGTGCTCCCTTCGGCCTCACCAGTGCCCCTCGGGTGTTCACGAAAGTGATGGCGGTGGTCGCAGCTCATCTGCGTAGATCAGGGGTTGCAGTCTTCCCCTATCTCGACGACTGGCTGTTGAAGGCGGGCTCGCCCCAGCAAGTCGTCTCCCACCTCCAGACTACGGCCGACCTCCTGCATTTGCTGGGGTTCTCCATCAACGTGCCGAAGTCACACCTGTGTCCCTCCCAGAAGCTTCTCTTCATCGGAGCGGTTCTCGATTCGGCGCAGTTCTGGGCTTATCCTCCGGAACAGCGGGTCCGGGATATTCAGGCTCTGATTCCCATCTTTCGGCCTCTATCCTGGGTTTCGGTCAGGTTCGTGCTGCGGCTTCTGGGGCTGATGGCCTCCTGCATCCTGTTGGTGCATTACGCCAGGTGGCGAATGCGGGCTCTGCAGTGGGACCTGAAGTTTCAGTGGGCCCAGCATCGAGGCAACCTGTCCGACCATGTCTTGATCTCGGAGGGCACTGCGACACAGTTGCAGTGGTGGCTCACGGACCGCGATTGGGTCAGCGGCAGATGCCTCTCCCTATCCCGACCGGAGCACGTAGTAGTGACGGACGCGTCCCTCCTGGGATGGGGGGGCAACATGGGAGAGGCGGAGATCAGAGGACTCTGGTCTCCGGCGGAGTCTCAACTCCATATCAACCTTTTGGAGCGGAGAGCGATCCGGCTTGCACTGAAAGCCTTCCTTCCCTCTGTCCGGGGAAGTGTTGTGCAGGTGTTCACGGACAACACCACCGCCATGTGGTATTGCAACAAACAGGGCGGGGTGGGGTCGTGGATCCTTTGTCAGGAGGCTCTGCGCCTCTGGACCTGGCTGGAACACCAGGGCATCACCCTGGTGGTTCAACATCTGGCGGGCTCTCTGAACGCCAGAGCAGACGAACTCAGCCGCCGGTGCATAATGGATCACGAATGGCGTCTGAACTCGGACGTGGCGCAAGGTCTCTTTCTGCAGTGGGGAGAGCCTTGGTTAGATCTATTCGCCACCGAAGAGAACGCGCAATGTCAGCAGTTCTGCACGTTGGAATTTCCAAGGCAGCACTCGCTCGGAGACGCTTTTCGTCGTGAGTGGAGTTGCGGTCTGTTGTACGCCTTTCCGCCTATACCACTTCCGCCCAGAGTGCTGAAGAAGATCAGGCATGACCGGGCCCAAGTTATCTTAGTGGCTCCGGATTGGGCACGAAGGTTCTGGTATCCCGAGCTACTCAGTATGTCAATCGATCCTCCGATACGACTGCCTCTTCAGGAGGACCTTCTGTCGCAGCAGCAGGGGACAGTCCTCCACCCGAACCTGTCCAGCTGAAGAAAAATCTTTCCGGATCCAGCCTGACGCCTGGGGATATTCTAAGGTGAGGAATCTAACTAACTAATGTTTCTTACAGATACATCGTTACTGAAGGTAAGTAACTTGTTCTTCGCGGTCGGTCTTTTTCCCAAGTGATATCCTACTATGGGAGGGTCGAATATTGTGAAAGGGTAGGGGAAAACAGGGGGAAGATAAGACTATACGTCCCCATCTCCAATTTGTATTTCTCAAGGTGTGATATTCATGTTTATAGTGATTTCTAGTGTGTAGATTTCGAGTGTGAGCCTTCCTTGAGGTCTACCACCCTACCTGTTAAGCAAGTGGACGGAATCTCTAGCGTTCTGAAAAAACAGGGTTTGAAAAGGTATTCATATTAATGTTGGTTCTTATATCGTAACAAGCTTCATTGTTAATTAACATGATTATTTTATGCTAGAGTTGGTGAGAGAACACTCACCTCACCGCCGGTTCTACTTCCATCCCGGCTGTGATTAATATGACTTTCCGTTTTATCTGTTATCAGTAGTCCCCACTGTGGTATCCTTCGATCAATAATTAAAATCATTGGTTTGTCAAGATTTCGTAATCCTAGTGTGCAGGGGTTTCTGATTATAATTGCTTTAGTTGTTTTTTTCACCTTTGTTTCTTACCTAATATTGTTCCCGACAGAAATTCGTAATGTTTTCTGTTCGCTTCATTTCCTTCTTAATAATTTCCCCAGCTGACTGTTCTGTTATTCGACTCTGTGGGTATTAAGAGGTTTGCTTTAGCCCTTATCTATAGTTAAGAGATCAGCCCTCCATTCTAGGGGTGCCCCTTGGCTTAACGCTCTCACCTGAGCGAGTACGTCTCAAAACTTCTGCCACTCCATGCGTGTCTTCTGCGTTGACCCGGAAGTTCTGATTAAGCTTCTCTGGGTCATATGTGTATTCAGGGATTTTGAAAGAACTAGAGCGTGAACCAGAACTGCTCGTTGGTTCCGCTTCTCACTGGAAGTTGTTTTAGATTCATTCCTTCCCCTGTGTGAACATACTCTGTTATTGCACATAGCTCCTCATTATCCACATTAGTTTAAACATGTGCGTTGTTATTTAACAGTGTTTTGAGCAATCTCTGTACTTTTTTGGTCCCTAATATAGTTAAAAAATATATAAAAGGTGAAGTTTTACTTCTATTTTTATAATCATGAACATCGCCTCAGTACGGGAAATCTATTGGGTGTAAAGGGAATTTAATAAAGTAATGGGTGCAGTTTGACTCGTACACATGTATACAGCAATACTCATAGTCCTATTATTGTCATGTGACGTTTATCGGCGGTGTTTAAGCTCTGCCTTTTTTTCTATGATTCAAATATATAGATGTGACGTTTGACGTTCACAAGTTACAGAGTGCGGACAGTGCAAGTTTCACAAGGATAATGTGTGATTTCACGGCGTAAGTAGCAATAGTGATGAAAATACATTCTACCAGATGTACAGAGTGTGAACAGTACAAATTTCAAAGAGAAGGTGCGTAGTTTCACATCGTAAATGGCACCAGTAACAATAATACATTTCAACAGATATACATGAGTTATAGGCCAGGAGGTGTCATATTCTTAAAAATGTTGCACGTGGGACCTGTTTTTTATGTCTGTCTTAGGTTAAACGATCAGTCTCAGGAAATATTGCATCTCATGGTCTGTATTTAAGCCCCTTTCTACCGTCTTAAGGCGCATTATCCAAGTTGCCTCAGAACGTCATAATCTCAATTCCCTATTGCCCCCTCTGTGGTTAGGCAAGACCTGTTCTATCCCAAAAAAAGAGAATTGTTTGTAGGGACTCTGTGAGTCACAAGTATTGGCATGTATAGCCATGGGGTACCTCTCGTCTCCTTGTTTCAGGGCCCTAGCATGTTCAGTGATTCTTTCCTTAAGTGTCCTGATAGTACTTCCCACATACATTTGGTTACACTTGCACATTATCACATATATCACATATTTGGACATACAGTTGATGTTCTGTTGTATTGATTATGTTCGTCCGTCATGTCCGTTAAAGCTTTTTCTCTTGTCCTCCGCCCATCTACAGACCCCACAAGAACCACATTTGTGGAAACCTATCGAGCGATCAGTGAGCCAATCTGTTTTCTTTCTGGTTTGTGGGATGCTAGGGCTTAGAATAGTTTTCAATGTCCTGTTTCTTCCGTATGTTATGAGTGGTCGCCCGGTGGTGAACTCATCTAATGTCTTGTCTGCCTTAAGGATGCCCCAATGTTTATTCATACTTTTCACCAATTGTTTGGTCAAGCCATTGTAGTTGGTTATTAATCTGACTGGTTGTTTGGTGTTCTTGTTTTTGTTTCTGTCCTTTAGTGTATCACACCTTGGTGTAGTCATGATTCTGTGTTCTGCTTTCCTGAGTATCTGTTCTTTGTAACCTCTCGTCCTGAATCTGTCTTTCATCTCTCCCAAGCATGAGATGAATTCTTTCTCCTCGCTACAGTTCCTCCTTGCCCTTGTAAATTCCTCAAACGGTATGGCTTGGAACTGGTGTGGGGGGTAAGCACTGTTTGCATGCAAAAGCAAATTACAGGCAGTTGGTTTACAGCTACTATGCAGTGTATTATCTCTGAAATAGGGCTCTATGTCCAGAAATTCTATTTGTGTCCTGCTGTAATTGGAGGTAAACTCCATTCCCATGTTATTGGAATTCATGTACTGACAGAATATCTTCAGTTCATCCTCTGAGCCTGACCATAATAGAAGGCAGTCTTCAATGTATCTACCCCAATAGACAATGTGTTCACTCCACTGTCTGCCCTTCTCTCCCCAAATCCAGGTGTCTTCCAAATGTCCCATTAATAGGTTTGCAAACAATGGAAATCATTTTGAACCCATCACTACTCCCTGTGTCTGTCTATAGCACACGTTTTCAAAAAGAAACATATTGTTATGGAGGATTAGGTCCATCATGGTTAATAACATTTCAGTGTGTTTCCACAGGGGTGCTTGTCTTTTTTAGGTCTCGCCTTGTGAGGGCCTTTTGGAATCAATACATTTTCGGATGGAACATGAAGCCCCGCCCCTCTTTCCCATTGGGTTGCGTCTTCGTTTATGGTAAACAGTGGCGCGTGATTGGATATCGGGCTTTTTTGTTACCGCCCTGTCCATTTTTCGGACGGCCCATCCGGACAGGCAGACGCCATCTTTGTTTTGCGTGACGTCTCCTCCCTCTCCTTCTCCCCAATGAGCTGTTCATTGTTGATGGGCTTCCTGAGGCGGAGGGCATATATCGCTTTACTTGTTTACCTTGCATTGATAGTTTCACGAACGTGTAATATGTTGAAAGCTTCTTGCAAGACATTGCTGAAAATACGCAAATGTGTGTGGGTATGCACAACTTTGGCATGTTTGCCCCGTCGGTGGAGTTCCTTTCCCGGCCTCACACCCTGATTTTATAGCGTTTTGCCAGGGTTCAGCAATATTAGTGCCTGTCTCAGTTCAATAATGCCTCAGGTGTGACTGATCAGCCAGTGATGCGCTGTTGCACGCTTAAGTTCCACTCAGAGCCAGTGAGTTCCGACCCCAAGGCTGGCAGTGCTCATCATGTCAGCAGTGGCGGGGGTGACCTTAAACCTTGTGGTGTGACTTTAGATTTAGCCCCTCCCCGAGGTGGGGGTCTTCAATGTAAAAGGCGCGAGCTCGCTGTGCCGATAGCGCACGGCATGGCTCCGATCTGGGGGTGTGCTTGACACCTGCACTTTGAACCGTGAGGGATGCGGGCAGGAGTGGTGAACCGTGAGGGATGCGGGCAGGAGTGGCAGGTGATGTGAAATGAGCCTCCTGTGAGCACCGGGTCACACATTCACCACATCTGTAAGTCTCCCTTCTTTAGCGGTGCTTCCGTTCACCCCGGCTCCGTGCACCCTGGGCTCAGCATGGCACAAGAATCGGCGGCGGGAGCAGGCAGAACCCTTGGAACCCCCCAGGGCCCCGCAGGGGATTCGGCTGTATCCGGCGGATTACATCAACTTTTACTCTGAGGACATGTGCTGGAGCGGTCCTTGGCATTGGCCACGGGAGCAAGGGTTGAGTGAGTACTCCACCCCAGCATCAGGAACCTTCTGCAGGATGACTGATTCCTGCCTGCCTCGGAGGTGCTGCCGGGCCATGCCTCATCCCAACAGAGGAATGAATGCCTTTAGACAGCTCCCTAGGACATGAGGGTCCCCGGCCTCAACCAGCTCTGCGCTGCTTTAGAAGAAAGGGGTCCTGGAGCCGGCGAGCGCCTCGAGGCCCGAGGCGCCCCAGCATTATGCAGAAGTATTATAAGGTGAGCAGGGGTTGCCTTGGAGGTCAGAACAAGCATTAAAAATGCAATAGGTCTCACCTTTCATTAAGTTAAAGCCATTTGCTTTGCTATACAATACCATTAGCAAAGAAAATGGCTTTAACTTAATCAAAGGCGAGACCTATTGCATTTTCAATGCTTGTTCTAGCTTATGTTTGATTACTTTATGTACTAGATCTGGTTGGATGCTGGTGTACAATGCCACCACATCCAAAGTTACCAGGAACATATGTTCTTCCCAGGTCAGGCCCGATAAAATGCTCAAAATGTGTTTGGTGCCTCTTATATGTGACGGGAGATTTTATACAATGGGCTGCAGAAATAGATCTGTATATTCAGATAATCTTTGGGTGGGACCCCCAATGCCAGAAACTATTGGTCGTCCTGGAGGAAAGGGAAGGTCTTTGTGTACCTTGGGTAAGGTGTATAGGCAAGGGTAAGTGGGTCTAAAAACTTTAAGATAGAGGTATTCCTCTTCATCCAATAGTCCCTCTGAGTGCCACTTCTCCAAGTGTTCGTTGATCTTTAATGTTAATGGTCCTATGGGATTCATGTCTAGTTTCTCATAACATACTGTGTCCTCTAACTAGGA
This sequence comes from Triturus cristatus, assembly GCF_964204655.1. Taxonomy (NCBI): domain Eukaryota; kingdom Metazoa; phylum Chordata; class Amphibia; order Caudata; family Salamandridae; genus Triturus; species Triturus cristatus. The sequence goes on along the minus strand of NC_140594.1, from coordinate 643,355,499 downwards.
GATTATCTCTTGATCATAGCCCTTCCTATTCATGATAACTATGCCCCCCCCTTGTCAGCTTCCTTAATCACAATGTCCTCTTCTGATGTCAGTAGTTTGATAGCCTAACGTTCCCCACTATTCAAATTGTCTATAACTCTGTGTCTTTTCTTACAGTCTTTAACGACTATTCGATCCAAGTCCTCTAGCACTACCTTATCGAAAGTATCGATGGAATTCCCCCCTGATAGTGTTGGAGTCCACCTTGATTTTGTTCTGAGCCCACTGGCTATGCTGTAGTCTGTGTCAATATCAAGATCGCTTAGTAAACTTTACATGTTGGTAGGTGACTGTTCTTCAGCAGCGATTGACAATAACAATTGAGTGTCACGAATATCTTGTATACTTTGTACATCTGATACAAAACACACAGGTATATTCATGTTGCATTTGGTTATTCTTGGGCTATTCACAAATAATTTTCTGAGTTTTAAACCCCTTATGTACTTGAACAGGTCAATTTTTGTTTTTCCCACATCACCCTCCTCCACCGGACTGAAACTCAGTCGTTTTTTCAAAACAGTAATCATTTCATCCGTTAATGTCTTTGACAATAAATTTATTACTGCCACCTCGTTGCTTTTAGTGCCTCCTAGACCTTCCTGTCCTCTGATCTGAGACTCATTTTGTGACCTTCTTGTGCCTAATCTCTTCCCTCTGCGAGTTTTTTTGTAGTGTCCCCCCATTGTGGTTGGGTTCTGTTCTCTTTCTTTATCATACGTAGCTCCCGTCAAAAAGAGTTACCCTGTCTGTGGTCCCCCAATGTGCCTGCTGTGTTGTCCGCTTCACTTTCACTCGTAATAGGAGCACTTAGAGATGTAGAGCTTGATGCTATCGGGATGGTCACGGATGTTGTCCGAATGTTCCCCATTTTTTCATTGCGTGTGACCTGGTCATACGTCTTCGCAAATGTAAATATTCTCCCATCTCTATAGTCTATTTAATCTCTTCTAAGTTTCCTTGTTTTTCTTTGTTTGATATCCCCTTGGTGTTTTTCGAGGACTTCTGTCAAGAGGGCATAGTTCTTGTCTGTTGCCTCTTTGAGGTCTAAGTCTTTGATTTCCCCTTCTAATATACTGATTTCCATCTGAAGTTTTGTGACCTTGCGGTCGGCATTGTCAAATAAAATGCTGATAAGTGTTTTTAGAGTTGTGTGTTAGTGCCGCCTCCCACTGTTTCAAATGGTCCTCTTCTAAATCGTCATAGGTAGGGAATATCTGGGCCCTTAAGCCCCTTGGTATCCTGTTAAGCCTGAGGTGTTGCCTCAATGTGACCCCATCCAACCATTTGGAGTTTTCAGATTTATTTAGCCTCTCTAGTTTTATACATTTTTCTCTGAGACCCTCTCTATGAGACAGGGTCCCACCACTTGTAGATGTGGCTACTAGATTCCCTTTTGCCAAGTTCTCAAAGAGCTCTTCTGCGACTTTGTCTCTAGTCATGTTGGGTCTCGTTCAAATTATTACTCTTTGTGTTAATGCGACGGGGCTGCCTCCTCACTGTGACTTTACTAATTAAAACAAACGGTGGGGTGTTTTTCCTAGTGTGCAGCTGGCGCCTCCAGAGTATGCGCAATTCCATGTAATCTATCCGTGCGGTGCAAAAAGGTGAGGGAAAATAACACCCTGAACCCTCTAACGGGACCCTTAGCGCGGTCCACTATTCACATGTAACACAGTCCTATGCACACGCTAAATTCATCAGCACTTGTGATATGGTTTAATCACCATTGTGATTGTATCCGCATGGATAGATTACATAGAATTGCGCCAACTCAGGAGGCTCCAGCTTCACACTAGGAAAAACATCCCACCGTTTGTTTACGTTGTTCATTAGTAAATTTTGATCATTATTGTGAAATATTTGGAACTGAAAATTGATGTTCAACCGGTCATATTTTTCACATATTTCTGTTTGATTACAGGACCATAATGACAAGAGTGACATCATTCAGGGGGGTCGTGGCCAGCAGCATGTCCGAGTAAGACGTGCTTTCGCCGAGCTATGGCTGAAAGCCTGATCCGTCATTGATCCCGGCAACCTGCAGACCCGGAGACCACCGAAACCACACATGTAAAGCCTTGTACGACCTTCGGAGTTGGTGGCCGTGTAGCTGAATGCCCAGGGCGAGCTACGTAAGCTAAACTTCGTCCCGACTCGCCGCCGGGAGCGGGACCCAAGATGGCGCCGTGGAGAACCTGAGTAGGCGTAGAGCCGCCCGAGAGGCTGGGAACGCTGCGTAGAGGCTACAGGGGACAGGAGCTGACGACGTGAGCTGCCCTCTCATCCCCACCTGGGCCTCTCTGAGCGGTGCGGGGCCTCCGAGGGCTGTCCCTGAAGCCGTGGGGCACCGCGGACAAGCGGACTTCCCTCCCCTCCGGGAGTGTGTCAGAGCGCGGCCGGGATCCGGCGCCGCCTGGCTGAGGCCGGGGAGGAGGACAGAAGGTGGGGACAGCCAGAATCCTGTTAGGCAGGCGTCCGGTGTAACTCCGGAGGGGACTGCCTGAAGACAGAGGTGCTCGATTTAGCAGACTGGCGCGGCCGCACTGGACGGTCGTGGTGAGGAAGGATGCCGGAGGCTGCAAATGCGGGGCCAGATGGGGGAGCGATCTCCGAGGGAGCGCTGAGCCTCGAGGTCCATCAAGCGGCACATACCGGTGAGGAGCGGCGGCCGGTGAGCGGGTGACCAGGGCAGTGTGGCGAGGCCTGGAGGTACACCGAAGTGGCGGGTCTTGCCCCCCCGTCCCCCACCTGCTCTCTTCCACCCCACCAGCAGCAGTGAAACGTACAAGCCGGGGAAGACCAATGGCCCCCAGCCTGAGTAATCGGGCGGCCTGGCGGTGAGTGCCCTCAGTGGAGCAAGCAGTTCCTGATTGTGTGGAGAGACGGGGAGGACGCAATTTCCGTGCAGGCAGTATATGAGCCATCGCGGAGGGGAACAGGGCTGGGGAAGGCCCCCACATGGAGATGGGACTTGGGAGGCCCACACAGGACATTGCTTGTCACACAATGCTTTGGGGGGTCTGCCATACTAAATGCACATAGGCCTGCACTGAGGGACACCTGTGGGGGTGCTGCACATGGAGCGGAGGGGGCTCTGAGATAGGAGCGGGATAATTGCCATAAGGTGGGACCACTGGATAAAACTGCGCACTTTTCTGGGACACTGCCATTTAGTGCGAGAAACCCCCTGCCAACCCAGGCCCAGCATCGACCATTATGGGCAGAGACAGAGAACCGAAGCCGCGGCAGGGCAAGATGGACCAGTACACGAAAGTCTCTGCCCCCCCCCCTGAGGAACGTTCGACCCCCTTGCTCGGACACAGACACCCTCCTTCAGGTGATTCATGCATCCAGGGCGGCACTGGAGGGGAAGATCGGGGCAGTGGGCACAGAGGTGTCGCTCTTACGGCAGGACCTTAGGAATTTGGCGGATAGGGTCACGGAGACCGAGACTCGGCTGGGTGAAGCGGAAGATTCACTACAAGGCCTGCGTAAAGGAATGACAAAACTACAATCCTCCCACAATCCTCCCACAAGGACCTACTATGGCGGGTGGATGGAAAATAGAGCATGCCGCAATAACCTCCGCTTTGTGGGCTTTAGAGAGGGAATTGAGGGGACGAATATGCCTGAGTTCCTGCCTTCATGGCTCCTACGCACCTTCCCGAAAGACAAATTCTCTACCTGTTTTGTCATAGAGAGAACCCACAGGGCGTTGATGGCCCGACCTCCTGCAGGAGTGCAGCCATGACTCGTAATAGCACGTTTTTTGAACTTTCTAGACAAAGATACGATCCTTAGGGAAGCCAGAAAGCTTGGGGAGATCCGGCATGAGAACACACGCATAATGATTTTCCCGGATTACAGTAAGAGGTGCAGAAGCAGAGATGTACATTCGACTCCGTAAAAGCCAAATTACAAGAACATAAAATTCAATATATGTTGCTCTTTCCCGCAAAACTGAGAGTGCTATTCATGGGCAAATCCCACTTCTGCCAGACGCTGGAGGAGACCTGGCAATGGTTGGAGGAACGACCCACGCTGAGAAGACCAGAGGCGCTGTCATGCAGCGATGTGTCCTCCGGGGGGGACGTCAGACGGTCCCCAGGCCCACAAAGATCTCTGAGACCCCGACAGGCCCGCAGGGGTCGCCATCTGGAGACAACTCCATATGCACCAAAAGACACTGGCAGATTCAGAGGGCGCAGTGGATGTTCCCTGGACTCTCGACGGGCTCACGCACACTCTGCCTTCATGGTCATCCTCAGCCAGACACGGAGAATGAAACCAGAGACTCTTCCTCTGGAGAAGAGGGGGCTGAGGGCCCCTCTATGCACCCCTTGGCAGCTGAAATACTGGCGATGGAACAGGACGCATCAGCGGATGCTGCAGCCACCCAAGGAGAACCGCCGGATTCCAACTCGTGCGAGGTTGGCCGTGGACTGTATTGACATTTCGGAGCATGCAAGTTGGATACACACCCCCTTTTCTTTCTTTTTATTCTTCTTACTTCCTTTCTTTGTTCCATCTGCCGAAACCTACGGAGAACTAGAGGACCCCCGCGGAGCTGTAGGTCGATAGTCCTGAAGTGGCTACAGACTTGGACTCTCGGCAGATCTCCCGCTTTGGCAGTTGAGCTCTTTCTTGGATTTGTCTTTCCCTCTGCTTCTTTTTACCCTGCTGGTTCCTTCTAAAGGATTTTGGGACTTCTGCGAGAGTTGAAACTTGTGGCATGAGTTGGGACGGGGAGGGCGATAGACCTCCACCACCCTAGGGTTCACTCCCCAGCGACCGGCGGGGGATAAGACATGGGGAGGGGGGAGGTATGGCGGGGCTTGGGGGGGTTGCAATAGTTCTATGGTTAGGTTTTTTAAGTTTGTTTGGAATATTAGCCACATGGTCACTCAGAGGCGCACGCTCACCTGTTGCCCCCACCCAGGATATACTACGACCACGCAAGTCTATGGCCCCATTGAGTGAACGTAGACTCCCCGCAGACGGGATGGAGACAGTCCCTATAAGATACTCACATGGAATGTGAATGGCCTAGGAGATAAAATTAAGGGAGGGCTGGTGTCCGCATACATAAAACGAGTACATCCAGATGTAAACCTATTGCAGGAGACACACCTCAAGGGGATAAAATGTGGGTTTCTGGCGAGGAGAGCATACACAGTATTAGCACATGCGGGATACACAGCGGACTCCCGGGGGGTGGCTATCCTACTTAAAAAATCCCCCCATTTCAAGATGACTCGGACATGGACAGACCCCCAAGGTACGTACGTGGGAGTGACGGGGACATGGGGTAGACGGAGGGTCACAATAGTTTCGGTCTATGCCCCCCGAAGTTACAGGCCAGGACTCTGCATGGACTGACTGATATCTTGTTGGATACACCAGATACACTGCACATTATAGGGGGTGACTTTAACGACGTCATGTCCATCCCTATGGACCACTCGGGGAACTGTACCGGCCACTCCCCTGGCCAGGGTAATAGACACATTGGGACTGATGGACGTGTGGCGGCACCTCCACCCAGACGCCAGAAGTTATTCATTCTATTCTGGCTCATATAAGGTGCACTCTCGACTGGACTATGTCGACTGTCTGTGAGGCGGAATACCTGGCGAGGGGGATCTCTGACCACTCCCCACTTTTGGTTAGGAGAGGAGGGAGGCCCAGGGCGCAAAGTGGAAACTGGAGGTTGACGGGTTGGGACCTGCAGAACACTGAGATATTGCGGGGTCTCCGGGCTGACACAACAACAGCGGTATAAATCCCTAGTAATGGAAGAGGCTAAAACCCTCCATAGTCTGTATGATGTTGGGGATAAATCTGGTAAGCTCCTAGCCTGGCTCAGCTGTAAGGAAATGGATGCCAGATGGATAGAAACCATAGTGGACCAACAGGGGCAAACGCAAAAGGGGGACGCACAAATAGTTCAGACACTTGCCTCCTATTTTAAGGATTTCTATGAGGCCAGGGACCTGGGTGGCTCGGAGGAGATCCTAGCATATCTGGCCACTATTCAAACCCCAAGCTTAGCAGAGGAGGATAGGGAGGAACTTGAAGCAGACATATCAGTGACCGAAATTAAAGAGGAATTAACTAAACTACGTCCTGGGAAGTCCCGAGGCCCGAATGGACTCCCAGCGGAATTTTATAAAAAAAAGGGGCAGACCTCCTGGCGGTGCACTTGTTAGCACTGTTTAAGGACACGGCTCAAGAGGGTACCCTTCTGTTAGATCTTAGGTTGGCATCCCCATCCATAAACCGAGAAAGCCCCCCGAGGACTGTGTATCCTATCGCCCAATCTCCCTCCTCAATATAGAGGTTAAACTACTGGCGACGATACTGGCCCTCCGTTTGCACCAAGTAATCTCAGGCCTGGTGCATCGAGAGCAGACGGGCTTCTTACCAGACCAGGCGACCTGACTGAACTTATGGCGGACCCACAATTGGCTTATGGCGGTACAGGGAAGGGAGGACCCACATATGTTCCTTTCCTTAGATGCCGAAAAAGCATTCAACGCTGTCCACTGGCCCTTCTTAGAGGCGGCTTTGGTTAAGTTCGGCATCTGCCCCAAATTCACAGACTCCTATATGCGGACCCCAGTGCCCGGGTTAAAGTAAATGGGCTATTATCTGAGGACTTCCCCATTCGAAGGGGAACCCGACAGGGGTGTCCTCTGTACCCCCTACTATTTGCCCTCACCATTGAAAAAGTGGCATGTGAGGTCAGACAGACAAAAGAGATACAGGGGTTCCAAATTACACAGAATGATTTAGAGGAAGAAAAGATTTCGCTTTATGCGGACGATATCCTGTTATATGTTACCCAACCGGCTGCTACGGTCCCCGCACTGTTCAAGCTCCAGGGCAGGTATGGTTCCTTCTCGGGCTATGCGATAAACTGGCATAAATCGGTCCTGTATAGCCCACGACCTGAGGAGACGTGGACCCCTCTCCCTGGGGCTCTCCAAGTGATGCAGACGGGTTTCACGTATTTGGGGATCTACCTAACCACAGATAGAAATCTCTCCTACCAAAAAAACATTCCGCGAGTCATAACAAACTTTGCAGCTGATGCCCTATGATGGAAAGCCCTCCCCCTCACGATGCTTGGCCAAGCCGCAATGTTTAAAATGATCACATTGCCCCGCTTTTTGTGTGCCCTCCAAAATGAATATTTCCCTCTTCCCAGACAGACGTTTAGGGTGATAGACGCAGAAATGCGCCCCCTGGTGTGGTTGGGGAAGCAACCAAGGATAGCCCTGAGTACAGTGCAGTGAAACCCCTGCCAGACATAGAGGCATACTATTGGGCGGAGCATTTGGCGCCGGTAAATGAATGGCTCCATGCCCCGGCTGATCACCCCACCTACAGATTGGAACGGGATACAATGGCACACCGCTCTTGCCTATTCTACTTATATGGAGGTCCAGGTAGGAGACGCCTACTTCCGGCCACGCAAATAACCGTAGAGGTATGGGATAGGGCGACTAAGACACTCGGATGTACATGTAAACCGACAAAGCAGACACCGATATGGAGCTGTACCTGGTTGAGGGAACTTCACAAACTCAAGGGCTTTGGAGGTTGGGATGACATTGGAATTTCTACGTGGGGGGATGTTTTGGCGAAGGGGGACCTTAAACGCTTTAGGACTCTGGCAAGGGAGTTTGGGTTGCACCCCGCCCAAATGTTTAAATACACGCAACTGTGTCATGCATGGAGAGCCGAGAGCTTGCTCTCCTCTCCCCTGCCAGAATATGCCCCGCTGAAGGGTCGCCTTTTGCAAGAGCAGATATCCAACAAGACAGTCTCTTTAACGTATAAGACCTTGAACAATAACATGCCAGACAGACTGGGAAAACTGAGAGAAACATGGGAGCAGAACCTGGGTACGATGGACACAGTAGATTGGGAGGCTGCCCTGATGCACCATAGGGAAGTGGCGATTAAATCCTGCCTCCGACTCATCCAATACAAGATACTACACAGGGTATATTTCAACAGGGTTCGACTACACCGCATGGGCCGGGACAGTGATCCAAATTGTTTGCGCTGTAGACAACCGCAGGGGGACATCTACCATATTATCTGGGACTGCCCCCCCCCCATCCATACATATTGGACACAAGTATTGGGAGAGATGAGTAAGGCGCTAGAGGCCACACTTCTTCTGGACCCTAAATTCATACTATTGGGGATATCCAACGATATTGACTTGAGCCGCCCACAACTGATTTTCGCACTATTGGTCTTAGTGGTGGCGAAGAGAGACGTGGCACGTGCATGGGGGGCGCCAATTCCCCCTCAATTAGGAGAATGGAGGAGAGGAATGGACATGTTTATGGTGGCAGAAAGGGTCACATATAAAGAAAGAGGATGTCCCTGGAAGTTCCGTAGAATATGGGGGAAATGGAGAAGGTATCATGGTCTGGATGGAGGTCTGGGAGCTGATTAACATAAAATGGATCCTTTTGAATTTTGATGCGCGCTGGGATGGCGTGTGGGTGGACATGTGTCTCAGACCGCGGGGGAGTTTCAGTGGGGTGGGGGGAGAATTACCAAAAGTGTCACCTACGACAGAGCCGGGACTTCGTTTGTGTGCATGGCATGGAAATGATATGGTGGGTGGTGGGTGGGGGGGTGGGGGAGTACTCGGGCGCGAGGATGACTACTTGTGACATGCTAGTTGTTTTTGTGTTGGTTGAAAATGCAAATAAAATATTTAAAAAAAAAAAAAGAGTGACATGTTTCAGAGAATAGCCACATATAGGGCCTTATGTAGGTAACATACCATTTACCGATTCATAAATACCGAATTTTACCGAATCGGTATTTATGAATCGGTAAATAGTATGTAGGTAAACATGCGGTATAAATTAATACCGAATCCACAATACCGGCCGGTATCATGAAGCGGTATTTACCGAATCGGTAAATACCGAAGTGGTATTTACCGAATCGGTAAATACCGAATCGGAAATTCTAATTTACATCACTTGATGAATCAGCCAATCCCGTGCAAGGCCAACCCCACCCAACCAGGAAGTGGCCACACCCAGGCAGGTGCACACAATCATCAGACTCTGGAGAGGCTGGTAGTGCAGAGCAGAGCAACAGTGCCAGTGCCTGATTGTGAACAACAAACTGACACAATGTCCAGCCAGGAGACAGAGAGAGATGGAGGTGAAAGGAGGAGAAAACAAAAATTCAGCCCAAAGGAACTGCAGGTACTAGTGGAGGAGGTGGTCAAGCAGCACCAGAAGCTGTTTGGAAAGCAGTCCCTGCAAGTGCCTGAGTCGGAGAAGAGGAAAATCTGGCTGGGAATCCAGGCGCAGGTGAATGCAATAGGAGTGACCCCCCGGGACATAGACGTGCTGAAGAAGCGGTGGTACGACCTACGTATCGTCACGAAGAGGAAGATGGGGGAACTGCAGAAAGAGGCCAGCCAGACAGGAGGGGGAAGGAACAGGGCACCTGCCCTTACAGAACTTGAGGAGCTGGTGGAGTCAACAATAGAGCCCGAGAGTGTCGTGGGGATTGGGGGATGCAGACAGCTCTGCCAGAGCCGCCACCAAACAAGGTAAGACGCATGCACAGCAATGTGGCCCTCCCTACCCCTATCCCAACTCCCCAATTGGGCAATGAGTATCCCACTCCAGTACAGGTGTTAGTGCATACTAGCAATGCATTATGGGAGATGTAGTCTCGGAAACCCCAAACATGAGAAGAATAGCACAGAACAACAAGGCATGTTACACACATTAGCGAAAAGCAAGCAGAGGACAATGAGAGAGTGTTTCAGAAATGTATTGTGATGCTAGCAATGCAGGGCTTCAGGTACACTGAGCTGATGTTGCATTTCTGTCCACAGACGATACATTGCGCAGGACTGCAGATGAGACGGGAGAGAGGGCACACCGGAAGGACAGCTCAGGGAAGGCCACCACAAGTTCTGGGCAGAGATCAGCACCACACGCAGCCTCACCACCACAGCCAGCCTCACCACCACAGCCAGCATCGCCACCACAGCCAGCATCGCCACTCCTGCTGGAGTCACCGGCATCATCACCGCCTGCATTGCTCAGGTCGAGGAGGCGTGCTGCTTCCAGGCTGCATGTTTCGGAGTCCTCATCTGAAGACTGCAGGGGGCCGGAACCATCCACTGTGCCCCTGGATGGTAGCCATGCCAGTGTGCCCTCCGCCTCTGAGGGAGCACACACAGGTGCCAGAGGTCGCCGCAGGGCTCGGGTGCAAAGTCCACCACCACAGGGTGAGAGCCATGGAGTGTTCTCAGGGCTGGAGGCCACCATGGTAAAGATACAGCGCCTACAAGCAAAGGCAATGATGTCAGTGCAGCGCCAAATGCGGGGCCTCAAAGATACATGTGGAAATATTGACAGGGGCATCAGCGCTATGGCTGAGGGAATGAGTGAGATGGCTGCGGGCATGCGGGACATGTCCCAGTCCGTCATGCTGCTGTGCACAAAGTTTGATGAGGACAGAGCAGCACGGCGCCGGGAACGGCAGAGAAAAGACCATCACACAAGGGCAGTCAACCGGCTGGCAACTGCCACTTCGCTGCTCTGCAGGCGCTCTGTGGCAATGCAGGAGGGCCTTACGCACTGCAGCAATGACGTCTCAAGGGGGATGGTGAGGGTCACCAGTGCACTGGAAGTGCTACTAACAAGCCAGTCTGCCACAACTGGTGCTGTGGATGCTGTGGACAGTGAAGAAACCACCAGCAGGAGCAGCATTACCCCCCCTGTCCCAGATACACGGAGGAGCAGCAGGCGGCATGGGACTGCCACTAGTGAGGACGCACAATCAATGGCATCCCGCACTGTAGTGCGTGGGCGCAGACACTAATACTGCACAGTATAGCATGAGACAATTGGGTGAAGTAACCCTTGACTTGCAACTAGTGATTGCGCAATATTGAGAGGACAGGTTTTCCTTTGTGTTGTGGCGTAGTGCCGCATGATTAAACTACGTCATGGCATCCAACTACTGGCTGTGTCCCCTTACTTACTCAGAAATAGTTGCATGTGATCTCTGCCCGTCTCTCTCTCCCATCTGTTGCTGTTGCCCCTTCTGCTGCGTTGGCCTCTGGCTGTGCAGACTCATCATCATTGTCCTCAAAATCAGTTAGTTCCACCTCTGTACCTCTCTTCGTGGCAAGGTTGTGCAGCATTGCACAAGTGGCAATGATCTTGCAGCAGATGATGGGTGTGTACTGGCGTGCGCCTCCGCTTTTGTGGAGGCAGCGGAACCTGCTTTTCAATAGTCCAAACGTGCGCTCCACCACGTTGCGTGTTGATTTGTGTGCCACATTATATCGTCTCTCACTCAGGGTTGATGGGTGTAGGTAGGGAGTGAGGATGAATGACCGCACGGCATATGCACTGTCGCCTAGGTGAGTAAGAGAGAACCATCAGTCACATGCCTCAATACACAATCATTTGCGATAAGTATTAGGGAGCGTCACAGTGATTTACCTAGCAGGTATCCTTCTCCAAATTCTCCGGCAAGCAGTCGTGTGTAGATCCCACTGTTCTGGAAGATGAAGGAGTCGTGGGTGCTCCCAGGAAACTTAGCTACGATATCAGTGATAATGTTCCCTGCATCGCAGATTACCTGCACATTGATGGAGTGGGTGGACTTTCTGTTCCTGTAGATGTGCTCAGTGGCTGCTGGTGGGCAGATTGGAATGTGTGTGCCATCAATACAGCCTATGACATGCGGGAACTGTGCCATCTGGTAGAAGTCTGTCTTGGTTTTCTGCAGTTCAGCCTGTGTGTTTGGGAAGCTGATGTAGTGGTGCATTCTCAGCATCATGGCATCCAGGAACTTCCTGAAGAAACGGGATAGGCAACTCTGGGATACACCGCCTACCGCAGCTATCACCACCTGGTAACTGCCAGATGCAAGTAGATGTAGGCTACAGAGAACCTGCACATGTGGTGGTATGGCATGCGCCCTTGTTGTTGGCTGGTCCAGGAGTGGGTGCAGGTCCCTTATCAGGTCCATGATGGTTTGGGGGTGTAGCCTGTACCTTTCATGTATCTCAGCCTCAGTCTGTTGAAAGAGTGTGATGCGCTGTCTGTAAATGCGTTCCTCCCGTCTCCAAATCCTCAGCCCTGCTGCCTGTAGACGTAGGCGCCTTGCAATCACATAGAGAGCCGCGATGGTGTCCACGCTGTTGCATTTTGGGATTGCTTATATGCACTGTTGCTGATTTCCACCTGCTTTCAATCTGTGTTAATTTCCGACTCTTAAATACCGAATTTCAGGGATTTCTTAAATACCGAATTTACCTACATCTCTTTTCTCGTTTTACCACTTCATGTTTACCGATTCGGAAAATAATTATTCGGTAAATTTGAATCGGTAATTTAGGATTCGGTAAATATGAATCGGTATTTACCGATTCATATTTACTGAATCCTTCTTTTTGGCCTTCTACATCTCAATTGGCTAAATACCGGTCGGTAACGGGATATTTACCGAATTTCGGCCGTTACCGACCGGTATTTAGCTACCTACATGAGGCCCATTGTGAGTAAAAGAGCACCGGAGAACGTGGCTGTTCTGCACAGCCATAACCTCTTCTTACCGAGAATAGTCAACAGTGGTAGGAAAATGTAAACTCTAGTGCAAAAAGGGAGGGACGGGGAACTTTAAAAAAAGAGGTCCAGTATCCGTGCTCCCAAGGCAGTGCGTCAAAATCACTAGAGAGTAACTGATCCTGTGAGTAAGTGCTAGCCTTTTCGGCAGCGGAGAGTGTGAGAAAAAGGAAGGAAGTTGATAGTGACCTGTCTTAATAGATGAATATATGGTTGGATGCAAGGGAATTCCTCAAATTTGAAGAGTTGCCCTCACACACCTGTTAAGGTCTCATGCTGTATCATTGGGCATTTTGCCCCTCATGGGGGTGGTGCTGCAGTCCCCCATGGGCCCCTCGAGAGGGCTCTTTAGCGAAGATCTTTTGAGAGAAACGCCACAGTGGTGAATGCGAGTATGTGGGGAGTGTGCAAGTGAATTAAAAATAACGTAAAGGTGCCCTTGGTAGTATTTATTCTTGGGTCCGTTTGGTATAATTAAAATCAGGAAAACAAATATGTGTACCCTTACTCCAGTGAGGAGGGTTGGTTTGTTTTTTCAAAATAGGTGAGCGGTGATAAAAATTAATAGTGGGGTCAATATGTTTAACGCCCTGTTGGTCCCTATTCGATCCTATGGCATTTCATCAGGACCAGAAGGAAGTTAAAGTCCAAAGATAGACGTTAAACAGGGGTTTGAAAGAGGCACACAATACCCCTGTTATTTTGACCTGAATCAAGTGAGTGGCCAATTCGTTTGGGACCCTTCCTATGTATAAATTCAACCTAAACAAATGAAAAGATAAATGAAAAGGACAACTTTGTGAGAACGTTCTTGTAGCGATCCTAGAACATGATTATTACTTAGCGGTATAAGTCTAAGCTGTGTGAACATTCCATACATATGCATGGCATGAAAGTGTGTCGCAACATTGCAGTAAGGCATTATGGTAGTGCATTGTTGTAAAAATGTTGTGACACTCTTTAGAGATTGAGGGTGCCGAGGTACATGCACAACACTAGTGACAAAGAGCACAGCGCTTACCCCAAATAATATCCCGGATGCCTCAACAGCGTAAGCAAACGTCTCAGAAGGTTACCTTTGGCGAAAAAGAAGAACAGGAGTGAAAAAGGATGTTATGCGAGGAACCCTCACCTCTTCGGTGGCCAGAGTAGTAAGATCTCGCTCCTCAGTATCAGAAAAGAGCTAAATGGAGAGAGTGTACTCACATTGACCATCTGCTTAATGGCATTCGTACCTGCCCTCAGCCGCTTGCTGCCAGAGGAGGTGCGACTGGCGGTGGCCAGTATAAATACGGGAGCAGAGTGATGCAAATACTTGGTGTACCCACCTCCAGGCGGTTACCGGAAGTGACATGGGCTGCAAGACTAGCAGGGCCTCAGTAGACCGGCATCGCCAGAGTATGCGGCCATCTTGGAAGGGATAAAGTATCGGCACGATATGACAAAAAGAAAGCAAAATTATGCTGTCCATGTGGTTAATGCCTGTGTGGGTGAAATGTATGGTTTCTTCTCATAAATGAAGTAAATCCAACGAAAACAAGTAGAAGTGTGGGTTTATTGAAGATAAAGTGATGACACCACTGGAGTGCGTCCTTCCTCTCCGAAGTCCAAACGGAATCTGTTAAGCGAGACCGTTCATACCTCAGAGAGGAGGTTGAACGCACGGGAATGCTTATTTAACAAATGCTTATCTAAATCATAATCACACAGCATGCGCACGTAACAAGAACTGTGCTCATGCAACTAACAGAATGTTACTACAGATATGAGCTCATGATGAGAATGAAAGCTCGTGAAGATAGTATGCAGCACGTGAAAAGAATAAAGTCTAATCATGGCACAGTAGAAATGTTATACAACATATTACATCACCCTTCTCCTTTCACAAAGAAAAACAGAAATAAATATTAAGAGAAATAAAAATCCTTGTATCTTGAAGGAAATGTGCAATTACGAGTAGGTCTTACTGAAACAGGGCCAGGAGTCATGGGATCAACAATATGTTGAGACTCATTGGCTAACAAAGAGTTTGACACAGAATCAGTAAGGTCTTGCACTGTAAAGTCATTTCTGGATGAGATCAACAAACCATCTGAGGTAGAATCATTTGAAAAGTATGAAAAATGTAAATCATCTTGATGAACATTCTTTTTTCTTTTTCTTAAACAAGATTCCACTGGCTTGATCTGGTGTTAATTTGACCAATATTCTCTTGCTCCACCAACCTTTATGACCCAGAAACAAAGAACCTTTAGACAATTTAAGAATTTGTACTGGAAGTGATAGTTTTGAAAGTCCCTTCTTCTCCTTCTTTGGAGATTTAATCATAACCCAGTCCCCAATTTTAAAATCATGAGTATAATTGCAACTTTTAGTATCAAACTTTTTCTTTTGTATAGATTGTTGAACTGCAACATTTTTAAGCATGTTTTGTTTATCTTTGCAAACCAAACATGAATTATCATTCTTTCTCAACATTTTAATCCAAGAAGGACAAAGTGTTCCATTTGGATCTCTCTTCTTGAGTAGCCTAAAGGGAGAAACCCCAGTTGAAGAGTGAGGAGTAGTAAGATATGACCAGATCTTTTTTTTTTAGAAACATGTCTACAGATACATTAATAGCTAAAGCTGATTGAATGCCTTCTTTTATAAACCTATTCATTCGTTCCACCAAACCATTGGCCGAATGAGAATATAAAGCAACTTTTATATGTTTAATGCCATGAGCGGACAAAAAATTCTCCATTAGATTTGAAGTAAAATGGGAACCATTATCTGTGACCAACTCTCTTGGAAATCCTTCTGAAAGAAAAACTCTAGAGAGAAAATTAATCACAGATGATGTGCTAGGAGAAGAACAAAATTCAAACTCCACCCATTTTGAATAATAATCTATTAATACTAATATGTATTTCTTATCATTAGAAAGTACTTCAAACGGCCCTGCAAAATCCAGAGCTAGTTTTGTCCAAGCCTCTTCTGGAACTGGAACATTATGTAAAGGTGTTTTCATGGTTTTCCAGTGTTTATCAGATACAAGACATGTTTCACAAGAATTTATCCAATTTGTAACATCTGATTCTAAACCGGCCCACCAAAATTTTTCTTTCAATCTCCTTGAGGTAGCACCTATACCTAAATGCCCTTCATGTGCTATTTTAAAGATTTTAATGCGCAAAGATGTTAGAGGAACTGCAAGATCACCACGCATGACCAAACCTTCAACTAGAGAAAGTTCTTGATTAACTTGTGCAAAAGATTTTAAAGGGGAAGGTAGAGAACGTTCTTTAGGCCAACCAGACACAATCATGTTTTTGACTGCCAAAAGAACAGAATCTTCCTCAGAAGCTTTAAGCCAATCTTCTTGAGTAATATGAGGTAATTCAGTAATAAAATCCTCAACAGAAGCTACAACACATTCCACATCATCAAACCTGGAAGATGAAGAGTTATCCTCCAATGACAACCTGGACAGACATTCTGCCCTTGCATTGCGACCTCCAGGTATATACTTTATAATAAAGTTGTATTCATGCAAACGTGAGAGTAAGCGAACAAGTCTCGAGGAAGCTTTGCCTGTCCCATTTCCATTAAATAAATGTATTAAAGGTTTATGGTCAGAAAATATTTCAAACTGCGTTCCCCAAATTAATGTTTTAAATTTTTCCACAGCCCATGTGCAAGCAAGTGCTTCTCGCTCAATTGTACTGTAATTGGATTCTGCAATAGAGAGGGATCTAGAAAAAAAAGCCACCGTATTCTCCTTACCATTGATCCATTGGCAAAGAACTACTCCTAATCCATTTTGACTTGCATCAACAGATAAAATACACTTGTGTCCAGGTGAAAACAGAGAGATTGCAGGAGCTTGAAGAAGGAGTTTTTTAATTAACTCAAAAGCTTGTTGTGCTTAATTTCCCCAGGAAAAACTTGTGTTCTTCTTCAACAAAATACGCAGAGGTTGAACCACCTGAGCATAATTAGAAATAAATTTAGAATAGTACTCAGTCATTCCTAAAAATGATCTCAGAAGATCTTTGTATTTGGGTACAACGACTTCATCTATGGCTTGAGTAAGAGATAATTTGGGCCAAATTCATGAAGCAGAGATAGTGTGACCTAGGTAATCAAGTGACTCGACCATGAATTTGCATTTATTAGTGCCTAAAGTAACCCCAAATTCTTTGAACTTGTTGAGAACTTTCCTTAGAGTTGATATGCGATCAACTTTATTTTTTGAATAAATTAAAACATCATCCTGATAGGCTTGTACTGACTCAATACCTTCTAACATATGGTCCATAAATCTCTGAAAAACGCTTGCCGCTGAGGCTAAGCCAAAGGGCAGTCTAAGATACTTATATGCCCCGAAAGGTGTGACAAATGTGGTTAGATCAGTGGACAAACTGGATAGCGGTATCTGATGATATGCTGACCTTAAATCCAGAATGGTAAAACAGATCGCACCAGCAATATTAGATAACAAATCCTGAATCTTCGGTAATGGATGACAGTCCACTATAATATTTTTGTTAAGTGTGCGCAAGTCGGCACATAGGCGAATTGAGTTGTCTTTTTTTCTTAGTATCACAATGGGACTGACCCATTCTGATGATTCAGTAGTTTTTATAATCCCTTCATTGACCAGTTTGTCTAGTAAAACCTTAAGGTCATTTCTAACACTTAGAGGAATAGGTCTAGCCTTGTGTGAAATGGGTATAGCATTGTCTTTTAGTTTGATAACGTGCTCCACCTTTGTAATTTTACCTATGTTTGGAGTAAAAACTTCAGGGAATTCTGTGAACATGTTTGTAGCAATGTTTGGAAAGTCAGGCAAATTATTACCATAAACAGAAGAAATAGAGATTTCGGTATTGACTTGAATAGGAGTTTCAGAGCCAGGAACCAACTTCAAGCCCATTTTTGCTAGATCCTGCCATCCAACAATATTCTTACCTTTAGAAGCCACATACACTTTAGTAAAAATTTTGCGTTCTAAACATGTAATAAATTCAGTAAAATATCCAAGCATTTCAATGATATGTCCACCATATGCTTTTGGAATGATGTCTAATGCTTGTAAAGGTTTCTTAAATGCCCAACACTCTTCCAAAAGAGTGTCTGAAATAATGGTGACTGGTGCTCCAGAATCAGTCATCATGTCAATTTTAACATCTCCAATAATAACTTCACATAAAGGTTCCTTAACTTTCTGTACAGAAAGAGTCAAATCTTGAGAGTCAATAGAAAGCATAAGTCTCTCAAGGTGGTCAGCGAGTAACTGATTAGATTCAATACTAACATTTTTTGAACCTTCATTGGTATCAAGACTACTGACTTTTGACAAGTTTCTTGCATCTGCATACAGTATAAAAATGACCCATTTTTTCACATCTGGTACATTTTTTACCCAGTGCCAGACAAACAGGGCTATCACCTAAATGTGATTTTGAACCACACCTAAAGCAAAATGAGTTGGATTTGTTTTGCTTCTGTGGAAAAGGTTTGACAAATTTAGACCTGTAAGAAATATTGTTAATGGTAGAATCATATTGAATCATGTTAACGGGAGAGACATTGTCATTACTTAAACATTTTGAGGTGATAATAGATCTTTCAATGCCTTTGGCAATGTCAATGACCTCAGATAGAGAAGGGTCTCTGCAGCTGAGTATTCGTTCCTGAATCTTCTTATGAAAACAGCTGTAGACAAATTGATCTCTTATATAAGAATCTAGCTCAGCCCCAAAGTTACAGTTTGAAGCTAAGTTTCTTAGAACTGAAATATAGTCCTCAATAGACTCATCTGAATTTTGCTTCCTTTTCGTAAAGTTAAATCTCTCCAGCATTACACTTGGTTGTTCCAAGAATTTTTTGTTCAACCTGTTAACAACATCAGTGTAAACGTTCCATCCATCTTCACCTGGTGGTGGAATAGTAACTGGTAAATTATCAAAAGTTTCACGGCCAGCACTGCCTAGAAAGTTGTAAAGAATCGCTAACTTGTGTTTGGGTGAATAACTTTCAGCATCTATAGCAACCAAATAATTTTCAAAGTATTTAAACCAGAGTTTCCATGGTTCTTTTGGTTTGCCTTGTCTTGGTAGAAAATGATCCAAGTGAAAGATTTGCTGAGAAGCCATTAAGAATAAGCAGTAATTGTGATAATAAAGGGCTGGTTGTGATTAGAGATGTGATTAAGTGTCGAGCTGTGTTTTGTGAGGAATAAATGGAAAGAAAACGTTGCACGCGTGTGGAGCGTGTTAAAACTTACATATAATCTCTCAAAAGCAGTTTGATTGATTGATTGATTGATGTACTTATAGAGCGCAACTATCACCCTACGGGCATCTTGGCGCTTGCATTGGGAACCCGTCCTGGTTTTTCCCTGTAAGATAACCCGTACTGGGCATCCCCAAGGTGAAAGCCAGGCATCCCGCCGCGGGGGGCCGTTGTGGAGATTAAGCAGGCTTGTTGCCCAGAGCTGCATAGTGTGAACTCGTGCTTAGAGTGGGCACCGAAGCGAGAATTATCGAGTCCGTGGACAGTTGGGTTCTGGACCCTGCCGCGTCGGGAATCGAACCCAGGTCCCGGGCCTGATCTCTGCTTCAGGGTATGCCTCCTCTAACCAGTGAGCTACACTTCTCCAGTTTCCAGTGAGCTTCATAAATCGCGCTCTGGTAAATGTGGAAAGCGAGTCTACGCGAGTGAGGCCAATCACAGTGCGCGTTTTAAAGGAAGGGGAGTTGTTGGATGCATCGACCAATCAATCCTATTCTTCCGGATTGAGAGGTTAGCACACCAAAAGCGGAACTCATCCTGCGAGAGGTGCGTCACTGAAGAAGGAGGTCCTGCGCTAATCCGGAAACTTCTCCTCTTAATCAAGTTCGATGCAGGGTTCACAAGAGGGGTTTCCTTAGCAGGACAGCAGAGCCGAAATGCCTCATGTGCAAATCACTACAAATAAACGTGTTGCGGGGAACGGTGACTTGACAGAAGACCAATGACAAATCAGCTGTATCAGTGAAGGTAGGAGGCACAATCTTTGTGGTGTTGGTAACAAGAAGATAAATCGTCGCCAAATTAAATGTATGGTTTCTTCTCATAAATGAAGTAAATCCAACGAAAACAAGTAGAAGTGTGGGTTTATTGAAGATAAAGTGATGACACCACTGGAGTGCATCCTTCCTCTCCGAAGTCAAAACGGAATCTGTTAAGCGAGACCGTTCATACTTCAGGGAGGAGGTTGAACGCACGGGAATGCTTATTTAACAAATGCTTATCTAAATCATAATCCTACAGCATGCGCGCATAACAGGAACTACGCGCATGCAACTAACAGAATGTTACTACAGATACGAGCTCATGATGAGAATGAAAGCTCGTGAAGATAGTATGCAGCACGTGAAAAGAATAAAGTCTAATCATGTCACAGTAGAAATGTATACAACATATTACAGTGGGGGCGATCGGGGAAATCAGTTATTTATTAAAAAGGGAAATGGGGACAGGGAAACGGTAGATAAAAGTATCTTGGTCCTATGTAATACCTATCTAAGTGCCCGTTTGCACATGTTGGCAGTCATGTAGATTGATATAGCTATTACGGCAGTATGTCTATTGTGATATTTTATAATAATTGTGGGTACCTGGAAACAGACATTATGGATAACAAGTGAAATCTTGGGGTACTATCCTTGATTCATAGTAACTAAGTTCACACAATGTCTAACTACCAATATTTGGAATGTTACACCTAGGTCGACATCATAGCAGTAAATCATTTGAATATTATTATATTGAGATATATATATTATCAACAAGACTGCACAATAAATGATTGAATTCCACAACTGTTTTAAAAATATGCCATTAGTCCATAAATAGATTTTGTTCAAATTATTGACAAATTAATTCTGAGATATATACAAACAGAATGAAATTATTTTCCAAACAGAACGTACAATGTTTGAGACTTTTCTTGATATTCTTTAGCGTTGTGTCCTGCGTGATGCTCAATTTCCTTTAAAGACTCAATACAAAACATAATGGTCATGTGACCAAGACCCCATCTGTGGTCGAAACGTGTCTTGTTTTTCTGCCTAATAAGTACCTACTTTGCACTTGGATTCTGGAGTGGCTCGTAACTTTCGTTGCACCGGTGAAATTGTTTTGTGTGTGTATATATATATATATATATATATATATATCGTCAAAAGCTCCTCTCTGCCAAATATCGGCAGAACCAGCTGGCACGGACCTCAGCCACACTCGCAGAAAGGCATCAAAGTCGAAGTCTCGTTAAGCAAGCAGTGTAGTTTAATAAAGAATAAACCACAGGATTACCCAGGCATAATTTCTGCCATGACGCGTTTTGCTCGTCAACGCGAGCTTGATCACATGATACGCTTCAAATCCTAGGAAACACATTTAAAGACCCAAGACGTGCACAATTGACTAATGAAACAATAATATCAAGTTGATAAACAAAGCAAACAGACTAGGAAGCCACTCGGTAACACCAAAGTATTAAAGATAAGTATAGAACTTAATACATAATTCTTCAAGATAGCAAATCATAGACCTATCAGCTAAATATAAATATTAAATAGATATAAATATCAGACAGTGCTGTAATGAAAAAAATATTAAGAAATACATAGAGCTCGGTCATATTTAAAATTTTGCAAGTGCAAAATATAAATAAGAACAATGGCAATAAAAAATCACTCGATCATACTAAAGTCTCATTCTATACAAATAAATAAATATCATACTGAGTGTGCAAATAGGCAATTAGTAGACATAATAATTATGAGTATTCAGATAGAACGGCTGACGGGAAACAGAGTGAGCCTCGACCACCATCCAAGTGGGTCCATCTTGTATCAGTGGTAGGAAAGAATATAACTAAATTCTGGCGCTCAATATAACCTGTAATAAAACAAAGTGCAGTAGCAAAGGACTATACACTGCAAGTGCCAAAGGTTATATAGCATACTGCAACTAGTAAATAAGAAGAGTTGCTGCTGAAAACAAATAACGTATTCGCGAACTAACGCCGCCTATCCATATGTCTATTGGATGAAAGTGCAATATCCAGTCTGTAATCTAGTGAAATAGTGCAAAAAAGTGCAAAATAGTGCTGTGCAACTTGCAATATCGATAGCAGCATGAAACAAATCATTTAAGCCTAAATGATTATCAAGTGCAAGTACCAGAAATATTATATAGTTCACAGAAAACCCATAAAAAATATTAATACATCTTGGTTGCAGTAAGAGAGAGCATTACAACCCACTAAAAATAACTAAAAATACATATGACTGCGGGGAATAGCTTATTTTTGACGCACCCGATCGTAGTTCAGAGGTTTGTCAACCTGCCACAGAGAGGAGGAAATGGATCTACAGAATGTATATACGGAATAGATGTTAAGATAGTTGCCCAACTAGAGGAAATTGTGCAAATGCTCACTCATATTCAGGCCATTAGGCATACGTGTATCCAGAGCTAAGATGAAGTGAGATTGACGTTGACGAAGCAATTTCTCACGGTTCCCACCCCGTCGGGGTATGGGAACTGCTCCCAAAACCGTATATTCCAGATCTTTTAGCTTGTTCTGATGTACTAATTTAAAATGCCTAGCGACTGGATAGTTGGAGTCAGAATTGACTATTGCCCGCACATGCTGAAGAATACGTTTAAGCACAGGGAGTGTAGTACTCCCTATGTACTCTTGTGGGAGTGAGCCTTTTCAGGGGCCCACCTGTGCAAGGGGTTCGCCCTTCTTTATGCTTAAGTCCTTAGACTAATTAAATAAAGGTTGGCACGGAAGCTGTAATATCAAAGAAATAGTTTATTATCACTCATGAGTGGGACTACATTGACACAGAGCCCTCAGGCAATGTATGAGGCAGTACCTGGAGTACAGAAACCATGGGCCTTTTATGGCCAGTTTGTAGCTGAGTAAGCATGAAGACTCAAAAAGAGGCGGTACAAGTATACACAAGAATAGCTATTCACATATATGGACAACTAAAAACTACTTAGTCAACAGAGAGGGGGGGGGGGAGTAACAAAAACCCTTACATCAGTAGGGATTCTCTGACAGTTCTATTCTAAAACAGGTGTATTCTAGCAGCTACAGGCCTTTCTGATTATACATTGCTCTGGCTCAGTGCTGAAGGAGTTAACTGCAACTGATGACTCAAGCACAATAGAAAGGCAGGCAACAGTAAAGAGACAAGAAGCACATGGCCAGAACATGGCTAACTAAAATGGCTGCCACAACCAAAATGACTTCAGCTCATGCTAACAGCGATTTCTTTCGATTCCCACAGATGACCCTTTTAGCATGAGCTGAAGACATCTCTATGATTTAGAAGGAACAAGGAAAACATCTTGCACATCAAATTTCATCTTATCGCTAACTTCTTGGTCTAATACATATTGGCCGTTCACATTCTTAACGTTGCGTTTGGTGGGTATACAAGTAGAGACACAAAGGGAACAAAGCATCGGGCCACATTGTATGCATAGACAGCATGACAGTAGGATCGCAAAGAATATACATAGAATTGTCAACAGTTTCCAGCCCCAAGTAACACACAATGTCCCTAACCAGCCAGTTAAAGTCCAGGGGGCATATGTATCAAACTCCCGTTTAGCGAATCCTAATTTGCGATATTTTGCGATTTGCAAATTCAGATTCGCTAAACGGGATGTAAAAAATAAATCGCAAATCATTAGCGAATCCTTAAAAATCGCAAATAATTCTCAGACACCCGCTTTGCGATTTCTTAATAGTGAAATTCGCAAATTAAGAAATCGCAAAAACGGGAATCTGCAAGCCAGGTGCAGCATGATGACATCACAAACAGGAAACTGGAGTGATTTCCTGCTCACCTGAGCCACACCCAGAGGCTGCTTGTGGAGTGTGAGGAGGCATCCCTGTAGAGTGCAAACAACAATGGATCCCACCCAAAAACAGCAGGGCAAGGATGCTGAGAAAAGGAAGCGAAAACATAAGTTTTCTGAAAAGGAGCAGGAGGTCCTCATTGAGGACATGGTCTGCAGCCATGAGCTCCTCTTCCGAAAGAAGGCACTGCGTGTTCCAGAGGCCAGGAAGAGGAAGATCTGGCTAGCAATACAGAGTAAGGTGAATGCTGTGGGAGTCACCACACGTACCATCGTAGAGCTGCGCAAGCGGTGGTACGACATGCGCCAGAGGTCCAAGGAGAGGGTGGCAGCCAGACTGAAGGACGCCAATCAGACTGGAGGAGGACCATCCACGGCAGAGCAGCCAACCCCCCATGAGGAGCTCGTGGAGTCTACTCTCCTGCCTGAGAGCGTTGGTGGTGTGGCTGCAATAGACAGCTCCGACCCTGCAACCAGCAGCCAAGGTAAGATGCATGCAAAATCAATCTTCACTGATCCCCATCCCATGCACACTTCCCCAAATGCGCATAGTAAACACCCAAAATGTCAATCCAGGCCAGGTCTTACAGCACACCCAGCAATGCATCATGACACTCGTAGTACTGTGTCTGACTGTGTGTCCATGAAACTAACAAAATCAAATGCAACATGTGTGTTGGGGATAAGTGAATGAAACTGTGTCAGAGGTTAGCCAAAAAAAAATAGTAACTTTATTGATTGCCACATGCAGACAGTAACACAAACTCATGTAGTCCCCTTTACATCCACAGCACATGGCATGCCACAAGAAGACAGCGCAGAGGGAGAGGAGCCTTCAGACCCTGCAGACTCCAGCGATGACACAGAGCAGCAGCCAATTCAGCGCAGGAAGCGCGCACATGTGCCCCCACTGGCTCCATTTGAGGACGAATTCCCTGCAACAGGGGATGACACTGACAGGAGAGAGGGGAGTCAGGGTGTGACACAAATGCCCTCTCATGACACACAAACACCAAGGCGAAGAGCACATGAGACATCCAGAGCAAGGCCCAGGAGCAGCACTGCGACAGAAGCAGAAGGGTCCGTGTTCTCCGGCCTGGAAGAGGGCATGCTGCAGGAACAGCGCCTGCAAAGTAAGGCACTGCGGTCAATTAATCGCCAGCTATGCCGCATACATAAGGACCAGAGGAACATGGCAGCGGCAATCCATGAGCTCTGTGCCACTTTGAGGTACACCCAAGCTGCCAATAACAGGGCTGGCCGACGTGCCAATGCACGCCTCGACAACTACACTAAGGCAGTGAACCGCCTCTGCACCACCACCAGCACCCTCACACGCAGAAGCGTAACAATGCAGGTCGACATGGCACATTGCTGCCAGGACATTGCCCGAGGGCTTGCGCAGGTAACCACTGCTGTGGAGCAGCTGCAGACAGCCAATGCTGGGGGCAGCGCACTAATGGCCTCTGCCGAGAGTGAGGACACCTCAAGTCGCAGCAGCATCACTCCCACCTTGCCAGGGGAAAGACGCCGCAGTGCCAGACAGGGTGCAGGCCAAGGGGACACCATGGGGGGCACTCAGCCTGGACGGCACCGAAGGAGGTGATCATCTGCGGGGACACTCACTGCAACACGGGTGCATTAACCCGAAAATGCTGTTTGAACAATTACTTGTGCCTTATCTGCACTGTGTGCACAACATGTGCTGGGGACAGCTACTATTTCTTGCATGTGAAGTGTGATTAAACACTTGACACATCATCAAGCTTTGTTGTCTCATTTCATCATTACTCACCTAGAAGTAGTTTTGTGTGATCTCTGTCCGTCTCTGGCGTCCAGCAGCTGCCCCAACTCCTGCTGCTGGTCTGGCAGGGGGAGCAGGGCACTCGTCATCCGATGTGTCTGTATCGGTCACATCAATTGTGGTGCCTTTCCTCATTGCCATGTTGTGTAGCATTGCACAGCTTGCCACGATTTTACAGCAGGTCTCAGGGCTGTATTGCAGTGCGCCTCCACTTTTATGCAGGCACCTGAAGCGGCTCTTCAGGATTCCAAAGGTTCGCTCAATGACGCAGCGTGTAGATCTGTGTGCCCTGTTGTAGCTCCTCTCACTTGCATTTGCAGGATCCAGGTATGGGGTCAGGATGAAGTCGCGCACTGCATAGGCACTGTCACCTGCATGGACAAACAAAATAGGTAAGTCAGTGTCCCCCCTCTCAAGTGATGTAGTGGATGTATTGATGTGTGCAATGTATTTACCAAGCAGGTACCCCTCCCCAAAGTCTCCAGCACTCAGACGTCTGTGTATTCCACTGTGTCGGAAGATGATAGAGTCATGTGTACTGCCGGGGTATTTGGCTACGATGTCTGTGATGAGATACTTAGCGTTGCACACAATCTGTATGTTGAGGGAATGGTAGCATTTCCGATTCCTGTAGACATATTCAGTTTCTGCTGGGGGTGTGATGGCCACATGGGTCCCGTCAATGCAGCCAATGACGTGGGGGAAACCTGCAATCTGGTAGAAGTCCAGTATTGTTTGCTGTAATGCCTGTTGGGTGGTGGGGAAGTAGATGTGATGTGGGAGCCTCTGTAGCAATGCATCTAGGAAGGCATGGAAGAAGCGCGAAAGTGCACTCTGTGACACCCCACCAACCTCCGCTATGACCCGTTGAAAACTCCCTGACGCCAGGAGGTGCAGGGAGCACAGGACCTGCACATGTGTGGGAATTGTTTGTGTCCTGCGTGTAGGGTGCTCCAAGTAGGGTTTCAGCTCCTCAATGAGGGCCATTATGGTCTGTGGGTGCAGTCTGTACTTGTCATAGATGTCCTCTTCAGTGTTCTGGAACAGGGTGATGCACAGCCTGAATATACGTTCCTGTCTCAATCTCCTCTGAGCAAGGGCCCGAATACGCAGCCTCCTGGCTATCACGTACATTGCTGCCATTGTGGGTGGGACTGTTGCATTGTGGGATGGTTTATGTACCTTGCACCAGTTTACCACCTGCAAGCAATTGGTGTTAATAGCGATTTCTTAAATTGCGAATTCTGTGAAATCGCAATTTGCGACTTTTTCATACATGCGATAGCGATTTCTTAGTTTGCGATTTCTTGTTTGCGAGTTTCGCTAGGCTAAGAAATCTCAAATTAGGTATTCGCAATATATTTCGCAGTTTTGCTGTTTCGCAGCCAAATTATTCGCAAAGTTAGCGATTTCTTAATTTTCTATGTGGAAGTGTGTCATACATGTGGAATAGCGAAAAATCAGTCGCAAACGCTGTTTTTAGCGATTCGCAGCGTTTGCGACTAATTTTCCCTTTCATACATATGCCCCCAAGTTCCTGTATCGGGATGAATTTCAGTGGTTGTTTTAGGCCGATTGGAAATAGCCAACAGCACATGTTTGATAATATGTCTAAATAAAATCATTTTTAATAAACCTTCCAGTGTTGTTCTTTATGAGGGCTAGGGTACCAATGATATGTTCAGGAGGAGGGCAGAGTAGTATTTATCAAAGTATGTACAAAACGTTTCTCTTGCAGAAAAAACTGTATTTCAAATCCGAATATTATAAAGAGAATACACAGATTATCACAAAAACAATGTTTGCTTCGGAGGACCAGGAGGACCAAACGGCGCCATGGGAATAAGGACGAGGAGCAGCAAAGGGGTACATTGCTAACAAAAAAAGTACTTGGGGAATTAAAGCCGCTGTATAACCAGCCAGAGAGGAGTCTTCTCCCTGTGTCCGTCTGAGCCTCACAGGCAGGCTTTTATCGCTCATCAAGTGTTCATTTTCCCACGGTGGTGCTGCACAACTTACAACTCAGGAAAAACAATCACGGCCCAGGCTTAAGGGAAAAGTTTCTTCTTTCTGGAAAGGGCAATCACCTTCCAGGACAAAAACCCTCAACGAACCTGTCCTGTGTCTCATGCAGTGCACCAGTTTTCTTCACTTTAATCTAACAGGCACCAGAGACACAGCACCTGTACCCTGAACTCAAGTCCTTCCCTAGCTCCTGTGATGCTCCGCTGGTGCACTGTTCTTTCGTCGGGGCCACAGATTGTACCTAGTATGCCCAGGCACCTCTTGATCAACAAACAGAGGTGCAGATTTGCATTCACTTGGGGACCAGGACTCAGAGGCCTCATGCTAGAGTATCTGAAGCAAACCTTGTTTCAGAGGGGGTCACCTCAAGCAAAGCCTCTTTGCCGTCCTTGTCGGTCTGTGACTCTCTCAGCTGGGCATCCAAAAACTGGATCAACGCAAGGAATTCTCCGTCCTGATTTGTGACCCTGTCTTTCGCCCAAGACAGTGGTAGGGGTACACACTTCACGTCGTTTTCATGGACCCAGTGCTTCCGACGTTCTACCTTCACTGTGGTCCTAGTTGCCAGCAACGCCTGTGCTGGTTCCCTTTACCTCGGCTCCAAGCTGGACTGGCGCTGACTTCATAGGCTGGATCTGATGTCCGGGCCCCTCTGGCAATGGTTGTAGGGCAGCAGATATCTATTGGGAGCAGAACAAAAGATCTTTAGACAAGGCATGCAAATAATCTATCAACAGAGAGGATACTCTTATTTCAGAAAACTTCTTTAGTCTCGGGGCGTCTCATACATTAGCAGGACAACCATGAACCACTTTATCTATCTGAGAGTTAAAAAAAACACCCTGGACCTATTAGCGAGTATAAAAGGAATTTTTGGTGAACTGACAAGAGTAAAATGTTACACGATTTGATTTGTTTTTCTCAATCCCAAGCAGCCAAGGAAGGAATTTCAAAGCAACTATTCTTTGGTGTTTCTTGTGTTAGCAAGCTTGTGTTCCATAAATCATATAGTTCACAACACTTCTTCTACTTGTGATTTTTTTTCACTACTGTACAGGACTGTGGACACTTCTAGAATTATTTTCCTTACGTAAGAACAACCATGTTGTGCGCTTTAGGACCATGCTCTCATATTATAGGTGTAGCGGGAAAATCTAAAAGCTGCTAATTTAACAGGGATCCTTACTACATAAATAACTAACAAAAACTCAACATAGTGGGTACATGAATTTCTCCAGCAGAACTTGTTGTGGCAAACAAACTCCTATAAAGTAATATTTTCCTTCAAAATGTTTGCTGAGGATCACAAAGGTGTCTTTTCTAACATTGTGAAGCTTGTGCATTCTGCTTTTCACAATCTGGACTATGTGACGTTATATTCAGAGAAAAACAGTATTACTTAATTGCCAATTAGACATACACTAGTGAGGTGCTTTGTCTCTATTGATTCAAGAATATATTCACAGCATCTAGTGAAATGAATGACTAAAGCGAGCCCAACCAATTGTCTCATGGCTGCTCCTAGACAGTTTAGACAGGCTCAAGAGAGAGAGAGAAAAAAGAGAGAGAGAGAAAGAGAGAGAACACAACAACAAGCTTAATTTGCCCAGGAGCTAGTCTCCTACCCCCCTTCGACAGTAGGTCACCTAAACAGGTGACCTCCTGTCGACAATATTCACCCCCCTTTTTGGCAGCTGGGCACAAACAGACTTGTAGGAGGTAAATAGCTAGGGGAATCCATATGAAGGAGGCTACATCCAATACTATTGGACTGTACCACTTTGTAAATTTTGGTGTACAAGCACATTGAGCTAACTAGAAAACATTAATAACCAACTACCAATTCCTGTAGTAATTGTACTGTTTAACATGAGGGCGCATGAATGCAAACTGAATTTCATTGCTTCCTTATTTTAGCCCTTGCACAGTAATCTTTAAACTAAAACCATTATTTCTGCATATATGACAGAGCTATTCTCTGCACAGGGCCAACAGACGCTACTGCCTCTCCTTCTCTCTTATGACTTCGCAGACCCTGCCTGGTCTTTTGCCAAAAATAATAAGCAAAGCTTCTCTTTCTCTCTCTGCGCTGTCATCCCCTCCTTCGGAATCTTTTCCGAGGTCGAAGTGCCAGAGCAAGCCTTGCCTTTAGTCCTGCTAGTTTGCTGAATAAAGAGCTCAACCTCTGACCCAAATTCAACCACTGACCCTTAAACCTGCTGTCCCTTGTCTGAGCAAAGTCATTCCCACGTAGCCTTTACAATTCAAAGTAACTCTCGAGAAGCATGGCTGAAGGGCATTCCTGCTCCGTGCCTGTGTGCTGATAATTTGAAGGTAGGATGTAACTTGTATTCTTTATTATTTATTTATTTCTTGTGCACTGTGCGTTCTAGCACCTAAAGAACTAGAGTATTCATAATGCCATAATGCACCCAGAACTCTTGTGCATAAAAGCTTGCATAAAGGCTTGCAATGTAATTCACGTATTTGTACAGCTACTCTTTGCATAACTTGTAAGTGCATTTGAGACTGCAGCCAATAGGCCATATTAGGGATCATATTTTAAGTTTGTCCCTAAGATTCAGTAATATTGTCATTGCTAGAGAAACTAATATTCACCTTTTTAATTTTGATGCACAGTATATTTAACCATTTAGACATTGAAATTTTAATGCACACTTTGCACTGGATAATTTTCTACAGTGCGAAATATTATTGAATTTTCACAATAGTGGTATTAGACATTATAAAGATCATAATAGTGCAAAAACGATTTTAATACAATGACTTTTAACAATATTTTTCATGTAGTCATTTTTCTTGAATAATGATCACTAACCCTTTTGTTGTTTCCACATATGAAAAGCAAGCTTTATTCCTTTCCTTTTGCCTTTAAATGCATTTATTAATAACACTAAGCAGAGAAGCTTTACTGAAACATAAAAAGTGTGTGTCACTTTTTAGAGGGCAGTAATTATTTACCATCAAATCCACATATGTGCTTTTTAGAAAAGCAACAAGAAAGAAAATCCTTACTTTTATCCTTTCTCTTTTATCCACAATAATGAAGCTGTATTTCTAACTTTCAAAATTAGTAGTCTTTAATGCACGTGCCTTCATACCATGTTGTACTAACTTAAAACCTAGTCCCCACAGCTTGATCTGTAGCTTGTGCCCGGGCATAGCCATGTGTTATTTACTCAGCTGTGTTTTACGACCAGCAGCCGTTCGCTTCTATAATTTTTCAGGAGAAAAAGGCCTTGCTGTATTCTAATGTCCTCACAGAAACCCCAAAAAGTTGATAAACCATTCATTACCTCCGTCAGTTCTGACAGACAGCTTCCTTTGGACAGACAGCTTTGAACAGCTGCTAAAAGCTCTCTTTCTGGTGCTGGGAATTGAGCACAGTTCAGTCTATTTAAAACCCAGGCATTCCAAGCCAGTCAAACTCTATCGGCAGTGTGGTAAAATAAGGACGCTTTTATTTTAGCAGCAACCAATTACAAAGAATGTGAATACCTTTTAATATTTATTATAATGTTTCTAAGGATAATGCTGTAACATTTTGTATTGAGTCCTAGTTGTGTAAAACACACATTCGTTTTTTTTCTTTCTGTGAGGCCTATTTTTTTTCCTATTGAATTCTAATAATGTTTTTACCATTGTGGCAACATAATAATTGAACGTCTACACATCTTATACTTTTTTACTGCTTTACTTTTTTTTTCTTGTTGGATTTTGTGGGTTTTTTGTTTTTTTTCTTTCTTTAAAACACTTTAAAAAGGTGGTTTCACAAACTATACAATATGTTGGGGGAAATGATTTCAGTGAAGTACAAAACATTAAATTACAGAGATGTCCAAAACAAAAAAATAGCGCATTTCTCCTATTTGAATAACCACCATTTTCATTCTCTTGGTCGTCACACCTCTGGCCAGATTCCAAAGGTACAAAAAAGATATCCAATACTTAATGGGATGGAAGAACATCTCACTAAAGGGCAGACATCACTATGTTCTGAGATCAAGTCTGTAAAAGCAATATATAATAACAATTCAAGACTGCAGAGAATCGCACTCCACTCATTCGCGCTGCTCCATTTTTACTTTGGGTGGTTTCAAAAAGGTTCTGTTTTTCTTCTCTTTTTTCCCTTTTGTATGTTGAAAGGTCCGCCAGCTGTCCACACGCCCATCTCGACTTTCCTCAAAAATTTTCTGCCACTCTCTATCACGTTTTGCTTTTTCTGCAGTCTCAATTTCTTCTTCCCGTTGTCTCTTCCTTTCGTGCATTTCCTTCGCTTCTCGCTCTTTCCGCTTGATTTCCAACTCTGCAAATAACTTCATTGTTTGTTTGTACACTGCTTGTTTGAAAACGTCTGGATCATCTTCCGGCACAACTGTAGGTTTGCCTTCCTTTTTCAGTGCCTTCCTTTTTTCTTTCACAATGTGATCAATATATTCCTGACCAGCTTGTATGACATCCAAAGCTCGTTTCTTTTGCTCAGGGTCCAGTAACATCTTATACGCTTTGTCCACAGCTTCAAAAGCCTTTTGCGCTCTCCCAGGATCGTCTTGATTTTTGTCTGGATGCACCAATATGGATAACTGTCTGAACCTCTTCTTTATGTCTTCATCAGTAGCCTCTGGATCCAGTTGGAGGACCTCATATGGGTTCAAGTTGAAGTACGAAGAACCAGGTCGGATCAACCTTTCAATCTGTTGTTTGGGTGTTAATACTGAATCTCGCCTTTCTATCTGCTTAACCTCATTATAATAAGTTAGGAACGCATCCTCCGAGGCGCCAGAAGAGCCTCCAGCTCCGAGAGCCGCCATCTTCGCCGCAGATACTGCGTCCACCTACTGCTTTACTTTTAATAGTAGCGTGCAGATGTTTTTTATATAATTCATTCTTTGAATTTTAAAGTGTTTATTCTTCCAATGGCGTCTGCAGAACACAATGACGACAACAAACCAAATTGAGCTCATTCCAGACATTTTCAAGGAGGGGCCAGACAACCCAGTTTGCAAAGACAAGCCATCCTTACACAAAGAGTACAGTTGCTACTCACTCAAACAAGCATTACCACCAGTGTCAGTCCACAAAGCTCGTAGACATTCAATCACACAATCGACCCACAAATCAACACCTGGACAAAAACAAGAGGCAGCCCACAGGCTGTACTCAAACCAAACCATTTGTAAATCATATTTACAAACAAAAGAGCTCTGAAAAGCAGTCAAGAGACTGCACCAAGACAAGCAAACAGCCCAAAGACTGTTCCATGTTACCATTATCATAAGGCCTTTTTCTCATAAATTCGTTCCACAGTGTACTATACATTATGGAAGAAATACCGTTTTTAATATACATAAACCTATTAAGTGTCCCCTCTAGGGGAGCCAGCTGACTATTTTCTAAATCCATATTGGTATCTCCAAAACAGCAACACTTTCTACGAAAATATTATAGTAAATATAATATTATAACTAAAGTAGTACTTATCCCAAATATAGTACTTATCCCAAATATATAAGAATTAGAGACAAAACATCTCCTCATTACCTGCCTTTGTATATTGCAACATATAAACAAAATCAAACCAGAATCTTGGCCAAGCAAATCCAAAACAAAAGTGTCGCTTAAGGGACCTTACCAAACCAAAGTCTCCAACCTCCACCTGCCAAGCTCTGGGTTGACCTAATGGTCACTGTAAAAAATTTACAACAAGGGAGATCTCAGTCGGGACCGGCCAACACCTGGAGGGTCAGATCGGGAAAACCGGAAAATACATTGGTCTGAAAAGACAAAGGGTCTCCTCGTGCAGGGTACCTCCTCAGTAGATTCCTGTCTTCCGTCAAGACAACTCCCTTGGATAGCCATGTATCCGATGAGCCCCGCAAGTTTGGCGCCAATTAGTGGGAGTGAGCCTTTTAAGGGGCCCACCTGTGCAATTGGTTCGCCCTTCATTATGTTTAAGTCCTTAGATTAATAAAATAGAGGTTGGCACGGAAGGTGTAATATCAAAGAAATAGTTTATTATCACTCATGAGTGGGACTACATCTACACAGAGCCCTCAGGCAATGTATGAGGTAGTACCTGGAGTACAGAAACCATGGGCCTTTTATGGCCAGTTTGTAGCTAAGTAAGCATGAAGACTCAAAAAGAGGCGGTACAAGTATACACAAGAATAGCTATTCACATGTATGAACAACTAAAAACTACTTAGTCAATAGAGTAGGAGGAGTAACAAAAACCCTTACTTTAGTTGGAATAGCCTGACAATTCTTTCTAAAACAGGTGTATTCTAGCAGCTACAAGCCTTTCTGATCATACATTGCTCTGGCTCAGTGCTGAAGGAGTTAACTGTAACTGATGACTCAAGCAGAATAGAAAGGAAGGCAACAGTAAAAAGACAAGCAGCACATGGCTAACTAAAATGGCTGGCACAACCAAAATGGCTTCAGCTCATGCTAACAGCAATTTCTGTCGATTCCCACACTCTAAGCCACAGGTGCAACTAAGTTTGTAAATGGCAAATTCTGTTCAACTGGTAAAATATTCCTTAATTTCTATTTCCTTCTCACTAAAAGCTGTCTTATAGTGGGTTGCATTTTTAGCAAAAGTGCAGGCACGACATGAATTACATTTATAAAAAAACATTTTTTTAAGCCAAGTGCTTTTTTGTATTACTTCCGGCATAGGCTTCACAAAGGAATCCCTCATGGAGGGTTCCCTTCTAAATGTGATAGACGACAGAGTGGGCAGGATGGAACCCAGAGTGATGTCAGTGAGTATTATAGGCCATTCTGAATAAATAATCCTGCGCAGTTTTTGTTCTTGTTGACTGAAGGTGATAATCAGTCTAATGGTGTGTTTTTCTTCTTGTGGAGCAAGACTTGTTTGTAGTGCTACTATGTTTAGGCAACAGGAGTGATTCTCTAGATAGATTATTTGCTTTTGTCAGTGCTTGGATCAAGTGAGATCTCTTGTATCCTCGTTCCAAAAAACAACAGAGTGCTTCCTGCTGACAATCATTAGAGATTGTATCCAGACTGCAGATTCGCCGAATACGCACAAATTCACCATAGGGTATGCTTTTGATCAGGTGGCGTGGATGTAAACTATCAGCGTGTAAGATAGAGTTTCCCGCAGTGGATTTGCGGTGAAGCTTAGTGTGTATCTTTTCTTCACTAATATACACTAAAACATCAAGAAACTCTACACTTTCATTGTCAATTTTCACAGTAAATTTCAAATTAAGTTCGTTAGAGTTGATAGTTTCAACAAACTCCATTGCTGCCTCCTTAGTACCATTCAAAATTAGACAAACATCATAGATGTAACGCCAATAATGTATGATGTACTTGTACCAGTCTCTGTGTGTGGTCATGAGGACACACCTCTCCCACCAGCCAACATGCAAACATGCATAGCTGGGGGAGAAGCATGCCCCCATAGCCACACCCCTCAACTGCTGGTATATATCCTGATGAAATACAAAAAAAATATTTAACAAGCACAGTTCAATCATTTCCAAAAGCATACAGTTGTGATCTTTCATGTTAATGTCTCTATTCTCTAAAAAATATTTGGTAGCAGCTGTACCATCCACATGGTTGATACTAGTATATAACGACATGTCCATAACCACTAGAAAGTAGTTAGTTTGTTTTTCACATTGAAGGACTCGTAGTAGCAGTATCGGACGAGAGGCAAGATGGCGCCTGCACGAACGGTCGTGTCGGCTGTATGAGCTGATCCTCCTCTATACCACAGCTCTAGGATATGCTGCTGTGTGCTATCTGATTTTGAGCACGGACGCGTGTCGTTTTGGAATCGACATTGGAGAAGATTAGCTCCCTTATTCATTCATCGTAGAAATTATACGAAGTTGCTACAAGGAAATCCAGCCACATCTGAAACGCTGATATCGACGCCAACGCCGACACTGATGTTGGAGGTTGGAGGTAGTGGCTGCGCTGTTGAAACTACGGAGAGCCTGGTGGGTGGTAACTTTCACAGGTGCTGCGACTCGGCTGCGCAGTGAGCACCCTGCCAGTACTGACTCTGACCGGTTGAAGAGAGCAGCGATGGCCCCGAAGCACATACGGAAAATTTGTGGCCAAGAAGTAAAGACGGGGCACATCATCGACTCAGATTCAGTCTCTACTAATGAAGGTGAGAAGGATAATATTGCAAATCCTAAAGTCGGGGCCTCCTCCGGGAAAGCTAAACAGACTATAGCGACTCTGTTCTCTACTGCAGAGCAAAAACGTAAAGGTATGACGCCCAATGAGCTTCAATCAGATAGCGTTTTAATAACTCCGCGGGCTGATACTTTGGCTGCAGTTAATTTACTGAATGAGAAGGGGGCAAGAGATGACAATATGTTAAAAACTCAAACATATATTGAATTAAAGGAAAAGGAAGGCAGTCGGTTTACATCTTCTGAGGCAGAAATATTGAGTGAAAAGCTGATCCCAGAAAAATCTGTGATGGCTATATCTTCGGAGTTCGAGTCTGGGGATTTTTACTCGGTGTCAAAGAACTCTGCCTCGTCATGTGAAGAGCTGGCTGCACAATATTCGAAACAAATGTCCATTGAGGGCGAGTGCGATTCAGATGAAGATGAAGTGAATGTCAGCGCCGAGCTTGACGAGGAGGATACCCCGGCCACTGTAAGAGGTCGAGGTGATACATCTATGGTAGAGGGAGTTATCGGTGCTCAAGATGATCAAGTGGGGGATATTACTCTTGCTACAATATATCAGACTATCTTGAGTCACATGGATAAGACGGCATTAGAAAGTCAAAAAATTCAAAATTCCTGTCGAAAATTACAATGATCGATCAGAAGGTTAGTGAAAGCACAGTCGGACTTTGGAGAACGATTTACGGAAGCTGAAACCAGAATTTCCAATATTGAGGATGAATTGATCAAACAAAAAATGGCCACTGAGACTTTAAGTAGTAATAAAGAGGATGTGCTTTGGAGACTGGCCGATATGGAAAATCGCACTCGACGTAACAACTTAAGAATAATGCAAATTCCTGAAGGCAATGAAGGGCAAGACCCACGGAAATTTGTAGTGGACCTTTTTCAGAAAGCGTTTCCAAGTTTGAGTAAATGGGATTGGGAACGGGAAATTGAAAGGGCTCATAGATTCCCGTTTAACACTCAACCTCGCTCTGCCCAGAATTTAATTAGACCTAGACCAATTCTTGTAGCCTTCAATAGCTTTCGAGCCAGAGAAGATATTTATTTGCAAACACGACCAAATAGTCGATCCATGGCTGAAGGATTTACTTTTTTTACTACACCTGATTATTCTAAATATACAATGGACATTCGATGGCAGTTGCGACAGCTGGTGGATCAATTTAAAAAAAAGGGCGCTCAGGCATATATTATGAATCCCGCAAAACTTAAAGTGATATATAAAGAAAAATGGAGATTTTTTACTAATGTCATGTCAGCTAAGGAATATTTACAACTCTTGAAGGATTCTTAAAGTTCCATATAAAACATCTGTACATTAGTCAGCAACTGCTGAGCTTAGGGATAGGATTATTGATGTGTATTATCTGCTTTTTTGCATCATAGTATCATTAATCTTTTTTTTCTCATCCTTTGTTTAGGAGTACAGGTTAATGATTAAGACAATTTCAGGTTTTGCACGGCAGGGAGGGTTCCATTTTTTTTTTTTTTGAGATAGAGCTGTGGGGGTTGACCGAGGGGAGTCGATGCTCATCTCCATCCATAGGACCTGAGTCCTAAAGCCTTGGTTAAGGGAGGGGTGATGGGGTTTGCGGGGGGTGGGGGAGGGGACAAGGGGACGGGGAGGGGTAAGAGATGCTGGGTAAGGTGGAGGGTTAGGGGCGGGTGTGGGAGTAAAGGAAAAAATTCCATGGTGGTTCTAAGTGATAGTAATGAAAAAGATATTTCTGTTTGGTTTACTCATATTAGGAATTTAATTTGGTTGAATTACCGACTAGGCAGTGTTAATATTGATCTGAGGACTTTGAGAATAATTTTCTATGTCACGCAGCATTAAAATTTGTTCATTCAACGTATCTGGGCTTAATTGTAGTAATAAAAGGCGGAGAATAGATGCGGAAATTCTTTATATCCAACCAGACATTTTATGTTTACAGGAAACTCATCTGTCTTGGGACAAAAGGACACTTGTAACAGACCTGGGCTACACGCTGATTGTTGCTTCTCAACAAACTAACAATACAAGAGGTGTTATGATTCTTTCTAGACCTGGATACTGTATAGCGGGCCGTAAATTAGCTGATAAATGGGGTAGATGGGCTATATCAGAGATCATAGTACGAGGCGGGGCTTTTACAATCTGCTCAATATATGGATCCAACATAGATGAGGCCGAAGTCCTGGAATCATTAAATATAGAGCTTGCTGATTGGAGAGTTCCGTTAATTTTATGTGGAGACTTTAATATTAATTTGAACACCATGGAGCTAATGGCAGGTTTAGAACATTATAAGGGACGCAAACCACGAGTTTTTAAGGCCCTATACAATTTAGTTACTGATCATGGTCTGGTTGATATTTGGAGTAAAAACTACCCTACTCTTCCAGGATATACTTATTATTCTGCACCACACAAGAAACTTGTCCGGTTAGACTATTTTTTACGTCTTTAACCATTCACAGCCAAACAAGGATACAGACTTCCCCCAGAGTTACATCGGATCATTCTCCTATCTAAATCGAATGTTCATTTTTAAAGGAGATAAGCAGTCTAAGAAGTTTTTCATTTGACAGGAAGCTCTGTCTTGATGAACAATATAGAATCTACATGACGGAGTGGATGACAGAGTTTTTTAATATTAATTTAGGCACTGCCAATATTGTAATAGTATGGGACAAATTTAAGGCCTGCTTCCGAGGAGAAGCTATAAAATTTGGATTATATCATCAAAATAAATTACGGTCTCAAATGGGGGAGCTTTATGATCAATTAAGGGTCGCGGAAGTAGAACTTGCTAAAGCAATAACGAAAAAGGATAATTTAATGCAGATATCCGTAATGGAAGCAAAAATTGCACATTGTAAGGCGACTATAACAGGGGTGTGGGCTGAAGAGATTGCTCGGAAATATCTAGTAAATAGAAGACATATTTACGAATATGGAGAATCTATTGGCCGGTCTCTGGCGTTAAGACTGAAAATGAAGGCGACTTCTCGGTTGATCCCGAAATTACAGTTTCAATCTGGGGTGGTTCGGGAAACGCCGACGGCAATATTAGAAATATTTCAGCAATTTTACTCGGAACTTTACACTCAGCAGTTAAATTCTACTTCAGTTCAGATACCGGAAGTCGGCATACTAAACCAATTAACTGATATTGAGGCAGACGCTCTGGATAGTCCTTTTACTACGGAAGAATTAGAGAGCGCTGTCAGAAGTATATCGAATGGTAAAGCTGCAGGTCCTGACTTTATTCCTGGGGAAGTTTACAAATGTTTCTTTGAGCCATTGAAGAATGTGATGTTAGAAACGTTTAGGATGGCACAAATTGGAACCGCTCCAAATACATGGAATGATGCCTCCTCTATCGTTGTATTTAGTAAAAAAGGGAAGCCTCCGGAGTTACCCGGTTCTTACCGGCCAATTTCCTTGCTTAATTGCGATAGTAAGATATACTCTAAAATGATTGCGAATCGCTTATCTAAGGTTATATCGTCATTAGTAACAACAAGTCAGCATGGTTTTATACCAAAAAGAGGTACGGTCACTCATATTAATAGAGTTATTACTTTATTTGATATTGCAGAAGCGGAAAAGAGGGACTTAGCATTGATACTGCTTGATGCAGAAAAAGCTTTCGACCGTGTAGAGTGGGTTTATTTATGGGAGGTGATGAGAAGGATGGGATTCGGGAAAGCTTTTTTAATGGCAATTCAGGTTTTATATAAAGCACCAAACGCTAGAATTGTTGCTATGGGTCTAAAATCTGAAAAGATTAAAATAACCAGAGGCACACGACAAGGGTGTCCTTGCTCCCCTTTACTTTTTGCATTATATATTCATCCTTTTAGTTTACAGAATTCTCCTCATATTAAACCTTTTCTTGTTACAGGTATCTCATATTCAGTATTTGCATATGCGGATGACATAGCCATAGTGACAATTGATCCTAGGGAGGCAATAGGGGAGATTGAATTACTAGCTAGAGACTTTGGAGATATGTCTGGGTATAAATTAAATTCTGCAAAAACCCAAGTCTTGTGCACAAAGAGCATACAATTTAATGATTTTCGGGTAATAGAGGAGGTAACTTATTTAAGTATTAAAATCAAAACTCAAATGCAAGAGATTGTTGACAGTAACTGGAAGGAGATTATTTATCAAATTAAGCATTCACTAGATAGATGGAGCAGACTCCAATTATCAATAATAGGAAGAGGGAATATCATTAAGATGATTGTTCTTGCTAAGATTTGATATCTATTTCGAAGTATTCCATTGGAATTCTCATCCAAATATATACAGCAATTACAAGATATTTGTGGGAAATGTTTCTGGGCTCCGGGTAAAGTTCGAAGAGCTATGAAATGGTTGACGTTACCTGAAGAAAGAGGAGGTCGTGGCCTGCCTGATTTTAAGTTATTATTATGTATGTTTTTTACAAAAAATGAGTTATATACTGACAGGTGAGCCTCCGAAAAATGAAGCGGATGCCCCTTCTATTTTTTTTCTATTATTGGGAGAACAGGCAAAAGGCTGTTTACTAAAGGAACTTGAAGGTAATTACTACAAGCATACCCGATTTAAGGTATTGGCCTCAGCATTTAAAGTATGGAGAAACATTAAGAAACTGATTAAATTGGGTAAAATTTCATATTATAACCCTTTTGAGGCTGATAAAGTACTTCCTTCCATTTTTGGGGATAACAATGCAAAGTTATGGTTTAGAAAAGGGGTTTCCAAAATTGGTGATTTATATGACAATAAAGCAATGCTGGTGACATATGCAGAATTGGTAGACAAATATCAACTGCCACAGTCGTCGTTTTTTAAATATCTTCAAGTTCGAGATTTTTGTTTGAAAAATCAGATTGAGGCTCTCCCTAATAATTTAATAGAGGGGATCCGCCTTCAAAAAAGGATTGGCCCACTCTATTCGATCTTGATGGAATTTAGACATGATGATATCCAAAAATATAATCAGTACTGGATAAATCAACTGGGAGACCCCCAAATTGATATTTCGGAATCTCTATCTCTTGCAAAAGAGATTTGTTTGGCTGCTAATTTAAAAGCTCAAGTCTACAAGACGGTCTTCAGGCTATATTATACTCCTAAACGTATGGCAACCTGGGGAGATAAATATGACGGGAAATGTTTTCGATGTGGGGATCCGGAAGCTGATATGGTGCATATTTTTTTCAATTGTATAAAATTGTCGCATTTTTTTAATAGTATTGAAGCGTTTATGTCACTGGTATTCCTATGTCCTTTTAAGATCTCCTCTACACTTATGTTATTTGGAATAGGCCAAAAAACAAATAGTCATTCTGTATTAAAAGAACATAGGTATTTCCTATTCCTTGCAATGACTGTCGCGCGGCTTTGTATTGCTACAGAATGGCTATCACCTGAGGCTCCGACTTTTGAATTTTGGAGAGCTAAGTTGTATCGTATCTATGAAATTGAATCGAATTTGTAAGCGTTGAAGGGGGTTCGGAAATAACGTACTGGATTGTTAATTTGGGGAGCGCTTACAAATTTCCTTGAAGCAGGATGAAGAATATCGAAGTATTATTAGATTTTTCGTAATTGATTTATGTATTTTTCTTTTCTTCTTTCTACAAATTGCTTTTGTTTGTTTGAATCTAATTTCACTTTTCATTGCTAAGATATGTATGTGTTGAATATCTTACAGGAACTGTCATGGAAAAAAAAGAAAAAAAAAAAAGAAGAAAGTAGTTTGTTTGCCATACCACGTCATTAATCTTTAATAAAAAGTCTGTGGTGTCCCTTATATACGATGGCAACGTTTTTACTTGTGGCTGCAGGAAAAAATCCACATTTTTCGATAAATTCTCACTCATACTTCCCTGGGCAGAAATGATTGGACATCCCGGTATTGGTGTGATATTTTTAAGAACTTTTGACAGGAAGTACAACATAGAGGAGTCACAGGATGTTCCACATTTAAGAAATTAAATTCATCTTTAGTCAATAAACCATTTCTTTTCCAGTGAGGAAGTCGTTTGCGCAACACATCATGAGCTGTTCGCATTTCCAGTTCAGTTGATTTTTTATAACAACTTCCTTCAGATAAATGGCGGTCAGCTTCCGCCATATATTGACTTCTAGACCACAACACTGTGTTGCCTCCTTTATCAGATTTGTTTATAATAAGGTCATGATTCTTTTGGAGTTTTTTAATCAGAGCATGATGTTGGGATGTTTCTGTAATTTCTCCGTTGATGAATCGCTAGCACAGTTCTATTCAAGCTTTTCAATTCTGCAATGACTCTGTCACTGAAAACATCAACTGCATCCTTCGGCATCATAGGAAGGAAGTTGGATGCAGGGCGAAACGGACTTGGTGCAGCTTTGTTGGTGATGATAACCAATGCAGTTGATGTAGGTTGTGAGCCTGCAGTGGGAGTCTCTGAAGCTAATGAATATAATAGCTGTAATTCTGATGGATACATCTGCCAGTGGATTCCTCACCTTGTGAATATACCCTGCGCCAGCAACATTCGGAAACTTTTGTAGCACTCCACGCCGATAAGGTCGAAGACGACGTCACAGAGGCACGGCTCTGCTCGTGACTCTGCTGGATCCATAAGAAGGCCTCGTCGGCGTGATGACGTCAGTTCCCTTTTTTCCGCACCATTGACGCTGACGGTTTTCGGGGACTCTCTCTGTATCTTTTGCTGGTTACTTTGTTTTCCTGCTGGAATCTCTATTTCTTCTTGTTGGAAAATGTCGACTAAGAAGTCCGGGTTTTAGCCTTGCAGGGAGTGCGGTAAGCACATGTCGATTACGGATCCGCACGAGGACTGTGTCTGGTGCCTCTCATCGGATCATGATGTCGAGGGATGTATTTGCTGCCGCAAGATAAGCACAAAGGCTCTGAAGGAAAGGGAGGCCAAGTTATTCATTGCTAGAATGAAAAAGGAGAAGAGAGGTCGAAGAAGATAGAGGTCGAGATCGAGGTCGGCATCGAAGTCGACGTCGGGCCATGCTTCAAAATCCAAGAAAAAGAAGAGGCATGGCTCTCGACATCGTTCAGACAGGGATGCGGTTCCGAGATCGACCTCACCTTTTCAAAGTCGTAAGGACTTTGTGTCTCTTCTTCTGTCTCTGTTCCTGATTCTCCTGTTGGCCTGACCTCGCCTGCAGCCACATCGGAGCATTCTCCGGCTCTGGCTCCATCTCTGACGCCGTCTCCATCTCTGGTTCCAATTGAGGAAGTTCCGGCTCCGGACGAGTCTTCGACTCCGCTGGTTCCACCGTCGGTGCCGATCGGCCCGAGTCCGGTGATGCCTCAGCCTGAGCCATATCCTTCCTTTCCAGGTCCGGGTCAAGATCCGACGCATTATTTAAATGCGATGTATGGGGTCTTTACTAGAGCTTTGTACCCCTCTGGAGCGCCTTCGGGTCCCATGGGTCCAATGGCTTTCAACTTTGGAGTTCCTCAAGCTTACCCTCAAGCTCCCTTCATGCCATTTTTCCCGGCGACGCCGTCTTGGCATTTACCGGCGCCGAGGACATTGACGCCGCTTCCATCTTCACCGGCGCCGGCTCGACCTCGTTCGACTCCAGCTGCTCCTCTGGATCCGGGTTCGACGCCGGCGCCGTCGGATTCAGTTACAACGACGCCGACTCCTGTTGTGAGAATCAGATCCAGGAGGGAAGCTCAAAGGGTTCTAGAAGAGCAAAGGTACCAGATAGAGGAGGTGGAAGAAGGTGAGCTTATGGAATCTGATGATCTGTTTGAGGAGTTGAAAGATGCTAGTGGCCTGGACTTGTCACCTGAGTGGGAGATTACTCCTCCGGCTGATACTCCTTCAAAAGATGTAGCTCCCTACCACTCAGTTATTAAAAAAGCGGCTGAGCTTTTGGATCTGCAGTTACCATCTGCTGAGTTTAAACCGAACATCCACAGAGGTTTTGCATTCTCCTTCCTCTGTATCGGAACCCTTGCTTCCTTTTAATGACGCCATTATTGA
Source organism: Triturus cristatus (assembly GCF_964204655.1). Lineage (NCBI taxonomy): Eukaryota > Metazoa > Chordata > Amphibia > Caudata > Salamandridae > Triturus > Triturus cristatus. The sequence continues at coordinate 643,311,841 of NC_140594.1, read as the reverse complement.
ACCGGTCATGGCAGTATGGCGTAAACCTTTCTCTGCTCCTGCGGTCTCTAAAGTTGTTGCAAGAAGATATAGGACAGCTCCAGGGGACCCAGACTTTCTGACTTCCCATCCTTCTCCGGAGAGTCTGGTGGTTCAGGCTGCCTGTTTTAAAAGATCTACAGGTGCCTTTCCCCAAGTCCCTAGTGACAGGGATGCTATAAAACTAGACCAGTCAGCCAAGAAGGTCTTCTCTTCTGCCAGTATGGCTTTAAAATCGACAAATGCCACCTGTCTTTTGGGCCAATATATCCATGCTCTAATGGATTCAGCGAAACAACTGGCCCCTAAATTGTCAGAGGAGGATAGACTGGACTTTAATGAGGTGCTTCCAGACACTCAGGCGGCTGCACGTCAAGTAATCCAAAGCGGCCTGGATACTGCGGACTCTGTCGCCAGAATCATGGGCTCTTCGGTTGCCACAAGGAGTAGTGCGTGGCTGAAGTCCTCTGAGTTTTCCCCTGATGTGCAGGCAACTCTTCTGGACTTGCCTTTTGACGGCTCCGGGCTTTTTGGTAAAAAGGCTGATGCTGCACTGGAAAGGTTTAAGGAAAGCAAAGCCACGGACAAATTTCTGGGTCTGCAGACTCAGCCTAGGGGTTTGTTTAGGAGGTACAGGGGCTTCGGAAGAACGTCCTTTCGTACTTATAGGCAGCCCCAGCAGCAACAACAGCAACAGAACACCCTTTATAAGAGCTACAGGGGCAGAATCAGAGGTCGTGCTCGAGGTCGGCGGCTCTCCTCCTCCTCTTCCACTTCCTCCGTCCCTCCCACCACTGCAAAGCAGCCCTAGATCCACCATTCTGGATCATGCTGGTCCTGTGGAGGGCCGGCTTACCCATTTTCTACAAGATTGGGAATCGGTTACTACGGACCTTTGGGTTCTAGATCTTGTAGAAAATGGGTACGCCCTTCCTTTTCGGGAATTCCCTCCAAATTAACCCTCCTTGCCAAGGTGCTTGCTCGGAGGACAATCTTCTTCTCCTCCAGGAGGAAGTCCTAACGTTGCTAAAAAAAAGGTGCGATAGAAGTGGTTCCGGAGCAGGAAAGGAGTCAGGGATGCTACTCCCAGTATTTCCTGATTCCAAAGAAGGATGGCAGGCTGCGTCCAATCCTGGACCTCAGGATCTTGAATCTTTTTCTAAAGCAAGAGAACTTAAAGATGCTCACCCTTGTGCAGGTTCTTCAAGCGCTGCATCAGGAGGACTGGATGGTGTCCATCGACTTGCAGGATGCGTATTTCCACATCCCCATCCTGAAGTCTCACAGGAAGTATCTCCGGTTTACGGTAGGGTCGCAACATTATCAGTTTGCGGTCCTTCCGTTTGGTCTTACTACTGCACCTCGAGTCTTCACAAAGGTGATGGCAGTGGTGACAGCCCATCTCAGAAGGTCGGGGATTCCTGTTTTCCCCTATCTGGACGACTGGCTGATCAAAGCGGAGTCGCCAGAGAAGGTGCTTCATCATCTGCAAATTACAACCCAGCTGTTGTACAAATTGGGTTTCTCAATAACCGTGCCCAAATCTCACCTGGTGCGCTCTCAGTGCAACCTGTTCATAGGGGCGGTACTGGACACTACTGTGTGTCGAGCATTCCCACCTCCTCAAAGGATTCTCGACATACAGGAAATGATTCCTTTGTTTTACAATGGAGCAGTCGTTCCAGTCCTGAAGGTCCTTCGTCTGCTCGGTCTGTTTGCTCCCTGCATTCTGTTGGTCAACCATGCACGCTGGCACATGAGGGCGCTCCAGTGGTGCCTCCGCAGGCAGTGGTATCAGCACAACGGAGATCTCAGGGAGTCTGTGAGGATCTCCAGAGAAGGCGCAGCGGATCTGTCTTGGTGGAGCGTGGAGGGCAATCTGTCTCAAGGAAAGCCCTTCCATCTACCTCCATCGGTGGCCACAGTGATAACGGATGCATCCACTTTAGGGTGGGGTGCGCATCTGGGAGATCTGGAGATCAAGGGACTTTGGTCTCCAGAGGAAAGGTTGCTTCACATCAACCTTCTGGAATTACGGGCGATACGTTTGGCGCTCAAGGCCTTCCTCCCTTCCCTTCGCGGTCAGTCGGTTCAGGTCCTGACGGACAACACTACCGCGATGTGGTATGTCAACAAGCAGGGAGGAGTGGGATCGTATTGCCTCTGCAGAGAGGCTCTGCATCTCTGGTCCTGGGCTCAGGACCATCGGATTTGCCTGATGGCAAATCATCTGGACGGAGTTCTGAACATGCATGCAGACAGTCTCAGTCGGCAGTTCTCCACCGACCACGAGTGGAGGCTCCATCCGGAGGTGGTTCGTCACGTCTTTCGGACGTGGGGAACTCCTCAGGTGGACCTGTTTGCTACTCACGAGAACACTCACTGCCCGTCATTCTGCAGTCTCCAGTATGCGATGCAGGGAGCTTTGGAGGACGCGTTTCAGTTGAGATGGGACTCACACCTACTTTACGCATTTCCTCCCATACCCTTGATTTCTCGAGTTCTGAGGAAGATTCTTCAAGACCAGGCCCAAGTCATATTGATCGCCCCGGATTGGCCAAGAAGGGTGTGGTATACAGATCTTCTCCACCTCTCCTCATGCCCTCCGCTCCGTCTCCCTCTCAGGGCAGACCTCCTCTCGCAGTCGGAGGGGCAGGTTCTACACCCCCACCTCCAGAGCTTACACCTTCATGCCTGGAGATTGAACGGGGCAACCTGAATTCTTTTTCTCTCCCGCCAGATGTGCTATATGTAATTTTGTCTGCTAGACGTCATTCCACCAAATCTATCTATTCCTATAGGTGGTGCAAATGTGTTCTTTGGTGCGGAGAGAAGTCTATTGACACTTTGAGGACTTGTTTATCCAATATCCTTCAGTTTGCTCTTTCTCTTGCTCAGCAGGGCTTTGCTGTAGCTACTGTTAAAGGATATTTGTCAGCATTTCTTTGCTTGCCGGATCAGCCTTCCCTTTTTAAGTCTCCTATTGTATTACGATTCCTTAAGGGCCTTACCAACAAGTTTCCGCCTACTCCCTTTATTGTTGCTCAATGGGACTTAAATCTTGTCTTAACTTACTTGATGGTTTCTCCATTCGAGCACTTGCACAAGTGTCCCTTGAGGCTGTTGTCTTTCAGAACAGTCTTTCTCATTGCTATTACCTCGGCAAGGAGGGTAAGTGAGCTTCAAGCTCTGAGTTCTAAATCCCCGTTCTTAACCATTCATGCTGAAAGAATGGTACTCAGGACCAGGGCTGCTTTTCTGCCAAATGTGGTAACTCCTTTCCATCTGGGGCAGTCCATTACCCTTCCTACCTTCTATCCTCCCCCTCAGCCTTCCAAGGAGGAGGAGTGGCTTCACCGCTTGGACCCTAAGAGGGCGGCGAGCTTTCACCTCGATAGAACTAAAGACTTTCGAGTGGACGGCCAGCTCTTTGGGGGCTTTGTTGGCTGCAGGAAAGGCAGAGCAGTGCACAAGCACACCCTTTCCAGATGGATTATCTTGTGCATCAAGATTTTTTACTCTTTGGCTGGTAAGGAACCTCCAGAGGGTATAAGGGCTCATTCTACCAGGGCAAAGTCTTCTACATCTGCTTTGTCTGGAGGTGTTCCTGTGGAGGACATTTGTAGGGCGGCAAACTTGGGCCTCCCTCCACACTTTCGCGAAGCATTACTGCTTGGATTCCGAGGTGAGAAGGGACGGACACTTTGCTCCGGGAGTGGGACTGCTGTGGGAATCTTTTCACAAGGTGAGGAATCCACAGGCAGATGTATCCATCAGAAGAACATGTTACTTACCTTCGGTAACGCTTATTCTGGTGGATACAGTATCTGCCTGTGGATTCCTCACTGACCCACCCGCCTCTGCGTTTCCCACCCTTGTATACCTACAATTCTAATGATGGTGTTTCAGAATGTATTTGTTACTGTCAAAGGCAATATGTTATTTCTTTTGCCTTCCTATATTGTCTCCACACTGTGTGTGTTGCTTTGTATAATATGTACTGTGTATACATATTGCTGTCAGTCCGTCCGTGTGCCTCGAAGGCACGGAAAAAAGGGTGGAACTGACGTCATCACGCCGACGAGGTCTTCTTATGGATCCAGCGATGTCAGCGGAGTCACGAGCGGAGCCGTGCCTCTGTGACATCGTCTTTGACCTCATCGGCGTGGAGTGCTACAAATGTTTCCGAATGTTGCTGGCGCAGGGGATATTCACAAGGTGAGGAATCCAAAGGCAGATACTGTATCCACCAGTAAATGCGTTACCGAAGGTAAGTAACTTGTTCATTGGGTAGGTCTTTAACTTGAAGAGTCTCATCGATATTAGCAGTATTAGAGGGTGCACCAGCAAATGATGTAGGGGATTTATTCAACTGGAAATATTTGATAAGTTTGATGTTTCGAATAAATTTGAAGACATCAATCCTAGTGGAATTGTAGGAAAATTGATTACTTGGACAATATGACAGGCCAAGTGCAAGAAGCTGAGTTTCAGCCTTTGTTAGCATAACGTCTGTAAGATTGATGTCAGTGTTGTTGTTTGCATTACTTATCGTTTCCAGTTCCTTCGTAGATTCTCTCTCATACTAGGATTTGCGAAGTTTGCCCCTCCTCTCCCTCCTGCGTTGCTTAGTTGTTCCCCTTGCTTCTGTTGAGGTTTGCGGGGGCGCAAGGTGTACCTCTGGTCCTCGCTGATAAAATTCAGTTCCTCTCCTGGAGTGAAGTTGCTAGGCCCCATTGCAGAGGCCCCAGAAGCACCAGCTCTTCCTTCGTCTGAATCACTATTAGATGTTAGAGAGACCGTATCAGATTCCACATCGCTGGCTTTGATATCGCCTGTGTCATTACTTTGTTTAGTGCTCGAAACATTACTAGTTGAAGCCTCTTTTTTGTAATTGTATTTATGTGCGAACGTAAAGATTCTTCCAGTAGCGTAATCGTTCTGATCACATGCAAATTTATAAATTTTATGTTCGTTAATGGATTCTTCGTGCTTTTTAATGCAAACATCAATATCTACACGCCCTTTAGTAATCAAGTCTGTCTGTCCTGTGGCATCCAACAGACCATTAATACGGTCTATTTCAATCAGCAGTGCGTTACATATTTTATAAGAATATGGATCATGTTCATTGACGCCTGCAGGTTATTTTCTGCCCATTCCTGCAGCATTAATGGGGTAGGGTTGTCAAATGTAGGTGCAATAAGCACACGTAGGCCCCTTGGAACACGATTGGCATCTCAATACTTTTCTAAAGATTTTTTCTCCCACCATTTTGATAGTTAATTGTTTAATAGTTTCTCTATTGTTCTAAGTAAAAATCTCACGTCATTGTTACTGTTGTCTTTAGCGGGAGCTCTGTGCTCATTACTGACAGTCTGTAAATTCTGGGACAGGGCCTCCGCTGCTAGTTCCCTATCATGAAGCGCATCATTGGAAAACATAGTGGATAGAGAGTCTCTACACAGCTGCTGCTCCAAACAGTTATTTTCACTGAGGTGAATCCCGTAACCCGTTGATATGATGTATTACACAGACAAGTGGAAGATCTCCTTACCGGCGCTACTCTTGCAGCTCTCAAGGTCCTCGGACCAGGAAGGTTCTGCAGATCCACGCCGTCGAGAGAAAGTATCCAATTCAAATGTCGGTAGTGACAACGGGGGGTACAGCAATAATTAGAACTCCCCCGGAGTGAAACCCAGTGCACTGCGGCGCAGTCGGCTGATCAACAGCTGTGCCTCAGTAAAACGGGAGGGTCCGTGAATCCGGAATCAGCCGGCTCCGGATGAATTTAAATCGCGTCAAAAGTTCCTCTCTGCCAAATATCGGCAGAACCAACAGGAACAGACCTCAGCCACACTCGCAGAAAGGCATCAAAGTGGAAGTCTCGTTGAGCAAGCAGTGTAGTTTAATAAAGAATAAACCACAGGATTACCCAGGCATAATGCCTGCCATGATCACATGATACGCTTCAAATCCTAGGAAACACATTTATAGACCCAAGATGTGCACAATTGACTAATGAAACAATAATACCAAGTTGATAAGCAAAGAAAACAGACTGGGAAGCCACTCGGTAACACCAAAGTATTAAAGATAAGTATAGAACTTAATACATAATTCTTCAAGATAGCAAATCATAGACCTATGAGCTAAATATAAATATTACATAGATATAAATATCAGAGAGTGCTGTAATGAAAAAAATATTAATAAATACATAGAGCTCGGTCGTATTTAAAATTTTGCAAGTGCAAAATATAAATAAGAACAATGGCAATAAAAAAAATCACTCGATCATACTAAAGTCTCATTCTATACAAATAAATAAATATCATTCTGAGTGTGCAAATAGGCAATTAATAGACATAATAATTATGAGTATTCAGATAGAACGGCTGACGGGAAACAGAGTGAGCCTCGACCACCATCCAAGTGGGTCCATCTTGTATCAGTGGTAGGAAAGAATATAACTAAATTCTGGCACTCAATATAATAAAACACAGTGCAGTAGCAAAGGACTATACACTGCAAGTGTCAAAGGTTATATAGCATACTAAAACTAGTAAATAAGAACAGTTGCTGCTGAAAACAAATAACGTATTCCCCAACTAACGCCGTCTATCCATATGTCTATTGGATGAAAGTGCAATATCCAGTCTGTAATCTAGTGAAATAGTGCAAAAATGTGACAAAAAAGTGCAAAATAGTGCTGTGCAACCTGCAATCTCGATAGCAGCATGAAACAAATCATTTAAGCCTAAATGATTATAAGGTGCAAGTGCCAGAGATATTATATAGTTCACAGAAAACCCATAAAAAATATTAATAAATCTAGGTTGCAGTAAGAGAGAGCATTAAAACCCACAAAAAATAACTAAAAATACATATGACTGTGGGGAATAGCTTATTTTTGACGCACCCAATCGTAGTTCAGAGGTTTGTCAACCTGCCACAGAGAGGAGGAAATGGATCTACAGAACGCTTATACGGAATAGATGTTAAGATAGTTGTCCAACTAGAGGAAATTGTGCAAATCCTCACTCATATTCAGGCCATTAGGCATACGTGTATCCAGAGCTAAGATGAAGTGAGATTCACGTTGACGAAGGAATTTCTTATGGTTCCCACTCCGTCGGGGTATGGGAATTGCTCCCAATACTGTATATTCCAGATCTTTTAGCTTGTTGTGATGTACTAATTTAAAAGCGACTGGATAGTTGGAGTCAGAATTTACTATTGCCCGCACACGCTGAAGAATACGTTATGTACTCTTGTGGGAGTGAGCCTTTTCAGGGGCCCACCTGTGCAAGGGGTTCGCCCTTCTATATGCTCAAGTCCTTAGACTAATAAAATAGAGGTTGGCACGGAAGCTGTAATATCAAAGAAATAGTTTATTATCACTCATGAGTGGGACTACATCGACACACAGCCCTCAGGCAATGTATGAGGTAGTACCTGGAGTACAGAAACCATAGGCCTTTTATGGCCAGTTTGTAGCTGAGTAAGCATGAAGGCTCAAAAAGAGGCGGTACAAGTATACAAAAGAATAGCTATTCACATATATGGACAACTAAAAACAACTTAGTCAACAGAGGGGGAGGAGTAACAAAAACCCTTACATCAGTTGGAATAGCCTGACTGTTCTATTCTAAAACAGGTGTATTCTAGCAGCTACAGGCCTTTCTGATTATACATTGCTCTGGCTCAGTGCTGAAGGAGTTAACTGTAACTGATGACTCAAGCAGAATAGAAAGGCAGGCAACAGTAAAGAGACAAGCAGCGCATGGCTAACTAAAATGGCTGCCACAACCAAAATGGCTTCAGCTCATGCTAACTGCGATATCTGTCAATTCCCACAGATGACCCTTTTAGCATTAGCTGAAGACATCTCTATGATTTAGAAGAAACAAGGAAAACATCTTGCACATCAGTCTTCATCTTATCGCTAACTTCTTGGTCTAATACATATTGGGCGTTCACATTCTTAACGTTGCGTTTAGTGGGTATACAAGTAGAGACACAAAGGGAACAAAGCATCGGGCCACATTGTATGCATAGACAGCAGGACAGTAGGATTGCAAAGAATATACATAGAATTGTCAACAGTTTCCAGCCCCAAGTAACAAACAACGTCCCTAACCAGCCAGTTAAAGTCCAAGTTCCTGTATCGGGATGAATTTCAGTGGTTGTTTTAGGCCGATTGGAAATAGCCAACAGCACATGTTTGATGAAATGTCTAAATAAAAACATTTTTAATGAACCTTCCAGTATTCTTCTATATGAGGGCTAGGGTACCAATGATATGTTCAGGAGGAGGGCAGAGTAGTATTTATCAAAGTATGTACAAAACGTTTCACTTGCAGAAAAAACAGTATTCCAAATCTGAATATTATAAAGAGAATACACAGATTATCACAAAAACAATTTTCGCTTCGGGGGATCAGGAGGACCAAACGGCGCCATGGGAATTAGGACGAGGAGCAGCAAAGGGCTGCTCCTCTTCAAAAATGGGACGACCAAAGGGGTACATTGCTAAAAAAAAAAGGTACTTGGAGAATTAAAGCCGCTGTACAACCAGCCAGAGGGGAGTCTTCTCCCTGTGTCCATCTCAGCCTCACAGGCAGGCTTTTATCGCTCATCAAGTGTTCACTTCTCCCACGGTGGAGCTGCACAATTTGCAACTCAGGAAAAACAATCACGGCCCAGGCTTAAGGGAAAAGTTTCTTCTTTCTGGATAGGGCAATCACCTTCCAGGACAAACACCCTCAACGATCCTGTACTGTGTCTCATGCAGTGCACCAGTTTTCTTCACTTTAATCTAACAGCCACCAGAGACACAGCACCTGTACCCTAAACTCAAGTCCTTCCCTAGCTCCTGTGGCTCCGCTGGTGCACTGCTCCTTCGTCGGGGCCACAGATTGTACCTAGTATGCCCAGGCACCTCTTGATCAACAAACAGAGGTGCAGACTTGCATTCACTTGGGGACCAGGACTCAGAGGCCTGATGCTAGAGTATCTGAAGCAAACCTTGTTTCAGAGAGGGTCACCTCAAGCAAAGCCTCTTTGTGACTCCGTCTTTCGCCACGACATTGGTAGGGGTACACACTTCACGTCGTTTTCATGGACCCAGTGCTTCCGACGTTCTACCTTCATTGCGGTCCTAGTTGCCAGCAATGCCTGTGCTGGTTCCCTTTACCTCGGCTCCAAGCTGGACTGGCGCTGACTCCCCAGGCTGGATCTGATGTCCAGGCCCCTCTGGCAATGGTTTTAGGGCAGCAAATATCTATTGGTGAACAGAACAAAAGATCTTTAGACAAGGCATACAAATAATCTATCAACGGAGAGGATACTCTATTTCAGAAAACTTCTTTAGTCCTGGGCGTCTAATACATTAGCAGGACACCCATGACCACTTCATCTATCTGAGAGTTAAAAAAACACTCTGGACCTATTAGCAAGTATGACAAGAGTAAAACGTTACATGATTTGATTTGTTTCTCTCAATCCCAAGAAGCCAAGGAAGTCTGTTTATTTACTAAATTCTGAGGGAAAAAGAAAAACAATACGGACATACTCTGAATCCTTACATTTGTGTATTTCTATATTATTCATCTGAAGAACCTAAAAAAAAGGAATTTCAAAGCAACTATTCTTTGGTGTTTCTTGTGTTAGCAAGGAAGTCTGTTTATTTACTAAATTCTGAGGGAAAAAGAAAAACAATACGGACATACTCTGAATCCTTACATTTGTGTATTTCTATATTATTCATCTGAAGAACCTAAAAAAAAGGAATTTCAAAGCAACTATTCTTTGGTGTTTCTTGTGTTAGCGAGCTTGTGTTCCATAAATCATATAGTTCACAACACTTCTTCTACTTGTGATTTTTTTTTCACTACTGTACAGGACTGTGGACACTTCTAGAATTATTTTCCTTACGTAAGAACAAACCATGTTTTGCGCTTTAGGACCATGCTCTCATATTATAGGTGTAGCGGGAAATTCTAAAAACTGCTAATTTAACAGGGATCCTTACTACATAAATAACTAACAAAACCTCAACATAGTGGGTACATGAATTTCTCCAGCAGAACTTGTTGTGGCAAACAAACTCCTATAAAGTAATATTTTCCTTCAAAATGTTTGCTGAGGATCACACAGGCGTCTTTTCTAACATTGTGAACCTTGTGCATTCTACTTTTCACAATCTGGACTATGTGACGTTATATTGAGAGAAAAACAGTATTACTTAATTGCCTATTAGACATACACTGGTGAGGTGCTTTGTCTCTATTGATTCAAGAACATATTCACAGCATCTTGTGAAATGAATGACTAAAGCAAGCTCAACCAATTGTCTCATGGCTGCTCCTAGACAGCTTAGACAGGCTCAAGAGAGAGTGAGAAAAAGAGAGAGGCAAAGCTAAATGGGAGGCAGAGCATACATTCCCAACTTTAAACACAGCATGCCGCCTACAACCCATCCGGGCCGGCCGCGTCTAATAAAATGGGGAAAGGGGAATGGACTAGCAAAATAGGTTTAGGAGCAGATGAACATGACACTCAGGGTGCCCTGCATCCCTGTCCCCCAGATGTGCCCTACTAAGATCTATAAGTTCCGGTATGCGCTCCCCGTGTCGGTGTAGGTCTTTCTTGAATTTTCAAAAGAAACAGAACTCTCAAAGCATTTCTAATCGGGTATGCTATCGCAACTATACGTACATAGGGTGTGCATCTACACAAATCAATGTAAAAAGGCCTGGCCACACCCGGGCATACACCCCCGCTATGAAACTACCCCAATGCGAAACAAAGGCTAATATACTCCTGAAAGAAAAGAAACCCTACCCCGCCAATCCCCCCCGTTCTATGTCCACTCTGCAGCTCCCCCGAACCCCCTAATGTGGCCCCCTCACTCCACTGTCTCTGAGGTGTCCGCTAGGCGTAGTAAACGTAAGTAACATGGGCAGGTGACCTCTCGGAATTCAGTAGCCAAAAGAGCCAGAAACGGCTGCCACAACTCCAGGTACTTGGCGCCCTCACCCGCCATGGTCAACGTGAGTTTCTCCATTCCCAGGACGTACCACAAACGGTATAGCCACCCCGTAAAGGTCGGGACGGTGGGGGAATGCCATTTGCCGACCTCTGCGTGATCGAAGAGGGTACGTTAAAGGGTTGGGAAGACCAAGCAAGATGTACGCTGGGAATCGAGGCAGCACTGTGTGAAAATGTTTATCTATCTTATCCAGCACCTGCGTCCAATACGGCTGAATGTGGTCGCACTCCCCCAGCAAGTGTGTCAATGTACCTATCTGATCACACCCTCTCCAACACCGCGCCTCCCTCATGTGGTCTATGGAATGTTGACGTTCTGGAGTGCAATACCAATATGTTACCACTTTCGTGAGAGTCTCAGTGAGCCCCATATGGTAAGCCGAGTGCCGGGCCCTATAGTAGATCCCCTCCCACTCCCTGTGGCTAAGTGTCCTGCCTAACTCCCTCTCCCAGCGTGCCCTACTAGGATTGTGAATGTGTGCAAATCTGTCCTGGAGCATTCTATATAAATCCGAGATTAGTTGTCTGTCCGATGTGTGTGTAAGAAGCCATCGCTCATATGGGGAGAAGCGTCTAGCAGCCGTCGGGCGAACTCGCTCATCAAGCGCCCAATGACGAGCTTGCAAGTACCTGAGCCATTCAGTTTCCGGCAGCGCACATTCCTGTTTAAAATGCTGAAAGGAGATAATGCCATCTGCCCCATATAGATGATATAGGAAGCGGCAACCTGCTGATTTCCATGCCGCAAAGGCCACCTGGTCCATCCTCGGTGCGAAATCCGGATTGCCCATCAAGGGGGTAAGCGGGGAGGGAAAGGTAGTAAAGTCATGTTTAATATTGGTGCGGTCCCACACCTGGAGAGGAACACGGGTTATACATGAGGCGTGCAGATTGGGGGGGGGGTCGATGTTGCTTGCGGAGGAAAGGGATCTCCTGCAGAGGCCGAGCAGCTACTGCTTGGTCTTGAAACAACCAATGCCTCTCCGATTCCCGCCGACTCCACTCAACTGAGCCGCCTGGTAGTACAGCTGCAGATCTGGAATTCCCAAACAGCAACCGCTTCATGCGCAGCTTCCGACCAGGCCATATAAACTGGGCAAGTTCAGACTGAGACTGCTGTATCCAGCCCGCGGGCGGGCGTAAAGGAATAGTACGAAAGAGATAAAGAATTTGAGGCAAGATGGTCATCTTTACCGCCGCAATTTTCCCCAGCCACGAGAGGGGGCTGTATTTCCATTGACCAAGTTCCCGACGAATCTTCCGACGAAGGGAAGCATAATTAATAGCAACAACTTGCGGGAGAGTGGGTGCCAACTGAATCCCCAGATAGGGAATCGCGTCAGAAGCCCACTGAATGGGCAGCAAACCCTGAAGATATTCCCGGGTGGTGCTTAACAGGGAGAGGTCTAGGGCCAACGATTTGTCGGCATTGACCCTAAACCCTGCAACCTGCGCAAAAGAATCTAACTCCGCAAGGCAAGCTGGCAAAGCTGTGCGCGGACTGGACAACAAGATCAACACATCATCGGCATACAGACTGATGGTGTGGACATATCCCCCAAACCGGATTCCGGAGATCGACGAATTTTGCCTAATCCGCTGGGCGAGCGGTTCCATGCAAGAGGCAAAAATGAGGGGTGAGAGAGGGCACCCCTGTCGGGTACCCTTCCCTATCGGGAAGCTAGTGGACGTATAGCAATTCACCCGGACAGAAGCAGACGGGAACTTATAACAATTAAATATATGGGTGCAGAATTTCTCCCCCAGGCCCATCCGTTGCAAGACCCGCTCTAGATATGGCCAATGAACGCGATCAGATGCCTTCTCCGCATCTATGGTGAGGAGTAGATACTCTCCCTCTGTACGGAAGGCCTTCTCGATCAAGTGGAGAGCACGTTTCGTGTTGTCTGAGGTTTGGCGCTCCGGAATAAAACCCACCTGGTCCGGGTCAATAAGGCCGGGCATGTGAGGTGCGAGACGGTGAGCCAAAATCCCTGTGTACAATTTAAGATCGACGTTTAAAAGGGAAATGGGACAATACGCACCACACTGAGTCCTGTCCTTCCCTGGCTTCGGGATGACCGCTATTGAAGCGTCTAAGAGATCCTGAGGAATTGTACCTGGTTCGGAAAAGGAATTAAAGAGTTGGGTGAGGAGAGGTGCGAACCGGGTAGAGAACTTTTTATAGAAGATGGCTGGGAAGCCGTCCGGCCCGGGGGCCTTTGCAAGCTTCAGCCGCGCTATGGCCGCAATTACCTCCTCTACCCGTATGTCCTTATCTAAGAGATCGGCCTGCACCTGAGTCAGGGCTGGTAGAGTGACGGAGTCCAAAAAGTCCGCCCTTTCCGCCTCGTCCAATGGGGAGGCGGTATAAATCGCGGAATGCCTCCGCTATGGCACCGTCCTCTGAGACTCGCGTGCCATCTTCTCTATGGATCTCACGAACCCCCTGTTTCTGTCGGGCTTCATGGAGCTTGTGAGCAAGAAGGCGCCCGCACCTGTCTCCCCCGGTGTAGTAGGCGTGTTTCAACCTCAGGGCCGCAAACTCCGCCCTATCCTGATCTAGGGCTGCCAGTTGTTGGCGCATCGCTTTCAACTGACGCCACACACGGGGAGCTCCGTTCTCTGTTGCATCTGCTCCAGTTCTCTTGTCCGGCACATGAGATCGTCTCGCTTACGCCTGCGCTCTACATTGTCGGCCGCCGATATGGCAATAAACTCTCCTCGGAGGACCGCCTTTAGCGCCGCCCTGGATAGCCAGAGTCGTGTCAGTGTTAGCGTTATGTGACAGGAAATCAGTAATGGAACCTTGTATGTGTGTAACCACATCCGCTCTGTGTAGGAGGGTGTCTCTAAGTCACCATTTCCGCGCCGGCTGTGACAATGGTGGAAGGGTGAAAGTAGCAACCACCGGTGCGTGATCGGAGAGTGAGGCAGCCCCTATCTCAGTGCCCTTCGCCATCTTTTGAACTGAGGTAGACACCAAAAAATAATCCAGTCTGGCATAGGTCTGGTGGGCGTGTGAGTAGTAGGAGTACTCCCGACCCTGCGGGTGGAAGCTACTCCACAGATCACAAAGTCCCAGATCCCGCCATCGTCCCTTCCCCGGTGCTGAGAGCGCTCCGGCTTGGTGCGTCCGCTGACAGGATCTGTCCAATGTATTATCAAAGACAAGATTCAGATCCCCCCCAATGATAATATGGCGGTCTGCCATTGCCGTGATGTCAGTCAGGGCGGAGTGGAGAAATTGTTCCTGACCCTCATTTGGACCGTATATGGAGCCTACGGTAAATGTCATGGTGCCCAGGGCAATTCTGTAGGCCAGTAACCGACCCTTGATTCCCGCCTCCTTCCGCACCTCTCCCTTAAATCGCTGCGCCACCAGTATCGCCACCCCCGCCGCCTTAGTAGGGCCGGAGGAAAAGAATTGCACCGGAAATTTCCGTGATCGGAGACGGTGACAGTCCCTAGCTAATAGGTGCGTTTCCTGCAAGAGACATAGATCGGCCTGGGAGTTTTCAAGACATGATAAGACCGCCCGACGCTTAACAGGGTTGTTGAGGCCCCGGACATTGAGAGTTAGGATTGTAAGTGTGTTAGCCGGCATTTATGGAATCTTAAGGACCCAACTTGCCCCATCGAGGCCCCTATGACTACCTAATGGGGATGTAGAGTGAGGAGCCTGCATGCGTGAAATCATCTGGCAGAGCTTCAGTAGCCCCCCCCCCCCAAATAGAGGACATGGAACCCCAAAGCCTCCCCCAACCCAAACCCCAATCCAAAAGCAAAAAATTCAATCAAGAAGAAAACTGTGTCGCAACCCATTGTCCTCCACCTATTGGTGAATGGAAGGATGACATCGTGGAGTAAGTAGCCTGCGGCAGGATGGCTGCCCCCCGCCAACGGCCCGTGTATGAAACTATAAACTAGCCCGACCCTCGCCGCTTCCAGGGTCAGCCAGGTTAAGAACCGTTCAGCTCCGTGGAAGCGGACTCCAGAGCTGCCTGCTGGCCTTTAAGTATATCTGCCGCTGGGGGTTTCCTGGGACGCCATCGACGGCCCGCTGGCGCCACTTGGGCCGTGAATCATCAGCCTCCCGTGAGGGACCATCATCCTCGCTGTCACCGGCTGGTATTTCCACTCCCAGCAGCCTGCCCGCCTCTGCCAAGGAGCGCAATTGGTAAAGGGTGTTGTCAATCCGGAACACCAAGTGGAATGGATGACCCCAGCTGTAAGGAATCTTGCGTTGCTGGAGATGCGCAGTAATTGGCTTGAAAGTCTTGCGTTTGTGCAGGGTGAGAGCGGAGAGGTCCTGAAACAAAACCGGCCTTTGATCGCGGAACAGAACCGAGTGCATCTGGCGGGCCTTTCTCATTATATCTTCTTTGGTGCGGTAGTCTTGAACGCACACTAGTATGTCCGGGGGCGGAGGGCGGCGGCGGTGGCCCCACTCTGTGTGCTCGATCAACCCGCAGCTCCGTCTCGAGTGGCCGGCCCAAGATATGATTAAAGAGTTCTCTCGTATACCTGAAAAGGTCCTTCGAGTCGTCGTCCAGCCTTACTCCACGGATCCGAATATTGTGTTGCCGGGACCGGTTCTCTAGGTCCTCCACATGCGTTTGGAGGTCGACCTGCTGGTCGTGGATCCGGAGTATTAACTGCTGTAGCGCTGCCAGCTCTGTATCCCGGCCGTCACTTTTGCCCTGTAGCTCGGCCACTCGTTCCCCAATGCTATCCACATCTCTACGGACCTCCCTGAGTTCTGCCGTGAACTCCCGTTTGAGGGTATGGATATCTTCCCTCAGGCCTGCAAACATGGACTCCAGGAAGGCCTTGGTAATCGGTTCCACGCCCTCACACGTCGCTGCTGCGGGGCGCACACCGCCGGTCGCCATGTCGTCCGCGTGCTGTGCCGCCTGCACTTTCGCAAACAGGTCTTTCAGAGATTTATCTTTGCGCCCCTTAGGAGGGACCATAGCGCGTTGCACTCCAGGTCAAGAGGTGCTCCAGACGGCAGGACCTCTCCCCCTTCTGCTCTCCCCGCTGGCACAAAAGTTCAATATCGGAGCTTCTGGCGTAGGCCCCCCGCCCCGCCACTACCAGAGCGTCCGCCGCACTCCTTCTGTTCTATCCTCTTCAGCGCGATCTCGTACCCCACTGCCGTCAATGCGCCGCCGCTGTGCCACAGGTACCGTCCCTCCAGCTCACCCACCGGACTTCCAGCTGATGCAAGGGGTTGCTCCTCTTTGCAGACCTTTGCCCGAGAGCCGCCCGCCTCCGGGGCGACGCACCCTCCACCCCACTCTGGGTCACGGGCAAATGGCGAGGGGTAGAAGAGAACCAGCCCTCCCCGTCCGGCCCGTTATGCGTACGTGCACCGCTAATTCCAAAGCCCTCAGGAAGCAGGCACGGCTCAGGGCGAGGCATTCCTACCCCTCCTCAGGCGGCGTCACCACTGCTGTCCATAAAATGCCTCAGTCCAGCCGTGTCAGACCTCCACACCCGTGCCCGCCGCGTCCATAGACCCCCCCTTCTGGGACCAGGGCAGCACTCAGTAGGCCCTCTGCAGTCGCCGGGGTGCCACGTTAGCAATCAGAAGAGGAGAGGCATGCACACCACCACCCCACTCAGCCTGCTGCCTTCCCAGGAGAGCCGGGGATCGCGCCGGGCAAAGCGTCCCAAGGGTCCCCCCCACCGATGTACAGTCCAGGAGGGGGCTCTCCCAGCAACACCACGATCTCCTTACCGGCCACTCCGGCGCCGCTTCAATCCCCCATCAACCAGGCCACGGGGGGCTTCAGGCCGCCATTTCCCTCCAGTGCATCAAAATGGCGATCCACACAGGGCAGCCAACGGCGGCCGCCTCCTCCGTGGCATCCCAGCTATCTGCCGGCAGCGTCCCCCTCACAGTCCCGAGGGACTCCCGCTCCTACCAGTCCGCCAAGCTCTCTACTGCCCGACTCCGTATAGGCCTCTGATCTCCTCCGCCCGAGGATGATCCTCTCCTGTGTCGCTCGCTGATAACCCCCACAGGCCTACCAGCCCGTGGGGATCCGGACTTCTGCCAGACCCCCACCGGACCTCCAGCTCACCATCCGCTTCTCTCCAGGCCAGCTCTTCCGTTTCGACGGCTGCACCTCCAGCAGGGTCCCCCGAGGGCCGGGCCTACTCTACTACCGCTGAGGCACCTCTGAACCAGGCCACCGGCCAGGCCCAGCCCCGCAGCTCATGAACTGTGCCGTCCGCCGTCCCTCCTCAATGTGCACTGCTGTGCTCCCTTCTCCCACAACCGCACCCGGGAGACCGACGCCACGGCAGGCGGCCGCCACCTCCGGCAGTCGGGCAGGCGCGCAGGCCGTCACACAGGCTTCACGATGAGCGGACGCTCCAGCTTAGGCCTCGCCACACTCCGCCACCAGTTCGTCGCCACTAATTCCTCGGGGAGCGCTCCCGATCTCTTTCGCCGCTCCCCGCTAGCTTCCCGGTCTCCACTGGCTTCACGGCGGGGGTCAGCGGGCTCTCGGATGACCTTGAGGCCGGTGCTTCAGCAGGCCGTCGGCGGGAGCCCCGATCCTACAGGTCCGCTCCCACTGCCATCTTGCCCACGCCCCAATATAATGACTTTTAACAATATTTGTCATGTAGTAATTTTTCTTGAATAATGATCACTAACCCTTTTGTTGTTTCCACATATGAAAAGCAAGCCTTATTCCTTTCCTTTTGCCTTTAAATGCATTTATTAATAACACTAAGCACAGAAGCTTTACTGAAACATAAAAAGTGTGTGTCACTTTTTAGAGGGCAGTAATTATTTACCATCAAATCCACAGATGTGCTTTTTAGAAAAGCAACAAGAAAGAAAATCCTTACTTTTATCCTTTCTCTTTTATCCACAATAATGAAGCTGTATTTCTAACTTTCAAAATTAGTAGTCTTTAATGCACGTGCCTTCATACCATGTTGTACTAACTTAAAACCTAGTCCCCACAGCTTGATCTGTAGCTTGTGCCCGGGCATTGCCATGTGTTATTTACTCAGCGGTGTTTTACGACCAGCAGGCGTTAGCTTCTATAATTTTTCAGGAGACAAAGGCCTTGCTGTATTCCAATGTCCTCACAGAAACCCTAAAAAGTTGATAAACTATTCATTACCTCCGTCTGTTCTGACAGACAGCTTCCTTCGGACAGACAGCTTTGAACAGCTGCTAAAAGCTCTCTTTATGGTGCTGGGAATTGAGCACAGTTCAGTCTATTTAAAACCCAGGCATTCCAAGCCAGTCAAAATCTATCGGCAGTGTGGTAAAATAAGGACGCTTTTATTTTAGCAGCAACCAATTACAAAGAATGTGAATGCCTTTTCATATTTAATATAATGTATCTAAGGATAATGCTGTAACATTTTGTATTGAGTCCTAGTTGTGTAAAACGCACAAATTCGTTTTTTTTCCCTTTCTGTGAGGCCTATTTTTTTTCCTATATTTTTTTTTAAAAATATCTTTATATCCATTTTTGAAACAAAAAAGAAACAAACAATCGGCATTTGCATTGACTTAAAAAGCCGACATGGTTGAATATTTGAATATGGCAGTTCATTAAGGTTACCGAATTTTACATGGGAGTCAGCACTACAATATATCAAATATTCACAGAGACATTGGGTCATCATCAGGAGGAACAGTAGGTGCAACACAGATATCTCCCCTATATGAATTCCACTTGGCCCAAACTCGAGACCATTTCTGAGGGCAACCCCGTGCCACTTCTCTCGGAACATGCACCAGTCCATATTGCGCTTCCACATTGTGGTAGTCGGGGGTGCCGACCCTCCCCATGATTGAGCAATGTCCCTCTTGGCCACCGTGGCACCAAGCGTGACCCACAGCTCCGCTCCTACCAAGTCCGTGGGCTCCCACACATTAAGCAAACATCTTTTGACCTCAGGGCTAACGGGTTTGTGCAGGACTTCACCCATGACACTATGGATTCCTTTCCAATATCCCTAGATGTATTCACATTCCCAAAGAATATGCATGAATATGGCCACCGGTCCACAATGACGCCTACATTTTATACTGTCACCACGCCCCATACGGGCCAACTGAGGCCCTGTAATATAAATCCTATAAAGAATTTTCAGTTGTATCAAGCGGAGACGTGCAGAGATCGATACCTCTTTGGGGGAGGCCACCGCTGCTATCCAGTCTTCGTCATCTAATAGGAGGCAGTCTGCCTCCCATGACTCACGCAATTTAACTAGGGGATCTGGTGCGTTGGTGACAAGTTTCTTATAGGTGAAGGAGATGGCTTTCTGAGGGCGAAGCCCGTCCAGTAACCTATCTTCCAGTGGGGAGCAATCAGGGATGGGGGACCCCTCACGAATGGCAGTGGTCAGGGCATGACGGATCTGGAGATAGCGGAAAAACTCTGTATCTGCAAGTAGATAGTGTTGTTTCAGCTGGTCAAAACTGAGCACTCGACCCTTCACCCACAGGTCACCCACCCGAGAAATGCCAATGAGGTCCCACTTATCGAAGCCTTTAGAGGAGTGAAGACCACCCAGCTGAGCTGTGTCCCACAGGGGGGTTGCAAGTGTCAATCTACGCTCCCATCCTAAACTTTTGTTAACTGCATGCCACACCTGGACCGAGTGGGACGTTGGACCAGTCAGTTGCAGGGTCTTAGGATAAGAATAAAGGGCTCGGTTGTATGATCCGCCCGGTAGTAGCCATCTATCCATGGCATATCCCGGACCTCCAAGGGTCCGATACATACCATGGTTGATGGCAGCGAGGTGGGCTGGCCAGTAGTATTTTTTAATGTCGGGAAGGCTAATACCGCCATCATACCAATTGAGGGTTAACTTATGGAGCACAATTCTGGGTCTCCTGTCCCATAGTAGCTGCCTCTGTAGGCCTTCAATCTCTCTAATGTAACGTGCTGAGACTGGAACTGGGTAGTTCGGAAGGGCATAAAGGAAACGGGGGAGGGACATCATCTTAAAGAGAGAGGCACGCCCGAGCAGCAAGAGTGGAAGTGCCCTCCAGGCTGCAACATCACGTCGCAGGCGCTGCAGGGGTGGGAGCAGGTTTCTGTCATACCAGAGCCGGGTGTCAGCTGTGACATAAGTCCCCAAATATTGGAAACCATCGGACACTACTTGTATTGGACAGTCTCTAGGAAGAGACGGGGTCCCGCAAAACAGGACATTCCTATTGAGTTTTAACTCTAATAATTTTTTTACCATTGTGGCAACATAATAATTGAACGTTTACACATCTTATACTTTGTTACTACTTTACTTTTAATAGTAGCGTGCAGCTGTTTTTATATCATTCATTCTTTGAATTTTAAAGTGTAATTCTTCCAATGGCATCTGCAGAACAGAATGACGACAACAAACCAAATTGAGCTAATTCCAGACATTTTCAAGGAGAAGCCACACACTCAAAACACGCAACCCAGTTTGCAAAGACAAGCCATCATTACACAAAGAGTACAGTCGCTACTCACTCAAACAAGTACTTCACAAGCATTACCACCAGTGTCAGTCCACAAACCTCATAGACATTCAAACACACAATCAACCCACAAATCAACACTAGGACAAAAACAAGAGGCAGCCCACAGACTGTACTCAAACCAAACCATTTGTAAATCATATTTACAAACAAAAGAGCTCTGAAAAGCAGTCCAGAGACTGTACCAAGACAAGCAAACATCCCAAAAACTGTTCCATGTTACCAATATCATAAGGCCTTTTTCTCGTATATTCGTTCCACAGTGTACTATACTTTATGGAAGAAATACCGTTTTTAATATACATAAACCTATAAAGTGTCCCCTCCAGTGGAGCCAGCTGACTATTTTCTAAATCCATATTGGTACCTCCAAGACAGCAACACTTTCTACGAAGTGTGCTAGGAGCAGGCATGCCAAAAATATTATAGTAAATATAATATTATAACTAAAGTAGCACTTATCACAAATATAGTACTTATCCCAAATATATAAAAATTAGAGACAAAACATCTCCTCATTACCTGCCTTTGTATATTGCAATATATAAACAAAATCAAACCAGAATCTTGGCCAAGCAAATCCAAAACAAAAGTGTTGCTTAAGCGACCTAACCAAACCAAAGTCTCCAACCTCCACCTGCCAAGCTCTGGGTTGACCTAATAGTCACTGGAAAAAATTTACAACAAGGGAGATCTCAGCCGGGACCGGCCAACACCTGGAGAATCAGATCGGGAAAACCGGAAAACACGTTGGTCTGCAAAGACAAAGGGTCTCCTCGTGCAGGGTACCTCCTCAGTAGATTCCTGTCTTCCGTCAAGACAACTCCCTTGGATAGCTGCGTATCCGATGAGCCCTGCAAGTTCGGCGCCAATTTGTGGGAGTGAGCCATTTCGGGGGCCCACCTGTGCAAGGGGTTCGCCCTTTATTATGCTTATGTCCTTAGACTAATAAAATAGAGATTGGCACGGAAGCTATAACATCAAAGAAATAGTTTATTATCACTCATGAGTGGAACTACATCGACACAGAGCTCTCAGGCAATCTATGAGGTAGTACCTGGAGTACAGAAACCATGGGCCATTTATGGCCAGTTTGTAGCTGGGTAAGCATGAAGACTCAAAAAGAGGCGGTACAAGTATACACAAGAATAGCTATTCACATATATGGACAAATAAAAACTACTTAGTCAACAGAGTGGGAGGAGTAACAAAAACCCTTACTTCAGTTGGAATAGCCTGACAGTTCTATTTTAAACAGGTGTATTCTAGCAGCTACAAGCCTTTCTGATCATACATTGCTCTGGCTCAGTGCTGAAGGAGTTAACTGTATCTGATGACTCAAGCAGAATAGAAAGGCAGGCAACAGTAAAGAGACAAGCAGCACATGGCTAACTAAAATGGCTGCCACAACCAAAATGGCTTAAGCTCATGCTAACAGCGATTTCTGTCGATTCCCACACTCTAAGCCACAGGTGCAACTAAGTTTGTAAATGGCAAATTCTGTTCGACAGGTAAGATATTCCTTAATTTCTATTTCCTTCTCACTAAAAGCAGTCTTATAGTGGGTTGCATTTTTTGCAAAAGTGCAGGCACGACATGAATTACATTTCTAAAAACCCATTTTTTTTAGCCAAGTGCTTTTTTGTATTACTTCCGGCATAGGCTTCACTAAGGCATCCCTCATAGAGGGTGCCCTTCTAAATGTGATAGAAAGCAGAGTGGGCAGGATGGAACCCAGAGTGATGTCAGTGAGTATTATAGGCCATTCAGAATAAATAATCCTGCGCAGTTTTTGTTCTTGTTGACTGAAGGTGGTAATCAGTCTAATGGTGTGTTTTTCTTCTTGTGGAGCAAGACTGTCGTTTGTAGTGCTACTATGTTTGGGCAACAGGAGTGATTCTCTAGATAGATTATTTGCTTTTGTCAGTGCTTGGATCAAGTGAGATCTCTTGTATCCTCGATCCAAAAAACGACAGAGTGCTTCCTGCTGATAATCATTAGAGACTGTATCCAGACTGCAGATTCGGCGAATCTGCACAAATTCACAGTAAGGTATGCTTTTGATCAGGTGGCGTGGATGTAAACTATCAATCAGCGTGTAAGATAGAGTTTTCCGCAGTGGATTTGCGGTGAGGCTTAGTGTGTATTTTTTCTTCACTAATATACACTAAAACATCAAGAAACTCTACAATTTCATTGTCAATCTTCACAGTAAATTTCAAATTAAGTTCGTTAGAGTTGATAGTTTCATCTAACTCCATTGCTGCCCCCTTAGTACCGTTCCAAAGTAGACAAACATCATCGATGTAACGCCAATAATGTATGATGTGTTTGTACCAGTCTCTGTGTGTGGTCATTGTAGGAAGGTGGATATCTGACTATGGTTACCCCCAACTTTTTGCCTAGTGTCTAGCTGGTTTTTCGACTTAGTTGGCCTGAGATCCTGCCATTCAGGGTCTCAGGCTGTCTTCTCTCTCTTTAAAATGGACTCCATGTACCCTAGGTACATACCCAATTGGTAAGGATCCCCTTATTGGACCCTGTACAGTGTACCCTAGGTACCCAGGGCATAGGTGTACCCTAGGCCTCCCAGGGGTTGCAGCATGTATTATGCCACCCCTGGTCTGGCCTTCCAATCAGACACAACTGGCTGATCACTCAGCTGGGGCAAGGTTGTGTAATCACCCCTTGCTTAGATGTAGTATACCTATATCTACCCTTATATATAGACACATGTGTACCTATCAGCCACTCCTATGGCAGGCCTTAACAATCCTAGAGGCATAGTGCTTGGTAACATGTGAGATGGTGCTCTAGCATGAGCTGAGCCTGTCTGCAGCTTTCGGAACCATGTCCTTATAGCTGTTCTATGATATAGCCTACCATATACTCTTAAAGTACCTTATAATCTTAAACGATTATGGTAACTATGGTTTGGCTTTATCAAAACATGTCGTGTAAGGTGTCTAACACTTTGGAATAATACCCCCATACCATTTCTGGTAATGAGGATATTATTCCTCCCTTCTAGAGGGAGAGACATGTTAAAATCCTACTTTGCTGTTTAACTCTCACCAAAGCCTCAGCATCACAAAATGGATGCTGCTGCCACGATCACGAGTCTGACCTCCTGCTGCTGGGAGCCCTCCCAGCCAGGAAGGCCTGGACAATAGGTTTCCTGCTTGGGGAGGTGCTAGCACCTCCCCAGACAGACTTTAGTGTATTGGGGCAGGGAGGGCTGAAAGGAATGAGACATGCCTGGGGCACACAAGGTGCTCCATGCATAGTCCAGTTCAAACCGGTGCTGGGGCACTCCAGCCCCAGCTCTGGCGCGAAACTGGACAAAGGAAAGGGGGTGTAGCCACTCCCCTTCCTGGTCCCACCCATAGGAGGGACCTTGCAGGTAGCCCAGCCCACTAGCCCAGTATATTAGTAGCTAGTTGGGCCCTGCTAAATTAGATTAACCTGAATCTGCAACTTGAACAGAAACTCTGGACCTTCGACATTCGACCTCAGGAAGAAGACTGAAGAAATCTCCCTTGTGGCCAAGGAGTGATCACCCTGGGCAACCAGGCACCATCCAGCGACCGCTGCTTGCTTTGCGACTGAATCCTACGAGGGACGACTGCAGAGACTGACCAGCGCCAAGACTTCCAGACACCTCTGAACCAGATCCACATCTCCAGCGAAGCTGAGACCCGTGGAGGCGACGAGGGACGTGGGACCGGCGACTTGGGAAAAGTGGCTAGTAACTGACTAGCGCGACTTCCGAGGCTCCCTCGAGGCTGTGCTTGGGGAATTGAGAAGCCCCACTCCCGAGCACCATCTGCAAGGAAGACCAGCTCCCCACACTTCACGTGTTCTGCGTGGGGCCCTTCTGCACCTGTGTTGCTCGACGTGTTGTCCGGTTGCTGGCCCGTTGACTAGTAGCCTCTGCGACGATGAACCTTTAATTTCAACTTGCTGGTCCGGCTCCTCCAGACTAGCACCCGCTCCTCTGTGAAAGAGAAGCACCCCAGACCTTCCTGGTCTGCAAGAAGCAAGTCCTCCATCCAGCGTGGGTTCCGCTTGCCAAGGCTTGTTGGGTCCTGACTCGACTTCGACGCCGCCGACAGCAAGAGCCTTCGTGGGACAGCTCACCTCCTGGTCCTGGTCGTCCTCGACGTCTCCTGGTACCCGTGGCTGCTGCGACAAGCTTCACCTCTTCACCTGCATCTTCACGACATCGCCTGGGTCCTGGCTGGTGACCTAGACTCTGTCCCTTCTGCTTGCAGGTTCCTTTCTTCTTGATCCCCACCTTGGGATCCACCGGACACTCTTCACTGACTGCCTGTCAGCAACTTTCCTTCAGGCATCCATAGAAGTCCACGACGAAACCCGACGCAAGTTCACACCTATGCACCCGCAGCCTGTGGGCTAGGTAACTTGGGTACTTCGGTGCTCACAAGGGTATTGACTATCCTAGGGTCTAGTTTCCGAGTCTCGACTTTCTAGCTATACCAGAAGTGTCCTAAAACTGCTTATTTCTAACTGCTAGTGATTCTATCGACTTTTACGCATTACGCGTGAGTGTTTCCACTCTGCACCTGAATCCCGTGGGCCTCCCACTTCCTAACTGTTGGTAGTATAGTGTAGCCCCAGCGATTCCCTAGGCCTAGGCCTATCCTGTGTTCGTGACAGTGGTCCTTATACCACTTACTTAGTATATGGTTTGCGTGGCCCCTAGGGCCTAACTGTATTACTTACCTGTGTGACTTAATGTATGCTTAAATAAGACTGTGTTGTACTTACCTCGAATCTCATAAAGAGTGCTGAGGGTTTGACTAGAATAAATACATTCTATTTTTATATACATCTGTTGTGGTGTCCTTTCATTTGGTATTCAAGAGATTACATATGGTATAACAGCTGGCTTCACATTCCATTCAGAGTTTAGCCTAAGACTGCTCTTGTCCATGCTACCACTAGGATAGCTGGTCTATAAGGTTGACTTTACAACCAATCACCATAAGGGTTGTTTGGACTGATACAAGGTGTACACTAGAATTAGTGACATCATATATCAGGCCAACTTCTCACAGTCATGAGGACACACCTCTCCCATACATATATACACACACACACACCTTTACAAGCAGTGCTTTGAATGGAAAAAGCATAAGTTCAGGCACTCACCAAACTGAGATTTTGAGTAGCGGGTGGGGTTTGGGGGTAAAGCTACTGGGGCAGGCCTACAGTCAGTGCTAAGAGACCCAGCCAGGGGCAAACATTTAATTTGATTGAGATTTTCTATGTGCATAATGGTACTAAAGCATTTCTGGTATATTTTGAGTATTCCTTTTGTCCTTATATGTACAAAAGGGTATTTTTAATATTAAAGTGAGCTTCTCATGGTACAACACTTAAATCAGATATGACTTGCACAAGCTATTTTCCTTAGCATTTTTGGGAAACATTTAACTATGGTTAACTCGTATGTCTCATTGCCACCTTGCAGACATCCCCCAGCCGCTCCTAGATGGCACAGCTTTGCCTTAAAGCTCCTTACCTGTTGTTAAGTCTGATTTCTGTCTTTCTGGAGGTGGGCAAGCAGCTGAAAGCTTGAGCCAGGATGTCAGGTCCTCTTGAACCCTCAAGCCCAAAATGAACTGAACTTTGATGTTGCATATGCCTGCCAACCAAACTCTAATCTCACATGCAAAGAATAAAACCAGAATAGTGGCCTTTTTTGTAATACATGAGAGAAAGAAAGATATTCATCTAGAGGCTGAATTGCACAGTGTGAAAGCACTTCCCCACTTGACCAAACTGTGTGATCCTGGGCAAATATTGTATCTCACCAAGCTTCCTTTTTCTTCATTAGCACATTTGATAGTATATTCAAATTCGCAACTTTAGGATGTGTGATGTACAATCACGTCTTGTGTTAGATTTAATACACTATAATATTGCTTCATTCATGTTAAGAAAATAGACCATATATAATGTACAAATGAAAAGTAACTTGCTTCCTAGTTCACTAAGAGCGTTGTTGTCACAGTGGAAGCACAAATGTTTCTAACTTCACTATCACCTTTAATAAACGCCTCTCAATGCTGTGATATAAGCTGATGCACCAAGGTGAAATGCTTCCACCTGTTAAAGAATACACTTATTTCAATGTTAATCTTTTTAAGGCCCAACTTGTGCATGGGCTTTTTAAGCCCTAGCCAGACATCCTTTTTAAGCGCTCACTGGGCTCTCCTTGTTGATTTGTTGGTTCTCCCACCTCTACCCCTCTCAGAGCCCTTCCATTAACCCATAAGAAAGCGGCCTCTAAAAAACAAAATAAAATCGCGTTGAAACACTGCGGACAAACAGATCCGCACTGCAGCGTGTTCCAGGTTTTCGCAGCGAGGTAGGAGAAGGATCTTCCTCCGGCCCTGGTCTTACGGATCCATAAAATGGTATCCAGGGCCTGATGGGCAGAGCGGAGGTGTCTGGTGGGTTCGTGGAATGAGAGGCGGTGATTGAGGTATGCAGGTTCCACGTCGAGGAGGGTTTTGTAGGCTTGTGTGAGGAGCTTGAAGGTGACCATTTTTAGGTCTTGCCTATGCCGCGCGTATGCACTGCATAGGAGGTTCTTTAGCCGTCGCTCTGCTCATTTTCAAGCACATACTCGTGCTTGTGGCGGTATCAACCTTGCAGGAGCGAGCAGCGGCGCGCATGCTAATTGGCTGTTGCTCGCTCCTGCAAGGCGGATAGTGCCACAAGCACGATTGTGTTTGAAAACAGCTGCATTAGTCATTATGCGTTGCGCGAGTCACTTGACCACTTGACTCGCGGGACGCTGCAGCTGCATTCGCGGCCGCACTTGTCTAATTAGCTTTAGCTTTCACTTTTTAGTTTTCATTTTGTTTTATATGTTGTATATTTGGGGTCGACAGGACGGCAGATACTAAATAGTAAACAAAAAACCTGCACTGTATGCGGTGCGGACACACAAAGAAGTGGGAAACCTGGGAGCTTTGTTTCTGTCCTCAGTATAAAGCATATGGACCAATGCTTTACTCTCCGGTACTGAGTAACTGTAGTTATTTAATTTGGGAGGGAGAGTACCTGAACTTTTCAGCTGTGCTGCAATACATTTAATGGAAGAGTATCTGCACTTCTCATGAGCAAATAGGTCTGAAGCGAGAATACAAGCATTGATACAGACAAATACACACCCGGAGCAGAGAGTGGAAATACAGCCTAAGTGACTTGCACCCAAACTTTACAGGTTCACCCTCCTCGAGCCACATCCCTGGGCCACAACCGGAGCCAGAACCCACACCAATAATGACATGCACACCCTAATGCCTAGAGACAAGTAAAGCAGCCCAGAAATCATTGAATGCACTGGACTCTCCCACTACCCACGGAAGGAACTCGTCATCAGAGGTCCAGAAATGTTCATGCAGCACCGATAGATGGTGTCATATGTACCTGCACCGTATAGTGTACCTATTCAATTATGGTTCTTTGTGTGCCGCATCTGTTAAACTACCGCATAACTCCACATCATGACGGACACATTGCTGATGTTCAAAGTTTTTACTTTATATATTTTTGCTTCAGGTGTGTTATTTCAATTGCAATAACTGAAGTGAAGAAAAAAACAGGACTTCAACTCCTAAAATGCATTTGGATAGCATCCGAAATTCCAGTATTTGAGCACTGCGTTCCTCATGACTTGGAGTCACATTGTACCCTCAATGGATGTCACAGCAGGGAGGTAAGAGTGGGCTGTAAATTCGTTGAAAGGCTGAGCTTGAAAAGTGGAAAGTCCACTATGGGTTTTCTTTCTTGGAACAGAATGTGGATAATAATACAAAATGGTTGAAAAACACACTGTAGTCCGTAGGACTTGAAACTGCCATGCCTCACTGGCAGGAGGAGCTACATCAACAAGCAGAGATCATCGTGGCCGGTTAGCTCAGTTGGTTAGACCGCGGTGCTGGTAACGCCAAGGTCGTGGGTTTGATCCCCGTTCTGACCAACTCCTTTTACCCCTTTATATTTGTTAAAAACAAAAATACATGCATATATTAAAAGGAATTTCAAATAACACCTTATACGGTTGTTTGTTTAATCTAGTGAATAACTGGGGTCTGGTGTATGTACCAGGAGCACGGTGCCGCTCGCCATGTTGGGACACTGCAGGTTAACAGGGTCCCCTCCCCTTTCTGCCACACCAGCCTCCTCCATGTTTCCATAACTCCCTCAAAGGCCCCTTTTTTGAACCTGGGACGCGCGACTAAAGGTGATCCTGTCTCTCCGAGAGTGACGGATCCTTGGCTTCTCGATTGGGGTGTCCAGAGGTCACGAGAGGTGAAGGAAATAGCATGTGGGTTACGTAGGCATCATTAAATTATCTTGTCTATGCTGGTGCCCTTCATATCTTTGCACTCTCGTTTGGTTTAACGTATGTAAAGCACTTAGTCCACCAGTCAAGTCAAGTCAATTAAAAAATAATTTTATTGATTCTTTAAAAATCGTAAAAGGATGGCAAACCATCATAAATCGCAAAACATGAAATGAGCATTTTTTTAAAACATACGGGAGAAGAAAAAAGACCGTAGGGTCGTGACCACAGTTAAAAAGCTGGTAAATAGAACGATACATTTTTTTTTTAAAGTCAGCCAGCAGGTTATTTGTTAGCTGCTTGGCTTAAATCATTTTTTTCCAGTTCCTTTGCTGCTATTTTCCAGAATTTTATGGTGCAAGAGGAATCGAAAGCCCTCCAAGACACTTGATGACTGCAGCTCTACGTTCTTATCTGTTCGTTCCTTAAAATCTCCCGAAGAATTAATTTGTGTATTTTCAGTAGAAAAGGGCATGTACATAGTAAATGTAGCAGTGACTCCTCCCCTTGACAACAGAGGCGGCATTCCCTCAATGGCCATGTAAATTTCCATTTGGGGGTTAAATCCTTTGAGGGGAATTATCCCAATCGTAGCAACATCAGGTAGTGCTTTTTGTGGTAGGAAAGGTGTTCAATCTAATACTGTTGCGGCTTTAGCCTCTGATAGGCCTGTATCACTGCCCAGGCATGATTTTTTTTGCAAAAATCATTTTGTCAGTTAACAAGGAGATCCGCTTGATTGCGGTGTTCACCACGCTTTTGAGTCCAGAATACGTTACTGGTATTGACCAGACCTCCTCTAGCTGTAATGCTGACAAAGATTCCTTCAGGATTGTTGTGGTCGAGTTAGCTTGTCTTGCTTGATTTTCGCTCTCAACCCAACAGCGGTGGGCTAGAGGATTATCTTCTGCCTCCCTCATCCTCCAGTAATACTTTACTAAGGCACCTTGTCTGGCCATGATCTGATTTTTTTAGTCCGAATTCTAAATGGATTTGTTCCTGTGAGATATGTAATGGTATTGAGAACGGTCTTTTGAAGAATGTGTATTGTGCTGTATTTAATGTTGTAGCATATTTAGTATTCAGGATTTCTGAGCCATACGAGTTGGAAGGTAGGAATTTTGCGGCGATCACTTTTAGCAGATGACCGGTGGAGCAACCTGTAAGCTTTTTCTTCAGGATTTTGAAGGCAAATAACAATTGTTTTGCTTTTGTGCATGCATGTTCCACGTGTTGCTGAAAGTTGAGCTTGCAGTCAAGTGAGAAGCCTAGATATTTATAGGAAGCAACTTGGGCCAGTGATTGTTCGCCCAGTTTCCAGAAGAAGGTGTGCCTGTTCCATGTTTTATTATGTTTAGAAAAACGCATAACTTTTGTCTTTTGATTGTTAATTGTAAATTGATTTAAGGTGGTATAGGCTCCTAGTCCCATGATCAGTTTCTGCAGGCCAACTGGTGTTTGTGCTAGCAACACAATGTCATCTGTGTATTGAAGGCACGGTGTCTGTACTTTGCCCCGTTTTGGGGGGTCAGCTGGAATTGACTGAAGGCACTTGTCGAGATCTGACGTGTAAATGTTGAACAGACAAGGCGCTATAACGCAACCTTGTTTTAGCCCATTTAATGTTGGAATCTTACCGGTTACGCTGGACCCGTCTCCTTTCTTGATTTGCACCCACGTATGAGAATACAGATTGATGATGGCGTCCAGGAGTCTGGGCGGGACCACCCAGGCATGCATTTTAACCCATAGAGAAGCTCTTGAAACTTTATCGAAGGCCGCTTTGAGGTCTACGAAACAGGCATACAGAGGCCTTGATTTTGCAAAGGCTTCTTTGGCTTAGAGAGTGACGGCAGAGATGTTTGTTAGATTGCCCATCCCCGCCCGAAATCCAGTTTGCGTGGGAGGTATTAGGTTTGTTTGACTGACCCAAGCCTCTAACTCTACCAGGAGATTAGATGCGTACATTTTCACCTCCACATCTATCAGTGCAATCAACCTGTAGTTGGAGGGATCCGAACGGGAACCAGACTTGTAGATTGGATTAAGAATGCTTCCTCTCCAGGACTCGGGGATCAAACTGTCGGCTGTAACTTTGGAAAAAAGAGGAGTCAGGACTTGAGACCAGAATGCGGGGTCATGCCGAAACAGGGCATTTGGTAGTCCGTTTGGACCTGCAGGTCCCTCGGGTTTTACATTTTTTATAGTTT
Source organism: Triturus cristatus (assembly GCF_964204655.1). Classification (NCBI taxonomy): domain Eukaryota; kingdom Metazoa; phylum Chordata; class Amphibia; order Caudata; family Salamandridae; genus Triturus; species Triturus cristatus. Next base: position 643,280,655 of record NC_140594.1, on the reverse strand, counting down.
TTAGAACCTGAGTTTCTGAAAAGGACACAAAATCCTCGGGGGATTTGTGGTTCATGGTATCATTGACTTTATCTTGACCTCCAGCCTCCTTCCCGGTTGATGATTCGCAATTTGGGGCTGATAGGGGTGTAGTTTCATTATATAGGAGTTCGATGTGAGCTTTCCATTTGGCCTCTAATATGTTTGAATTATGATGTCGATTCCGTCCATTGGTTAATTGGTTGATTTGTTCCCAAAAGAGCCTGGAGTCCCGCCGCCGAGAGCAGCCGGCGTCCTCCTCACGTCTCCTCGATCGGCCTCTCTGACAGCCAGCACCTCCGCCAGTCTGTGGTACTCATACTTTAAAACAGAACATAAATGCAAACAAATACATATAATGATACATGTTTTTAATCACCCCATGTGCAATTTTTCTATTCTTATATTAGGTTTTGTTCTTCTTGTGGAGAGTAGGTGGAAAAAAATCAAGTTTTTATACCAAGAAATGTGTACTGCGTACTAGTGACACCTGGACAGTTGGCACACAGTAGGTTTAGTGTAGGAGCAAAGGTGCTGTGGCTTAGTTGGTTAAAGCCCTGTCTTGTAAACACGAGATCCTGAGTTCGAATCTCAGCAGTGTCTCAGGTTTTTAAACATATCCCGAACAGACTAAAGAAGTGCTGTCTTAAAATTAACAAAGGTGAATTGTCTGCAATCCCCCACTGCTGCTTTTATTAGAATCATCCACAGATACAGGAGAATACGGTTGAGAATCTAAACATTTATTTGATGGTTAAATGCCACAACTAACACTGTTACAGAACAGGCAGACGAGGTTCAAGCTTTATGCTTCAAGAACAGGCACAGCACAGGCAGCAGCAGAGTAACCTTTCATTACTGACTCTTTTACTGAACAGGCAGAAGAGGTTCAAACTTCAGGTCCTCTAGAACAGGCACAGCACAGGCAGCAGCAGTGTAGACAGCTTTGGAGTACAGATGGTTACAGCACAGGCAGCAGAGTTGCAAGCTTCACTTACATGATTAAACGGTGAGTAGGCCAAAAGAAATGTTGGGGTTCCGAGGGACCAGTAATAAAACCAGGCGAAGCACTTTTATAACCAGGCATTGTGCACATCACAAGTAAAGCCTTATGTCCAGTACTTTGTACATTTCCAAAGAGCTCCTTTGGAGTAATGTGTCTAGACCGTGCTGTCTCGCCTGGACAATTTCTACCCACTTTCGAGACCAATTCACCCTATTGTGGCCCACGCCTGGAGCCCCTCTAAAGTGTTGTATCTAGATCAGCAGAGACAACTTAGGGTATTGTGTCATGTACACAAAGTTCCATCTGGAGTTCTACAAAATGTTTCCAGACCTCACCGGGAGCATTGATGCTACTTTTAAGGATCTACATCTGGCACATTGTCTCCAGATCTGGTGGCCGCCTATAGTGTATGGTGTCTGGTTCTGGAGGGTTCATCTAGAGTACTGCGCCTGTTAACACAGTCGCATCTGATATTTTGTATCAAGTTCTAGTGGCAACATCTGAAGTTTTGTTTCTCTTGTTTGGAGGTCACCACTGTAATAATGTGTCCAGAGCTGAAGATATCATCTTGTTACTAAAGCCAAGCAGGAAAATTGTGTCTAGTTGTAGATGTCTCTCCTGGTACATTGAATTACTTTAGGAGGCCACATTTATAGTGTTGTGTTTTCTTCTGGTCAATACATTTAGAGGGTTATTAAACCTGGAGACTATCCCTATTTCTGGATGCTGCACATGGGGTGTGATGTTCTGTTCTGAAGCCTTTGTCTGCAGTACTGTCTAGTTGTAGATGTCTCAGCTGGATTGTTTACAATTTTAGGAGCCCACATTTACAGTGTTGTGTTGAGTTCCAGCCTATTCATTTGGAGTATTTGTTTTCCATTTTGGAGCAATCTTGGAGACTGTCCTCATTTCTGGATGTGGCATCCAGAGGCTTCGTCTGTAGTATTGTGTGTATATGGATAATGACATGGTGAGTTGTGCCATGCTAAAATTGTTCACCTGTAGCTCTGTGTCAGGTTGTGAAGGCCATGTATTTGATGCTTCTGTTCAGTTATGGATGATTCACCTGAAGTTTTGTATCTAGTTCTAGGGCTCTTTTTTAAATATTGTGTCAACCAATGGAGCCTCAGTTGTAGTATTGTGTCAAGTGCCTCACACCCTGTCTGCGATATGATGTCCAGTTCTCGATGCCTTCCTTAGAGTTATGATCCAACTCTGTGAATGTTGGAATACCATATCTTTCATACTGAGCCAGGTCTCTAGGCCTCACTAGGGCATTGTGTTCAATTATAGGGGCCACGTTTTGATGTGCACATCTCTGGTGGATCCTTCCTGGGGTCTGTGCCCAATTTTGGAGGCCTCACCTGGAGTAATGCAACAATGTCTGGAAGCCACATCTAAAGCGCTGAATACACTTCTTGAATTCCCATCTGGTAAATTTTGTACCTAATTGTAGAATCAAACTCCATCTTATTCAGTGATTTTCTGGTGGGCTTATTAGGAGCGCTGGCGCGAGAAGGTGATATGAAGTTCTTTTAATATACATAGAACCCCCATTTCAAAAAACACGGGCTTGATGTGATCCAGCCTATGAGAGCCAGGTCTCAGAACCCAAGTAGCTGGCCATGATCGTATAGGGGTTAGTATTCTGCATTGTGGCTGCAGCAACCCCGGTGCGAATCCGAGTCACGGCATTGCAGGTGGCAATGTCACGGCAGTTGGGTATGACATTTTTTGGTAAATATAGATTTTGAATATATACAGTATTTTTTTTAATAGAGGCCATGCCACACTTCTACATTATCCAACTGATGAAACTGGCAGCTTTTATCAAGCAAAGTCATTCCATCCCAATGACGTACGACAGCAGTGGGAATATATTTTTTTTTTATTTAATATCGTGCTTTTTAGGTCGAGCCTAGCGCCGCGCGCATGTGCTGCACCATTGGAGGCTTCTTGTGAGCACTCCAAAACTTCCCCGAAACTTCTCCATGTGGGTCAGGCAACTCCCACACATTTGATTAGCCTTTGCGTGTGGCTTTCAATAATGAAAGCACGCAAATGGCCAAAGGCGGGCGCATGTGCCACCTATTTGTTTACTGGTCACTCCCACGGCATTTTGCTGTCGGGAGCGAGCAGCGGCGCGCAGGGTGTAATCTGCATTCCTTCCTCGTCGTGGACCATGTTACTAATTAAACACAGCACCGTTGCTTTCGCTTTCACAGACGCGCTTGTTATCCCTAGATTTCTCTTTTACTATTCTCAACTGATATCCGTTTTAATGCTCACCCCCGTTTTTTCTTCCACACTTGTCTGTGGTTCTTCCTCATGTTCACTCCTTCATTTCTTTCTCACACCCTTTAATTTATCACGCTATCTTCCATTGGTTTATTTGATGTTATTCTATTCCCCGATCGCTATCAGCCATCTCTTATAGGTTTTTGAATTCATTGTCACCCTGAAGTTTCTGTTTCAATGCCTCTGGTCCATCTTGTGAAGGACAGAAACTCCTTGGGCTGTAGTGATGATACCAAGCAGCACAACAGGTGTGCCCAACAGAGAACGACTGAACCGCGGCCGCGTACAAACATACACACAAACTGTCAGAACAGCACATTCCAGACTCATGACTACATGATGATGAGAACGGTTTGGAGCAGCTTGAGCGTCGAAACCAGTTTCCAAAAGGTGCACTCTGTAAGCTGCCAGCTCTTATTTGCACTTTGTGTGGCAGCAGATAGAGAGCACCGGGTTTGTGACAGGCTTTTCAACCGGGTTGTTTATGCTGTGACCTGCAGTGTTAACTTCCATGCCTAAGGTACTGCACCGGCTCAGGGCTGCTCTTTGGAGATAAACGGGAGGCTCTGTCCAGACCTCAGATCTCCTTTGTGCCACCGACCCTTGTACTGTCACAACCTTCACTTAGTTTTTAACATTCCACCGGCCCTTGCACAGCTACAACCTTCACTTGGTCTTTAACGCGACAAAGGCCCTTCCACCCTACAACCTGCATACCGTCTCGAACGTGCCACTAGCCCTTGTACCGTCACAATCTTCACGCAGACGGCCCTTGCACCATCACAACCTGCACGCAGTCTTTAACGCGCCACCAGCCCTTAAACCGTCACAATATTTAAGCAGAAGGCCTTTCCACCATCACAACCTGCAAGCAGTCTTGCACTTTCACAATCATAACAGAGTCTTTAACGCCCTACGGCCCTTCCACTGTCACAACCTTTACAGACGGCCCCTCCACCATCGCAACCTGCACGCACAACCTTCACGCAGTCTTTAACACACCATTAGAACAGGCAGGAAAGAGTTGCCAGCATTGCATGGACAAAAAAAACTAGAACACATGTTTTATGTTAATTCTGGTTTTTATTAGGGTAGTTCAGTTGTATATAATGTTTTCTAAGTTACATATAGGGTCACAAAAATAATTAAAACACTTTTTTTTATTATAACTTTTCAACATGCTGCACAACATTCACATTGCTCTACGGCACAGATTAAAGACGTTAACAAAGCCAATAGCTCTGTATAAACACCTATAAGGCCCCAAAGGCGTCGCCTATTGGCTATGCCAATGCTTGTTTTGACTGGGAGCCAGTGGAGTTCTCTCAGGTGTTCGGTGATGTGGCTGCATGGGCAGGGTGTGGTAATGCAGGACTTGTCTGGCTTGCAACTATATATCTGCCATTCTGAAAACTACAGACAATATGCATACAATACAAGAACACACACACTGGCATACAAGCACTAATGCACGCACACAGGACATTCAGTACATTTGTTTTAGAAATGCTTACATTTGCTGACATCTGTAATTACTAAACCTTAATTCCCATTGGCTCTGCCTCAGCGTCACTATCTCCACCTTCCTCCTCAATCTGGCTCCAAACAAGTTCTAGCGTACTCTGCTATACCAGCTGGAAGCCTTTACTTAGCTTTTCAGCAAGTCACGAGTTATGTGTGAGCAGGCCCTGCTCAGACACCTACTGTGCTATTGACGCCACAGAGCCTGAGTGGACACTGTCAATAATCGCAATGTGACCCAAACTGCCTGCCAGCTCTGAATTGATGCATAGGGCAGCTGCTAAATTAACAGGTTGTAAGGGTAGATTAACACTCGACTATCAGAGTGCTGCACTCATTGTCAGCAGTGTTGCGCTTCTTTTTGTACATACCCATTTCACGAAGCTTGCCTTGCTGCCCCAGGAGTACCAGTACTCTCTTTGACCAAGGAGAAGTTCCGATACTAAAGCGCCGAAAATTCAGAAGTGCCATACTTAGTATTGTGAATGCCAACCCATTTAAAACACTGTTTAAAAGGCTACGTAAAAAATGAGACAGGCCAGATATAAAAGTACGGCTAACAAGCATTGGCATAGCCAATAGGTCTCGCCTTTGGGGCCCTATAAGTATTTAGTTATGCAGCACAATATCCTTCCTGCAACATCAACTGTTGCATGGCTAAACACTTATAAGGTCCCAAAGGCGAGACCTATTGGCTATGCCAATGCTTGTTGAAAAATGCACCATCCAATCATTAGGTGGTATCAGTGACTCCATTCTAGGAATTTCATCTCCCAATAAACTTACGAGTTAATAAACTACCAAAAAGCTTGGGAGGTTTTCACCATGCTTGCTGCCCTAAGATCTTCTCAAGCCTACTCCCTTAGTTCCACTTTCCTTAAGGTAATTTCTCCTTTGTATGACTTCCTAGCCAGGGCTACACCTGCTTTGCTCATGGGCATTTGTCAAGTATTAGCTTCAGTGACCTGTGGCTTTGGAGCAGGCGTTATTAGACCATCTAGGGCTGGCAAAATGATACTCAACTTGTTACCGAAAGGCCTTTTGCGATTCGGTATTAGGAAGGGGCGTGTTCAGGGCATCCCTTCCTAATACCAAATAGCACTGGTATGTATAAATGTTTTGCGGTCACAATACATTCATAACTTACCGACTCCAATGCTTAGGAGGTTCAACAACACAACTGGCATGCAAAGCAATAAAGTTTTTGAGTACAGCTGCAACTGACCTTGAAATGCGCGATAGAGAATCTGCACCGGCAAAGCAAGTATAGTGACAATATGCAGCCAACTAATTTGCATTCTACCTATAAAATAATGCACTTAACAGCTGGACTCAAAATCACAAGATTGAAGGCACTAATGCACCTTGTTTTAAAAAAATTAAAAGTTTTTATTATATATTTAATGAGAACCTGTTGAACAATCCGCTTCTTGCATATGAATTTTAAGTGTTTTAGCGGTTAAGCCGCTCTTTTATGATTTAAATCAAATCAATAAAAGTATTTACTCATCATAGTGGAGCTGGTAACCCATTCACAAACAGGAGGGGGTCCCCAAGGGACCACAGCCCAATCCTAAATAATGAAAAGAATTATTTTAATTTGTATTGTTATAATGCAGCCCATTTTCCTTTAAGGAAAACGGGCTGCATTACAAACAAGCGAAATATTGATTTATTTAAAAAGCAGTCACAGACATGGTGGTCTGCTGACATCAGCAGGCCACCATCCCTGTAATTGTTGCCGTTTCCAATGGGTTTGCCAGCTGCCATGTAATTATTGAGGATGGAGTGGACTTGTATGACTTCTGCAGGATTTGTATGAGCCCGTAGGACCTTAGCAATTCAGCAATTTCGGACTGATTGTTAATGACAAGGTCTTCAATAAAATCTTATTTGTCTAGTCTCTCCTATTTGATACTAACTTTTTTATTTATAGGCATCACATCCATTAGTATTTACACTTGCCTTTATCTGTGTCTCTCTAACAGTGGGACATTTAAATGATCAGAATGCATGAATACTTCACTATCACCCATGTCACTGCTTTGCTCTATCACAATGTAGGGACACTCTGTCTTTCTCAAGGTGCGTGGTCCGTAAAATGTAAAACTATATTTGCATTATGCACTTTACGCTGCAATCCCTCCTGCAGAGCGCCTTCTTTCCCCCACATCCTTCCTATTACGTTGCGGAGATTGGCCGCCTCGATGACATTAAGAGGCCCCCTGAAAGGTAGAGATTTTACCCCTCTTGGGATTGGGGCAGAATGTTCCAGCATTGTCTCTGCAACTTTCCAGTGTAAATATTTAGAGTGGTCCTTTCCAATACCGATTAAACAAAGTGTAAGTAACTGTTCGTAAGTGATAGGTCGAATTAATGCTCACGGCAGCAGGCCTCTCCACCACTTCTGTCGGGAGTAGTAGCACGCTCTAACATGACGCATGAGCCAAAGCAGCAAGCGTGACAGACGTCGGAAAGGAAGGTAACTTGAGCCCCTATTGGCTACCATTATTATTTTTTTTGTGGCAGTTTTATATAGCGCGAACTTTACCCGAATCGGGTATCAGAGCGCTTTACATAGCACCAGTTACGTTACAGGAGGACACGCATTCATTTTTGTTAGGCACGGGGAGATTAAATGATTTGCCCAGAATCACAGGATGTTCAGCATCATTGCCGACCTCGAACCCAGTTCCCCAGACTCGAGGTCACCGCCCTAGCCGTTAGAAACCATAATTGCCATGCCCTCCTTGTAAAATAGCCCACGTTCCATTTAATTCCCTAATGCAAATGGCCACCATGTTTTGGCCATGCCGATTGTAACGACCTCAGCACCGCGAGCAGAGGTGTCCGGAAGCTGCCCTGCAGCATGTAACACCCTCTAGAGAAATAAAGGGGGCGAAGGCAGCTTGAGGTCTTCCGCCCAGAGCAGTAAACCAGTGTGGGTATCAATCAATGCTAGCGTTTTAGAGACGCGACGTTCTGCAGCAGCATGCGATGCTACAGTGATGACGGCACACAGGATGGTAGCACACGGCTATAGTTATACACACGTAGATGCATACACAGTTCATGTTTTTTTTCTGTTTGGAATGACGATAAGACAAACAAGCATTGGCCGACACAGCCGGGAAAGTAAAAGCTATCGCGCGTGGACGCACATTCAGCTCTTTTTCAAAAGCACATACTCGTGCTTGTGGCGCACCGCTGCGCACTCCCACAAGCTGTATGCCGCCACAAGTACGAGTATGTGCTTTGAAAAAGAGCTGGACGGCATGCGCACTGCGTAGGCGAGACCTTATTTATTTATTTAATGCGTTTTTATATAGCGCGGACTTTACCCGAAGGTGTCAGAGCGCTTCACAATAGGAGCAGTAATGATACATAAGGAGAAAAATTACAAGTGAGCATGTTACAAAATCAAAGGATTTAGTCCTACTTTTATGTCTGAACTGCCCCGGATTTTGCTTCACAAAAGCTGGTCACCCTATTTATATTTAGTAACTAAATTAACATCTTGAGGCTGTTCCATGCAATAGTCAGACACCACGGCAGGATAAACAAAAGTTACAGTTAAGCACTTTATTGAGAGCCTTTCTGAATGTCCCTGTTAGCGGACCAATGGATGCTGCATATTCGAGTAGCGGCTCAGCTCGGAGCGCTGCTGCTTCTGTCTGCTGACGCCAAGGTTCACCTCTCTTCTTCAGTGGGCGGGGCCATTGTGCAGTAGTCGGAGCTGTCCAATAGGAAAGACCTCCGAAGAGCAGGGACACACCATCCCGAGAGTATACCAAATATTGCACAACAGGAATACGAATGGCTGCAGTGGGGGAGAAAGGGAAGTGTGTTGAGCCTTTTCCAGAGGAGTCCTCACTAATCTAGCAGAAGGTAAAGTTAATGGCAACTCAACGCACTGCTGAAATAATGTCAGATAATGATAAATGCACTGCAAAAAGAACAATGCTAAAGTACACAGCAACCATTCTGTGGCCGACCGAAGGAAAAGGACTGCGGAAAACTCGTGTGGTGATACTTGGGTCCTAATCGTTTGTCCCCCTTACCTTCCGATCTCCGTCGTACGTTTGTCTCCCAGCTACCTTTTGTTGGGTCTATCCAGAAGTCGAAATGGGCGGGATCTGAGCGGCACGAGGTGCCCATACTTTGTAAATTTGCAAAAACGGTTCCCCTTACTCCGGGCTTTAAATGGGATGAAAAACGTGGGAGGGTCTTTCAAAGGGTTGTGGTCTATGTGAGGGCGTGGCTTAAAAATATTTGCTTAGCAGTGTGCTGTGTTTTGCTGTTTCCGTCGTTGCATCCAGATTTTTTTTTAAAAGTTTTATAAAGCGCTAGCTTGACCCGCGGGTATCAGAGCGCTTTACATACACACTGGAGAGAAAAAGAGTTGCATTACATAGTAGGACCTAAGGAAGCAAAAAGATATAAGTAAAACATAATAATTAGACAAACATTGAAGGGGAGGGAGAAAAACACATTCAAGTAACCACCTATCCTTGATGGTCAAATGAGAGGGGAGTCCGCTAGGATATAGAAGTCTAGGTTAGTTGACGTTGGTCGGTATAGATGAGTTAGTTGCATAAGATAAATAAGCAGTAACTATGACTTACTTATAATATTGAAAATGCTTCCACTTAAAGCCCTGGTGACCCCACGACCGTTATGCTGCTCCTGAGTTTCAAAAAGAGAAGGGAAATCCAGAGAGAAAATGACTCTTTTAATGATTTCCCTTGTCCTACAACGCTCACCTGGCATGACGTCCTGCCGTAACCTCCACTAGTGAGCAGTGTACATCGATGTGCCTGCTGACACTGCAGTCCGGACAGTGCAGCCAGGGCACAAAATAGAGCCCGATAGCGACCCGTTTCGAGGACCCCTTAAAACAAGCATTTACAATGCAATGGTCTCGGCATTGTTAAAGTTAGAGCTATTGGCATTGCTCATGACATTATTTTTGTTTATGTTTTTGTTTTTAAAACATTTAAAGAAACGGCATTGTTATTTACAATGTCAACTGTAAACAGTTTATTCCAAAATACATCTCCTCGCTACCGAAATGAAAAGTGTGTAAAATTAAACTTGGGGGAAGATTTTTTCAAAGAAACATATAATTGTTTTTCTTCATAAAACAGACCAGGACTCCAGTCTATACTCCACACTTCTTCGTGATACACACTGCTCAATGCTTACAGACACGAAAGTGGTGAGAACCTTGTGCTCATTAAGCACATACATTTGTGTACGTGTGTGACTGTACAGCGCCTACAGTAACGACAACAACAGCAAAGGCGCATGTTCTTTTCACTTGCAAACCAGACCCCCCCCTCCCCCCCGCGCCGACACGTCGATTCACCGTGTCACTGCTTCCAAGGGGGGCACACCCGGGGTCACGTTCGCCCGACCCAATAAAACACAACGAGGAGCACCTTACACATTCCAGGCGGCCTTCCCTGGGCTGCTGTGACGTGTAAACCCAGCAGGAGGCATTGCATATTATTGTGGCTTGAAGTTTAGTTACAGCCTCGTACACGGGAGACCCAGGACTATCATTTTCGAAACACCCCTCTCGCACTGGAGACATAACAAACAGTCTTTATTCCACGCGAACTCGCTGCACTGAGACTTCCGGAAAATCTACAAACAAAACAAACATTGGCAAAGACAATGGTCTTGGTCTGCTGCTGGGGTGATGGTGGTTATTATTATTACATTTGGGGGGGAATTGCAAGCATATGCTGAAAAAATAAAAATTGAAAACAAAAATAAAACATAACAAAGTCACTTCACCGTACAATACAAATTCAAAGTTACAAAGAAATAATCTATGTTTATAAGGTTAATAGGGGGCTGTTCCGTTAGGGCCAGAGCTGCAGACTTGGAAGCTGGGGAACAACTCAGTTCGAGTCTCGGCGTCACCTCAAGATCCTGTGATTCTGAGTAAATCACTTAAATCTCCCAGTGTCTAAAAAATGTATGTAATGTAACTGGTGCTCATGTAAAGTACTCCAAGAACTTCGAGTCGAGTTCGCGCAACATAAAACTGCGACAAACAAAAAACACACACCTGTGGCTCATTGCTTAAAGGTGTGCTTTTAACAGGCACATATAACGATACCCTTTTAAGTTTGAAAAAATAACTCATGGACATATTATTTTTATTGCACAAACAACACGAGTGGCTTTAAATTATCTGGAGACATAGTTTAAAAAACAAAAACAATCATACCTACAAAAATGAGAATAAAGAATTGAACGAAAAAACGCTTTCAACATGTAGTATTTGAAAATGGAGAACCCCGGCTTGTTCATTGTCAAATCTGGGATAAATGAAACTGAAATCATGTTTGACTTTTCACAACACACACAGGCTAATTATCCTTTAAAAAGAATGTACTCTTATTGTATACATATTCCGTATAGGTAAAGGAGTATTTGAAATATACTGGGAGTTTCAGAGAAGTAATTCTCGTAAACAGCTTTTGAAGAGTTCACCGTTGAGACACCGTTGAACAAGGCAGAGCAAAAGGCAAGCACACCACTGCCTTTCTCCGAGGCAGAGCAGAAATGCCTCGGAGAAACGCAGTGGCGTTTTCGGATTCGGGGGCGTGTTTTGCTTTTATCTCCTCTTGCCATTGGCTGGAGGAGATAATTAGACTTCTTGAAAAAAACACGCCCCCGATCCGAAAAGGACGGGGCCTAATCGGAATGACGGACCTCTTCTCCAATGGCTGGCCAGCATTCAAGAGTCCAGCCAATGGAGAACAGGGGAGAAGAGGGGCGGGTTCAAGCCCCTCTTCTCCAAGTCATTAAATCTCGGATCGAGACTGCGCAAGCGCAGCCTTCGAGCCGAGACCTAAAAAACTGCCGGTGCTCCGCACCTGTGAGACCCGGCCCACTTAAAGCCCTGCCCTTACTTTATATTACAAGGCAGCTGTCCAGGGGTGGTTAATTCCGACATTTGAGTTGCCTCCGCTGAAGTGGGAGGGGAAAGAATATCTTGTGCTGTCGTCATTCTAGGGAGGGACAGACAGCTGACAAGCCTTCTTGCTATGGTGTCTGCTGCCTTAAAGACGTACATTTACGCATTTGGTTAATCTGTAAATGTAAAGGCTGTTTGAAAGCAGGTGTTGGCTTTAATTGATGGAGTTAATTAAAGAGTGTTGTTTTGTGGTATTGTAAGGCCGCCTGATGTGATGTGGAGTGTGACCTTTTAATGGACAGTTATACAAAATGTTTGCACTAGGTGCAGTCTGCATATTATTCAGATCTATATTCGGGAAGCTTTTTAAAAAAAAATCTTGAACCTAAATCTTTTTGTGCACTTTGTGGTAGCCTGTCTTATGCTGTGTGTAATTCAGTACATAGTCACAGTGCTTTCTGTTACAGATTGGGATCTTGTTACAGGAAAAATATACAAGTCAGTATTCCCCACTGCACCAACCAGAATCCAATTATGTGGCTCTCTGGTAGGGCAGGCCTTTGGTATGGGCAAGTTGGGCCCAGGCCCGAAGTGCTAAATATTCGGAATGGGACTGCAAGGAGCTTCCTGACATAACGTCATGCAAACAGCAGCTCGTCCATCCCACTTGGGCTCTGTCGGGTCCCGTTATAGACTTTGTAATCAGCCCTTAATGTACCTCAGTATAATTGTTAGCACCCCATCAACCCCTTGCCCTCCCCCCATCTTTCTCTCACCTGCCATCACACTGCAACCACCCCCACAACAACCACCACATTTTATTTATGCCCAGGGCTCTGTCCTGGTCAATCCGATTTAGGGCCGGCCCTGCTCTCCATTTACAGACATGTATATATGCAGTGATCGCATTAACCAATAGAGGTTTCACAATATAAAAAAGTGCATTTCTCACTGATTAGTGTAACTCACTTTATCTTTCATTTAAGGTGAGTTATTTAAATGCAGCCACTTAAAGGTGAAAGACAAACAAAAAAATTACAGAATATTTTGTTCTTTTTAGCTGCGCCTTTGATCCGGCCCCCACGCTAACTGACCCTGCCCCATTGGTCTCAAAATGACACTTCCCATACTTTTTGTTTAATGCACTTCAAATGCTAGATCTATCTTGCAGCCCATCTGGCTGAGTACAAACGCTGGGATCTAGAGTGAAAAATAAAGACAAAAACCAAAGCAATAAAGGAATTGGAGGTGAGGATTGAGGTGTTATTGAAAGGCACCTGTAAGGATTTGAATGGGAGAAGCAGTACATAGAAAATACAGCAAGACCACACATACGCTCCCATTGAGTGCTGTTATAAAACAGCAGTTTCCTCAAGGTAAGCAGTGGAAAGATACAAGTCATCCAATTAAAAGGACGGCAAAGAAGCTATGCTTCTGGGAAGGAGCAATTTCTAAACGTGGAAGCAAAGCCATCAAATGAGTAGCAAGCACATGACATTGACAAGAAAGCCAAACAATCGTAAGCAGTGGCTCACCAAGAGAACACAATTTGTCTTTGACTACAGACTGCTAATTTGGTTTTGTAGTTTTCAAATGTTGTTCATGGGTGCACAAGGCAGAGAGGGTCGCAACTGTGAGGGGTTGAGGTAATTTGTGTGTGGGGTCCATCCTGCAAATTGGGCCAAGAACAACCCTTTCAGTACTTGACTCTCAGGGTAGCGTGGGCGCACATGTGGAGGCTTCTAGGGAGGTAGGGTGGGATGCTCATGCTCAGAAGTTGGCAATCAGTTCACAGATACAATAGCTCCAGTGTTTAGCCCAGTGTTAGTCTTTTTAGGTCTCGCCTGACCCAGCGCATGCGCTGGTCTGGCGAGACTTATTGAGAGGGCTCCAAAAAGTGCTACCAGGCCAGCCTAGAGCCACAGGGCATGTGCGTGGGCGCGCGCGCCGTACTTTACCGCCATTACTTACGGTTTCGCGGCCGCACGGCCTCTTTGATGTTTGATCGCGATCGCGATCACTTTCATTTTCGCGGCCGCAGGGCCGCTTTGCATAGCCAATAGGTCTCGCTTTTGGGACCTTATAAGTATTTAGTTATGCAACTGTTGCATGGCTAAACACTTATAAGGTCCCAAAGGCGAGACCTATTGGCTATGCCAATGCTTGTTTATAAAAGGAGGCACTTTTTTATCTTAGTAGTACTAAATACTACCCAATTCGATCTAGTCAGTGATCATACTCCTCCATTTTGGTGCTACAGCTACTGATTTCTCCTTGTGCTATCTCCCACCCCAGTTACCGTTGATAAACTTGACCCTCATGAATTATGGAAGAAACTTGAATCAGTCTCAAAACAGACGCTGGTGTCCTACAACTAAAATTCGCAACCAGTTCATTTTTATCGTGTTCATACTACTGGTGATTTAGTGGGTAAGAAGTTAGTCTCTTACACTTGACTAGCATGGATCTCATAAATTAGCCCCCTCCCTCACCACAGGAGAAGGATGCCCACAGTGGTTGGAGGCAGTGCTTGGATTCCTCCTAGGAGTGCAGGTACAGCAAGCATCTCTTCTCACATGGGTGTACAGGTTCAGTCCACTGTCGATCAGCACCCCCAGTGCTTCTACTGCATGTGACAACTCTGAAAAGGCCAATGCAGTCACCACAGAAGTTGCAGCCCGGACCAGGCTGACACAATCTCCATGACAGTTGCAGCCTGAATGGGGACATGTTAGCTTTCTGCAGTTCCCGCCAGGAACCTTCTGAGGATACTGTCAGACCCCATGCAGCCCGGGTTGCTTCTGGCTTTGTTCTTAGGCAGTAATCTTTCTCTAGGTGTCATTCTGCCTAGGGAAATGCTAGGCTTTTCTTCTTGGACAGTCTCTCCACCTGCAGAAGGAGTGATGTTTCTTACAATTGGTAGTACTGAGGCTGTCTCCAAACTGGAGCGCTCCAACCATGGTTATAATGAAGTGTGAAGTTACTTCACCTGGCCGTCATCAACTTCCCTGAAGCAGTAGTTCGAGACAGACAAAAGGCCAGACCTGTCCTACAAATATTTTCACCTTGCACAACCGAAACTGCTGTCCCACAGCACACACCAGTACCATTAACCAAATGGCAGTACTCAAGAAAAAACAAAAGGCATCATGGAATTTTTAAATGTAGCCCTGCCTCTATCTTCCTCACTTAAGTGTCTTGATATCCACTCTCCAGCTACTGGAAGAATGCAAGCAGTACACTTCTACTTTCTAGGGGGTGGGTAGTATTTATTTTCCTTTATCATGTGCCGTGCCAGAACAGAGGTTTTCAAAATGCAGCCCACTGACTTCACTACTTAGACTCACTC
This sequence comes from Triturus cristatus, assembly GCF_964204655.1. Classification (NCBI taxonomy): domain Eukaryota; kingdom Metazoa; phylum Chordata; class Amphibia; order Caudata; family Salamandridae; genus Triturus; species Triturus cristatus. The sequence continues at coordinate 643,265,529 of NC_140594.1, read as the reverse complement.
ACACAGGGTTTGATGTGCTACACACATTCTACATATGAACTTGACATACACACAGAATGTCAGTGCAAAGGTCTGGGCAATCATATAACATTGGAACTTTACACAAGAGGAACATGTAGGCTGTACTCTTAGTAACATAGATACAAATCTCTGGTCACACTGGCAATGTAAGAAACGTGCAATGGTGTCACAACTGCTTAATGTGCGGCACCCAGCACAGGTGTAGTAGTTCTCAGTCTATTATGAGGGTACGGTTCGTGCACCGCTCCAGGATATACGAGAGGTCCAGAACATTGCATAGTCGGGGACAGGCTTGGGCTTCTGTGGTTAGATTAACTTGACACCAGGACCAAAATAGGTCAGAACATCAGATACATACGCAGTGGAGTACACGAGGCAGAGGAACACACCCATATACCTGGCAGGGGACATTTTTGTCTTTTGTACTAGGCAGGTGCAAGTTTCTAACCATTTTGTAACATCTCTTATTAGTAATGTACGCTTCTCTGACAAATGCGATGCTTTTCTCATGAAAGATTTTTCAATTGATTTTAATTACAAATGTAATTGAAATGTAAATAACGGCTTGGTCACCTCAGAACGTAAAGTTTGATAATGCACAATAATTACCACTGTAATTCATTTGTTTGTTGTGTAGTTTTCTGAGAATAAGCATAACCGTTCTTAACTCTTAACCAAATTCTGCAGTAAATGTAATGGAAAGCTGGAATTAGCAAAACAGAAACTCAATTGTTGTTTGATTTTAAAGAATTCCTGTTATAGTCCATATATTTGACTGAATAGAAACTGATGCATCAACTGCCCCATTAAAGACTGGTGACAATATCATATTGCTGCAAGCAGTGGGAAAGAAATGTTGTAATAGAGGGTGTTAGAAATGGGGGTCTCTAGTTGGCAGAGGTAGGTGTCTATGTCCAAGTAGGGTCCTTGCTTCTAGTCAGGGTAAGGTGGATACACTCCTAAAATAACCCCTGTTTACTCCCTTGGTAGCTTGGCACGAGCAGACCAACTTATCTCGGAAGCAGTGTGTAAAGCATTTGTGAACACACACAGTAACACAGTGAAAACACTACAAATGGACACCACACCAGTTTAGAAAAATTTGTAATCTTTATCTAAACTTAAAACAAGCCCAAACGACAAAAGTCCACAATACAGTAATCAAAATATCCTTAAAAATAAGTTATTCACTTAAGTGCAGTCTCTAGTAACAAATAATTCCACTTGGAGTTATTACGACGCCATGACAGAAGAAATCCCGAAGTACGGCGCTGACCAGGAGGTGCGTGGCGTCAGCCCCAAAGTCAAACAGACCCACAAAGAACAGTACCTTGGAAAAGCGATGAAAAACAAAGACTGCGTCGGGGAAGTGCGGCTTCGTTGGTGCTGCGTCGATTCCTTACGACCCCAGCGGAGGTGTAGACTCTGTTTCTTACTGCAGCGCAGGGGAGGTGAGACGACGGTTCCTTACTGCGTCGGGTAGGTGATGTCACGATGGTGCCGAAACCACTGTTCTTTACGATGTCGCTATGTCGATATATTTGGGGGGTCACCCACGTCTTGTATCGGCTTTGAGATGATGAAGTCAGCTTCGGAGTCAATGCAGCACGGCGGCCGGTGTTGGGTCTACTTCGCAAGTCTGAGCAGCGCTCACGGCTTAGGTGCAGATTACGGCGTTGCGCGTTGGTGTTGCAATTTCCTTCTGTAGCAGCTAAAACATCAGTTCTAGATGCAGGCAAACAGAAGGGGTGAAGTCTTTGTGTTCCTGCGACTTCAGAACAGGAGGCAAGCTCTGTTTCAAGCCCTTGGAGATATTTTCTTCAAGCTGGTGACAAAGCAAAAAGGCAAAGTCCTTCCTATCCTTTCCTTGGCAGCAAGCAGCCACTGCAGGCCAACCCCAGGCAGTAAACAGGCACAGGGGCAGTATTCCTCCTCAGCTTATCCGGCTCTTCTTGGCAAAGGTTTCCTCTTGATTTCCCAGAAGTGACCTAAAGTTCTGGTGTCTAGGCCCCAATATTTATACCACAAAATCCTTTGTTCTCTGAAGGCAGAGAGTGTCTGTACCCAGCCAAAACCAGTTCTGTCTTCAGTGGTGCAGCTTCCTGGCAGGAGGTGGAGACAGCATTGTTGAAGGCAGACCAGACCAATTCAGGTGAAAAGGAAATCTCCTCCCCCCTACTCCATATGCAACCCAGGTCTATTCAGCCCAGCCCTGATTCATCAGACTTCTGAAGCCACAGCCCCCTGTCATCCAAAAGCCAGCCATGCAATACACAAACCTAGCAGAGGCGCACTGGATGGTTAGGCAAGAATATACCCACTTTCTAAAAGTGGTATTTTCAAACACAGAATGTAAAAATCACCCTAACTAAAAGATGCCTCTTAACATTCTGAGTTCAGGCATACTAAACTTTATTTTCTCATCTTGTTTCTGGGGTCAGTTATGTTTATAAGATGTTATAAACTAACTCTCCATTCTGGCCTATGGGAACAGATGTCCTTGCAATAGTGAAAAACAAAATTGGCAGTATTTCACTATCAGGACATGCCACACTCATCAGGGCATGTCCTACCTTTCACATACAATGCACCTTACCCATAGGGGTGACTAACATGTAGAAAAGGGAAGGTTTTGGGACTGGCAGGTGGGTGCACCTGCCAAGTCGACATGGCAGTCCCAGACTGCACACAGGCTCTGCAATGGGAGGCCTGAGCCACATTTTACAAGCTGCTTTTGTGGGTGGCACAATCAGTGCTGCAAGTCCACCAGCAGCACTTGATTTACTGGCCCTGGACACACATGGTGCACTGTACTAGGGTCTGACAAGTAAATCAAATAGCCAATCATGGAATCACTAATCCATAACAACAATTTACAAAAGGGAGCACTTGCACTTTGGCACTGAACAGCAGTGGCAAAGTGCCCAAAGCATCTAGACCAGCAAACACACAGGAGGCAACAGAATGGAAAGGAGACCCACGCCAATAGTGCCAGGTCTAACAGAGGGGTAATCAATAAATAGATGTGTAAAAAGGCCTGTCGCCACAGACACAGAAGTAAGCAAACATGATTTTCCATATCCAACTTTATTTCCTTTTGAAATACTCTGTAAGTATGAGCATCTACATCATAATCAAACACAGGACACCATTCTGCCACAGGAGACCACTCTGCCATGGTGAGAAATAAAATACGAAGACATACTTTACGGGCATATCATTAATGTTCTGACTACAGTAGATGGGCCATCCTGGGATTAGACCTTAGGCTTGGTGCTTCTATTTACTGGCTGCCAGACTGCTGCCATAGTGTCACGCTGATGCTGGCAGATTACATTGCCAAGATATCCACTCTACGCGAACTTTACTGTCCTAGGGGATCTCAACCTGCATGTCGACAACCCCCAATGCACCCATAGTGCAAATTTCATAACAACTCTTGCGGGTTTCAATCTTGTCCAGCTGGTCTCATTCCCCACCCATAAGGATGGCCACCCACTGGACCTCATCTGCACGAACATGCAGGAGCTGAGGGTCGATAAACCGCTGCATATTATCTGGTTGGGCCACTGTCTGGCCCCTTTCCAGCTTTACCTGAAGACCAGACCAACGGCCACTACTCAATCCATTGAAGTCAAAAGGAACTGGGGTAGGATCATCGCTAAGATCCTAGGTCCGGTGCTGGATGGCTCAAGGCCTCACCTCATGGACAATCCCGACCACAACGCCATGCATTTTAACGCATGGCTGACGGCTGCGCTTGACAAACTTGCCCCTCTGAAATTTGTTAGCCTTTCCAGATCTGCCCCATGGTTCTCAGAGGAAGTCAGACGTGAAAAGAGCAAGTGTAAAAGGCTGTAACGCGAATGACGAAAGTACTACTCGTGAGACGCCAAAAACATCTATAAAAACTTCTTGAAAGATTACCATAAATTACTCAACTTCAAGAGAAGGGAATTCCTAGCTGACCTTATTGCCAGCGCTAAAAGCTTCTCCAGGGAAGTTTTTAGGATAGTGAAATCCTTCACTAATCCAGCAGCATTAGAGCACAGCCTCCGACCATCCCAGTAGCCTTTCGAATTACTTCGAAGAAAAGATAATGCAGCTCTATTCCTCTTGCCCCCCCGGCTTCTGAACCCAGAGCAACAGTAGACACCCCACCCCCAATAACCAGCCTGTATTTACATAATTTCTCCCGATTCCCACTGAGGTGCCTCTGGCTGAACTGCGGAAATGCAAATCTGGGTCGACTGGGGATCCCTGCCCGACTTGGCAGTTAAAGCTGCTGGCCGAGTGGCTTAACCCAGTCCTTAATCATATCTGCAATATATCACTTACGTCTGGAATCTACCCTGCTGTGTGGAAACATGCTTACCTATTACCTATCCTGAAGAAGGCCAACGCCTACCCAGAAATTCCAAGCAACTTCATGCCTTTTTCCTTACTGTCTGCACCAGCCAAGGTGCTAGAGAAGCTGGCCCATTTACAACTAGCCAACTATGTAGAAGCCAATGAGTTGTTACATGACTCGCAATCTGGCTTGCTCACAGGGTACAGCAAGGAAACTGCACTGCTTGAAGTAGCAGACTCTATACGTCTGTCGGTGGACGGCGGCTCATAGGCCTTGCTGGTGCTACTGGACCTTTCAGCGGCGTTAAATACTGTGTTGCACGTGATCTTGCTGGAAAGACTTAAGCGGATAGGTGTTCAGGGGACGGCACTTGAGTGGATTGCCTCCTATCTCAATGGCTGTGGCCAGCAAGTTCCTCTCCGCCCGTTCAGCTCCTCAGTAAAACCGCTCAGATGCGGAGTGCCTCAGGGCTCAGCCTTATGCCCGCTGCTGTTTAACATCTACATGACTCCACTTGCAGCTCTCATTGCTAGGAGAGGAGTCAAGGTGATCTCCTACGCGGATGACACCCAGCTGGTGTTTTCCTTCAAAGATCTCTCTGCTGCAGCTATTGATTCTTTTAAAGACTGTCTACAATACATAGCATGCTGGATGAACGGAAACAGCTTAAAACTGTATGCCGATAAGACTGAGGTCTTATTTGTTAATCAAGCCCCCCCCACCCTCTTTCAGGCCTTTGGTGGCCCAGAGAACTCTGCTCCCCACCAGTACCTAAGGACTCGGTCAAAGACCTTGGAGTAAGGTGGGACAAGGACTTAGCCCTGTCGGCACAAGTCCAGCAAGTTTCGGCAGCCTGCTTCGGAAAGATGAGAACCATCAGAAAATTACTGGGCTTCCTGCCGGAAGAAAGCCGAAGGACCACTGTTCATGCCCTGGTGACCTCTCATTTCGACTATGCAAACGGCCTATATCTGAGATTACATAGATTCTTGATCAAAAGGCTGCATATTGTGCAGAATGCAGCAGTGAAGTTAATCCCCAAGTTCCCGCTGCGCCAGCACATCTCCCTGCACCTCAAACAACTTCACTGGCTCCCAGTAGCCAAAAGGATTGAATATAAGGCCCTAACTATTGCGTTCCGTGCCTACCAAGGCAGGGGCCCCGGCTACCTGTGCGGACCCTACGATCCAGCCTCCTATGCTATCTTACTGTCCCCTGCTTCTCCAAAGCCAGGCAGGGGGGTAGGTCTTTCTCGGTGGGGATTGCCAAACTGTGGAATGACTTGCTTCTTCACTTACGCATGTTGAACTCGGAATAGGATTTCAAAAAGGCACTGAAAACCTTGCTCTTTAACCAAAGGGAATAGCTGCTTGGGTTCTACTTCTCTGCTGTCTGCCGCGCTAGCGCCGGGACTCCTTGCCCGAGGTAGCCATGTGCTTTATAAATGCTCTTTAGTATTATTATTATATTATTAATTAGACTAATTGTTAAAGTTTAGGTCAGTTGGCTCAAAGCTCAGTTGGGTTGGCCTTGTATGTTTCTATCTGTATGTTAAGATTATTATTGTTTGAAAAGTAACAACACTTTCCACAGTCTAACTTCAATGTTGTGAGAGCTTCTACAATCTCTTGTTCTAGTTGCTTCCCTCCTAAAACACAACCCCCCATTACCTTCCATTACTCAGCCAGTTCACCTGATCACTTGTAATGCTTAGTCCTAAATCCCTTGAATCTAGCCTGTCAAGCACATGCATGTGATATCATTCACATTGTGAACAGTACAAGAAAACATATTATATCACTTATTTGATGGTTAATATATATGTTTTTTTAGTAGAGCAAGAATGCATCTGTTCTAATCTGCCGTAGTTCAAACATTAATTAGAAGCAGTGTTGATGGGCTAGGCGTGCAGTAGAGTACTTGTTTAAAAATACTTTTTATAAGGGGCGTGGCTTCCTGCCGACCAAGATGGCCACACACTGAGCAGACTTCTGTAGCCGTCTGTGATTAATCCCCATCTATCTGTCTGGTCCAAGTCCACCATCTTCCTCTTGTCTGGACCGATGCCACAGCTCCCTGCGGACTGCACGGCCCGGGTGGAGACTGGGGGCTTCTGATATTCCTAGATGTATGTTACCAGAGGCCCGCACACCTTCTTTCGAAGGACATTGTTCCCCCTGCTGGAGAGACTACACAGTGATCTGACACATTGGTGCATCCTGCCGTTGTCCCTAATGGGCAGGGGTGCGCTCTGCAAAGTGATGGCACTCCCACGTTTTATATACATGCTTCAAAATACACCTTCTCTGATCCTAGTGGATTTCTCCTTCAAAATAGGCCGTGAGCTTTGTTTGCTGCTATTGAATGGTGATGTCTCACGCATTGCACTGGGCAAATTGTAGAGGAGTGTACTATGGTGGGCTGGTGGTACCAAATATTAGGGCGTACTACTTACTGGCATCACAATTGTTAGTGGTCAACTAGTGGGTCTTCTCAGATCGGCAGGAGCCAGCCTATCGGTGTAGAAGAGTAGGATCTGCTTCTTATAGTTACCCCCACTTTTTGCTGATGCTTCACTGTTTTTCAACTTAGTCTGGCTGGGATCCTGATATCCAGGACCCCAGCCTAGCTGCTTTCTCTCTAAATTGATTGCATGTACTTTAGGTACACCACAGATTGGATTCTGGGACACCCTTATAAGTCCTTAGTATATGGTATACTATATACCCAGGGCATAGGTACCCCAGAGGCCTCTCAGGGGCTGCAGCATGTTTTATGCCACCCCTGGGAGACCATTCAAAATGACACAACAGGTCTGCTACAGCAGCCTGTGCAAGTGGGTGTATGCACCCCTTACTTAGATATAGGTTACCTATATATATCCATATCACTGCACATGTAAACCTATCAGTCACCCCTATGACAGGCCTTATCAATACTGAAGGCAGGGTGCTGGTTTTTATGTGAGAGAGTGCCCATGCATGAGCAGAGCTCCTCTGCACCCTTCGGAACCTCTATTCCGGGGTTGTTTGTGATGCAGCCAGACCATATACTCTTAAGTGCATTATATTCTCGTGGTAAATGCTAACTTTGGAATGGCTGCAGGGAAACATGTTGTGTTTGGTGTCAAACACCTTGGGATCATACCGCCACACCAGTAACTGGTGTGGTAGGTATGATTCCACCCTACTAGAGGGAGAAATATGACAGCACCGTTATACCCGGTACCAGCTTTGCAAAACCCTGGCATCACAAAATGGATGCTACCAGCCACAGACACGCGTCTGCCCTCCTGCTTCTGGACGAAACTCCGGCAGGGGAAGCTGGACAATAGGTTTCCTGTCACAGGGAGGTGTGACCACCTTCAAGACAGATTTTAGTGTATTGGGGCTGGGTGGGTGCACTCCGAGAGTGCTTTGATGTCTGCACTGGTGTCACATTTGGTGTCCCTGTGCATAGTCCAGCTCAAACCGGTTGCAAGCCTACCAGCACCATCTCTGGCGCAAAACTGGACAAAGGACATGGGTGTAGCCACCCCTATGTCCTGACCCTCCCATAGGTGGGTCCCCAGAGTTTGTCCCAACCCATCCTTGGGTATAAAGTAGGAAACCCTGTCTACAGGACTTTAAATTTACCTGGACGAAACTCTGCTACAGAATCCCAGAACTTTAACTATCTACACGACGTTGGAGGACAGAAAAATCTCCCTTGGAGTAAAGGAATTACTCCCCTGCAAGGCAGGTACCAAAGATGTATCTGTCCAGTTTGCAACCACGCAGCTCCTGAAGGACTCAGAAGAGTTTGCAACACAGAAGGTGAGTTTCCAAGCTTCCCCAAGGCCGATCCGTGCTCTTGGCAACCCTGAAATCCAAAGCCCTCGTGGGGACTCTGCAATGCGAACCGCTGGACACCGTGCACATTTGTAGCAGCATATGCTTTTTGGCGATCCCTGAGGCTGTGCTTTGGGCTACTTGTAGTCCAGACCCCGAGCAGTGATTCCACTGAAGATTGCTGGCCTACACTCCACGAGTGTCCCGTGGCCTGGTATTTAGTGATTCCTCTCGAAGTCCCTTTGCGATCCCTTGTCTGTCGACTTGTGGGTTCCTGAGAAGGGTACTTTAACTTTCAGTGGGTTTTCCTGGTTGCTCCAGACGTGCCCTGACTCTCCATCGCTTGGGGAGTCCACAGGACCTTGCTGGTCCTCACCGAACCCTTTTTACTCCCACCGCGTGGGTTGCCGTTGCCAAGGCTTGTTGGTCTCCAGTCCGGACACCGACCCCCCAGCACGTGACATCCTTCGTGGGACAGCTCGCATGCAGACTGTGGTTGTCGTCGATGTCTCCTGGTCCCCGTAAAAGTGGAGTCAAGCTTCACCTCTTCGCACCTGAAACATCTGACATAGGTGGGCATTGGTCTACCGTGCCCCTGGTCACCCTGAAGTGACCCAGACTCTGTCCCCTCTGCTTTCAGGTTCTCCACATGTCCGATCCAGGCTTGGATCACACTGGACACTTCTCTTCACGGCAGCAGCACTTTGCAGCATCTTGCCATAGAAAACGACGAAGATTCCCGACACCATATGACACCTATGCACCCGGCTTCCCTGGGTTAGGTAACATGAGCACTCCGGTGCCCACATGGGTGCTGGCCTTAGAACCTTCTAAGTTTGAAAGGGTTTGCTCAAAGTCCTCTCCTAAGTGTCCTTAATCTTTAAAATTCCAACTGCGACTTTCCCATAGGATTGTACGGAGCCTGCGGCTGTGTTCTTACACTGCACGCGTCCCCCGTGGGTCCCCTGTGCCACTACCTTGGGGTCCCAGCAATTCTACGTGCTCTAGGCACTGTGTCTAGTCAAGTCGTGGGTCTTATACCACTTTCTTAATATATGGTTTGGTCTCCCCCTGGGGCCCATTGTATATTGTGCTATTTGCTGTCGTTCTAGTGCTTTAATATTGTGTACTTTGTCTTCAAATCTCATAAAGAGGTTAGTAGAGAGTGTTTAGTAATACATACATATATTTTTTATATATACCTTGTGTGGTTCTCCTTTCATTTGGTCATTCAAGAGGTTATAATCTTGTAAACCAAGCTGCTTTACATTCCTTCGAGACTTAGCCTGAAGGCTGCTCTCCATAGCTACTACTAGGATAGCTTTCAATAAAGATTGTCTATAACCTAATCATCAATAAGGGTCGTTTGGACTGGTGCAAGTTGGCCACTATATCTAGTGGACAGCATATACCAGGCCAACTTCTCAGTATTGTGCAGCAGTTGGGATTCAAGCTTGCTATTGCTTTAACTGATAATCTCATTTAGTGACTAACCGAATCCACTATAGGTACATACAATCAAGTCTAGAATAAAGTAAGTTCTACTGAACTTAGAGTTGGGTGTCAAGGGCCTAGCACACCCTTTTTCCAACTCAGGAGAGTTTAGTAGTTCCCACTAGGTTAGGTAGGTGCAGCACCTCACAACACTAGTATGTCTTCAAGAACAGAAGCCAGTGGCTCCTTGCTGAATAAGTATGACCATCTCTCATTCCAGTAATTGAGAAATATGTGTGCATCAAGAAAATTGAAGACAGGGAAAAACCCTAGAACTCAACGTCTCATAGAGGCTTTGCTTTTAGATGACCTCAGAAAGACCCCAGGGTCTGATGAGGCAGGCAAGTTGGGTGGGGCAGCAGAAGAGGACAGGCCAGGAAGTAGAATCGGATGCTGACCAGGAGGATCAAGATGATTCTAACCTGGACAATCCAATCTTTCCTGAGGGTGGGGGAGAAGACCCAAGGGGTCCTCTCTCTATCCCACCTGGAAGGGTTACCAGTTTACCTAGAAGATCCAGAGCTCCTTCCCAGGAATCTAATCATTCTGGTACATCTGGAGGAACCTCTGTTTCTCATAGGACTTCTGTTTCTCAAAAAAAGGGAGTCCTCTTATGAGATGAAGTGCCAACTGCTTGACTTTGAGAGAGCTAAGCTCAGAATCAAGAAAGAGCAATTAGCCTTAGACAGGGAATCCCTGGAGCTTCAGAAAGCTTCTAGACAGTTGGGGCTAGAGAGAACATACTCATGACCATAGGAACCTGAACAAGATTGTCCCTCCCTACCAAAGTGGGGATGACATCCACAAATGGATAACTGCCCTGGAGAGGGCACTCTGGGCATAGAACTGCCCATGAAATCAACAATGCAGAGTGCCTGTCGCCCAACTTGTAAAGTAACAGTAGCTAAATATGGGGGAAGATGCTCCGTCCTCCAGCCCGACCACACATTTCTTGGATCAAAATTTTTACCCGGATGGGGCAGGCACCAGTGTCAATAGTGACAGGAGACGTGTACCAATCCAACCAGCCCAAGTCCGCTTGGGCGCCTTGGTTACCCCCAACCACTTGGTGGATCAGGTCTGGCTAAAGGGCGAAGCGAAATCTGTGGCCCTTCGGGCTGGGAATATGTAGCAGTCTGAGTTCCGTAAAAATCAGCGAGCATTATGTTCCTTTGCGTCTCTCCAGCCAGTCTGCCACTGCTTCCGGATGGTCAAAAAAACAGGTTTTTCCATCTGTCTCCACCCGGAGGCGAGCCGGGAAGAGTATCCCATACTTTAGGACTTTGTCTCTGAGTTTCTTCTTGACGACAAGAAAGGAGCGCGTTTGTTTTTTAACCGCCTAGGTGAAATCGGGGAAGAAGGATACAACGACATTTTCATATTTGATCGGTGGGGTCACCCTGGCTTGCTGTAATATCACGTCACGGAAGTTAAGCAGTCTGGCCAGTATAGGGTGCGGAAGGGTGCCAGGTTTCGGACCCTCCCCCCGGGACCTTGTGGGCTCTTTCAACCACAAAGAATTGTGACAGGCCCTTGGGTTGTAGGTGGTTGAGTATGAGATCTTCTACGAAGAGATCCGCTGCTTGCCCCTCCGCTTTCTCCGGCACCCCAATAATACGAACGTTGTTTCATCTTGTGCGCCCCTCATAGTCATCCAGTTTGTCCTCAGCGAATTTCCTGAAGGTTTTCAGTTCGTGGATTTTGTTCTGGAAGGTATCATTGACTAGACTAGCTGTGGTCACCTCGAGTTGTTTGACCTTTTCGCTCATTTTGGTGAGGTCTGCTCTAACGAGTGTCATCTCCACCGCGATCGCGTCTGTCCTCTGCTCCATTGGCATTCTAACCTCAGCGATCGCTTACATGACATCTTTAAGGGTGAGCTCCGGGAGGTCTCCCTCTGCCCACCAGTAGTCCTGTCCCGGGTGTGCTGGTCAGGGATAGCGGTCCAGCTTATTCTGCTGCGTGATCTTTGGGCCCCTCCCACCCGACATCGTGTTCCATCCTGGGGTATGCTCCTCTTCTTCCCTCACTTCTTTGTTCACGCTGGCGTGGTCCTTGGTCTCTTCCGCTATGATGCATGTGGCGGGGAGTGGTGTCCCGCTGACACGCAGCTGGAACCCCGTCTGGAGGACCCGGGAGATAATACTGGTGTGTCCCCCCCCCCCCCCCCCCCGCCCCCCCCACCCCCCCTGCTACGCTGCTCCAGGACGCGCAAAGAGCAGACTGCGTGCACGGATGCTACCTCTTTCTGTCGCTGGATGCCGAACTGCCCTCATTTTGCTCCCCGGGGGATGCTCCCTATTTTACACACCCGGCGTGTGTTGTGCTACGCCTCACCCTAGTACTCGCACATCTGGGGTACACCTCTGTCCCCGGGGTTCTCCACGCTCTGGGCCCGCCTTCACTGTCTTGGCCTCACGGGATTCGGGCTATGTAGAGACCTCACACCGCTCCGTGGTGGTTGGGGCTTCTCTGCCGTTAAGCGCACACTTACGGGGACAGGTAAAGTCCTTTGGTGTTACTGGGATGCCTCCATTAATCAGCACCCTGTCCGACTCCGCCAGTCGTGGTCTTCGTTTCTGGAGTCCGGGACACACTGCCGATGGGACTCGCCCACTTACCTCCTTCCGATCCCAGCTAATTAAGTGACTCACCGCTGCCGGGTCCCCAGGGGGCTTGACTCCTCTTTCCGGTTATTGCTGCCGGTGTGGGGTGGGCACTGTCCCGGTGCCGATATTTCACCCCCGACGTGGGACGCAGACTCAGGCCGCAGTCTTGCGTGGCGCGCCGTCTGCCCGTCTGCACGTCTTCTTCGGCTCTGGCCGTCACGACAGGTCCCGGCTTCTAGCTCTGTGGAGGTCGCAGGTGATGTAGCTCACTACTCCGCCAATTCAATTCAGGTGAGCCTGGTTTCGGGATCGGCTGTTTTCCGCCGACTTTTGGCAGCTCTGTCCTTTCTCGGGGTGCGGGTGAAGTAGCCGGATTGTTGGTGTGGCGGCAAAGGTCCGGGAGCTACTCTATTTCGCCGCCATCACGCTCTCGAGCATGGTTGATGATCATCAGTATGAGTGCAGGGAGGCCCAAATTGATAACTTTGGTATTGGTCATGTACCATTATGGAGAGGACGTCTTGAAGGAAGAGGGTGTTATACTACCTTCGGATCAGATTTGACACAAGCTCCTGCAGAGTGATGTCACAAGATAGGGAGGAAGATGGAGATTCATGTGCTGGTGGTTGCTTTGTTGTGGGGGGTGGTGAGGTTCAGGTACTGAAGATTCTCAATGGAAACAGTAATTTGTGCCATGAGGAAGTCAATTATGTTGGTAAGGATTGACAATATATTATCATGGAGCTCAGGAGAGAGGTAAGTGAATTATTGGGGACACGGACTGAGACCATCTTCTGGAAGATTTAGAAAAGATCCTTGGTGGAGTTGGAAAATACAGCACTGCAGGACTGGTTGTTTTCTGTTTGCCTTTGCACATGCAGTTTTATGCCCTCTTGGAAATACACAGCAGGCTCCGCAATCCGAGGGGAGCTTGGTTTTAATCCAGTGTGTTTTAAGGCTCTCTGTAATGCGATTTCATTGGTTGGAAACTGACTATATACCAAATATTTAATTTTGTAATGCCACACTTTCTGACTTTGGATGGAGCCAGGAAATTGGGAGCATTTGAAATGAAAGAGTTTAGATTTTTCAGAATGTTTTCTGAATTATTAAGTGGAGTGTCAGGAATATCATTTAGCATCTGTATGAAGGCTTTCGGCTGCTTGTAGATTGTTCAGATTACGCCGTGAAGTTGGTGGACTAATGTTTTAACTGATTGGGCCTTTGTCAGGCAGGAGGTCTGTGGAGAATTTGATTAGGAAGTTATCTGACCCTGATAGCTCATTGGTGCTGAGGAGTTTGAGGTCTGGAGACATGGAAAACAAGAGATCAAAGCTGTAGTGTCTGTCCTGGCTTACTGATCAGCTGTGTGAAACTAAGAGTATTTATGCTCTTGGTTTTGGTTTGGCAGAAGGTTTTTGAGTGATCCTCTACTCTGTTATTCCTATCACCTAAGATGATTAGATGGTTAGAAGGCATCAGAGAATGTTGGTCATTATTTAAAAGGTCTGACTGGAAGGTGATTTGGCAAATCTTGGGTGGGTGATACATGACCACACAGATCATAGATTAGGTAGATGTGGTGATGGCCTTGGTTAAAATGCCCTCAAATAAGGTGTATAGTAGATAGTCAGTCGTCTTGAATGGGAGTGAATGATGTGCCAATGCTACCCCTCCACCTAGTCCCTGGTTTCAATAATTTTTAAACAGGATTTTATGGTTTGGTGGAAGGAGGTTAGCTATATCTACGATAGTGGAGCATTTGAGCCACGTCTCTGATGGCCAGGAAGGGAAATCCATGTTGAATGATGAGGGCATAAATGTTGTAGGCATTTTGTCAGCAGATCTTGTGTTTATGAGGGCACCCATACTAGTGGGTCACAGTGGTGATGAGTCTTCAAGGGAAGTGAGTGTAGGTGAGAGAGTTGAATTGGTGAATGCCAGAATGAAGGCAAAGGGAGCTTTGGGATGGGAATCGAATGCTAGTGTTAGCTGGTGTGTGTGCACAATGTCCGATCTCAGATAAGGGGGAGTTAATCTGAATAGCTTCTGACTTCACAAAGTTCTAATTAAAAATCTGCAGGTTCTGTGGCTTTTATCCTCTAGGTGTCACTGATGGGGTGTGAGATGAATAGTGGAGGATGAATGAATGGAAGGTCTGTAGTCCATCATCTCTTACTAGGTAGACATAAGAATCTCAAAACTTGCTGGGCCAGTGGTCATGAGGCGTGCATCATTTGTGATGAGAGGGACCACGATTCTCAATAGGATCTTGATTGTTCTCAGATGGGTGCAAGACCTTCTCCAGGTTTCGGATAATTATGTGTTATAAGGCGGTGTTCTGTGCTAAGATATCACTTAGGTGGTGAGTAGATTCATAAGGCTGTTTTTATACTAATATTTCGTAAGCAGCTTATTCTGTACATCTGGGTTGGGGGGGGAGGGGGGGTGACCACATAGTCCAAATTATTGTGTTGAAAGTGGTAGAAATCTATCCAGCTATAGTACTTAGGTGGTTTAAGAGCTCATCATACTGTTTTCATGTTGGTTGATTTGTTGTACATGGATGGGGGAGACCCTGTATGTGGCTTGTGTTTAACATCAGGGGTGACAACGCATTGCAAGGATAATGCTCTAATTGGAAAAGGTAAATTACGTAATTTACAGTATTTAAACTGATCAAATAATGCGAGAGGAAGATGAGGATATTCTTTATAGAACTCAGTGCCATGGATATATTGGCCAGCCTTGATTGGTAGCACAAGACTGGTTGAGAAACTATTTAATTTTATAGTCTGACTTATTGAGTTTGTGTGCTCTAGAAAGATCATTGTGCTTGTTTTTCTGCATTTAGAACCGCACCAGAGTTTCATTTTTCACTATCGTGATCACCTTTTGCTGTCTCGTACAACCCCCTCCCACTGTCTAGCATTTAGTTTACAGTAAAATGAATCAATTAACTTACGGAACATATGGACAAAAAGGCAATCTCCATGACGTATAGGAAAATCGTTAACAATGGAGCTGACCCCAAGCAAAAGCTCTGTGATAAATGGGTCGCGGAACTGGGAGACCTTGACGATTCGGACTGGCAGGACGCATTAGCCTCACCCAGGGAAGTGGCAATCCCGTCTAGACTTCGTCTGATACAACTTAAGATCCTACATAGAGTGTACTATACACGACCGACACTCCACAAAATAGGGAGAATGGACACTCCACTTTGTTTGAGGGGGTATGGGGCACCCGGCACTTTTATCCACACTATCTGGGAGTGCCCTGCAATAGTGAAATATTGGAAATTGGTAATGGAAAAATCACACGATTCCTTGGCAGCCCAGTCCAGCCTGAACCCAAACGCTGCCTTCTAAACATATGGGGGCCCACAGACCTTAACACCAAAAGACAGACATGGGCAACCTTAGGAATGATGTTGGCAAAAAAGAATATTAATAGACACTGGGGTGCAGCGGCTGCCCCCACACTCACAGAATGGTGTAAAGACATGGATATAGCTATGGGAGCTGAAAAGACTGTATATGTATGCAGGGGGTGCCCGAAAAAGTGGATACGACTGTGGAAAGGGTGGAACAGATACGGGGGGAGATATGCACCTAACCACTTATACCACAAGACCCAGAAGAAATATTATGAAGGAGATCTCCGTAATATAATATTGTGATTTGCATGTGAGGTATTACATATGTATATGCGACGATACACAGATGACTGAAGTTTACAATCCAACCGGTGGATGTAACAAACACGCTAAATGTAAGAAGGAATGCCTGACTGTCTGTAGGATTTATTCATGTGCCGTTTTATTATGGTTTTAATATGGAAAAATAAAAATATTTAAAAAAAAGTTTTATCAATTAAATTGTTATAAATTTCCTTTCATCTAAACTTGGCCAGCATTGTATAATACCCAGAAAATGTTACACTTTTTCCTAGCTTGGCAAGAGTAATCATGTCTATGAAAGATTGCCCCAATTGCTCTTCAGATTGCTGTTTAAAAAAAAAAATGCATATCCCACATATAAACTTTGATTGTCCCCCAGAACAAACCAGTATTCCCAACATAGCTGACTTTAGTTTCGGCAACTAATCAGATTGAGCTTCAAAATTCAGGGTTCCAAAATGACTCAATTTAAACCTCCAATGTCTAATAGACTTTAGTTGAATGAAAAGTTGCATTGAACGGACGATTGGTGAATGTTCTGAAAGGGCTCTAGATATACTTTTTCAGGACATTTCTTGACTGCATATTAGTCTTTGTTAATGAGGATAAGGTTTGCCTACTTTACAATATTCCATAGTGTGTGGATGTGTAGAAAAAATAATCTATAATACTGTTTTATATAGATATACATGTCCGCTCAGCGATATAGAGACTGAATTTAAAGTCTAAGCCAAATGAGCGTGGTTTGGACGAGGAGGAAGATGTTGGCGTGAGCCTGCAGCTCCATACCGAAGGAAACTTATCGGTAATACAGCCTCAAATTGATCCTGCAAGTGACAACAATGGATGCGTTATAACGCAGTGCACATCAAGGTCTGTGAGAATCAGCTTCAAATCAACCGATTGCTGAGAAATCCCTACAGCGTTCTCTATGGCGGTCTCTGCATGCCTGCCGCCCCAGATCGGAGACATAATGGAGCCACTGTAGCAGCAGATCACTCAGACGCCAGCCTAATAATCGGCTCACATTCAACATCTTTAAATATGCAAGTAAACCCAGAAAAATATTACTGCTACTTTATACGCCATGCAGATTGTGAATCCATATCTGAACTGCTGATTGCTCTGAATATTATGAGGAGTTCCTTATTGCCGCTCGAATCTGAAATAGATTGGTGCCAAAACTTGAACTGACTGCCCTGATCCCAATCTAACGGGCATTCTCATCTTTATCAAAGTTTGGGCTCCCAAAGTTATTTTATTGTTCCTTATTTACTTATGCGATCTATTTAATTAACATCCACCCAATCATCATTGTAAATACTTTCTGCAGTGAATGTATGGAGATTATTGCGTATACGATGGACTAAACACAGTTGCTTTCTGCCTCATATTCGCTCGTTGAAAGCCTCCCTAGATACTTTCACTGGCAACCTTGCGATCATTGCCTGACAACAAGCAGAGACAGCAAAATTTGAATTTAATAATGCTCGAATATTTCACCTTACCGCCAAGTCGATATATCAGTGCTAAGTGGCATGGTCTGAAGGGTGTCATTACTCATAAGGCACACTTAACTTTTACCAGGATGCACTAAATTAATTGGATCACCTGAAGCTCAACAGCATTTACATGGCTTATGTAACGGCATAACGGTCTTCATGCACTGAAACATATCTGTCATCTTTAAACAAGGATCATTACGTCATTTCTTGCCTCATAAGTTGCGAGGATTTACACCCTAACCAGTTTCTTGCTAGTCGCATGCATTGTTCAAAATGATAATACCATTTCAATATCTGGTTGGAACATTATACATTAGCATCAGTGAAACAACACCTCTCACTCTTATCAAATGACATCTATTTGGCTGATTTTCTCTTAGGACCTAGGATTTCTAGATCTAAGAGATTTATTTATGCTGCTTACAATGAAATTTTGAAACTTTCGCAGATTGAAGCAGCTCTTCGTCTGCGCCAAATTGATCAAGCCAATTTAGAAAAAGTCCTTGCAGTGATCGGCAATAGCATCAATACACTCATCACGCATTTATATATTGCATAATATTGATTCTTCTGTTATTGATATTGTTCAGAGTGATGTATCTGTGTTGTATCATGGGCAAAATCAATTCTGATCTGTTATGCAGTTTGCATGGACGTTGCAGACTCTCAAGATGGGAAAAGTCCCTAGGGATTATTTGAATGCTTCTGCTTTGTTTCTACTGTTTTATGTAACTGATAAACAGAGATTTATGTCCATGAAAGATGCTACTTATACACTGTTGCATATTGAACAGGAGCCTTTACCGTTCTCTGTAGCGGAAACGGGCTCTACTGTTTGGTTAGTTTGTGGTGTTAGATCTCTCCCATTCTCACTGTTACAATTTAAATCATGTATGCAACATTTTCCAACTGGCCGCTTTGAACTCCTGGGTAGTGCATTTCTACATGAATTATGGTCCCTACCTTTTCGCTTACAGATGTCAACATGAGAATAAGGAGGTTTTCCTAACAGGGGAGGACTGCGATTCCACAGTAGGACATTACCTAGTTTGTAAACACGTAAAGTTGCACGGCGTGTGTAACGTTTCGGCACCTAATCTGGCTTGTTTTTTTAAAGGAACGCCAGTGCCGTCAATAATTTCTGCTTTTACTTTGCTTACCAACTGCAGTTATCTTATTTTGAACAACCAAGACTGCTGTGGTTTACGGGCAGAAATTCCCTATTTAGTCACAGTCTCACGACGAGTTTCTTGTTGTAGTAATGTGCTTTTTCCACCCCGCATGGATGTGTAGATAGTTCTATTTTGCCTTCCATTTCGACTTTGAAAACAGATTTCAACAAATTAAGCAGGCTCAAAGCGCTACTATTCCAACAAGAGGTTGCTCACACTTCAGCTCGAAAGACCTTCGAGTTACAGGTGGCTAGGGCATCTAGCGAGATACAGTCCCTTTTGAACACTAACTTACCACTTCACTTTGGGGAGCTTATACAGCAAATATGCAATGCGTCTGATACTAAAGGCCTTGCACATTTTTTTTAATGTGTGGGATCCGGCCTTGTGACTTCCTTTCAGACGATATTTGGAGTAATACCGGATTTTAGTCATTCTATTTTTTCTAGCTTTCTTCGGCGGATTCACTTTAATACTGGCCTTGGCTGGTTGAATCCTGCTTTTACTGTTCCTGCTGCGCAATGGCTGCTCATCTTGTAGTACTGCACAGACCAGGCCAATTGTAACTCTACCGTAATCGAATGCAACAAGTTTTTGGATGCATGCCATTAGCAACGCGTAGCGTGAGTTATGGATTAACTTTTTGCTTTGCCTACTTTACGTGCGTGGAACCAGTGTTCTACTGTCGCCGATGCCCCTTCTATTGGGCTATGGATTTATGCCTCTCCAATACGTCATATCCAGTCTCGGATTTTAACCAGTTGATGGGTCTCATTGAGGCTCATGACCAGGCTTGTTTTGGGGATGGCCATATGGGGCGTGCGGCTGCACTTGGAGTATTGACTGAATAGGATATCTGTGCAGCTGCACAGAACTTCCTGCATCGGAATTTCATCGAATATCACGCAAGTTGTCCGGTTATTCTTTTGGAAGCATCAGATTATGAGGAGCACGTTTGCATCTTCGACCTCCTTGATTGGATGACATCCCTTTTTTCTACTAACGACAAGGATGATCTTTTGGAGGGAATTGCATTCTTGGGTTACCTTACTTTGATGGATTAGCCACCACCTCTATATTTAGACTATCCGTGAGACCACGTTTTACTAATAGTCTAAACGAACATTTCATTTAAAAAAAATATATATTTTCTTTTTCCCAATTTGTTTTTTTTAACAGCACCCTGAACTCTGCTTGCCTTTTGAACTCTATTTTAGCCCTTTTTCTATGTCCTTAACAGGTGGAGGGTGTTATATGGCCATAGAGGGGCATTGTCGACATTACTAAGTTAGCATGAACTTTGCTGCCATGATGCTGCTTTTGCGCACGTTACTACATGACTTTGTTTTTGTAAGACTCTGTTTATGCCTTTCACATGAGAACCGTCTGCTTTTCATGTTTTCTGCTGCGTTCTTGGTGTTTAGTCTGAACAAATTGTACAAGGCCGATAAACAATGCCCCTTGTTATTCTGTTCTGGTCAGTCCCTAGCACTTAGACATAACATGCTAAACACAGCTGCAATGCTGGAGGCTCGTGCTTTGATATTACGGGGATGCATTTTGTTTTAACACACACTTGGAGAAAGCCATTCCATGGAGAAGAGCTACGCTGTTCCTATTATGTGAACCTTACATCCAGGCTTTAAGGTATGGGGTCTGCTGTCAAAGCCCAGAGATCTTCCTTTATATAAAGAAACTTCTTCCAGCCAAGGGGAGGGTGGTTAGGCCTTAAAGTCCTCATTCCACTGTCTTATAAAATGATTTCCCCTTTTGTTTTCTATGGAATTGTAACAATGCTAATCATTCTGAGCTTATGCATTTTGCTGCTGGTAGTGGCTCGTATACTGTATTGTAGAGCACGATAGTTAAAATGAACATTTTGAACTATTACAGTGACTCTGCCGAATTCTTATTGTGGACAAGTGCGAGTGGGCGAGCGAAAGGGTATGTCTTGCTACAGCAATTCCTGAGAGAGTCGGCAGTGTTGTGTTCTGGGCTGTCTAATCATTTGTAGCTCTGTGATTGTAGGAGGAGAACGAATGAGACACTATAGTTAGTCGGTTTTGGGATTTTGGGCACTAAGGTGGTAGGTTGGTACACCCCTATACACCGAGGTCCTGTCTTCCTGCGCATAGTTCTGTGTAGGTGCAGAATCCCCACAATACTTATAATAGTACGAGTTTGGGTCAGAAGTGTTAAACCCTGAAAAATATTAGACTTGTTGTGAAAAAATTTTTGAACTACCTTTTGGTGGTGTAGGGCAATGCTCCCACTGGTGGAATATGAAAACATTCATTATGGCACAAGTTTCATGTGGCCCAAGCTCCACCATGATTGCAAGAATGTCATTACATAAAAAGGGTAAAACCCGGATCTTGAGTCCCATAACTTGTCTAACCCAAATTGTGAGGCCGCCCTATGGGCGGCCCCTGGCACCCTGGATGGCTGAGATATAATAATTTAGGTATCCAGGGTGTGAAAGCGGCTCTGTGGACCAGGTTTCCTGGAGAACACATATATCATATTTTTCTATTAAATTGTTCCAACCTGGGACTTCACTCCTATTCCTCAACCCAGCGATGTTCCATGACAATAAAGAAATGGTGTGCAGTGTTTGACGCGTGTTAGTAATCAGGGCAACATTGGAGAATATGAGATCTGGATCTGAAAGAGACACGTTAGTGATAGATTCCTTACCTTAGAATATCCCCAGGCGTCGGACTGGATCCGGAAAGTTTTTTTGTAGCAGTACCCCAGCGCGTCAGTAGGTGGCGTCGTGCGGCTCCGCGTCCCTCACTGACATCGTAAGCTCCGAGATGACGTCATGGACACTACTTAGGTGCCACCCATGCGCGCTGATGTCAGTTCTTTCTTTTTCCGCGCCAGCAAGCACAGATCTGAATAGAGCACATACCTTAGTTACTTTTTGACTACACATTTGAGACTTTTTGTCTCCCGTTTTTTTCTACTGGTGCACGTAGGGATGCCTGGCTTTAAGTCTTGTGGGGCCAGCCGTCGCAACATGTCAGTGGCAGACCCTCATGATGTTTGCCTCTACTGCCTGGAGACCGACCATGACTCCCTGTCTTGCCGGGACTGTTGAGCCATGGCCCCGAAGGCCTTGAGGGAGCGGCGCCGGAAGCTGCTGGAGGTCCGGCATTCGTCCCAACGCCACACCAGGTCCAGGGACTGTTCCCGGGACAGCTCGCGGGGCCGCAGTCGTCGCTCCTCGGGCTCCAAGTATTTGCCCTCGGATTCCGGTAAGCGACGACATAAAAAGAAGTCGAAGAAGCGTGTTCGCTCTCCGACGTCCCCCCCTGTCGGTCCTCAGATGCAGGTGAGGGGGACAGGGGCTCTGACCCTGCGGCTCCTTTGGAGCCTGGGAGTCCCGCGGCCTACCCGCCTTACCCGGCTCCGTCGGCGACTCCCGAACAGGTGCATGCAAGAGTTTCTTGCCACCATGGACCGCCGTTTTAGGCCTCGTGCTCCCGCTGACTCGCCTTCGGGCCCCACGGTCCCGTGTTGGGATCCTGTTGGCCCACCGCCGGTGGATCCAGACTCGGCGCCACAGGATCCTACGCCGTTGGCTCCAGCCCCGGCACCACAAGGTCCGGCGCTGCCGGCTCCGACCCCAGCGCCGCCCTCGGCTCCACCTCAGGTGCCGCAGTGGGTGCCCTTTGTTCCCCCCTTGCCCCGATTCCAGGACCATTTCGTTCCTGCCTGTGGTCCGCATTGGGAGACGGAGCCGGCCCGACCCCGGCTGGCACTGTCCACGGCGCTGTTTCTGACGCTGATTGTCCCCTCTCCGGCTCTGCCGCCGTGACCGGTTTCTCCTGCAACAGAGGTGGAGGATGACTGGGAGGGGACCGAGCACCCTCTTGCCCGTCAATGTAACTCCGAGCAGGGCTGGGTGGACTATCTGGAGGACACCGGCGACCTCGATGTCTCTTCTGACCCAGGGTTTGCCTCTCCTCCGCCTACGATGGAGAAGGGCGCTTCCTATACGATGGTGCTCCGTCGGGCTGCTGAGGTCCTCAATCTTGATCTTCCTACGGTAGCCCTCAAAACTAACCTCCTTACTGAGGTGCTCCAGATGGCTTAGACTTCGTCTGAGCCACTGCTTCGCTTCAACGACGCCCTCACCGACGTCCTGTTGGGCACTTGGTCGCGGACGGCCACAGGGGCCCCGTGGATAAAAGTGTCGCCAGGCGTCACTGCCCGGCGCCTGGTGACCCCGCATTTCTGACCACTCATCCCACGCCTGAGAGTCTGGTCATCCAGGCCTCGACGTCGCAGAGTGCCTTTCCCACGGTTCCACCGGATAAGGACTCCAAGAAGCTAGAGCAGTTTGGTAAGCGGTTGTTCTCGCCGGTCAGCTTGGGGCTGCAGTCGGTGAACACCGCCTGTTTGTTGGGCCGCTATTCCCACGCGGTGTGGGACACGGTTGCTCAGGTATTACCTCAGTGTCCTGAGGAGGTCCATGCTGTGCTTTCCCAGGCAGTTGCTGAGGGTAAGGATGCGGCTAAGTTTGCCATTCGGTGTGGTTCGGACACAGCTGACTCGTTGTGCAGGGCGATTTCTACGTCTGGCGCTGCGTCGCCACGCTTGGTTGCGATCCACTGGGTTCTCGCCTGACGTCCAGAGCTCGCTCATGGACTTGCCCTTTGATGGCACTCGCCTGTTTGGCGATAAGGCTGACAGTGCGCTGGAGCGCTTTAAGGACTCGCGGGCCACGGCCAAGTCCTTGGGCCTTTCCACAAAGAGCCCAGCCACTCCTGGGTTATGCTCCTTTCGTGGTCAAGGCAAGGGCCCCCAGGCACGTTCCTTCAACAAGCCTGTACAGAACCAGCCTCAGCGCGGACGCGGCTTCCGCAGGGGCAGCTCTGGGAATCAGCGTGGGGAGCAGTACACCTCCGCCCTGCTGCTTCTAACTCCAAACCTTCCTAATCCGAGCTTTGTGGAGCACCCCACGCCGGTGGGTGGCAGGGTCCTCCACCACCTCCACCACTGGCGCAATATCACATTGGACGAGTGGGTGTTGCAGATCATCCGCAAGGGTTATTCTCTTCCCTTTCAGTCTTCCCCTCCAGCCACGCCACCTCAGTGCCACCGCATGTCGGAGGATCACTTGTTGCTTCTCCAGCAGGAAGTTACGGCCCTCATGGCCAAGGGGGCCATCGAGCGCGTTCCTGGGCCAGAAGTAGGACGTGGTTGTTATTCCCACTACTTTCTGGTCCCCAAGAAGGACAAAGGGGGCCTGCGCCCCATCTTGGACCTCCGGAACGTGAATGGCTTCCTCCAGAAGCCGAAGTTCAAAATGCTGACTCTGGCTCCGGTCCTGGCTGCCCTCTACCCTGGAGACTAGATGGTAGCGTTAGACTTGTAGGATGCATATTTTTACACCCCCGTCCTGCCGGCCCGCCGGCGTTACCTGCGTTTCGTGGTGGCCAGGAGCATTTTCAGTTTGCCGTTCTCCCCTTCGGCCTTACCAATGCCCCTCTGGTGTTTACGAAGGTGATGGCGGTGATCACAGCTCACCTATGCTGGTCGGGGGTGTCAGTCTTCCCCTACCTCGACGACTGGTTGTTGAAGGCGGGCTCGCCCCAGGCGGTTGTCAGCCACCTCCAGAATACGGCCGACCTGCATTTGCTGGGGTTCTCCATCAACGTGCCGAAGTCGCACCTGAGTCCCTCTCAGAAGCTCCCCTTCATTGGAGCGGTTCTGGATTAGACGCTGTTTCGGGTTTATCCACCCGAGCAGCGAGTCCGAGATATTCAGTCTCTGATTCCCATCTTTCAGCCTCTGTCCAGGGTTTCAGTCAGGATGACCCTCCCGCTCCTGAGCCTGATGGCCTCCTGCTAGTGCAGCATGCCAGATGGCATATTTGGGCTCTGCAATGGGACCTGAAGTTCCAATGGGCGCAGCATCAAGGCAATCTGTCCAGTCATTCCAGTATTCGGACGTGGCGCAAGGTCTCTTTCAGCAGTGGGGAGAGCCTTGGTTAGATCTATTCGCCACCGAAGAGAACGCGCAATGTCATCAGTTCTGCGCGTTGGAATTTCCAAGACGGCACTCGCTCGGCGACGCTTTTCATCGCGAGTGGAGTTGCGGTCTGTTGTACGCCTTTCTGCCTATGCCACTTCTGCCCAGAGTGCTGAAGAAAATTCGGTGCGACCGGGCCCAGGTCATCCTTGTGGCTCTGGATTGGGCACGAAGATACTGGTATCATGGCGATCGATCCCCCGATTTGTCTGCCTCTTCGGGAGGATCTTCTGTCGCAGCAGCAGGGAACGGTCCTCCACCCGAACCTGCCCAGCCTCCGCCTCCATGCATGGAGATTGAGCGGCGACAGTTGACCGCTTTTGATCTTCCTCCCGAAGTCTGTAATATCATTCTGGCAGCCAGGCGTCCCTCCACTAAAACGATGTACGCCTGCAGGTGGAACAAGTTTGTGGCATGGTGCACAGCGAAGGCTGTGGATCCCCTTTCTGAAGTCCTTCTGTTCCTTCTTTCTTTGGCCCAGCAGGGCTCTGCTCTGGGCACTATCAAAGGTTCTCTTTCGTCCATCTCCGCCTTTTTACGGCTTCCAGATCAGCCTTCTCTTTTTAAGTTCCCGGTTGTTACCCGTTTCCTGAAAGGTATTACGGACACGTTTCCTCCCGTGCCGTTCATTATGCCTCAATGGGACTTAAACCTTGTCTTGACATATCTGATGTGCGCTCCCTTCGAGCCCCTTCATACCTGTCCTTTGCGTCTTCTCACTCTCAAGACGCCTTTCCTGGTAGTTATCACCTTTGCTAGAAGAGTAAGTGAGCTCCAGGCGCTTTCTTCCAAACCTCCTTTCCTTTCTGTTCATCTGGACAAGGTGGTTTTAAGGACCCGTCCTTCTTTCTTGCCAAAGGTTGTCACGCCCTTTCACATCGGGCAGACCACCACTTTGCCCACCTTCTTTCCGCATCCTTCGATTGAAGAGGAGAGGCTCCACCTTCTTGACCCAAAACGTGCGCTTGCTTTCTATCTAAGCGTTACAACAAACAAATGATGGACGGAATGCTGACAATGCAGACATTCTCCCCCAGTCAAGAGATCTGGGTTAAATCCATCGTTCTTTTGCCCACTATGCCACCCCAGTTTAGACATGGCCATATGCAAATCAGTCTTGACCCTGTGCCTCATGGGAACAGTCCAGCCCGAACTGCCAAGCCATGTCTTCCCTGGACCGGAATCAAGCATCCTAGGACCGGTTTCTGGCTATCAGCCGTCATCAGCCAGGATAGCTTGACTCCAGTGGCGTAGTGAGCACGGGACCCACGTCTGGGCATACCCATCCCACTTAGGGCGAAAAGCGTTACAACAAACAAATGATGGACGGAATGCTGACAATGCAGACATTCTCCCCCAGTCAAGAGATCTGGGTTAAATCCATCGTTCTTTTGCCCACTATGCCACCCCAGTTTAGACATGGCCATATGCAAATCAGTCTTGACCCTGTGCCTCATGGGAACAGTCCAGCCCGAACTGCCAAGCCATGTCTTCCCTGGACCGGAATCAAGCATCCTAGGACCGGTTTCTGGCTATCAGCCGTCATCAGCCAGGATAGCTTGACTCCAGTGGCGTAGTGAGCACGGGACCCACGTCTGGGCATACCCATCCCACTTAGGGCGAAAAGCGTTACAACAAACAAATGATGGACGGAATGCTGACAATGCAGACATTCTCCCCCAGTCAAGAGATCTGGGTTAAATCCATCGTTCTTTTGCCCACTATGCCACCCCAGTTTAGACATGGCCATATGCAAATCAGTCTTGACCCTGTGCCTCATGGGAACAGTCCAGCCCGAACTGCCAAGCCATGTCTTCCCTGGACCGGAATCAAGCATCCTAGGACCGGTTTCTGGCTATCAGCCGTCATCAGCCAGGATAGCTTGACTCCAGTGGCGTAGTGAGCACGGGACCCACGTCTGGGCATACCCATCCCACTTAGGGCGAAAAGCGTTACAACAAACAAATGATGGACGGAATGCTGACAATGCAGACATTCTCCCCCAGTCAAGAGATCTGGGTTAAATCCATCGTTCTTTTGCCCACTATGCCACCCCAGTTTAGACATGGCCATATGCAAATCAGTCTTGACCCTGTGCCTCATGGGAACAGTCCAGCCCGAACTGCCAAGCCATGTCTTCCCTGGACCGGAATCAAGCATCCTAGGACCGGTTTCTGGCTATCAGCCGTCATCAGCCAGGATAGCTTGACTCCAGTGGCGTAGTGAGCACGGGACCCACGTCTGGGCATACCCATCCCACTTAGGGCGAAAAGCGTTACAACAAACAAATGATGGACGGAATGCTGACAATGCAGACATTCTCCCCCAGTCAAGAGATCTGGGTTAAATCCATCGTTCTTTTGCCCACTATGCCACCCCAGTTTAGACATGGCCATATGCAAATCAGTCTTGACCCTGTGCCTCATGGGAACAGTCCAGCCCGAACTGCCAAGCCATGTCTTCCCTGGACCGGAATCAAGCATCCTAGGACCGGTTTCTGGCTATCAGCCGTCATCAGCCAGGATAGCTTGACTCCAGTGGCGTAGTGAGCACGGGACCCACGTCTGGGCATACCCATCCCACTTAGGGCGAAAAGCGTTACAACAAACAAATGATGGACGGAATGCTGACAATGCAGACATTCTCCCCCAGTCAAGAGATCTGGGTTAAATCCATCGTTCTTTTGCCCACTATGCCACCCCAGTTTAGACATGGCCATATGCAAATCAGTCTTGACCCTGTGCCTCATGGGAACAGTCCAGCCCGAACTGCCAAGCCATGTCTTCCCTGGACCGGAATCAAGCATCCTAGGACCGGTTTCTGGCTATCAGCCGTCATCAGCCAGGATAGCTTGACTCCAGTGGCGTAGTGAGCACGGGACCCACGTCTGGGCATACCCATCCCACTTAGGGCGAAAAGCGTTACAACAAACAAATGATGGACGGAATGCTGACAATGCAGACATTCTCCCCCAGTCAAGAGATCTGGGTTAAATCCATCGTTCTTTTGCCCACTATGCCACCCCAGTTTAGACATGGCCATATGCAAATCAGTCTTGACCCTGTGCCTCATGGGAACAGTCCAGCCCGAACTGCCAAGCCATGTCTTCCCTGGACCGGAATCAAGCATCCTAGGACCGGTTTCTGGCTATCAGCCGTCATCAGCCAGGATAGCTTGACTCCAGTGGCGTAGTGAGCACGGGACCCACGTCTGGGCATACCCATCCCACTTAGGGCGAAAAGCGTTACAACAAACAAATGATGGACGGAATGCTGACAATGCAGACATTCTCCCCCAGTCAAGAGATCTGGGTTAAATCCATCGTTCTTTTGCCCACTATGCCACCCCAGTTTAGACATGGCCATATGCAAATCAGTCTTGACCCTGTGCCTCATGGGAACAGTCCAGCCCGAACTGCCAAGCCATGTCTTCCCTGGACCGGAATCAAGCATCCTAGGACCGGTTTCTGGCTATCAGCCGTCATCAGCCAGGATAGCTTGACTCCAGTGGCGTAGTGAGCACGGGACCCACGTCTGGGCATACCCATCCCACTTAGGGCGAAAAGCGTTACAACAAACAAATGATGGACGGAATGCTGACAATGCAGACATTCTCCCCCAGTCAAGAGATCTGGGTTAAATCCATCGTTCTTTTGCCCACTATGCCACCCCAGTTTAGACATGGCCATATGCAAATCAGTCTTGACCCTGTGCCTCATGGGAACAGTCCAGCCCGAACTGCCAAGCCATGTCTTCCCTGGACCGGAATCAAGCATCCTAGGACCGGTTTCTGGCTATCAGCCGTCATCAGCCAGGATAGCTTGACTCCAGTGGCGTAGTGAGCACGGGACCCACGTCTGGGCATACCCATCCCACTTAGGGCGAAAAGCGTTACAACAAACAAATGATGGACGGAATGCTGACAATGCAGACATTCTCCCCCAGTCAAGAGATCTGGGTTAAATCCATCGTTCTTTTGCCCACTATGCCACCCCAGTTTAGACATGGCCATATGCAAATCAGTCTTGACCCTGTGCCTCATGGGAACAGTCCAGCCCGAACTGCCAAGCCATGTCTTCCCTGGACCGGAATCAAGCATCCTAGGACCGGTTTCTGGCTATCAGCCGTCATCAGCCAGGATAGCTTGACTCCAGTGGCGTAGTGAGCACGGGACCCACGTCTGGGCATACCCATCCCACTTAGGGCGAAAAGCGTTACAACAAACAAATGATGGACGGAATGCTGACAATGCAGACATTCTCCCCCAGTCAAGAGATCTGGGTTAAATCCATCGTTCTTTTGCCCACTATGCCACCCCAGTTTAGACATGGCCATATGCAAATCAGTCTTGACCCTGTGCCTCATGGGAACAGTCCAGCCCGAACTGCCAAGCCATGTCTTCCCTGGACCGGAATCAAGCATCCTAGGACCGGTTTCTGGCTATCAGCCGTCATCAGCCAGGATAGCTTGACTCCAGTGGCGTAGTGAGCACGGGACCCACGTCTGGGCATACCCATCCCACTTAGGGCGAAAAGCGTTACAACAAACAAATGATGGACGGAATGCTGACAATGCAGACATTCTCCCCCAGTCAAGAGATCTGGGTTAAATCCATCGTTCTTTTGCCCACTATGCCACCCCAGTTTAGACATGGCCATATGCAAATCAGTCTTGACCCTGTGCCTCATGGGAACAGTCCAGCCCGAACTGCCAAGCCATGTCTTCCCTGGACCGGAATCAAGCATCCTAGGACCGGTTTCTGGCTATCAGCCGTCATCAGCCAGGATAGCTTGACTCCAGTGGCGTAGTGAGCACGGGACCCACGTCTGGGCATACCCATCCCACTTAGGGCGAAAAGCGTTACAACAAACAAATGATGGACGGAATGCTGACAATGCAGACATTCTCCCCCAGTCAAGAGATCTGGGTTAAATCCATCGTTCTTTTGCCCACTATGCCACCCCAGTTTAGACATGGCCATATGCAAATCAGTCTTGACCCTGTGCCTCATGGGAACAGTCCAGCCCGAACTGCCAAGCCATGTCTTCCCTGGACCGGAATCAAGCATCCTAGGACCGGTTTCTGGCTATCAGCCGTCATCAGCCAGGATAGCTTGACTCCAGTGGCGTAGTGAGCACGA
Organism: Triturus cristatus; assembly: GCF_964204655.1. NCBI lineage: Eukaryota > Metazoa > Chordata > Amphibia > Caudata > Salamandridae > Triturus > Triturus cristatus. Next base: position 643,235,684 of record NC_140594.1, on the reverse strand, counting down.
GACCCACGTCTGGGCATACCCATCCCACTTAGGGCGAAAAGCGTTACAACAAACAAATGATGGACGGAATGCTGACAATGCAGACATTCTCCCCCAGTCAAGAGATCTGGGTTAAATCCATCGTTCTTTTGCCCACTATGCCACCCCAGTTTAGACATGGCCATATGCAAATCAGTCTTGACCCTGTGCCTCAGACTATCTAAAGCGTACACAGCAGTTCCGGGTGGATGACCAGTTCTTTGTTGGCTACGTGGGCGCCAAAAAAGGTCGGGCTGTGCACAAACAGACCATCTCTCGGTGGGTCGTTCTGTGCATCAAAGCATGTTACTCCTTGGCTAAGGAGCAGCCTCCTGTGGGGCTGCATGCCCATTCTACCAGGGCAACTGCAGCCACTACTGCCTTGGGACGTGGCGTCCCCTTGCAGGACATTTGTCAGGCAGCTACGTGGGCCTCGCTGTAAACATTTACCAAGCATTACTGCCTTGACAGTCAGGTCCGGAGAGACGGCTTCTTTGTCCGTTCTGTTCTCCGTGACTTTCTGGTGTAATCTATTCGCTGACCCACCACCGGGCCTGGTATTGCTGGGGTATCTATTCTAAGGTAAGGAATCTATCACTAATGTGTCTCTTTCAGATGCACAAGTTACTACATGTGTAACGATATATCTGTAAGCGACATTAGTTAGTGATAGATTCCTTACCGCCCCACCCATCCTCCCCGTTCTGCAAACTGATTACTAGGGTTAAGGTCATCCCCCTTTCAGGGCCCTAGTTTCATGGCACCAGTGGTCAGTTTCTTGCATGGCTCTGCGTTCCTGGCGCGGAAAGTCGTGTACAGAACTGACGTCAGCGCGCATGGATGGCGCCTAAGTAGTCTCCGTGACGTCATCTCGGCACTTACGACACCAGTGACGGACGCGGAGCAGCACAACGCCAGCTACTGACGCGCAGGGGTACTGCTACAAAAAACTTACTGGATCCAGTCTGACGCCTCGGGATATTCTAAGGTAAGGAATCTCTCACTAACTAATGTCTCTTACAGATATATCATTACACAAGTAGTAACTTGTGCTTCATGGTTAGACTGTCTCCTAACACTGCGGGGATATCCTATCTCAATTAAAGGATTCCCTTTGGAGATTGGAGTGAGGTTGTTGCTGGTACATTCTATCAAAGTGGCAGCCTACTATGCCCAAAGGGCAAAGGGAGCCGTCAATCTATCTCGCTGAGTGTGGACGCAGTTTGGTGGAAAGCAGCAGGACTTTTGGGGATAGGTTCATTGGTTCCATGAGGGGGACTATATTTAAAGCGAATAGTTGTTTAAAAAAATATGTTGTGTCCATAAGTGATAAGCATACCAGATTCTCAACCAGGTCTTGATGTGTTAGAATAAGAGCAATAGCGTCTGTGTCAGCCCCCGGGGTGGAGTGCCTTCTAGCCCTGATAATATTGTCCCTTAATATGGATTGGTATCCCTGAACTTTCCATATCCAATGAATAGATTTATTAATAAGGGACCCCTCATACTCTAACAGTTATCTAAGTGCGGGCTTAGGTACATTAGTCGGGTATATTGTCCGCTTTAGCGCTGGAATAGTGCCACTGCCATGAAGTGAGGAGTACCTGTTAACCTGAGGGGATGGAAAGCTTTTTGGGGGGACCATCGCCTGTTTTAAAACTGGAGGATTATAATGCACCACCCTGTTTGGTTTGTCACCCCACGTCCTGTTTAAGACACACTGGACATCATTGGCCCTTCCTTGGTTTATGCTGCCACTAGCTCCTCTAGTAGAGACCTAAAGAACCCCCTGTCAGTGGTTGATGGTTGTCCAACCCACCGAGTTGTGTTCCAAAGAAGTAGGCTTGGATTCTAATTTATCTTCTAATAATTGGACATCATTATGCACCCTAATAAAGGATTCAGAGAGATGACCCACTGCTACCTTGAGTGCTTTGATTTCTTTGAGTGCATAGCTATTACTGCACTTAAAAATAGAGAGGTCATCTGTAGGCACTGCCCCCTCTATAGCTATATTTTCTGACTCGCTCAGTCTAGGACTTGGAACTACAGTGTGAGGTTTCCTATCTTTCCCACTGTTAAGAGATTGTAAGTTACGGCCATTGAAAATACTATATATAGGCTGTGTGCTATGTGCTGGAGTGTAAGGTGTGCTAGATTCAAACAGGCCCTCACAATCAAACAGAAGACTTTTAAAATGCAGTCGAGTACCCCCCCACCCACATCTTTCTGACCCTCAATGGTGATCGTGTCCGTTTTACTCTTCTTCGCCAACTTTTGTTTTATAGCTATCTAGCCCGCCTCCTGGGCCTATTGTTTTCCTATTGTGGAACTAATACAGGGCACATGGGTATATTTCTTGTGAGAGGCCCCGGGCAGATGGTATAACAAAAAATACAGGGGGGAAACAGTACCTTAGTCCTCAGAAGAGCAGCCAGGAGATGTTCAAATGTGTGCAGCAGTAATTGCGAAGTCAGGGGGGTGACCCAACCTCCTCTGGGCTCTGACGGGTGCAGACGGGCCCGCCTTGGCGCTGCGGGAGCCCGTGTGCACTTTTATGCACTTCCGGGCTCGATCTTTAGCATAGGCGCCTCCTGGTGCTGTGCCCCCTGGGGATTGAAGTCCCCGATGCTGGTGCAGCTGGTGGCGGTATACTGGAAGGGACTTCCGCGCTGCGGTAGCCCCCGTGCACTTTTATGAGCCTCCTGGCGCGGTCTTTGGCGTAGGCGCCTCCTAGCACTGTGCCCCCTTGGAATTGAAGTCCCTGATGCTGGTGCGTCTGGTAGCGGTGTACTGGAACGAACACCCGCGCTGCGGGAGTCCCCGTGCACTTTTATGCGCGCTCCGGGCGCGGTCTTTAGCGTAGGCGCCGGGCCCCCTGGGGATTGAAGTCCCCAATGCTGGTGCGGCTGGTGGTGGTCTACTGGAACTGACTATGGCATGTTTCCATGTGGGAGGTACATTACCACAGACCAAGAAGTTATTAAGGATGTCCATTAGAGTTGACAGGCTGGTGTCAAAATATCTTGGGGAGCTGGAGCTAAAAGTGAGCCTGACATTATGGAAGCTAGCATCCCTTCTGTGTCTTCCTTTTGTAGGGTAGGAAATTAGTTTAATTTAGCTGTGGTTACTGACTCTAGATGATAGGTGGGACTTAGGGCCGTCTTTGTTGGCAGGGAGCTTAAGATGTTTTTTACTTTATTAATAAAGGCGATTAGGCGACCTGGACCGCCACCCCCCCAGGGCCCTTCCCGTTTCCCAATCATGGCTTGGTGGGTTCTTGGAAACCTTTGGTCTGGTGGATTGCTGGAGGTTAATGCATCCGACGCAATGTCACTACACCTTCCACTCCGGGGCTCATTGGAGTCTCTCCAGGCTTGATTACTTCCTCATGCCCGCTGCCCAGTCCTTCTGCGTTGGGGAGATCAGACACTTGGCCCGGGGCATTTCAGATCACTCCCCTGTGTGGCTTTTTTTCGACAAGGGGATGCACGCAGCGGGGCGGATCGCCCCTATCAATCCGTGGCATCTGCGCAACCCCAAGACCCGCAACAACCTCATAAAGTCGCTCGACCACTACTTCCTGGAGAACGAGGGGTCTGTTTTGTCCTCAATATCCCTGTGGGAAGCCTTCAAAACTGTTATTCGTGGACAGGCCCTATCCTTCATAGTCGAGACCAAGAAAGCTAGGAATGGGGAGGTCATGAGGCTGGAGGCCGAAATACTGGAGTTGGAGGGTGATCTAGACTTAGGCGTCACCCAGGATAGACTCCACGCCCTTCGCTTGAAACAGTTTGACTATAAATCCCTTGTTACGGATGCTGCCAAGACAATGTACAGGGAACAGCAAGGTAGACTGTATGATGTTGGGGACAAGGCGGGTAAATTGATTGCCTGGCTTGATAAGAAGGAGAGAGCGAATCGTGTGGTCCCTGTGATTCAGAATTCTGACGGCGTGAATGTGACTGACCCTGGCAAGATTGTGGAGTGTTTTACTGACTACTTTCGTGTGGTCTACTCCCCGGTGTCCGATAGGGATGAGGATGACTCTCGTTTATTGTTGAGGGACATTGCGCTGCCCTGCCTGTCTGCAGAGGATCGAGGGTGCATGGAGGCGTCGTTGTCGGTCGACGAGATTGCGACCGCGATCCGTTCCCTCCGTTCTGGCAAAGCGTTGGGCCCAAATGGATTGCCGATTGAATTGTACAAATTGCGCCCGGATAAAGTCGCACCGTTTCTCCGTGATATGTTTATGGAGTCGCGTGATCTTGGCTCCCTCCCTTGTGACCAGCGTCTGGCTACTATAGTTGTGATTCCTAAGGAGGGCAAGCCTCGTGATCGTTGTGCCTCATACAGGCCTATTTCCCTACTGAATGCTGAACCGAAGATTCTCGCCAAGGTCCTCGCTAATCGCCTACTCACTGTCATGTCAATCTGGTTTCATTCCGCACCGGAACACTGCACTCAACTTGCGGCGCTTACATGGCGTTCTCGCCAGGGCGGAGTTTCTGTCCGAGCCGGCCATCTTGGCCTCCTTGGACGCCACGATGGCCTTTGACACGATAGAATGGCCATACCTTTGGGCCACTCTGGCAAAATTCGGTTTCGGTGCGGGATTTATCAGTTGGGTGAGACTTTTATATACGGATCCGCTGGCTCAGGTTGTTGTCAATGGTAGGGTGTCCCAGTCCTTCGCTCTCGGGAGGGGTACTAGGCAGGGGTGCCCGTTGTCCCCCCTGCTCTTTGCTCTTGCCCTAGAACCGCTTGCAGCCTGGCTCCGATGGGAACCGTCGATAAGGGGCATTCAGTGGGCCCCCGATTTTGAAGACCGGGTCTCGTTGTACGCTGACAATATTCTCTTGTACCTCACCTCCCCTCGTGAATCCCTTAACGTTCTATTTGACGTCCTCACCTCTTTCGGTAAAAACTCCGGTTTGATCATTAATTGGTCTAAATCGTGTGTGTATGTCATCTCCGGTGGCCTTCCCCCCTTACCGAATAGGTTTCCCTTTCAAATTTCGCAATCCGGTTTGAAATATCTGGGGGTCTATGCATCGTTGGACCCGGCGGTCCGCCACGAGCATAATCTCCTTCCTCCTCTCCGGCGATTGAAGTTGGACGTGGCCCGGTGGCGTAGATTGCCGTTGTCGCCCCTCAGTCGAGCGGCACTCTTTAAAATGATGTCCCTGCCCCGATTTCTCTACGCACTCCAGAACTCCTTTGATATCATTCCGGTGGCCTACTTTCGGGAGGTGGAGGGTTTACAGAGGTGACTTGTTTGGGACGGTCGCGCACGCATCGCTCTCGCAAAACTGACCCTCCCCTGGTATGACGGGGGCATCGCGCTCCCGGACATCAGGAGGTATTATTGGGCCTCTTAGTTGTCCGCCATCAACCATGCTACGTATGCACCCGGTCCAAATCCGGCTTTCGAGATGGACAAATATCAGTTGCCTGGTGGCAACTTCAACAGAGTGCTCTACTCTCGGACAGCGGGGAGGAATCTAACGGGACCCACTAAGATTGCAGTACGTGTGTGGAAGGATGCCAATGTGGCCATGGGATGGAATGATCGATTGACGCGAGCGACCCCTTTGTTTGCTTCGGAACGGTTGGGATGCCTCTGGACAACGAAAGGTTTTGAAAACTGGGATACGATTGGCATCAGCAGAGTGGGTGATCTCTGGGTAAAAGGTGCGGTCAAATCCTTTGCGGTGCTTCAGAGTGAGTATGAGTTGAGTGAGAGGGAGTTCTTCAGATATGCACAGGTTCGCCACGCTTTGCTGTCGGTCTTCACGGCCGGTACCACTGTCCCTGTATCTTCCCCACTCGAGGACCGTATACTTGATGGTCATCTGCCCGATAGTACGATTTCTTTGATTTATAAGAAATTAATCAATATTCAGGCGGATCTCCTTGTGCGTCTTAGGGAGGCCTGGACTGGAGACGGGTTGGAGCTGGATGACGAAGACTGGCAGTCCGCACTGTCTTCCCCGAAAGAGGTCGCCATTCCTGCCCGTCTCCGTCTCGTCCAGCTCAAAATTCTTCACCGTGTTTATGTGACGGGTCCTCGTTTGGTTGCTATGGGTTTTTCTTCGGATGGGTTGTGTAAGCGCGGATGTGGAATGAGCGCCACCTTCCTTCATATCCTTTGGGAGTGCCGTGAGGTCGCGGCGTATTGGCACCGTGTGCATGCTGTAATGGAGTGGGTCGCTCTGTTGCCTGAGGCTCGTAGATGTTTGTTGAATGTGTGGGAGCCGAATGATTACGATGTTGCCCGGGCCCGGTGGGCGGCACTTGGGAACATGATTGCAAAGAGGGATATTGCGCAGCTTTGGGGTTCCCGACGGCCTCCCACCGTGTCAGTATGGAAGGAGAACATGGACTGGTGCATGTTTAGAGAGAAGACGGTATATCTGGCTAGGGGCAAGCCTGGGGCGTGGAGTAAAATTTGGGGCCAGTGGAACACCTACAGAGGTAACATCTGTACGCCCCCCTTTGAGGACACTCCGGACATTTCTCTGTCCCCCTGATCCTGAGGTTCCTAGACTACTGTACTCCTTTTGCTGATTGTCCTGACTTCCCCACTGCCTCGCCCCCCTGGTCATCTCTATTGTCCTCCTGATTCTCTACCTGGTATGGCAGGTCCCCCCCCCATCGGAGCTCGACACCGTTTAGAATGTTTCTCGCCTTGAGTTTTGTTTTATTGTTTTTTTTGTTGGTTCTTTTTTCTAAAAATGTAAAATATTGGTATCCTGCCTATCTTCTGAGTTGCTGAGAATATATCCTGTAATTCTGTTGGGCCTCTGGGGATCGGTCGCTGCTTTGTGACGACAGACAATTGATTTGCATATACTAGCGGCCGGCCCTTGCGGTTGTAGGCCCATATTTGTAATGATGTTGTTTTGCGCAATAAAGTTTAAAAAAAAAATAAATAAAGGCGATTAGAATCATGTTACAGTGGTCCACAGAAGGTGGGGTTCCTGAGGTGCAGGTGGATATCTTCATAAGGCTATTTGCCACCTTAAACAATTCCTTGAAAGAATTGTTGGCATTTTCTATTTTTGCGTTGAAGTAGGAGATTTTAGCCTGCCTTATGGTATGTTGGTACTTTTTCGTGGCTTTCCTGTAGATTTCTTTATTAAAATTGTCATACGTTTTCCTCAAGTTCCTTTTTTTTTGGTCGCTTTTTTGTTGTTGTGTGTTTTGTTTTTTAGCTCCACCAACTCGGGTGAATACCACAGGGCCCCGCCATTAGTCCACTTAGACTTTTGAAGTTTACACGGAACTAGAAGATTCACAGAATCTTTTAGAAAGCTCTCAAAGTTTCCGAACATTTCCTTGCTGTATCCTTTCACGGCAGGGACAGAGTCATTAAGAATGCTTGTGCATTTGCCTATCTCTAGCTCATGACTGTCTGGATCGCTGGGGAAGGGTCTGTTTGTGAACAGTGCTAGGGATATCTAGCCAGAAAGGGACTCTGTAAAGGTCCAACCACAGAATTAGGATGACCTCTTCTGTGGTTATGCTTGCGATATTAGTGAAAATAGGGTCAAAGAGGTGACTCCAACAGTAAGTAGGTGTCTTAATGATTTGTTTTAAATGTAGTGCCGCCAGATCCTTTGTTAGCATTGTGGCCATTTCATCACTGCTTTCCTAAAAAAGTAGGTTAAAATCTCCTAGCAGAGTAAAATTAGCTTTCTTCCCCAGCTATTTCCAGAAGTGCTAGGACAAATTGTGTGGCAGAGCATGGGGATGATAACTGGGGTGCCTGAAAAAGTAAGTGTAGGGTAGAGCTCAAGCGATAATTGAAGGCTCTCACTATCGTTGATCTCGATCGGTGCAGAAGTTCCCTTCAGTTCTTCTTTAAAGATAATGGCTATGCCACCTCTCCTTCTATCCTTTCTATCACATCTGACTATGGAATAACCTTGTGGGAGGGAGATCGCTATGTCAGGTGTTGACTCCTCTCTGAGCCATGTTTCGGTAAGAAAAGGCATCAGGTTTCTTATCTTGGAAGAAGATAAATAGTTCTGAGCAATGTTTGGACAGTGATCTGCAGTTAAGTAGCTACATGTGGGCCCTGTGGGCATGGTGTGTTAACTTTTTAAGGATTCCTTGTTTATGAAGTGGGGCGTGCGGTATCTCAAACTGATGTTGCATTCTTTGCAGATACAGGGGAGCATATGTGTTGCTAAGGTATGCCTACAGTTTTTTCTAGGTTCCTTACTGTATTGTCTCCGCTTGTCAGTGGAGTACACGGTAAATGGTGGAAAACGGGCAGGGTCTCTAGCCTCGGTCGGTCACAGACGGACTTGCCTTCGCGTGTTGATGGCATGCCCGCTGCACGTCTGTGCCTCAGAGTGCCTTAAGTAGTGGGTCCAGACTGAACAGCTCTAACGACTAGACTGCAGCTTCCAAAATAGCGGCTCTAATCAAAATAGTGGCAAGTAGGAAGTGGCTCTTGACACGGCCACTGAACACAGTCAACAGTACACACAGAGTAACAAGCATTGGCATAGCCAATAGGTCTCGCCTTTGGGACCTTATAAGTGTTTGGCTATGCAGGATATTATCCTGGGTGGTGTGCCACCAGGAATTTTTGAGCTATGCAACAAATAAACACAACGATGGGCACATGCATACAAGTGTGCTCAATTTCACTACTCACAATGACATATTTTATCTCCATATTAATAATCCTCACCCTCAGTTAATGTTTCCATCTACTGCCAGGGTGTTTATTATACAATCACAGTTGAATTATTCAAATATCCAAAGCTTTCACCACCAAAAAATGGACGTACAACAAGCAGAAACCTTCTGACGTGACCAGGTAAAAGCACCGCCTTAGAAATGAAGGCCTCGAGTACAGTGTGTGTATGTATGCAGTGCACTCTGGAATCCTCAGAGGGCCCCAAGAGCAAAAGAAGGTGTGACCCAACAAGAGGCTGAGGTTAGCAGAGGGAAATTGTCTGCCTTGAAGCAAGATAGTGACCAAATATCCTGGGGATAACCACACTTATGGTACAACTAGGATTCAGACTCAAAGAGGGAAGACATAACAGGATGACACCCTTAGGTTCTCTGCCCTTCACCTGAACATATTTGATGGACTCTGGTGATTTAGTAGGGGAATGAGTGGTCTAGAAACCAGTTCTACTGTTCTACTGGGTTCAAGTCAAAATAGCACCCCTAGTGGTTTAGCTGGCAATTGCAATTGTGGCAGCAATGTGCAGTGCAGGCCACTTTTTAGGTCTCGCCTGACCCAGCGCATGCGCTGGTCTGGCGAGACTTATTGAGAGGGCTCCAAAAAGTGCTACCAGGCCAGCCTAGAGCTACAGTGCATGTGCGCGGGCCCGCACGCCGCGCTTTACCACGTTACTTTCACTTTCGCGGCTGCAGGGCCGCTTTGATGTTTAATCGTGATCATTTTCACTTTCGCGGCCGCGCTGCATAGCCAATAGGTGTCGCTTTTGGGACTTTATAAGTATTTAGTTATGCAACTGTTGCATGGCTAAACACTTATAAGGTCCCAAAGGCGAGACCTATTGGCTATGCCAATGCTTGTTATCCCGTGTGACCTGGAAGAATGCAAAAAGCAGTTTCTGCTTTGAGACATTTGCTATCCCCACACGTTGCTTACCATATATAACCGTACAAGGCTGAACTTTAAGCATTTTACTTGCTATTGTGTCTTTGGAAGCTGGGACCGTTTCAAACTGCAGGAAGCCTTACTTAAATTCTGTTGCAGTCCTGCTAAGTCGGAAAACATGGTTTGTAAAGGCCTTTTTTTACGGGGAACCAAATGACCTTTGACTATGGAGATTGCATATATACTGCCTGTGTTTTCATGGGAGAATCATCCGCTCTGTTTGCAGAGTCCTCAGGGACATTAAGATTTTAACGCCCCTATTAAGTACGGCAGTCGGTCTTGGCGCATGGTAAGTTTGCCGACAGTTGGAGAGCAGCTGCATTCAAAGTTCAAACCTATGAGTGTCTGCTTGTGTACATTAGTTTTCTTGTGTGCTGGAGTATGAGAGCTAGGGCTCTGCATCTTGTAACTGTAGAGATGACATTTCTTGCTACCTGTGCTTCGCTAGGACATGGCAGCCTTACATCTCGTAGATCTTCGTGGACAGAATACCTGTGTCTGAACAAAAATGTATATTTTTCCAAGAACTCCTGGCCCCATCATGCACACAGGATGTAACATAACTCCAACCTATATAGTTGGCTAAGCGTTTGCCATCTGTGGTACATTGAAATGCAGACATGCACATCACCTATGCATAAAATGACATCAAAGCCACATATTAGACACAGATGTCTCGAAACCTAACATCCTGATGCTGAGCAAGGGCAGCTGGAAGCCCAAGTAGAATGAAACTGACAGGAGTGTACGTAGGCACACAAGTCCATTACAGGATCTAGCCAGCTGTTATTATTATCCTTGTTCATCAATGAGCTATACATTAGTTTTCCCCAACTTTGCCAAAACTTCCAATATCCCTCACCTCTAAGCAACAATAAATGCCAACAGAGAACATTGACACCAGCCAGTGAGAAACCCCAGAACTGCGAATCACGTAAGACCATGTATTTGGTGGGAATATACTACAAATACACTTAACATAACATGCACCACGATAGAGACGGAGGTCGCCATGATTTTTTAAATTTTGCAGAATCCACTTTGGATACCAATATGCATGAGACCCTCTCTTATTGACCACTGCAGCTTTGGTAGTATTTCTACCTTTTGCCTAGCCATGATGTCACATATACATGTTCTAGAGGGGTGACTTGTCATTAGAGCTGGAGCAGCTGAAGAGACCAAGCGTGTTTACCAGGGAGGCAATACATATACGTTTAATACTATTTCTACGTGTCCTCTTCAGTACAAACACATACATAATGAGTGTAAACTTCAAGCTACTCTGAAAGTAGAGGGTTCAGATCAAATAGTAATTGCAGTGCAGTTGAAGTTATTAGGTCATGCAAGCCTTTCGTTACACCAGTTTGACCCAAAAATGTTTATTCTTTTTCCACAGTATTTGCCATTTGAACTCTAAATATTCCCTTGCTATAAGTTTATACATTACTATTGTATTCATTTTCACTCCTCAAGTATTAAATTCCGAGTCATATTATTCAGATATTTAATTTATCACCTCGAACCCAGCCCCACCGAGCAGTGGAGCCCCTCAGTCCTGAGCTTGTGAATGTAAAACAGCCTGCGTGCAAGGGAACGCTTTAAACCAGATAAAAGTAAACAAAACCGGACGTGATGGAGAAGAAGTTGGAAACGTACCTGGGTCAGTAATTGCGCACGGTGCGGTTTTCTTTGAACATCGTTCATATTAACCATTTGAGGCGCAAGTGAGAGAAAAATAAGATTGCTTGATCATTAGCCTAACTCTGAACTAGAAGCAGCGGCCCTCACAGAAGGGAAGGTGGCATGGGTTTTAGCGGGTTTTGATATGATAACTTGGCAGCTGCCGGCTACTATGTGAAGTGTCATGCGCAGTTATAAAAAGCTTCTTTCAGGAAGTGGCTTGGAGCCGCGTTTGCCCCGAATCGCATGCTTTTTACAGGTACAAAACACCTAGCTGCCGCCTCTGAGCTGGGCGTGCTGCACAGAGGTAACTAACAACTTTACTTCAGGAAGTGGGTGTGAGTGCCCTTGGAAGTCGGTGGAGGAAGGGGTTTATGGATATTTGGACATTGTGGGACGTCTGGAGCATGGTGGCATACGCACGAGTGATAACTAACACCATTGCAGTTGGTTTCGTTATTACAATACCTGATGATGCCGAGGTTCTCCACGGGGGATTTTCACTCCAGTTCGCAGCCCGTCGTTTGACTCGCTCTGTGCGGATTCCACAGACTCGGGGACCTGCCCCGATCAGCCCCCCTGCTTCAGCCGATCCATAGTCCCCTCTGGCCTCTGGTGAGTTTGAGAGTAAGCTGAAAGCTGGATTCGGCTCCTGCCTTGTGCAGCGCTGTTGATCTCGTACTGCTCGCAAGTACCATTTACAGACCCGAGAACAACTCTAAAACAAGGAAGGACGAGGGTGAGACAGGCAGGGGAGCAAGAGTAGAGCAAGCGCGCGCAGCCATGCTAATTGGAAACAAATGGCCCCAGCGCGCCGCTGCTCGCTACCGCAAGGTGGATGCCACCACAAGCACGAGTGCTTGAAAACAGCCGACTGATTCCTAAAGGTCATCTCCTAGAGAAGTGCATGCGCTGCTCTAGGCACGACCTAAAAACGGCCCCTGCCCCCACCCACAACACAAATTGAATTTTAAAATAACTTTAAAATTCCCCAAGGATTGCCCCAAATTTTGTAGTTCCTACCAAACCTATATCTTTACTTGGAAACAAACAAGTTAGCTTTGTAGCCTGCTCTCCAGCGGTTGATAAGTAGAATTGTGTTCTGACTCTTAATATCGAGGCAATCGGGTATACATTTGGTTTCCAATCTAACTGACAACCAGAGCAGATAGATCATATCAAAGCTTAACAGACACAATGCTGATTTGTTTTTAATTAAAATCGAGCAGAATTAATTGGGCAGCAACATATCGGCAATTTACTGTAGAATATGCACAGTGCCGTAGGATATCACCTGTGATTGTTACAATTAATAAACGTTCTGTGAGATAAGGATCAGTGGCCTGCAGCCATACCCAATGAACACGAAGCACAACCGCCCCCACCCCCGTGTCGGGCCCTGAAGGATTTTACGAGATGGATCATCTGCAAAGGTCCTTGGTGCATGCAGTTGCAGACCGGAGGCCCTTCCCATCCCTCAACTTCGCCACATACCTCCCCATGTTATCCCGTCCTCGGGACTCCGAAGATGGGCATGTCCTGCAGCTCCTTTAAATCAGACAACTTCTTTGTTGTTAATGTCTACAAATCCACAATTGATGACTCTGCTATCTGAAGGGATTTATCCATTGAACTGAGCCTAATCCATGACAATATTATTATTATCCATGCAGGTGACTTTAATCTTCTGCTCATCCCAGTTATTGACAGAAATTCCTACTGCACCTGTGGGCCCACTGTTAACCATTTCGTCCACTGGGCGGACGTTAAAATCCCCACAAATACAGATGTTTACCCATCACACCCATGGCCCCCCCAAATTGATAAAACTTTGACTTTTTATTGACGTAGATATGTCGAGGTATTACGTCATATCACCTGTACATCCTCCACTCAGATGGTGGAATATATACGCTAATTATGTCCATAGAAACAACTTACTCACTTGGTTTTACCAGCCTAACATGCAATATATTTGAACCAGCTGTCATCGTAGAGCATGAACCACCTCACAATTCAGAATATATACAACATAAATTGCCAACCCCTTTTTTGCCGAACAGCCGAGGGTGTGATACTAATGATAGCTCACAAGTTCATTTTTGGTCAATGACCACGTTTCTTGAGAACTCAAATTGTGTAATTACTAACAAACAGCACCCATTCTCTATCTTTAATTTTTGCCCCAATCCCAGCGATGTTCCATGAAAAGATGTTCACATAAACCGGTTTCAGGTTGTTATATATAGATGCTTGCTCAGTTACCTCCTATTCAGGATCAATCTTTCCACCGGTGGCTACAGGTGGTATAATTCAATATCTCCCGTCCAGCACTTAGCTACAGCTCAAGGTCAGGCTTCGCCATCCCCAGTTTTGGCTGCTGCTTGTCACTTGCTCCTCAGTTACTGAGCTCAAATGTGGGTGGTATATCAATATAGAGTTATTGTGGTTCATTATGATGTTCAGATTTTTAAAGACTTAGGCTATGAGCGGTTTATCCTTAGTTGTGGTTCCTAGGGGCTTAGATTTATCTCTCACAGATTACCACTGTATCACTTCTGCTTTGTGAGTAAGACTATTTTATGGCTTTACTGCATGTTTTGGGTTTTGGTGTTGTTAATCAGGAACATGTCCATACCCATCACGCAGAGATCATCCAGATGTTGCTATATTACTCTACCAATGTTGACGAATGTGATTTCAACCTTTTAGGTTATGATGTTTCTAGCATCGCCATAACATTCCTCATTCTCTAGGTTGCCCTCTCTTGATGTCACCTGTCTTGTCCCTTAATCTTCCCTTACATTGACCAGAGAACTTCATGTCACAATAAGACCGTTATTTCATCTCAGGAACTTCTACAAATCGTCGGAATGCACGGTGTGACTTTATGTGGTCTCATTTAACTTAATATATCTGCAAACCCAGGAAGCCAGATTTGATAAATGAAACCCAAGCGAAACGTGCTCCCATATGTGGACGCCTTACCTTTACCCGCCAACTTGCCCCTCTCTCCCTCCCCACCTTCCCCAGACCTCTTATCAGCCCATTCTTTCACCATCTGGTAACTCTTCTGAACTCACGTGCTCCCTCACGCCTACTCACCTGTCCTCTCTGTTGACCTATAACCCTTATCCACGGCGGTCTCTTCCTCCCTTGAATGCCCCAACCACCCGCACGCAGTTATGTTCCTTATTTAACAAGAGGTCCTACATTTCCCACACACAGTCTCAAGTCCATCCTCTCACACACCTTCCTTCCAAGACCCCACTCTCCCTAATGCTCACCTGGCCTCTCAGCACAGGCTCGGCAGCTATCTCGATGCCGTACTTCATGTGGGTCAGCTCTCCCAGGTTCAGGAAGCCCCGAGCAGATGCACATAATCCCAAAAGAACCAGCAGGAGCCGTGGCCCCGCCATCTTGGTAAAGCTCTCAACCCCTTCCTCGCTCATGTCAAAGCCGCGCCCGCCCAACAATGCCGATAGGATACAGGCACACACGCAAAGCTTTTCTATTGGCTAGGTGTGTTGTCCGTCTTACTCACTCTGCTTCAGCTGTCTACTCTCATTTCAATGGACTCTGAATTGTTTTGGTTGTCAGGTGCTCGGAGCTTATTGATCTGAGTCAGCTCTCCCGGAGCCAATAAAATTAGGTATTTTTTGTAAGGGATAGGCGGAGAGTTTGAGGTTTCCGTTTTTACTTTGAGCCAATCAGTAGCCGGTTCGCAAACCCATCCCCAGTCAAATACTTCTATTGATTAGTATCCATGAACTATGATCTGAATTAGACTGAGTTATGTACGCGAAGCTGCCAAGGAGCTCCACGCTAAGAGAGAGTAGCACTGTCAACTGTCCTGACACTTTAGCCGACTGCACTGTGTAAGCAGCGCCATGAAATAGCCCACTTTATATATTAAAATCATGTGCTGGGATGTTGGCAGCCTCAAGGTTACCATGATCGACTATAATGTATATTTGACATTCCCTTTCTGTTTTTAGCTGTCATTTAGCATGTGGCATAATGTCAGTTTGCTCTGGTCTTTTACCACATATATTATTGCTTATGAGGAAAAACAGGAGCAAACCTTTCTTGTTAGAGCACTGGCCTTTTGTTTTGCTTCCAGCTTCTGTTTGTAAATTGTCATATAAAAACGGAGAACCGTTTACACTTACATTACAATTCATACAAACCAAAAAAATGGGCATGCGGACTTTGTTACGCTTCATTCTTGTCGACCAACATTCCACCGCCTGAGTTGAAGGTGGCGTAATGCCAGGGACAAGGTGGGAAGGGGAGCTGGGGTACGGGGGCCTTCCCAGTAAAATAAACAAGCGCGTCCCGAAAACAAAAGAGGATCGCGCCGGAGCTTGTCTTTATGGGACGATGTGTTTAAACACATGGCCCCATAAAGATAAGAAGCCTTTTGCGACGCGCGGAAAGCAGGCGAGCCCGTCCAAGTGGGCTGTCTGAAAAAGCCAAAGGGAGGCAACATCCAAAGCTCTTTTCCAATGGCTGGCCACCGTTTAGCATAAACGGTGACACCAGCCAATTGAAAAGAGGGGCGGGGCTTAAAGCCCTTTACTAAAACTCCTCAAAATCATTAAATCTCACGGAGCGAGCTGCGCATGTGCGCAGCAACGCTAGCCGAGACCTAAGAAGGGAAAATACTACAATTACGGACCCAACCACTAGATGGCGGAATAATGTACAGCATAGTGAATCCAGAATATTCTTCAAGCTGCTAAACTACACTGACAGGTAAGAAACTATTCCTTCTGAAAGAAGGGAAGGATACAATGTTGCCAAAAAATGACAGACCAATTTCATTAATAAACCTACGGCCACATGTACAACATGTTTTAGCGTCGCTAACGGAGAATCGGGCCATTTGCAACTGCTAAACAGTCGTTTGGCATGTACTAACCCTATTTTGCTAGTACCGACTCGCAAAATAGGGTTAACAAGTTGGTATTAGGCAAGGGCGTTTCAAGAGCATCCCTTCCTAATAGTGAGTCGCAGGGGCATGTATGAATGTTTTACGACCATAATGCCGTTGCAAAACATTCATATGTCACGGATTCAGTGAAGGAGGTGGTAACCCATTCGCAAACAGGAAGGGTGTCCCCAGGGGACCGCTTCCCCTTTGTGAATATGGGCAGCAACTTTGTTAAAGAGCAGGGGGCCACTGCTTACTCTTAAAAAATGAAAAGGTAGCTTTTCATTTTTATTTTTGAAAAACATCCTGTTTTCCTTCTAGGGAAACATACTGCATTTCAATAAAAAGAAAAAATTGCTTGGTTTAAAAAGCAATCACAGACATGGTTGTCTGCTGACCCCAGCAGGCCACCATGCCTGTGATTCAGGCCATTCCCATTGGGTCGCAAATTTTGGCTTGTCTCATGAATATTGATAGGTCAAGTCAATTGCGACCCCATTGGGAATCGCAAACAGTGTCTGAGGCATTGTACATCTCATTTTGCTTGATCCTAAGAGCGAGTTGCAAAAAGTCACAATTAGGAACACGCAAAATATTTTCGTTGTATATGTGGCCCCTAGATTGCAAACTTTATGC
This sequence comes from Triturus cristatus, assembly GCF_964204655.1. Lineage (NCBI taxonomy): Eukaryota > Metazoa > Chordata > Amphibia > Caudata > Salamandridae > Triturus > Triturus cristatus. Next base: position 643,218,756 of record NC_140594.1, on the reverse strand, counting down.
AATGATATATACACTCGCCCCAAGTCAAATTCCTCAAAAAATAGACTATTCAATGATTACAGAATAATACTTTGTCACGTCATTAATAAAGGCAAAACTCTCTACACTTCCCATAGTAGCTGTTACATTAGACACTGAAAATGTGTTTGATAAAGTAAATTGGTTGGTATTATCTAAACTCGGTCCTCAAAAAATTCAATTTAGGTGAACAATTTATAAGAATGATAATGGCATCCTACTATAATCTAATTGCTACGGTTAGAGCTGGGGGCACTTTCCTACCCGTTCTTGCTAGAACAAAGGGACTGGGCTAGGTGGCCATTTTTCACCCTCCCTCTTTCTCTCCACATGAGAACCATTCCTCCGTAATCTGATGATAAACACAGAGATAGCTGGTGTTAAATTGGGAATTACCACTATTAAAAAGGCTACCTACGCAGATGACATTTTAATTGTCACTGAAGGCGCTCCCTCCTCTATTACTGAATTAATGTAATCAATCAGACAATTTTCCTTGGTTTCTGGCTATTTGCTCAATATAGATTAATCTGAAGTAAAACTTTTAAATAGCCATGGATCCAAAGGAATAGTAGGATACTCCGGTCTTGCATGGCATTCTGATTATATCAGATATTTAGGGAAGAATTTACAAAAAATCTCATTGACACCATTAAACACAATGAATTGATTGCCCTCAAGAAGATTACTACCTTACTAGAAGATCGGTCACCCAAATTCCTTTCATGGTGGGGTAGGGCTAAAACTCTGAAAATGATCGTCCGAACAATTAATAATCAAGTTAGTATGCTCCCACTAACAATTTCTGAAGACTTCCTACATAAAATTGACATCATATTTAACAATTGCTATGGCAGAACAAAAACTCAAGAATTGTACTCCAAAAACCTTGGACTACCTAAAAACATGGGTGTGATTGGCCTGCCTAATTTTTACATTTTACCAAACGGATTTCCTTTTCAAACAAAGCATCAAATGGTTCAGTACTGGGGAAGATTACACGCCAGTATGGATTGATTTGGATAAATCGTTACTGAAAGATAGACCTATTATACATATTTAATGATGAAAAACTTGTTTCCTCCTCTCTCTAATTAAATCATGAAAAACACAAAAAATGCCTTACATGTGTGGACTACTATTGCAAAATAAGAATTCGGAACGCCAGTTTGGCCTCCATGTGGCACAATCTGAAAATTAAACTTGACAGAGAAACAATTCAATGGGATGACTGGTCAAGAAATTGAATTAATGTGGTTAAACATCTGTACATAGACACCAACCCACTCCCCTCCTCTAGCTTCCAAAACCGATATTTATTAAATATCCTGGACTTCTTTACTTTTACTTTTCAATACTTTATTCGCTTTTTGAGAACTGTAAAAGTACATGACCCATAAGACCATACGGTACAGGCAAATGTAAATACATTGAGATAATCAATCACAGGTTAGAAAATAATCAGATAATCATATATGGCTGTGCCATAATAAAATAAATTATAAAAACATCTAAAACAGTCAAGGTAGTGTTTAAAAATCACAATAGATAAAAAAGCAGCCATAATAGCTCACGTAATAGTTGCCAAAGTGGAGTGCTAGAATCTATGTGGGTACACCTGGTGACAAAAGGCCTACGAACCAGTTGCAAAGTAGATATCAATGTTTGGGGTGCTTGTCAGAAAATGAGCGTCACATATCCCAATTACAGAAATTAACTTAAAATTTCCTAAGTGTATGATAATTAATTGATGTAGGCAATAAGTGCGAATGTGGGTATTTGAGTGCGATGAGCTATGAATGAAATGTGAGGTTCCACTTAAAAGGATTTTTCAGGGACATCACCACAGTGACCAGGCATATTACCCCAGCATTTTGGTTCAAATGCTCCAGCTTCAATGGAGATACTTAGTAGCTGCACAAACAACTGGTTGTCGGGTCTCATTGTGCAGGAGCCTGAGTGCTACAGAACACTGCCTGCACCCCAGCTGTCTATAAATCGGGATAATCCAGCTTCTCCATGGCCGTTTGTATCCTGAGCAGAAGAATACAAAGTGGGACATGGTTTCTTCTGCTTGTAGGCATACTGGGCACACGGTGCACAGATCAACTTTAGGTTTCCATTTGGAGCAGAGAGGTAAGAGTGGTAGCGCGCCATACTGGAATTTAAGTTACAATTGTCTGGCTACTGGTGAAAGAATGTAATCTAAAAAGGGTTCAAACTCAGTGTGCTGCTTGAAGTCAAGGCAGTCGTTGGTTAAGTAATGTAGGTGCTCATTCCCTGCTTTCAAGTCCCACCTATGCCCTTAAAAGCTTCCTTGGACGGTGGTGTCGCACAGGTATGATCAGACCAAAACTCCCCAATGCCAGTCTCGGTTAGAGAGTTATTTGCATATCCTACCAACTTGATTTTGCAAGATTTATCGAGTACCATTATTTCTTTAAAGGGCTTATAATAGTCTTCTAGGGCCGGGGTGTAATTTAGCCCATGCCAGTATAGTAAGGGTCTCAGCTGGGCCTTGTCGACCAGTTGTTTTTATTTTCAGTGACACCAATTGGGGTTAGACTTGTAGAACCCCACAGTTTAGCTTCGTATAGCGCACTTCCATCTTCCTTGATCCTGTATACTTTTAGGGCTGGGCAGATAAGTCTAGTTTTTGAGGACTTGTATATTCTTAAAATAGCTGAAGCTTGGTGGGTTTGGTGGAGGCTACTTTTGGTGACCGGAAAGACCAAGCAATACCCCTAGTTAATTTGATTCCTAGGTAATCAAACTCCGGGCTTCCCTTCAAGCATTATCGAGTCTCTGAATGATCTCTGGGGTTTGATGGTCATGAACTTCATTTTAGAATGGTTGATCACCATCACTCATTTGGCACAGAATGCCACAAATCTATCCCGCAGAGTTTGTAGGCCCAGTGGGGTTTTGGACACCAACAGAGTCTGCAAAAAGAAGCAGAGGGCTCTTCCTGCCCGCCACCCTGGGGGCATCGCTCTCACTGTCCTCCAAATAGGAAACCACGTTGTTGATGTACAAAGAAAACGATGACTGGGCAAGCACATAACCCTGACATACAACTTTGTGCACTCCTTTGCGCTTTTTTCGTTCGCCACTGGTACCCCATCGGACTTGGGCAGAAGTATCATGAAGCAGGCGCACAAGAATATCCACAAGGTCAGGCGGGATGTCATTTTTCCTCATGACCTTGCATAGTTCACAGTGGGGTACCAGTTCAAAATCAGACTTCAGGTCCACAAACACCAAATATAGGTGTGTCTTATGGAGGTCAACAGTCTTGTAGTAGATGGTTAGAAACCTGAAGACCTGATCGATTGTTCTTACCTGTCTCCTAAACCCCACTTGCAGGTATGACTAGAATTGGTGTTCCTCTATCCAGAGGTCTAATTAGTTCGGAGTCTGCCCGCAAACAAACGTTTGGGCTACATTAATAAGACATATTGGCCTGTAGTTTTGTGGAGAGTCCCTTGAATCTTTTTTGTACACTGGGACAATTTTGGATGCTTTCCAGCTGCACGTAATGTCCACCCCCACCCAAGTATAGCATTGAATAACTTGTTTATAGGGCCCCATTCTCTATGTCTGAGAGAAAAAGATCCCCGGTGTCACCATCAGACCCGGCAGCTTTACCTACAGTGATAGCTTTTATTGGCCACACAGTCTTATTTACCTAAATCATTAGTGGAGGAAAAGGCACTTGTCTCACACGACTTCGGGAGGCCGAGACATCACGACCTGCGTCAAGGGAGAGCCGAAGAGGTTAGAACCGTGTTTACGCCAGGACTACGGTTGAATAGAGTCTGCTAGTTGATTAGAGGCACTTTGTCCCCCCTGTTGGCTACCAACCGCCGAACTTCCTTGTGTCTTTGGAAATAGGTGCATCATAAATGTCTTCCCAGATCTGTGTGTCCCATTCATGGTGTTCTTTTGTCTGGACCAATGTCGCCCCTTTGTAAGGCTTGGCGTAGTTCAGCTTTTGAACGACTGCAATCTTTATTAAATCCAGTGCGACCAGGATCTGAAAGAAACACGTTAGTTAGATTCCTCACCTTAGAATATCCCCAGGCGTCAGGCTGGATCCGGAAAGATTTTTGTAGCAATACCCTTTGCGCGTTGGTAGGCGTCGTCTGCTGCTCCGCGTCCGTCATCGGCGTCGTGCGCCGGAATGACGTCGTCGGAGTACTTAGACGCCGCCCTCGCGCGCTGACGTCAGTTCTTCTTTTTTCCGCGCCAATCCGGGAAGAGCTTACCCCTAGTCATTTTTTGACTAACTTTTTTGACTTCTTTTGGTCTATCGACTCGACTCTGGTGCCGGTAGGATGCCTGGTTTTAAGGCCTGTGACGCCTGTCATCGCCTGATGTCGGTGACGGATCACCATCGCCGGTGCCTTTATTGCCTGGGGGCCGACCATGACGCGGAGTCGTGCCTCGATTGCCAGGCCTTGACGTCGAAAGCTAGGCGGGAGCGGTCCCGTAAGCTTCTCGAGCTTCGGCACTCGGCTCCGCGCCGCTCTCGGTCCCGGTCCAGGAGGAGGTCCAAGGACCGATCGCGGAGCCGCAGCCATCGTCATCGCTCGTCGGGGTCTTCAGGTAAGTCGAAGCACTCCAAGAAGTCCAAGAGACGACATCACTCTTCGGACTCCCCTCGCCGGTCGCGCGACTCGGCTGAGGGTCAGGGTGGTCCCACCCCCGCGGCTCCGTCGGAGCCGCAGGAGCCGTGTCCGTCCCCATACCCGTTGGTCCTTGGGACTGACGCGACTCCGGCGGAGGTCAGTGCCTTCCTCTCGGCCATGAGGGGCCTGGCTCCACCGTCGACACCTGTAGGCGTGCCTTCGGGCCCCGTAGGTTCGACTGGGCGACCTCGCGTGCCGGAGGGTCCGGCGCCGTCGACGGCTCCGGCCCCGACGCGCAGGTCCCCGAGGGATCCAGGCCTGGACGACGCCGTTCCCCGGTTTAGCCCCTATCCGGACCCGATACCGACACAGCGTCCGGCGCCACACCCGACGCCGATGAATGACCGTTTCATCTACCGTCCGGCTCCGATCGTTCCTCCTGTTTATCAGGAATCGGATGACGGGGGCGACTGGGAGGGGTCTGAGGACCCTATGGCCCTCCAGGGTCAACTTTCACAGGACTGGGCAGACGAACTGGGGGATGCCAGCGGTCTGGATACCTCCCAGGACGCTGGTTTCATCTCTCCTCCGACTGTGGCCTCGGAGGAGGGTGCAGCCTTTTCAGTGGTGCTGCGCAAGGCGGCCGAAGCCCTAGGGCTGGTGTTGCCTGCTGTGGCCGTGAGGACTAACGTCCTCACAGAGGTCCTTCAACCGACAGCAAGCTCCACTGAGCCTCTGCTGCAGTTCAATGAGGCCCTCATAGACGTTCTGCAGGGCACTTGGTCCAAGCCCTCCACAGTTCCTCCTGTGGACCGGAACGTTGCCCGGTGCCACCGCCCTGCTCCGGGCCACCCCAGTTTCCTCTCCCAACACCCCAACCCCGAGAGTCTGGTTATCCAGGCCTCAACCTCCGAATCCTGTTTGGTAAGAAACTGTTCTGTTCTCGTCCCTGAGTTTGGGGCTGCGGTCTTTAAATACCTCTTGCCTTTTGGACCGTTATTCCCACTCTCTGTGGGGTACGGCGGAGGACGTGCTGCCCTTGTGCCCGGTGGAGGCCCGGGCACGACTCGCTCAAGCACTTGCTGATGGTCGAGATGCAGAACGGCACGCCATACAGTGTGGACTTGACACCACGGACTCGCCGGGTCGGGCGATTTCCACCACGGTGGCGCTTCGGCGTCACGCCTGGCTGAGGTCCACGTCATTTTCGGGGGATGTCCAGAGTTCCCTCATGGACATGCCCTTTGATGGCACTCGCCTTTTTGGTGAGAAGGCGGACAGTGCGCTGGCTCGGTTCAAGGACTCCCGGGCCACAGCCAAGTCCTTGGGTCTTTCGGCCGGCAGCCGCAAACTTCCGCCTTTCGTGGCCAAGGAAGGGGCGCCTCCTCACGTCCGCCCTGCCACCGGCCGCAGAACCAACCTGCACGCGGACGTGGATTCCACCGAGGCGGTACTGGAGGTCAACGTGCCAGTCAGTCCACATCCACCCCGGCAGCATCCGCCTCAAAGCCCTCCTAGTCCGAGCTTTCAGGCCCATTCAACGCCAGTGGGCGGCAGAGTTCGCCATCACCTGCTTCACTGGCGCTCCATCACGTCGGACAGGTGGGTGCTGCAAATTGTCCGAAGGGGTACTCCCTCCCCTTCGAGATGACCCCTCCAGCCATGCCACCGCTGAACCACCGTATGTCGGGGATCATTTGCATCTTCTACGAGAGGAAGTTTCGGCCCTCTTGGCCAAAGAGGCCGTCGAGCGCGTTCCTGGTCCAGAAGTAGGCCGTGGTTGTTGTTCTCACTACTTTCTGGTTCCCAAGAAGGGCAAAAGGGGCTTACGCCCGATCTTGGACCTCCGGAGCGTGAACTCCTTCCTCCGGAAGGACCGGTTCAAGATGCTCACTTTAGCTCAGGTTCTGGCTGCCCTAGACCCTGGAGACTGGATGGTAGCGTTGGACTTGCAGGACGCTTATTTCCACATCCCCGTCCTGCCGGCCCACCGGCGTTACCTGCGGTTCACAGTGGGTCAGGAGCACTTTCAGTTCACCGTGCTCCCCTTCGGCCTCACCAGTGCCCCTCGGGTGTTCACGAAAGTGATGGCGGTGGTCGCAGCTCATCTGCGCCGATCAGAGGTTCCAGTCTTCCCCTATCTCGACGACTGGCTGTTGAAGGCGGGCTCGCCCCAGCAAGTCGTCTCCCACCTCCAGACTACGGCCGACCTCCTGCACTCGCTGGGGTTCTCCATCAATGTGCCGAAGTCGCACCTGAGTCCCTCCCAGAAGCTCCTTTTCATTGGGGCGGTTCTCGATTCGGTGCAGTTCCGGGTCTATCCGCCGGAACAGCGGGTCCGGGACATTCAGGCCCTGATTTCCATCTTCCGGCCTCTGTCCTGGGTTTCGGTCAGGTTGGTGCTGCGGCTTCTGGGGCTGATGGCCTCCTGCATCCTGTTGGTACCTCACGCCAGGTGGCGGATGCGGGCTCTGCAGTGGGACCTGAAGTTTCAGTGGGCCCAGCATCGAGGCAACCTGTCCGACCATGTCTTGATCTCGGAGGGCACTGCGAACCAGCTGCAGTGGTGGCTCACAAATCGCGATTGGGTCAGCGGCAGATCCCTCTCCCTACCCCAACCGGAGCATGTCGTAGGGACGGATGCGTCCCTCCTGGGATGGGGGGGCCATATGGGAGAGGCGGAGATCAGAGGACTCTGGTCTCCGGCGGAGACTCGGCTCCATATCAACCTATTGGAGCTGAGGGCGATCCGACTTGCACGTAAAGCCTTCCTTCCCTCTGTCCGGGGAAGTGTCGTGCGGGAGTTCACGGACAACACCACCGCCATGTGGTGTTGCAACAAACAGGGCGGGGTGGGGTCGTGGACCCTTTGCTCTGCGCCTCTGGACATGGCTGGAACATCGGGGCATCACCCTGGTGGTTCAACATCTGGCGGACTCTCTGATCGCCAGAGCAGACGAACTCAGCCGCCGGTGCATGATGGATCACGAATGGCGTCTGAACTCGGACGTGGCGCAAGGTCTCTTTCTGCAGTGGGGAGAGCCTTGGTTAGATCTATTCGCCACCGAAGAGAACGCGCAATGTCAGCAGTTCTGCGCGTTGGAATTTCCAAGGCAGCACTCACTCGGAGACGCTTTTCGTCGCGAGTGGCGTTGCGGTCTGTTGTATGCCATTCCGCCTATACCACTTCTGCCCAGAGTGCTGAAGAAGATCAGGCGCGACCGGGCCCAAGTCATCTTGGTGGCTCCGGATTGGGCACGAAGGTACTGGTATCCCGAGCTACTCAGTATGTCCCTCGATCCCCCGATACGACTGCCTCTTCAGGAGGACCGTCTGTTGCAGCAACAGGGGACGGTCCTCCACCCGAACCTGTCCAGCCTCCACCTCCATGCGTGGAGATTGAGCGGTGACAGTTGATGCCATTTGACTTGCCTCCTGAAGTCTGTGATGTCATTCTGGCAGACAGGCGTCCCTCCACAAAGACGGTATACGCCTGCCGGTGGAACAAATTTGTGGCATGGTGCACAGCAAAGGCTGTGGATCCCCTTTCTGCCCCTCTTTCTGAGGTTCTCCTCTTTCTTCTTTCTTTGGCCCAGCAGGGCTCTGCTCTGGGCACCTTGAAGGGTTATCTTGCTGCAATCTCTGCTTTCTTAAGGCTTACTGATCAGCCTTCTCTTTTCAAGTCCCCTGTTGTTTCACGTTTTCTCAAGGGCATTACTCATATGTTCCCTCCTGTTCCATTCGTAATGCCTCAGTGGGACTTGAACCTTGTTCTCACTTTTCTGATGTGCACTCCCTTTGAGCCCCTTCACAACTGTCCCATTTGTCTACTAACTCTGAAAACTGCCTTCCTGGTGGCTATCACCTCCGCTAGGCGGGTGAGTGAGCTCCAGGCTCTGTCAGCTAAGCCTCCCTTCATTTCGGTTCATCCGGATAAGGTTGTCCTCCGGACACGTCCTTCTCTTCTTCCTAAAGTCGTGACTCCCTTTCACATCGGGCAATCTGTCACGCTGCCCACCTTCTTTCTGCCTCCGCATCCTTCAAAAGATGAAGAGAGGCTCCACCGTCTGGACCCAAAACGTGCGCTGTCCTTTTATTTGGACCGCACAAAACAGTTCCGGGTGGACGACCAACTTTTTGTTGGATATGTAGGTGCTAAGAAGGGTAAAGCTGTGCACAAGCGGACCATCTCGCGATGGGTCGTGTTGTGTATTAAACTCTGCTATTCCTTGGCGAAAATGGTCCCTCCTGTTGGGCTGAGAGCCCATTCTACCCGGGCCACAGCGGCGACAACTGCCCTGGGACGGGGAGTCCCCTTGCAGGACATCTGTCAGGCGGCAACGTGGGCTTCACTGCACACGTTCGCCAATCACTATTGCCTGGACAGCCAAGTCCGGAGAGATGGCCGCTTTGGCCGTTCTGTTCTCCAGGGCTTTCTGGTGTGATCTTGGTTCGCAGACCCACCTCCGGGGTTGTTATTGCTGGGGTATCTATTCTAAGGTGAGGAATCTAACTAACGTGTTTCTTTCAGATGAACAAGTTACTTACCTTCGGTAACGATGTATCTGTAAGAAACATTAGTTAGTTAGATTCCTCACCGACCCACCTAGCCTCCCCGTTCTGCGAACCGACATCTAGGGTTAAGGTTCTCCTTTTCAGGGCCCTAGATTTTTTGGCACCAGTGTCGGTCTCTTGCATGGCTCAGCGTCCATGGCGCGGAAAGCTATGTTCAAGAACTGACGTAAGCTCGCGAGGGCGGCGTCTAAGTACTCCGACGTCATTCCGGCGCACGATGCCGACGACGGACGCGGAGCCGCAGACGACGCCTACCGATGCGCAAGGGGTATTGCTACAAAAATCTTTCCGGATCCAGCCTGACGCCTGGGGATATTCTAAGGTGAGGAATCTAACTAACTAATGTTTCTTACAGATACATCGTTACCGAAGGTAAGTAACTTGTTCTTTAGCGACCCTACGACTAGAAGCGTGGTGCCTCATAAAACATTCACCTAGGATGTTAAACAACTTTCCATATGTTGATAGAATTACAGAATTTCTTTCTTGCGAAGGAGTTAGGCTATCAAGGTTAGTTATACCATTCAATTTATTTTGGTCCTTCACTCTGGTTGGATGGCTATTCTGGAACATTTAACCCTGGGCCTATTATTAAAAGGGATCAAATTTGTAGTAAGTGATAGTGGGATATTTATCAAATGATTCAATATACCATTTAGTGAGCAGTGGGTGGCATTGTGGTCACTATCGGACCTGGTAAGTACCGTCTTTTTGACAGCACTACTCCAGAGGGAAGGGTAATCGGGATGCAATCGATCCTACTTTAATGGCCGGGTCATTTAAAGGTATGAGATTCTTGTAAATCAGATGGCATATGACCATTGTATGCCCTCAGTCCATAGGATAGCGTAAAGGCCAGTAATTGGAAAGTGTCGTCTGTCCATCGCTTCACTGGAGCGATGTTGATGGGGGAATGCCCCATTTCTTGTCTCCCACGTCAGAGGGAGAGAGGCTATTGAAGCCAAAAGGCTCGTACGTGGTGTTAAAATCGCCTGCAATAATTAGGTATTTGTGTGTGTCAAGGAGATCCCTGTGTGCGATAAGTTGTTGTAGTGTCATTGTCTCACCCCTCCCTGTAACCCTACGGTTGTAGATGTTCTATAGGTATAATGTGCGAGAATCTTCCTCTGTAATGGTTAAGCCTAAAATGTTGTAAGAGGCCATGGTACATGGACAGGATTTAACGTTAAGGGAAGGTCGTACCCAAACAAGGAAGCCACCAGATGGATGACCCTTCCCAACGTGACAAGAGGGAATAAAACATAACCCGGCTTGTGGACAGGATTGAGGCTCCAGATCTCTTGGAAGAGGCAAATTTCAAACTTGTCTATGAAGGCTCCACAAACGAGGTTCCAAGCTTTGATCCAACACCTTCCCCATTCCAAGACAGACTGTCAATTTTGTTATGGTTATTGATTATGTAATCGGGGTTAAGATTTGAATGGAGTGGGGGCTAATCAGCACACGTTGGGGCTGGCCACAGTCCATCAATTTCAGGCTGAAGTAACGCATTAGTAGGAAGCTCCCCTTTCCTGATGCATCCGGGATGACCCACACTTTCCAGTCAATTCACCATGGATGTGTCCAGGTCCTTAGATGGGATAGAGTGTGCCAGGCAATGGGTGGATTACAAGTTGCTGATGAAGGGCGGATTGAATTTAAACTGGATCATAGTTCCGGAAGGGGGATCCTTTCCCAATTTTGGACCCACCAATCCTTCTTCCAAGATGGTGGACTTCAAATTCATCTTGATGTAGTCAAAGGACCCTACTTGGTCTGTTGGATCATGGAATCATTTATTGTGCAGGAGATTTTTTTTTAAATTAATCTTTTTATTGCATAAACAAAAACAAAATAATACAAACAAAAAATAAGAAAGTGAAGTGCAATCTCCATCGTTTCACTATCTCATTACAATAGTACAAAAATCATCATCGTAATTCACAGGACGAACAATGCAGTTGCTTGTCTTATACATCACGACATTTTAGAAACATCAATCAGTTTCCTGATCAACTGATAGTGGGGAAGCGTCATTAAAAGGTGTACATATCGACCCTCTGCTTATGTTCCATGGACCCCAGGTTTTAGTCCATTTATGTGGGCATCCCCTGCCTTCATAGATGACCCTCTCCGCCTGCATGCACCAGTCCATATCAGATTCCCAGTCCCTAAATCGTGGCTTAGCTACCCCTTTCCATGTCCTGGCTAGATTACGTTTCGCAACCATGCAACCCATGGAGACCCACGTTCTCTCAGTTCTCGACAAGTCGGTGGCTTCCCAGATGTTAAGAAGACACAAACGGGGAGTGACATCAAAATCTTTGTGACAAATTAGTGACAACGCTGATGTGACCCTTCACCAGTATGTCTGCAGAATCTGACACTCCCACCACTGGTATAGGTAGGTGCCGGTCTGATGACATCCTCTGGGTCAGGCTAAGGAGCTTAAACACCCATTTTGACAAGCACCGAGCAAGTATAGTAGGCACTGTGTAGTAGTTTAAGTTGGGTAGGTTTAAAACGGGATCGAATAGCCAACCTGCGGGGGAAAGCCAGGGCCTCCAGCCAATCTTCATCGCTAATTTCCCCAACATCATCAATCCATTTTGCCCGAATCCTCCCCAGTGTGTCTGGTGTATTGTTTAGTATTTTGCGATGTGTCAATGAAATGGCTTTTTCGTGGAGGTAATCGTCAAGCAGTCTGTCCTCTAGGGGCGAGGAGACTGGCAGGTCTGTACCCATAGGTATCGTTCTTTGTAGTGCACTGCGAGCTTGAAGGTATCTAAAGGTTTACCTACTATGTAGTTGATAATCCTGTTGAAGATAACTAAACGGGACCACCTTGCCTCCCGTCCATAGGTTGCCAACTTTCGAGAGACCTATCAAGTCCCACTTATCGAATCCTAGTTGTTTTGATAACACTCCCAACTGGCGTGACTCGAGCAGTGGGGTGACTTGTGTGATTTCAGCTTTCCACCCCAAGGCGGCCGTCGCAGTGTGCCATAAAGCAATTGTGGTGGAAGTTGGAGTATACTGTGGTGCGTGTTTCTTCCCTCCTAGATTGCCCTGGGATAGTTACCGGGCAGCATATTGTGTCTATCCATTCAATAGGCAGGATCAGTCCCTGGTCGGTGCACCCAACGATTAAGGACCATTAGTTGAGAGGCCCAATAATAGCTCCTAATAGCAGGTAGGGCGATAGCGCCATCGTACCAGATTTTGGTCAATTTAGCCATTGCTATTCGAGAGGTACGATATTCCATAGGTGGGCTCGTACTTCTGATTCAGTGGCATTAAAATAATGTGGTGGGACCAAATAAGGTGAGTTTTGTATGGCATAAAGGAATCGGGGAAGCGCCATCATCTTATAGAGGGCAGCCCTGCCCTATAAAGTGAGGGGCAAAGTCTTCCAATGTTGGACATCAGCCTCAAAGCGGCGCAGAGGAGGAGAAAGATTATGATCGTAAAATACAGTAGGATTAACTGTAACGAATATTCCCAAATACAGAAAGCCGTCCGTAACTATCTTGGCCTCGCAGCCCCTAGGCAGGGATGGGCGTATCCCACTCAGAATGTAAACCAGGGATTTATCCCAGTTGATGGTATAGCCAGAGTATTTTTGGAATAAGGGAAAATATATGAAGGACATGATGAATGGAAAAACGGGGCCTGGTTAGATAAAACAAAACATCACCGGCATAAAGGGAGATTTTATCCATCCAATCTGCCGACCAATTGAGGCCTCTAATGAGGGGGTCCCCCCTGATACAAGTCGCAAGGGGCTCTAGAGCCGGGGCAAAAAGCAAGGGGGAGAGGGGACATTCCTGCCTCGTTCCCTTCCGTAGTGCAAATGTTGTTGACCGCCCACCATTAACTGTGATTCAGGACAGTGACTTCGAGTAAAGAAGTTGCACCCAGGATAGAAACCTTTTCCTGAATCCGTACCTTCCAAATGCGGCAAATAAGAAGGGCGTTTGATCATTTCAAATGCCATCTTTGGTGTCCAAAGACATAATCACCGCTTCTTCCTGAATAGTGGCAGCTCTGCCCAGGACTCCGTAAAGGCGTCGAAGGTTCAGAGCAGTATTTCTAGCGGGCATAAAGCCGGATTGGTCCGGGTAATGAAGCAAAGGCGAGAGACGTCGTGCCAGGATTTTGGCTAGTATTTTGACTTCTGGGTCTTGAGGGAGATAGGCCTATATGAGCCGCACTGCTTTGGGGGTTTACCCTTTTTATGTATAACAACAATATTGGCTAATCTCTGCGTTTTGGGCAAAACACTGTTGTGGACACTCTCCTCGTACATCCGTATGATGTATGGGGCTATTGTGGAAGCGTTAGATTTGTATAGTTCAATTGGAAGGCTGCTAGGGCCCAAGTCCTTTCCGGATTGCAAGGCGCCAATCGCCTTGTACACCTCCTCGCACTACAAGTCGGAGTCTAGGTCCTCCACATCCTGGGGCTCTAAAACGGGTAGTTCCAGGGTAGCTAGTAATTCTGTCGCCTCTGTATGGGTGGAGGGCTGAGTGGAAGTATAGACTTGCTGAAAGTGGTTCGCGAATGCCACCGCGATCCCCGATCTGTACTGCCTTCTCATGCAGTCATTGCCTACAGTCTCCGCCACCCATCTCCTGGTTATTTCCCGTTTGTCTAACCAGGCTAACAATTTGCTAGCGTTATCGCCAATATCATATACACGGTGCTGAGTGGCCCGATATCGGGCCTTCGCTGCATACTCAGCGATGTTCCTATATTCGGTTTGTTTCATAAGCAGTTTATGGGTGGTGTCAGGAGTGTCCGATGTTCGAGACGGGCAATCTCACCTTCTATCTCCGCTAACTGTTTCCGCTTTTCCTTCCTATGACCCGCTATTGCTGCAACCCCGCCACCTCGAACCACCATTTTGTATGCCTCCCATAGTACTACATCCGAATCAACCGAACCATTATTCTTGGTGAAATAATTGTTGGTAAGTTTATCTCTGATGGCCGGCACCTTGAGGTACCAAGGGTTAAGAACCATTTCATGGCGTGTGTGGTGGAGTGAGGGGTGCCGCCATAGAGCAGTACTAGTGGGGAATCATCCAATATGCCCCTGGGAAGAAAGGAGATCTCTCCAAACTTGGGAAGCTGTGTGGCTTTGCAGAAGATATAGTCAATCCGGGACATGCTACCATGGACTCCAGAGAGGAAGGTTTATTGTCTGGCCGCTGGGTTGCGTAGTCTCCAGACATCTTTCAGGCCAAAAGCCCCAAGGAAATCTGCCAGCAGCTTCCCGGGTGTTTCCCCCCTGGCGGGTTGGCTGTCGTCTAGGTCTCCGTTAAGGGCTGCATTACAATAACCCCCCAACAGTAGGGCACCAGGAAGATTTAATATATGGGAACCGAGATCGGTCAATGTCATAGAGTGAAGTCTGGGGGGCACATATAGGGATGTTACATTCAGGGGCCTACCCTCCCACGGTTCCGAAACCGTGACAAATCTTCCAAGTGGATCATGTGGGATCGTCTGGACCTGGAAGGGAAAGGAGTTACGCATGAGAATACCTACCCCTCTGGACCCTCTCGCATAGCCCAAATGAGCCACCAATTTATACCCCCGTCTATTGAGTGCACAGTAAGAGGATCCTTGTATATGAGTTTCCTGGTACAATACAATATCTGGGGTCTGCCTTTTCAGATATTGCAAGACTATCCCACAGTTAACTCAATATACTAAGCCATTCACATTCCAAGATAGTAGCTTAAAGCAGCTCAGTGAAGGAGTCTCTTCGATATCCTCACCCATTTAAACAGTGTATAGTAGATCGTCCTCCACAGAGGGCCTTAGGGAAGCAAAGTTGAGTGACCATGGCGCCATCCCCACCCAACAGCCACATTTGAGACACTCTGAACTGGATCTGTGGTGAACTATCCACTGCATCATTGTCCGTCCTCAATATGTCAGGAAAAGCACTGCATGCATGGCTGCACCAGAAAAACAAACTGAATCTCCAACTATACCCCTTAAAACACCCCGAATGCCCCCCACCCTGCCTCCCTGCAACGTGGACGTAGAACTGCCCACCCCCCAAATTCTGAAGAGCGCCTGTGTACCCTGAACTAGTATACTGTGTAAAGGGGAACGCTACACAGCCGGAGCTCCCCCAACTAGAGAGCCCGGTTTCCCCCATAATCTCAACTATACGAGCCTGTAATATAACACGTTGCAAACAATAAAAAAATTCTGTTGTATAATATATAAAGTATCTATGAATAATCCCAGCTCTCACCACAGCAACGTAAACTAGGCCCTGTGACCTAGTCTCTTCTGGCCCGTCACCACAAGTTATACATTTTTAGTAACGCAAACATAAGTTCAGACTTTCATATGGTGTATTCACCCAGACTTCATACGGGCCAGTCGGCACTCATCGCCCCTCCGGCACATGATGCCACTCCGCTGTTCATTAAGGGTCAGCAAGTCAGCCACTTAGCGCGGCTGTTATAGGTGGTTAAACGTCATCGTCACGATCGGTTCGTTCTTGGTGACTATCTTGCCTCTGCAAACGGCTAGGAGAGTCATGTTTCTGAGCGCCAGGGGATCTCCATCTCTCAAGCCAGTCCCAGGTATCCTCCGGGGTCTGAAAAAATCAGGACCGCCCCTCTGCTGGCACTTGTAGCTTGTCTGGAAAAAGCATAGCATATTTCAAGTTCTTATCACGGAGTGCCCGCTTCACTTCCAGAAAGGATCTACGAAGCCTTTGCACCTTCAGTGTGAAGTCTGGAAAGAAAATGATCGTCAAATTCAAAAACTTGAGAGGGGGGGGCAGCCCACGCCGTTTGAAGGATAATCTCTCTGTCACAGAAGTTGAATATTCTTGCTAAGATGGGACGTTGGGGGGCACCCGGTTTCGGGGAACCGCCAGGCACTCTATAGGCGCGTTCAACTGAGAAATATTGTGACAGGGTCTGAGGTTTCAAATGGTTCTGTATCAAGTCCTCGATAAAGAGGCCCGTCGTTTGTCCTTAGGCTCTTTCGGGAAGCCCCAAAATGCGCACATTATTTCTGCGTGCGCGCCCCTCGTAGTCTTCAAATTTTGCCTCCAGGTCCGAAGTTTGCGCCTGGTGCCGTCTGACCATCGTCTCTAATGTTTTCATGGATTTTTGGAGCGATGACACTGAGTCTTCGGTTGCTTTGACCCTTTCTCACAAATTGCGGAGGTCGGCATGCATGAGGGTGACCTCGGTTGTCACCGTGTTGATTTTGTGTTCCAACGCTGAGCGGACCCCCTGTATGGCTTTCATGACATCCACAAGGGTTGGGGCCCCGTCTTCCACCTGTTGCTGTGTTTCATGCACTTCAATTTTCTCCTCCGTGGCGTCAGTCTTGGAGTGAGCAAAATTTGCCAATTTTAGCAGGTTTGTCTGCTTGGACCCTTTTGCGGTGGACATGGTGGCAGAGTCGTCGCCTGCAAACAGCTTTCACGGCACTTGGGCTATATAGGCTGCAGGCATGGAAGCGCGTTAAAAAAAAAACAGGAGAAAGTATGAATAGCCAGTGCCCCGCTTGCTTGCACTTGCGGTAGAACACCACAGCTGATGACACCAGAAGCAAGGCCAATTCTTATTGGTGGGGTCCCTTACTGCGCCTTAGATCGTGCCAACACTTTGCAATGTAGACCGCAAGTCTATTTATAATAGGCCGCCAGCAGAAACCTCAGTGCCCATGACAATCATCAACCTTTCGCGCCGCACAGATAAAACCAACGTTGTTGATGCCCCAGATCTTGACAAAAGGGGCCCTTGCGTTGAACATTACTTTCGAACTGTAAGCCAGCGCTCCTGCGCCGACCGGGCTGCCCCAATGCGTGATGCTGACTGTGGGGGAGGGAAACCAGTCAGTGATTCAGGTTCAGGCCCTCGGAGGGTAGAAACGGGCTGTGAGTCCCAAAGAGCAGATGCTTTGCTAGGAAGGATAAGGTGGGGGGAGGGAGATGCTGCTTTTCCCAGTCGCGTCTGCAGCGGCCTGCAGCGTAATCAGGAGAGCACCAGTTGCATAGGCTTACCGGCTGGCAGAAAGGATCCTCCTGGGACCGCCTCAGGACTCTCACAGTGACCCAGCAGGAGGAACAGCAGTAATTCCGATGAAGATGAGCGGAGCCGCACGAAGAGAGCGCGCTCCGAGGCAGCAGGCCTTCCTTCCACTGATCGAGGTGGAGCTAGGTGACGCCCAGCGCGGTCGCCGCCGGGGCTTCCTCCACCTCTCAGCGCAGCACAGTGCAGGCAGCGATATCTCGGCTCAGGCCATCCAAACCTTGTCGCACTGGTGGTCAGCAGGGAGTTAGGGACCAATAAGTTTTCCGGGCTAAATCGGATATTTAAATGGATGTGGGGGAATGTAGACGGGTGGCTATCGGAGCTCTACTCCATGGCAGCCATCTTGGGTGCTGGCCGGCCACGCCCCGAGTGTGCAGGATGTTTAGTCGAATTGTAAAGTAACAGTTAGACACAGATCAAATTTGGTATATGCACTTATTAATTAAGGACTCTTCATCCTCTTGCACCCCCCGGAGCCAATTTGGGGACCTTTGTCATGTAGGGTTTCCAGCCTGAGCCCCCCACTACCACATTAGTGTGTCCCTGTGAGCGAAAGCCATCTTTTATCGGCTCACCCGCAGTCATGGCTAGGTATTTAGAATCACCCACGACCACCCGTGGCTTGTCTGGGACAAAAGAAGAGAACTTGAGCATTTATCTGGCAATGTGTGGGTCGGGTATGGGGTGGTAGGTAGGCCATGTCTCAGGGCAATGTGTGACACTATCATTCACTCGTCTAATTAATGCCGAGTATGTGGGATGTAATGTACGTCGGGACAGTTTGCTTCTGGATGGATTTGGAGGGGATTTCAATTCCCTTTTTTCGGACTATAGCCAATCGTGATCTCACATAAAAAATCTCAGCTTGTAGCCTCTTAACCAGAGTAACAATACTAACAATGTCCACCTCCTCATCGATTGATGCCACTTCTGGAGCTGCAGCAGACTTGGTAGTTGTATCAGGGGCACCTCGCTTCTTCGCATGGCCCTTATCTAAGTTGGTGCTTGATAAAGATGTCACAAAAGTCGAATATCTTTTGGAGCACAAAAACAAAGAAGACAATGACACAGGGCCTTTCCAGAGATGGCAGTATCAGGAATAGTGGGGGCAACCAACAGTGCAGCAGAAATTGGGGCGAAATGGGTAGTTTGAATTTGATTTAAAACTGGGGAGCTTCTTTTTCCTGGAGAATATGGGGGCGACTTTGTCAGGTGCTTTGCTTAAGGTAGGACCATTGGCTTTGTCCCTTCCCAGGAGTGATTCAACTTCTTCAGTTAGTATGTTTATTTACTCAAGTGTTGTGGTTTGAGGCCTGGTGGAAGTAGCAGTTGGGGTATACCTGGAATTTTATACTTTTTCCCAGGTAAGGTGTCCGTTGCTTTGCATTTGCCGATTACAACGACCCCCTTGTGGGCAAAAGCTGGAAGAGGCAAAAGGAAAAGCTTTGGGTGCAATCTTAGTGTAATGAGTATAATAGAGGAGCAGTCTCTAGGATGTGGACCCCCAGCCCAGGGAGCCACAAGCCTAAACATCTGTAACCTGAAAGAGAAACGCGGCACTCAGAGCGCCCCTCCAAGGCACGGACGTACAATTAAGACCAGTAAAGACCACTATAGTGTGTTGTGCTTCATCCTCGCGTTGCACTCTGGCGCGAGGATGTCTCACGAGGTTGATGTATTGTTTGAATGATGTTCCGTGATCGGACGCTACTCGATGCGCTCCAGGGTTCTGACAACGTTAAGTCAGTTGTCTGGAGTCCAGGTGCGCAGCGGGAGCGTCTGGTTGTGGGAGCTTGAAGAAATTGGAATAAACGTCAAGTTCTCAGCTTAAAGAAGTCTCCGAATCTCATTACATAACATTGGAAACGAGCGGACGAAGAATCCACCCTAGCACCCACCAGCCAAGCTGTACTCACTTCGCCACCTCCTGATTTACTCTCGCTCCTGCCTTGCTGGCCTCATCCCGCTTCCTCGAGTTCCTACCCTCGACTTGAATTTGGGTTCGACTCCTCCCCTTCGCCGATCTGTGCTGATTTGGCCTTTCGCGGATCTCACGATGACGTCAGCTGCCCTTTGCTGGTTGTCATAACCACGGGACCACACATCGCTACACGGATTGGAGCGTCGAGGGAACATCACCACGCAAGCGTCGAGCGGCCATTTTGAATACTCCCAGTCACTTAGCAACATGGGTACACATTTCCACCGGAGCAGGAAGACACGCATTTATGCGCGACTTCGTTCCTTCGCACCTCTATGAAGGTAGGATCTAGCCTGCATTCTTCTGCGGTGACAGGCACACCTTAAACATTAGATTTTAAAGGAATTCTTACCAGGACACACTATTCAGTTTGTACAATCTAACGGTGACAGGCACACCTTTCACCTTAATTTTATTTTTAAGCCTGCACCTTTCATATTTCTGGATCAATATTCATCAACAATTTACACTTATTTATTTGTTTAGTCTCACATTTTACTGCGTTGGCATTCATAAAAAGTGTTATTTTCGAATTTTAATGCGGTGTTAACTTTTTAAGGTTAAAGATATACAATACTTTGTCTTTCTTCCATGGCGTCTTCACAACAGTTTGCGCAACCTCCTCCCATTTTACAGAATCCTGGAAAACCAGGCATTCCATGGCGTCAGTGGGTAAAGGCATTTGAAAACCATATTGTTGCTGTCGATGCTGTCAAGTTTTCTCCTGTACGCAAAGTTGCAATTTTGTATGGTTGCCTAGGTGTTGCAGCACAACATGTATTTGAGAATTTACCCAAATTTCCAACTCCGTCTGGAGAGGCTGGTGATGCAGATCATTGGAATTCTTATAATGAGGCATTATCTCGTCTCGCAAATCATTATGATGAACAGCCAAACATAATGCTAGAAAGACACAATTTCTTTAGGAGAAAACAACGTGAAGATGAGACAGTTGAAGAATATATTGCACAATTGAGAGTGTTAGCTTCAACTTGCGAATTTGAAGCAAATCCAGACATTTACATACGTGATCAATTTGTCTTTGCTTGCCACTCAAGGAAAATTCAAGAACGCTTATTGAGTTGTAGGAAACCTACACTTCAAGAAACTATAGACATCGCCAAGAGTATTGAGAGGTCTATTACTACTTCCAAAGTTCTTCAAAATGATCAATCTTCCAGCTCTTTTAAAACGCCAATTCAAGATGTTACCAATTCAATTAATGCTGTTAGCGCTAACAAACCTTTTAACCCCTTCGCCGTGGCACGAATTCCGCCACGGCGCTGGGGGGGTTTGGGGTCAGCGCGGCGCCGCCATGCTCATGACGGAACCACGCCGTCATGAGTCACGGGCGAGCTGTGCTCATGACGGCGTGGTTCCGTCATGACTCCGCCTACTTGCATTGATCGCCCGCACAGGCGGGGAATCAGTGCCACGTGGGCGGAGCGGCCACCAACGGCCGCAGCATGACGGAACCACTCCGTCATGAGCACACGGCGCCCGTGGCTCATGACGGAGTGGTTCCGTCATGAGCAGGGAACGGGTTAAACAAGTGTTTAGGAAAACTAATACTGTTTGTTATAGATGTGGATCTAAATCACACCTGGGAAATAATCCCATGTGTCCCGCCATTGGAAAGAGATGTGTATTATGTAAGAAAATAGGTCATTTTCAGACTTCATGTAGATCTGCTAAAAGACCTACTGGTATCAATAGCATTGAATACTCAGGAACTGTTAATGATTGTATAGATAATTTCCAGGATATGGATGTTTCAATTGAGTGTAACTCTATTTCTACCCCACATTTTGTAAAAGGTCCTTTAGGTACGTCATTCTTTGGTGACATAGAGATTTCTATCATGGCTGATTCTGGGTCCCCAATTACTATATTGTCAGATGTTATATTTTTAGAAAAATGGCAAGGATCAGTATCCTTATTTCAAACGGACGTCAATCCAAAAGCATTTGGAGAGTTTGACATTGACATGCTGGGCTACTTTAATTCTAGGTTAGAATGTTTAGGAAGGTCCATTTTCACAAAAGTATATATTGCAGTCAAAGGACGCAACCTCATTGGGTGGCAAGATCTCGCAAAAATGGGTCTTTATTTAATTCCAGGTTCCGAAAACCCAATCGCCCTTGGTGAACCCCCACAAAGTTATTCGCCCGCTGGTCTTAGAAATGCTCCACATCCCACAACTGACTGTTTAAGTCTCACTACCCACACTTCTGACATTAGAAAAATTTTGGATAAATTTCCCAATCTATTTTCAGATAAGTTGGGAACTGTTAAAGGTTTTCAACACCAAATCAGACTCAAGCCACAAGTTCAACCTGTCGTTCACAAGGTGCGTCCTGTCCCCCTTAGTGCGAAGGATGAACTCAAGTCAATTCTTAATTCCCTTTGTAATGATGGCGTTATTGCCCCTTCTGACTCGTCGGAGTGGGTTTCTCCCATTGTTATCGTCCGGAAAAAATCTGGAGAGGTCAGGTTATGTGCGGACTTGCGCACATTAAATAAGAACATTTTGATTGACCGCCACCCTCTCCCCAAAATTCATGAACTTCTTGCCAAGTTGGGGGAACAAAAAAATTTTCAATCATTGACTTGCGCTCAGCCTACCATCAGGTACCAGTAACGAAGGATTCACAAGAATTCACCACGTTTATCACACATTTTGGGGTTTTCAAGTACCTCAAACTTCCTTTTGGCCTGGCCTCCGCGGCCAGTGTTTTTCAAAAGATCATGGACAACAGTTTTCAGAACATGCCCGGAGTCCAGGCCTACCAAGATGACATTTTGGTCTTTTCAGATAGATGGGAATCACATTTGTCAAAGTTATCTTCAGTCTTATCCAAATTAGATGAGGCGGGTATGACTATCAGAGCTGACAAGTGTAAATTTGGCACACAATCGTTGGATTATTTGGGTCATACCTTGTCCCCGGAAGGTATTAAACCCAAAGTATCTCTTATCAAAGCCATCAGTCATGCTACCCCTCCAAAAGACAAAGATTCACTTCGATCCTTCTTGGGCGTAGCAGAATACTATGCCCGTTTTGTCAAAGGATATGCTCAAACAGTTGAGCCATTACGTGCCCTTTTACGAAAAGGCTCCAAGTTTGACTGGTCTGAAGAAATTGCGTCTCCATTTGATCAAGTCAAAAAACTCATAATTGAAGCGCCGGCTCTACATCCCTTTCATGACTCCTCTAGATGTTTCATAATGGTTGATGCCAGTCTCACAGGTTTGGGGGCTGTCTTGGGTCAATGGGTATCAGGAAAGGAGCACACCATAGCTTTTTCGTCCAGAATGCTCAACACATTATAGCACCATTGAACGCGAGTCACTCGCATGCGTTTGGGCTATCGATAAATTCAAAAATTGCATTTGGGGACGAGAGTTTGATCTATTCACGGATCATAAACCACTCACGCAATTGCTCAATGGTGATGGGCTTGGAAAAGCCTCAGCCAGATTGGTCAGACTTCTGTCCAAGTTACATGAATTTCATTTTTCTATTAAACACATTTCAGGGCGGATTGCCTTTCGCGCATGGCGTTTCAGGATCCTTCTGAAGTTGAGGCTATTGAGGACATTGAATGTGTTGTTGCTGCTCTTGATGCAACCAAATTATGCCCCTGCATTTCTGAACAGTCGTGGTTTGAAGCTCATAATCAGGATGAAAATTTGAAATTAGTAACTGAATATATTGTCAATGGTTTGCCGTCAAATAGGAAACTTTCTAATGAGTTGAGAGCATTTGCCATGGTTGCATCAGAATTATCTTTGGTTAATGGTTTAGTAATGAGACATGATTCCTTTGTACCTCCCTCCAGTCTCAGAAATGATATTATTCAATTTGCACACCATGGTCATCTTGGAATTTCAAAGACTTCACAACTTATTAAGTCTCACTATTGGTGGCCATCTCTTGAATCTCAGGTCAAGTTTCACATTGACTTGTGCCCTGAGTGTCTGTTATCTGACAAAAAGTGGAAAGTCATGAACACGCCCTTACATCCTGTTCCTTTTCCCGATAAACCTTGGGAGAAAGTCGGGCTAGACTTCTCTGGTCCTTATGATGTTCTTCCCCATGACCTAAGATATCTCATTTTGCTGATTGACTATCATTCCAAGTGGGTTTACCATATGTTCTGTGATTCAGCCAATTCCACTAATGCTGTTAAAAATATTTTTAGTAGAAGGTTCACCTTCCGTCATGGTTACAGACAATGGCACTCATTTCATTTCTGAGAAATTTTGTTCATTTTTGGCTGAACGAGATGTTAAACATTTTAAAGTTGCTCTATATTCACCGACTTCGGATGGTTTAGTAGAAAGAGCAAAGAGATTAGTTAAAGATGCCATTCAAGCGGCCATTTCTTCTCATCGAGATGTACAAGATTTTCTTGAGGCTAAATTGGGGTCTTATAACATTTCTCCACATTGCACCACAGGTGTTTCTCCGTTTTCACTATTAAGGAACAGGACTGCTCACACCAGTTTATGTCCCAATTGGTTACTTAGTAAGAACAACAAGAGGAGTGTTGGAAATCATGAATTGGCTTCCAAAGTTTTAAAAAAACAAGATCTGATGAAGTCGGTGTTTGATTCTAAAAAAAAAAAATGTATTTACTTGAATTAAAAATTGGCGATTGGGTTCTCATCAAAAATCCTAAAAAAGTAACCAAGGGTTTGTCGAAATTTTCCCCTCCAGTACAGGTCATCGGTTTCAGCAGAGGTTCAGCCTTACTTGGTTTCAAAGGATGGTGGAACAAAAGATCTTTAGTACATCTTTCTGTCTCACAGGCTCGCTCCTTACTTAATTTAACCAAAAAGGAGTTTGAAAATTGTGACTGGTCTTTTTGGTTAAAAACCCCAACATCTGAATTTGCAAGTTCTTCCACATCCTGCATCCCAATTACACATTCCACATCATGTACTTTAGGTACACGTTCCAACTTGTCTGGTCCATCCACTTCTGACACTGATGTGGTTAATGCTGACACCTATTCTTTACCACCAGAATTAGGCATTCGCAATAGAAAATTACCTGCCAAATTGAATGATTACGTGTTCTCATGATTTGATACGTCATTTCATGTTATTGCATTTTTCTTGTTTTACTTCCTGCATTATTTCTTGTTACATTTTTATTTGTCCTTATCTCCTTAAGTTGTTGCTTTTCTTCCTTGTGAAGAGGGAGAAGTTATAGTATGTTGTGCTTCATCCTCACGCTGCACTCTGGCGCGAGGATGTGTCACGAGGTTGATGTATTGTTTGAATGATGTTCCGTGATCGGACGCTACTCGATGCGTTCCAGGGTTCTGACAACGTTAAGTCAGTAGTCTGGAGTCCTGGTGCGCAGCGGGAGCGTCTGGTTGTGGGTGCTTGAAGAAATTGGAATAAACGTCAAGTTCTCAGCTTAAAGAAGTCTCCGAATCTCATTACATAACAACCACTCAGCAGCTTAGAAACACATCACTCCAGACGGCAAACTGGGGGCTCGAGAGACCTAATCACCCGGAGAGCAGGGTTCGCGCGCTAAGTCATCTGTATGGCTATGACCATCACATCCACATCCCAATGGCACTTCTAGCAGAGGCGTGCCACGGCTCCGCCTGTTGGCATGGGGACCTCTGAGGTCTGAAAAGCCCAAACCAGCTATGCTACTGGCGCGCCAACTCCTCTGAGTGGTTACTGCACGGGGATCCCCCAGCTGGCAGGCCATACAAACCACACAGATGAACTCCGTGTCAATGAGATTTGAGACCGCATCAGAGTCTTTCCTCGTCTGGCTGTTGGTATCCTGTGGTATAGTTTAGCAGTCATGGGTTCTGGGACAGAGAGTCCCGACAGCAGCGACCAGAGCAGACCAGGACCACAGCAAAGCACACCAAATGGGTGACAAAAAAACACAAACGTTACTTTAGTTTTGAATGGAATAACATTTACAAATCCACATTTATGGATAAAATAACACCAATGTTATCCCAGACTAAATTCATGCTCATCCATAGAACCTTTTGGATCCCTGAAAAACTATACAAACTCAAACTAAGACAAGACCCTAAGTGTTGGAACTGCGAGGAAGATAACGGAGACCTAGCACACATGCTCTTCCATTGCGCTACACTACAAACGTTCTGGAAGAATATCTTTGACTTCATTAAAAATACACTGGGTATTACCCCCACACCTGACATTTCTTATGCAATTCTTGGACAGCCTGGTCCACGGCTATCTAGGTACACAGATAAAAACCTCTTAGACCTAATGCCATCATTAGCCTGTAAGGTTATTGTAGGAGAGTAGAGTCTGCTTTCTATGTTCACCCCCACTTTTTGCTTTTGCTTCACTGGTTTTCGACTTAGATGTGGCTGTGGGCCTGCTAATCAGACCCACAGCCCAGCTGTTCTCTCTCTAAATTCATACTATGTACTTTAGGTACATAACCCAATTGGTAAGGATCACCTTCTAGGGCCCTGTACAGTGTACCCTAGGTACCCAGGGCATAGGTGTACCCTAGGCCTACCAGGGGCTGCAGTATGTATTATGCCACCCCTGGCTTGCCTTCCATTATGACACAACTGGCTGATCACTCAGCTGGGGCAAGGTCGTGTAACCACCCCTTGCTTAGGTGTAGTATTCCTATACCTACCTTATATATAGACACATGGGTAACCTATCAGCCACTCCTATGGCAGGCCTTAACAATCCTGAAGGCAGAGTGCTTGGTAACATGTGAGATGGTGCTCTAGCATGAGCTGAGCCTGTCTGCAGCTTTCGGATCCATGTCCTTATAGCTGTTCTATGATATCGCCTACCATATACTCTTAAAGTGCCTTATAATCCTCGCGGTTATGGTAACTATGGTTTGGCTTTATCAAAACATGTTGTGTAAGGTGTCTAACACTTTGGAATACTACCCCCACACCATTTCTGGCGATGAGGATAGTATTCCTCCCTTCTAGAGGGAGGAGACATGTTGAAGACCTACTACCCGGTTAAAGTTAACCAGAGCCCCAGCATCACAAAATGGATGCTGCTGCCACAGACACAAGTCTGACCTCCTGCTGCTGGGAGTCCTTCCAGCGAGGGAGGCTTGGACAATAGGTTTCCTGCCTTGGGAGGTGCTAGCACCACCCTAGACAGGCCTTAGTGTATTGGGGCAGGGAGGGATGAATGAAACAAGACATTGCCTGGGGCACACAAGGTGTCCCATGCATAGTCCAGTTCAAGCCGGTGCTGGGGCACTCCAGCCCCAGTCCTGGCGCGAAACTGGACAAAGGGAAGGGGGTGTAACCACCCCCCTCCCTGGTCCCACCCATAGGAGGGACCTAGCAGGTAACCCAGCCCCCCAGATTAGTATAAGAGTGGGAGCTGAGTCCCTAGGACTTTGGATTATCCTGATAACTGAAACTTGAACAGAAACTCTGGACCTTCGACATTCGACTACGGAGGAAGACTGAAGAATCTCCCTTGTGGCCAAGGAGTGGCAAACAGGCACCATCAAGCGACCTGCCGTTTGCTTTGCCCAAAGTTCAACGAGGAACCGACTGCAGAGCCGGACCAGCGCCTTGACTTCCAGACTTCACCGACCCTGATCCACATCCACAGCAAAGCTGAGATCCGTGGAGGCGACGAGAGACGTGGGACCGGCTACCTGGGAAAATTGGCTACTTGCTGAGGCATCCTCGAAGTTGTGCTCTGGGAATTGAGAAGCCCCAACCCCGAGCACCATCTGCACCGAAGATCAGCCCTCCACACTCCACGAGTTCTGCGTGGGGCCCTTCTGCATTTTCCTGCTCGACGCGTCTGTCCGTTTGCTTGCCCGTTGGCTAGTAACCCCAGTGACGACGAACCCTTGACTTTCCACCGCTGGTTTGGCTCCTCCAGACTGGCCCTTGCTTCCCTGTGAAAGAGAAGCACCTCAGGCCTTCCTGGCCTGCAACAGAAGTGAATCCTTCATCCTGCGTGGGTTGCGCTTGCCAAGGCTTGTTGTGTCCCAACTCGACATCGATGCCGCCGACAGGAAGAGCCCTCGTGGGACAGCTCGCCTCCTGGTTCTGGTCGTCCTCGACGTCTCCTGGTACCCGTGGCTGCTGCGACAAGCTTCACCTCTTCACCTGCATCTTCACGACATCACCTGGTTCCTTCCTGGCTCCTGGCTGGTGACCTAGACTCTGTCCCCTCTGCTTGCAGGTATCCTCCTTCTTGATTCCATCCTTGGAATCCACCGGACACTCTTCATTGACTGCCTGTCAGCATCTTTTCTTCAGGCACCCATAGGAGTCGACGATGAAACCCGACGCAAGTTCACACCTATGCATCCGCAGCCCGTGGGCTAGGTAACTTGAGTACTCCGGTGCTCACAAGGGTATTGACTATCCAAGTGTCTAGTTTCCAAGTCTCTAACTCCTAGTTCCTTCCGAAGTGTCCTAAAACTCTTAATTTCTAAATACTACTTTTCTATCGACTTTAACGCATTACGCGTGAGTGTTTCCACTCTGCACCTGAATCCCGTGAGCCTCCCACTGCCTAGCACCTGATAGGATAGTGTAGCCCCAGCGATTCCCTAGGCCTAGGCCTATCCTGTGTTCGTGACAGTGGTTCTTATACCACTTACTTAGTATATGGTTTGCGTGGCCCCTAGGGCCTAACTGTATTACTTACCTGTGTGACTTATGTATGCTTAAATAAGACTGTGTTGTACTTACCTCGAATCTCATAACGAGTGCTGAGGGTATTTTGACTAGAATAAATACATTCTATTTTTATAATATATCTGTTGTGGTGTCCTTTCATTTGGTCTTCAAGGGGTTGCAAATGGTATAACAGCTGGCTTCACATGCCATACAGAGTTTAGCCTAAGACTGCTCTTGTCCATGCTACCACTAGGATAGCTGGTCTATAAGGTTGACTTTACAACCAATTACCATAAGGGTTGTTTGGACTGATACAAGGTGTACACTAGAACTAGTGACATCATATATCAGGCCAACTTCTCACAGTTATTCTCTCTAATTGGAAGAATACTAGTGTTGTATCCTTCCATATATGGCGAGAATGGCTTTCGTTCCTTAGAGGAGCAGACATCTTACAACTCGCACCTTGGCGTTCTCCCAATAGACCTATGTGGGGCTCTCTCGATAGTACTTTTCTCTACACTAAACTACCCTAGAGTAGCAATTCTCCCACGTATTCACACTACAACAATACTGTGATGCTCACTCCATCCTAATTGATTAAATACTCGCTGAATAATACAACCTAAAGGTGACCGGTGTTTAGCTTACTCACGTTCATTCACTTGAGAAGTTAGCTGTACTCTGTTATATTCAGATGTACCCATTCAAAGATGAAGGGTATATGATTTGGCTGAAGCCGATTCTGCCTCTACGTTTTCATTTTACTTTTCCTTACTACTTATTTTCTTTCTCTTCTTATTTTCTCTTCTTTCCTCTTTTCCTGATCTCTCCATGCTTATTCGACTTTGATTGTAATATTGACTCAATGTTTATGCAGACGCTGTTCCTTTGTTTATCATGCTGTTTCATATCTTCAATGGTGCAAAAAGTAATACAAAGTATTTTCATTAAAAAAAGTATTAGCCAAATGGGGGAGGATATCAGAGACCTACCCGCAACTTTTTAACCCCAAATCAAGTACTATATTAAACCCCTCACTGTACAATATGCTATTCTGTACTGTAGGAATGAATGAGTGTACCTGTGGCACCTTGGATAAATTTGGGGGTAGTCAGTTTTCAAACAGGCCCTACACTTTGCCCAAGCTCCATTGTTCGCTCAGGGCCTAGCCTTTAGCCATGGCTTAGGTTAACCCCCTTACGCCTACAGGTGACGGTCGATAGAATTTGACCAAACCCAGTGTTCCCGGGTGAAGGGTCTAGGATTTAGCCCTCTGACCCTTTTTATCAGTTTGGTCTTCCTTTTTTTTTTTTTAATCTGGATTTATTGAATGGAATTTGAAGTCCAGCATGTGTGCGTTTTTAACACTTTAGTGCCCCCTTCCCCGTATGTATCTGCAGATCCTACCTGTATATTTTCAGATTGTTTTTTTCTTTAACAATCCCTCTAGAGTTTCTCTGTTTGCGTGGAGTCAGGGTATGTTCCCTCCACACTTTTATACCATTACATTTTATTTTTCTGTGACAGGTTGCATGACACTCTTTCGAGGTCAGTGATATTGACCTACAGTTTTACTGAATACAGTACATCATCTGCCACAACATTGCCATGGTAAGTATTTTACTCTTGTTTTACCATGACATCATCTACTTAACCCAACTATTGTTTTCACCTACTATACTTTCCTTTCAGTGTAGTTGCACGACCGTGTTGTTGATGCAGTATTATTGTAATTCTATGTAATACATGGTATTCCGCAATCCTTGTATAAAATCTGCCTCTAATTTCTTTATAATAGGCAACAGATGATGCACCCTGTCTGTTATAAAAAAAAAAATGCATTCATAACTCAGCTGTAATTAATGTATTGAAGTTGAGTTCTGACGTGACAATGCCTGCTTCCAGTAACCAAAGGGAAAGGCAGGTCAGGTCATGAAGCATGCATAATTTAAGCAACTGTTTAGGGAACATAACTAAATGTTGCTTTTCTTTCTTCTGCATTGTTTTTCTTGCTGTATAGTGACAAGCAGAAAGGAGATATTTATGGCAACATGTTTGTTTTTTGCACTGCTTAGGTAATTATAGAAAAGTTAGAACCTTTCTTAGTGTCTATTTGGTGTACACACTTCATGACAACCCATCATGAGTGCTAATCGATGAGAACTAACACAAAACGTTAACTTAAACTTTTGAGGTTGAGCGGTCCAATAATGTCAAGGGCCAGTTTGGAACATGGGACAAAAGCTACTTGAACTGGAGACAAAGGAGCTTTCCTAACCTGATGCATTTATCACTATTGAATCATTTCCTGCACTCTTTGACAATACCATCCATCTTGGCATCCATACCTGGCAACCGATATTCCTCCCACACATAGTTCTTCATGAGGCTGCGACCTACGTGCCCAACATGTGCCAATTCCACTATTTTGCGTCTCATCTCTTCTGGAGGTACAATTTTCTCCCCCCTGTAAACTGACTCACCAAAAAGACTCTACTCCAACCTTACCTCCCTAAAGTTGTGTAAGTTAATAGGCAATTCATGTTTATGCCTCGGCCAACCCTCTCTCATGTAACTTTTGAGTGAAGTCAGAATTTCTTCATGTAGCATGCAATAATCCCAGTCTTTTTTATTCATTGTTGTCACCTCAAGTATAGGATTCATGTCCTCCTCTCCATGTGTTCAATTACTCGCTTCTAAAGGTACTCTAGAAAGGAAGTCAGCAATAACATTTTGTTTGCCCAGTACATAGTCACACCAGCCTCATCTGCAGACTCACTTATGTTGTTAAATGTTTTCCGTACTTCAATTCAATACACAAAGAGAGGGACGGGGAGTTTAGAAAAAGCGGTCCAGTATCCGTAGTCCCAAGTAATACGTCTGAATCACTGGAGGGTAACTGTACCTATGATTGAATGCTAGCCAAGTCGGCAGCGTAACGTGTAGATAGAGTGCAGAAGTGGTTGGAATCAGCCTGTCTCAATCACTGGATGACGGTTGAATACAGGGGAAATCCTCAGATTTGCCCTCACACACCGGTTAATGTGTCATGCTTCATCATTGGGCGTTATTCTCCTCGCAGGGATGGCGCTGTAATCCCCCATGGGCACCGCGAGAGGGCTCTTTGACTGCGATCTTTTTATAGGAATGCCGCAGTGGTGAGTGTGAGTATGTGGGGAAGGTGCAAGTGGGTTAAAAATACAGTGACGGTACCCTAGGTAGAGTTTATTCTGGGGTCCGTTCGGTATAGTTAAAAACAGAAAAAAGGGATCACATGAACCCTTTCTCTAGTAAGGAGGGTTAGTCTGATTTTTCGATATGGTGAGTGGTGATGTGGATTAATATTCAGGTCCATCTGAAAGAGACAATTAATTATGGATTCCTCACCTTAGAATTACCCCCAGGCATCAGACTGGATCTGGAGAATTTTTCTTCAGTGGTACCCCTGTGTGTCGGTTGTTGACGTCGGCCGACTTCGCGTTCGTCGTGGTCACCGGAATGACGTTGTGGTATCTACTTAGACGCTGCCCTCGCGCGCAGACGTCAGTTCTTTCTTTTTCCACACCAGCCAGCGCAGATCCGGAGAGAGCTGTACCTCAAGTCACTTTTTGACTCTCTTTTTGTGACTTTTTGTCGACATCTTTTCGAGTCGTTCGACTCCTGCTGCACGTAGGGATGTCTTGTCCTCAAACCGGCTTCAAGGCTTGCGACTCTTGTCGCAAGTTGGTCAGTTATGGACCCGCACCTCGTGTGCCTTTGGTGTTTGGAGCGCAACTGCGACCTGAAGTTGTGCTCCGACTGCCGGGCCATGAACCCGAAGTCTTTGTGGTAAACGTCTCAAAAGCTACTCGAGGCCCGGCAGTCCGCTCGGCACCGTTCGAGGTCCAGGTTGAGAGGGAGTTAGCGGGACCGGTCGCGGAGCCATCAATTCCACGCTCCACTCATTGAAGTCTTCGGCATCGGGTAAATCAAAGCAAAAAAAAAAGAAGAAGCGTGTTGGGTCGAGCCTCAGCCTCCCTCCCTTGCCGGGGGCCGGGACGACCCCTGTCAAACTTCGTAGTTTTTACGAAGCCCTCCACTCGACCTTTGAGCAGACTGACTCCACCGTCGCACCTTCCGGCCCCGTGGACTAGGGAAGGGGGTCTAGGCCTTCGATGCCTGCGGCTTCGGCCCCGCAGGGATCCAGGCCTGGATCCAGGTTCGGCGCCGGTCGACCTCGTGACACCTCCGACGCCAAATCCAGTGGTGACACCTCCGCTTGCTCCAATGCCGGTTGTGTCCCCAGCCGACATCAACTGCGGCCTCCCTTTCCACTGTTCTCCCCTGGTGTTCCCTGTCGCCCTGTGTGGCTACCAGAGGAGGGTGAGGAGGGCTGGGAGGGGTTTGTGGACCCCTTGGCAGACTAGTTAGTGGAACCGGACCGGAGAGAGGAGTTTGGTGGGGCCAGTGGTCTGGACAGATCTCCAGACCGTGGCATGCTATTTCCCCTACCGTGGCTTCGGAGGAGGGTGCATCATATGCAGTGGTGTTGCATAGGGCGGCTGAGGCCTTAAACCTTGAGCTTCCTATGGTGGCGGTCAGGACTAACCTTCTGACCCAGGTACTTCAACCGGCAGCGGCCTCTTCGGAGCCCCTGCTGCCATTCGATGAGGCCCTCACGGACATCCTTTTGGGCGCTTGTTCCAAGCCCAACACAGGGGCTCCTGTGGATAGGATGATTGCCCGATGCCACTACCCCAGGCGAACCAATTTTCCTCTCCCAACACCCCACCCCATAGAGCTTGGTGGTCCAAGCCTCGACCTCCAAGGGCGCATTCCCTACCGCACCACCAGATAGGAAATCCAAGTAGGCGAACCACCTTGGTCCAGCTTCTTGGATTCCTGGAGCTTCTTGGATTCTTGGATGTTTTCTTCCTCCAGCTTAGGACTGAGGTCGGTGAACACCACATGTCTCTAAGGCTGTTACTCTCACTCTGTGTGGGACTCGGTTGCACAGGTGCTTTCACAGTGCCCGGAGGAGGCCCGGGTCGTGCTCTCCCTTGCAGTTGCCGAAGGTAGAGAAGCAACGAAGTTCGTCATAAGATGTGGACTGGACACCACAGACTTGCTAGGCAGGATGATTTCAATGTCAGTAGGACTGAGACGCTACGTCTGGCTGAGGTCCACTGGCTTTTCGGGTGATGTCCAAGCTACACTTTTGGACATGAACTTTGATGGCCGTCGCTTGTTTGGCTTGAGTGCTTTAAGGACTCCAGGGCTACAGCCAGATTTTCGGGCCTCGCTTCCACCTCTCGCCCGTGCAGTCTGCTTTTCGCCCCTGTTCGAGGCATGTGGGCTGCTGAATTCATATCTGTGCATAGATCGCCGCCTAGTGTTGGGTCCGGATGTTTGCACGTTGTTGTCCTGGAAGAGTCTTCGAAGTATCCTGAGATAGGTGACTCCTCCCCTGGACCACAGTGCGCATGGGCATCCTCTCCATCCTCAGATTGTTTTTTTCCGCCATAGGGTTCGGATGTGCTTATCTTGACTCAAGTTAGGAAAATTTAGTTTCAGGCCAAAAGGCCTTTAGTTTTCGTCGGTACTGTTCCCGATCGGTATCGACAGCTTACTTGCTAGTTTAGCGACCTTACCAACTTTTTCCGGATCCGTTTCACCCGACCATCGACCTTAAATCGACGATGGAATCGAGGACCCCATTCAAACGGTGTCCTGTTTGCCACGCAAAATATCCACATATCGACGTCCGCCCGGTGTGCAACAAATGCCTCTCTCCGGATCACGACGAATCGAAATGTATGGCCTGTGCCCGATTCAGATCCAAGAAGACCCTCCGGAATCGACGAGCCGCGAGACTAGAAGCGCAGCAATCGGCACCGGCCCCGACCAACATCTTCAGCACCGAGGACGAAGATGTTGAAAGCGTGGAAAACATACACTCCAGCCCCGCTTCCGAACACGATTCCCGATCGGAAGACGCAGATGAAGAGCTTTTTCACAGGGAAGAAGCCGACGATGAGGTAGGGGACTACGATGAGGCCTTCGGGGCCGAAGAAGATAGCTCTGGTGAAGAGCAGGGCCTACCCGTCCAAACGGAGGCTATCAAAGTGCGTCAGTCTACGGCTCCGGTCGAGGGATCGCCTTCGGGCCTTACCCGAGATCAATCCCGCAGTTCTTCGGCCCCGCCCTCTGGCCCGGCCTCGAACATCCAGCGAGAACCATTGTTACCCAAAAAGACTGGTTTCCCTTCAACGAAACCGAAACCAATCGTCGCACCGGTTCAACAGAAACCGAAAGTGAAACTGGCATTGGTCGGCTCGAAGACCTCCACTCCTTCGACGCCAGCCAAAACCATCGGCTCCGAACGCACCAAAAGGGATTTCGGCGCCGAACTCGCTGCAGCGGATGTCGGCACCGATCCAAAGAGAAAGGCCATCGGTACCACCAAAGCGCTCGGCCCCCGGCACCGAAGCAATCGGCACCGACCACCAAAGTTAAAATGGCCGCTCCATCGGAATCCACCTCGAAGGCAGCGACTACGGTCCAGTCATCGACGCCGTCGACAGCTACTACCTCTCCTCGACTCGATGACCCTGTGGCTCCGAAGAAGTCCACACCTACCTCTACAGAACCACTCGGCACCAAAGAACCTTCGGCGTTCTCGGTGCGACAAGTTGCAGCGTCCTTGCAACGTATCAGAGAAAAGGCAGCCCTCCAGCCCACATCGAGCTCCGAGCCGAAAAAGGCTCCAAAGGCACCTTCGGCACCAACCAACATCACTTTTGGTTTGCCGCCGTCCACAGCGCCAAAACTATTCGAGATCCGAACACGTGTCACCCAGACAAGGTCCCCATCTACTGGACACTCTCCTACTGGGCCATCACCGCCCCAATTCATCGACGCCGATACCGGCAGGCTCATGCTCCGAAAGCGGAAGGTCACTTCCGAGCACGCCCTGGACTCTTACAGAATCCCACTAAAGCAAAAACTGCCAGCAGAATCGGAACCGGTTCTTTATGAACGCCTCCACTCCCCCTATCCAGATCCACAGTCCTTCTCTCCGACGCACTCCGACACGGACGCAATGGAGGATTACATGGGTGATGACACCACCTACCCCAGGGATATGGATCATGAGGAGCAGCAGGACCCAGATCAAGCTTGGGATGACCCTGTAGACCCGGGTGCCGCTACAGACACCAAGGACACGCAGCTTTATGGCGCAAAAACATCTCCCACAGAGGACACTGCTGCATTCAACGCCCTCATTGAACGTGCCGCAGCCAATCATGGAGTGCAACTCCACTCGGACACAATCGAGGACGATTTCTTAGTGGACACTTTCGCCTCCTCGGAGAGGACTGTAAAGACTCTGCCCATGTTAAAAGGTGTCCTCAAGCCAGCAAAGGACATTTTCAAAGAGACAACCAGGGCACGGGTGATAAACCCCAGGATCGAGAAAAAATACAAGCCTGCGCCCGGGGACCCTATGTACATTAGAGGCCAGTTACCTCTGGACTCCATCGTAGTTGCTAACGCTCGCAAACGAGCACACTCGCAAACAACTGGTGATGCTCCTCCCCCGGACAAGGAGTCCAAGGTGCTGGAGACCTCCGGCAAAAGGATTGCAGCCCAGGCGGCAAACATATGGCGCATTGCCAATACACAGGCGCTCCTAGCTCGCTACGATCGCTCACACTATGACACGTTAGAGTCCCTACTCCAACATCTACCAGACGAGTACAAAGAGGCAGCGGAGCTCCTCATCAGGGAGGGACAACTTCTCACAAACGCATCCATTAAGTGTGCACTGGATGCCGCCGATACAGCTGCGAGGGCAATAAACACCAGCGTCATGCTACGACGACACGCCTGGTTACGAATCTCCGAATTCAAACCTGAGGTTCAAAATAACATCCTCAATCAGCCTGTCAACCCCGACTACTTATTCGGACCAGAAGTTGACACCACCCTAGAAAAGATCAAAAAAGACACAGACACTGCAAAGTCAATGGGGGCTCTGCAAACGCAGACATTTCGTAGTGGCTCCTTTCGTCGCCCCGGAAATAGGGGAGCGGCTAGAGGACAGGGGTCACAGCAAACCAACAATAAAGGGGGCACACAGGGTACCTACGATAAAAACACCCGAGGTGGATATCGTGGCTCCAGCACCAAAGGCAGAGGACGCGGTTACGGCAACACCAGGTCCTCGCCCAAGAACAAACAGTGACGCCCTCTCCCTTCCCCCCGAACACATAACACCTGTCGGGGGAAGACTCCAGCGGTTCCTGTCCACGTGGAATACCATCACCACGGACAGGTGGGTCAGAGATGTTATCCAACACGGTTACTGCCTCGAATTAACCTCCACTCCACCCACGATACCGCCAAAGCACCGTCCTATGTCCTCAGAGCACTTAGCATTATTGCAGCAGGAAGTGCTAAGTATGCTGCAAAAAGGCGCAATAGAGGTCGTGCCCGTCCACCAACAAGGGACAGGGGTATACTCTCTGTACTTCTTAATACCAAAAAAGGACGGGTCACTCAGACCTATTCTAGACCTGAGACCCCTCAACCACTACATTCTCTCAGAGCATTTCCATATGCTCACCCTACAACAGGTTCTCCCGCTGCTCAGACAGGGAGACTTCCTGGCCACACTAGACCTCAAAGATGCGTATTTCCACATACCCATACACCCGTCACACCGAAAATATCTCAGGTTCACTATTCAGGGGCAGCACTACCAATTCAAAGTCCTCCCCTTCGGTGTGACAACAGCACCCAGAGTTTTCACCAAGTGCCTAGCTACAGTAGCTGCACATCTACGGAGACAACACATTCACGTCTACCCTTACCTGGACGACTGGCTTGTTCAAGCAAAGTCAGCCCAACAATGTGCCAGCCACATGTCCCTCACCATCCACCTTCTTCACAGTCTGGGATTCTCACTAAATTTCCAAAAATCACATCTCCAACCCGCACACCTACAACAGTACCTAGGTGCGACCATAGACACTCTGGCAGCCACAGCTCAGCCATATTTAGTGAGGATCAACAGCATGCAATTGCTGATCTCAAAGTTCAAACCTCAACACTCCCTTCCTGCGCGAGTGTTCATGCAGTTGATAGGCATGATGGCCTCCTGCATTTTCATAGCCCCGCACGCGAGACTACATATGCGCCCGCTTCAGGAGTGCTTAGCACGTCAATGGAATCAGGCTCACGGGCAACTAAAAGACCTAGTGTTGGTGAGCGGTCGGGCATACAACTCTCTGCATTGGTGGAATCCACAAAACCTTTGCAAGAGCCGACCGTTCCAAGAGCCTGTTCCACAAATAATACTGACGGCGGACGCGTCTCTCCAGGGATGGGGAGCTCATGTACTCAATTACATAGTGCAGGGACTATGGACAATACAGCAAAAGAAGATGCACATCAACCTTCTAGAACTGATGGTAATCTTCCTGGCAATGAAAGCATTCAAGGTACACTTGTGCAACAAAGTCGTGTTGATCCGGACGGACAACATGACGGCCATGTACTACATACAGAAGCAGGGAGGAACACACTCTCCACAGTTGTCTCATCTGGCTCAGAGCATGTGGAAGTGGGCCATTCAGAGGAACATATTCCTCATGGCGGAACACCTCCCGGGCAAGGACAACCAGATGGCGGATCTGCTCAGCAGACACAGCCACCAGATGCACGAGTGGGAGCTACGTCAGTACTCCAACCGTACTTCCAACAGTGGGGTCATCCAGAGATAGACCTATTCGCCACAAACGAAAACGCAAAATGCCAAAGCTTTGCCGCCAGGTTCCCACATCCACAGTCGCAGGGCAATGCGATATGGATGAACTGGTCCGGCAGATTTGCGTACGCTTTTCCCCCAGCGCCATTAATACCGCTGGTGGCACGCAAACTGCGACAGCACTCACTGACGCTCATCCTAGTTGCTCCCACATGGGCGCCCCAGCCATGGTACACCACCTTTCTAGAACTTTCCGTGGTGCCGCATCAAAGGCTACGGATCAAACCTGCACTCTTTTTTTTTTTTTTTGAAAAACCTTTATTGACATTGCAACCAAAGACAAGTATGGGCCTACAACCCTCGGGGCCGGCCGCTAAGCAGTTCAAGTAACAGCAAGCAAATCTTAATCACACGCAGCACCTCGGGAAGCAGATTCTCCATGCTAGTATACTCTAGTCCAGTGAACAGCCTAAAGGGGAAACCAGGATATAAAAGGTTTTCATTTTACAATAAGGGATAGAAGGATCAGGTGCCAATCAAGTTCTCAGCAGCGAAAAAAGGCAGGCAGAGTAGTGAACGTCAACAATGAACAGCAATCTATCAAGTCACTGGCGCTGAAACAGGAGGTTCAGGATGTGGAGGAATGTCACGAGCCGTTTGCGCCTGCAGTCCCCTGCCCTAGGACCCAGAAGACATCACGGAAATTGATGCACAAATAAAAAACAATGATTGGCAACGAAGGAAACCTACCGTACTGACCCCAGAAAAGAAAGACAAAGAAGAATAAGAGAAGAAAAAGGAGGCCATAGGAACAAAGTAAAGGACTAAAGAAGCCCCTCCCCCAACCCCCCACCCTGCACCTCTGCAGATGACTACGGCCCCCCCCCCGCAGTGTGCCTGTCGCCCCAGAACCAGACCCGAAATATAGAAGAAACAGAGAAAAAGGGGAAAGAGAGGAAACCCCCCCTAACAGAGAAGGGGAGAGAGTAGTAATAAACTGGAGGAGGGCCTTCAATCATGCCCCTGGCTTCTCCCTCCCGCAC
The DNA here is from genome assembly GCF_964204655.1 of Triturus cristatus. Classification (NCBI taxonomy): domain Eukaryota; kingdom Metazoa; phylum Chordata; class Amphibia; order Caudata; family Salamandridae; genus Triturus; species Triturus cristatus. Next base: position 643,180,020 of record NC_140594.1, on the reverse strand, counting down.
AATATATTCCTCCCCAAAACAAACAGTAAACAACCAAAATTCGACCATGTCTAAGAGAAATGGGGAGCATTATTCACAGACTACACTATTAGTTATGCCGTGAGAGCACACAACCCCCAAGCCCGACCGCCTATTAAATGACAACCTCTGAAGGATCAGCCCTATCCTTGGCCACGCTTTGCGAATCCACCAATGCATACCCAGCGACCCATTATCATGTCCAAAGTTACAAGGAAGAGGAGCGTCCAAAGAAGACCAGGAAGGGACACACACATGTAGGGAGGATGTCTCTGAACACCAACACAGTCATCGTCATGGAAGATCACCTTTCCCAGTACTGCCCCAGGGCCTACGCCGCACACAAGGTCCAGGAAGGAGGAATCAGCCAGAGCAAGCGACCGCTGCGGGAAGATCGCCCGGGTCGCCGGAGGCCGCGCATGGGACAAAGTCACCACCTTCTGCTCAAGTCCAAAATCTCCGGAACAGGCCGACCCCACAGCCAGCCGACCACCCGCTGCCACAGTGTCCGAAATTTCCAGCTGTCCCTTATTCACAGAGGCGGTCACGTTACTTTCCTCCTGTGTAGGGTGGAGCAGATCCTTGTGTACCTGGGGACAGGCAGACCGCAACTGTTCCGACGCTGACGCAATACCATCCAGCTTCCTCCCCAATACCCGGGCGCCGTGAACCAGGGTGGAATGAAGGGCTCCGAGAGCGTCGAGAAGGTCACCGTACCCCAGCACAGCCCCCTGCGCTCGCTCCGCTACGCTCCTCTGCGCCACACACTCCCAATCTTGCTGTGACCCAATGTACAGGATGATAGAGTCCATCCCATCAAGATGGCCGCAGGGCAGGGCCACCCCAGATGGGAACCGGGACTCAGGCACAAGCGCATCAAGTTCCATGGCACTGCAAACAGGGTTCCGGAGGCAGGCAAAATATGCATCCAGTGTGTGGTCACAGGTAACAGTCGTTCTCCTTCTGGGCCGGTGCCCGCGAAAACCGGGAGCAGCCCGCGCAAATCGGGACGAGCCACAGGCCGCGTCCGATCAGTTCACTGGCGAGGGCCCAGGCAATCGCCGAAAGACCCTGGAATCGTCACCCCGGGTATGCACCCACTACGCCACGCTCGATGGTAGGAGCGACCACAGCGAGATTTAGGCCAATATTCGCTCCGCTTCGGTATTCCGACTCCACCCGGTCACCAATGGCCGCTGTTGTTGAACTGCCGCCCGGCCATGTTGCCCACCCGAGGTCCCGGCCCCAGGGCTGCACAGGCCGCAAACTTCAAATGAACATTTCTCAGGCGGTACCGCCGCCAGAAACTTCAGGATCACACGATCGGTTGCCGCTCTCAATCACCAACACGGGCATGTAGCGCAGGCTGAGGATCAAATGCAGGATATCTGTGCGGGATGTGGAGGTTCAGGGAGCCGGGAGCCTACGCTGCCGTCCCGGTCGCCATCTTGGCTCCTCCCCCAAAAACCTGCACTCTTAACGCAGAGCCATGGCGAAATTCAGCACCCAGATCCGCAACAGCTGAACCTGGCAATCTGGCTCCTGAAGTCTTAGAGTTTGGCTACCTAAACCTGCCACCTGACTGTATGGAAATCATTAAGGAAGCCAGGAGACCCACTACCAGAGCTTGCTATGCAGCTAAATGGAAGAGGTTTGTCATTTACTGCAACAACAATGACATTAACCCGCTAGACGCATCCATTCAAAATATAATCTGTTACCTCTTACACCTCTACCGATGCAATCTGGCATACACCTCAATACGTATCCATTTGACCGCAATAGCAGCCTATCTCCAGAACGGCAGCACCTCTCTTTATTCAGAGTGCCTGCCATCAAAGCTTTCTTGGAGGGACTTAAACGAGTAATTCCCCCAAGACACCTACCAGCACCGGTGTGGAACCTCAACTTGGTCCTCACCCGACTGATGGGCCCACCCTTCGAACCTCTACACTCATGTGCGATTCAATTCCTCACCTGGAAAGTAGCTTTCCTAGTGGCAATCACTTCGTTAAGAAGAGTTAGTGAACTCCAGGCACTAACCATTCTGGAGCCATTCATACAGGTTCACGCAAACAGGGTCGTACTACGTACCAACCCCAAATTCATGCCTAAAGTTATATCGCAGTTCCACATGAATCAAACTATTGAACTGCCTGTTTTCTTTCAGAATCCACAAAATGTCGCTGAAAGAATGCTCCATACACTAGATGTCAAAAGAGCCCTCATGTACTATATAGACAGAACTAAAGACTTTAGGAAGACAAAACAACTTTTCGTTGCCTTTTCTCCACAACACAAAGGCAACGCCATCTCCAAAGCAGGTATAGCCAGATGGATCGTTAAATGTATTCAAATTTGCTATCAAAAGGCTAAACGCACATTAACGATTCCCCCACGAGCCCACTCAACACGTAAGTTAGGGGCATCCATGGCTTTCCTGGGCAACATTCCTTTACAGGATATATGTAGAGCAGCCACATGGTCCACTATACATACATTTACAAAACACTATTGTGTAGATGTACACTCAAAACAGCAGGCAGCTGTAGGACAGGCTGTTCTCAAAACTCTTTTTCAGACCGCTGCAGCTGGCACTGGTGGCCGCCGCTAATAGGAGGTACTGCTATATATTCTATGCACAGATATGAATTCAGCAGCCCACATGCCTCGAACTGAATATGCTACTTACCAGTATGCATCTGTTCTTGGCATGTAGGGCTGCTGACATTCATATCGCCCACCCTCCTCCCCGGCGCCTGTAGCAGCTGCAGCTCTCAGAATTACTGTATAGCATGGTCATCACTTTCTGTATCTACTCCATCACTGCCACAATGGCGAAAAACAATCTGAGGATGGAGAGGATGCCCATGCGCACTGTGGTCCAGGGGAGGAGTCACCTATCTCAGGATACTTCGAAGACTCTTCCAGGACAACAACGTGCAAACATCCGGACCCAACACTAGGCGGCGATCTATGCACAGATATGAATGTCAGCAGCCCTACATGCCAAGAACAGATGCATACTGGTAAGTAGCATATTCATTCGTGCCTCTGCGCGGCTGGGGTCATGGGACCCACAGTTGTGGGTCTGGGGGCCAGCGGGCGGGCCAGTCCACCAGCGCCCCCTCTGCAGCAGCCTCCTAGTCCAACCTTTCAGAGCCACCATTCACCAGTTGGTGGCAGAATTCACCATCACCTCCCCCACTGGCTCACCATCATGTCAGACAGGTGGGTTTTCCAAATAGTCCGAAGGGGCTACTCCCTCCCCTTCGAGACTACCCCTCCATCCATGCCACCTCAATTCCATCGCAGGTCGGATGATCACTTGGCCCATTCCAACAGGAATTTACGGCTCTCTTGGCCAAGGGAGCCATTGAGTGAGCTCCTGCCCCAGAAGTAGGTTGTGGTTGTTATTCCCACTACTTTCTAGTGCCCAAGAAGGACAAAAGCCTGTGTCCTATCTTGGATCTCAAGAATGCCTATCACTTCCTCTGGAAGGAGAAGTTCAAAATGTTGATACTGACTCAGGTCCTGTCTGCCCTCGACTCTGGAGACTGGATGGTAGCGCTGGACTTGCAGGACGCGTATTTTCACATTCCTGTCCTGCCGGTCCATGTGCGTTCCCTACGGTTCACGGTAGGCCACGGACACTTTCAATTTACCTTGCTCCAATTTGGCCTTACCAGCGCCCCTCGGGTGTTCACGAAAGTGATGGTCGTGGTCGCAGCTCATCTGTGCAGATCAGGGGCTCCAGTCTTCCCCTCTCGACAACTGGCTGTTGAAGGCGGGCTCGCCACAGGCGGTCGTCTCCCACCTCAAGACTACGGCCAGCCTCCTGCATGCGCTGGGTTTCACCATCAACGTGCAGAAGTCACACCAGATTCCCTCTCAGAAGCTCCTTTTCATCGGAGCGGTTCTGGACACCGTGCAGTTTCAGGCTTATCCTCCCGAGCAGCAAGTCTGGGATATTCTTGCTATGATTCCGATCTTTCAGCCTCTATCCCGAGTTTCGGTCAGTATGACCCTGAGGCTACTGGGCCTCATGGACTCCTGCATCCTGCTGGTGGACTATGCCAGGTGGCATATGCGGGCTCTGCAGTGGGACCTGAAGTTCCAGTGGGTACAGCATCAGGGGAATCTTACCGATTGCGTCCAGATCTCGGAGGGCACTGCACATCAATTGCAGTGGTGGCTGACGAACCAGGATTGGGTCAACAGAAGGTCCCTCTCCCTTCTAGAGTTCACAGTGGTGACAGATGCATCACTTCTGGGGTTGGGCGGCCACATGGGAGGAGTGGAGATCAGAAGCCTCTGGCAGAGTCCAGGCTCAATAGGAAATTAGTGCAGGTGTTCACGGAAAACACCACCGCCATGTGGTACTGCAACAAACAGGGCTGCACTTCGTCTCAGGAAGTCGTTGGAACATCAGGGCATGTCCTCAGGTTCTCTGAACGCCAGTGCGGACAAACTCAGCCGCCGGTGCATGATGGATCATGAATGGCATATTCACTTGGAGGGGGTGCAAGGTTTCCTTCAGTGGTGGGGAGAGCCTAGGTTAGATCTAGTCGCCACCGAAGAGAACGCGCAATGTTAGCAGTTCTGCACGTTGGAATTTCCAAGGCGGCACTCGCTAGACGAATCTTTTCGACGCCAGTGGAGTTGCGGTCTTCTATACACCTTTCCGCCTATACCACTTCTACCCAGAGTACTGAAGAAGATCACGCGCGACCGGGCCCAAGTCATTCTTGTGGCCCCGGACTGGGCACGCAGAGTCTGGTATCCTGACTTCTTACACATGGCCATCGATCCTCCAATCAGACTGCCCCTTCGGGTAGATCTTCTGTCTCAGCAACAGGGGACAGTCCTCCACCCAAAACTGTCCAGCCTCCAACTCCTTGCATGGAAATTGAGCGACGACAGTTGACAGCTTTGGACCTTCCTCCCGAAGTCTGGAACGTTATCTTGGCTATAATCACAATATAAGATGGGGGACATGGAGCAGTTTGGAAAAAGGACCTCCTGATCTCCCTTAGAGAGGGTTCCTTGATGACAACTAACTACAAAAAACCAATGGATAGGAACAGTCTCCTCCTATATCAGAGTCACCATCCTAAAGCACTGAGGGATAATCTTCCTGTCGGACAATTCTTACGCTTGCGTAGGAACTGCAACACACTCAGCGAATACGAAATTCAAGCGGGTGCCCTCACAAAGAACCTTTGCGAGGCTGTACCCCAACAAGATCATGAAACTCGCTCGGAAAGGGCTAGGAACAATCACAGAGATGCACTTCTGGAAATCAAAACAAAAACCACAACCAACACTCTTACATGTGTGACTTCTTTCACTCCCAATTCAAACTAACTTCAGAAAATTGTAAAAAAAAAACCACTGGAAGATACTGGAGACGGGCTCTTTTGACCCAGGTCCTCCTCCACTGTTTGCATTTAAACGCAAACAGAATTTCAAGGATATTTTGGTACACACTCTCCCCAATAAGACCATCCGACCCCAACCGACATTATGGACACTACCTCCAGTAATGGGTCATTTCCCATGTGGCTCCTGTACAGTCTGTCCATAAACTAAAACCTCTAAGGAGCTAGATTTGGGACTCATGAGACCATGGCAGCAGAGACGCCACACTAACTGTAACTCAAAAAATTGTGTATACTTAATCACATGCCCCTGTGGATATAAGTATATAGGCATGACAGCGAGACCAGTGAAAATCCGCATTGGTGAGCACAAAAGCACAATCCGTAGCAAAGAAAGCTGCAACCCGCTTACAAAACCACTTTCTGGAAAACAACCACCCTCCAGAGAGTCTTCAATGGACTGTCATAGAACAGAATCCACTATGGACACCAACAGCCCTGTTCAGGACTGAACAACGTTGGGTGTTTAGACTAAAGAGTAGCGTTAACGATCTGAATGATGATATACCGTGGAATGACTTATCATCTGAGACACCACGTGTACTTATTCTCAAAAACAACATCTATCTGTATACCCACACTCTAGACATCTCCTTTAGTTCTTCATGGTTCATGCACAACCTAGATTGAGGTATTCTTGATGCCAACCGTATCCCGACCTGTGTATTAATATTGTACAGCGAAACTTCATTACACATGGGCAGTCACGTATGCACCTTCACTATAACCCATGCGCTGTGATAGTACAGAGCACGCACACCTGTGATATCTCCAAGATATCCACGTATGTGGACTACACTATACACCCACATTAGGTGCTCTAACTCAGCAATCTTACACAGACGCGTTTAAGATCCAAATATGGACTAACTTACCTCACTATTATTCGCCATTACTAAGTTAGATTGTGCCTCTACTCTGCACACTCTGCGATACCACCGTCCCAGTTAGTGGCCTCAACGCATCACCACCTCTCAGTATCTCCACAGATGGCCACTATCCACGCGCATGTTATTTTGCGGCCAGTATAACCACTTTCCAATTTGGCAACAGTACCCCTACTTCACCCAGTACCCATGAGGAGGTGGATATTCTTAATATGTCTGGGATTTGCAGTAATCCTGTAGTACACAACCACAGACTTTTCCTTCCATCATGTCTTTTTTTGCCTTCACATACCCATTTCAAGATGGTCGCCACTATGCACGGGCAGCCACCATACCATCTACCATGATCCTCGCCCCCCTACGTCCACCTCATCGTGTCTCTTACCAATGACGAAACACAATATATGCCACCATCCTCCCGCCTGCAAGTCACCGGCATCCCTGGAGGAAGAACAGGTTTCCAGGTTGTACTAGAGGTGCGAGATGTAAGTTCTTCTTCCTGCTGCTGCCAGCTTCCTCAGATTTAAGGTAACACACGATACGCTTGGCTCTCACTCCGCCTGCACTAATTGCAGTTTGTTCCTTTTTTTTTCCCTTCGTTGTGCGCGTCTGCTTCTTTTTGCAGTTTGCCCTTCTCACCAGACGGTTACCGCCAGAGAAGCCCTTCTCCATAACAGGGAGGGTATGACTTTGTGTTTTGTTTTTTGTTTCTCATTCCCTGACTCATTACAGATTGCATTTTCACCCGATATTTAACTGCATTACGGGGAGTTGTTTTGAAATGGTTTGACAATTCTGTTACATTTTAGGTTATATCTCCCTGTGTTTTTCCTTATAACTTATCTTTTGGATATAACACTACTCCGTATGCAATATGTACGATGCTACTATGTAAACGCCAGATATATATTTCTCTGCCGCTCTTCCTTCACGGAAAACAGCCCTTTTCTTATGAGCTTAAGGTATCTCCACCTCTTACGTCGATCGCTTGGCATTTTTAGATCTCTAGCGAGGATCACATACGCTGCTACACCAGCTTACATCCCTTTTTTAATGTTCCAACCTCACCCCACACAGCAACGAACTGTACCAGCACTCTTCAGCTACTAATGTAAGAATCACTGTGATCCAGTTCGTCTCTGGGACATTATAGCTGCACTTGTTTTAATGCCCTACCTCTCTCCCTGGTTTTTATGGATTCAGTGAAGCACTCCTGATCGATCACACGAGAATCTGCGTGCTCACCTACCTGGTAATGTGACTCTAACCATGATCCCAACCTCCAGTCTCTCTCCACTGCATGTTCATATCCTTAACACACGGAGTGATACATGTAGTGCTGATGATGTTACCCCCATTGACATGACTCATACCATGTTTTTTTCTCCCTCGCCCTCCCCCCCCCCCCTCCTTGTCTCCATCAGGTTCCAAGTATAGGACACCACTTCCCACACACCCACATGCACAACTGCGCCTACTCCTAAAAGATCTCCAACAGAGTGCCCTCGAGTAGGGCCCGTGAGGGACTGCAGCGCCACCCCACGAGGAGCAGTGCCCAATGAAGATGCTTTGTACCCGCAAGGGTGTGTGAGGGCACAACTACCACCCGCACAGGAGTACCGCTCCCCCGTTCTACACACACTCAACACCCTGTCTTCGGAGATACCTATCCCTAGTCACAGTACCCACCTGGACTGCCATAGCTCATACTTTTTCTCTCTTTAGGAACTGACTTTGTGTTTACGTTATCTTGGCTGCCAGGCGTCCCTCCCCCAAAACGGTAAACGCCTGTAGATGGAACAAGTTTGTGGCACAGTGCACAGCAAAAGCTTTGGATCCCCTTTCTGCCTCCCTTTCAGCGGCTCTCTTCCTCATTCTTACTTTGTCCCAGCAGGGCTCTGCTCTGAACACTCTAAAAGGCTATCTTTCGACCTTCTCTTTTCAAGTCCCCTATTGTAAATCGCTTCTTAAGGGCATTACTCACTTGTATCCTCCAATTCCTTTCCTAATGCCCCAGTGGGACTTGAACCTGGTTCTGACCTACCTTATGTGTGCTCCTTTCGAGGTGCTACATAACTGTCCTGTCAGACGTCTGACACTTAAAACTGCCGTTTTGGTTGCCATCACCTCTGTTCACAGGGTGAGTGATCTTCAGGCTCTTTCTTCCAAACCTCCTTTCCTGGCTGTTCATCCAGACAAAGTTGTTCTTTGAACTAGGCCTTCTTTCCTTCCAAAGTGGTTACCTCTTTCCACATAGGACAGCCCATCACTTTGCCTACCTTCCTTCCGCCCTTGCGCTTTCATTCTATCTGGATCGCACAAAGCAATTCCGGTTGGACTACCAACTCTTTGTTGGCTATGTGGGCGCCAAGAAAGGTTGGGCCGTGCAGAAACGGACCATCTCTCGATAGGTCGTTCTTTGCATCGAAATCTGCTATTCCTTAGCGAAAAAGGAGCCTCCAGTGGGGTTGCGTGCCCATTCCACCCGGGCGATGGCAGCCATGCAAATCCTCTATCGTATGTTCAACGGTTTTCATTCTATCCACCAGTTTATGGTGCTCTGACTGCAGCAGGCCCAGGCTCACAGCCACAGTCTTGTTGGAGCGTCGTCTTCATATCTGCAGTGGCGGCAATACATTGTCGAGGTGTATGTGCAGCAATTGTTCTGCTGGCTCAGGCCCTTCCGCTCCTGCTTCGCTAGATTTGAGGGGGTTTCTCCCCCCTCTGGAGGCACCCCTCCTTGTTTCAGCCGTAGTTTGCCCTTAATTGTGTTCTGTACTGCACCAGGACAGTCACAGCGGCCGCCTGGCTCCCCCTCGTCGTGCCTCGTGATGTTCACCGCACCCTCTCACTCGGTTCTGGTTGTGGGTCAGGGGTCTGGGCTATCTGCACCGCCTCACTGCCTTCCTCTAAACTGCGTGTACTCACAGAGCTGTTCACAGGTATCTCCTGCAGCTGCGCTTCGGTTCCTGCGCCGTCAGCAGTCCTCAGTATTCAGCCCGTCCGCCTCTCCGTACTTGCCGGCTCTCCCGGGTACAAGTATCTTGTGTCAAGGCCTGTGGCTGCTCCCACTTCTCACAATGCGGGGCGGGGTCAGGGCCTGCTGCTCCACTTACAAAGCCCACCACAGTCTTCCCCCGTATCTCACAGTGCTGCTTGCTCTTGCCTCTCCTCTCTGGGTCTGATTTCTAGACCCTTGCCTAGGCTGCATTCAGATGTAGGAGCCACCGCCTTTCAGACATCCTTGCGGGCTCCGTTCTCCGTCACCTTTCCGCTTGCTGGTGGAGGCCTGACACCGCCCAGTTTTGCCGGATCCCACTCTGGCCGCTTGTATTCACTAGGTTGTGCACATTCAGGCCGCTGTGTGCTCCTGTAGACGTGGTCCACCCAGGTCAGGATTGGCCTGGCGGTTGCAGCTCCGCACTTTCTCAGGCTCACCGCTGTCTACATCTCCTCCTTCCTTCTGGCCGTTCCGCCTGCATTTAATCGCTTCTCTGTCCCTCCGCTCCTACGAGGGTTATTTTTGAGCCACCTTTGTCACACCAACAGGCAAATCATGCATGATTAATTTTGGGCCGGAGCAGAGCTTCTCGCTCACGCACCCGCCATCTTTCTGCGTCCGTGCCACAAGTCTGAAACAAACTACACAGTCCTCCGGCCGCTTCAAGTCTGAAACAATCTACATAGTCATCCGGCCGCTTCCATACCACTTTAGCTTACCCCCAGTGGTGCACTGTCACCTGATTGGAGGCAGAAACGTTTTCACCTCCACAGGTGGCAAAGCATCACATGAACCAGATGGGTGCTCTAAATTGTCCAATTCAGTTATGCCCTGCCCTTCCTCTCAGCCCCTCCAGACATGCCACCTGCACCACAATGGTTTCCAGAGGACCACTACTCCAATCCCTGACAAGAATTTTACGCTCTCTTGGGGAAGAGCTTTAGAGAGGGTGCTGGCATCAAATTTGGGATGGACAGTTACTCTACTCTCTGGTTCCAAAGAAGGACGGAGGACTATTGCGAGAAAGTGCCCTCTTTCTGCATGGTTGCTCCCACCTTTTGCTGAATTGCTGATGTACTTTGACTGAGTGTGCCCTGGGCTCCTGCTAATCAGGTACCCAGGGCCTATGTTCTTTCCCTAAAACTGTATTGAAGCCTAAACCCAATTGGCACCTCTGGCCACAGGTCAGCCCCTGGTAAATGTTACCACAGGTACCCAGGGTACTGTGACCAAAGAAGGACTCTAAGGGCTGCAACACGTATTGTGCCACCCATAGAGGTCCTGTACCATTACACTCACACACTGCTTTTGCAAGCTGCATGTTTTGGTGCAGAACAAAGTGAAAAGTCGACATGGCACACATCTCTATGTGCCATGCCTGCAACACACTGCCCTGGCATAGGTTAGTCACCCCCCTAGCTGGGTGCACTATACCATTGGTGAGGGTACAGGTGCATGAGCCCTGTACCCCTACAGTGTCTAAGTCCACTCTTAGACATTGTAAGTGCAGTGCTGCCATTAAGAGTATATGGTGCTGGGAGTTTGTCATTATGAAACTCCACAGCCCCATAATGGCTACACTTAAAACTGAGAAGGTTGGTATCAAACTTCTCAGCACATTAAACCCACACTGATGCCAGTGTGGGATTTAATGAAAAATGCACACAGAGGGCATCTTTGAAATGCCCCCCTGAAAACTAACCCACCACTAGTGTCCAGGCTGAGTGACTGCTTTCAGCTGCCACCACCAGACATGTTTCTGGTCCCCTGGGTAGAGAGCCTGCTGCTCTCTGGGCCCTGAAACAATGCACATCCTGGGACGCGGTGCCAAGCCTCCTCCCCTAGGATGGGCAGGGTTCACGTAAGGGAAGCTTCAAAGGCTTGCCGCTTTTTTGAGCTTCCTCAGGCCACTTGATGCTCTCAACAACTCGTCCCCACTGGTTCTGAACCCCACTTCGGGCGGTAGAACTGGCGGGAAAAACAAGTGAGGAAGAGAGGTGTGCCCACCTCTGCCAACTCCACCCCTCAGGTGGGGGAGGCAAGGTGAAGCACAACTCTCAGTCCACCCCATCTTGAAGATGGGGGGACTGAGCCAACCAGGGACAGGCTCATGCCCCCCTCCCACTGGAGGGTATCATAATAGGGGGTGTATCCACCCCAGGGAAGGGACCCATTGGTCACTGCCTTTTACCTACCTGTAATGCCCCTAAATCTAGTATTTAGGGGCACCCCTGAACCTTGCTTCCTCAGACCAGAAGAAACTACAAGAAGGACCAAACAGCCGGACAGCAGCTAACAAGAGGAAGCAAAAGACACACAATTGATGGACGGAATGCAGAACAAATCAAAACATTCACCCCCAGTCAAGAGATCTGGGTTAAATCCATCATTGGGGTGAATGTATGACATTGTTCTGCATTCTGTCCATCAATAGTTCTTTTAACAAGAGGAAGACGCCCACTGACTTGGCCCCAGCCCTACCGGCCTAACTCCTCCTTGAACATGCTCCTGCTAAATCCAGGTGTGGCCTGCAGCCAGTAACCTCGAAAACCCCAGAGGACCTGTCTGCCTTCAAGCACAAAGACTTTGTCTCCACTGAACACCCGATTTGTTCATCTGCAACCACTGGCTCTGACCAGACACTGTGAATCCGCTCCACTCTGCACCCGCCGTCCAAGGCCCAAGCTCGAGTGGGCAAACACCACGAGGAGGTCACCCCTGGCGATCCTGACTCAAGATCCGGCTACCCCTGACCTGCCTCAAGCCTCCAGCCTAAATCCAGAAGGTCCCCCCAACCGCGACCAGGAGCTGGGAAGAAGATCCGACCCCAAAAGGCATCCATCCACCTGACGCTCCACAGCCTCGTGTGCCCAAACCGACGGTGCCTAACCAGCCCTTAACTTCCCAACTCACCTTTCAAAGTGGTGGTCGCACCCAGGAGACCTTTGTCCTCAAGTCTGCAGTGCCTTTGTAAACCGAAGGTTCCTCGTTGAAAACAGAGCGCCCGACGTCAAAACCGCACTCGGCCACCCTAGTGCCGCTGAGGATGCACCTTTTGGTGCTACTTTGTTTCCCCATTTGCCCTGAGCTAAGGTCCAGGAGCTTTGCTCCTACAACCAAGTGGCCTGCTTGCCAGCAGCCACCATCCGGATGCCCCCTATCCCCCATTGGATAACATTTGTCCTAAGTACTCTGCACCCGGCTGCCCTAGTGCCGCTGAGGGTGTAACTAGAATGCATCCTTGACCCTGGGGGACCCCTGAGTCTACCCCCAGTGATGGGGAAATACTGGCACCCTCCCAGGAGCAAATTAATGAAACTCACCAGAGGGAAATGTATTTATTGGTACCAAACGCATGCATCATTGCTAATTAGCAAGGAAGAAGTCAGATCTGCCACCTTAGGGGCTTAGGGGCTCTCAGACTGCTTCTTCCCAGAGTGGCTGGTTTCTGGGTGCTAAATAGTTCAGTAATGCCATGTCAGCGGAACTAGAATAAGACACCAAGCCAAATATGGCTAACATGGATGTGCAAGGTCTGCACCATGTAAATTATAAACAGCCAGATATGGGCATACCAGAAAGGCTGGTTCGGCACTGTGTAAGCAACTTGCACAACCAGATAAGGAACCTTATGATGACGTCAGGACAAGGAAAGTGACCTTTAAGGCTGATTCAGGATAGCTGCTGGAAGCTTGTCCAGGCACGGTCAGATAGGAAGTCCTTTGGCGCTCTGGGCCTCATGTTAGTGGGAGTGCATACATATGAATTTAAATGGATATACATATATATTTTGCAACAATCCACCCTTTTGGATAGACCTATCCAACATTAGTGTAAAACCAAAATATATATATATGTATATATGAAGGAAACATTAGTTGCATATCTTTGGATGCCATTACACAGTGTTTGCATAAAATGCATATATTGTCACATTGATACATCCTGATGAGATCGTTATTAGATCAGCAGGCTGTTGTGATACTGGCAGCATACTCCTAATTAGGTGTCCAACAAATATTGTTTGATCTATGCAATGCATCAGGCTACATTGTCACTTAGTCACTCAGTTCCCGGGCACTTTCTGCAAGTGTCAGTAATTTAAAGGCACGCAGTAAGCGGTCATCTGCTTATCCTCCTGGTCCGCAGTCATCTTGTTCAGGGGCAGTTTCACGGACCTGCCCTGCGTTGTCCTCTTCAGTCTATTTTTCTGCAGGTGCAGACCATCACCTTTCTTCGAGACTTCGTCGTGTACTTCACTCAACAGCAACAGTTTATGACGCGTCCCTCTGACACTTTATGATGGGCCCTCATGGATCATAGAAATGGTCTGGTCTGTCCTCTTCTTGACTGCTGTGTTACGCAGGTCCTCTGGTGACAGATGGTCATCAATTTCTGGTACCGTCCGCTCAGGAGTTTGGGCGCTGCCTTGCATCTTCTCCCCTCAATCCATTCATGGCGTTGGTTCACGGTCTGTGGTCCAGTCCACCTAGAACTATAAGAAACCGCTTTTATTTTTCTCACTATGACCATGTCTCCATAATCGCTTTAGAAGTCTTTGCCACATTGCAGGCAGTACTAAAGTCTGATCATCAGGCCATTTCAGGCCTGTTCCATCAGTTGCCTTTACTAATAATCTATTTTTTTATTTTTTTTATTTTGGCGTTTATTGACTCCTCCTGGCCTCAAGCTGGAGGGTGGTATGGGGTATGCATGTTATCCTTTATTCCCCAAAACAACATCTTTAGCATAAATGTAGTCACTAAGTGATCTCCTTCTATCGCTATTTATGCCCTGGTGGACCCTAACCTTGGAGAGCTGGCTTTCCTGAAGCACTGCGCCCCAGTTGCTGCATCATTCTTCCCTGTTGGACACACATCCATTCATTTTGAAGACCTATCCACCCACACCAGTAAATATTTAAATCCATTCACTGGGAAGCAACATGCATCTGCGCATTCATCCTCCCTTGTGCAATATCAGAGGGTCCCTGCTCCTGTCTTGTAAGGGAAAGGAACATACTGCGTGGGAACACAGGCATCTCATCCTGGTAGGCCCATACTCTCTTCATTATTCGGCTCACATCCATCATCAGTCCTCCCTCTACGTTCATCTGGTGTTGCAGACCATTGTGCTTCCTTTACATTAGCTTGCAACAATTGTCTCTGAATGAGCTGTAGTTTTGGAATGTTTTGTTCATTAGTCCCATCTGCACTGGCTGTAACATGCTTTCGTTTAATGCTGTGTCAGCGATGGTTTCACCTTTGGCTAACTTAGTATTAGCTCCTGTGTAGGCTTCACATTTTATTACCACTATCCTGGTGTATAATAGTATTGCTTTTAACAAGATCCTTACTGAAGGACCATTTTTAATAAGGCGCCCTGTTTCTTTTATGAATTTGTGATACTTCCACAGCTGGCCACAAATCAGAACTGCAAAGCATAATGTGAGTTAGTGTAAATGTTAACAGTTTTACCCTTGACTAGTATTCATGCTTTTGTTACAGCATACAGCTTATCTTACTGGGTAGATGTTTCGAGTGGCAGAGCTGCACTTAAGCTATTGCTATAGCATACCCTGCTCTGTAATCAGTGTCTATCGGTCTGCTGGAGGAACCATCATTGTACCACTCCTATAATCTGCCTTTTCTAATGGTGTCTAATCTTGACCTGGTGCTGATTTCTACAATCTCAACACCAATTTACTTAGGGGTCTCATTTGTTTCTAAGAGAATGGATCGCATCAGGATAACATATTGCAGGTAATACTTTTGCCAAATTAACAGGTGGGCATCTTATTATGACATTACAATTAGACAACATGGTGCCATTATAACCTGTGTGCCTGCCAGCAGAAAATGTTGTGTCGATCCAGATAACAACAACCATACCAAATACATCTGCACCAAATGTGGCACCTAAACAATACAAGTATAGTCCAACACAATGAGAGTTATCCTCTCCACCATCACATCTGCTGACCCCTAATCACTTCAGAAAGCAAAGTCACATAGTTGTGTCCCACAGGCCTTTCTTTTCCAGCTGTGTCAGCACACCATTGGCAGCACCACTTCATTTGCAATGTTATTTTGCTCTGAAACAGAGATGGAAAGGCAGTTTGTAGTCGGGCAGTCCCCATGATGGCGCAGTACACAATGTCTCTTTCAATTTCTTGAAACAGTCTGCAAGTTCATAAGTCATAGCATCTGCATTCATGCACCCATTGGTGGCAGTAGTTCATTATCCCCAAGAAGGACATAATTCCTTTCTTGGTGGGCAGGAGCAGAATGCCCTGAAACTATTCTATCAGGTGGTATGCGGCGTGTTTATCACAAACAAAGAGGGGGGACCCAGGAGCTAATAAAGGTCCAGTATCCATGCTCCATATGCCAATATCAAAACCACAAAAGGACACTGTTCCTATTGCATGGTGCAAACAGTCACCATTGCATAGAGGTTCAAAAAGTCACCCATTTATTAGAAAGGAAAAACAAAGGAAGAAAAAAGAAAGATCCTAGGGGATAGGGACCCACCAGTGAAGTGAAGGAACACATGTAGTCGTCTGTTGCCCTCACACACCCCAAGGAGTGTCATGTTTCATCATCGGGCGTTTGCTCCTCGTGGGGCCGGTGCTGCAATTCCGCACGGGTCCCCCGAAGGGTCTCTTTGTCGGAGATCTTTTTTGGACTACCGGATGGTGCATGCGGGTGTGTGGGGTGGGGGTCCGATGAGGGCAAAAATAGTGCATGCATAGTGATGAATCAGTTCATAAAGGGTAAACATGCAGCAAATGTTTTAGATTGTATACCCTTCACAGACTAAACTGCTGTGTGAAATCTTGCCCCTGCGGCACACTATGCCTGGGTGTCAGAAAGGTCATAGGTCGACATGTTTCGCGCCTGCGTCGCCTTAATGGTCGTTGGCGCTTCCTCAGGACCAAAACTATAAAATTAAAGTGCACGTGAAATAAATCCAATTAAAATACCCTCTAGATCAGTCAGGGCGGGCAGTGAGCCTGTGTACCTATAATCTGGCTGCAGCTGCATGATGTATACCACTCCTGGTCGATGCCTAGGAAGAGAAAACATAATAAATCACAGAAGTGAGCATCAGTAACAACTTGATGCCACACGGTGTACCACAATTGTGTGTACATCAGTTACATAAAAAGAGGATCAACAGGCACACGAGACACATCGGTATAACATAAATACTCAATGGAGCCCATGTCCAAGGATGAGTGACAGACAGGGTCTAGATGAGACCCCGAGTATGCGTTAACTGTGTCATCTAAATGCAGTAATATGCAAAGTGTTCTGGCTACACACTGTTTAAAAGAATAACCAAATGGTGCTCCAATGAACATATGGCATCGTGTATGCTAGATACTATGTCTGATTAAGAAATCTAAAGTACCAATAATTTCCTGTTCAGATTGGAGACCGGGTAGTACTTTGTATTTTTTGCAGGTACTAATAACGATGTACTGCACTGTGCACTTTATCATTCAATACTCTGTTAGTATTGTGATACACTATTTAAAATCTGTCTCAAGATCTGGGATTTTTGTACTGTGGGTTCTAACTCTGTTCTACTGCACTTTGCACCTTTTTGCTAATCTTTTAACATGTTCTATGCCCTTTATGTCCGATTAAGAAATCTAAAGGAGCAAGCGTTTCCTGTTTAGATTGGAGATCGGGCAGTACTCTGTACCTTTTGCGGGTACTAGTGCTGATGTACTGCACTGTGCACTTTATCACTCAATATCCTGTTAGTGTTGCTTTTTGAAATCAGTCGGTGGTATGGTTCTCTTTTTAAAAATTAGGTTTTAAATATCTCGATATAAGCCACAATGGGCCTGCCTAATACTTGCAGCTAAGGCCTGATGGTCGAACGTTAACTGCACTTTTCATTGCTTCACATTCTGCTTGCATTATTGTGTACAATTGGTAATTTGTTGTAATAGTTGGGGCAAAGTACCATCTTTAAAAATCAGTCCGCCCCCCCTCCCCTCTGTTGACACAACTTAGATGGGCTTGCCTATTTACTGTGATACAGTCTGACTTGCAGTTTTAGCCTGTGCCCCTATTGGGGTCTTCTTAAATTCTTTTTACTGTTCTTGTACCTTTATGTATGTTTTCATGTTTATGGTTTTTATTAACTAATAAACTATTTTGACTGATTGACTGACTTTGCAAAGAATGCAGTAATGCATTTGAACATATGAAAGAGTTTGTGTTGTGCACTCGCATTTAGATGCCCAGTTACAATTTGGCATTCTTCTTATTTTGTCATGAGAGGTGCGTGTGCAATTTAAATTCTTACTCAAACGCATGGAAATCTCGTGCGCCCAGTGGCCTACCTGTCAGCAGTATTGCGTCCAGTAGTTTAGACAGATAGATGTACCCTGGCACTCAACAATATTACTACAACATTGATTTTTTTAAAATTAAAACACAAGATCTATGTGTTCGAGGCATGTGGGCTGCTAAATTCATATCTGTGCATAGATCGCCGCCTAGTGTTGGGTCCGGATGTTTGCACGTTGTTGTCCTGGAAGAGTCTTCGAAGTATCCTGAGATAGGTGACTCCTCCCCTGGACCACAGTGCGCATGGGCATCCTCTCCATCCTCAGATTGTTTTTTTCCGCCATTGGGTTCGGATGTGCTTATCTTGACTCAAGTTAAGGAAAACTTTTTTACAGGCCAAAAGGCCTTTAGTTCGCGTCGGTACTGTTCCCGATCGGTAGCGACAGTTACTTGTTAGTTTACCAACTTTTTCATCGAGGACACCATTCAAGCGGTGTCCTGTTTGCAATGCGAAAAACCCCCATGTCGACGTCCACCCGGTGTGCAACAAATGCCTTTCACCGGATCACAACGAATCCACATGTATGGCCTGTGCCCGGTTCCGATCCAAAAAGACTCTCCGGAATCGACGAGCAGCGAGACTTGAAGCGCAGCAAGCGGCACCGGCCCCGACCAACATCCTCAGCGCCGAGGACGAAGATGTGGAAGGCGTGGAGAACCTACCCTCCAGCCCCGCTTCCGAACACGAATCCGGATCGGAAGACATCGAAGAACAACTCTTTCACAGGGAAGAAGCCGACACCGAGGTAGGAGACTACGATGAGGCCTTAGGAGCCGAAGAAAGTAGCTCCGGTGACGAGCAAGGCCTACCCGTACAGACGGAGGATATCCCAGCACGTCAGTCTATGGCTCCGGTCGAGGTATCGCCTTCGGGCCTTACCCAAGACCTATCCCGCAGTTCTTCGGCCGCGCCCTCGGGCCCGGCCTCGGACATTCAGCGAAAGCCATTAGTGCCCAAAACGACTGGTTTCCCTTCCTCGAAACCGAAACCAATAGTCGTATCGGTTCCACAGAAACCGAAACTGAAACTGACACTGGTCGGATCGAAGCCCACTACACCTTCGACGCCAGCCAAACCCGTCGGCACCGACCGCACCAAACGGGACTTCGGTGCCGAACTCGCAGCAGCCGACGTCGGCGCCGACACACGGAAAAAGGCCATCGGTACCGCCAAACCGCCTCGGCACCCGGCACCGAAACAATCGGCTCCGGCCACAAAGGTCAAAATGGCCGCTGCATCGCACACCACTTCGAAAGCAGCACCTAAGGCCCAATCATCGACGCCGTCGACAGCTACTACCTCTCCTCGACTCGATGACCCCGTGGCCCCAAAGAAGTCCACGCCTGCCTCTACAGAACCGCTCGGCGCCAAAGAACCGTCGGCCTTCCAGGTGCGACAAGTTGCAGCGTCCTTGCAACGCATCAAAGAAAAGGCAGCCCTCCAGGACACGTCGGGCTCCGAGCCGAAAAAAGCTCAAAAAGCTTCTCCAGCTACACCCAACATCACTTTTGGCCTGCCGCCATCCACGGCGCCCAAAATGTTTGAAATCAGAACACGTGTCACCCAAACTAGGATCACACCTGCCGAACGCTCCCCTACGGAGACGTCACCATCCCACATCATCGATGCCGACACCGGCAGACTTATGCTCCACAAGCGGAGAATATCTTCCGAGCAAGCTTTGGACTCCTACCGGATCCCGCTAAAGAAAAAGCTGCCAGCGGATTCGGAACCAGTTCTTTACGAACGTCTCCATACCTCTTACCTAGAGCCACAGCCCTTCTCTCCGCACCCTCCGAAACCGACGTTTTGGAGGACTACATGGGTGAGGACGTCCCCTACCCCAGGGAGATGGACCCTGAAGGCCAACAGGACCCTGACCAGGCTTGGGATGACCCTGTAGACCCCGGTGCACCTATGGATCCACAGGACACGCAGCTATATGGCGCGAAAACGTCTCCCACAGAGGACACTGCCGCATTCAACGCCCTCATTGAACGTGCTGCGGCCAATCATGGTGTGCAACTCCACTCCGACACAATCGAGGACGATTTTCTAATGGATACTTTCGCATCCTCAGAAAGGAATATCAAAACTCTACCCATGTTGAAAGGTGTCCTCAAACCAGCAAAGGACATTTTCAAGGAACCCACCAGGGCAAGAGTAATAAACCCCAGGATCGACAAGAAATATAGGTCGGCGCCTGGGGACCCTACGTACATTAGAGGCCAGTTGCCTCTAGATTCCATCGTAGTCGCTAATGCTCGCAAACGGGTGCACTCGCTGACAACTGGAGATGCTCCTCCCCCGGACAAAGAGTCCAAGGTGCTAGAGACCTCCGGCAAACGGGTTGCAGCCCAGGCAGCTAACATATGGCGTATTGCCAATACCCAGGCGCTCCTAGCTCGCTACGATCGCGCACACTATGACACATTAGAAACCCTACTCCAACATCTCCCTGACCAATACAAAGAGGGAGCAGAGATCCTCATCAGGGAGGGACAACTCCTCACGAACGCATCCATTAAGTGTGCACTGGATGCCGCAGATACAGCTGCCAGAGCAATAAACACCAGCGTCATGCTACAACGACACGCCTGGTTACGAATCTCCGGATTCAAACCTGAGGTTCAAAATAACATCCTCAATCAGCCGGTCAACCCCGACTACTTATTCGGACCAGAGGTTGACACCACCCTAGAAAAAATAAAAAAGGACACAGACACTGCAAAGTCCATGGGGGCTCTCCAAACGCAGACCTTTCGGAGTGGCTCCTTTCGTCGCCCCGGAAATAGAGGAGCAGGTAGAGGACAGGGGTCACAGCAAACCTACAACAAGGGCAACACACAAGGTACCTACGATAAAAACACCAGGGGTGGATATCGTGGCTCCAGCACAAAGGGCAGAGGACGCGGATACGGCAATACCAGGTCCTCCCCCAAGAACAAACAGTGACGCCCTCTCCCTTCCTCCCGACCACATAACACCTGCCGGGGGAAGGCTACAAAGGTTCCTGTCCACGTGGAACACCATCACCACGGAAAGGTGGGTCAAAGATATTATCAAACACGGTTACTGCCTAGAATTAACCTCCACTCCACCCACAATACCGCCAAAACACCGTCCTATGTCCTCAGAGCACTTAGCGCTATTACAGCAGGAAGGGCTAAGTATGCTGGAAAAAGGCGCAATAGAGGTCGTACCCGTCCACGAGCAAGGTACGGGGGTGTACTCCCTGTACTTCTTAATACCAAAAAAGGACGGGTCACTCAGACCTATACTAGACCTCAGACCCCTCAACCGTTACATTCTCTCAGAGCATTTCCACATGCTCACCCTACAACAAGTCCTCCCGCTGCTCAAACAGGGAGACTTCCTGGCCACGCTAGACCTCAAAGATGCGTATTTCCACATACCCATTCACCCCTCACACAGAAAATATCTCAGGTTCACTATTCAAGGGCAGCACTACCAATTCAAGGTTCTTCCCTTCGGCGTGACAACAGCACCCAGAGTTTTCACGAAGTGCCTAGCTACTGTGGCTGCACATCAACGGAGGCAACACATTCACGTCTACCCTTACCTGGACGACTGGCTTGTTCAGGCAAAGTCAGCCCAGCAATGTGCCAGCCACATGTCCCGCACCATTCACCTTCTTCACAATCTGGGATTCTCACTAAATTACCCAAAATCACATCTCCAACCCGCACACGTACAACAGTACCTAGGTGCGACCATAGACACTCTGGCAGCCACAGCTCAGCCAAATTTAGTGAGGATCAACAGCATGCAAATGCTGATTTCCAAGTTCAAACCCCAACACTCCCTTCCTGCGCGAGTGTTCATGCAGTTGATAGGCATGATGGCCTCCTGCATTTTCATAGTCCCACACGCGAGACTACATATGCGCCCGCTTCAGGAGTGCTTAGCACGTCAATGGAATCAGGCTCACGGGCAACTAAAAGACCTAGTGTTGGTGAGCGGTCGGGCATACAACTCTCTGCATTGGTGGAATCCACAAAACCTTTGCAAGGGCCGACCGTTCCAAGAGCCTGTTCCACAAATAATACTGACAGCGGACGCATCTCTCCAGGGATGGGGAGCTCATGTACTCAACTACACAGTGCAGGGACTATGGACAATACAACAAAAGAAGATGCACATCAACCTTCTAGAACTGATGGCAATCTTCCTGGCAATGAAAGCATTCAAAGTACACTTGTGCAACAAAGTCGTGTTGATTCGGACGGACAACATGACTGCCATGTACTACATACAGAAGCAGGGAGGAACACACTCTCCACAGTTGTCTCATCTGGCTCAGAGCATGTGGAAGTGGGCCATTCAGAGGAACATGTTCCTCATGGCGGAACACCTCCCCGGCAAGGACAACCAGATAGCGGATCTGCTCAGCAGACACAGCCACCAGATGCACGAGTGGGAGTTACACCCATCAGTACTCCAACCGTACTTCCAGCAGTGGGGTCATCCAGAGATAGACCTATTCGCCACAAGCGAAAACGCAAAATGCCAAAGCTTTGCCGCCAGGTTCCCACATCCGCAGTCGCAGGGCAATGCGATATGGATGAACTGGTCCGGCAGATTTGCGTACGCTTTTCCCCCAGCACCATTGATACCGCTGGTGGCACGCAAACTCAGACAACACTCACTAACACTCGTCCTGGTTGCTCCAACATGGGCACGCCAACCATGGTACACCACCTTTCTCGAACTTTCCGTGGTGCCGCATCAAAGGCTGCGGATCAAACCCGCGCATTTGACGCAGAACCATGGAGAGATTCAGCACCCAGATCCGCAACAGCTGAACCTGGCAATCTGGCTCCTGAAGTCCTAGAGTTTGGCTACCTAAACCTGCCACCTGACTGTATGGACATCATTAAGGAGGCTAGGAGACCCACTACCAGAGCTTGCTATGCAGCCAAATGGAAAAGGTTCGTAATTTATTGCAATAACAATGACATTAACCCGCTAGACGCATCCATCCAAAACATAATTTGTTACCTCTTACACCTATACCGATGCAACCTGGCATACACCTCAATACGTGTCCATTTGACTGCAATATCAGCCTATCTCCAGAACAGGCAGCACCTCTTATTTATTCAGAGTGCCTGCCATCAAAGCATTCTTGGAAGGACTCAAACGAGTAATTCCTCCAAGCCACCCACCAGCTCCAATGTGGAACCTCAACTTGGTCCTCACACGCCTGATGGGTCCGCCCTTCGAACCTCTACACTCATGCGAGATTCAATTCCTCACCTGGAAAGTAGCTTTCCTAGTAGCGATCACTTCTTTGAGGACAGTTAGTGAACTCCAGGCACTAACCGTTCAAGAGCCATTCATACAGGTCCACGCCAACAGGGTCGTACTACGTACCAACCCCAAATTCATGCGCAAAGTGATATCGCAGTTCCACATGAACCAAACTATTGAACTGCCTGTTTTCTTTCAAAACCCACAAACTGTCGCAGAAAGAGCACTCCATACACTGGATGTAAAGAGAGCCCTCATGTACTACATAGACAGGACTAAAGTCTTTAGGAAAACAAAACAACTTTTAGTTGCCTTTGCCCCACACCACAAAGGTAACGCCATCTCCAAAGCAGGTATAGCCAGATGGATCGTTAAATGTATTCAAATTTGCTATCAAAAAGCTAAACGCACATTAACGATTCCCCCACGAGCCCACTCAACACGCAAGTTAGGGGCCTCCATGGCTTTCCTGGGAAACATTCCTTTGCATGATATATGTAGAGCAGCCACCTGGTCCACTACACATACATTTACCAAACACTATTGTGTAGATGTGCAATCAAAACAGCAGGCAGCTGTAGGACAGGCTGTTCTCAAAACTCTTTTTCAGACCGCTGCAGCTGGCACTGGTAGCCGCCGCTAATAGAGGGTACTGCTATATATTCTATGCACAGATATGAATTCAGCAGCCCACATGCCTCGAACTGAATATGCTACTTACCAGTATGCATCTGTTCTTGGCATGTAGGGCTGCTGACATTCATATCGCCCACCCTCCTCCCCGCCGCCTGTAGCAGCTGCAGCTCTCAGAATTACTGTAAGCATGGTCATCACTTTCTGTATCTACTCCGTCACTGCCACAATGGCGAAAAACAATCTGAGGATGGAGAGGATGCCCATGCGCACTGTGGTCCAGGGGAGGAGTCACCTATCTCAGGATACTTCGAAGACTCTTCCAGGACAACAACGTGCAAACATCCGGACCCAACACTAGGCGGCGATCTATGCACAGATATGAATGTCAGCAGCCCTACATGCCAAGAACAGATGCATACTGGTAAGTAGCATATTCAATTCTATCGATCGCTCAAATCACAAGATATGACCGTATTTGGAATGGGTTCTCTCAAAAATAATAATCAGTATGACATTTAGTCAATACATACTGTACATATATTCATACAAGAAAAAGATTTTTTCAAAAACATTTCATGTTTATACAGTTATTTTTTCAAGGTGCAGTTCTTGTTGCTGGAAAAACAGAATAGCACGGTGAAATAGAGACATGACAGCCAACACGTGTTTGGTTACATTTGTAACTTCTTCAAGGGCATTAAAGTGCTAGTCAGAGAGAGCGTAGGATATGAGCATGAACATGTCACAATTCAGGAGTCGATTCTCCAAATAGGTAGTCCTCCATTCCTAAGATTATTTGGGAGCTAAACCTATGAAACCACAAGTAGTAGTTAATCCTGAAAAGGATAACACCAAGCAAGCACCCAATCTTTCTAAAAAGAAATGGGATAATAAACAGCAAAAAAATAAACAGAATACATCACAATCACGGGGTGGGTCTCCTCAACAGCCCTCAGACAGGAGGTATAACCGTAGAAACCGTGAGAACATAAAAAAAACCTGATAGGTATCAGGATACTGATACGCGTTCCTTTAGTTCCTTTCAGGGTTCATCAAAAAACTCAGAGGGAAGGACGATCAGAAGAGAGAGGAAAATAAAGCAATACACGTCGCACGTCCCACTATAATATCAAAAAGATGATGTTTTGATGTGCATGAGAAATACTTCTGATAAAAAAAAGAATGTTTTGTTGCCCAATTAAATCATTGTTGGAAGAGCAAAGAGGCTTGCATATTTTCCATCTATTGCACTAGTTTCAATAAGTAATGGCATCATGCTAGATAACTGCAAAGGTCTGACATGGTGAAATCGGTCTCAGGTGAATGTAGAACAGAAGACATGAGATATTGTCTGTCAGCTTGAAGCCTGGTGATTGGGTCATGATTCACAAGCACACAAGGCAGAGCTTCCTGATAGAAAAGTGGCATGGACTCTACCAAGTGATGATAATGAACACTGAGGTGAACTGTATCAAAATTCCCAGTGGATCCACACTGCTCACACAAAGAACGTGAGAGCAGTTTAAGATGATGTGAATTAGTCAAGTGCACAGGGAGAAGCACCAGGTCAAAATCCTCATAGCATGGATTCCGAGAGGGGTGAAAATCTTGAAACTGGTGAAGATATAAGCATTTAAGACAATGAAGTGAGAAAGTTTGAATTTCAGGTGAGCAAATATTTTGATGAAGAATCTGAAAATTCAGAAATCTAGTTTCAGAGCAGAGCGAAGAGCCGTTGCAGTGCAAAAGTCAGAGGCTTGATAAATGAAAGGTTACAGTTTAAAAATTGAGTCACAAAACCCTAACAGTAGAAATAATTTTTATGTGAACAGAACAGACCAAGACAACGTCGATCAAAGCTCAATTTCAAGTGCAATTAAGTTTGAACTCGAGTATCTGTGAAAATAAAGAGACTGTGACATAGACTGTTGCCAAAGAAACAAGCTGAAGAAGATATTCTGAGAAAAAGAACCGGCAAGAGAAAGCACTGTTATCCAGTTGAAAAATTTAAGAGATAGAGACTGACACTAGTGCCAGTGAATTGCCAGTGGACAAAAGATCAACGAGAAGAAGAGACCAAATAGAAATGGGTGTATCTATCTCCTGTGTCTGACTTAAAAGAAGATTTTAACCCAGTTGTGAATTATCGCCTGTACAAATATGAAACTTAATCTGAGAGTGAAATAGAAACAGAAGAACCACCTTGAATAAGACCAGGATGTTGTGTGAAGCTGGATACTGAAAATTGATGAGTAGGAGACTTGGCAAAAGAAAACACTTTGAACAACTTGAGAGACCTATGAAACAGAGACTTAAGAATTTTTGAGAATTTTTTTCAACTTTGAGCAAGTTGAAGAAAATTATTAAGTAGAGACCGATCTGTTGAATTTATAAAAAAAAAAAAATTGAAAATTACACATTAACGGTTTAGAATATTTTGATTTTGTTAATTATTGTTTTATCAAAATAAGAAGAAAAGAAAAAAGAAGCAAATATTCTTTTAAAGAATAGGTGTGAACATAGAGAATTTAGTAGAGGTGGTTTTCTTGAGAACAGTTACATTAGCATGGTAAAAGAGTTTATAACAATAACTATAATTGGTACATGCTATATTTGCTATATTATCCCAATTAGCTTATGTCAGGGGTCTTCAAAATAGGGGGGCTTTGTGGGCCTCAAGTGATCGCTGGAGGACCAGCCTCTAGCTAAAAGAAGCATTATGCTGATAATAGTGCTTTGTTTACAGAGGGAAAAAAATGAAAGGCAGTAATTTGTGATGTAATGGGCCATCACCAACATCTTTTAGATCCTGGCTGGGAGAAGATTCAAAAGGGTAGGGACTCCAAATATTCTTCAAAACCCCCACACTCATTTGTAATAATCACACTGTGGATACTTTTTCACGTTAGTAAGGCCTACCTAACCGGAATACTATGTTTAACAATCATGTATTTGATTGCAATTTAAAAACTGTAACAGAACTTACCCGCAATGTTTTAAAACGTCTAGACATATTTAAACATTGGCAGTTTAATAGAATAATTGTGAATACATTTGAGGGTGGGCCTGGTGATTTGTCTTTTTCCACAGGGGGGCACAGCCTTAAAACTTTTGAAGACCACTGATTTATGTAGACCTAATGTAGTGTATGGTAGGCAGCTCTGCCAAGTACCATGCATCAGCCCGTTAGACTAACACATTTCAGTGTAGTAATCCACATCACCGCACTGAAAAGTCACACAAAAAAGCACCTCCTGAGCTGTCAAGCAGGAGTGTCTAGTAATGCACCATATTTCACAAAAACAATGGGGAAACCCTGTGTCCCTCAGAACCTGGGTATCAAACAACCAAGCTACAATGGTTCTGTCGGGTATGAGAATAATTACTTCACAGCATTATGTAATTTTTCAATAGTACCATATAATTTAATCATACCTAACAGGAACACATGCAAAAACCACTTCATGTAAACTGAATTCAATCAGAATATTTATTTTAACTAGATTTTTAGATTTCTCAGGCTGTCGACAATAAAACAGTTACATGTGAAATATGTGCTCAGTGACTGTGATAAAGTGAATGCAATATATACAAGTACAAGTAAAATATGTACAAGTATTCACAATAGATAGTACAATTTGATCATAGAAGGGGTCAGTACAAGTCTTAATCAATGTCTCCAATAGCGGGCAAAAATACACTATGTTCAGAGCCAGGAAACTCGATAATACTGAGCCAGCAAGTTACGCCGACCTTTTGACCCTGAAGACAGCTTATTTCATAGGTGTCATGGCGGGTCTTCCTCAAGGCTATGGAATGGATGTGGACAGCCTAAAAGTAAGAGAATTGTGTCAGGGCAGGTGTTCCAAATATGGTGTGAAATATTTTGTGTCACCATTAAGGTGAACCACTCACCAGAGTCTGAGGTCTGACTTTATCAGATGGACTCTTCTTCTCGAGTCTAAAATGAACAGCGAAGAATTAATCTACCCATTCATCAAGCGTCCTTTGGTAATTACTGTGGGATACACAATTAGGTCTTAGCTGATGAGAATCAGGGACCGGAATAATCCTTGTACGATTTATGATGGCAGACTGGGAACTCAATTATTCTGTTCTTTTCTTTGATTGTTTCAAAGGCGTGCTAATTCTGAAATTAAGCGAAGTGGACAGTCACTCATCTGTGTGAGCAAAGTGCGATGGAATGAATGTACACACTGGTGGTCTAAAATCTAATCACGGCGCGTCCCTTTACAATGGCCGTCTTGAACACAAGACCATTCGTGCTTGATCGGTAACAGTAATTGCCGATACTAGTGATGCCTGCATCTTGCGTGAGGTTAATAGTGCCTAATTCATAAGCAAGGCCAAGGATGACACTTGACTCAGAGAAACCGCAAGGTTTTCTGAAAGGTATCAATTACATGCAGCGCTCATTCTTATTAAACATCAAAAAGTCTTTCCAACCTTTTCCAGGACGTTTTAAACAGAAAGTCAAATATCCGATTCTATTTAGTGGTTCAATTACATTTAACCGGAGCGCTCATCCTAGTTGCAATTATCTCTGCATGAAAATCGAAAGGAGGTCTTTCGATTCTGTTTGCAGGGGGGTTAAAAACCTTTCAATTGTATTTACAAAGGCGCTAACCTAGGCCTGCCGTGGTGTATCATGCATGGCCAAACCGACTCACCTAATTTCACGTCCTCCGTGGAGACAGTCTTGAGTCGGACTGTCGTTCGCGGGTTATTTAAAGCAGAATGACGTGGGTAAACACAGGGCTTGCTCACGTGTATGACGGAGCCGCCACTGGGTGTAGCAAAGCTTATTGTGCTTCAGTGGGAAGCCATGGTGCTACGTAGTGGGTCATTGGGATTGGTTGCAAAGGTGAAAATGCTTCATAGAGCAAACGGTTACATATTTTACAAATGTGGTACACGTATCCATTGTCAGAATAAACATATGGTGCAGACATTGAATTATGGTAATGAATTACAAAGGTAATACTTCTTCATATAACAAACGGTTTAGAGTTACAAGTTGCATGTGTTACAAATGTGACGAGGAGCATAACCAGTTAATGAACATATTGTGCATTCATTGAATTGTGCTGTCAGAGCTTTAAACTTTTTTACACTAATCTGGAATCTCCAAACAAAGAACTGTCTTGCTTTACTATAACCATTATTCAGTGACATATAATGCATACATATTTATAATGAGTACAAAATGATGTAGAATGAGCATCAAATCACAAATATCATGTGTGAGTGCAATCGGAAACCACCGTGACAGGAGTCTTAGACTGGCAGCAGTCCAACTTGTCTAAAGTATTCTTCCTGGTCATTGAGCCTATTTTCAATGGTATTCAGAACATGCGTCTATCTACACTCTTTTAGATTTAAGGACATGGCCACTGAGCCCCCCCTTGGATGTGCTTGTATTTTTTCTATTACCCACCATCTGAGGCTGTCTGGTTGGTGACCCATTTCATTACAATGCTCCACTAGCGGAGCACCCTGTACTATGCATCTGATTCTACTCGTATGCTGCAGCACCCTAGCTTTCACCTTCTGTGATGGCCAATTAATGGTGGTAGGTTGAGCTGACCTCTGATGCCCAGTGGTTTCGGTGGTTCAAGAAATGCCTTAACAACAGAGGCTTTAATATTCTTTCCTCTCTTAAAGGCAAAAATTGGGGCATCTGTGGTGCCCGATTCGCTCGCGACCAAATTCCAATACCTTTTGACTGTCTTCTTGATTTCGTTGCTTCTTGGATTAAAGGGGGTGACACACACGATGTTCTCCTGTGTTGTGGTCTTATGTTTTACTTGCAGCAAAGTTTCACGGGGGCAATACCATGCCCGCTTTTTGGCCCTTTTGAGACGTCCCAATGGGTAGCCTCTTTCCTTCAGGCGATCAGTTAGAATCTTCGTCTCCTTGAAGAAGTCAGATCTCCTGGCACAATTCCTCCACAACCTTAGAAATTGCCCGAAGGGCAGATTGTCTCTCAAACTTCTTGGATGGTTTGAATCGTATTTCAACAAGGTATTCCTCTCAGTTGGTTTGCTATACAATTCCGTAAAGAGTATTCCATCTTCTACCCTGAAGGTTACATCCAAGAAGTTGATCTTCGTATTGTGATAAGTCATCGTGAATTGGATGTCAGTGGATCTATTATTGATCCACTGTTCGAAGTCTCTGAGGGTCGATTCTGATCCTGTCCAAATCATAATCACTTCATCTATATAACGCTTCCAGATGGTGATCTGATTTATGTAAGGATTCTCTTGGCTGTACAGGTGTTGGTCCTCATAAGAGTCCATGAACAAATTCGCTAGACTCGGGGCGAATCCGGCCCCCATTGCAACACCTTTACACTGATAATAGTGTTGGTTCAGAAAGATGAAAAAATTCCTCTTCATTGCGATGTTCAATAGAGGAATCAGAAAATCAGTAGGTATCCAATGGGGCCTGGGTCATTTCTCCAGCGTATCTTTTACAACCAACACCGCCTGTTCCTGTGGGATGCTGGTGTAAAGGGATGACACGTCCAGGGTAACCATAAGTTGTGTCTCTGTGTTGAATGGTTTTCCCTCCAATAGTTGAAATATGTGCATAGTATCCCTGACATAGGACCTTGTGTCAATCACCCATGGTTGAAGGAAGCTGTCTAGATATTGATTGAGAGGTTCCAGTATTGACCCACAACCCGAAATAATGGGTCTCCCTGGTGGCTTTTCCATGCTCCTATGCACCTTTGGGAGCGTATATATTGTTGGCATTCTGGGTTCCTTTTTATTTAAAAAGTCATGTTCCGATTGGCTTAGGAACCCTTGGGCTAAGCCCTCTTTGGTGAGCTCCTTAATCAGTTTCAACACATCTAGAGTTGGATCTTTGGGTATGGGGACATAGCTTTCACAGACACTTGGTTGTTTTTTTATCTCCTCAATGTAGTCTAGCGTGTTCTGTACAACCACTGCTCCACCCTTATCAGCTGCCTTGCTTACAATCCTCTGGTTAGTGCCCAAGAATCTTTACTGACATTATACTTGATAAATCTACGATTGTTCAAAAGATCCATCGTTTCTTGGAGCACTATCTGTTCGCATGCCAAAATTTTCTGGCTCATTAAGTAAGCAGCAGGGGTGAATGTTGAGGGAGGTTTGAATGTGGTAGCACTTGAGTTAGTGGTATTTTCCTTTTTGGAGAAAAAATATTTCAATCTGATTTTGCGGAAAAACCTTTGCAGCTCAAGTTTCACATGCAATGATTGTGCGGTTTGGCCATGCATGATACAACACGGCAGGCCTAGGTTAGCGCCTTTGTAAACACAATTGAAAGATTGACTTTTTAATCGCCCTTGCAAACAGAATCGAAAGACCTCCTTTCGATTTTCATGCAGAGATAATTGCAACTAGGATGAGCGCTCCGGTTAAATGTAATTGAACCACTAAATAGAATCGGATATTTGACTTTCTGTTTAAAACGTCCTGGAAAAGGATCGAAAGACTTTTTGATGTTTAATAAGAATGAGCACTGCATGTAATTGATACCTTTCAGAAAACCTTGCGGTTTCTCTGAGTCAAGTGTCATCCTTGATCTTGCTTATGAATTAGGCACTATTAACCTCATGCGAGACGCAGGCATCACTAGTATCAGCAATTACTGTTACCGATCAAGCGCGAATGGTCTTGTGTTCAAGACGGCCATTATAAAGGGACGCGCCTTGATTAGATTTTAGACCACCAGTGTGTACATTCATTCCATCGCACTTTGCTCACACAGATGAGTGGCTGTCCACTTCGCTTAATTTCAGAATTAGCACGCCTTTGAAACAATCAAAGAAAAGAACAGAATAATTGAGTTCCCAGTCTTCCATCATAAATCGTACAAGGATTATTCCGGTCCCTGATTCTCATCAGCTAAGACCTATTTGTGTATCCCACAGTAATTACCAAAGGACGCTTGATGAATGGGTAGATTAATTCTTTGCTGTTCATTTTAGACTCAAGAAGAAGAGTCCATCTGATAAAGTCAGACCTCAGACTCTGGTGAGTGGTTCACCTGAATGGTGACACAAAATATTTCACACCATATTTGGAACACATGCCCTGACACAATTCTCTTACTTTTAGGCTGTCCACATCCATTCCATAGCCTTGAGGAAGACCCGCCATGACACCTATGAAATAAGCTGTTTTCAGGGTCGAAACGTCGGCGTAACTTGCTGGCTCAGTATTATCGAGTCTCCTGGCTCTGAACATAGTGTATTTTTGCCCGCTATTGGAGACATTGATTAAGACTTGTACTGACCCCTTCTATGATCAAATTGTACTATCTATTGTGAATACTTTTACATATTTTACTTGCACTTGTATATATTGCATTCACTTTATCACAATCACTGAGCACATATTTCACACGTCACTGTTTTATTGTCGACAGCCTGAGAAATCTAAAAATCTAGTTAAAATAAATATTCTGATTGAATTCAGTATACATGAAGTGGTTTTTGCATGTTTTCCTGTTAGGTACTATTAAATTATATGGTACTATTGAAAAATTACATAAGGCTGTGAAGTAATGCACCATAAGCACTGAAACTAAACCTCAGCCAAGTTGTTCCGCAGCTAGTTGTGCATGCTGCGTCCGGGGGGAGGGGGGGCAGGCAGGCTTCGAGTCTGCAGCTTTAGCTGCTGCTCTGGTTACAATGGAACAATACTAGGATTTACGCCCCTGACACCGCTGTGGCATATTTCGATACATTCCGGACTGCGTGGCTACTACAGAGGGACATGTGCCTGGGGTGAGGTTTTGAATCACACAGTTTATAGGAGGCTGGCATCATGTCCTGTTGCCAACCGCAGCAGTGCAAGCGGCCAGTTCATGATTAAAGTAGGCTATAGCAGTGGCAATGCCATGGCAGTGCTGCTTGTACTACAGTAATTAAATTATCTAAAAACTATCTAGTGATCTGGAGGTAGACGTCCCACCCCACCGGGGGCAGCTGAGTGAACCCCCGTGGTTGCCGCTGGAGAGGTTTTGTGTCACACAGTTTATGGTTTAAATCTGTTAATTGATTTCAAACAAACATAGGAGACAAGACCCTCAGCTCCTTAAGAACAGTACAAATGGGGCAACTAGGTTGCCAATCATATCATTACCAAAGGCAATAAGCGTGGAGCGGGCCCACGAAGTTAAAAGGAAAGGAAATTCATAAGAAAAACATACGAACACCCAACAGTACCCCCTCCCTCCTCCCCCCCCTTCCCCTTGTCCACTTTAACGGAAAAAGAAGATATCGTCTAGGGGTCAGCGCCTTCGTTTGCGGCACTTCTGGGGAATGCTATTTGGAATCTGTGTGTCTGGAAGGCGAAGTAGTCGAAGATAACGGGGGCAGGTCAACTCACGGAATTCGGACACTAGCAAGGTTAGGAAGGGCCTCCATAACTCTGGGAATTCAGACCCTCTACCGGCTAATGTGAGAGTGAGTTTCTCCATGCCTAGCACCAGCCAGAGTCTCTGAAGCCATCCGGAGTGTGTTGGAAGCTGGGCAGAGCGCCAGTGTATCAGAATGTTTTGTGTCGCTGCGCCTAAGGCAATAGCAATCAGCCGGCCCCTCCGAGATTTAAGTGGATATGTCAATGGGTTGGGTAAGCCCAGGAGGACGTTAGTGGGAAATCGCGGGAGTTGCGTCTCAAAGTGAAGGTCTATTTCGTCAAGGATTTGGGACTAATACGGTTGTATAAAAGTACAACTCCAGAGAACGTGTTCTAGAGTGCCCACCTCTCCGCACTCCCTCCAGCACAGCGCGCTCCGGCGAGAGTCAAATCGATGCAAGCGC
This sequence comes from Triturus cristatus, assembly GCF_964204655.1. Lineage (NCBI taxonomy): Eukaryota > Metazoa > Chordata > Amphibia > Caudata > Salamandridae > Triturus > Triturus cristatus. The sequence goes on along the minus strand of NC_140594.1, from coordinate 643,146,549 downwards.
TCCGGCGTGTAGTACCAATAAGTGGCAATCTTGGTCAAGGTCTCCGTAAGTCACATGTGTTATGCCGAATGCCGCGCTCTATGGTAAATGCCTTCCCATTCTTTGTGGCTTAGAGATCTGCCTAAGTCCCTTTCCCAGCGATGCCGGCCTGCGTTGTATGTGTGTGTAGTAGTAGCTAAAAGCATTTTGTAGAGGTCAGAGATAATTTTCTTATCAGACGTGCGCGTTAACAGCCATTTTTCATAAGGGGTCAGAAGGCGCTGTGCCTGAGGTCTAACATGCGGGTGAAGTGCCCAATGTCTGACTTGCAAATAAGGCAAGCGCTCTGATTCTGGAAGGCCATAGTATTCCTTGAGCTGCGAAAAAGTAATTATGCCATCTAAATCAAAAAGGTGACCCAAGGACCTGCAGGAGGAGGAGCGCCAGACGCGAAAGGTCCGGGCGTCCGCACCGGGGTGAAACTCTGGGTTATCAAATATTGGTGTGAGAGGTAATGGGAAGGTAGTCAGTCGGTGGGTAATGTTAGTGCGATCCCAGGATTCCATAACAGTGCTTGTGATGTATGAAGCATAAAGAGTGGGTGGTCTATGCTGTTTACGGAGAAAGGGAATGCCTTGTAGCGGTCTGGCTGCCACCGCTTGGTCCTGAAACAGCCAGTGTTTCTCCGATTCCAGTTGATGCCATTCCACTAAGTATCTAAGCTGAGAAGCGTGGAAGTAAAGTTGAAGGTCAGGCACCCCTACCCCGCCCCTCTCTGGCGGGAGAACTGCCACCGCATGTCGGAATCTGGGTGTGCGACCGTGCCAAATAAAGCGCGCTAGGTCCGTCTGAGTCTGTTGGATCCAACCCGACGGGGGACGAAGGGGAAGGGTCTGAAAGAGGTACAAGATCTGCGGGAGGACAGTCATTTTGGTGGCCGCAATCCTACCTAGCCAGGAGATTGTGCAGTTTTCCCATCTATTTAATTCTTTACGTATGTGGGAGCAGAGATTAGAGTAATTAATGTCAGCAGTGGCCTGGATAGTTGGGGCTATGTGAATTCCTAAGTAGGGGATCGAGGCAGATGCCCAACTCAGAGTGCTCCTCCTGGATGTGGGCAAGTGTGTGCGGGGAGAGTGAAATGTTAAGCGCTATGGATTTGTCCATATTGATTTTAAAGCCCGACCCTTGCGCAAAGCCGTACAGTTCGATGAAGAGAGCGCGTAGATAGGGAGAGCAATATATCATCCGCGTAGACACTAATGGTGTGAACGTCTCCCCCAAATTTAATCCCGGTGATGAGGGGATGTCGTCGGACTCGGAGAGCCAAAGGCTCCATGTAGAGCACAAGTAGGAGGGGGGACAGGGGGCACCCCTGCCTAGTGCCCCTCCAGGACCATTTCAAGATAAGGCCAGTGCACTCTGTCGAAGGCCTTCTCTGCGTCAATGGCCAGGAGTATGTATTCCCCTTGTGTACGGGACGCCTTTTCAATCAGGTGTAAAATGCGCTTAGTATTGTCACTTGTTTGCCTCTGTGGGATAAAGCCTGCTTGATTTGGTTCAACCAGTTGGGCCATATACAGCGCTAATCGAGTCGCTATAATGCTAGTGTATAATTTAATGTCTATGTTCAACAGGGATATGGGCCTGTATGCACTGCAGGCTGTCTTGTCCTTCCCGGGTTTTGGGATAACAACTATCGTGGCCTCCAGCATTTCCCCCGGGATAGTTCCTACTTGATCAAAGGTATTGAACAAACCTGTCAGGAGTGGGGCCACTTGGTTGCAAAATGTCTTATAAAAGGCAGCCGTCTTGGCCAGGCGATTTACCCAGCTTAAGGCGTGAGATTGCAGAAATAACTTCCTCTGTCTGAATAGCCCTATCCAGATGGTCCGCTTGCGCTTGGGTTAAAGAAGGCATATGAGCTGTAGCTATGTAATCAGCACTATTTTGGATTTCCAGGGGTTCCCGTGTAGAGGTCTGCATAGAAGTCTCGGAATGCTTCCGCTATAGCTGCGTCGTCAGAGACTGACTCGCCCCCTGGGGTCCGGATTGTGTGAACCCCCTGCTGTCTAGTCTCTCGCAGTTTGTTCGCCAGAAGGCGGCCGCATCTGTCCCCTCCCGTATAGTATGAGTGACGGAGCCTGAGGGCCGCAAACTTGGCCCTGTCCTGGTCTAAGGCTGCGAGTTGCTTTCTTTCTATGCAAAGCTGACGCCAGGCACGGGAAGCGCCGGTTCTCTGATGCAGCTGTTCGAGCTCCGAGACTCGCTGGGAAAGTTCCGCCCGTTTGCGGCTTCGCTCTCGGTTGTGGGCAGAGGATATAGCTATAAATTCCCCCCTCATGACTGCCTTCAGTGCCATCCACTGCGTCGCTAGAGACGTGTCCGGGTTAGCATTGAGAGTAAGGAAGTTCGTGATGGCTTTCTGTAGCTATTCGATGACAGAGGGGTGATGTAGCAGTGTGTCACGCAAGCGCCAGTGTCTGAGAGGCTGCAAAGATGGTGGGAGCTGGAAGGTGGCTAGGACCGGGGAGTGGTCTGAGAGGGAGGCCGTTAGAATTTCGGTGCTCAATGCGTGGGCCTGAAGTGATGAGGGGCTAAGAAAATAATCCAAGCGTGCGTATGTTTTGTGTTCCCCCGAATAGAAGGTGTAACTGCGACTGTTTGGATGAAAGTGGCGCCAAAGATCCGACAACCCCAAATCACGGAGGTGAGCCCGCCCTGTAGCCGTGAGAACACCCGCTTGACTGGTTCTCTGGCAGGAACGATCTAAAGTGTTATCAAAGACAATATTGAGGTCACCGCCTAGCAACAGGAGGAGGAATTTAAACTGCCCTTCATTAGGTGCGTATATGGAACCAACCACAAAGCTCACCCCTCCCAATAGGCACTGATAGGTGAGCAATCGGCCCGTAATCTCTGCCCCTTTTTGTAAGACCCTGCCAGTAAAGGATCGGGAGACCAGTATAGCTAGCCCAGCTGATTTGGAGGCGGTAGAGGAGAACATCTGTGTAGGGAAGGCCCGGGATTTCAATCTATGGTGGTCCTTAGCAAGAAGGTGGGTCTCTTGTAGGAGGCATATGTCTGCCTTCGAGTGTTCTAAGTAGTTAAGGACTGCTATTCGTTTGATGGGATTATTCAACCCCCGCACATTTAGCGTGAGGACTTTGAGAGGTGTGTGGCATCAGAAGTCCAGGGGTAATGCAGGTTGCGATGTAGGCTGCTGACTATATTAAACAAAGGGGAGTGACAACACAGACCATCAAATCTAGTGTCTGGTAGCTTCCGGGGAGCAACAGAAGGAAGTGGACGAAGGAACCCATACCCAAAAGAAACCCCAAAAACCCCCTTCAAAACAAATGTTCCAGCAAAAAAAACACTGGCAAAAACAGATAAGAAAGTCAATATCCAAAAAGATTGTCCGTCTCCCTGGCATAACCAGGAGAATGTCAGGGTGGGGACCATAGTGTGACCAAGGGGGTAGTCTCGGCCCCCCCGCCGCCCACCGGGAATCCTTGGACCAGTTGCGAAAGGATACAGGTTTCAGCTGCTAACTTGGCACCGGGGCTCGCCCCTGCCAAGGCGTCTGTCGCGGAGGCCAATGCGTCCCGCTGGCTCTTTGCTATTTCTGTTTTTTTGGGCTTCCAGACACGTCGGCGCCCACCTCGGCGCCGCCACCCTGATGGAGAGGGCTTGGACCTGGCAGTCGTCTTCCCCACTCGGCAGCGCCAGGCCCAGTAGCGACAGGAGTCAGAGAGTGAGCGTAACTGATGGAGCTAACCATTGAGTCGAAAGATGAGGTGGAATGGGTGACCCCACGAATACGGTATACCCTGCTGCCGGAGATGTTCAGTCACTGGCAGAATTGGCGGCGTGGCAGGGTAATCAGGACCAGGTCTTGGTAGAGTACCGGAGAGTGCCCCTGGTAAGAGATAGGATGGAGGGCTCTCGCTTTTGTGAGGATCACCTCTTTGGTTTTGAAATCTTGGACGCACACAAGAATGTCTGCTGGAGGGGCGTTTGGCGCCCGAGGCGGGCCAACTCTGTGCGCCCTGTCCAAGAGGATCTCAGCGCCATCCGGAGCCGCTAGGATATGGCGGAACAGGCCCGTTGAGAATGCAAAGAGGTCTTTGGTGTTGTCCGATGTCTTCACTCCCCGGATATGAATGTTATGCCTGCGTGACCTGTTTTCCAAGTGCTCCAGGTGGGTTTGGACATCCAGGTGCTGATCCTGCAAGCGGAGAATCTCCTGTTGGAGCGTATTCATGTCCGTCGCTGTAGCGTCGCTCTTGTCTTCCAAAGTCGCTACGCGTTCCCCCACTTCGTCAACATCTCTACGGATCTCCTTTATCTCAGCTGTGAGATCTGCCTTCACCGTTTGCAGGTCAGCTCTGAGAGTGTGGAAGAGGGATTCCAAGAACGCTTTGGTGATCGGTTCATCCCCGGTGCTGGGAGATTGCTGCAGAGCCGCCATTTTGGGGGTCGCGACTGCAAGGTTGGGAATAGAGTGAGCGCGTCCAAAGATGTCCTTCAGAGGTTTCTGTTTTCTCGTCCTGGATGAGGGCATATTCTTGAGATCTCCGATAAATGACCAGCACCGGGAGGCGCGTGTCAGCTCCGCTACCCGGTATTGAGGGATGCCAGGATATTAACTCTATTAGTGCAGAGTCGGGCTCGTAAACAGTGCGTAGTCGATCACCCACTGCAGCCAGGCAGATCAGAGGTTAATGCCAAGTGGGGGTGCAGATTAAGTGGTCTTGCTCTCAATCCGGGGTCCACTCGTCCGGGCTACAGAACGGAGGGATCTATGTGCACCAAAGGGCCGATGTCGCGCTGCGGCATACCTTCTGTCCCACAGGCTCGCCCACTGGCTCCACCTTCAGCCCCCGCCGTCCAGTCCAGGTAGGTGTAGGCCCAATCGCCCCCCAGGGAGGTGACCGTCTGCTATGCGGGGCCAGAGGGGGCCATCCAGTTCCCCCCCAGCTGGTTCGCGGGAGGGCCAGGGCCTCCGAGTCTCTCGGCAAGCGTCAGTGCCCTCCACCGGGTCCCCGGTCTCCACGCTCTGTTTTGCCACTGGTGTGCCGTAGTCCCGCCCTCTCCAGGCCCAGCCGGCCAAGGCGGTAAGCCGCTCCCTCAAATCCAGGCCGGGGATCCGGCGAGGCCGCGTCCCTGCGTGATGTTGGACCCCGGAGAAAATGGCAGAGTCACAATGCGCCAGCGTCGCGCCTCCCACTCACCTCACTGCCCAGATCGGAGGAGGAGATGAGGGCCTTGCTGTTCCCGCTGATAAACACCGGACCACCGTGGGAGCAGGAGGGAAGCAGCCCCGGCTCCACGGGACTGTCCGCGGGGGCACAAAGGCGGGGGCAGGTCGCCGGGTCTGGGCCCTCACAGTGAGGCATTCCACGCGGTCGCCCGTCCTAGGGTCCGCTCCGACATCGCCGCAAATCACCTCCTCTAGGGTTGACGCCAGGGGATCCAGCCGTGTCACTCCCTGGGTGCGGGAGCAGCCTCCAGCATCGGATCAGCTGCCGCCAGCACGGGAGAGGGATAGGCAGCGCCTCGGCACCGACCAGGCCCGGGACTCAGGCCGCTCCGGGATGCTCGGCAGGCTCCAGGGGCCGTGCAGCCGGCCGGGTCCGCCCCACCTCCAAAGTCCAGGCCTCCACGACCTCCGGAGCAATTAGGGTCGGCCTGTGGGCGGAGCGGCAGGCGACCCGCGTATCGTCCAGGTCACTAGGCAGAGGCCGGTGTAAGAGTAGCTGGCATCGGCAGTCCTCGTCTAGGGCCTCCGCCTTGTTGAAGCCTCAGCAGAGAGCCTGCAGATGGAGGCCGGGCCGCTTCCCCGTCTGCCCGCATCGAGCCGCCGGCATTCGCTGACCGCCGCCGACCTCCGCGGCAGTCGAGGACAGAGAATCACCGGGGCAGCCTCCCACCAGTGCCAGCAGCCTTCTTTGGGTCCCGCAGAAGCTCTTAGACGCTAATTTCGGCGGGCGGCGAGCAGGAGCTCCGGAGAACACATCCTACCTCGCCGTCATCTTGGCCACGCCCCGTATCACACAGTTTATAGGAGGCTGGCGTCATGTCCTGTTGCCACCCGCAGCGGTGCAAGCGGCCAGTTCATGATTAAAGCAGGCTAGAGCAGTGGCAAAGCCATGGCAGCGCTGCTTGTACTGCAGTAAATAAATTATCTAAAAACTATCCAGTGATCTGGAGGAAGCCAACCCACCCCACCGGGGGCATGCGGGCAGCTGAGTAAACCTCTGCAGTTGCCGCTGGAGTGGTTCAGCAGTATGGAGCACACCAGTCCACAAGCAGCTGCTAAGCCCCCCCCCCCCCGAATCTTGCCTGGCCTGCGTTTGCCACAGGAGTTGTAGTTGTTATGGCACAATGAGCCAGCCCGTAGGAAGTGCTGCTTGCCTCAGATCAATTAAGCTGTCACTCTGCTTGAGACACTTGCTTTAAATTTATAGCACTAGCATGCGAGGACCAATGACGCCTGCTGGTCCAACTTTCAGTGCGGTCAAACGCGTCACTTAAGCAGAGTCTGGTGTAGTAGCGCTCTGTGACAGCCTGCTGGTGTGATCTCATCTGGTGCTGCCGGGCTCAGCAGGAAGCGGCACACCGACTGGGGCGGACACTGCTCACCTGCTCGGAATGTGAACGTGTGCTACGAGCCCCTTTACGTTACTTTTTTATTTTATTAAATTTTTTGGTCTATATCATACCCCTGAACCTCGTAATGCCAACAGTTTGTGTAAACAATTTACAGAATTGTTCTATCAATCTTTCTTGCTAAGTGTTAGACCCTCATTGTTTTTATTAAGAATATGAGATTTTTTTTTTCCTCAGCTAAACTGACACATGCCCATCCTGCAGCAAGCAACACAGGAAGAGATGGTGCTGCCAATAGGCTGCCTCCACGTGGGGCCAGAAAAGGTTCACTGTCAGCGCTGACGAACACTGTCCTGCAAGAGGCCTCATGTAGTAAAGAATGTCACTTTCCTTAATTTCAAGCAAACAGTTTATTAAGCGACGAGGTGCTCAAGCGCATTCCTTCAACTGGCAACTCGCACATTCATCCGATAAAGAGGTATATTATCGGAAGCCTAGAAGAATAGTTAAACTGTGAACAAGTACGACGAGCAATTTAACATAAAAATTACAAATAGTCTGTAATCATTTTTATTAGGATTGAGCTGTACTAGTAGTCAAGTCTTTGAAAAACAGTGTCCTGGTTGGCTGTAATGTTGTCACCTCACTCACCTGAGGCTTGCCAATGCCCATGCTGTCTGCGGCGGCTCGTGAGTCAGCTAACTGCTGTGTCTTTTAATTCATGATATTTAGGCAGCTGAGAAGATTTGTGTTGGGACCCTCAGACTCTGGCAGGGTCCCACGTGGGGTAAAGTGAGTGGCCGGACCTGGAGTCCAGACTGACGCTTGATAATTTACTGCCAGGGAGGAGCCAAGGGACCCATTCGGCAAAAGGCTGGATAAGGCAGGGTCTGTCAATTGTTTTTCTGCCGGCTTGCTGGGCACTAGGTTAGTACCCTTCCATTTCTACTGATTAGCAGTAGTTTTAAGATCTTCTTAAGAGTTTCTTGTTGCTGAGATCGGTGTAATTTCTGATATTTATATGTTTCACTCGTCTTCATTACTTGACTTTGCTTGAGAGAAAACATTACTCATTTCATTTCATTTCATAAGGCTTTATTCGGAGCTTAAACACAAAGTCCATAAAAGCACATGCATACAAACATCAAAAACAGAATCATAATAACCATAGGTTAAATATACAGTACAGAATACAAGATTAAAAAAACAATTAAAATATCATGCTGTTCCTAACTTTAACAGCTTGCAGGAGAAAAGTTGCAGTATGAAAACAGACATCAGGGTTAAGATTAAAAAAACAGCTTCATAGAATCATGGACATTTCGGGTTCCATACTTCAAAAAAATAGGTTTTAAGAAAGCTGAACGAAGGTTACCATAAAATTGGGGCGTGGCCAAGCCGCGAGCTGAGATGGCCGCGCGGCGTTGAAGCTCCGCCATCGACCCGGCGCAAACCCTGATTTCCTCGCCCTCCTGATGCGGGCGCGGGACGCCCGACACCGCCGCTGATCCTCCTACGGCCCCGGAGCGCGCCAGGATGCTGACCGGACCTCTCGTGGCACTGGGACGTCCGGCGAAGACCGCATCGCCCTGAGGCCCAAGATGGCGGGCTGATCCGGGGATTGGGGACGCGAGTGCGTGGAAGGCGGCCGGCCGAGAGACAGGTACCCGGGGGGGTCAGAGGGGGGGCATTGAGCACCGTGGTGCTGTCTGGCGGGGGCCTGCTTCTCTCCCTGTGCCGTTGCGGGCCAGAGGACGACCGGGCGCTCGGCTCTTGCCCTGCGCTCCGGGTGCGGCCTCGCTCGTCGTCTCCTCCCTGGGGCCCCGGGCTAATTCGATCGGGGAACCTGGGAGGGGTGGCGGGACGGCCTGCTAGCGGTGGGGGGGGCGGTTGGGGCTCGGCGCTGGGCCTGGCACCCGGGTTGTCTCTGCATCGGTCCTTGGGCCCTCTCTGGGTGTGCCATGTGTTCTGCGGCCGGTTTGCGCGGTCCTCCCTTGCCCCTTCCGGCAGCGCCGAGTCGCGGCTGCTGAGGGCATCGCGCTGGTGCCCCCGATGCTACATCGGGACCCTGCTGACTACATATAGTGGTGGCCCTTGCCTGCTACACAGCGAAGTCGAGACCTGTCCGGTACCTGGTGGGCACAGCAACGCCCGTGGACCAGAACTGCTTGGCTGAGGATTGGCCTGCGCTGCTGGACTGACGCTCCTTTGTAACTGTGCCACCCTTGCTCTACACACAACTGGCTGGTGGCCGTCTGACGGTTGGGGGCATGGGTCGCAAAGATCCAAAGCAGAAAACGTTGCAGTTTGAGAAACTATCTGAGCAGCCCGCGGAGAGCCGCCCTGACATGCCGGACCCTGCTGGTGGCGCGACCGGTGGCTCGACGGCCCGTGCCCCATCCCCGGACTGGCTACAGGAGATGCGTGCCGGCTTCAGGGCCCTGGATGGTCGCTTTGATGCCCTGGATAAGACTCTGGAGACTATGGGGGCCAAAATCCAGGCTCACGACAAGCGTTTAGGGGAGGCTGAGGCCCGGATCTCTGCAGTGGAGGATAGATCGGTGCAGGAGACCAAAAGGGTGGAAAGACTGGAGCGCATATTGAAAGAAGTGGCCAGCAAAAACGAGGACTTGGAATCGCGCAGTCGGCGCAACAACGTGCGAATTATTGGGGTTCCGGAATCCACGGCCACGGGCAGGCTTGACGTTTTTGTGGAACAACTGTTGGCTGACATCTTTGGGAGAGAATCCTTCACTCCGGGCTTCGTGGTGGAACGAGCTCGCCGCTCCCTGGGGCCGAGACCTAACCCGGGGCTTCCGCCTCGCCCGCTTATTGCCCGTATTATGAACTTCCGAGACCGCGACACTGCCTTGCGGCTGGCCAGAGAGAAGGGTGAGATTACCTGGCAGGGCTCGAGACTCTCACTCTACCCAGATTTCACTGCCATGGTCCAGGAGGCCAGGCGTAAGTATGCGGGGGTGAAGGCGGCGCTCCGGAACCTGGGCCTCAAATATGGCATGCTCTACCCGGCCCGGCTGCGGGTCGAGATAGATGGCCGAGCTCGGCTCTTTGACAATCCCACTGAGGTACAGGACTTCTGCCGTAACTACAAGCCGCGCAGAGGCCCGTCGGGGGGGATGAGGGCGGACGGTCTCCCCCTGGAAGTGGGTCAGCGGGCAGCCAGGACCTGTTTTTGACCTCCGGTGTCGGCTGAGACGGCGCCCGTAACCTAACTTTGTTCTATTTGACTCTGGCTATCCGGGGACGTATTAACATTTGGGGTATACTTGTACTGCAGCGCTGGGTTGATTGCGGATCGTTGTCACCCCCCTTTGGTTGAAACCGTTGGGATCTTTTTTGGTTGCGATGCTCTGCCTCTTCCTGTTTGGTTACACTTGGTATTACTGTTTAGAGCTATGTTTTTTTCTTCTAGGTTTGGGACGGCCTCACGATTGCGTGGTTTGGCTGGGTGGGGGGAGGGGGGTAGGGGTAAGCAATTTTGATCCTTCTGATATGGCTGTGTGTGAACGAACTTTATTGATACACGGAGGCATTCCGTCTTTCTGGCTCCCATCACCTGCAGACTGGCATCAATGGCCCATATAGGTTTGAATGAAGCTCCTCTCAATCTATCGTTGATGACTTGGAATGTCCGGGGCCTAAACAACCGGAGTAAATGCAAACAGATACTGCACTACTTAAATCGGCACCGGGTTGACATCGCTTTTCTTCAAGAGACTCACCTGCACGCCCCGATGACCGCCCGCTTTGCAGCTTCCTGGGGCGCTCACCGATACTTTGCCAATTTCAGTAATTACGCTAGAGGCACCGCGGTGCTGATCCATAAGAGAGTCCCGTTTCAGTGCCAGACGTTTCTGGGAGACAGGGAGGGACGCTACTGCATTGTGAAAGGGGTGCTGATGGGTCATGTGGTCACTCTTGTCTGTGTGTATGCTCCTAACACTGATTCCCCGGACTTTTTCCATGCGCTTGCGGCCCAACTGGTAACCCTTGCGCCGGCTGGTATCCTGCTTGGCGGCGACTTGAACATGTTGCAGGATGTGGGGCTGGATAGCACTTCTGGGGCCGCAGATTCTAAGCCTAGAGCAAGGCGCGCGTTCCTGGATCTCTGCCGTCGGTTCTCGCTGACTGATATATGGCGCAGGCGCAATCCTAGCACTACTGAATACACACACTTCTCAGGGCAACACAACACTTGGACCAGAATTGACTACTGGCTCCTCTCGCCGGGCCTGTCCCCTTGGTTCCGCGTGTCGAGGACGTTCCCGAGAACGTACTCGGACCATTCGCCGGACTTACTGGCCTTAGACGTTCCTTGGCCTGAGGGTTTTGAGCGGCAGTGGCATTTCCCCGGGAGGGCGCTTTTAGACGACCTCTTTGTACATGAGGTCTCCGAGGCGATAGAGGACTACTTCACCATTAACACTGGCTCGGTGGACTCGTGGGCGGTACTCTGGGAAGGGTCCAAGGCCTATATCAGAGGGGTCTGCATAGCTAAACATGCGGGGGTCCTGAAGGTATTGCGCACAACAATCGCACAACTGGAGACACAGCTAGACGCGATAGACACTGAGGCACAGCGGGCGCCCTCTGACGAGGTGTTTACCAGGCGCTTACGCCTGCTGTCCGACTTCCGGGAAGCCGCGGACAGGGAGATCCTCTATCTGGGGAAATACCATGTTGCTCGTAGGTACGGAGAGGGGGATCGGCCGGGACGCACGCTAGCGCAGGCTCTGAGACCACCATACAGCAAGTCCCTGATCGCCGAGGTCCGGGGCACGGATGGAGCGCTCCGCACGACACCCGCTGAGATCCGGGACGAATTCCTGGCCTACTACACTGATCTATATACCTCCAGGTTGGGGGACTCCGCAGCCGCTCGTGAGGCCTATCTATCGGAAATCGCTCTTGTGTTCCTGGATAGGGGCATGCAGGAGTTCATGGCGGAACCCATAACGGTGGCGGAAGTGCGGGGGGCGATCAAAGTGCTTCGGGGCTCTTCAGCCCCAGGCCTCGATGGCTTCTCCGGTGATTTCCACAAGGCCTTTTCTGATCTGCTGGCGCCCAAGCTAATAGAGGTTTATGCGGAGGCTTTGGAGCGCGGCTCCCTCCCGTCTACTCTTGGTGAGGCAGTCATAGTGCTGCTCCCGAAACCGAATAAGGACCCGTCGTTGTGTGGGTCGTACAGGCCCCTCTCCCTCTTAAACACCGACTATAAGATCTTGGCCAAAATAGTGGCCAACAGGCTTTCCCAACTGATGGAATTCATTATATCGCCCACACAGTCTGGATTTGTCCCCCGTCGCTCGACGTCACTGAATTTGCGAACGCTCTTCACGGTTCTGCACAGAATTAACCCGACCACACCTGCTGCGGCGATCCTCCTCGACACCGAAAAAGCGTTTGACTCCTTAGAATGGCCTTTCTTTCTTTCCGTCATGGAGCGCATGGGCATGCCGGCTAACTTCCTAGCTACTACTAGACTCCTCTATAGTCGCCCTACGGCCCGTTTGCGTATCAACGGCACGCTATCTCGCCCATTCTCGCTCACGCGCGGTACACGGCAGGGTTGTCCGCTTTCACCGCTCTTGTTCATTTTGGCTATGGACCCCCTGATCCGGCATTTCCAGGAGCGGCACCTTCACAGGGGTCTCCAGTTTCGGACGGGCCCCTTGCTTGCCTCTCTCTATGCAGATGACACAATCCTGTACGTCAGAGAACCGCAGGCCAACCTTGCCCCCTTGATACATGAGATCCTTCGCTTCAGTAGCCACTCAGAACTGGGCATAAACTGGCATAAGTCCATCATCTTCCCGTTGACTAGCGGCACCTCCCCATGGCCGTGTGCGTTCCCGTTGGAATGGTGCTCGGACTCGGTACGGTACTTGGGCATACAAATACATTTGAGCACGGACGAAATTATCCGCCTCAATTATGGCCACGCGATTGCGCGGCTGGAGACGCAGGTGGATGGGTGGCTGCGGCTCCCGCTCTCTATGTCAGCTAGGATAGCCATTCTCAAAATGGTAGTGCTCCCCAAATTTTTGTATCTTTTCAATAACATCCCTGTTCCTCTTACCCGGGCCTTCTTTTCCACCCTGCGGTCCCTCCTGATTAGACTGGTCTGGGGCGGGAAGCACCCCCGGATCCGCTGGACGACTCTCACACTCCCACAGGATCGAGGAGGCCTTGGAGTGCCTGATCTATATTTATACTACCTTGTCGCTCAATGTGCACATGCCTATGCCTGGTATCACCCTGACGCTCGGATCCCATTCCTTCGCCCAGAGGCGGACTTTGTCCTCCCGGGTCGCTTGTCGGCGGTGTTGCCCAAAGGTGTCCCCAGAGACCCGGTGGATATTCAAACGGTATCCACTACCAGCTGGGCTTGGAGCAGACTCTCGCGCTACTTAGCTCACCCTCTGCTGTATTCCTCTTCTCTCCCGATACCCAACCCTGGGTTATTACCGGGCACGGATGAGGCACTGGTGCAGCGAACGTTAACCAAATTTAACCTCACCAGGATTGGGGATTTATACCCGGGTGGGCACATTTTCTCGGCGTCGGAGGACGCGCGATTCAGTGAGGCTACGTTCATGGACCGGTTCGTTCTTCGCCGGCTCTATTGCGCCGCGAGAGCGGAAATTAAGGGATTTCCCCTTGAGCCGGCTTCCTTGGAACCCCTCACCACCCTGCTTGATAACGATACGGGGGCCCATATTGTTTCTAAGCTGTACAGGGCGTGTGCAGCTCGGGTCCCATGTGCGGATGATCGGGCGCGGGAGGAGTGGGGGACAGACTTGGGTAGGCCTATCACGGACGAACAATGGACGGCATGCTGCAAAGTCACCGACACGGTATCACTGAACAGTCGTCACAAACTCCTACACTATAAATTCCTGCGCCGTTGGTATATGACCCCTGATAGACTCCATTCCATTGATCCCGCGCGACCACACACATGCTGGAAATGCTCTGCACCACATGCTGATTTTGCACACATGTCCTGGACGTGTCCGAGACTGCAGTCATTCTGGACACAGGTTTACAAGATCCTAGAAGAGATGCTAGAGCTTACACTGGTTCCCACTCCTGAGGTCGCATTGTTGGGTTATACCGTAAATTTCCCTAAGAATGTCCGTAAACTGGCCTCTCTGGGGCTTCTACTTGCCAAGAGGGAGATTGCCAGGCACTGGGGGGGTAAAACGGCTCCCACGTCCAGGACATGGCTTACTGCCATGGCTTTCTGTAGCACGAATAGCGAGATCTACTCTAGTCTCCTCCCCACAGTGGCGCGTCCTAGGGACATCTGGGGCCCTTATAGAACATATATTGCAGGCTTACCTGGCTCAACCCCGCCATCCTCGAATCCCGGAATAGTTCCCACGGGAGTGGGGTAGGTGGTGCTGCACCAATGTTACGCAGAGGGAGTGGTCATGTGATGGTTAAGACACGGGGGTATTCGGTGCCTGGGGTCGGGTGAGGTTGACTACATGGCTTTTTCCAATGACCGAGATATGCTTAGGGGAGGGGGGTGGCTTTGGGACCCTAGGGATAGACTCTCGGTCAGAAATCCCCCTGTTTCAGGTCGGACAGATGTTGATGATGGATTGGTAAATGGGGTCTTGATGTCTGATGCATTGATGATGTGGTATTGTTTATCTAAGAACCGGAAATGTCACAATGTTGCTCCTTACTTGCTTTCTGTTGAACGCACAGCCGCCACCTTTGTCTTGTTTGATTTTTTTAATCTCAATAAAACTTTAAAAAAAAAATTAAAAAAAATTACCATAAAATTTACAAAACAGTAAAAAGTGCATAGTGCTTTGAGCAGATGAATGATCACATGGACATGGACCAATCAGATATTTTTTAATACGAGGGAATGCCACCAAATTGTGCACGATCCCCAGCCTTAATCTGGTTAAGACAAACTGGTGGGGAAACTCTAGTGACGTAACTCAAATACGGTTGGTAGCCAACAGTCTCACTATATCGTCCATAGAACATACTTGTGGAAGAATGGCCACCAATCCTCTCCCGCCTCTCAGAATTATGGCTCATAAAAATAAACTTAATCTCACCCTTAGACAGGCTGGAAGCAGCATTCATATCCTTACTGATATCAAATCCAAAGATCTCTAAAAAACTATTGACAACAAATTTAATCCAGGGAATCTTCATGTGGTCATCGATTAAAAAGCAGTCTCTGATAATAGCTCTGTTTAAGGAAGTCTCTTCCTTAGACCAGATGGCACGCCATAACATTAATGGTCTTAAGGTGATTTGGTCTGAAAGATGTTGAATCCCAAGCTCTTTATGCGCTAGATCATTAGAGGCAGATATGGGCAGACACAGAAGTCTCTTAAGAAAGAGATTTTCTTCCACTTGGAGACCCCGGGCCGAGTAGTGGCCCCAAACTCCTGCACCGTAAAGTGCAATCGAAAGACATCTCATTTGATAAATTGTTAGCATGTCTTTAATCCGTTTATCCCCGATTTTACTAGCAATCTTGAACACCCCATGTGAACATTTAGCCATCTTGGCCCGAACGTAGATAATCTCGCTGGACCAGCAACCATTCTTAGTAAAATTAATGCCAAGATAGTTAAAGGAGTTCACCGTTTGCACCTTATGCCCATCAATGAAATAGGAGTGGGGTTTTTTACGTCCCAAACCACATTCCATGATGTGGGTTTTGGATTTGTTGATCAGTAGATTTCTATCCTTGATGAACATGGAAAACCTGTCCATCAAACGTTGTAGGCCTATGGGAGTCCTGGATAGAATCACGGCATCGTCCGCATAAAGTAATACCGGGACATTAAAATCGTTGATTTTCGGGGCATTTGCCGCCACAGTTTTTAAGGCAGAATCGACTTCATTGATAAAAAGGGTAAAGAGTAGGGGAGCATGAACACACCCTTGTCTAATACCACGCCTGATCTTAAACTTAGGGGTACACTCCCCGCCCGGTCCATAGCGAACACTGGTACTAAGATTAGAATAGAGTCATGCCAGGAAATAAATGATACCCTCGGGTGCCCCCAAGTCAAGTAGTTTTACCCATAAGATACTATGGTCCACCATATCGAAGGCACTGCTCAAATCTGCAAAGCAGAGATAAAGAGAGCCTTTCTTAGCCCTCGTATATTTCCCAATTAGGAGGTCGAGGTTGAGACATTGTTCAACGGTCCCTCGACCCTTCCTAAAACCATATTGGCAATTGGCCAGAATGTTGTTAGAATCGGCCCACTCTTCCAACCTGACCAGGAGCACCCTACTCATGATTTTCACGGAAGAATCAAGAAGGGAGATTGGGCTATAGTTCTTTACATCACCCTTGTCTCCCTTCTTATGAATAGGAATGATAATAGATTCCTCCCAAGTAGGTGGGACTCCATTGCATACTGCCGCATTAAAAACATTTGTTAACAATGGACCCCACAGCTCAGGGACTAATTTATACAGATCTATTGGCACCCCATCGGGGCCCTGGGCCTTCCCACCATTACTTAAGATGATACTTCCTTGTACTTCGGCTATAGAGATATTCAGAGGGATGAGAGGCCAGTCATCTTCATACACACCCCTCTGTCTTTCAGAATCGAAGATTACAGAAAAGTGGGAAAACCCAGCTTCCCTCACTGACGTTAGCCGTCAGTTCGGGCATCTTATCATCCTTTAGGAACGGGCAATTAACCGTATCCCAAAATAAATAAGAATCTGAGGTAGCTGCTGCCTGATCAAGTTTGTCCCAGGCCTCTTGCCTTAATTCGGACGTCCTGCGTTTGACTGCAGCCTGATAGGTGGCTCTAAGATCTCTAACCATGCTATAATCTCTTGGCTTAACAACCAAAGCGGCTTTAAGCCCCTTAAGTGCAATTGTACTAGCATGGTCAAACCACCCCTTTTGTGTAAATGACTTGGCCTTTCCATGTTTAGTAAATTTGTTATCTATAATACGGTTAATACTTATAAAATTATGCACAACTTGGTCGGTAACCTCCATACTTTCTAAAATGGTAGAAATTTCTACCAAACAACTTGAGACAATGGAATTTGATATGAGCTCTGCTTTATCCCCTTTCCATCTGATTCTAGTTCCATTTGGTCGATGCGGCTCAATATTGACAATCGTACGATTGTTAGGACCATGCTTCTCCTTCCAGAGAAATGTCTCAATGGTGATACAATTGTGATCGCTGAGCGCATTATCCACAACCACTGGAGTCAAACTCTATGAACTAAGACTAGAGGATATGCAAATAAAATCTATTACAGTATTTGCATTCCTTCTCCTAAAAGTAGGGATTATATCTCCAGATGCATTTTTCGCATTGACCAAAATTTCCAGATCATAAGTGGTCAGGATTTTCTTCAAAGCATCTCCGTAGTTGTTATGTGGGAAATGGGGAACATCAACTCCTAGATTATCTTTAAATCCACAGACCCTTTGGGAGGAAAGGGGGCAAACAGCAGTATTAAAATATCCTACCCAGATATAATCAAAATCAATATCAAACTCCATTATAATGTCAGCCAAAGCGGTCTCAAGAGCTAACACTACCTGGTGCCTGGTATTATCAATATTGTTATAAAAAATTATTAAAAGAATATTTCTCCCATGCTCCTGATAAAGCCATAGAATCTGGGAATGGACCCCAACCAATACATGTTTTTTAACAATAATGGGAACATCTACTGAAATCAAAACCAGAAGCCCACCCTTTGCTCTACCCAAGGGGGATGCCACAGCTGGTAGTTGATATGAAACGAACCCATTATAATTGATTAGATCTGTACACCAGGTCTCTTGAAAACAAATAATGTTAAAAACATTGATAAACTCCTTCCAACCCAAGCAGGCGTCCTTAGAAAGGAGACCTGCTACATTCCAACTAACAATTGAACATAACCGGGGGTTAGAGTTTGAAATGGGCATAAAGCTCAAAGCAATGGGTCCACTTTGACTGTGCGGAGCACTAATAAGGGGAAAGTCTCCACCCTGAAAGTCAGAAACCAACCTGACTACTTCACAGCGTCTATTATCGTTAATGGTATCAACAGTAGGGCTAGAGTTAGCACCTGGTCCCGCGGGGTCGGAAACCCCCAATGAAGCGTCAACTCCCGCACCTCCTAAGGAAGCAGCTACATCCCTTGAATTCTTCTGATCAGTACCCAGTCAATCATTAGAATCCAGTCCACTCAGTGACTGGAATCTATTGGATGTGGCAACACTAAAAGTAGTGTGCAGGTTTAAATCTCTTACCCCCGCCCTACCATAGTCAGTATTAGGCTGGTTATATAAGTGCCTGTAAAAATAACCAAGGGGACGAAGAAAAATCCCTTGGCCTCGGTAGGGGAGGGAAGTACCTCTTCTCAGAACAGTGGAGGCGAGATGTGGATTTCTAAAATTAACGACTATACAATCGCCATCACAGTTCTTACGCGTTCTCACACTCCCGATGAAGCCAGTCCACGGTCTTATTTTTCAGGGAGGCATGGGATTGGCTATATGTATTATTAAGTGCACTCTCTCTATCTGGGGGGACATTTGTCAGAACTGCCACATAAGGCGCACAGTCCGGTGGTAAATCGGGCTGTGAATTGGCATTAATTTTGGCTTTCCCAGTACTATGTCTCACCTGGTTCCCTACGGCTAAATTAGACAAGGGATTACGATCTGTACTCAATGGGGGGTTAGACATAATGGGTACCATCTCACACAAACCCCCGGAGGGGGGCATAGAGGTATTGGCCATAACCATCGGGGGAATCTCACTTACGTTCTTAAGAGTAAGGCCTCCAACTTCCTTATCCTTAACTGGGTCACCTGTACTGGGGTTAGTAAACGATTCCAACAGACCTCCCAGTCTAACTACTTCTGCATTAACCGTGTCCAGCTTAATCAGTAGGGGTTTGACAATCAAATCAAACTTAGCTTCTAAGGTGCTGATTAAGAGATCGAAAAACTCACCATCTAAAGTAGCCGGGGTAGAGGCCGCTACTAAATTAGAGTCACCCGTGGCACTGGTTGTAGGCGAGTTCACTCTCTTAATTAGGCGATTCGTCCCCCTTTTTGATTGAACATTCTTGTTAATATTCCTACACGCCCGTGGAACTCTCTGCGATCTCGTTACCGTGGGACAGGGTAACGGCGGATCTGGATGACCAACCGAACTTGATTCTAAATCAGTAGCAGCCCCAGGTTTTAGACCATCTGAGCAGACCTGGTCTGGGAGCACCACCAGGATGTGGCTATCCTGATTGTTAGAATTATTGATAACCATGGGAGAGTTAGTCGGGGAAGTAGATAAGGATGGAGGGGAAGTAATAATAAGTGGGTCCACGCGCCCCAAAGACTTTCTGCGATCTTGGTTGATTTTATCCACCATTTTCACCAAATAGTTATCCATGGTGGTCGTCACAATGGCGTTTTTCACTTTAGACATGTTAAACACAAACAGACAGCCGTTTAGATCCAATAAACTAGTGGCTACCCGCTACAGATCACAGTTAATGATACAACAATGGGAGGCACAACAGTCTTACAGCTATACCCACACTACTGGGTCCGGCCCAACCTCCTCCAGCCCCCTCCTGTCCCGGACTGTCACAGACTGTCCGCCCTTTGTCCGGGCTTTGTCCTGGGCGTCCCGCGCAGCGGTGATTGGAAATATTAGTAGGGGCGGGAACCAATAGGCGGAATGGCGGACCTCGGTGCAGCTGTGAGCACGCACGGACTCCTGGGTGATTGAGTCCCGTGCGAAGACCTTCCTTGAACACAGCGGTGGCAGCAACAACAATCTCAGCCCCTCCAGAGGTAGCGACAGCACAGAACACTCTTGCCCCCAATAGCGAAGCGGGACCCGCGCCAGTGGGTTCCGCGAGGTCTTTTAAGTGTTTGTAGGCGGGAGGGCGGACCTCGGTGCAGCTGTGAGCACGCACGGACTCCTGGGTGATTGAGTCCCGTGCGAAGACCTTCCTTGAACACAGCGGTGGCAGCAACAACAATCTCAGCCCCTCCAGAGGTAGCGACAGCACAGAACACTCTTGCCCCCAATAGCGAAGCGGGACCCGCGCCAGCGGGTTCCGCGAGGTCTTTTAAGTGTTTGTAGGCAGGAGGGCGGACCTCGGTGCAGCTGTGAGCACGCACGGACTCCTGGGTGATTGAGTCCTGTGCGAAGACCTTCCTTGAACACAGCGGTGGCAGCAACAACAATCTCAGCCCCTCCAGAGGTAGCGACAGCACAGAACACTCTTGCCCCCAATAGCGAAGCGGGTTCCGCGAGGTCTTTTAAGTGTTTGTAGGCAGGAGGGCGGACCTCGGTGCAGCTGTGAGCACGCACGGACTCCTGGGTGATTGAGTCCCGTGCGAAGACCTTCCTTGAACACAGCGGTGGCAGCAACAACAATCTCAGCCCCTCCAGAGGTAGCGACAGCACAGAACACTCTTGCCCCCAATTACTCATAGTTGTTGAAATGTCACTCATAATTACACGGAAATTGGGAAAGTGTCACACATAGGAATCTGAAACCTTGACAGCTGTGGGTAAGTATATGAGTGCTATCGTACAATCTAAGCATGAGGTTAATCATATTAATGGGAGTGTGTGTAGTCTTAGTAAATATTAAATAGTGTTCATTATTGTCTATAATGAGAGAGGTATTAAAATTGTGAAGCATGCAGAAGAAGGGGAGACTGTAGATGAACAATTGAAGGAAGAAGAATTTAGAGGTCAAATTTACATCTAAAATTGTGAATGGAACTAGATAGAGCGAATTATGCTTGGTTAGAAGGAGTACAGGTAGAGATAAGGTAGAAGAGTTGGGAGGAAGTGTGTCAAGGAAATAATTCTTATTTTAATTTGTCTTGAAAGTGCAATGGTGCCTGTATTGTCATAAGAGTTACCTAGAATTTATCATGTGAAAGAGATCGATGATGCAATGGGATTTAGAAGAACTAAAAGGAGCTTTGGTTCAGTAGTTTTAGATATTTTAGGAGCGAATATTCCTTCAGTAGATGTTGCCATGAGTGACATGAAGATTAGGCACCTTTCAACTTTGGTTGATAGAATGGCAGCAGATACAGCCGGAGCTTTTAGAATAGTTAATTGAGAAATGCTTGCCATTAGAGCAGTGGTTATGCAAAACAGATAGCATTAGACATTCTAGTGAAGGAAGTAGTCTGCAAGGTAACACAGGCAAAGAATTGCTGCACGTATGTGTCTGGCAATAGAAAAAGCATAGAATCTTATGTCGATACCAAACTATTATTTCTCACGTAACTAATTCAGTGATAGAACTGGGTTATGGGGAAGTATAGGCTTTTTTGTTTAGTAATCTAAGAAAGGGTTTTGTAAGTGTTAGTGAATTGTTGAGTGATGCGGGAGGTAGCACATTAATATTAACACCAGTAGTAATGATTTGTGCAATAATTCTATTTCTTTTGATTCATTTTATTAACTGTACAGTTAAAAAAGGTTAAGGTAATGGGATGAAGACCCAAAAAAGTTTCTGTGGAATTGGAAATGGAATGTTTTAAGGAGAGTATAGCAAGATGAAGATTTAAAACATAGTTGCTGTAGCATTTAGAAGTATATTTAGTTATGTGTTTTAGTTGTGACACATATTCTATTAAGACACTATTTTAATTAAAATGGATGTTTTTCTGGCGAATTGTACAAACTGCTCCTGCTCATCCCCCCCCCAATCGATGTCCCCATGCATGACTTCTCTCCCTATAGTCACTGTGGTCTTCACAGAACACTGTGACATAACTGGTTATTTTCCTTTGTGCTCGCATGTATCATTTTTGAAGGTCCTTCTGCTGTAACTTACTGATGGACCTAGTTGAAAAAATTGTTAATGGGTTATTGTTTTATTAATGGAATATAATGTATTGTGCATCTCCGGACAACAACAGTGTAGACGCTGTTCTATGAACATTATTTTTACGTGGCAATTTCTGATTTGTTTGGAATGTGTTATCATTAGTCAGACCACTGTGAGTTTGCAGCTTTTGCTAATTAATTATGTTGAAAATGTGTATTAAAAAACCCTGGTTTTGGGTGAGAGCCAGAAGATTTTCTTCCTGTAACTCCTTGGACTCTGTCTGATTTGATGGAGATTTTCCTAACTGTTAGGGTCTTAAATTAGCGATCATTTTGTCCAGTCCTATATAATTTTACTGTTTACTTGGTGCGTTCAATATTATGATTAATGATTATGTATTTCTGTAACTATGTTTTCATGGTATTTAACAATTATTCTGTACTGCTTATTTTGAGATTTTGTAATACAATGCTTTAACTTTCCCTAATCTAGAATCTAGTGGACCAAGTTATTATTTACTCTGCTAGAGTTGTTGGGCCTGATGTTGAGGCGGGTGGTGTCTCTTATCACAACATGAAGTCTGTGCAGGAGTTCAACTGTCTTAGGTAAATTTTTGGGTGGTCAGAATAATGGGGTGTGATTGAATATTGGGGTTCGACACCCACACTACATGGGGCTAATGACAAGATATTATTTAGGTGGGTTTTCAACAATTAGAATCCGGTATAGTTAAAGCACACAATAACTGCAGCAACTTAATAATATAAAGTTTATTTGTGTGTATTTATTTCCACAGGTTCATCATTGGAGACGACCTCTCTTGGCTGTGTGTCTTGCTACTAATGGGTATTTAAAGCCATGTGCTCCACGCACAAGTCTGATCATACACATGTGCTCTCAACAGGATGAATGGCGAACGCTGTGCACTGGCTACCAGTCCAGTATTAACTCTGTATTCTCTGTAGATTCTCCTGAAGGCAAACCATATCAAAAGCAAAGAAAAACTATCCAGGAATGTGCCAGTCACTCCCTGTCAAGAAGTGCACAGAACCTCGTTTTGGACAAAGCAGCAGCATCATTCCTTGACTTGGGATTTAGTAATTCTCAGGTCACACAGCTGTTCGTTCTGAATCAAGCTGGTGGTATTGGATTTGAGAAGAGTCTGACTATTGTCTCTGAGCTACTCCTGTTGGGACTGAAGCCTGGTACTGTATTGAAACTGCTGCAGAATTACCCAAATGTGCAGAGGGTGACTGGGAAGCAACTGAAGGATCGGGCAGAGTATCTAAGGAGGCTCGGACTTGGGGAAGGTACTGTAAATTTTGCGCGTGGTGAAACGTGGGATATTAATTTTATGTTTATCTTTGACATTAATAGCATGCAAGGCAAATGTTGGTGTTTTCCCAGAAACGACTCCTGGCAAGCTAACGTGCTGTTATCAGGGGAAGCACATCCTTTTGTCAGCCATGCATTAAAGCAAAGTAATTCAATACTCCATTATTTACATTCCCACCTGCTGCTGTCAAGAATACCTCCAGTGACACTTTATTCCTTTGCTTCCTGCTCCTGCCATCCTTTTTGCATTTCCAGACAATCATTCCAGTGAATTTTCCTCTAACTTTACCTAGCAGGTAGAAGATCCACCCAGTCTTTCTGGTATTCTAATTAAAACCTTATGACCTCGGTCATTTCATTGAGAAATTCATATTTCCCCACTCATCATGGTACAAAGTCACCTGGAATTTGAGGTACAAGAAATGTGTGACCCCCATTTCTTTCGAGGATGTCTTCAATTCCTAATAGATAGGAGTATCCCCCTGGCAAATTATCTTGGTGGTAGCTTCTTCTGTTAATTTGTGGCACTTTGCACACCTTCCCTATCAACCTGGTGCTCTGGGGAGGGAAAACAAAGTTTTCAAAGCTAAGTAAATTTGAAAGAGACAATTAGTTATAGATTCCTTACCTTAGAATTACCCCCAGGCTTCAGACTGGATCCATTAATTTTTCGTCAGCAGTACCACTGCGTGTCGAAAGGTGGCGTCAGTCAGCTCCGGGTTCGTCGTTGGTGTCAGGGTAGCTGGGATGACGTTGTGGTTAGTTTCTTAGGCCCCGCCTTTGTGCGCTGACGTCAGTTCTTTCTTTTTCCTCGCCAGCCAGCGCAATTCCGGAGAGAGCGGTACCTCCAGTCACTTTTTGTGATTGCCTCTTATGCTAATTTTTGTCGACGCCGTTTTTGAGTCCTCGACTCCTGGTGCACGTCAGAGATGCCCGGTATCAAGGCTTGCGGTTCCTGCCGAAAACTGATGTCGGTGACGGATCTGCCCCTCATGTGCCTGTGGTGTTCGGAACACGACCACAACCACAAGTCGTGTTCCGACTGCCGGACCATGAATCAGAAGTCTTTGCGGCAACGGTCCCGGAAGCTTCTCGAGCCCCGGCAGTCGGCTCCACACCGTTCGAGGTCCCTGTCGAGCAGGAGGTCGAGGGACCGGTCGCGGAGCCGCCGCCACCACCACCGTTCATCTTCGAAGTCTTCGCACTCCTCAGGTAAGTCAAGGCACAAGAAGAAGTCGAAGAAGCATCCACGCTCTTCGGCTTCTCCACGTCTGTCGGCCGACACGACGAGGGATGCGGGTAGTGCCTCTCCCGCACCTCTGCATGCGGAGCCCGACGGGTTGACTACGAGTTTCCCCCCTTCCCGCGACCCCTGCCTAGCTTCGAAGCTTTTACGAAGCGATGCATGCCATCTTTGAGCAGCCCGACTCTGCTGGCGCGCCTTCAGGCCCCGCGGACTCGGCTGGGGGCACTGGGCTTTCGACGCTGGTCGCTTCGGCCCTGGCACCGCAGGGTCCCCTTGGATCCAGGCCTGGATTCGGATCGGCGCCGGTCGACCGGATAACACCTCCCCCGGTGCCGATTCCACCGGCACCACGTCCGCAGTCGACGCCTGTTGTGTCCCCAGCCGGCGTCGATCCTGGCCTCCACCCTGACGTGGACATGGAGCCCGACCGATGCTGGATCCGGTGCCGACGGGTATTTTTATGCCCCTGTTCCCTGTTCCACCCTGGTTCTTTTTGGCCAGATCGGCAATCAGAGAATGGTGAGGAGGACTGGGAGGGGTCTGGAGACCCTTTGACTGACAGTTGGAATATGATCCGGCTGGCGATACTTCTCCAGACCTTGGCATGTTGTCTCCTCCTACCGTTTCTACGGAAGAGTGAGCTTCTTTCACAGGTGTGTTGGGTAGGACAGCCGAGGCCCTCAACCTCTAGCTACCTACAGTGGCGGTCAGGACTAACCTTCTGACAGAGGTGCTCCAACCGGCAGCTAGCTCTTCGCAGCCCCTGCTGCTGCCGTTAATGAAGCCCTCACTAACATCCGTTTGGGCACCTGGTCCAGGCCCAACACGGCCTCTGCGGATAGGATAATCGCCCGATGCCCCCGTGCGACCCCTCTTTCCTCTGCCAACACCCTTCTCCTGAGAGCTTTGTGGTCCAAGCCTCGACGTCCACAGGTGCATTCCCTACCGCTCCACCTGATAGGGAATCCAAAAAGCTGGACTATCTTTGGAAGAAGATGTTTTCTTCCTCCAGCTTGGGACTGCGGTCGGTAAACACCACATGTCTGTATGGCCGTTACACCCACTCAGTGTGAGATACGGTTGCGCAGGTGCTGCTCCAGTGCCCGGAGGAGGCCCAGGCCATACTCTCCCATGCAGTTTGCGAGGGGAGAGACGCAGCCAAGTTTACCATTTGCTGTGGGCTGGACACCACCGACTTACTAGGCAGGACGATTTCAACGTCGGTAGCCCTTCGATACTATGCCTGGCTGAGGTAGACTGTTCTTGCAGGGGATGTCCAAGCTACCCTTAGGGACATGCCCTTTGACGGCATTGCCTGGTTGGCGACAAGGCAGACAACGTGCTAGAGTGCTTCAAACACTCTCTGGCTACGGCCAAGTCCTTGGGCCTCTCCACCACCGTGCGCAGCCTGCTTTTCGCCCCTTAAGTGGCTACGGACGGGGTGCCCCACCACGTTCTGCCCAAAGCCACAGACTGGCGTAAGCTGTTCAGCCCCTGCTCGGCCGGGGACGTGAGACCCACCACCGTGGGTCTGGTGGCCGGCGAGCGGGCCAGTCCACCACACCCCCTCTGCAGCAGCCTCTACACCCTTCTAGTCCGACCTTTCAGGGCCACCAATCGCCAGTGGGAAGCAGGGTTCGCCATCATCTCCCCCACTGGCGCACCATCTCGTCTGATAGTAGGGTTTTGCAAATAGTCCGAAGGGGCTACTCCCTCCCCTTCAAGACTGCCCCTCCATCCATGCCACCTCAGCACCATCGCAAGTCGGAGGATCATCTGGCCCTTCTCCATCAGGACGTTTCGGTTCTCTTGGCCAAGGGAGCCATCGAGTGAGTTCCTGCCCCAAAAGTAGGTTGTGGTTGTTATTCCCATTACTTTCTGGTGCCCAAGAAGAAGGACAAAGGCCTGCGACCTATCTTGGATCTCAGGAACATCAACTGCTTTCTCCGCAAGGAGAAGTTCAAAATGTTGATGCTAGCTCAGGTCCTGTCTGCCCTTGACCCTGGAGACTGGATGGTAGCGTTGGACTTGCAGGATGCTTATTTTCACATCCCCATCCTGCCGGCCGACCGGTGTTACCTGTTGTTCACGGTAGGCCACGAGCACTTTCAGTTTAAAGTGCTCCCCTGTGGTCTAACCAGCGCCCCTCAGGTGTTCACGAATGTGATGGCGGTGGTTACAACTCATCTGCGCAGATCAGGGGTTCCAGTCTTCCCCAATCTCGACGATTGGCTGTTGAAGGTGGGCTCACCCCAGGCAGTCGTCTCCCACCTCCAGACTCCGGCCGACCACCTGCATTCGCTGGGGTTCACCATCAACGTGCCAAAGTCAGACCTGATTCCCTCTCAGAAGCTCCTTTTCATCGGACATAACACAGTTTGGGGTTTATCCTCCTATGCAGCAAATCCGGAATATTCAGGCTATGATGCCAATCTTTCTGCCGTTATCTCAGTTTTCAGTCAAAATGACCCTGAGGCTGCTTGGCCTCATGGCCTCCTGCATCCTGCTGGTAGATCATGCCAGGTGGCATATGCGGGCTCTGCAGTGGGACCTGAAGTTCCAGTGGGCATAGCATCAGGGGAATCTGTCTGATTGCGTTCAGATCTTGGAGGGCACTGCACGTCAACTGCAGTGGTGGCTAACAAACCAGGACTGGGTCAACGGCAGATCCTCTCCCTTCCCCAACTGGAGTACACGGTGGTGACGGATGCATCACTCCTAGGGTGGGACGGCCACATGGGAGAGGCGGATATGAGAGGCCTCTGGTCTCCGGCGGAGTCTGTGCTGCATATCAACCTGCTGGAGCTCCGGGCCATTCATCTTGCACTCAAGGCATTCCTTCCCTCTGTCTAGTGAAGAGTAGTGCAGGTGTTCATGGACAACACCACCACTATGTGGTACTACAACAAACAGGGCGGGGTGGGGTCGTGGACCCTATGTCAGGAGGCCTTCTGTCTCTGACATGGCTGGAACATCAAGGCATATCCCTGGTGGTTCAACACCTGGCAGGTTCACTGAACGCCAGGGCGGATGAGCGCAGCCTCAGGTGCTTGATAGATCACGAATGGCTTCTTCACTCGGAGGTGGCGCAAGGTCTCTTCCAGCAATGGGGAGAGCCTTGGTTAGATCTATTCGCCACCAAAGAGATCGCGCAGTGTCTGCAATTCTGCGTGTTGGAATTTCCAAGACGGCACTCGCTAGGCAACGCTTTTTGTCGCGGGTGGAGTTCCGGTCTTCTATAAGCGCGACTGGGCCCAAGTCATCCATGTGTCTCTGGATTGGGCAAGAAGAGTCTGGTATCCCGAGCTATTCCACATGGCCATCGATCCTCCAATCTGACTTCCTCTTCGGGAGGATCTTCTGTCGCAGCAGCAGGGAACGGTCCTTCACCCGAACCTGTCCAGCCTGCACCTCCTTACGTGGAGATTGAGCGGCAACAGTTGACAGCTTTTGACCTTCCTCCCGAAGTCTGTGATGTTATCTTGGCAGCCAGGCATCCCTCCACTAAGACAGTATACGCCTGCAGATGGAACAAATTTGTGGCATGGTGCACCGCAAAGGCTGTGTATCTCTTTTCTGCCCCTCTTTCTTAGGCTTCCTGATCAGCCTTCTCTTTTCAAGTCCCCTTTTGTAAATCGCTTCCTTAAGGGCATTACTCATCTTTTTCCTCCTGTTCCCTTCGTAATGCCTCAGCGGGACATGAGCTTGGTTCTTACCTCCCTTATGTGCGCTCCCTCTGAGCCGCTTCATAACTGTCCTCTCAGACTTCTGACTCTAAAGACTGCTTTTCTGATTGCCATCACCTCTGCTCGCTGGGTGAGTGAGCTACAAGCCCCTTCTTGAAAACCTCCTTTTCTAGCTGTTCATCCAGACAAGGTCGTCCTCAGAACCAGGCCTTCCTTTCTTTGCAAGGTGGTTACTTCTTTCCACATTGGTCAAACCATCACTTTGCCCACCTTCTTTCCACCTCCGCATCCTTCTAAGTAGGAAGAGAGGCTCCGCCATCTGGATCCAAAACGTGCGCTTTCATTTTATTTGGATCGCACTAAGCAATTCCGAGTGGATGACCAGCTCTTTGTGGGCTACGTGGGTGCCAAAAAAGGTCGGGCTGTGCACAAACGGACCATCTCTTGGTGGGTCATTTTGTGCATGAAAGCTTTCTGCTCTTTGGCAAAGAAGGAGCCTCCAGTGGGACTGCATGCCCATTCCACCAGGGCGACGACAGATACCAGTGCTTTGGGACGGGGAGTCCCCCTTAATGACATCTGTTAGGCAGCTACGTGGGCATCTCTGCTTTGGGATGGGGAGTCCCCCTTAATGACATCTGTCAGGCAGCTGCTTGGGCATCTCTGCACATGTTCACCTGGACAGCCAAGTCCGGAGAGATGGCTTTTTTGGCCGTTCTGTTCTCCAGGACTTTCTGGTGTGAACTTGGTTTGCAGACCTACCCCCGGGGTTGGTATTGCTGAGGTATCTATACTAAGGTAAGGACTCTTTTTCAGATGAACAAGTTACTTACCTTCGGTAACGATATATCTGGAAGAGACATAGGTTAGTTATAGATTCCTTACCGTCCCACCCATCCTCCCCGTTCTGCAAACTGACTTTGAAGTCAGGGAATCCCTTTCAGGGCCCTAGTTTTGTGCAACAGTGGTCAGTATCTTGCATGGCTCTGCGTTTCTTGTGTGGCATGTCGTGTAAAAGAACTGACTTCAGCCTGCGAGGGCATCCCGGCGACCACGACGCCAACGGCGAACGCTTGGCCGACCAATGCCACATTTCGACGCGCAGGGGTACTGCTGGCATAAAATTCTCCGGATCCAGTCTGACGCCTGGGGGTAATTCTAAGGTAAGGAATCTATAACTAATCTATGTCTCTTACAGATATATTGTTACTGAAGGTAAGTAACTTGTTCTTCAATACTCCATTATTTACATTACCACCTGCTGCTGTCAAGAATACCTTCAGTGACATTTTATTCCTATGCTTCCTGCTCCTGCCATGCTTTTTGCATTTCCAGACAATTATTCCAGTGAATTTTTATGTACCTTTACCTAGCACGTGGAAGATCTACCCAGTCTTTCTGGTATTCCAATTAAAACCTTTTCCAATTAAAACCTTATGATCTTGGTCATTTCATAGAGAAATTCATATTTCCCCACCCATCATGGTACAAAATCACCTGGGATTTGAGGTAGAAGAAATGTGTAACCCCATTTCTTTCGAGGATGTCTTCAGTTCCTAATAGATAGAAGGGGTATCCCCCTGGAAAATTATCTTGGGTGGTAGCTTCTTCTGTTAGTTTGTGACACTTTTTATTTATTTATTTATTTATTATTTTATTTTGAAAAGTTTACATGTATACAAAATACAAAGGAGCACCCAAGCTAAGCAGACCAAACAGACAGCATATTCAGCACATTTGGCATAGTTTCACAGTAGTCGCTGTAGGTAGAATAAGGCGAAGACCTTAAAAAAATTCTGAAGAGGCGTTGTATAACAGGATTATTACACACTAGGCTGCAATCATAACACGGTTGGTACATAATCACATTACCCTAGGCAAAAGGAAGGTTTGCGTGTCCAAGGGCCACAAAGTATAAGCAACACAACAACTTTTAGTTCAGTTTCCCCTTGTGCGCTCTCAGGGTGGTTCGCGTACTGCTCTCTTCCAGGTTGCGGCTAGTAATAAAAAAGATCTGGACTAGATTATCACTGTTGTACATCACTTGGTGGGTCCCCATTCTCCCTGCTTTTAGTAGTCTTGTATGTATTGTATAGTGTTCAAAAGTTCTTGGGCCTATTGCGTGGGGGCATAAGTGCACTAAAGTTCTCTGTTTGTGTAGAGCAATATAACATATCAGAAGCCTATTGGGTCAATGTAGGCAGAGGGCCTCTAGACCAGCAGATAGCTACCCTGCGCTTTGCCATGAGTAAACCCATGTCTACTAACCTACGCAGTCCCTTAGGCAAAGGTTTTGAGCAGCCCAAAAGCGCCAGTGCAGGGTCAGGCGTAAGCACCTTCCCAGTTATCTCTGTTAATTCCGAGAATACTAGTCTCCAAAACTTAGCCACTCCCGGGCAAAGCCAAGTAAGATGTGCAAAATCCGCAACAGGCTCATTGCATCGCTCACAGCGCGAGCTTACACACAGACCATATCTTCATGTCATCATCAATTTCCTTGTTCAAGTCTGATTGCCAGGCTAGACTGGCTTTAGTGTAGTGATTTGCTCCGTATGACATAGCTTGTTTATATATTTTAGAGACCATCCAGTCTGGGTAAGTTCCGGCACCTCCGGTAGTTCAGCTAGGTCATTACCAAGTTGCTGAAACAGCGTTTGGCGCACTCTGTAATATTGGAACTTGGTTAGGAGGGAGGGCTCAGCTTCCCCCCCGCAACCGAGCACCACTCTTTCATGACCCCATTCAAAAATGTACTGTTGTCTCTGCCTTCTTTGTGTGGAACGATTTCACAAACGAGAAAACGTAACTGGCTGATGTTGTGATTGTGCTCATTAAAATGTGTAGCCACTGTGGACTTCAAATTCTTGTTCCTGATGTTGCTTTTGTGTTCATTCAAACGTGTTTTTATTTTCCTTTCCGTTTTGCCAATATATGCACCCGAAATGCATCGGGGATTCTTTTGGTTTCCTTAAATACAACTATTGGAATTGCTTAAACTACAATATTGTTTGAATACCCATGACGACAATGGATATTTGAGTATAATAAAACTTCAAGATTACCTTTGTGGAACTTTTTGATTAACTGCGATTCGTCGCATCAATTCAGCTGTGCTATAAGAGGGACACCACTCACCTTTGAGTGGTGCAACCAGTGTCTATATTTCTTCGCCTGGGTTTAGAGGACGACTCCTCTTCAGCACGCTTTCAATTTCTTAAATTTTATCTATCTTCATTCAAAACGGAGTGCGTGGTATTTCATATCATTGCCCATTCTCAAACAAGTCACCCACAGTGTGTATCCCAAGGGAATTAAGTGCACGAATAACACCCCCATCACGGCAGGGTGGCAGCCAGTGGCACCAGTCAATGGGCGCTAAAGGCGAGTATAGGAGAGCCCCAGTTTGCAACTTCAGGAAATGATGTCAGGCATGATTAATAGGAGAGCCCAAGTTTGCAACTTCAGGAGATGATGTCAGGCATGATTAGTAACATTAATCAAGTCCAATATGCCTGTCCTGTGGTCAGCAGGCACAAAGAGCAGTGTGGGCAATGGGCTCGGGCGGCCACCTCTCGCTCTATACGCAGGTGGGGAATATCAGGGGAGCCATGTATCCAGAGATGTGCATGAGTGCATTGCGCGGCCCTATAATAGAGGTCAAAATCCGGCGCTCCCAACCCCCCGATGTGGTAGGGCAAAGTGAGGGTCTTCCACTGGACTCTTGGCTGTTTGCCCGCCCAAGCCAACTTGATCATCAAGGTGGTAAGCTTCTTGAAAAATATGCCGGGGAGGACCATCTGGATGTTTGTGAAGAGGTTCATGAGACGAGGGAGAATAACCATGTTCATTATTGAAATCCTGCCAAGTAGCATCAATGGTAGGCGAATCCAGCGATCTACGTCATCTTCCAGTTTACCCACTAACACACCGTAGTTGTCTCTGAAAACTGTCACCGAGTCAGAATGTACTTGGATACCTAGGTATCTAACTGAGTCCGTCGTCCATTGCAGTGGGTAGTCCAAGTCAAATTGGGGCGTAGTCGGCGTTAGGGGGAATACTAGTGATTTAGACCAATTGACCTGCAGTTCCGAGAGTCCCCCGAAAAGCACTACCTCACGAAGCACTGAGGAGAGATGTCTTTCAGGGTCCCTTAAATAGAGGAGCGTATCATCAGCATAAGCTGAGATAATGAGATTATATCCCGGGATGCGTATACCTTTATATCCATGGTATTCACGTAGCGCGCAAGCCAAAGGCTCCGCAACCAGTGCATAGAGAATTGGGGAGAGCGGGCAACCCTGCCTCGGGAAATATTTTGCGGCTCCGTTACCAAGTCACCCACTTTATTTCTAGCAGAAGGCGAGCTGTAAAGTACTGCTAACAACTGCAGAAAGACCTGCCCCACGCTCATACGCTCAAGCACCTGCTGCATGAAGGGCCATTCTCCATGTCAAGAAACACCGCTACCGCGCGTGACTCCGGGATTGTTTGCTGCAAGGCCCCAAACACCGTACGCAAGTTCTAAGTGATGTTGCGGCCCGGGACAAATCCCGCCTGTTCCGGCGCCGCTATGAGAGGGACCAGAGGCACCAGGCGGTTGGCCAAAATCTTTGCAAATATCTTTGTGTCCACATTAAGCAGGGACAGGGGGCGAAATGACGAACATTCCTCAGGGGGCTTTCCTAGTTTTAATATAGCAACCATTATCACCTCTCTCATTGAGGGCGGCATCGTACCCGACACACACATGTCGTCAAATAGAGCAATCAGATGGGGTAATAAGAGATCCAGGAACGCCCTATAAAATGCCACTGTTAAACCATCATTCCCGGGTCATTACCCGCTCTCATAGCTGACAATGCTAGTAGAATTTCATCGCGTTCTATGGGCCGCATCAAAAACTCACGGTGTGTGTCCGTCAGCCATGGAAGCTTAAGATAAATAATCAAATATTTCCACCTCAGTACTAGTGCCGCGCGACGCATACAATGTTGAGTAGAATTGCCAAAACCCCTCTGCTATGGCATGTTCAACCGTAAGCGCCTCGCCGTCAACCAAATTCAGCTCTGTAACCCCAGAGTAGCTGCGACGGCTGCAAAGAAACTGCACAAACACTGTGCCCAGTCGCTCGCCCTCCCCGTAAATACGGGCCGTGGCGTATTTGCCAAGATGTTTAATTCCAGCATCGGCTGCCTCGTGAAATTCTTCCATTTGGGCCTTAAATTCAGCCCTCATCTCTTCATCTGCGCCTAGTTACAGTTGCGCCTCCAAGTTAGTCAGCGAGGCCTCCAAGTCAGTCAGTCTTTTACGCAGAGCTCAGAACTCCCGAGTGCTTGGATATCGTAATCCCTCGAATGTTTACTTTGAACGCCTCCCACACTACTTGAAAACTCTCAAACGGAGCCCACGTTTTTGTCAAAGTATGTCTCTATTGCGTCTGCTAGTTCAGCCCGGAATACCTCGTCTAGAAGCGAAAGTGGGGGAAACCTCCAGGTGGGAGGGGGAGGTCTTCTCGTGAGAGTGGCAAGTACAACCAAAACCGGGGAATGGTCAGAATATGTGCGTGGGAGTACCTCGCAAGCACGCATCTGATTGTACAACTGCCTGGAAGCAAGCCAGTAGTCAATATGTGTGTGCAGGCCGTGGAAGGCCGAATAGTGGGTGAACCTCCCTTTGTCAGTGAAGCGCTGTCTCCAGACATCATGCAAGTCCGCCTGCATCATAGCTGTAGTGAGGGAACGAGCCGAAGCTGAAGCACGTTTAGGCGGTCCTCCCGAGCGGTCACGCTCCGGATTCAACGTCAGGTTAAAGTCTCTCCCCCATAGTTGCAGTTCGCTTTCTAGCTCCTGCACTCTGCCAAACAAGGTTGTATAAAAATCAGGATTGTCATAGTTGGGTCCGTACACATTAATAACCACCATATCCAGCCCCCTTCCCCTGCAACTGGGTATCGTAAACCGGCCATTCACATCTGTATGGAAGGGCAGCAGAGTTAAGGAAGACCCAGGACGGACCCATGTGAATACTCCCCTAGAGTGTGTAGTGAAACCGGCAGCATGTGTGTTCCCTTGCAAACCTTTGTTGCGATAGAGCAGACTGGAGAGAGGAAGGTGGGTTTCCTGCAAGAGTGCGATATCAATATCATGCCTGGTCAGGTACGCTAAGACATTTAGAAGTTTACTATGGTCATTTAGACCGCGCACGTTCCATGTGAGTGCACGGAAGGAACCATGTGTTACAACCCTGCGGGGCATGTGTGTGGTGTTGTTCGAATTCGCCGTATCTAGATAGCTAGTGTCAGCCATATAACCGCAATATTTGCATCTTCTCTGTGCAGAGCATAGTGTGCCTTCTTGTAGTGTAGCTTAGTTGTAGGCTCCTTCCCACCCCACCCCCTCCCACGCCAGGCCTTCCCCAACACGGCCTAGTCGATAAACCAGCAAACATTCCACCCGTGTAACTCTAAGGAATAACAATAGATACTTCAGCATCAATAGGACACAAGGAGGACCCAACCTCCCCACCCAAAAAAGAGTTCCCATAGTGCATAACACTCGTGGGCAGAGGTAGCGTGCTTCACAAACATAATCTGATAGTAAGCTCAGTTGGCCTCCGCCCCCCACATCGCTCTTAGGTTTTTTGGACTTCTGAGGCAAGACTTATATAATAGGACCCCCCTCCTCCCCATCCCACATCAAATAACTCAAGTGCCCATCATGTCTACAAGTTTTTGCTTCAATTGGAGCGCTCCCTATGTACCCGCACACCCTCCCTCCCTCCCTTCTATCTTGTGCCAGAACCCCACCATATACTTAAGACACATTCAAACAACAGTGCCTAAACCGTTCAGGTGCCATAACATTACCCACTTAAGGCCCAATAATAAATCATCTTATCTGCACAGGACAGAGCCATCTCTTCAGTCCAACTCCTCCTGTACTCCTCCCGATGCTTCATCTGGCCGAGGAGGGCTTTGTCGTTTGTCCCTAGCCCAGTCCGCCATAGCCTTCTGTAGGGCCTTTGAAAATATGGGACTGGCCCTGGCGGTTGACCCATAGCCTGGAGGGGTAGAGCATAGTGTAGTCGATGTAGTTGTCCCGCAGTTGTTTCTTGAGGGGGGCGAATTGGCCTCTTGAACTTTGAAGGTGAAGTCTGGGAATAGCGAGATGGTAGAGCCCTCAAACTGAAGTGGTTGTTTGTCTCTGGCCGCTCGCAGTGCAGAGGCTCTGTCACGGTAGTTAAGGAGTTTCGCGATGATGGGCCTTGGGGGCGCACCGGGCGCGGGCCAAGCGAGCGGTGCGCCCGCTCCACAACGAACATGGACGAAAAAGTCTCCTGCCCAAGAAGCTACACCATCATCTTTTCAATGAAGAGCTCCATGTTCCCAGTAGGGGTAGACTCCGGAAGGTCTACGATTCTAAGGTTGCTTCGTCGCAAGCGCCCTTCCAAGTCCTCCGTCGTGTCCTGCAGGACCTGCATGACCTTCCCCAGCTGCTTGTGGCTGACATCGAGTGCACCTTGCGCTTCTTCAACCTCTGTGGTGCGACGCTCCACCATATCTAATCTTTGCGTATGTTTGTCCAGACGTTCGGACATTTTATCCATATGATAGGAGAGAGAGTCCATAATGGAGCCCAGTGCCGAAAGGCTATTCTGCAGGCCCTTCTCCATAGCTGCAAGCATAGCGCGAATGTCTCCCGTCGACTCCGCCTGTAGCGATTCGTGCATGGTCGCATCATCCTCCACAGCCCCTCACGACTCCTAGCTCTCTTCTGTTCAAAAGTTATCTTCGGCTGCGTTTTGTCAACTCTGCCCATTGTTAGCGTCTTCTCACTCTCCACAGCGTGGCGCGGGTACCGCTTCACTATGCAGGACCGGAGCCACGGATACGCTTCCGCCAGGTGTGCAGCTCAAACCGGGTCGTGTCCTCGGCACGCCCCACGGGGTAGAAGCAGACGACCCGCCCAGCATCCACAGTAGGGGGGAGCTCCTTCTGCACTACTCCACGTATGTCAGCGCAAGGAGCTCACAGGGGCAGATTCGCGCACTAAGCACTCAAAACAAGCAGCAGCGTGGGCAAGGTACTGCATAGGCCCACTGAAGGGCGGACACGTGTCCTCTCAGTCCCAGTACCAGGGCTTCACCCAGCCCACGTTCGTCTTCAGACGCGTTTTGGGGCAGTACGGTAGAAGCAATCCGGGTCCATCAGATTCACCCCGCGATCACAGGGCCCACTAGTTCACTCTCCGCGCGGGTCTCCAGCCGACAGCGGCATCCGCAACCGGCACACGGCTGGCGGGGGCTCCAATCCAAATAGGCTGAGGGGGAGGGGCCCATTTCCACAGCGGCTGCAGACCGCCGTAGGGCCGCCGCAGTGGAGCGTGCAATAGTGTGGACGCAGCAGCCACTGGAGCCCGTGGATAGAAGCCCAGACAGCAGCGTCGCAGTAAGTTGCAACGTACTCCGCAGTCCCGTGTTACACAGAGGTCAGAGCGGCTGCGTTCGAGTCACCGCACACTCCGATTGTCAGGTCCGTGGTCGCGGCGCCCTGCTCGTGCCTCAAGGAACTATCGGATATTATGGCGATGTGCTGGAGCTCCGCGCTCAAGCGGTCATCTTGGTCGTGAGCAAGCTCCGCCCCCCAGTTTGTGACACTTTTCACCCCTTCCCTGTCAACCTGGTGCTCTGGAGAGATAGCCAGATAGCTGTGTTAGTTGCTGTTTAGGAGACCGCATTCCTCGGTGTAGTGCAAGCTGACTTACCAGCATCTTCTAATATATGAGGCATTCATCCTCTATTGTCTTCCCAGCTGATTGGCAGAGAAGAACCCCTGTGTTTGTGAGACAGGGGAGGCTTGGATGGTGACTTGCGAGCCTGGCAGGGAGAATGCTGAGGATTCGCTGGCACACTGAGCATGTCACCGGGACGTTCCAACAGAATCCTTTTTCTCTACCTCTGATGTTGTGTTCGTGGTTCCCTCAGCTATGACTTAAATTATTGCCCGTACATTTCAGGTACAAATTTCGTGAGCCAAGGAGTTTGAATTGCATCCTTACTTAATAGAACTTCGTCATGTTTTCACTAACCATGTGACAAGACGTGGAAGGTTTAGTTTTCCCCAATTCAGCATGACAACCAGCAAATGCATTGAAAACTTCTCTATGGCAATCCATCTTGGTCGCTGTGTTTCCTGTTCATCACTTTCTGTTTTCTCTTGCCTTTGACTTTCTGTTTCTCTAAGGAGCCTGAGACTGCCATGCTATATTCAACATCGGTTCACTGCCCATTGGTCATTTTGATGGCCTAAGGATATAGATGTATAGGAAAAATAAAATAAATATAGGACGGAGGGGAGGAAAAAAAGGAATCCAAGGTGGGAGGGTAGATTCTTTCCTTGAGGAACCATGTATAAAGCTCCTTGTAAAATGTGTTAGCCAATAGCACCCCACTGGATTGCTAAAATTTAAGGCTCTACGATTCAGTGGAATGGGACTATCTCCTCGGAGTGCTGCAGCGAATGGGCTCCACCCCCCCCCCACCCCGTTCACATCCTGGATAGGATTATTATATCAAAGTCCCACGGCTAAGGTATTAATAAATGGTCATTTATCATCTGCAGTTCCCATATCAAGAGGCAGCCCTGTTATTTGCCATTGCGATAGAACCATTGGCGTCCAAGCTGCGTCAGCGCCACCAGGACAAGGCACTACGATGTTCTATACGCCAAATCCTGATCTCTCTCTATGCAGATGATGTTACCTTGTATGTAAACGATCCCCATCAGAACTGATGAGCCTTCCAAAGACAATGAATTCCCGCAGCAGAGGATTCATTGTCTTTGGAAGGCTCTCCGGGATGCATATAAACTGGGGGAAGTCACAAATATTTCCTCTTAACGCCTGCAGTTACCAAATTCTCTCCAGACTTCCCGCTGGAATGGTGTGATACCGACCTCCGCTATCTAGGGATACAACTTTCCAGTGACAGGGAAGAATTGCTACGCCTCAACTATGGTACAGCTATAGATCGCCTTACCAGTAATGTTATTTGCTGGATCTCCCTTCCTCTCTCGCTTGCAGGCCGGGCTTCCTTGATAAAAATGGTGGTGCTTCCGCAGTTCCAATATTTATTCATGAATATACCTTATAACCCTGGCCATTACTTTTTTAAAACTCTCTGCACTAAACTGATTAGACTGTTCTGGGGAGGTAAACAACCGCGGATAAAATGGTCGACACTCACAAGACCTTATACGCAGGGAGGTTTTGATATCCCAGACTTTGAAGTGTATTTTTTGTGTGTGCAAGCTCATTATGCTTATTACTGGATTAATCCCCCCCCCAGATACATGCCACAGATGGCGGTGGAGCACTGGCTGGCTGAACCCATCCCTTTAGATGGAATAATACACGCACCTATTTGTGCTCGCAGCACACCACCCACTACGGTCACGGGCACGGTGGACGCATGGCATCGTATTACAGATCTTCTTGGTTCCCCCTACTATACTCACCGCGGCTTCCCTTATCCTATCATCCCTGCATGCCCCTACTTCAGGAACGTGGTTCTCACAAACTATGTGAACGTACCAACGTTACTAAATGGGGTGATCTATTTCAAGACGGTATATTCCGCTACTCAGACAAACTCTTTCATGAGCTTCAACCCTCGTCCCTCGATATATTTCCGACTCAGGCAGGGTATCCGTTCTATTGTCTCAGACTTCCCGCTGGAACCCACAAGCCTTGCCCCTTTACATCAAAACACTTGGTATCCAGGCTCTATCACAACATACGCACACAACAAACAGGGACTACTAGCACAGCCCGTACACACTGGAATGCAGATCTGGGGCGGGAGGTAACTGACGACCAGTGGACATATTGCTGTCTCCAAACTTCACAAATCTCTGCAGGCTGTAGATTACGTGTAATACACTATAAATTCCTGCAGCGTCTCTATTACATGCCCGCCAAAAAGTTTTGGTTCAAACTGACAGATACTGACTGTTGTGAGAGATGTAACAGGCCAGGGGCCGGATTCCTACATTTAGCATGGGAATGTCCAAAGATACAGGAGTACTGGGTTCAGGTCTTCGAAGCCCTGGAGAAGATGACAAATCTCCCTCTGGAGGGTGATCCCTTTCTTGCGCTTTTGGGCTACACCAAACAAATCCCTAAACTATATCGCAGGTTTATTACCACATTGTTACTATTGGCCAAGCGTAGAGTGGCTTGCAGATGGGGCAGGGGGCATGGCCCGAAATTTAAGGATTGGCTAGATGACCTAATCTACTGCCAGGAACAGCTAACAACATACGCTGAGATGCTCCCACATGCCTCCAGGCCCAAGGATATATGGGGTCCTCTCCAAAGTTATCTTTTGATACGGGTCAGAGACACTCCGCTCAAACCGCCCCCCCTCCCCCACCCCCCAGGAACAGATGCTTAAAGGGTGGCAGTGTCTCTCCGTTCCCTTGTCCTTCACAACCCCTTTTTAATATCAACGATACGCGAACTGTCATTTGATGGAACTGTTGCATGCTCTGTGGGCCCTCATTTTGCCACTGATGTTCACCTCCTCATGTTATACGAGTTATATGGCATGTGAGCAGTATATTATTGTTTGCACGTCAAGACTCACTACTGCTGTGTCGATTTTCATTCTGCTGTACTAAAATAGAAGTGTCAGGCCTTGCTGTGTTGGTGTGTCATCAAAGACTTATCCAGTACATTTTTTACTTCTTCC
The DNA here is from genome assembly GCF_964204655.1 of Triturus cristatus. Classification (NCBI taxonomy): domain Eukaryota; kingdom Metazoa; phylum Chordata; class Amphibia; order Caudata; family Salamandridae; genus Triturus; species Triturus cristatus. The sequence goes on along the minus strand of NC_140594.1, from coordinate 643,107,081 downwards.
CATTCGGAGACAAGAACGATTAATGTGCAAAACTCATATATATGTCTGTAACTATGACTATCAAAGTCTGTTCTGAAATGTTACGTATGATGAAAATTGATTAATAAAATTAAAACAAGCATTGGCATAGCCAATAGGTTTCACTTTTGGGACCTTATAAGTGTTTAGCCATGCAACAGTTGATGTTGTTGCACCAAGGATATTGTGCTGCATAACTAAACACTTATAAGGTCCCAAAAGCGAGACCTATTGGCTATGCCAATGCTTGTTGAATTTTGTTTTAGCCACAATACTTTGCATCCACACTGCTGTCCAGCATGGCTAATAAAAACATTCCCAAAAGCAGTAGCTTTCATAGGAGAGAGCTATTGGCTTCGCCAATGCTTGTGTTTTTTTTTTTTAGGTTAGCCACAGGGAGATGTGCCTAATTCGTCTAATTGCCCAGAATCACAGGATGTTGAGAAGAGGCCGGGAACTGCACCTGGCTCTCCTGCTCCAAAGTTTGCAAGTCGGGCCTTTAGGCCACATCCCCTACCCTTCTTAAGAACTGCTGCCTGTTAAGGAAAGAATGTGGCCTAAGGGGTAGGGCGGTGGGTCGTGGAGCTGGGGAACCAGGTTCTAGTTTTGGCAGGGACGCTCAACGTTATGTCGTTCTGGGCAAATCAGTTAATGTCCCCGTACCTAACAAAAATGAATGTGTCAGCCTGTAACGTAACTGGTGCTCATGTAAAGCGCTCTGATACCTTCGGGTCTAGTTCGCGCTATATAAAACTCCACAAGATAAAAATCCGTTTCTAGGAATTAAATGCCCAGATGTCGAGTTTACTGGATTTGTAGTACGTCACATCCTTGCCAGAAAAGGTTGGTAAATGTGTTTCTCTATATCACTTTAAAATATGTGTTTACTTACCAACTCTGTTTTTTACAACGATCACGTTCAATGGATAATAATGGCAAACCTACCCGACAGCAAAGGCAGAGAACAGGATCCCTCTGGAAATAGTAATCAGATACTCGCCCGCCCCATTTGAGTAAACAACAGGCCCCATTTACAATTCATTAATTGTGCGCTGCATTTTCTGAAAGCATGAAGGGATGTTGCTCAAACCACAATATTTTCTTTACAGCCCCAGAGAAGCAGATGCGTTTGTAAATTGAGCATCGTTTTGTAATTCTTCTTTTTTACAATTTCCATCCTTAAGAAATTCTTACATTTTTTAAGACAGGAAAGACTCATGGGGGTGTTTTTGTTTGCCTCCCTGAAGCAACCATCATCAAATACAAATGGAACTTCTTGTTTACAGACATTTACTGGAAAGGTTTTTTTTTTTTTTTTTTTTAACAATTCTTGTCCTCAAGTGCTGCTTTGTGTGTGCATGCGTGCTTCAGTGGAATGCAGCTTTGTGTGGCTGTGTGTGTTTCATTTCAATCTGGAATTTAGCACCATTGTGGAAAGGGCAACAGATTTGATTAGGAAGATGTCTGCCACATGTTGATAGGAAAAATAACAAGTCCGGCAAAGCGTGGCGCGCGCGAACTTGACGGGGGCGGGGGAGCGCATTCGAGGAGGGTGAGCGGACCCTTTGAAGTACGAGTACAATGCCAAAAGCGGATTGCATGGCGGCACGATGCACGTGGTTGTGCGCGTGCTCGCCATGCAATCCGCTTTTGGGAGGACCGCTGTGTGAACAACACGTGCTCTCAATGGCAAAAGAAGGAAGCACAAAGTAAGGATGTGGCTACTTTCCTGAAGCCACCACCTCCGTTTGACACTGCGAAGAAACAGAACATCGGTGCCATGTGGACTGCATAGATCAAAACGTTCGACTTCATAGATGCGCTAGAAGGAGAAGACAATTAGAAAATAATTAAATATTTGAAAAACCTTGCCAGTGATGGAGTGAAAAAAGTGCTAAAGAAAGTCTCACAAACCTACGCAATATCATACCAAAAGTTAAAAGAAGCATTGGAAGCCAAGTTTAATCCGATGTCGAATGTCGACTATGAAAGATACATTTTCAACATAGCACGACAACAGGCTGGAGAAACCATGAATGAGTTTGTTGAGAGACTTGAGACACTTCTCAAACACTGCAAGTACTGTGACTTCAATGATGAAGAAGGCAAGCGCCTCAGAGTCATTGATGGTTGTCTTTCAGATTCCTTTCGGGGACGCATGTTGAGAGAGACACTCAGTTTAGAGACGATGCTAATGGCTGCAATATTAGAAGAACAAGCAGATCGACAAGCTGCTGATATGGAAGCAGGAGCAGTCCACAGTGATCAGCGTTGACCATGAAAAGTAAGCAGAAGCACAAAATAGATGCACACAAGTTGACGTCTCCGAAGCAAAAAAAGGAATGCTTCTGATGTGGGTTTTTATTTGTACAGCCATAGGACAGATCTGCAAAGGCTGCGGGAAATAAAACCACTTCATAACGGTCTGCCGACGAAAAAGAAACGGAATACATCGCAGTGAAAAGAGAAAGTAGATGTCAGAAGGTTCCAGAAGAATTCTCGCCATGCCCACAAGACCAAAAGGCAACACCAGTTATGACAAATAGAAACCAAGCAAAGTTGATCGTCGTCCAGTTCATCAAGAGCTAGTAAAGAAGACGGATGTGCATTGATGATATCAACTAAGGGACGACATGCACATGTAGGATTAGCTGCTTCTAGAAAAGATCCAAAGTCAAAGAAGAATCACCGAATGGAGCAACAAAATTCATTTGGACATTGTCCCAAAAGTACATAAAAGGTGAACGGTTGCCCAATATCCTTCATTATAAACAACGGTGCATCGATTAATATAATACCAGTAGAAAAGTTTAAAAGCTTATCTCCTGTGCCACGCCTTACCATGTCAAACATAAAAGTATACGCTTGGGCTGCTGTTTCCAAACCACTATAGAGTCAATGGTCATTTACAGCAACCATGATACACAAAATGACATCCGTGCATGCTCCAATTCGTGTTCTTCAGGGAATTTCATTGAGTGCATGCCGACATAGCTCTGCCACTGCTGTTGACATGAGACTGATATCTCTCAACTACAACATCTGTGCTCAGTCTGAAATCGTGAGTCAGTTCCCGTCGTTGTTTCATGGCGTAGTAAGACTCAAGAAAATGAAATTGCGATTTCAAATTAATGTGAACATTCGCCTGATTGCCCAGCGGCACCTCAGAGTCGCTTTTCACTTGCAGGAAGCCATAAAGAAAGAACTAAAGCAACTGTTGAAGCATGACATCGTTGAATGCGCCACCGGTCTACCCCGTGGGTTTCTTCCATAGTTGTTGTGCTGAAACAGAACAATGGAGGTACAGTGTACATTTGTGCTGATATGCGCCATGCCAGCAAAGCAATCAAGAGAGAAAGACCTCCTGGTTCCCATATAACAGACATGATCATGCAGCTGAATGGAGCGAAATACTTTTTTTGTCTTGCCATGAACAAAGGATACCTTCAACTTGAGCTGGAAAATAACTGTATGTACATTTCTACTTTTTCAGCTCATGTTGAGTTGTTCAGATACAAAAGACTGAGTTTTGGAATATCTTTGGCTGCAGAAATATTTCAAGATGTTATTCGCCAAGTAATTCAACCTGTTACATATGCTTTCAATTACAGTGATGAAATACTGGTATTTGGGACAACACAAAAGGAGCATGGCATGGCTCTTACACAAGTGTGCCAGTTGCTTGTTGATGTAGGTCTCACTCTGAATGCAGCAAAGTGTTAGTTTCACAAAACCAAACTTAAATTCTTTAGGCACATATTCTCTGATGGGGGAATGACTACTGACCCAGATAAAGTGTAAGCATTGTCATCTGCAAGATGTAACCATGCCACAATCCTTGTTAGACATGGCCAGTTATTGCTCAAGATACATTTGTGACTTTCCTACAGTGAGTGCCCCAATGAGAGACTTAACAAAGCAGATGGTCCCATTCCAGTGTTCTCCTGAATGCAACCAAAGTTTCAAAGAAATGAAGCATGCGATTGAGAATGCAATTGAAATGGCCTATTTTAACCCTACGTTACTTTCTGAGATCATAGTAGATGCGAGCATGGTGGGGCCGGGGCAATTCTTGCTCAACACAAAGGCCATCCAAATACTCAGATACACATTGTGCCTTGTGCCAGCAGAAGTCTGTCTGAAACAGAATGTGCCTATTCTCAGCTGGAAAAGGAGAGTCTGGCTGTAGTGTGGGCCTACAAACATTTTCACGTGTTTCTATATGGAAAATGTTTCACTGTCATCACAAACCACCAGGTGTTGTTCACTATCTTTGGAAACCCAAATGCTAAGATGCACCTTTTCATCGAGAGGTGGGGTTTGCGACTGCAAAAGTATGAGTATGCTATTGTACACAAGCTGGGTAAAGATCAAAAATGCGCAAATTACTTTTCACGAGTGCGGCTACATCAATTCAGTTCGACATCAAAAGGGGCTGAAGAGTATCTCAGCTTAAATTTGAAGTCCAGTATGCCACCAGCTCTATCAATTGAACAGATTATTAACCCAGATCAGAACATAATCATCCTTAAAGACCTCATTAGAACGCAGTCGTGGAAGAAAAGTATTTAACCCTTTGACGATCATGTTAAATAAAAAAAAATTCAAAGAATTACAGGATGAACTATCCATCACCAAGAAGGTATCATATTGAGAGGTTTGAGAATCATCATACATGAGAGCTTGAGACAGAAAGTCATTGAGCTGGCCCTTGAAGGACATCGTGGCATTGTAGCCACCAAAAGAGCTCTAAGAGACCAAGTGTGGTTCCCTCGACTAGATGAGCGAGTTGAGAAAGAGCTGAAAGCGTGCCTCTTTTGTAACTGTTTATCCACAAGGTGACACACCACTATTGACGATGTCTGACCTTGTTGTGCATGCCTGGGAGAGAGTTGCTATTAACTTCTTTGGGCCTCTTTTCCATTGGTGGAACATCTATCATCAACAACTCAGGACAAAGTCATCGGGTCGTTTGATGACATCCTTGCAGCGTTGGGCATCCCCACTATTCTCGCACCTGACACTGTCCCGCCTTTCAATAGCAAAGAATTCATGGAGTTTCTTGTTCGACTCCATGTCCAGCATTAAAAGAGTACACCTCTTTGGCCCCAAGCCAATGGTGTTGTTGAATGAATCATGGGCACTCTCATGAAGGCAATACAATGAGTATTGATGGAAGGAATCGATCTGCGCCAAGCTTTGTGTCAAGCTCTTCGTGCCTATTGATCAACTCCTCTCTCCACAACTGATGAGAGGCCTGCCACATTGCTATTTGGGAGAGCCATCAGAACCAAGCTACTGCAATGGACATCAGACTTTTCAATGAATGCCAAATAGGTTCTTATCACAGACACTTCTCGAAAGTGCAAGATGAAAACATATGCCAATCAGCGCGGACACGCCCAGGAAACCATCTTCAACAATGGAGACTGGGTACTGGTCAAACAGAAAAGGAGGCAGAAAACAGACACTCTGTTTGCTGTTGACCATGTGAGGGTTGTAACGTGCAAAGGACACATGGTGACTGCGCATCATCTGTCACATGGGACTTATCACACTTCAAACACCCACCTTAATGTTCGTCAGCTCCTGATGTCATGAATGAGGTGACCCCCGTCTAAATGTCTCGATAAAGCACTGGAGCCCATGTCATCGGTGCACAAGCAAGGTGCACCTCAACTACCTCATCCCACCCGATCAGTGAGAGCACCTTGATGGCTCATTGAGAAACTGTGATGCTAATGCTGTCTGTACTTTTTATTTATTTAACAAAGGGGGGATGTAGTGTCTTAACACTATGAGCCCTAGGACCCTGCGGCAGCCTCTAAACAAGAATTAAGTAATCTGCTGGGAGGTGTTAAGATTTGGTTATAAAAGTTATTAAGCAATGTTTGCAGTGTGTGATCGTATGTTGAGGATTAAAGACATCTGTTATAGAGCTCTGTGTATGGAGTGTTCATTAGCATGCTCCCAGGCTGGGGAAGACTCTACAGGGGGAAGGGGTCTCAGGTGAACATGGAAATAAACTCCTTCTGGGCCAGGCCAGCCTAGCAAGGGGGTGAGGTGAGAATGGGCCAAGGGCCAGAGCAACACCTGGCCTGCAGTTAAGACCATTCTCAGACTTGCCCCCTCTCCCGCCTATCACAGCCTGAAGTGCAATGGCCTAGTAGGGGAGGAATGAAGCAATGGACAATGCTGCTGGGCCAGTCACAGGAGAGAGGAGGCTTCAAGGGTGAAGATGGCCCAAGGACCTCTTCACCTGCCTTCCCAGCAAGGCTGCTGTACTCTCTGCGTCCCCGTCCTCAGTTTGATAGAACGTCAGGTTAGGAGACAAAAATCAAATCAGGTGTTTGTTAAGCACGACTACCCACCCATAAGGGTCTCAAGGCGCTGGGGTGTGTGCGGGTTGGGGGTTCGCAGGTTCCAGTCCATCAAGGAGGGGGCTGTCGAAGAGCCAGGTTTTGAGGTTTCTTGTGAAGATGGGGAGCGATGTTATCTGTCTGAGGTGGAGCGAAAGGTCGTTCCAGGCTCTGGCCACGCGGAAGGAGAAGGAGCGGCTTCCCTATCTGGTCTTTCTGGTGCAGGGGACCACGGCGTAGGAGAGCTGGGCTGATCGTCGGGTCCTTTGAGGTGCGTGGAATTTGAGCTATTCGGGTATGCTGGTCCGGTGTCGTGGAGGGCCTTGTGAGCGTGGGTTACCATCTTGAAGGTGACTCTAGCTTCGATGCGGAGCCAGTGGAGTGTGCGCAGGTGATGGGAGATGTGGCAGTGTCTTGGGGTTGCGGGTGAGATTTTTGTTTATACCGGCATAGAGTGCGTTGCCGTAGTCAAGCCTGCTGGTGACCAGGGCATGAGTGACGGTCTTTCTGTGTTCGAGGGGGATCCATTTGAAGGTCTTGCGTAGGAGGCGGAGGGTTTGGAAGCAGGAGGACGAGACAGAGTTGATCTGGCGGTCCATTTTGAGCTCTGAGTCGAGGATGATTCCCAGGTTGTGTGCATGGTCTGTGGGGGTGGGTGGGCTTCTGAGGGCAGGGGGCCACCAGGTGTCGTTCCAGGCGTCTGGGTTTGGGCCCATGAGTACTTCCGTTTTGTTGGTGTTTAGTTGTAGGCAGTTGTTTTTCATCCATTTGGCGACGGCTTCCATGCCTTCTCGAAAGTTGTGTCTGGTGGTGTTGGGTTCATTTGATAGGGAGAGGATCAGTTGGGTGTCGTCTGCATATGACACAATGTTGAGTCCGTAGGTTCTGACGATGGGGGCGAGCGGAGCCATGTAGACGTTGAAGAGCGTAGGGCTGAGGGAGGACCCCTGGGGGACTCAGCAGGTGGTAGGTGTAGGGTCCGAGAGGAAAAGGGGGAGTCTGACCTGCTGCGTTCTGCCGGAGAGGGAGGAGCGGATCCAGTCGAGGGCCGTCTTGGATCCCTGCGTCATGGAGTCTGTGTATTAGGGTGCAGTGAGAGAACGCCGCTGAGAGGTCGAGGAGGATGAGGGCTGCTGTTTCTCCTTTGTCCAGTAAGGTACGGATGTCATCTGTTGCGGCAAGGAGGGTGGTTTCCGTACTATGGTTTTTTCTGAAGCCGGGTTGGAAGGAGTCGAGGATGTTGTGCTCTTCGATGAATGTGGCGAGTTGGCCGTTGATGGCTTTCTCAATGACGTTGTCGAGGTGGAAGTTGAGGTCCCCCAGTAGGGTGTAGTTGGTGGACGCGATGGCATGCGAGGAGATGATGTCCGTGATGGAGTTGGCAAAAAGTCCACCGGCTCCAGGGGTTCGGTAGATGAGGGTTCCTCGGAGGGTGGAGTTAGAGCTAGCCAGTATCTTGATGTGAAGGTGTTCCATCATGTCTGTGGGCTCGTCAGGGAGTGTGCTCAGGCGGAGGGTGGATTTGTGGACGATGGCGATTCCTCCTCCCGGGCGGGTGGGGTGGTCCTTCCTGGAGATCTTGTATCATTGGGGAATGGCAATGGCGATGTCCGGTCCCGAGGTGGTGTTGGTCCAGGTTTCGGTAAAGAATGCTACGTCCTGGCTATTGCTGTCGAGGAGGTCCCATATTTCCGTGGTGTGTTTGTGGAGGGATCGGACGTTGAGGAGGATGCATTGCAGGGTCCTCGGTTCGGTTGTGTGCGGGCGGATTGTGCTGGGTCAGTGGTCTTGGCGGTGCTGCAGGTGTGCCGGCAGCAGTGACAGCTGAAGGGTCCGTGGGTATCGGCTGGTGATGCTAGCTTGCAGTTGTTGTTGCGGCCTGGGTTGAGAGTGTGGAGTGCCGCTGGGTCGTAGCATTGGCGGTGCAGAGATCCAGGGTTCCTGGTGCTGGTCGCAGTCTGGTCGCAAACGTGCGCAGACGAGTTTGCCTTTGGCGCCCCGGCGGCGCGGCCGCACAGTGGCCACCATTAAGTAGGGGTCGGGGAGGGCTGGACAGCTGGGAGGCGGGAGCGGGGAGGGGAGCTGGATTGGGCCGGTCGCACTGGTCGTGCTGGGGGGTAGGGGCCGCGGAGGCAGCAGTGGCGGGGAAAAACAGGCTGAAAAAGGCAAAAAGAGAGAGAAAAGTGCAAATAAGGCAGCAAAAGTGCTAGAAAGAGTGGAGGAATGACGCAGAGGACACAGGAGAGTGAAAGGGGGAGATTGAGATGAGGGTAAGAAACAAGTGAAAAATGGAAGAAAGACACAGAAGGAGAGTGAAGGGGGGAGCTTGAAATGAGGGGAAAACTACAGAAAATGGAGGAAAGACCCAGAAGGAGAGTGAAGGGGAAGATAAAAGTGAGGGAAAAAGCGGAGCAAGAGAATGGAGACAGAGGTCCACTGGACCACCAGGGATGAGGCACAGGTGAAACCTGCGGGTGGAGGAGGGCCTCGAACACCAACACTCGAGAGTGCAGGGGCTTGGGGGAAGGCCTCACTTAATGGTGGAGCTGCGAGGGAGGGAGAGCAATTTCACTGACACTGCTTCTGGAATTTGCGCAGGCCTTACTGGGCCCGCATTTACAGTTCCCTCAAAAATAACACCCCCAATTCCCTTTCCTCTCTCCGGGATAAATGGGAGGGTTGGATTGGTCCATTCGATGATGCGGATTGGAGGGATGCACTGATGGCCCCTAATATAGTTACAGCGTCTGTGCGGCTCCGAGTTCTGGCTATTACGCCACATCCTCTATCCTGCCCCTTCTCTCTATTTTCATTACGTTCATTACCTTCTCCAGGCTTCCTCCGGAATACAAGCACACACACATTCCAGATACCTCAAGTTTAGTCTGAATATCGCTGTGTTTCTTTAATCATTTCAGTTTCTTTAATCATCATTTAAGGAAACAACATTCCTTAAATTTCCAGAAAGAAGCCCTTGCCAGTGCGTCATATTGATGTGTTTGCATTTTGAATGCATTTTGTTCATACTGAAAAAGTTCATGTAATGCTTGTGTGAGTTGATGAAAATCCCAAAACAAACCAGGGTGATGTGATTTGCATTTCATTGTGAGTGATGTCATCATGCTCGCTGGGCCACCCCCGCTCTGATTTATAGTATAGGCTCACTGGTGTCACTACTAATCTGAGTTTTAATTTCGCTGGCTCCTCTTATGCTTCCACCCCTTTCTTTTTCTGTCACTAATGGTTTCTAATGAATGGCTGCTCCGACACAATTGAGGTACCTTTTCTTTCTCCACTCTTCAAGCCCAGTTGTTGCATCTAGCGCTGGGCGGAAACTTTATCCTCTCAGTCAGTGGGCAAGATCCACCAGTCAACAAGGAGTACTTATTAATTTAAGAGAAAATATACTAGCTCTGATAAAAAGCGTTAATCCATCCATCCTTCCATTCGACGTGTCGCACTTCAGGGTATGCGCATCATTTTCTTCTCAGAAGGCTGGTTTTTTTTTTGCAGCTGTTGCAGGCTCTGCAGAGCCCGCAGACTTGCCTTACTGGAAGCTTCTGCACAATGCTGAGCCGCGAGGTCTGAGCTGGTTCATTATCAACCACAGTTGGGTCCTGTTGATACTTGCATAATTGCTTTGGTTCCAGCAAACATTAAAATCGCCATGGAAACACTGAGGACATTGTTTATTAATTCCGCCCTCTGCCTCCAGCGCTCCCTTGCAGTGAGACAAATCTTCAAACGTGAATCACTCCTTAACAAAAGAAGGTGATTTGGGGCATATGAGGATGGTTAGACGGAGGCTTTCAAACTCTGTGAAGGAGGGTGTCTACATATTTCATTAAGGTGCAGGGTGATGGTCGGCAGGTGTTTTCAAGGCATTACGGTGTATGCAGCGGCTATAGTACTCTTGCTAGCAGTAGCAACAGTGGGTAACAGTATAAGCATTCGGTGTACTGCTCAGGACTTGCAGTGTTTACAATAGGCATATTGTTCATTGTTAGCAGTGGGTATACTGCTCAAAACCTGCAGTGCTTTCATTTAGCACACTGCGCATTGTCTGCAGTGCTAACAGTGGATATACTTCGAGGGTTTGCAGTATTAATACTTTGCACACTGCTTATTGTCAGCAGTGCTAGCAGTAGCTATACCCCAGACTTGCAGTATTAGTATATGCACACTGCTCATTGTTGGGAAGCCTAATAGTAGATATACCCCACCAGACATGCAGTATTAATATTTTGCACACTGCTCATTGTCGGCAGTGTTAGCAGTAGATATCACAAAAACAATAAAAGGCCTGACAGACACCGGGGCTCACACCATCTTATTTCCTTTTTTTGTGATACTAAACAGGAGAAGTACATTAACTCTATGTCCTTCAATCCTCTGTTAAATATACAGATAATGTTCATCCAGTATCAACTATATACAGTGTATATACAGATACTGGATGAACATTATCTGTATATTTAACAGAGGATTGAAGGACATAGAGTTAATGTACTAAAGGAAATAAGATGGTGTGAGCCCTGGTGTCTGTCAGGCCTTTTGTTGTTTTTGTGATTAGCGAGTGGAGAGCGACCTGACGAATTACCCTCTATAGCTCCTTGTTGTGGTTAGCAGTAGATATACCAGGAAAGCTTGCAGTGTTAATATTTAGCACACTGCTCATTGTGTAGTTACAGTAGTTAGCAAGGGTAACGCAGTGGTTAAATACCAGCCATGCCATCATGACAATTGTCTACGAGGTGCTGATCAGTGGAGAATGAGTTAAAGAGGGACAGAAAACGAAGTTGTTTACCTTGCTCTTCCAGCGTCTCTATGTTGGCAGCCTCCCTGATCACATGTTGTATTGTTCTGTGTAGCGCTGCACTATTAACTTAAGAGGGTGAGCAGGTATGCGATTGTCAATGGGAGGGCCAGAGTCTAAACGCTTAGTTCTGTTGCTGGAACAAAAACCAGATTATTGTTAATCACATAGGCGCAACCTATTGCATTTAGCAGTGCTTGTTTTTTTACCACTACTTGACAGATCTGCGCAAAACTTGACATAGTGAACACAGTGGATGAACCTTGTTTTTAAAGTTTTGTGTAAATTCATTGAAACACGCTAAGAAGAAAACAAAAATATTAAAACAAAATATAAATTTTCAGTGGAAACTCTGAACTATACATTTTTTTTTTTTTAACGTAAACGTCACTGTAAGGTATATAATTTTGAGAGCTAATTTCACTGTGGTGATTATCTTGTCTGATAGGTCTGCATTTTGGTGTTACATGACTGTACTGTTGGTGGCAATTCTTCCTTATTTGATATTACCCTAGTACTATTCTTTTTCACTGTTCTCCTACTAGGAAGTCTTCAGCAAGTTATCGCTCATTTCCCGAGTCTTCTTATGGTCTCTCGAAAGCATGCAGATGCTGTGGTGCGCTGCCTGAAAGAGCGTTGCCTTTTTTCGACACAGCAGTTAGCAGAGATTGTGCAGACCTGTCCTGGGATCCTGAAAGAGCAGCCAGACGAGCTGGAGTACAAGTTTCAGGTGAGGAGGAGACTGGCTCTGAAATAATCATACACATGTCCCAAGCACATGAAAAAGAGCATGACATGAGGCCATAGATCTGTTGTTCTGTGTGCTTCCTCTGATGCAATGGCTGTATTGCTAATAGATATGCATTTATGAGGTTGGCAGTCAACACTAATAATAGCGCAATGTAGAATGTAAAACATACATACTTAAAATCAACTTAACATTAAAATGTTGTATTGAAAATGGTCTAAAGTACCTGCATGTAGACGCAGCTGTACTCTTCCCCCCACGAAAAATACAGTTTTAGAGCAATTTACTAATCTTAAATCTAGTAACGAAACTATTTATAAAGTCTTAGCCCTTATCCTCTGTTGATGCTAATTTAAGTAGGCTGTTATTGTTCATATTGAGACAACCATCCTGCTTAACATTCCCTTTTGTCTCCTACCCAAGACCAGCATGTGATGCCAGCACTTTGATGAGAGGGATTAAATGTCCATGCATACTTTTTCCCCTAAAAACAATATTGCGTCCCTTGTCATTAGATACCTTAATGTTTCCTCTCTGCACCACAGTTTGATGGGTCACTGCTGTATTTGACGTTGTCACTAGGAATTTTGTTTGTGGTAGGTGCTATGTGCATTGAAAATGTCTGTAATTCATCAGTGACAAAAGTTCATATCAGAAATATAAGGGTTCCTTTCTCTTAAATATTTAGGCCCTTGGCCCTGAGAAGATTGGCAAGTATGTGGGCTATTTTGTTAATCAAATTTTTTTTTAAAAACCTGTTCCTGTTTAGAGTCTTCTGGTCCATTCTGTTATGCTAAGGATCCAACTGACTGTTGACCAACCAATTCATGCTTTTTTTTTTCTGTCTCCTTCTTTCATCTCCATTCTCAGTATGCTCACTTTCGGCTTGGTGTCCAGCAACAAGAGGTAGTGAAGTGTAGACTTTTCAACTTCAGTCTGTCTGAGCTAAAATATCGGCACGCTTTCTTGGAGCGCCTTGGACGATATCAAACCCCAGACAAAAAGGGGCAAACACAGATTTGCAACCCAAAGTTAAAGGAGGTGATCAGTGTATCAGAAGATCTGTTTTTGTCCAAGGTTGCATTATCCACTCCAGAAGAGTTTCATGTCTTCAAGAAGCTGCTGAACCGTGAAGAAGAGAAGATGCAGGAAGAGGAAGATGAAGAAAATGGAAGACTGGACTGAAGGGCAAAACAGACTCTGGTGGTTAGGGTTTTAACTAGACTCCTGGTGAGTCCAGTCAGCTGGAAAGTAAAGTTTTTGGAAATTGCTGTGATCGGATTAGATAGTCTTAATATTATTTGAATCTTGCTTTTTTAAGTTTGAAAGCTTCATTGAACAATAGTAAAAACACAGTTAACATAAAGGTAATTAGTCTGCAAAGCATAAAAATAAAAAATAAATAAACTATTAAGTAAGCAGAAAAAGATCATACATTTGTTAAGAGTAAACTATTATGCTTCAACAGAATCATCAATTATTGTGTTATATCTTACTAAAGATGCATATATATGAAAAGGGGGAGGGGAACTCAGGAAGTAAGGAGGGAATTTATGACTATAAATATGTAATGTATTCTAACAGATTAATACCTGTATATTTCAATTATAAAAATGTGTTGATGTGATTACATATATATATATATATATTCACAGAAAAAAACATAGGTTTCAGGCACGTTATAGTTAGGAATTAGCATTTAAAAAACCTCAGAAATTCACTGAAAAAAACATAGGTTTCAGGGGTGTTATAGTTAGCTGGACTTTTCACTTGTACAAAACCATTGAAATTCCCCCGTTATAGTTAGTTCAGCTAACTATAACTCGCGCGCCCGCAATGCACTGCTGATGACGTCACATATTACATCACTCATGACATGGTCAGTGACATCACTCATGACATCACTGATGACATCTCAAATAACATCACTTATGACATCATCCAGTGAATGTGTGTTTTTCTGAAAATTACATATGTTTTATATATGTATATCTCAAGGTCGATGGAAGAATAAATGGGTATATAAGTGTCTAAATGGATGATTTGTTTTTGAAAAATTGATTGTGTAACTGACTGATTAAGTGTATCATAGTGAATACATGGCTTAGTGAGTAATGTTTAAATATGTAAATATCCAGGGGAGGGGAATTCGTATCACCCGACTTCCGAGACATCTAGATTTCTTGCAAGGACAAGAAGTTCTAATGTCTGTTTTGTCCGAAGGACAAGAAGACTGTGCACTATAGTAAATCGAGACACTTGACGGAATCAAAGTGCTTTATATGAGAGGCAGTTACATTGCACGAGGATTCATATTTTATTGCTGTAGGCACGGGGAAATTAAAAGATTTGCCCAGACTCGCAGAATGTTGAACAGACCCTGATAACCGAACCTGGTTCCCCAGCTCCAAAGTCGGCCGCTCCGGCTGTTAGGCCGCATCATCTCCATTGAATATGCGCATGATTTAAGTTCAAATTGGCAGGTTCAAACAGAAATTGCACAGCACTGTCAGCTAAGAGGTTTTTGTCTTTCTCTACGAAGCTTTCTTCCAGGCTCCTCTTCTGGCCCATTCATTCCTTAGAGCAAGAGGGAAACATGATGCAGTTTCTGCAGTCAGAGAACAGCCACAGCGTTGGCGGGTAAGAGCCTGGTGGACTCTGCTCTCACCTGGGCTCTCTGTTCACCCCTCTGATGCGCTGCCCTTTGGCCTTTTCAGATACAGCCCTCGAGTCGCTCTCCACTCACTCGTATTTGAGTCCTGCAGTGAAGTAATTCACGGGCCCCTCCCTTCGCACATTGCTTTCCCTCTGCACTAATCTGGTGCCTGTGCTCCCCACTGGCCTCACCTGCAGCCCCTGCTCCCCACCCCTGGACCTCTCATATTTCATCCAGGGTGTACATTAAAGCTCCGGCCGGTACTTCCCTTTCCATGAGCCTTTCACATTTCACACGGTGCCTGCACTATGCCTTTATCTCTCCTCGTGGCTTATCTGGCCCTTTGAGCCTTAATTTCAATTAAATAAAGTTACCAAAACCTTGCACTTCAAATTGTCAGGGACTTTACATGCTTTCTCTGTGCAGCAGTAAGCAGGACTTTAGGGATGCACTGGGGCGCTAAACTAAGGGTGATCTCTTCAATTTTGGATCACACAATGTGGTTGTGATTGGAGGCTACGCGCCCTCGTATGGCAGCTGATAATAAAGCCACATTTCCATGAGAGCCTGATGTATTGTGTGCCTACATAAGGCTGAAATGTACTTCAAATGTACTGGGAGGGGGAAATAGTTAAAGCAGTATGTAGGGCAGGACAGTGTTTATGCAGTGTACAGAAACGTGCTTCTTAAAAATAGATAGGAAAGTAAACTGGGTTGAGAAGGTAATGTAAGTGTTTCCAAAGAAATCTGCCTCTAGAGCCTGGGATTCTCTTTCACAGCTACATCTTGCAATCAAGCTGAACATGAAATGCCACCACATATCCAAGGCTTTTACTCCCAGGCAGTCAGGAAGGACGTTTTTTTCTGCTGGAAAGTAATCATATGCAAAACAAGTAAATACACTACATGGAAAAGTTCCAGTTAAAAGCTGCATAAAGCAGAAACAGCTAACTTTGCAAACCTCTCAGGAGAGGCAGTAGAAGCAATTGGATGTGTACTTATGCTGTGTGCCAGCCGGCATAAATTACAAAAGTACCAACTATAGAACATCCTCTAATTGCTACGTAACTCCCTAACCACCTCAAGCTAAGTCTACCACCCTTTCCTTCTCCTGTTTGCAGTCTCAGAACTCTGTCATTTTCTAATTCCCTGCTCAACTCCTCTCCTGTCTCTTGCTGTGTCTAAAGTCACTGCTATTGGTACAGTTTTCCATTGTGACCCAGTCTAACCCCCATGCTGTATTTCTTACTCAATCAAAGTCCCCTTTCTTTTCTTGCTTTTTATATAAATCCTTGTACATCTCTAGCCACGTTTTGCTCCCTTCCTTTGCTTTCAAACTACCAGGGTAAAACCACTATTCCTCCATTTCCCTGCCCTGCTGTCCTTCCTGCTTTCTGCCCTCGAACAACCATCTAGTTCCCTGTGTTTCTCGTCTCCCTTTTCTGTTAAACGCCAAACCATCTCTCTTCTTTAAAAATCAGCATAATATTGTATTCCCTCCCCTGAAGCCATAAGTGGTTCCTTCTTTAAGACCTCTCCCATCTTTAGCTGTGAACTAATGGTCCATCAGTGGCTCCCACTTTAACCCCCGCCTAAGGGCATCACAGCATTCCTCTGCAACTCCTCCTTCCTCCTGCCCACCCCGTTACATCACTGCCACCCTGTGTAACTCCTCCCTCAGGACATCACTGCATTGCTCTGTAACTCACCCTGCACCCCCCCCCCGATACATCACTGACTCCCACTGTAACACATTTTTCATCTCTAGAGCAAGCCCAAGTAATGCTGATGTGAATGTTTGTAAATGTTATTACCTCTGTCATACATGTGATGGAGGGTTTCCCATGTTCTGGTGTCAGGGCATGCCTAGGGCATGCCTAGAGCATGTTACACCTGGAGGACACTGACAGGTGCTTCATTTTAAACTTATTGTGTACAGTAGGTGCAACTCTTGCCTCAGTGGTCTCTATTGACTTGTTCTCTGGCTGCTGTCCTGAGGGAGACACCTACGGATTTGTGAAGTATTAATCACATACTGGGAACGTTAACAATTTTTGGAGGCGGAATACTGGCGCAGCCACCTCCAAATTAACTACATGACCAAGGTGACTGTCACGTTTACTGTAAGTTCATTCTTTTCATCCTATTTTTCCATCCCTCTTTCTTCTTTTGCAAATGTCCTTAAATCTCCACTCTTCTCATCTCTCTCTGACTTTTTATGTTGTCTTTCAAACACCCAACTATGTCACCCTTTCTTTAAGTTGCCATTGATTTTTGACCCTATTCTATAACCTATCATTCCTTTCTGTCTATCGGCAGACTTGTGAGATGGCTTTCTGGGACAAAATTATGGTTGAGCACATCCGGATAGCACAAAGTAAAAACTATTCATTAGTTGTTGTTTCTGATCAAAATCCTCTGTGTCTGCACCCAAGCCCTTACAAAATGCCTCCACAATTTGCGAGAGTAATCTCAAGCCTCCATCTGAAAAGATGGTGAACGTTTTGAAAACTAAACAAGTTAATTTTTCTGGCTTTTGTCATCAGGCCCCTGAGTTCTTTTTTGCTAGATTTGTCCTGCCAGTCACCTTATTCATGTTTCTCCCTGGATGTCTGCTTATACCACAGTATACATTATTAAAAAATGCAAGTCTTTGGGGTTCCAGATTAACAACATGCTTGGGGTCTGATAACAATGCATACATGATCTTTACTAGTAGATCAAGCCAGAATCCACTATCGATGGACAAACGTAACTGGCATTTCTCTGAAATAGGAATTCCAAGACTTGCCTCAAAGAAGCAAAAAAGTAAGCAACCTTCTACTCTCTGCCCCCACACAGAGTGATCTGCATATTATGGAATCAATGGAGCAGTATTTTTGTAAAATATCTTTAGAACTCTATATCTTTGTCAACAATACTCTGTCATACAATCATTATTTCAGGACAGACTGTCCTGACTGGAAAATTACTGTTTCAGCAAGTACTAACCACTTCTGTTCCTGGGCTACTGAAAGCAGCTCTGTGTTGTCCATAAAGCCTACCACCACAGCTTTACTCATGGTTACATCTCTGTCCTAAGTCTGTTGCAAAGCATGCCACCATCCAAAGGGAACATTACGTTTTCAATCAATGAGGTAAATCACTTTCACAGTATACATGTACCAACTTACTTTCACAGGCACACATTTCTGCAGCTTATACCTTAGGGTGTCGAAACTAACATTATCCATAAGAGAAGCAATTGTACGTCCTTGGTCTCAATATCACCCACTGACATAAGTTATTTTAGATGGGCAATTCAGAACATGAACTTTCCTTGTGCCAGTTCCATATAACTAGCAGATGCAGGACAGTTTGCCCCTGGCCTCTACTTAAGACCTCTTGGATTGTCAGTCTGCAATCTCTTTCAAGAGTGCTTGATACTCTTTAAAAATCCTCTTTCACATAAATTGGGTCTTGAGCTTGTTGAAGATATTACTGACCAGCCAACCAGTATCGCAATTGACTCTTATGCACACCTCAATAACACTTCAAGAAATGTCTGTGTTCCCTTTGGGAATGTTGAGATCATTTCTACAGCACAGGCCTAAATGTACCTCCACCCTAAATTGGCTGCAGGAGTTTTCAATCTTGCCATTATGTAACAAAGTCAGTGTCCAATTCAAACAAGTTAAAAGCGCATATGTTTTGACAGATGATTCTTTGATCTATGTGGGCTGAAATCCGCAGAACCACCCCTAAAAAAGGAAGTTGTCTGCTGCCCTTCCCTGGAGAGCTAGAAAAGTCATGGTTTACTGTACAGGGCACTCACATATAGATATTGTCACAGATCATATTAATATCCACCTTTGACTCCTGCCTTGGTCTCAGATATTTTGTAGATACCGGTTTTAGCTGATGTGTGACAATCTTTTATATTCATTGTAAATATCTTGTGCAAAAACATAAGTCATGTAAATAAGTAATATTGATTTACCATTATAGCATACACCGGGTAACGTGTAATTTCTGATTCCTGTATACTCCCTCTCTGTTTACATTGCTCTCCCAATGTTTCAGCACTAGGATGTCTAAAATGCACTCTCTAAGACCAAACGCACACTTTTGGTGGTCAGTTTAACTGATTTAGGGAATAGGTAAGACAAGTAGATTTCTTTGCAGGACAAGTAGTTATCTGTACAATTTTGTCCACTGGACAAGTACATTTTTTAAACAATTCCACACCCCTGAAATATCTGTATCAGTCTCTCACTTTGTGTATAAGTGGCTGCATGGGTTGGTGAGTAGCTACATGGGTGTCTATATAGGTTATTAGTTGGTTTTTTGAGTATCAGTCTGAGTGTCTGCATGGTTCGTTGGGGGGTATTACGTAGTGCATAGGTGCATGAATGAGTGACTCACTCTTTGTATGTGTTGAAGACAGCATGTGTGCAGGACTGTATGGGTGGATGAGTGTGTGTATAGGTGTGTTAGTGAGTGAATGACTGTCTCAATAGTGTCTTTATGAGTAACTACATATGTTTTAAACTAGTATATGTGACTATTGGTGTATATAAGTGAGTATATGTGAGAGTGAGAGATTGAAAGAGTTCCTGTATGAATAAGTATGTGTTTCTGTAAGTGATTGTTTAAAAGACTAAGTATGTGTAAGTTTCCGTAGAAGTAAGTGTGGTGGTGTGTGTATAACTGTATATGCAAATAAATGTATGTTTGATTCTTTATTAGCATGAGTGACTATGTGTGTGAGTAACTATGGATGAGTGGCATTGTGTAACAGGATGTATAGGTGTATGAGTACATATGATGAGTGAATACATGTATGAGTGACTGTATAGGACTGTTGGTGAATGAGTGGATGTGTATGTGGATCTTAGAATTACTGAAGAGGTTGTTGTAACTGGTATTGGTGTGTCCATTGTTTTGAAAGTTTAGTCTCTATTTTTGAATGTGTGTATCAAAGGTTATATTAGGGTGAGAGGAGGTCTGCCACTCCATCACAAGGATGATGTCATCAGTGATGTCATTTGAGATGTCATCAGTGATGTCATGAGTGATGTCACTGACCATGTCATGAGTGATGTAATATGTGACGTCATCAGCAGTGCATTGCGAGCGCGCAAGTTATAGTTAGCTGAACTAACTATAACGGGGGAATTTCAATGGTTTTGTACAAGTGAAAAGTCCAGCGAACTATAACACCCCTGAAACCTATGGTTTTTTCAGTGAATTTCTGAGGTTTTTTAAATGCTAATTCCTAACTATAACGTGCCTGAAACCTATGGTTTTTTCTGTGAATTTCAAAGGTTTTTAAATGCTAATTTCTAACTATGCCTACAGAGATAGGACATGTGAAGAAAGAAGAAAAAATGCACAGAAAGAAAAAAAAGAAGTGCAGAAAGAAGCAACAGAAGTCCTCAAAGACGAAGAAAAGTGCAGGAATAAGGATAACGTGCAGAAAGAACAAAAAGAAGAGCAGAAAGAAGCCTTGTTGCAAAATCATCCTGTACCCTCAACTTTTTCAGACGGATACTGGTGGTAACTGAGTCTGACTAACCAGTCCTAGAGCCAGTGCTATGTTAAAAGACACTTGGAATACAGTGAAAACACCTACATACACTAGGGAACATTATGCGTTGGGGTCCCCCTGTGATTAGCATGACCTCCTCTGTAAGCCCCTAGTATATAATAGGGCAGGGGGATTAAAACTACCTCTTAAAACAGGCCACAGGGCGTTTTTGCACATGTTAACTCAGGCCCCGTCCCCTCCCTTCACCACTGTGTAAACACGCCCTGTGTCCGTTTTTAGTTGGGAGATTAAGTTCATTTGAATCCTGAGGGTCCCTAGGGTCCAACTAGCCCACTAGGTACCTCCAGTAAGTGCCACAGAGCTGCGTTGCAGAGAGGTGTAAAAAGTGGCACGGCCTGGACCACCTCTCTGCAATGCAGCTCAGTGGCGCTTACTGGAAGCACTTGGTGGGCTAGTTAGCCCCCAGGGGCCCTCAGTATTGAAGGAAAATTATATCCCCAATTTAAAACGTGCCATAGTGCGTGTTTGCACACGTCACCTCAGGCCCCGTCCCCTCCCCACTGTGTAAACGCGCCCTGTGGCTGTTCTAAGTTGAGAGATTAAGTCCCCTTGAATCCTAAGGGTCCCTAGGGTCAAACTAGACCACTAGGTACCTCCAGTAAGCGCCACAGAGCTGCGTTGCAGGGAGGTGTAAAAAGGGGCTTGGCCTCAGAACACCTGTCTGCAGCGCAGCTCCCTGGTGCATACTGGAGATGCCTGTTGGGCTAGTTGGCCCTCAGGGACCCTCAGTATTGAAGAGGAATTAATTCCCCAACTTACAACTCGCCAGGGGGCGCGTTTGCAGAGTGCTGCAAGGAGGGGGCGTGGCCTCCGGCACGATGCCAGTCTTTTATTTATTTTAATTTTTTAAGAAGGGGGGCTGTGTGGTTCCCCTTCTTATTCTAATTTATTGGCCCTGATGACCCCATCCCCCAGAGCCTGTCTCCTAATTATATTTTTTTGACCCCAATCCCCAGGGCCGGCCACTGTTTTTTATTATTTTAAAAAAATATATATTTATAGACACACCTATGACATGCTGGACAAACCGTATGTACCTATCACCATGACGATTTGCGTGATATTCATTAAAAGGTAACTATGCATACAATGAATCCACGTGGAATGTATTTACACCACTAGTGAAGCTCTGACATGTCTGATGCCCTACCGTGCCTAATCCCGGTAGACACCCTTGTCGGTTATTTATACAAACAGGGGTAGCTATTGACGGGCACATTTAATACACATGCACACCAAGCCATTCAAAGGGGATTCGACAAAAATTCGACCAAAACTATGCAAGAAATCCCCCTCACGGTTAATAAAACACACATCCACTGCCGGATGTGTAATACTTTTTTACTCTCTGGAAAGGGGACGAACATCACTTGAGAGTCACAGCGCGCTCCTGGCAGAGCCCAATGCTGTGTTCCACCCACCATTGCCTGCTGAGTGCCACACACCTCTGTGTTGTATTCCACTAGCTAGTGCATATGCGATGACACTCTCTAGCCCATTTGCACTGTAACACCACCCCGTGAATATGTCATTGCCCCATCTAACGTGCCTTCCTCGATGCCTATGTTATAACGCACAGTGCTATGCCATACATATTACAATCTGGGATCCATATCTTTGTCACAGTGCATAGGCAACGTTACACTCCCCAGCACATATTTTATATTACAACTTTAGAGACTAGTTAGGTTACACAACACTGCCCTGTGCATATTACACTCCAAGGCGCATATCGCATGGCACGCGCTAGTGCCTGTGCTATCTCGCGCTCTCCAATGAATCTGTCATTGCGCACAATGTATTGCATATTATATTTCACGCCCGGTTCATCTTATATCACACTTTTTGGTGCATAGTTTATACCATACACTATATCTAGTTTTCATTTTCAATCGTGCTCTCAGGACTATGTTCTATATAACACTGTGTTCACCTACCCTTTTCACGGGCATTACATTTTGCGATAGGGGGTGGAGGGTCCGGGGGTGTTTCTGCCAAGTGAGCCCGGAGTCACAGTCACAAACGTCCTCTTCTTCCTGAATAAAAGTGAGATTATGCTGCATACTTGTTCATATTTTAAGTAGTTCGCACAGACACACGTTTTAAAAACAATAAAGTTCCTAACACCCGCCTTTCTCTGAACAGTTAGCTTGCTGCCCCATCCCCCTCCTCCCTATCCTCTGTTGTCTGAATCCATGGACTAGCCTCCTCCCTCCTGCCATGCATGGTCTGATGTGCTGCCACTGCCCTCAATTTAGTATGATGTACCAGTTCTCGCCTCAGTGCCATTCCAATCATGGAGTCCCACTCTGCAACTCTGGGCAATAGCTTGCTTAATCTCCACAACGGCCCCCACAACGCTAAGGATGCCTGGCCTCCACCTTGGGGGTGCCCAGGAGTGGACGCCTCACAGGGAAAGCCAGGATGGGTTCCACAGCGGTATTCGTACAAGCGCCTTGAGACCCTTGCGGGTGAGTAGTGCGCTATACAAGTATCAATTTACATTTTATCAATTTACATTTACATTTACTCCTCCTTCCGTCCATTGCCCAATTCTATGCCCCATCATTGACCTCCTGCTTAAACTCTGTGCTTAGCTTGCTGCCCCTATTCTCCTTCCCCCTGCCCTCCGATGTCTTTGTGCATGCCCCTGCTCCATCCTTTTTGCCCACCATGTTCCATGGACCTGCCACTCCTATCTGCTCCTCCTGCCTGCCCCGTGCGGTCTGTTGTGAGGCCCCTTCCCCTGAACTTTCTTGTCTGTGCACAGGTCCTGACCCTACCTTCTATCCTCCATCGTCCTTTGTGCATGCCCCTGCACCCTCTTTCATGCCCATCATAGCCATTGTGCTACCACTAACCCTCCCACTTGTCATGCATGGTCTTCTGTGCTGCCATGGCCCCTCCCACCTTCCCTGTGTGGTCAGTTAGCTGCCCCTGAACCCCTCCCACCTTCCCTCCATGGTCTGTGTGTATGCCATCACAGTCTCACTGTTGCTCTTCATGGCGTGTCTTTGCTTCTATTCATGGTGTGTCTTGCTTCTAGTGCCCATCCTGCCTGACCTCCATAGCTATCTTGCTGCTCCTGCCCTGCCCCCTTGCCCCCAGCCCTCTGTTTACATGTGCAGACCCCTACTCCCTCCCTCCTGGCTTGTCTGATCCATTGTAATGACCTGATCCATCCCTCCTGCCCTTTATGGTCTGTTATGCTGCAGCTTTCTCTCCTGTCTGTCCATTATGGTCCTGCCTCTTGCCCCTCTGTTCTCTGTTGTCCATGTGCATGGTCCTGTCCCCTCCCTCTTGCTTTCTATGGATTGTTGTGCTGCACTCCCGTCCCGCATGCCCTGTGTGGTGTATTGTGCTGCTGCAAACCCTGATGCCTGCCCTGCAGGGTCAGTTTGGTGCACCTCTCCATGTCCCTCCTGTCCTCTGTTATACAAGTCCATGTCCCTACCCCATTTCCTTCCATGATCCAATGTACCATACTTGCGAACATTTTGAACTTGGTAAGAGGGAGATTTTGAAAAAAAAACTGGGGTATTGATTTTCCCCTTTGAGTTACATTGAAAAAGAGGAGATTGTAGACAGGAGACAGATAAAATAAAGCCCATTTGAGCTTAAAAACATTGGACGTTTCCTGGCTGAATCGGGTCTGTTGGCATGTATGGCTGTACTACCATTGCCTCTTCCTTCTGCCCACAATGGTCTATTACATTGCCACAGCCTCTCTTGCAAGTCCTGTATTGTTGGTTTGTTGCCCCTGCCCCCCTTTCCACTGCCCTCCATAGTCTGTTGTGCTGCCACGGCCCTTCCTGCCTGCTCAGTGTGGTTAAATTGTTGCCTTTGCACCCTCCTACCTGCCTTCAATTTTCAGAGTCCGTGCCCCTGGCCTCTGCCTCTCAACAGTATCCTAATGAACAACTAGATTGCTAACATTCTATATTTATTAAAAAAGTGTGGAACGCCTGACGTCATCTTGATGTAATCAAACCTGTAATACCTAGAGCATTTCCTTTAGAAATTACATATATGAAAGGGTCTTATTTGCATCAAAATTATGGTTAGTGCTCTAAAAGACTAAAATAAGGACATATTTTCTGAGTTTTCAAATAGCGAGAAAGCACTTTTAAATTATTTGTTACCTTTATGTTTTTTTATCCAGTTGACCACTTGATTAAATGTTGCACTTAGGGGAGAGGATGTGGTGTTACTTCCAGAACTGCAGACTTTGCAACTGGGGAACCAGGTTGGAGTTTCTGCTTCAGCTCGACATTCTGTGATTCTGGTCAAATCACTTAGTCTCCCCATGTCTACAACCAAAATGAATTTGTTCTTGTGTGATGTAACCAATGCTCATGTAAAGCACTCCAATACCTGACAAGTCTGCACTATATAACACTGCAAAAACACAAAATAATAAGTGTTTTGCACACTTCTGCCATTGGGCTATATTTGGGCTACATCTGGGTGATTTTGGGCTACATTTGGGCTCTTTTGTCTCCGGTGGCCATCTTGGGAGATTTATTTGTTATGAAGTTTCCTAATTTCCTCATGTACTGCAGTCTCCTCAGTAGGAAATACTTTCAGTTTTTTACTTTGATTCCAAAGGCATTCAGATGTGTCACACATTTGCCATAAATTCAGAATGTTATCACTCTTTTTGCTCATTAGATCACTGTAGTAAAGCTACTGCTCACCAGGGAAAACTGCTGCTGGTATTGAAAGTGCATGTTTCAGTCTGCATGTCAGAATTTTTTAATGAAATAGAAGAGGATTTGATAAATCACTCAAAATGTGCCCTAATTTTTCTTTCTGCAGCACTAATCATACTTTTTATGGAAAAATGAACCCCCTCATTTTGTTCCTTTTTAAATTAAATGTTTTAAGAGTTACCACTTTAATCCAAGCAAGATGGCTTCAGGTGTGCCATACGTTTATCATAAGTAGGACTGTTAGCGCTCTAGTTGTTCTTTGGAACACTCTGGGAAGCTGCAGTAGAACACAAAGGAATCAACTGACAGTCTCTGCCCTTGTTGGATGTACATGTTTTACTGAGAATGTCAGACTTCATTCTCACATGACTGAGAAAGATAATGTGAATTTACAGAAAATAAGCTCTCAGTTTAGCTTATAGATCACCTTCCAAACCTCTGTGGGAAAAGCATGAGAAAATATTTTTCTCTCAATCATGATATCCCAGCAGAAGGCTTTTTCACATGGTGAAATCACCTTAGAACATACCACAATTCCTAAAATGAGTATGGCACCTATTTTGAAAATTTCGCGACCGCCAGTAGATAATATATATATATATATATATATATATATTGCTGCTCCGTTTGTCTTGCCTGTTACCGCACTCATGAGCGGGTGCCCGGTCCAGCGGTGGCAGACCGCTATATTTCCAGCTCCTTACTTTTTACAGTAAATTAGGGCCAGCACTCACGTTAGGTGTAATCCATTGTAGATTTATTCACGAGATATAATCAATAACAAACGCGTTTCGGCAAGTGTAGAGCATGTGCCACGAGCAAACTAGTCACGACATATAAAATTTGGAATGAATTGAGACAGCGACATATCAACAAATTTATGACATGTAGTACCCCATATGTGGTTTACTGCCTGGAATGTCCATGCAGTTTACGATATATCGGGAGTACTATAAATCCTGTGAAGATGCGAATTTTGGAACACCAAAGGGCAATAACCAGTAGAGACACGAATTATCCGGTTGCACGCCACTTTGCGAGTAAGCATAACAGTAATAGATCTCTGTTACAATTCTTCTGTTTAGATCATGTCCCGAAGAGTACCAGGGGAGGTGATAGAGAGAGGAGTCTGAGGAGATTGGAATCTCGTTACATTATTGACCTCCAAACAAAATATCCAGGTGGTCTGAACAGTGGGGAGGAACTTGCAGTCCATTTATGATGAACAATAGTAATAGCAATTGGTAACCCTCATTCGATATATTTTATGCATGCGGTAAACAAACTGGAAACGATTTGGTCACACCATATAGTGATTTTCAATGTCAACTAATAGTCCTTGGACATATCTGAATACACTAATATAGAAAGCCCATACAGCGCGATATGTAGACATTAGTGGAATAGGAAACATGATTGATACCATGTGCTGCGTGTTAGATTTATCAAATATTGAAATATGTATGTAAACATGTTCAAAGATGGCGCTCTATTGGAACAATAGTCCCTTGTTTATTACATTGAATCATTCAAGTTATTTTGGAACGGGGATTCTGAGCAGCACTAAGATATGGTGGGAGTTTAGAACCATATAGCGAAAGCCCATCCAGGGCGACATCACGCTACTCAAGAACGCATTTTACAAGTGCAATTTCAGTTATGCGCTAGCACTATTAGGTTTGTGAAATAGCCCATTAATTAATTGTGGCAATGATCAACATACTGGATATATATACATGACCAGAAGAATGCATTATATTATAAGTTGTTGAATTACTTTTGCAAGGCACGATATGTGAATGGTAACATTCTCTAAGATGGCGCTCAAAGTTGAGCATGAGTCCTTTGTTTGTTGCATGTAATTGATTTGTAATTTAAGTTGCTACGACAACGGCGCCCGTCGACACCGACGAAGGCTAACGCCAAAACGCGTTTGTTATTGATTATATCTCGTGAATAAATCTACAACGGATTACACCTAACGTGAGTGCTGGCCCTAATTTACTGTAAAAAGTAAGGAGCTGGAGATATATATATATATATATATATCTATATATATATATATATATATATGCACTGCAATGCGGCTTAGGTACGGATCGCTCAGCAGCGGGTGCGAGTGTTGGGCCAAGCCAGCGGCCAAGAATCAATTTTACAGCAAATGACACTCGCACTCAGGAACCTTGCAAATGTTTATTCTATTAACAGAGTTCCCTTCTGTTACACCGACGCGTTTCAGCCATGTCGGCCTTGTTCACGGTAGGTGACACCATTTCCTGTTACAATTTAAAGCATTTCCTATGCAACGTATTACACCCCATAGAATTCTGGGAACTGAAGTTTTTTTCATTTTTAAGAAAAATAGTAATTTTGGGTAATCACCTCGTAACAGTAATAAGCAAATTAATTCAATTTCCCAAAACAACAATAAGGCATTTGGACAGTTGTCCACTATTACAACTGTGTTGAATAAATGAGGGTAGATTCCACGATGTATATTTTAAGTAAATGATACTACTCAAAGGATGGTATTTACACTGTATGCATGCTAAATGTTCCAATTCTATAGTAGCCTTGTTGTAGAACATTTACAATGGCAACATTTTAGCAATTTGACCATGGGTGTTTCAATAAGCCGGCATTAGTGGTCAGTTTAAGTTTCCAGAGTGTATCTAAGATTTTTAAGTCATCCAGAAATCTACTAACTTAATGGATAAGTGTTTTCACAAAAATAGGGAAGGGAGTTTGCAAAGATGGGTACGTAAGCAACAAACCCTTATTTGATACAGTCCAACTAGAGGTGTACATAAAGTTCCTCGTCCAAGTTCATCCCTCTCGGGTGTTTGGTCCGAAGTCGGATTATGTATTTCGATTCAAGTTGTCTCAGTTTTTTCTGGCGGTCGCCCAGCCTCTCTAAAACAAAGATCTCTCCTATGCTACCGCAAAACACATGCTAGCATGCCAGGAGGGTAACTGGATGAACATGTCATTCTTTGCAATCGATTCTATTGAAACCAATGAGAGGCTGGGCGACCGCCAGAAAAAACTGAGACAACTTGAATCGAAATACATAATCCGACTTCGGACCAAACATCCGAGAGGGATGAACTTGGACGAGGAACTTTATGTACACCTCTAGTTGGACTGTATCAAATAAGGGTTTGTTGCTTACGTACCCATCTTTGCAAACTCCCTTCCCTATTTTTGTGAAAACACTTTTCCATTAAGTTAGTAGATTTCTGGATGACTTAAAAATCTTAGATACACTCTGGAAACTTAAACTGGCCACTAATGCCGGCTTATTGAAACACCCATGGTCAAATTGCTAAAATGTTGCCATTGTAAATGTTCTACAACAAGGCTACTATAGAATTGGAACATTTAGCATGCATACAGTGTAAATACCATCCTTTGAGTAGTATCATTTACTTAAAATATACATCGTGGAATCTACCCTCATTTATTCAA
This sequence comes from Triturus cristatus, assembly GCF_964204655.1. NCBI lineage: Eukaryota > Metazoa > Chordata > Amphibia > Caudata > Salamandridae > Triturus > Triturus cristatus. The sequence goes on along the minus strand of NC_140594.1, from coordinate 643,078,714 downwards.
CACAGTTGTAATAGTGGACAACTGTCCAAATGCCTTATTGTTGTTTTGGGAAATTGAATTAATTTGCTTATTACTGTTACGAGGTGATTACCCAAAATTACTATTTTTCTTAAAAATGAAAAAAACTTCAGTTCCCAGAATTCTATGGGGTGTAATACGTTGCATAGGAAATGCTTTAAATTGTAACAGGAAATGGTGTCACCTACCGTGAACAAGGCCGACATGGCTGAAACGCGTCGGTGTAACAGAAGGGAACTCTGTTAATAGAATAAACATTTGCAAGGTTCCTGAGTGCGAGTGTCATTTGCTGTAAAAAAAAAAAAAAAAAAAAAAATATATATATATATATATAATATACACATACCCACTGCCCATCGTCACTGGGTAGTTCTAGTTAGGTCATCTGTTCCATAGGAAAAAAGTGATTTGTGTCGCTAATAACTTTGTCCCCATTTGGCAAATCTCCACGAAACTCTACAAAATTGTGCTACTTTGTGACTAGTTTGCGCATGGAAAGTTTCAGAGGGATCCTTCAAGTGAGGGCAGAGAAAAAAGGGTGGTCCTAAAACACAACATTCTCATGGATTTTCCCTAGAGTTCTTTAGGCAAGGCTACAGCAAAAACGGCTGGACGGAATGACATCAAATTTTGCAGGAAGCTAGTTCTTGGTACGCAGATTGTACGTTTTGTAATTTGGTGTACATCCATTTTGTATTTTTGAGAAAATAATATAAATATCTGGAAGGTTGGTGTTTAGGTATGCACTGATTTTAAAGGGGAGTAGTTGCTCTATAGCAACCCGATTGATTGATAGGGAATGGCAGGTTTTGAGAGTCACAAAAAGGAGCACGTGAAAAGGGTAATAAGACTTTAGTTACAATATAAATCATTTGTTTGTGGTACCATACTAATGGTTTATGTTCCAAGGTGATATTACCCTGTGAAAAATGCTGCCCTTCTGCTGGGATTTCATGAATCATGTTTTAGAGAAAATTATTTTCTTATGACTTTCTCATAGAGGTTATGGAAGGTGCTCCAGAAGCTAAAATGAGAGTATATTATCTGTAAATTCACACTAGCTTTCTCAGCCATATGAAAATGAAGTCTGACATTCTCAGTAAATAATGTACTTCCAACAAGAGCAGCCTGTCAGTTGGTTCCCCTGTGTTCTACTGCAGCCTCCCAGAGTGTTCTAAAGAACAACTAGAGCACTAACAGTCTCACTTATGACAAAATGGTGGCACACCTTGCTTGAACCAAACTGGTAAAACATAATACGTTTCATTTAGAAAGGAACAAAATGAGTGGATTCATTTTGTCATATAAATTATGGTTAGTGCGCTAGAAAGCAAAATAAGAACACATTTTAAATGAGTTCAATTATCTTTCTCTTCTGTTTCATTAAAACATCCTGACATGCAGACTGAAACATGCAATTCCAACACCAGCAGCAGACTGCCAGATAACTCCCTGGTGATCAGCAGTTGTACCATAGTGTTGTAACGTGCAACTAGAGTGCTAAAATTCTGAATTTATGACAAAAGTGTGGCACATCTGACCGCCATCTTGATGGTATTGAGGTGGAAAACTGGAAACATTTTCTACCGAGGATACTGTAGTAAAAGAGGAAATTAGGGAGCTTCATAAAAACATAGTCCAATGGCAAATGTGCAAAACGCTTAATTTTATTTATTGTTTGCAGTTTTATATAGTGCAGACTTGACCTGAAATTATTGGAGTGCTTTACATGATTATCAGTTACATTACACAAGGGCACACTCATTTTGGTTTTAGGCATGGGGGAGATTAAGTGATATGCTTTGTTCCCCCGTTCCCCAGTTGCAAAGTTGGCAGCTCTGGCAATAATGCCACATCCTCTCTCCTAAGTGCAGAAAATAATCAAGTGATCAACTGGATAAAAAACATAAATATAGAGAATAATTTAGAACTGGTTTGTCCCTATTTGAGAATTCAGAACATGTGTCCTATTTTTAGAGCACAAACTATAATTTCTGTGGGACAAAGTCCCCCTCATTTTTATGATTTCTAAAGGAAATGCTTTAGTTGTTACATTTTTTATTACATCAAGATGACATCAGGCGTACCAATCTTTTGTAATCAATATAGAATGTAAGCAATCTAGCTGTTCATTAGAATACTGTTCGCAGAGGTCAGGGGTACTGACACCGCAATTGAGGGCAGGGAGTAGGGGGCATAGACAGCAAGTTCACCACACTGAGCAGGCGGGAGGGTGGGCATTGGCAATACAATGGACCATGGAGGGCAGGGGAAAGGGGGTTAGGGGAAACAAACCAACCATACAGGACAGGCAAGAGAGGCTTTGTCAATACAACAGACCATTGAGGGCAGAAGGTAGAAGGCAGTGGCAGTACAATGTTCATGCCAACAGACCTACTACAGACAGGAGATTCCAGATGTTGTCAAGCCCAAATAGCCTTTATTTTAGCCATCTCCTGCCTAAAATTGCCTCTTTTTGAATGTAAGTCGATGAGGAAAATCTATTCCCCAGATTTCATTTTTCAAAATCTCCCTCCTAATAAGTTAAAAAGGATGGCCTGTGTGGTACATTGGACCAATGAGGAGTGGGTAGGGACATGGACTCGGGCAAAAAAGGATGGAGGGAGGTGGCCAGGGGCACCAAATTAACCTTAAATGGCAGGCACCAGGAATGCAGCAGCACAGTACACCACACAGGGCAAGCGAGAGGTTAGTGCAGCACAACGGACCATGGGAAGCAATAGGGAGGGGACAGGGCCATGCACATGAACAACAGATGGGAAGAGGCAAGGACAACAAGTTGACCATATCGGACAGACAGGAGGGGCAGTTGCAGCACACTGGACCATGGAAAGCAGTAGGGAGGGGATAGAACCCTGCACATGGAAAACGGAGGGCAGGAGCAGCAAGCTAACCATACAGGGCAGGCGGGATGAACACTGGAAGCACAACACAACATGGAGGGCAGCTGGGAGACTATAATTGCATACAGACCTTGGAGGAAAGGTGGGAGGGTGTAAGAGGCAGCAAACGGATCACAGAGAAGATGGGAGGGGCAGTAGCAGCACAAAATACCATGCATGGCAAGCGGGAAGGTTAGTGGCAGCACAGTAGCCATGGTGGGCAAGAGGGAGGGGAAGGGCCATGCACAAAGGACACCGGGGAGAGGTAGGGGCTGGTCACTGACAAGAAAGCGCAGGGGAACAGGGCATGGGCTTCACTACAGACCTTGCGTCCAGCCCTCCACCATACATTATGATGCACATCTTACTTTTCATGAAAATAAAACAGAAATTCAATGAAAAAATAAAGGTTAAAGTAACGTTATAGATCGGAATTGTAAGAATATCTAACTTTGCATTAAAAAAAGCTTTGAAATTCACAGAAAAACAAAAGGTAAAGAGATGTTACAGTTAGGTGAAAATGTCACTTAAAACGAACCATTTGATACTATCAAAACCACTGAAATTCACCAGTCATAGTTACTTCAAGTAACTGTAACTTGTACCTTAAAGGTAACTATAACTTGCACCCTCACCTTGCATATTAAACCGCTCATGACTTATTCACTGACTACATTTATAGCATCCCTAATCACATCTGAAATGCCATCATTGTTGATAAAAAGCTTCTCGCCCTACTAACTTCTCATTGCTGTTTTTACTTGCTTCCTATTCTTGTCCTAATTTCTGCTTGATGCTTATATAACTCTAGTTCCACTTTATTTCTATCCTTCTACTCCATTACCAGTGATTTCAACCTCCCTTCCAACTTAGATGCCCCCTTTTTCTAAATGGGTAATCTCATTTCTCTCTTTTTTTATTTATTTTTAGACACCACTAAACTTCAGTTTCCCCATTCGATAGGCTTTATGTGCGTCCCACACTACTTCAATCTTTGCCATTCCCTTATTTCATTCAAATAATTTGCCTGTTCTCATCTGAATCTCCCATACCTTATCCGAATGAAGGAGGAGCTTCCTGTCCGATGTCCATCTTGCTGGTGCCTTCTGACTTGACAGAGCAAAGTGCATAAGTATAGTGGGATGGTCAGAGAGATGAATAGGGAGATGCTCTAACTTCAGAATTTTACTCATCTCACCGCTCTTTACAAGGCAATAGTCCAGCTGTGAGTAGTGACCATACTTCTTAATTTAAAAAGTATACTGCCTTCATTTTTCCTCCCTTTTTCGCCAATCGTCACATAGGATCAAATCTTTCACCCCCGTATTCCCACGGAAGTAAACCTGAGATTCTGCTGATGACCTATCTAGATCATTGCTTGTCTTAAAACTATATTACAATCACCCCCTATGAATATAGAAGATCTAACCAGGCCGAAAGCAGTTGTGTTACTGGCATTTCATCATCAATATTGGGCCCATAGTAGTTGGTTATAGTAAATCGGTCTACTTTGCTATAATCTCTGCATTCATCCAACGCCCCCCGTCATCAGCCTTGCTTTTCACCACTTCAATATCTGTGTTACCCTTAATTATAATTGCTACTCCCCTTAACACAATGTGTCTGGTCTGTTGCATTCACCTGCTCAACCCAGCTCTGCCTCAGCATCAAGTCTCTACATTCTACTCTTAGTAGATGGGCTTCTTGCAGCAACATATGTGCACCTTTGTCCCTTAAGTAGCTCAAGATCTGTCTTTGTTTCCTTTTGATCCAGAGACCATTCACATTCCAACTCACCATCTGTAACTGTTGCCCTCCTATTCCTTCACCTGTTCCCATCTAGACCGCCTAGACTTAAAACTAATCTTGGGTATCTCACTCTCCATTTGAGCCTTAAATAATGATTTAATGTTGTTGAATTTCTGCCCCTGGGCTCTCCACCTTGTGCACCTCACTCTCTTCCCCTCCCCCATCCCATGGGAACCCTCCCCTCTAAATTTATTGGCATAAGGAATGCCTCTATTTGAGCCCAGGCGGTACAAAAGGGTGTGGTGATGGACAGAGCATCATAACCAATCAAACACTCACACCCAGTCAACAGATCTGGGTTTGATCCATCACCGTTCTTTAGCCCACTCTGCCACCCCAGTTCAGACATGGCCATATGCAAATCAGTCTGACCCTCTGCCTCATGGGAACAGTCCAGCCCAAAGTGCCAAGCCATGCCTTCCCTGGACCGGAAACAAGCTTCCTAGGACCGGTTCCTGGCATTTCAGCCGTCATCAGCCAGGCTTGCTTGAATCCAGTGGCAAAGTGAGCAAGGGACTCACGTCGCGCATACCCTGCCAACTTATGGCGAACAAGGCGGTACAAAAGGGGGTGGTGATGGACGGAGCATCAGAACCAATCAAACACTCACACCCAGTCAACAGATCTGGGTTTGATCCATCACCGTTCTTTAGCCCACTCTGCCATCCCAGTTCAGACATGGCCATATGCAAATCAGTCTATTTGAGCCCCTGCACCATTGTTTCGCTCTTCGATTCTAAAGATTCTCCCCTAGCTGCATTTTTTGTTGTTGTTGTCAAAACTTTCTTTATTATCTTTTCAAGTATTAATTGCAGGACAAATCATATAGTACAGTTCCTTCGCTAGAGTACACAACTAATGGCAGATTCAGGGTTTCATAACATAGGGAACTAGCTAATTTCAGGTAGTATCCAAATTGCCTGCATCAGCCAGCACAAAAATACAACAATTCTTCAATCTCCAACACTCTCTCCCTCCCGCCAGACCGAACCTCAAACTAACTATGGTATACAAGATCTCTTGTAATTATACAAGTGGAACCATTGTCTCCAAACTGGGATAGAGCTAGCAAGCACCAGGGCGGCATAATCCTGCGCCCCCATCTCCACTCGAACATGCCACAACCCACATAAGAACTGAAAAAGATGCAGGCTCTCATCCGGGTAGGGCAGGCACATAGTAGTAGACCCACAGAGAGATAATGAACAAGAGGACCCCAGATATACTAGAAGTTTTTTTATAAGTATCTGATAATAGATCTGTCATGCGCTCAAAAGTAACTTCGCTCTATAACTTGCAATGCCATTGGATCATGGAGGGCGCCTCCTTACATTTCCATGCAGCCACTTCTGCAATTTTCGCAGCACCCAGACAGAGCCACATTACTGTTTTATCCCCAATGGTTCGATAATTCAATAGATCACTTTTCAACCCCAATAGTACAAATCCAGGATCTGAAGGGACCGGGTACCCTAGAATGTCCTTGAGCTGGGCAAGAATCTCAGATGAAAAGGGTTAAATACTCAGACAGTCCCACAATATATGCTTAAAAATCAGCTAGCATGCCACATCTTCTCCAGCAAAGGTCAGACATGTGGAAAGATCTTTTTTAGTTTAGTAGGGTAGAGGTACCAATCAAACAAAAGTTTATAATGTGCCTCCCTCATGCCCATGGAGTGATTAAATTGATCAATATCCTGCCACAGCTTAGACCAACAAGCCTCCGAGATGGTGCCTCCCAGTGTCTGGTCCCGTAGTTTCATATGCCACGGGCGTGGTGTAAGCAGGGAATCTAATATATGAATGTACAGAAAGAGATACATTCCTTGGTGCCACTCCCCTGCAGAGTGAAGTTTTCAATAGTGGTCAGGCTCCTAGTTGACCCCTCCCTCACACCTGGCAGAAGAACCCAGTGGGCTAGTTGAGTATAATGAAAGTGTTCCGTAGGTGGGAGGTGGAATTCCTGCCACCAATTTTCAAGGGTCAAAATGTCCCAGTTATGGAATAAATCAGATATTGTAAGACAACCACCCCGCCCTCCACGCATCAAAGGGGCCCAAACACAGCACCGGAGCAAGGGCGGGGATGAATTGAATAGGTGTAAGAGGCGGGGGAAAGGTAGTCCAGGAAGTCTGTCTAAGCACCTCGTCCCATACCTGAGGTGTAGTCTTAGTAGGAGTGCTTAGATATGCATTCCGAGGCCTGTCTGCCCTAGGTTTCTATAGTAGGTTGCAGATGTATTTCCCCACAACTGCCTTGTCCATATGAAGCAAGTGTTTGTCTGACATCCAGGCAGTCTACTGAGGGATCACCCTCAGCTGGGCTGCCTTATAGTAAAGACTGAAGTAGGGCAGGGCCGTACCACCGGCGGACCTGGGCAAGCGCAGCAGTTTGTAAGGCAGTCGTGCCCTGCAAATTTGCCACTCAAACCGAATCATTAAAGAGCGCAGTGCCGGGAGATAACTATGTTATCGCTCAATAGGAAGACCTTGGGAAAAAATAGAGTAACTTAGGTAATACCATAATTTTAACTGCATGGATTCTCCCCAGACATGACAGGTACAAAGTGACCCATCTGTGAAGATCAGTCTTCAGTTATAATAATGGGGGATAGTTAGGTCATAAGAGTTCTGGAATGCTAAGGGTAATCATAATACCATAATATGTAATGTCCCTCTTAGCCCATTGGAATAGCATGTTTGTCCTTATCACATCCACTTCGGATAAGGGCAAAGTCAAGTTAAGTAAAAAGGATTTGGTTAAATTAACACGAAACCCTGCCAACCCTTCAAAGCGATCCAGCTCCCCCAGGAGCGCCACCAGTGATTGTTGGGGCGATGTCCGAGATAAGAGGACATCATCTGCAAAGAGTGAGACCTTATGCCCTATTGAGTCAAAGTTTATGCCTTTGATCTCTGGGGTCGCCTGAATCATGGACACTAATGGTTTGATGCTTAAAGCAAATAACAAGGGTGACAAAGGACACCCTTGTCTCATCCCCCTTGCCAATCTGAAAGGTTCCAAGCTCACTCCATTCACCAACACTCTGGCGCTCGTCAGTGCACAATTTGCCTTGACCATGGTGATAAATTGTTCACAGAAACCACATTTACGGAGAGTGTGGAACAGGAAGGACCAATCCACCAAGTCGAAAGCCTTCTCAGCATTCAACACTAATAGAACTGCCAGGATCGATTTCTTAGTGGCTTTCTCGATCAGATGGATGACTTTCTGGATTTTATCATGTGTTTGCCTGCCTTTGATGAATCCAGATTGATCTTGGTGAATCAAGTCAGGGAGCCGGTCATCTAACCTGAGAGCCAGTATCTTTGGGTATAATTTTGCATCTAATTTTGAGCCACAGACTATAGGCTCTGTGCCCTGTTTTGGTGTAAGGGAAATGAGAGCCTCACCCATTGATGGTGTGACTGCCCCGGCAACCGCCACAGAGTTAAAAAGCATCACCTGGTGAGAAATAAGTTCCGCACAGAAAGTCTTATAAAACTGGGCCGTCAGACCCCAGTAAATTATTAGGTTTCAGGCTTTTAATTGCTGCCCGTACCTCCTCCGCCGTAATGGGATAGCCCAAGACTTCATTCTGTGTGACTGTTATCAGAGGTAATGTCACCGCCTCCAGGTAGTTTAGTTGAGCCTGCTTACTCGACTCCTGCTCGGAGTAGAGGGTTTTTTAAAAGTGACCAAAAGCCTGGGCCTTCTCAGCGTCAGAAGTCGGCACCCCTCCCTCCTCACAATTACTTCCTATGTATTCCTTCTCCCTCTTAATACTCTGCTGCTTTGCTAAGTGAGAGCCCACTTTGTTACCTTGTTCATATGTTGTACATTGAAGTCTTACCATAATAAGTTCTGCCCTATTGCTATAAATAGCGTCAAGTTTCCCTCTCAGTGCTGTCACCCATCTCTGGAGCGTGAGAGTTGGACTCTCCTTCTGTGATAGCTCCGCGGACCGAGCCTCTGCTTCTAGTGCCTGTCTCTCCTTCGCTCTTAGTTTATTCATGGATGAGTTCAAAGCTAGTCAATAAGGACTGCTTTAAAGGCGTCCCAGTTATTAGAGCGGGATGTATCCTGTGGGGCATTTGTCTGGAAGTATTCCCTAATTACTTTCCTTATGTCATCTCTTGAGAGTCGATTCCGAACAAGGGAGCTAGGAAAGAACCACCTACGGTATTTGGGTGGGGGTCCTCCCAGTCAAGTATCAAGACCACTGAGGCGTGGTCTGATAGTTCTATGGGGTGAAAAGTAACCGACCGCAAGGCTTAAATCAGGAGACTATGGACAAAGACGTAGTCCAATCAGGAATAACTTCTGTGTGAGTGTGAAAAGAAAGTGTAATCCTGGTCAGTCGGGTGTAACTTTGGCCATGCATTCTGTAGCTGTAACTCCCCAAATGCCTGTTTCGATGTCTTTAGGAACGTCTCTGTGCTGGACCTGTGACGTTGTGTGCAGTCCATACCCGAATCCCATGTCAGGTTAAAGTCCCTCATGATAATAACGTCACTTACCGCAAATGAACCCAGCATAGGTAAGAATGTGCATACACTAAAGAAAATGTGCACATGCGTCCATGTAGGATACCCTTCACTAAGACTATTCTCCCCTCTCTATCTGTTTTACAGCCCCCAGGTTTAAATCACAATGAATGTGGAATGAAAGAAGAGCGCTACCCCATTCCGTTAGGAAGTCACAGAGGACTTATGCATTAGGGGATGATTCTTATGACGCAATCTATGCTCCTCGGAGCGTTTGATATGGATTTCTTGTAGGACAACCACATCGTGCCTATGATCCAATGTATATTTCCACATGCTCTGTCTTTTAATAGGGTAATTCAAGCCCCTCACATTCCAGGTAAGGATAGTGATCACGACCAGAGACGCTCCCCCTCAGTGAGTTCTGCTTTGGACTCCCTCTCTCCCTGCCCACCATACCGTGCTCACCCCGTATCGCCTTTGCATCGCTCCCATCCTTCCCCCCCTGTAACTCCCATTTGAGAGACAAGAGTCCAATGTACCACAATAGAAAATAATTCAAAATCCACAACTAATATACTGTCTCGAGTATAACATTCCAACAAGGTATTACCTCATCACCAGCATAATGGTCATTATCTGCTAAGGAAACCTAAACAGAACTAACAGAAGTTAATTAAGGATCAACATGACATACCCAGAAAGCATCGAGTATGCCTCGCTCGCCGATGTCTAGCCCTGCCCACTCTCCAGTGCCATGTACTTGCCAACCCTCTGATAGGCGCTTAAAGGGAGCCCCAATGAGATCTGTACCGCTGCCAGGAGCACCCCATTCTTTGTTGAGGGCCACCTCAACCCATGTCAGGCAGCTCCCCTGGCCCCTAGCATAAAACAAACAACGGTGGCCTCTCCCATATCAGAGTTTCTTCTGGGCTTTAGGGTGACTCTGGGGGAGCCACTGTCTTTGGGCTCTTCACACCGCGGGTGTTGTAGTTTATCAGTCACCTATCGGAATTGCTGGCGCCTCACTAAGGTTGCCAGGGCAATATCCTAAAATATGGATCAAGATGCCCCCTTAAAGGAGACCTCTTCAGATTTGCGGGCCGCCTATAGGATTGCATCATTGACCTTTAAGGAGTGGAGCTTATCAAGCACGTGTCTGTCTTGACAAGCACGTCTCTGGGTCGTCTCTTCACTCTGGTCAACATAAGGCCCACTCTATGGACTACATAGATCTTGATTTTCATTTGCATGCCCCCAGTAGTTCAGAGAATAACCCTACATCAAAGGCCTCCAGAGCCTCCCGTCAGCTCCTTCTGCCAGATTTAGAATTTTTATATTGTTCCTCCATGACCTGTTTTTCAGGTCTTCGCACTTCAGGATTTACGCCTGCAGTTGCGTGTTGAGAAGGGTCTCCGATTCCTCAACCCTGCCTGTTCGTTGCTCCAGCTCTTGAAGTTTAGTTGCAAGGTCCATGAAGACCGTGCAATCACCAGGGTCTTGTCAATGGGCCTTCCAAGGTTGCTGCAGCTCTTGATGCATAATCTTAGTGCCTGGAGGGTTCGTCCCCTCCAGAAATAACCAACATGTGAAAGGTGGGGACTAGCAGTCTCTCTCACCAGATGGACCATCAATCAGGCAGTCTTTTCACCTGATGAAAGCCCCACACCACAGGCCCCAGAACTGCTCCTTTATTGATCTCTTCCTGCTGCAGGTGCCGAGCCCCCAGCCGCTGAAGTCCTCTCTCCACCGCCATCTTGAGGTCAGGCATGGCATGGCTTTAGGGCTTCTGCGCTCCATTCTCCCCGACCAGCTGCCAGCTCCTCATCAAGCTCTCGACCCCCGCTTGCCTGATAGTTGCAGGTCTTCAGGCCACCATCCACAAGGCACCGTCACTTGGGCGGAGTTCAAGATGCGGCCAGGTGCCATTGTGGGGGCTATCATCCCTGTCTGAGAGATTTTGCTGCAGTCAGCATGCACGACTAGCCTCGCTGCCCCCGGCTCTCATCCAGGCACTACAGGGGCCCCAGTATCCCAAGTTACCTCATTGATCACGGCCCGGCTGCTCCTTCAATCTTTCAGACCCAGGCTGCCCTCTGAGAGCCCGCTCCTTGCTGCCGTCAGGTCCGGAGGCCTCAGCAATCCCACTGCATATTGGCATCCCGCCGGACCCCACGACACTCTCTTTGGTTCTGCAAACTCTTCATGTGTATTTTGCTGCTTTTAAATCATCTTGTTTCCAAAACTGCTTGCTGATTTTCGATTCTCGGTAAATGTTGCAACGAAGCCCCCGTGGATTACATACACCTCGCCTTCTTGGTTGGCCACGACCCCCACCTGCTTTTATGCCCTGCAAGAATTCATCCAATACTTCTGGATCAGTTAAGCTCTACGTTTTGTTTCCCCTCATGACCTTCAGCAGTGCTGGTAATGTAAGTTGGACTCTTGCTTCAAGTTTCTTAACTTCCTTCATCCACTTACCAAGCTCCCAATGCCTATCAAAGGTAGAACGAGAAAGATCTGATCCAATGGTAAATGGGGTACCTTGAATATTAAGGTTATTCACGCTCAAAGCTGATATTAGAATCCTCTCTTACCACAAATGATGAAAAAAAATTGACAAGGATTTTGCAAGGTTTCCTCCTCCCCATGTTTAGTCTGAAAGGTTCTGTATGTACCCTCTGCATTCCAACCTTAAGTCAACTGCTTCGGTTGCCGATGGGAGCGCCTCTTTCAAAAGATTTAGCACAAATGCCTTCAAGTCACTCTCCTCTGCCGCTTCTGCAATATTCAGAATTCTGATATTATTCTTACTCGCACCATTTCCTAACCTCTCTAGATCGTAAGTGAGGTCTTTCCCTTTCTGTTCCTGGATCTATCTTGTGTTGGCGCTTTCTTCTATACTGTGTTCGAGTACTGCCTTCCCCAATACCACTGTACATTTCGCTAAACCATCAATTGTCCCTTCCAACTTTAAGGCTACTTGAGTTTCCCTCTGGTTGATTTCTGAGATGGACAAGTATTCCTTAATCTCTGTCAATAGTGTGACTACCATCTCCTAATCTGTCTGCTGGTTTTCCGTTCTATTTGTTATAAATGTCTTTGCAAGAATTATTTTCTAAACCTTCAAGAGGGGAATAAAAACTGCATTGGGAACTGAGGAATACAAACTGCATATTGAGCATAGTGGCCAGTCGGAAATAACTGGCTCCGAGCTCCTGAGCCCAGGAGGTCGCAATCAGATTCACCTGCAAAATGCACGAAGGAAATCTTCCGGCAAGATCCTGGGGGCTGCTGGATGAGGGTCAGGAAAAGCCTCTTCAAACACTTCATAGCCCGAACAATAAGGCGGATCTGCGCTTTCAGCTGTGCTGGGCTCACGCAGCTGAAGGCTTGAGTTGACGATGCCTCGCGACCCTTTGGAGCCGGATAGGCAGGCTCCGCATAGGCTCTGTACTGCCAGCTAACATAGTTCAGGATCCTCCAGCAACAAGGGGAGAACGCCGGCAGTAAAAGGAGCATACAGCACAACCTCATCACAGAGAGGTCAGTGTGCTGAGGAAAATTGTTACAGAGAGGTGGATTGGGACACAAAGAAGGAAAGTAGGGGCTTCGGGACTGGGGTAATTAATGGAAACAAATGGAAACACATAGAAATAGCTAAGCATTGTATGGCCAGTGAAAAGTCAACATAAGGCAGTGGGCCTGACAAACGCCATTAGTAAAGGAGACGTGGAGACAGTAAAGGAAAGAAGGGAGTGGACTGGGAAGAGATACTCATTTAGATCAGCTAACATCCTAGGAAACAACCTACAAGCAAAAACAGCCATAAAAACAGTAAAGCGAGGAGACAAGGGCCTAGCAACAAGGTGTTCTAAAAGCTCCACCATAAAAGAACAGATAGTAAAGGGGCAACCAGTGGGGCAGTCGCTGTCAGGAAAGTCTGCAAAATTACGGGCTTAGACTATCAAAATAACTACATCTCTCGGGTCTTACTTTAGGGTCAAGTCAAACGAGGAGGCCTACTCCCCAAGCCTAAGTCTGTTGAAGAGAAGACTCCCCGAGCAGATGGAAGAAGGCGCTAGAAGTGGTAGTGATTGTGAAAAAGAGATGAATAAAACCAGTAAAAGTAGTACTGAGAAAGAAAAAGAAGCCCTGGTAGTTGATATTCCAATAGAAAACCAATATATAGCCCTCTTATGTAGCAAGATTTGAAAAAGCATGGAGAGCGGGAGGGGAGTAATCCCAGGACTCCATTCAACTTTATGGACACCTTGTAGTTTGTATTTCCAGCATCATTAGAGTAAGCAATGCATTGCAAACCTACATTATGGAGTCGGGGCTGCTCACTGTGGGGTTCTTTTCTCTGATGGCACTCTCCACCCTTCAGAAACGCTAGCAGATAGCTGGAAACAAGGTCCGAGGCAGTTTCTCACACACAGTGCACTGTTGGGAGTGATCAATGACGTGAGCGGAAGGTGAGATTAAGCCCCCAACTGATACCACTCTGCACACATCCTTACACACGCGATAGAAGGGCGAGCTGTCATAATCCTCCAAGGGACGATTTCAGCATCGTTATACTAGAGCCTTGACCCAATCAAGAGAAAGTGGGAAGAGTCACTTGATAGCGAGATTAGTGATAGTGACTGGAAGAAGATTTTACAAAACACTAAAACCTCGACACGAAACCCACGCTGTAAGTAAACCCAATTCAATTACTTGTACCAAAACTACTTGACTCCGCGACAGGAGCTGAAAATGGACGGCGGCTCCTCTGATGCTTGCTCGCAATGCCAGTGGCCAAGTGCAGATTTCATGCACATGGTATGAACATCAGATGCAATAACACAATACTGGGTACAAATCACGACAACAGTACAGGAACTCACAGGCAGACAGATAACTCATGACGCACTAAACGATGACAAACAAGCTGATACCTACTTGAGATGTCCTTCACACGTCCGCATGAAAAAACCCTTATATTTTTAAAAGAACCCTCACCCACCAACCTAGTTAGTGGCATGCTTCATCATTGGGTTCCCACCTGAGACACTTAGTGCATGAGTGTGCTGCGACACCTGATTACGGTGGAACTTTTTTTGTGATTCTCAAATGAGTAAAGGGTGATTCAAAATTACTTCCGGGTTACCAACCAATAAAGGTGTATTCAATAATGGTGAACTTGGGAAAGTTTAAAAACAGTGGTGGATGTGGTACGAGAAAGTAATGACCTTTCACATCATCGACTGACATGTTTCAGCCATAATATTGCAGTGCCCCTTAGGTCAATATGGCTTTCTTCAGGACCAGTGTCTTTGCTCGCTAAGGCATGCAATATAGATTTCACAGCTCGTGATTTCCAAATTGTGTTACTCCTCTTGAGTTTGTTTTGAATATAAAACGAGAAAGAGATCTTGGATATATGGTAGCAGATCAGGCAAGGGAGCGTAGGCATAGATCCCAACGCGATTATGCCATGCATTGAGTTCCAAGCATGATGGAACCTCCATTAGACCTAAAGGAACTCACAATAAATACTGCTAACATTGGTATTCATGCCGGGAGAAGGTTACCATGGCTGACTAGTACAGAATGCAGGTGTCTTCCTGCATAGTGTCAATATACGTGTTGTATTGGCAGCGCAATGTAATTTGCATGCGCAGCATTTATGTGATATACTGATAGTGCGATGATGTATGCGAAACATGCATCACGTAACATAATCAGGTTTATAGTGATCGGTTTAAAGTGACGATACACACATTATTACAAAAAGTGATGTGAAGAAAACGTGATGATTATCGCACGTTTATACGTTTTTTAAGGATTAAAAAACATACTTGTTGTTTCCTCACAACATGGAGGCTCCAAGGGGGGGGGGGCCCTGTAGTCACACACTGTTGGGATAATAAGAATAATTATGGCATTCCCCAGTCTCACAGAGTTTTAAAATTGTAGCCTGATTGTCTACACCCCCCACTTACTTCGCCATGGGTGATCGCCACTTTGGTCCTCTGGAGTGCTGTCTGTTTCTTGCCCCCAATAATAGAAGGCAGAGCGGTGCAGTACTCCCGGGTGCGTATCACACATTACGTTGCACACCAAGCAGAATCCTTGGATACTGCGTGTCCGTGATGGAAGACACTGTGAGAAGCTGGCTTGGTATGTGGTGTATACTTATGTAAGTGGGCATCTTGCACCAATCCAGACAACCCTTATGGTGATTTTAGTGGTCTTAGACAACCTTAGAAAGCAATCTAAGTGGTAGCTGTGGAGAGCAGCCTTCAGGCTTAGTCCAGAAGGAGTGTAAAGCAGCTTGTTTTACCAGAACATAATCTTGTAAGTATTAATCAGGTGAAAAAGAACCACACAGTGTATTTATAAAAATATGTATTTATTATAAGAAACTCACTAACATATACAGATATATCTCCTACCGGGAAATATACTCAATGCACACAATACTTTACGATGGAAACAGGTAAGTATCACTTATTACACAGTGGTCACCAGGAGGGGGACCAAACCATATACTAAATAAGTGGAATGCAAACCACCACTTGAGTCACAACCCAAGGTAAGTAACTAGGAGCCCCATTGAAGTCATGTACTAAGTGGGAACACGACCGTGTGATCAATACAAGTCCATGGGTAAGTTGCGGTTGCAATTTTAAAGAAGGACCCTTTCCAGCGGACGCTGAAGAAACCCTGTGGAAGACAGAAAGTTGGAGAGCCACCCCACTTCTGGATATGTTAGAAACTAGGATATCTGCCCCAGGGAAGCCAGGTGCATAGGTGTGAAGTGGCGTCAGAAACCGCTGTTGAACCCAATGGAGGACTTCAGAAAGATGCCGCTGCTGGAGAAGGGAGAAGTGTCCGGTGGAACCCAAAGGTGAATTCAAGATGTGAAGAACCTGCAAGCAGAGGGGCTAGAGTCTATGCCACTCAGAAGTAACCAGGAGGCACGGAAGGCAAATGCCCACCGATGCGTTGCAGCGAAGCTGACGGTGCCCTTCAAACTGCAGCTGTGCAGACCAGGCGATACGGAGGATGTCTAATACAAAACGGTTGAACACCGGAGGGTCAGAGGGAGCAAGTTTAGAGACCGCGCAGGATTGATTCCCCCATCGAAGTACATATAACACAAAAAAAAATCCTGAGGTCTAATGGTAGAGAGAGAAAGGTGGTATGTATGGTGAGGAGGAGAAACCTAATGTACGTAGTGAGAAGGAGAAAGCTCCAAAACCAAGGTCATACAATCACCGTGGGTAACTAACCCCATCACATGGGATTTTCATCCCAAAGAAAAATCTCAAAATCTCAAGGGGCAATAGCGCCCTTATGTGAGACGTGAGAGCTTTGTGCTGTTGGTATTATGCACCAAGAAAGGGAATGAATCCACAAATGAGCCTGAAGTGAGTGGGGGTTGCAGTGCTAGTGTACAGATAGTGACAAAAAGGGAAGTGTATTAAAACTAGTGACGGGACGGCCAGAGGACTTCTGTTGAACAAAGCCGTACCGATGCTAGATTAAAAAGGAGTGGGGGCAACACTAATCCGGTTTGATCAATGAAGCAACAAAAGAGATTGTGGTCGACATGTTTCAGCCTAAGCGCCTAACTAGGCTCGGCTTTCATCAGGACCTTAAAACTACTGCAAAAAAGAAGAAACAACGTAACAAAGGATATGATGGGTACCCTCAACTTGCTTGTAGGGTACGCCTCTCCTCAAAGATACATACATCACCTAGATAGCAAAAAAAGGGGAGACAGTGTAAAAACATGTGTGGAACTTATTTGCTCAGTCGTGACTAATATGGAAGTTGTAAACTTAAAGCAAGATCCACTCACCCGTACAAACTGGGTGGTAAAAGGACCTCCACCTGGCAACCGCTCAGGAAGGAACACCGCTCTGAAAGGAAAATGTAAGGCTGCTGATGGTGGCTTACATATCATGAGCAAGTGTAGAAACAGTGGGAAAGTCAACCAAAAACGAGGGAAGACTGCCGAAGGCAGAGTCTGCACACAAAGCTGAGCTCAGTGAGGTCATCGTGGGGAAAGAAACGTGGCCAAATACTGAGCGGATAGTCAGAGCAATAAGAAAATAAGAAGATGCACTTGTCCGTCAGGGCGAACCAAAGTGCAAGAAAACATTTAGAAGACACCGCTCGAGGGTAGGCGCCACCAAGATAATGTAAACGAGTGTTACCCAAAGAGCGAAAAGCCTACCTGTCCGTCGGGGAACCAGGCTGGAATGAGCCTGCAGCCGGAGGTCCCGTATGGTAGGACGGAGGCGAAAGAAATAAGAAACAGCCAGCGGCCGGGGAGCCAATCGCGCGACAGGTGATGCATGCGCGCGTGAGCAAGGGCCAATGAGGGACGCTGAATCAACCAACTGGCTGTAACCTAGGAGATGGGAATGCAAATGACAGGGCGAGGATGACGCTGTCAAAAGTTCACAGGCTAAGGCGTCATGATTAGTTAGGGAGATGACGCGGGAGCGCCAAGAATGCGGAAGCAGCCGTCAAGTGAGAAGGTTGGCTGTCGGGGCATGTGTTGCTCAGGGGAGCTCGAAACGTTATGGAGAGTACGGGCAGATGTGAGAACACGTGCAGGAAGCCCCGGGTTCGCCGCAGGGCGAAAAGCTGGGAAAAATACAGCGGCCGGAGTTGTGTGAGCCGGTGTGTACAGCGGGTAGTCATGATAATGGATATAGTAAAGGCTGGAACAATAGTGCCCGTCTAATAAATGTGACGCATGGGTCAAAAGAGCGTGCCCAGAGTGTTTATAAAGATAGCCAAGGAATATCGTCGTTAAGACCCCGAACATGTGTTTGTAGTTTGTACACCCACCTCTGCTCACGTTTGAAAAGGAAGGCGGAGCTGTCTGTAAGATGTGGTGGTATGTAGGGTTTATCAATGACAGTCCAACGTAGGTCATTGGGAGTATGATTCACCTCCAGAAAGTGGTTGGTAAGTTTGGTGGAGGAGCGGGCACACCGTATCGTGCTCTTGTGTTCCAAGATGCGAGTTTTGATGCGGCGGGTGGTCATACCAATGTACCTCAGCTCGCAAGGGCAGGTGATCAAATAGATCAGATGAGAGCTATTGCAATTCGTATGGCTCCTCAGAGTCCATGGTCGGCCAGTGCCAATGTCAATTTCCTTGGTCACAGAAGTAAGACTACATGCTGTGCAAGCACCGCATGGGTAGTGGCCCACAACTGGAGGGAGACCCCACAGGGTGGGTTGGGTGCATCTTTGGTAGGTGCGTGGGCGGGTATGTACCAGCTGGTCCCTAATGTTGCTGCTGCGTTTAAACGCAAACAGGGGTTTGGGCAGTTCACCCTCACCTATATTGAGAATCTTCCAATTGGTAAGAATGATTTTCTTGAATTTATTGGAAAATTGGCAATAGGTGTGTACACACGTGAGTCTGTTTTCAGGTGCCTTGGGAATCTTAGGTTCTAGAAGAGCCTCTCGGTTGTTGTTAGCCGCTCGTTTGGAAGCTCTGCGAATGAGATGTTTAGGATAGTCTCTGGCCTTCAATTGTCTGGAGAGATTGTTGGCGTGTTCCTTGTATTTATCAATAGAGGAACAGTTCCGTTTTAGGCGCAGGAATTGGCCAAATGGCAGGTTATCACGCAGAGCTCGTGGGTGAAAGCTATCATATTTTAAAAGAGCGTTCACCGCCATGGGTTTTTTGTATAGCTCAGTGCCCAAACGTCCTTCCGAGGGGGTAATGAGAATGTCAAGAAATGGTAGATGAGTTTTGGAGTACTCGCAGGTAAATTTCAAAAAGGGATCGCAGTTGTTGAGCCAGTCTTTGAAAGCAAAAAAAGAGGACAGATATCCCTGCCATAGTACAAACACGTCATCTATATACCTCTTCCATATTATGATGTGATCTCTATATGGATTATTGGTGCTGAGGACATGTTGTTCTTCAAAAACATGAACGTACAGGTTCGCCAGACTGGGAGCAAAAATGCTCCCCATTGAAGTGCCTGACACTTGCAAGAATAACTGGTCCTCAAATTGAAAGAAGTTCTCTTTCATTGCAAGCCTGGCACATGACATGATGAATGAGACAGGAGTAATGGAGTCGGGTGGATCTGCAAGCAGGAGAGTTTCAATGACAGCTAAGGTTTCATCCTGCGGAATACATGTGTACAACGACTCCACATCAAATGATACAAGGAAATCAGTGGTACAATCGAAAGACAAATCCTCAAGGAGGATGAGGATATCCTTGGTGTCCTTGAGGTAGGTAGGCATCTTCGACACAAAGGGACGGAGGAAATGGTCAGTGAATGCCGACAAAGGTTCCAATAAGGACCCCAGGCCTGAAATTATGGGGCGGCCAGGTGGAGGGTGCATATTCTTGTGTACCTTGGGTAGAATGTAGAAGTAAGGTATAGTAGCAGTGGAGTTGACCAAATATTGTGCTTCATTGGAAGTAACCCAGCCGTTAGAAATGGCTTCATTTACTAAGATCCGGATGGTCTGAAGTAAACGAGTGGTGGGATCTTCGGCAAGGGGTTGATAGAAATTGGTGTTACCCAACTGTCTCAAGCATTCAGAGCGATAAGCAGTGGTGTCCATCAAGACAGTGGCGCCGCCCTTATCAGCTGGCTTGATCATTATGGAGTCATCAGAGGTAAGGGAGTGCAAAGCCAGGCGCTCTGATCTGGTGAGGTTCTGATATTGGCGGTTAGCTGAGCCACTGAAGGAAGATACCTGGGAGGTCACTGCTTTCTCGAAAGTGAGAACCTGAGGTGGAACTTGGCTGGGCAAGGGATTGAAGGAAGATTTAACACGTAAGCCCGTGTTCAAGTCATGGTCGCCAGGAGATGTGTTAGATTCTGCACGGAAGAAAAAATTCAAACGAATTTTCCTAAAGAATTGGGCGAGTTCATGATTGATGGAGAACATGTCTCCTTTGAAGGAAGGAACAAAACCTAGACCTTTATTCAGAAGGGAGTTTTCGTCCGCTGTGAGGATTCTGCTGGATAAGTTAATAACTAGGTTGTGCTCGTGCTCGGAGCGACTGGAATGTTCCTCGAGCTCGATGATGGAGTCCCTTGTTGTTGGTCTAGCCACTGGACTTGGTTGCGTCTCCTTCCCCTTGATCGTCCTCGGCCAAACCCTAAAAAAGGCTGGTTAGAGTACATCTGTGGAGGCGGGGGATAGGGACAGGGTTGTCCGAAGGGAGGAGGTTGTCCAAATGGTGGAAACGGGGGGTAGTTGTAAGTAGCAGGTGGCCACCATTGAGAAGGATACATATGGTTGGGTGTACCTCTCTGGTTTCTCCTGTTGGCACCACCTCTCCTTTTATTCCCTCTTTGTGAGGACTCGTCGCCAGAAGCCGTGTCTGACCCACTGGACCAGTCATCACTGCCCGATGTGGAGTAGTTGGACCCATACCTACGGCCCTGTCGATTGAATTGAGGAGGCGCGTAGTCAGCACTCGTGTATGGGTACACTTTCTCCAGTGAAAAACGTGCCAGATCTTTTTTGAATTTTGTAATCTTGGTCATCAATACTGAATCCTTGAATTCTTTATTATGTTTACTGGATTCCTCTTGTTGTTTTTTGAATAGCGCACCAGTTAGTGTCACTTTTATTTGTGATTCCAAAGCCTGGATCTCAATTAGCACAGCATCAGCAACACGTTTGGCAGTATTTATAATAAGAATAAGCCAGTCTCTGGTGCATTTCCACGCTATGAGGGACCAATCATTGAGAAAGGTTTTATCGTCCAAAAACAATCTGGGAGCATTTGTCACAATTAGTCCCGTAGGGGCACAATTGGCTCTCAAATATTCGGTCATGATGGCCCCATGAATATATATGCGAGAGTGTGATTTCTTTAGGGTCAGAACCTTAGTCCAATCAACCTCCGCACTGATTGGGGGACTTTGGAAGGTATCCATGATACTAGGTGTATCGAGAATGGCTTGAGCTATTGTGTCGTCGAACGTTAAACCAAGGCGTTCTGCCATGATTGTGCAAATGACTAAATTAGGTGCAGACAAAGTCAAGGAAGTCTTAACCAGGGAGTCAGAAGAAAGAACCCACAGCAAGTTAAGGAGAAGAGTGTGCAAACTGTGCACACCGGGAGAAAAAATCAATAAACCAGCAAAAATGTATTATTTTCTGCAAAACAGTTAGAGGCACTAAAAATGTGCCACGTATAGACCCGCAGCCAAAAAGCTGTACATGAAACCTAATACAAAACGGTTGAACACCGGAGGGTCAGAGGGAGCAAGTTTAGAGACCGCGCAGGATTGATTCCCGGGGCTTCCTGCACGTGTTCTCACATCTGCCCGTACTCTCCATAATGTTTCGAGCTCCCCTGAGCAACACATGCCCCGACAGCCAACCTTCTCACTTGACGGCTGCTTCCGCATTCTTGGCGCTCCCGCGTCATCTCCCTAACTAATCATGACGCCTTAGCCTGTGAACTTTTGACAGCGTCATCCTCGCCCTGTCATTTGCATTCCCATCTCCTAGGTTACAGCCAGTTGGTTGATTCAGCGTCCCTCATTGGCCCTTGCTCACGCGCGCATGCATCACCTGTCGCGCGATTGGCTCCCCGGCCGCTGGCTGTTTCTTATTTCTTTCGCCTCCGTCCTACCATACGGGACCTCCGGCTGCAGGCTCATTCCAGCCTGGTTCCCCGACGGACAGGTAGGCTTTTCGCTCTTTGGGTAACACTCGTTTACATTATCTTGGTGGCGCCTACCCTCGAGCGGTGTCTTCTAAATGTTTTCTTGCACTTTGGTTCGCCCTGACGGACAAGTGCATCTTCTTATTTTCTTATTGCTCTGACTATCCGCTCAGTATTTGGCCACGTTTCTTTCCCCACGATGACCTCACTGAGCTCAGCTTTGTGTGCAGACTCTGCCTTCGGCAGTCTTCCCTCGTTTTTGGTTGACTTTCCCACTGTTTCTACACTTGCTCATGATATGTAAGCCACCATCAGCAGCCTTACATTTTCCTTTCAGAGCGGTGTTCCTTCCTGAGCGGTTGCCAGGTGGAGGTCCTTTTACCACCCAGTTTGTACGGGTGAGTGGATCTTGCTTTAAGTTTACAACTTCCATATTAGTCACGACTGAGCAAATAAGTTCCACACATGTTTTTACACTGTCTCCCCTTTTTTTGCTATCTAGGTGATGTATGTATCTTTGAGGAGAGGCGTACCCTACAAGCAAGTTGAGGGTACCCATCATATCCTTTGTTACGTTGTTTCTTCTTTTTTGCAGTAGTTTAAGGTCCTGATGAAAGCCGAGCCTAGTTAGGCGCTTAGGCTGAAACATGTCGACCACAATCTCTTTTGTTGCTTCATTGATCAAACCGGATTAGTGTTGCCCCCACTCCTTTTTAATCTAGCATCGGTACGGCTTTGTTCAACAGAAGTCCTCTGGCCGTCCCGTCACTAGTTTTAATACACTTCCCTTTTTGTCACTATCTGTACACTAGCACTGCAACCCCCACTCACTTCAGGCTCATTTGTGGATTCATTCCCTTTCTTGGTGCATAATACCAACAGCACAAAGCTCTCACGTCTCACATAAGGGCGCTATTGCCCCTTGAGATTTTGAGATTTTTCTTTGGGATGAAAATCCCATGTGATGGGGTTAGTTACCCACGGTGATTGTATGACCTTGGTTTTGGAGCTTTCTCCTTCTCACTACGTACATTAGGTTTCTCCTCCTCACCATACATACCACCTTTCTCTCTCTACCATTAGACCTCAGGATTTTTTTTTTTTTTTGTGTTATAGATACGGAGGATGACCAGGAGCCGGATACAAGCTGTTTCAGGTCGGATGTCGAGAATTGAGGGGTCGGTGTCCAGCGGGAGCACCAACAAGCCTTGGCATCAGCAATAAGCATGGAAGTTGAAGAAGGTGCAATGTCTGGACAAGCAAGGTCAAGGAGACTCACCAGAAGCAGGGGAGTCAGGCCAAGCCCTGAGCAATCAGGTGAGCCCAAAGAATACAAAGATGTCTCTCAAGAGGACCCACAGGCAGGAGGCACTGGAGTCGCAAGAGGACCAAAGCAGCTCACCAAAGATGCAAGCCCACAATGCAGGAAGATGTGGGTAGGAGGAAGATCTTGGTCACTGGAGATGCTTGTGGTTGGAGATACTTGGAGCCCGAAGGTCTTGGTGGAAGGAAACCAACAAGCCTTTGCAACTGCAAGTCAATGCATTGCACAGGGGTTCAGTTCCTGCTGCTCCGACAAGGGAGACTGGCCTGAAACTTGGTGAGAGGACAGGGCAGACCTCGAGGGATGTGAAGAACCACCACCTGTGTTGCTGAGCCTTTTGGACTCTGTGGGACCTCAGGATCAGCAGACCGGTCAGCTTAATTGCGGTACCTGCAGATGCAGGGAAGTAACTCCTTCACTTCAAGGGAGATTCTTTCAGGTGTCTTGGATGCCCACAGGCCTTGGACAGTTCCTGTATGGTGCACAGGCACGGACGTTGCAGCAGAGGAGCAGGGTGATGAGATCAGGAGCAGCAGGTGTCCTCCGGTTGCAGCCTTGATGCCCAGAGCAAAGTCCAGAGTGCCCAGACGGTTGAAGAAGAGGTGGAGTCAGAATTGTATCTTGTCCCACGACGAATCTAGGGACCCACCCTCATGTAAGCCCTTTAGTACCCTAAGGAAAGGGTTGGGATGATACAGGGGTCTCTCCCTAAGGAGGAGCTGAACAAGGGGGGGGATACTCCCCTGTCCTTTGTCCAGGTTCGCTGGAGCTAACGGCTCCCTGAACTGGTTTCAACTGCATTATGCATTGAGGGCACCAAGTGTGCCCTGCCTGCAGACCATGTGGCGCTGGCACGCGCTCCCACACTGCCCCAATACACTAAATCCTGTCTGGGAGGTTGTTACACCTCCCTGTTATAGGATACCTATTGTTCTGCCTTCCTCTGCCCGAGCTCTACTCAGCAGCAGGAGGGCAGAAACATGTCTCTAGCCGGCAGCAGCCCTAGCTTGCTGTCCAGGTCTGGAAGACATGTACCGGGAGCACCGAGGGCCTCCCAAAGGAGCTTTAGGCTGCATGAAATCATACCCCCCACACCGTTTATGGTGTGGGGGTATGATTCCAACATGTTTGATACCAAACATGATCAGGTTCATTACAGCCAGTTTTGAGATGGTCATCGCGTAATGACGCGGTGCCCCCCATATGTCAAATGGCTGTCTCACTTACAACTCAGGAGAATGGACTCCATGGGCTGTAGGGGTGTCCTGCTCATGCAGGGGCACCCTCCTACTTAGACCCAAGCACCCTGTTTTCAGGGTTGTACGCCCTGCCTTCGGAGTGACTTTTAGGTTTTAAGTGTAGTGACGCTAGATATAGGTAAACTTATATCTTTCGTAAGTGGTGCTAGCACCAGTTTACACAGGCGACAATGGCAGGCCTGTAGTTGCAAATTGAGTGGTCCCCCATGGGTGGCATAATGTATGCTTCAGCCCATGGGGGACCCCTGGTGTACCTATGCCTTGGGTACCTTAGTACCATATACTAGGGACTGATAAGTGTTCACCAGTGTCCAATCTGAAATGTACCCAAGTACTCACCAAACCAATTTAGGGAAGAAAGCACAGAGACTGGGGTCCTGATTAGCAGTTCAGGACTTGCTCATGGTTATCAGAAATGTGAAATCGCCTATTACATTTCCAAGAGGAATATTGCTGGGTTTTAGAATTTAAGTAAAAAATGCTATGCACACCGATTTGTCCGAGTTAGACAGTGGTGTGGTTATGAAAAAATACCCTCTTTCTTTTGGTGTGGTTATCACAATTCTATTTTGAAATAGAGAGACTCCTAGAAATTTCTCGCAAAGTTTCTATGTAGTCAGAGGCTAGAGTGTGGGATTATTATAAAGCATATTTGTAGTCTGAGGCTAGAGTGCTGAGTTATTTATGAGGCTACTCGCAATATTTTTGATATAGTCAAAGACTGAGATATTATTAAGCACATTTGTAGTCGGAGGCTCTTGACGCCAGGACCTGCCTATTGGGCTTACTACCACACACAATGAGACACTAATATACAAGCAGGGTCACTGACCTAGGGCTTGTCCTAGCTGAATGTGCCATAACCATGGCGTGGAAGGCCCTGCAATCTTTAGATGTTGGAAAGTCGTTAACCGTTGTGGAGAAACGGATAAGAGCAAGATCGAGGTCCTGAAGAGGACAAAAGGTGGTAGACGAGATACTACATGGCTTGAACGATGGGGACAACTGCCATCAGTGGTACAGGCTAAAACAGATGAATGACCCCCTTAGATACCATGCTCCAGAAGGTAATTTACCACTAACTGAACTCTGAACTGAGAAACACAAAATAAGCTGATAACGTGACACTAGCAGATGAGCTGCACAGGGGTGGCCTAATATGGACCTAGCCAGCGAATGGGCTCTTGCAACGTGCCACGGCCTATGCAGGAACAGCCTGGTACTGACCTCATGCTCCGGCTGTGATCACCCCACTCCGGTTAAAAAAGCACTGAAGATTTTTTAGGAGTGCTTGACCATGTAGTCTGACTAGATGTAGGTCAGATTACAGTTGTTCCTGTTAATATTGTTTGTTTCATTATTTACCACCAACTCTTATATACGGTGCTCAGAGTAATGAACACTGGTTATTGTGGAACTCTAATAATGTCACATTTGGAGCGAGATTTTCGTACAGACTAGGGCCTGTATCTCAGATGAAGACCTTGCATCTGTAGGAGAGTAGGATCTGCTTCACATGGGTACCCCCACTTTTTGCTGGTGTTTCACTGTTTTTCGACCTTAGTCTGGCTGTGGCCCTGCTAATCAGGACCACAGCCTAGCTGCTTCCTCTCTAAAATGGCTTCCATGTACATTAGGTACATATCTAATTGGATTCTGGAGTGCCTTATAAGCCCCTAGTATATGGTATACTATGTACCTCAGAGGCCTACCAGGGGCTGAAGCATGTATTATGCCACCCATGGGAAGCACTCCAAAATGGCACCACAGGTCTGCTACTGCAGCCCGGGTAAGGGTGTGCTTACACCCCTTACAGTGGTATAGGCTACCTATATCCACATATATATACAGACACATATAAACCTATAAGTCACTCCTATGGCATGCCTTGACAATCCTGAAGGCAGAGTGCTTGGTTTTGTGTGAGAGGGTGGACAATAGGTTTCCTGTTGAAGGGAGGTGTAACACCTCCCCAGACAGGCAGATGTGTATTGGGGCTGGGCGGGAGCACTCTCTTGCGCTTTGAAGTCCTGCACTGGGGGCACACTTGGTGTCCCTGTCCATAGTCCAGTTCAAACCGGTTGCAGGGGCTTCCTGCCCCTGCTCTGGCGTGAAACTGGACAAAGGAAATGGGTGTAACCACCCCTCTTTCCAAACCCACCCATAGGTGGGGCCTTAGAGTTAGTCCATCCCCTAAACTTAGTATAAGTATAGGAATCCAGTCCCTAGGACTTTAGATTACCCTGAACGAAACTCTGCAACATATATCCTGGACCTTCGACGTTCTACTTTAACTAGAAGACTGAAGAAATCTCCCTTGGGGTCAAGGAGTGACTCCCCTGCTTGGCAGGCACCAAAGAAGCAACTGACCGGTTTGCATTGCTGAAGCTCCAGCCGGAAGCCAAAGTCTTTGCATCACCAGAGGTGCATTTCCTGACTTCCACGGGGCTACCCTGAGTCCACAGCAAAGCTGAAGCCCATGGCTATCGTGGGTGACGGGAAACCGTGACCCCTGGACACAGTGATCTTTTGCAGCAACAGCATCTTCCTGGGCTTCCTCGAAGTTGTGCTTTGGGATCCGAGTAGCCCCAGCCTTGAGCACCTCCTGCACCGAAGATTGCTGGCCTCCACTCCACGAGTGACCCGTGGGCCAGTTTCATGTGCGACCGCTTGAGGCTCCTTCGCGATCGCTAGCCCGTTGCCTAGCAGGTCCCCACGAAGGCAACTCCTCTTCTACTTGGGCTTTCCTGGTTGCTCCAGATGTGCCCTGACTTACCCTCACTGTGTGAATCCCTCAGACCTTGCTGGTCTGCACCGCAGTCCTTTCTCTGAATTCCAGTGACTTGCCGTTGCTAAGGCTTGTTGGGTCCATTCTGGTCGCCGACACTGCAGCACTCGACAGACTTCGTGGGACAGCTCGAATCCAGCTTGTGGACTTCATCGACGCCTCCTGGACCTCGTGGCTGAGGAGTCAAGACACCCATCAACTCACCTGAAGCACCCACATCTGTGGGCATTGGTCCATCCTGCCCTCGGTCACTGGCTAGTGACCCAGACTCTGTCCCCTCTGCTTTCAGGTTCCTTCCATCCCAGATCCAGGCTTGGATCTCTTCGGACACTTCTCCTCTTCACGGCAGCAGCAGTTCTTTGCAGGCTTCCATTGCAATAGACTACGCGACCCGACACCAAAAGACACCTAGGCACCCGGCTTCCCTGGGTGAGGTAACTCTAGTACTCCGGTGCTCCCGTGGGTGCTAGCCCTAGAACTTCTTAAGTCCGAAAGGGTTTGGTCCTGACTCGATTCTAAGTGTCCCTAATCTTTAAATTTCCAACCGCGACAATGCCCATAGAAGATAACTGGAACCCGCGGTTGTGTTCTCACACTGCATACGGTCCCCGTGGGTCCCCTGTGTCACTACTTTGGGTGGTTCCTTGGGGTCCCAGCGATTCTACAGGCTCTAGGCCTTGTGTCTAGTTCAGTCGTGGTTCTTATACCATTTTTTTGGTATATGGTTTGGTACGCCCCTAGGGCCCAAACGTGTATTTGTGCTATTACTGATGATTGCTCACTTGTAACTTAAGTACTTCGAACTCCAGTCTCATAAAGAGACTCGAGGGGTGTGTGTTAACCTAAATACATATATTTTAAATATATACCTGGTGTGGTTGTCCTTTCATTTGATCATTCAAGAGATTATAGACTGGTAAAACAAGCAGCTTTACATTCCTTCAAGACTTAGCCTGAAGGCTACTCTCCATAGCTACCACTAGGGTAGCTTTCAATAAAGGTTGTCTTTAACGTATCACCATAATGGGTTGTTTGGACTGATACAAGGTGTCCACTAGAACTAGTGGACAGCATATATCAGGCCACCTTCTCACAGCATCCTGGAGATCAAACATCTGTCGGGCTGAGGTTAAGGCCACATCTTTCTGAAAAAGCATGGCTTTCAGTCTGCTCAGAGAATAAAACTGTACAAAGAAAACATTAAATGAAGGCCATAGCATTTCCTACCTAACTGGTGGAAACAAAATTTGCATACAAGTAATCCTGGAAGTTACTGTGACCAGATATGCAATGCCCGGTACCAACCCACAACAGCCTTGATCAGGTTCAAATAGCTCCCGTTCGAGAGCAGCTCGAACACCGGATGAATCATGGCAGCTGGGGAACCCTTCAAGTAACAGGACAAGTTTGCAACCACAGCATTACTGGCCCTGTAAAGTGAAATGTCCTTGCAAACTAAGGACCCCCCTGAAGCACTTTCACAGTTTGAACTGCTGAGGAAAATTCAGTGTCCCCCCATTTCTACATCTGAATCTGTACTGTAATTTCCAGTACTTGTGTATGTACCCTTCTCCTCACACTTCATATCTGCCTACTTGATGTTATGTGGTCCATTATCAAAATTGGAATGTCGTGACTGGCAGTGTAATACAGCAATTGATTAACCATCCTGTGAAAGGTGACTCAGCCACGGTGAAAGGTAATTGGTCTAATTTTTCAGTGTGCAACATGGTATATTTTGCATCTCTGTGTGCCATAACCATCTGTCTTTCCTTTAGTATGTATACAGAGAACAGAGTCGTGCTGTTGATGTAACACCGAGATACGTGGCTAGAACGCAATGATTGTAGCGTCCAGCTCAATAATAGAACGGACAACAATTGCAATTGTCCATGTTGTAAAGTAGACAAATCTTGTTCCATTATATCTATTGCAGAAGACGCAATGTTGCCCAGTAAGTAAATTCTGGATGATAGTGTGGTCATACCATTGTCGACCACAGCCAAGGCCTTTTTTTTAGGTTAACCCCATCTATTTCACATAGTCTCTCAGCAGCCTCGTGTTGGGATATTTACCAAAGCTTGTTGTAAATAGCATACAAGAAGTGCTTATGGCGTGGCTTCCTGGGGAGCTGACAAAAAATCCTTAAGATCCATGTTATTTGAGAGAAGGAGTGTTGTTTCACTTGGGACAGTGTCAAGGTCTTTAGCCACTCTAGGCATAATTTCCCTTCACTGTAAGATGTCACCTGAAGTGTTAAACCCAGAAAAATAAGCAAACGTTTTTGTAAATGTTGTTGAACTACCTTTCGGCGGTGTTGGGCAATGTTCCTTTGGATGATAAGTGAAAACATTATGTGGGATACTTGCTTTGTGCAAAAAATGGTGACCATAGTTTTGGTAACAGAACATGTCACCAAAATTAGATGTACCATCATACAATTCATCATTTGAAAATGCAACAGATTGTTCTAAATCATACAGCATAGTATGCATAGTTTCGATATCCCAATCATCCGTGATAGTACTAGTGGCGATGATATCACTAAGAGAAATGTTGAACAAATTAGGTATTCTTAAAACTCCAGTAGGACCATACACATCATAGGAAACTCTGTCTCAAACTATTCCTTCAGGAACTGGAACTGCTGTAATGTTCCCTAAGGGTAGGTGCCTCTGTTCCCGGTGTGATGATGCATGCGGTTTCAGGGCTAAGTTCACAAGTGTTACTGCAGACCGTTCTGGGAGATAATGTCCATTCAGGAGCAAAAAAAAGACCGTCACTATACCAATCCAAAGGACTAGGAACAGTAGATCAATTGCTATACAGAGCTGTAGCCAGGGGGGAAAAGTAAGTCTTTTTCAGCCAAAGGTAGAAATCATGAAATTGTTTTTTATGGGTTACAGACGGTGGCTGTAACTCGGGTTCAATTGGATCCTATGAGAAATCGCCAAAATCAATGAAGTATCCAGGCGCAGTCCGATCTATCTTTGGTAGCTCAGCAGGGTTTGTGGAACTGGCAGATGTCTCCTTTCGAGGCATATTTACATAGATGTCGGTATTAGGCCGAATTGAGATCTGTGTGTCATTTGTAGTTTGATATTACTCAGTTTCAACATGTAGAATTTGCATTCCATTGTTGGTAACTCCTTCACTTCGCGGAGTGGAGTCTTCAAAAGTTATTAATCTTTCCATCTGAACTGCCTGTATCGTAGCAAGAGGAGATCAGTGGCTACCCAGGAGCCCAAGCGGGTTACTTTTGAGTATCGGGCCACATAGTGTGGTTTGATCAGATCAATTGAGACGAATCTCTTGTATTTGCAGCCGGCAGGGGGCAGAAGAAGTCTTGTTTTTGTTCCTTCGACAGCCAGGACGGGCGTAGGATGGGCCAAATTCTCCTGTGTCCACTATCTTTTCTTTGACCAGGTCCCCAATCTTTGGAACAGCTCTCACTTCTCCAATGGCAGTGCATTTTACTCGGGCATTGCTTTGTAATGCCTGGAATTCATTGAGTTCCTTTCAAACAGGCAAATGATCATTGATGTCAAATTGTTTTTCATTCACCACTGTGCTGCCACAATCGAGGTCTGGTACCACATTCTCATCCCGAACAGGACTTCATATGGAATGCGGCCCCCCCAGGGATTTTCTTGACATGGTGTTAAGTGCCCTCTGGACCCCATATAGGTGATTGACCCGACTGGCACCCAAGCCTAATACTATAGTTTTTAAGGATTACTTTAAGTCCCAGTTTTTAATCTCCATGATCGAATTTCCCTCTGGATGATAGGGGGTGTCGTGTAGTTCCTATATACCCAATACAGGATCTGTGCTTTCGGATAACATAAACTGTGGGTTGGGTGGCAGACTGGTTCCGTGCAGCCCCACTGAATACGTTAGCCTGTTTGCATTATCTAGCTCACAGTGCCACTAGAATCTCCTCTTATCGGGGAGGGAATCGTTTCTGGCAACATCAGAACATGACAACCCTAATCCCCCAGGATCGTGGAAACAATATACTACTTTTCGCTCAGTTACTCGTGCTCACTTAGTTTGTCTCAGAGATACACAGAATAAACAGTCTGGGTGTTTCAGTAAGGATTTATTGAACAGTTGTTATTCTAGTGTAAAATAGATGTGCTGTAACAACCATCAGACAGTAGCATAGATATATGGCTAGAAGTACTACGAAAGTAAATGGATGGTACAGTTCTTCCATTTTTCAGTAATCATGAATATATACAGGTACTTAAAGCACATGGTAAGAAAGTGCGTACTCCTACGATGCTTCCCTAAGTAGATGTACCTAAATGTACCTAGCATCTGTGTAGGTGTTATGCCAAGAATCCCTCTAAGGTGTTGTCAACCCCCATTACCTGAGAGTTAGAGAATGTGGGACCTGTCCTGGTCTCGAGTTGGACACCCCGCGAGGGATGTTAGAATACCGCTAGGTGGAGCATCTGCATGCAGGAACCTCAGCGTCTCTGGTCAGTGTGTCAGCCAGGAAATCACGATCTCCTCAGGGGTCCTACCTTGCTGTGTTACTGTGTCGGCCTAAAGGATGACATCGGGCTTGAACTTTAACTTAGATATTATACAGGAGATGTTCATCCTGCTGTGCTTCCAAGAGGCCTCATGCATAATGTATGAATATTGAACCAGGGAAAAACCAGTGTTCTGAATGCAGTGTCATATCTAGGTAAAAGGTCAGTCCCTATGAACCGTTATGTATGTAACGTAGGGAAGGATATGGGTGAAAGGTTGCAGTGTTACCTGCGCCTATATAGGGTACCTATATGGAACATAACAGGGTAGAATTACCGCAATGCTACACCCAAAATTCCAATTGCTTCTTTGTCAGCCCGTGAGCTAAACGCAGGGCCACGGTCTGAAAGTAATGTGCCAGTTTTGTATGTCCCTGTGAAGACTCGCAAATCCTTTATAACAGTTCGGGCGTCAGACGAGCGCTGAGGCCAAACCCACAGGAATCTAGAGCATGAATCCACTGCCACCAAGAAGTACTTGTAAGCCCTGTCAGATAGTAAGGGGCCGCAGTGGTCCAAATAGACACATGTGAGGGGTCTGTGATATCAGTAGTGGTGTTTAAGGTGGGTGTGCTATGGTGGAACCTTTCATCTGCTGACAGATGTCGCACTTGAGGACAAAAACCCTTGGTCTGTTTAGCAAGACCTAGACACCAATAACGCTGCTTCAGTAGTGAAACAGTTGCAGTGATACCTGCGTGTGCTGAACACAGAATCTCATGTGCAGCTAGAATTAATCCTAATATGTGATCCATGTTTGGTATTACTCTATCCCCCACTCCTGGAATTTGAGCATACAGAATGTTTAACGCATCTAACTTGTAGGAGTACTTGAGTGTTAAACCTTTTTGGCAAAGCTGATCTGTTGCATGTGGTGCTTACAGCTATCAGTATTTATTTGAGTTATTGCAGCAAAAACAGCAGTTTGCACTGTCACCTTGGCGGCTTCATCAGCTAATGAATTCCCTTAAATGTGCACAACATTACACTGATAATTCAATGTGTGAATTACATGAGCCTGTGGCAAGCATTCTTTCAGCTTTACCTCCTGCTCCCAAAGCAGCTTGTGCTTTATTGCGCAACCTTTGGAATCTCTTAACTCATTCTGGACCCAATAGTAAAGATATTCATTGTATGACTGAACACAATAAAACAAATCGCACACAATGAATGTGGGGAATTCCCGATCCGTATTTTGTAATGCCAGTATCAGGGCTTTTAGTTCTGCTGTGCGGTACAGTCCCTTAGAGATTGCGTGTGCCTTTTATCAGGTCAGAACTTTCTGTCATGCAGCGCCCTTCACAATTTCGCAAGCTGCTGAGCATTCAGATCCGTCAGTATACATGATCCATTCATACGGATCTATGTTCAGTATAGGAGATTTTTCCCGCCGGCTCGGGCGCATTCATATAAAATTGGTCCTGGAAATTTACAGGGCTAATTGCATCCCACTAGTGATCTATGGTAGTGGAATATGGGGAAATGGCCTAGTTGCCCCAATTCAATTAGCCGAAAACAAACTGTTAAGGGGCCTTCTGGGAGATCCACATAGTGTTCCTTATGAAATTGTCCATGAAGAACTAAGCTTAGATTACATTATTACCAGCACCGTCTTTGCCCTTCAAAACTTTGGCACTCAATTTGGGTAACAGAGGAAAGTGATTTTCGTGTTTTCTGGGGCAGAAACACAAAGTTTGCAGTATGGGTAAAAACTTTAGGAAATGGCCGCTCTGAAGCCCTAAAAAGTGTTTGTTGACTTCAGGAAGCCATAAAAACAACATAATACTTCCAAAGGTCAAGGGTCACATAATGCTTCCAAAGGTCAACATGTTTGGAAATAATGAATGTACTTGATCTGAAGCAATAAAACATGTTTACTCACTCCAGGAAGTCATAAAAACAACACAATACTTCCAAGGTCAATGGGTCAAATAATGCTGTCAAAAGTCTACATATTTGGAAATGATCGAATAATTCGATCTAAAGCAATAAAAAGTGTTTATTCACTCCAGGACCTCAGAAAAACAACACAATACTTCCAAAGGTCAAGGGTCAAATAACGCTTAGAAAGGTCAATTTACTCAATCTGAAGCCTTAAAAAGAGTTTATTCACTCCAGGAGGTCACAAAAACAACACAATACTACCAAAGGTCAAAAATTGCCTATCTTTCACCTATTCCTCACCTTAGGATGTCGACAATCACTTTTTGGCATGTTCAAAGGGATTTTCTTGGGCGGGAACAGAAAGTTTCCAGTATGGGTCAAGGAAGTCATAAAGACAACACAATGCTTCCAAAGGTCAAATAATGCTTCCAAAGTTCCAAGGTCAACCGATTTAGAGATGATCAATTTATTTGCTCTAAAGCCTTAAAAAGTGTTCACTTTTGGTCATGTTCAAAGTGATTTCGTGTTTTCTGGGATTAAAACACAAAGTTTGCAGTATGAGTAAAAACTTTAGGAAATGGTCAATTTGGAGGCTCTGAAGCCCTAAAAAGTGTTTATTGACTTGAGGAATTCTTAAAAACAACATAATGCTTCCAAAACTAAAAGGTCACATAATGCTTCTAAAGGTCAACGTGTTTGGAAATGATCAATTTACTTGAAGTGAAGCCATAAAAAGTGTTTATTTACTCCAGGAAGTCATAAAAACAACGCAATACTTCCAAAGGTCAAATAATACTTCCAAAGTTCCATGGTCAACCTATTTGGAAAATATCAGTTTATTTTATCTGCAGCCTTAAAAAGTGTTCACTTTTGGTCATGTTCAAAGTGATTTTTGTGTTTTCTGGGGCGGAAACACAAAGTTTCCAGTATGCGTAAAAACTTTAGGAAATGGTCAGTTTGGCGGCTCAGAATCCCTAAAAATGTTTATTAACTTCAAGTTTATTAACTTCAGGAAGTTATGAAAACAACATAATACTGCCAAAGGGCAAGTGTCACATAATGCTTCTGAAGGTCAACGGTCAACATGTTTGGAAATTATCAATTTACTCAATGTGAAGCCATAAAAAGTGTTTATTCACTCCATGAAGTCATAAAAACAACTAAAGAATTCCAACGGTCAAGGGTCACATAATGCTTGCAAAGGTCAAAGGTCAGCCTGTTTGAAAATGGTCAATATACTCTATTTGAAGCCTATAAAAGTGTTCATTTATGGGCAAGTGATTTTCTTGTTTTCTTGGGCAGAAACAGAAAGGTTCCAGTATGGGTCAAAATGTTGGGAAATGGTCAATTTGGCGGCTCTGAACCCCTGAAAAGTGTTTATTGCTTTTAGGAAGTCATACAAACAACGTACTGCTTCCAAGGGTCAACATGTTTGTAAATGCTCAATTTACTGGAAGTGAAGCCTTAAAAGTGTTTAATCACTTGAGGAAGTAAAAAAAAAAACAATACTTCCAAAGGTCAAGGGTCAAATAAAGCTTTCAAAGGTCACCCTGTTTGGAAATGATCAATGTACTCGATTTGAAGCCATTAAAGTGTTTATTCCGTTCAGGGAGACGTAGAAACAATACAATACTTCCAAAGGTCCCCAATTGCCTATGTTTCAGTTATTTCTCAATTTAGTATGTGGACGATCACTTTTGGGCATATTCAAACTGATTTTAATGTTTTCTATGGTGGAAACACAAAGTTTGCAGTATGGGTAAGAACTTTGGGAAATTGTCAATTTGGTGGCTTGGTAGCCCTAAAAGTGTTTCTTGGCTTCAGGAAGTCATAAAAACTTAATACTTCCAAAGATCAAAGGTCACATATTGCTTCCAAAGGTCAACATTTTGGAAATTATCAATTTACTTGATCTGAAGCCATAGAAAGTGTTTATTCACTCCAGGAAGTTACTAAAAACAACATAATACTTCCAAAGGTCAAATAATGCTTCCAAATGTCAACCTGTTCGGAAATGGCCAATTTACTTGATCTAAAGCCTTAAAAGGTGTTCACTTTTGGGCATGTTCAAAGTGGTTTTTGTGTTTTCTGGGGCGGAAACACAAAGTTTGCAGTTTGGGTAAAAACCTTGGGAAATGGTCAATTTGGTGGCTCTGAAGCCCTAAAAAGTGTTCACTTTTGGGCATATTCAAAGTGATTTTTGTGTTTTCCTGGGCAGAAACAGAGAGTTTCTAGTATGGGTCAAAACATTGGGAATTTTCAATTTGCAGGCTCTGAAGCCCTTAAACAACAATGCTTTCAAAAGTCACATGATGGTTCCAAAGGTCAACATGTTTGGAAATGATCAATTTACTCAATCTAAAGCCATAAAAAGTGTTTACTCAGTTCAGGGAGTCATAATAACAACAAAATACTTCCAAAGGTCCACAACTGCCTATCTTTCAGCTATTTCTCACTTTAGTATGTGGACAATCACTTTTGGGCATGTTCAAACTGATTTTCATGTTTTCTATGGCGGAAACCCAAAGTTTGCAGTATGGGTAAAAATTTTGGAAATTGTCAGCTTGGTGGCTTGGTAGCCCTAAAAAGTGTTTTTTTGACTTCAGGAAGTCATAAAAAGAACATAATGCTTCCAAAGGTCAAATGTCAACATGATTTGAGATGATCAATTTACTCAATGTGAAGCCATAAAAATTGCTTATTCACTCCAGGAAGTCATAAAAACAACACAAGACTTTGGAAACGATCAATTTACTCGATGTGAAGCCATAAAAATTGCTTATTCAATCCAGGAAGTCATAAAAACAACACAATACTTTTAAAGGACACATAATGCTTCCAAAGGTCAAAATGTTTGAAAATGGTCAATTTACTCGCTCTGAAGCCTTAAAAAGTGTTCACTTTTGGGCATGTTCGAAGTGATTTTCGTATTTTCTGGGGTGGAAATACAAAGATTGCAGAATGGGTAAAAACTTTGGGAAATTGTAAATTTGGCACCTCTGAAGCCCTATAAAGTGTTTATTGACTTCAGGAAGTCATAAAACCAACATAATGCTTTCAAGGGTCACATGATGCTTCCAAATGTCAAGGTGTTTGAAAATGGTCAGTTTACTTGATCTGAATCCTTAACAAGGGTTTATTCACTCCAGGAAGTCATAAAAACAACACAATACTTCCAAAGGTCAAGGGTCAAAAAATGCTTTCAAAGGTCAACATGTTTGGAAATTATTAATGTACTTGATCTGAAGCCATTAAAGTGGTTTATTCACTCCAGAATGTCATAAACACAACACAATTCTTCCAAAGGTCAAAGGACACATAATGTGTCCAAAGGTCAACATGTTTGGAAATTGTTAGAAATGAGGATCTCTAGTTGGCAGTGGCTGGCGCCAATGTCCAAAATAGGGACCCTTCTTCCTAAGTCAGAGTAAGGGGGCTACACCCTTTGATAACCTCTGCTCAACCCTGTGGTAACATAGCACGAGCAGACAGGCCTATCTCAGAGGCAGTGTGTGAAGCATTTATGACCATACACAATAACGCAGTGAAAACACTACAAAGGGACACCACACAAGTAGTTATAGAAAAATGAGTATCTTTATATAGGCTTAACACAAGGCTCACAAGCGATCAAGAAGCCACAATGTACGTGAATATAGATGCACTTAAAAAGCAATAAAAGCTATCAAAAGCATGTGAAATGAACTTAGTTTGAGGCTGGGGTCTGCGCGACCCGGTGATGCACAATGTACCTGAGGTTTAAAGGGGCACGGCACGCAGCCTCGTGAGGAAGCCGAGATGATGACAGGCGGACTCGCAGCTGCCACAGCTCCCAGCTGCCGCGGTCTGCGACGTGCCCGCACGATGATCCTGAGATGGTGATTCAAATCGGGCACTCAGCGGCACAGCTCCTCAGCTGCAGCGGCCCACAATAGCGATAGCGATGATTCTCATAGCACAGGCAAAGCGGGCTCGCAGCGGCAACAGCTCCTCAGATGCAGCGGCCCACAATAGCGATAGCGATGATTCTCGTAGCACTGACAAATGCGGGCTCTCGGCGGCAACATCTCCTCAGCTGCAGCGGCCCACAATAGCGATAGCGATGATTCTTGTAGCATGGACAAATGTGGGCTCTCGGCGGCAACAGCTCCTCAGCTGCAGCGGCCCACAATAGTGATAGCGATGATTCTCGTAGCACGGACAAATGCGGGCTCTCAGCGGCAACAGTTTCGCAGCTGCAGCGGCCCACAATAGTGATGATTCTCGTAGAACAGGCAAATGTGGGCTCTCAGCGGCAACAGCTCCTGAGCTGCAGTGGCCCACAATAGTGATAGCGATGATTCTCAGCCCGCGTTCCCGCAGTAGACCCAGAGGCTCTGGAACTCTCGACAGAAGCCTCACCTGCGAGTAGAATCCCCTCAATAGGAATTCAGAAGGCTGATGGGTGAAGTCTAATGTCCCTGCGACTTCAGCATAAGGCAAGCTCAAATCAGGCCCTTGGGTAGTTGCTTCAGCAAGATGGTTGAAAGTTTCAAAGTCCTTTCCCTCTCGTTACACGGACAGAGGTTCGTCTTGACATCCAGAAGTAACACACCGTGTAGGTGTTTTAGCACAGATATTTATACCCCAAAAGTCTTTGTTCTCAAAAGTCACTGAACCCAGCCAGAACCATTTTGGTGTGGTCCTGGAGCACTTTGTTTACAAGGCTGCATCCTGCCTTTTAGGAAGAGGGGGTCTGCCATCAGACGCACAGTGGGAGGTGAAGCCATCATTCACTTTGCCAGGCATAGCCCAGCTCAGATCAAAGGCTCACCCCTACCCATACTCCAACTGCAGATCACTTTATTCAATCCAGGTCGGGCTCGGCCTGCCCTGTCCCTCCAAAACCAGACAGCCAATACACATAACAGCAGAGCACACTGGAAGACTTAGGCAAGAAAATACCTACTTTCTAGAAGTGGTCTTTTCAAACACCGAATACCAAAATAATCCTCACTGAAAGATGTACTCTAATATTCTGAGCTCAGACATACTGAATTTGACTTTCCAAAGATGTTCCTTGGGTCAGCTAGGGTTATTGGGAATACCAATTCATACAGTCAATTTACAACAGGGAGCATTTGCGCTGTGGCACTGAATGGCAGTGGCACAGCGCCCAGAGCATCTAACACCAGCAAACACAGAGTAGACTAAAGCGAAAGATGGAAGGGAGACCCACGCCAATGGTGCCAGGTCTAACAGAAATGATCTATTTGCTCGATCTGAAGCTATAAAAAGAGTTTACTCCAGTAAGTCGTAAAAACAACACAGTACCTTCAAAGGTCAAGGGTCAACCTGTTTGGAAATGGTCAATTTACTCAATCTGAAGGCTTAAAAAGTGTTCACTTTTAGGCATGTTCAAAGTGATTTTTGTGTTTTTCTGGGGCTGAAATTCAAAGTTTGCAGCATAGGTAAAAACTATAGGAAATTGTCAATTTGGCGGCTCTGAAGCCTTAAAAAGTGTTTTATTGACTTCAGGAAGTCATTAAAACAAATTAATACTTCCAAAGGGCAAGGGTCACATAATAATTCCAAAGTTCAAAGGTCAAGCTGATTGGAAATTATCAATTTACTCAATTTGAAACCATAAAAATATGTTTATTCTCTTCAGGAAGTCATAAAAACAACACAATACTTCGAAAGGTCAAGGGTCAAATAATGCTTCCAAAGGTCAACCAGTTTGGAAATTATTAATTTACTCGATCTGAAGCCCTAAGAATTGTTTATTCACTCCAGGATGTCACAAAAACAACACAATACTTCCAAAGGTCAAAAATGGCCTATCTTTCAGCTATTCCTCTCTCTGTCGACAATCACTTTTTGGCATGTTTAAAGTGATTTTTCGTATTTTCTGGGATGGAAACACAAAGTTTGCAGTTTGGGTTAAAACTTTGGGAGATGGTCGATTTGGCGGCTCTGAAGCCCTAGAAAGTGTTTATTGACTTTAGAAAGTCATAAA
Organism: Triturus cristatus; assembly: GCF_964204655.1. NCBI lineage: Eukaryota > Metazoa > Chordata > Amphibia > Caudata > Salamandridae > Triturus > Triturus cristatus. Next base: position 643,039,025 of record NC_140594.1, on the reverse strand, counting down.
AACAACATAATGCTTTTAAAGGTCAACATGTTTGGAAATGCTCAATTTACTGGATGTGAAGCCATAAAAAGTGTTTAATCACTCGAAGTCAAAAATCAAAACAATTCTTCCAAAGGTCAAGGGTCAAATAATGCTTTCAAAGGTCACCCTGCTTGGAAATTGTAAATGTACTCGATTTAAAGCAATAAAAGTGTTTATTCACTCCAGGTAAAAACTATAGGAAATTGTCAATTTGGCGGCTCTGAAGCCTTAAAAAGTGTTTTATTGACTTCAGGAAGTCATTAAAACAAATGAATACTTCCAAAGGGGAAGGGTCACATAATAATTCCAAAGTTCAAAGGTCAACCTGATTGGAAATTATTAATTTACTCAATTTGAAGCCATAAAAATATGTTTATTCTCTCCAGGAAGTCATAAAAACAACACAATACTTCCAAAGGTCTAGGGTCAAATATTGCTGTCAAAGGTCAACCTGTTTTGGAAATGATCAATTTAGTTGATCTGAAGCCTTAAAAAGTGTTTATTCAGTTCATGGAGTCATAAAAACAACACAATAGGTCCACAATTGCCTATCTTTCAGCAATTTCTCACTTTAGTATATGGACGATCACTTTTGGGCATGGTCAAACTGATTTTCATGTTTTTTATGATGGAAACACAAAGTCTGCAGTACGGGTAAAAACTTTGGGAAATTGTCAACTTGGTGGCTTGGTAGCCGTAAAAAGTGTTTCTTGACTTCAGGAAGTCATAAAAACAACATAATACTTCCAAAGGTCAAAGGTCAGATAATGCTGTCAAAGGTCAACATTATTGGAACTGATCAATTTACTTGATGTGAAGTCATTAAAATTGTTTATTCACTCAAGGAAGTTATCAAAACAACACTAGACTTTCAAAGGTCATATAATGCTTCCAAAGGTCAATGTGTTTGGAAAAAGTCGATTTACTTAATCTGAAGCCTTAAAAAGTGTTCACATTGGGCATGTTCAAAGTGATTTTCGTGTTTTCTGGGGTAGAAAAACAAAGTTTGCAGTATGGGTAAACACTTTTGAAATGGTCAATTTGGCGGCTCTGAAGCAGTAAAAAGTGTTTTTAAAGGGGTGTGGCCAAGATGGCGACCGAGTAGGAAGTGTCTACTCGTGACTCCATTCCACCGCCTAGGTCCCGCCATAATAGCAGCTAAAAGCCCACCGGGAGTGGCGTAGACTCGTCACCACCCCCCTCGGACGATACCTGAGTGCCAATTTGGGGGTAAAAGTGACAGAGAAACACATTGCGGCTAACGCCCAGGAGCGACCGCCTCCCCCAAAAATGGCGGGGACTGTTGCCACGACGGCCTGCGGTGTGGACCCAGCGATCTGGGGCCTGCCCCAGGCCATCCCGACTGGTCGAGCTCTGGATGGTGCCGGAGGGCCAATTTGAGTGCAGAAGAGAAGAGGCAAGCTGAGATTGGAAGTGTCTTCATTTATTATTTTGTCCCTATTCCCCCTTCCCTTAAGGATTTAACTTGGGCAAACTGTGTTAAACATTCAGTTGTGTCCAGGGGAAGTTCTTGGGGGAAGTCGAGAGCAATCTACTCATCTCTCAAGTTGAACGTCCTGCCTTTCAGGTGAGTGAAGGTTAACAGAAGCGTAAGCCTTCACAACAATTAGGTTCTCCTTGAGAGATATGGATTCTGACACGGAAGGTATTGATGGTCAAGCGATGGCGCATGCGCTTGCCGATGATGTTTTAAGAAATCAATCCATATCAGCGACGTTACAAAAAATGCAATTGGAAATTGATACTCTAAAACACGAGAATAGGAAGTCCTTCGTTACAAACCGAGAGATTCCTTATGGGGAAATCCTGTTTTGCCCCAACATTTGGATTCATCAGTGTTTGGTAGTAAGCCTAAAGCCTCTAAAATAGTCATGAGTCCCGATTCTAATTCCTCACCAGTGCAAGTAACGGTGGCTGTTCCTAATGTTGTTCCCTTGGCAGCCCCGGAACGCTTTTTGGGCGATTCTGGTATGTTTCTGTGTTTCTTAGTCAATGCCAATTTGTTTCCCACTGCTGCCACTAAAGTAGCCTTCATGCTTTCGTATTTGGGAGGCACAGCAGCAAATTGGTCCATACCTTATATTGATCGAGATGACCCCATTTTACATAATTGGCCTCTGTTTAAAAATACCATGACTAAATTATTTGCAAAACATGCGTATGTACAAGCTAGTGACAATGAGTTGCTAAATTTAAAGCAAGGTAAACAAGATTTATTAACCTATGTAACCTTGTTTAATAGACTTTTGACAGAAACTCAGTGGCCGGAGGAAAAACGCACATCTTTGTTTTACAGAGGTCTGCGCGATGACTTAAAAGATGCCTTATCACATATTGTGGATCTTCCAGAAGAGTATTCAGACTTTGTAGATTTGGTGGTAAAATTAGACCATCGGTTGGGAGAAAGAAAGGGTGATAAAACCCGATTTGAGCCAAGGTTTTCTGTGTCAAAAAGTGACAAAAAGGAAAATGATACTAAAGTATCTGAGTCTGAACCTATGCAGATCGGGACTATCAAAGGGCCTTTATCCATAGAAGAAAAGGATAGAAGGAGAAAATTAAACCTCTGTTTATATTGTGCAAAATCTGGACATTTTGCGAAAGAATGTCCTATAAAGCCAAAAGGGGTAAAGAAGGTTAATTCTGTACTCACAAACTCTACAGAGCAGGAAAACTAAGAAACTCGTCAAGGAGGGGGGTCTCTTGCGCGAGTAAAGAATCTTTATCGACCTCCAACGTTTCTACTAATGTGGTACCAAGAATACCTCGACACTTCGTAATACAGGTAGTTTTGATCATTAGTACCCATGTGCGACACTCCGTTCCAGTCTTATTAGATTGCGGAGCCACTGGGAATTTCATGGATATTAAGATGGCAGAAGAGTTACAGATACCTACTGAGTGGAAGACTCAACCTGAGTCAGTTTGTGCAGTAGATGGGTCAGCTTTATCTTCTGGAATGATAACCAAGAGAACGACTCCATTGATTATGGTATGTCAGAATGGACATACGGAAAAGATAGGCTTTGATTTAATTGATACACCCACGTTTGGGTTAATTCTAGGAGTACCATGGTTAACTCAGCATAACCCTAGAATTAATTGGGCCTTACGAACGGTAACCTTAGATTCCACTTATTGTCGAGAGTCTTGTTATCAAGAAGCACTCACTGAATCTATGACAATTTTACATTGTGCAACTACGGAAACCCAGGTTGTTAGTCTACCAGTGAGTATCAAGAGTTTAAATATGTATTCGACCCAGTAAAGGCTGGCTCTTTGCCGCCACACAGGTCGTACGATTGTCGTATTAATCTAATACCCGGAGCTACTTTGCCTAACACAAGGGTGTATGCTCTCACAGAAGAAGAAACTAAATATCTAAGGACGTATCTTGATGAGTTACTGGCGTCAGGGTTTATAAGACACTCCACCTCTCCAGTATCCTCACCGCTATTTTTCATTCCTAAACCTGATGGAAGTCTCCGCGCTTGTATCGACTATCGCGGATTAAACAAGGCCACAATAAAAAATAAATACCCTTTGCCTTTAATACCTGTTCTTTTAGATCAATTACGTCATTCTACAATATACACAAAACTAGATTTGAGAGGTGCATATCACCTTGTTAGAGTAAAAGAAAATGATGAGTGGAAAACAGCTTTTAAAACTAAATTTGGCTTATTTGAATATACAGTGATGCCCTGCAGCATTTCAATTTTTTATCAATGAGGTGTTGCATGAATTTCTTGATGTCTGCGTGATTGAGACAAGAGAAGAACATGTGCAGCAAGTTAGAGCAGTGTTACAGAAATTGTTGACAAACCACCTCTTCGCTAAGCTTGAAAAAATTATTTTCAATACAGACACAGTTGATTTTCTTGGGTATTGTTTGTCTCCAGCAGGAATAATGATGGATGTGAAAAAGGTAAATGCCATTAGGGATTGGCCAGAGCCCACAACTGTTAAGGAAGTACAAAAGGTTTTGGGTTTTGCCAATTTTTATAGGCGTTTTATTCCTTGTTTTGCTGAAACTGTTGTGCCTTTGACCAAATTGTTACATAAAGGACAAAAGTTTGTATGGTCAGAATACACAGCTCAGGCGTTCAAGGCACTTAAGGAAAAATTCACCTCTGCACCATTATTAAAACACCCAGACCCAGATCTTCCATTTTTTGTAGAGGCTGATGCTTCACAGGTGGCGGTGGGAGCTGTGCTTTCTCAAAGAGACATCTAGGATGGTCAGCTACATCCCGTAGCGTATTATTCTAAAAAATTGTTGCCAGCTGAGCAAAATTATACTGTGGCTGAGAGGGAGCTTTTGGCAATCAAATTGGCATTCACTGAATGGAGGCATCATTTGATGGGCACAAAATTCCCTGTCACTATATTTAGTGATCACAAAAATGTACAGTTTTTTAGTTCAGTGAGAGCATTGACACCAAGACAGATGCGTTGGTTACATTTTTTTAGTGCCTTTGATTTTGTTATAACTTATCGACCAGGAGTACAGCAAATCCAGTCAGATGTCCTATCTAGATATGGGTACACAGCTGACTTGAAAAAAGAAAGAACTGGCCCCCCCATAATTCCTCCACAAAAAATTGTGGCACCAATTATGCAACAAGATTTTTTAAATCAAGTAAGGGAGGAACATTTAAAAATAACAACTCAGGAGTGGTTAAAAAATCCTCACAATACTATACAAGATGGTTTATTGTACCATAATTCTTTGTTATATGTGCCAACTAAGTGCCTACAAGAAAAGATTTTGACATGGCATCGTGATTCAATTTTAGCAGGACATCCAGGATCGCAAAAAACCTTGGAAAATTGCAAAAAACATTTTTGGTGGTCTTCCATGATCGCAGACGTCAAAGAGTACGTCAATTCATGTCCAATTTGTGCAAGAAATAAATCTGTACACAAAGCACCTATGGGGTTATTGCAACCATTGCCAACTCCTCCAAGTCCTTGGCATACAATTAGTTTGGACTTCATAGTTAATTTACCTAAGGCAAACACTTATACCACTATTTTGGTGGTAGTAGACTATCTGTCGAAAATGGCACATTTTATTCCCTTGGTAAAACTCCCTACTGCTGCACAGTTGACGGATGTTTTCATTAAAGAAATAGTGAGATTACATGGTTTGCCAACCAAGATCCTTTCGGACAGGGGGAGCCAATTTACCTCGAAATTTTGGACAAACTTAGGAAAAAGCCTAAAAATGGATATAGCTCTTTCAACGGCCTTTCACCCAGAAACGGATGGCCAAACAGAAAGAGTAAATCAAACATTATTGCAAACCCTACGTTGCTTGATGGCATAATTGACTGGGATAAGGTGTTACCTGTTGCGGAATTTATTTATAATACTAATGTGCATTCTGCAATAAAGTGTACTCCGTTTTATTTTTTACAAGGGTATCATCCACAAGCATTACCCATTTCTGTGATCCCCTCTTTAACCCCAGGGGTCACGAAGCGACTTTCCGCACTACTAAATATACAAGAAAAAGCCATGAAACATTTAAACAAGTACAAAGAGTCAATGAAAAAACAAGCGGATAAGCATAGAGTAGCTCCACCACAATATCAGATAGGAGATAAGGTTTGGCTTTCAACAAAAAATGTAAAATTATCAGGACTAAGAAAATTGCTGCCAAGGTACATAGGGCCATTTGTGGTTAACAAGATAATCAATCCAGTAACTGTTAAATTAGACTTCCCTCAAGAATATCCTGTACACCCTGCTTTCCATGTATCCCTATTGAAACCCTATAATTCACAAACTAGACCAGAACCTCCACCCCCTCCCATTCATGTTGACGGACATCTGGAATATGAAGTACAAAAGATTTTGGATGCAAAGAGAATGCAAGGTAGATTGTACTATTTTTTTTTTTTTAAATTCTTTTTATTTGCAGTTTTCAAAAACAAACTTAAAACAACATCACTCACTGTTGTGTACATATGACAAGCGATGACGATACGCCTCCACACCAAGCAGATCATCACAATTTGGGTACCATCACACAAACTCAGTGCTACACTATCAGGTGCGTGGCATTCAGCAGCCGAGCGTCCTATCCCGCCCGCATGCGTCACCTCAATCCGGTTCATCACCCAAAAAGTCCCCCTGAAAAATACAGTCACCGCCATCTTGCGTCCGCCTTAGGGAATAGTATCGAGTTACAGCGCCTGCAGTGTAGCTTGCTCCAACCATTGTGTGAAAGGCCCCCAAATGTCCTTAGGTCGTGAACGCAGCGGCATAAGCTCCCAGTACAGGGCAAGTTGTGTCTGGCAGTAGACTGCGCTCGTGACCCACGCTCGAATGCTAGGTGACGTAGCAACTCCCCAGTGCATCGCAACTTGTCTTCTAGCTAGTAATAATAGCATCGCTGGTAGCTTACGGTGTTTGGGCTTAACCATGTGCAAAATACCAAGCAGCGCAGCCTGTGGGGTGCACGGGATCTGTAGGCCAGTGATTTCGCATATAATCTCTACTACCCTTGCCCAGAATGACGACAATGTAGGACAGTTCCATGCCATATGCAGAAAGGTATTCAAAAACACAAGAGCAACCCTAATGTCCCTGCGAACCGGGTAAGTACAACGTACTGAAAAACAATGTTCACAAGGAACTCATTTGGATTTCATTTCCTAATAACAAACAACATCAATAGTTGTCATAGAATGAATCTTTCACTAAATTAACATAAAGTTAACACATAGAGTAAGCCTACACACAGAAATTATTTCACAAAGCCTCAGCCGAGGTCTTTTATTGAATTAGAAAATTGCCAAAACACATATTAAAACATATCATATATACAATATTCCTCTCTTCTTCTATTGTATTTACAGTGCAAAGTGACCCCAGTGAAACCATAACCATACACACACTAATATACAAAACACTTTGTAAAGATAACAAAAAAGGGTTATTGGAAAAGTTTAAACAAGGACAGTTTTGTAAATGTAGTAATGGTACAGTCAGAGCTGTCTCTTATTATGTATGTCGACGACGTTTCGAAATCGAGAATCTGGAGAAAGAACTATTTGGCTGTGATAACATCGAAGAATCAAAAGCAGCCCTAGAGAAATTAAATAAAACTATACTAGAATTCAATACCTTTGAGTTAAAGAAAAAAGCAGACAAAGTCCAAAAAGATATCCACGCTTACAGTAAGGAAAAAGCTTTTCCTTATCTGGTGGAAGATTTCTACGTACAACCACAACAATTCAAAAAGAACGTCACCTGGGGACGGTTCAAGAATAACAGCCTGGTTGGGTTCTCTGAATCATCAGCAGGGTCAGAATCCTCAGACGACGCGGGGGAGGGCACAAGTGCACTGCCAAGACAACAAGTACAACAGCCTTTTTTAGGACAGGCCCAGAGGGGAAGGGGATCCAATCGGAACCAGCGAAGAGTATGGCACCAGTTTGCCGGCGAAAGGCAAACGCGCCGCCAATACTACAAATGGGGCCCGAACAACTAGTAATACAAAGTAATCTCCATATTAGAGACCCATATCAACAACTGGGCAATAACAGCAGAGAAGTATTGAGTAATTTAAGCACCACTATGAAGGCTGATACTATACAGAACAAGGAGTGTATACCAATTTTCAACTTATCCAACCATGTTATGAACTCCCACGAGCTATCACTCCTCAGTAAGGGTCTGTCCTTTGTTTTGACGGAATCCACAAACTTTTTTCAATTGCAGACTGAGTTACATAAATTCTTCAGGTCGTTACGCTTAAAAGTCTTTTTCTGTGACCGTGCACAAGTCCCCACTAATCCTAGATCTCTAATGCGTCCTAAATCTACCTTCTTTCCAACAAACGTCATGATGCCACCTGAAGTCATAGCTTTTGAGAAGGGGGTTTTGGAGGATATCTCGATTTTGAAGACACAAAAAAAATTCACTCCTTACAACATCTCAAAACATGAACGAGAAGCCTTGATTTCCTTAAAGAATAACGACCAGATTATTTTGAAACCCGCCGATAAGGGTGGCGGTATAGTCATTCAGGAGAGATCGAAATATGAAGCTGAAATCATGAGGCAAATCAGTAATGAAGAACATTACAAAAAATTGCCCCGGGATCCCCTGAAAGACATACAAAAGTTAATACAGTCTGTAACATCGAAGGCTTTAGAAGATGGCTTCCTAACAAAACCAGAATTCGATTTTTTGAATAAAACCTACCCTAGGACACCGGTCCTATACACTCTACCCAAAGTGCATAAGGACTCGGAAAACCCTCCAGGCAGACCTATTCTATCTGGCTGCGGGTCTGTAATGGAACCGTTGGGCCACTATATTGATAGTTTCATCAAGGGGTTTGTACCAGATTTGCCAACATATGTCCGAGACAGTACCCACATGATCAATCTGATAGAAAATATGGAGTACAATCCAGAGACGGAGACCCTGGTTACAATGGACATCAACTCCTTGTATACCAACATTCCCCAAACTGACAGTATTAAAGTAATCGAACAAATTTTGAATAAAAGACCAGCACCATTGGAGATTCCCACAGAGTTTATAACTGACCTGTTGAACATTGCTTTGACTAAGAATTATTTCAGCTTTAATTCTGACTATTATCAACAATGTTCCGGAACTTCAATGGGCGCTATTTTTGCCCCAAATTTGGCGAATCTTTATGTTGGGGACCTAGAAGAGAAGTTCATCATCAACAACAACAATCCTTTCCACACGAACATCAAGTGTTGGAAAAGGTACATTGATGATATTTTCTTTGTGTGGGTAGACACCAAAGATTTGGATGACTTCATGACATACTTACATACTTGCCAGTCTGCATTGACCTTCACCTATTTTAAGAATAAAGAAATGGTTCCCTTTTTAGATCTTAAAATTAGATGTAAAGGTGATCATCTAGATGTCACTCTGTACCGGAAGCCGACGGATAGGAATACCTTATTACAATACAACAGTTTCCATCCAAGGTCACTCAGAGATGGCCTACCTTATGGCCAGTTTCTGAGGCTGAGACGAAATTGTACAGAGAAACAAGACTTTTTCATAGAAGCCAATCTTTTGAGTGAGAGGCTACGAGAAAGGGGATATCCCAAGAGATTGGTTAAAACCTCAATGAAGAGGGCGTGGTTCAGTCCGAGGGAGGTTCTATTGGAAAAGTCAGTGAAAGAACCTGTAAAGAAAGTCGTATGCGTCACCACTTTCTGTCCGTGGAGTACACAAATACAACGGACAATCAAGAAACACTGGTCTACCCTTGTCACTTTAGATTGCTGCAAAGAAATGCCCCTTTTTTCTTTTAAAAAAGGAAAGAACATCAGAGACCATCTGGTACACTCGGACACGAGCATATGTAAAAAAGAAAAAAGTATACAGGAACTTTGGTCATTGCCAGCAGTAACAGGGCACTACAAATGCGGGAACTGTGTGGCCTGTAGCCTCACTAGAGAAACCAAATTTTTTGAACATGGAGACATCAAGATCAAATTGCAGGCACTAACGAATTGTTCCACTCCTAATGTCATCTATTGCATTTGGTGTCCATGTGACCTAATCTATATTGGACAAACCATGCAACCAGTAAAGGCACGGATAGGCCAACACAGGAGTAGAATTAGATGCGGAGTGTTGAATGCCCCCCTGGTCGATCATTTCATTGAAAAAAACCACACAGCTAATGATTTGTCCTGGCAGGTGGTAGAGAAGGCTACACTTCCACCCAGAGGTGGTGACTTGTCCTTGATTCTCCAGTCCTTGGAGTGTAAATGGATAGACAAATGTGGGTCTATTAAGAAAGGTCTGAACAATCTCGAGGAGTGGCGTAAATTCATTAGCCTGCATTAGACATATAAAAAGTGTTCAGCTAACTACATCTTCCCTATACAGCACTGTTTTTTCACATCCTAGCAACTTTTGTAACAGTGAGCAGTTAACGAACATAAAAAGTTCTTTTTATTACAATGTTCTCGATGTACAATAATCCAAATGGTATATGTAATGTAAATGCGGTTTGACTATGTAATGATGACTGTGTAATGATGGTAATGAAATCTAATATGTGAACCCTACAATACAATGGGTGAATACGAACTAAACTATTTTGAGATAGAAGCAACATTGTAATGAATGTGGATCATTGTGGTGTCATTGCGCATCAGACAAAAGAATGTGTTACCATGTCTCTGCAATCTATATCTTGACTCTATCTTAAGGTTTTTCCATAGTCGACATAAATAAATAAAAAAGTTAACTAAAGGTGAAAATATGAAAATACTGCAAAAGGTGACATTTAGATCAATAACAATAGAGGACCATTTCATAAAAATACCCCATGGAATATAGCTAGAGAGTGGGTACGGGCAATATTCTGTCCAATCATGTTGTCAATGTGATTTTTGTCCCATTCCAAGATGGCCACTGCATTGTAAATTTACTCAAAAGTATAGGATAGAGTTCTTTTAATTTTAAACGTACTAAAACTCATATCGGGCATCAAGACTCGATTGTGAAGATGGGGTATTGACATCTTATCGTGAAGAGTCCTTTCACTATTTTTCATGTCGAAACAGACAAGTTGGCCATGAAACATTTCCAATCTAAGATGGCCACTCCCATCCAAATCTCTGACACAACTTTCTAGGAGACTATCCCAATTGAAGATGGCCACTCCATCGCAATCTCCCGAGATACAGTCTCTTTTTCGATCCTATGTATATAGCGATAGTGATGGACATAGACGTTTCAATACTTAGGCACATTATTTATTAGAATGCATGTATTGGTCATTGGAACTATAGCGAAAATACTTCGCGCTATTTTTAGCCATTATAAGATGGCCGCCTCCAAATCTCTGACACATACAACTTCCTGGGAGACTATCCCAATCTAAAATGGCCACTCCATCGCAATCTCCCGAGATGCAGTCTCTTTTTCGATCGTATTTATATAACGATAGTGATGAACATAGATTTTTCAACACTGAGGCACATTATCTATTAGAATGTATGTATTGGTCATTGGAACTATAGCGAAAATACTTCGCGCTATTTTTAGCCATTACAAGATGGCCGCCTCCAAATTTCTGACACATACAACTTCCTGGGAGAATATCCCAATCTAAGATGGCCACTCCATCACAATCTATCGAGATGCAGTCTCTCTTTTTCGATCCTATGTATATAGCGATAGTAATGTACATAGATTTTTCGACACTGAGGCATATTATCTATTGGAATGTATGTATCGGTCATTGGAACTATAGCGAACATACTTCGAGCCACTTTTAGCCATTACAAGATGGCCGCCATTATTCCCCTGATTGAATCGGGCATAAAAGGAGAGCGGACATGCGCTCTGCGAGTCTAGGAGCCAGCGTGATTCGGTCCGTTGAAGAGAAGACACGAACTAATAGCGTGTTGGAGGTGCAATTCAATTGCCAATAGTATCGCGGAACCCCCTTGTATTGCAACATTACAACTCAGCAAGAATGTAAGTACTTGCAATCAGTGATAAATTCAAACGGTTGTGAGAATGATGTATAGAACATCATAATAAATTTGTTTCTTTTTATATATCACAGTCATAGCGCAAAAAGAACAGGTCACATCACTCTAGAATGATGGGGCTTCAAGAAAATAAGGGATATCCATAGTAAAGAATCCCAAGTAAGTGTTTCACTGGGATAAGTGACACCATGGTGCTAATATGGGAAATCATTTAATCTAAGTAAATATCCCTATTCTTCATGCATTAGGATTTCCATTCCACTCTGACCGAATTCATCCATACAAGTGGAAGTTATAAGTAGACGCTCTATTGGCCAAGTGAGTATATTGGATTATTACACTCTGTGGTGTACTGCTAAGAAATTGTCTAAATTTCTTTGTGAACACGGGCCTATAATGAAAAAACATATATCCCTTGTCTATAGGTGCTGATACCATTAAATATTTTGCATACGGGATCCAACATGGACATGTGTATGCTTTAAACTAGGTAAGCCTGCTACTACATACATAATACCCTTATAGTGTTTAATTAGAAATATTTTTATTCTGTCCAACATAGTCATACTTCCTCTTTTTTCTTTCACCAGTCCCCATATTAACAGTCCTGATGAGACCCGGCATCTAGAAGTGGGTCGAAACGTCGTCGACATACATAATAAGAGACAGCTCTGACTGTACCATTACTACATTTACAAAACTGTCCTTGTTTAAACTTTTCCAATAACCCTTTTTTGTTATCTTTACAAAGTGTTTTGTATATTAGTGTGTGTATGGTTATGGTTTCACTGGGGTCACTTTGCACTGTAAATACAATAGAAGAAGAGAGGAATATTGTATATATGATATGTTTTAATATGTGTTTTGGCAATTTTCTAATTCAATAAAAGACCTCGGCTGAGGCTTTGTGAAATAATTTCTGTGTGTAGGCTTACTCTATGTGTTAACTTTATGTTAACTTAGTGAAAGATTCATTCTATGACAACTATTGATGTTGTTTGTTATTAGGAAATGAAATCCAAATGAGTTCCTTGTGAACATTGTTTTTCAGTACGATATGCAGAAAGGTGGCGCCCTGAGTGTAGCAGCGCCAACATTCATCCGTGTCTCTTAAACCCATCCGGTGCAATCGGCTAGGGGTACGGTACGTCATGTGTATATATTTGAAGTGGATCAGGCGCAGCCTATAGTTGGGGGACAAAATCTCAAGATTCTTGCAGCACAAGTCCCAATGTTGATCCGAAACATCCGTACCCAGTTCCGCCGCCCACATGCCCCGCGCCGCCGGAAGAACCGCGGGGTGGCAAGTCTGCATTTGCACATACAAGCGGGATATAAGTTTGCGCCCGGACTCCACAGCTAGTACATTTTCCAAGGCAAGCAGGGCCGGCGGCGGCGCCGGGAACGCGGGAGACAACCTCCGGCACGAGTGACGGAGCTGATAGTAAAGAAGCGTGTCCAGCACCGTCGGAGCCTCTGCATTACACATCTGCTCCGGAGTTAGGAAGGTGTCTCCCGGAAACAAATCGCCCCCAGTGCGGAGGCCCAGCTCTTCAGCTCGCTCCCCGGTCTGCATGCTGCGCAGCGACGGCCACATCGGGTTCCCGCGCAGGGGCACAGAATGTGAATAAAGAAGGTCAAGTCCGGCCCTCCGCCGCAGCCCATCCCATGCCCACCTGAGTGCGTGCACCGGGTCTATGTCCGTGCATCTCCGGGTGTGTGGCACGTAAAGTGCCACATTTAGCGGCAGCGGGGCTACTCTGTCCGTCTCTATCGCCACATGTGGTTGAAACGGTGTAGGATGTGCCCAGTAATGCAGGAATTGTGCCTGTGCACAGTAAGCATATAAGGAGAAGTCCGGCGCAGCCAGGCCTCCCTGTCGCTGTGGGAGAGTCAGAGTCTCCCATGCCACCCTCGGTTGTTTACCCCCCCAGGCCAGCTCAACCATCTTCGAGCGTAGCCGCCGCAAAAAATGTGCAGTCAGGGGTAGTGGGATATTCCCAAACAGGTAGAGGAGTTTGGGCAGGATCACCATTTTGGCCACCGCAATTCTGCCAGCCAGCGAAAGGGGCAAGTGCTTCCAGCGGTCGACCCTCTCCTCCACCCAACTCATCACCCGTCCATAATTCTCCGTCCATATTTGCTGTTTATCCGTGCTTATCCAAATCCCCAAGTATCGCACCGGGCCAGTGGCCCATTTCAGCGGGCAATCCGGAGTAAAGCAGGGAGTCCCGGACGTCAGGGGCATAATTACCGACTTGTCCCAATTTATATTCACCCCCGATAATTGACCATAATGCATCAGTTCTCCCGTCAGAGGGGAGAGGTTCGTCTGAGGGTCAGTGACATATAACGTGATATCATCAGCATACAGTGATACCGTCAATGCCCTCGACGAGAACCCAATGCCTCTAGCCGCGTGATGCTGCCTGATGCGCGCAGCCAAAGGCTCTGTGGCGATAGCAAAGAGCAGGGGCGACAGGGGACATCCCTGCCTGGTACCCCTCTGAATTGCAAAGGGCGCCGAGACGAGCCCGTTAACTCTCACCCTAGCCGTGATGCCGGTATAGAGCAGTCTAGTGTAGCCAATGAAGGCTTCACTCACACCCATGCGCTGCAGCAGCGGAAACAGGAACCCCCATTCCAGGGAGTCGAACGCTTTGGTGGCGTCCAGTAGCACCGCCGCAGCCTTAACATGTGGGGCCAAATAGTGTAGTACTCCAAAGAGGGTACGGAGGTTGTGAGAGGTCGATCTGCCCGGTACAAATCCCGACTGATCCGGACGGATCATGAGGGGCAACATCGGCTGTAGCCGAGTGGCCAGCATTTTCGCAAAAATCTTCGCGTCAGTGTTAATTAATGACAGTGGCCGGTAGGAGTCGCATTGCTGGCTATCCTTGTCCGGTTTCAGGAGGGTGATGATGACAGCCTCTCTAAGCGACCCTGGGAGCATACCCGACTCGACCGCCTCAGCATACATTGACAACAGCCGGGGGACCAGAAGATCTACGTACTCCTTGTAGAACTGCGCCGGCAGTCCATCCGGACCCGGCGCCTTTCCGGCCGCCAAGGAGCCTATGGCCTCCCGCACATCATCCGCCTCAAAAGGCCGATCGAAGTAGCCTTTTTGGTGCGCATTGAACCAGATAAGCTGTACAGTATCCAAATATTCAGCAAGCTCCACCGGCGTGTGGGCCTCCCGCGACCTGTAGAGGTCTCTGTAGAAGGTCCGAAACGTATCTAGGATTTCAGGGGGAGTGCATACGTTATCCCCTCCCTGTGTCATCACTGAGGATATGAAGGGAGATGGTCTTTGTGCGCGCAGGAGCAGGGCGAGTGTTCTACCCGGGCGGTCCCCTTCTCCATATCTACGGGCCACAGCATGCTTAGTCAGGAACTTAAGTTCCCTGTCAGCCTCCTCCTGATATGCAGTTAGCGTTGTGCGAGTTTCGGCCAAGGTGGCCGCCGAGGGGTCCGAACAGTATTTCACCTCTAAGGAATGCAGGCGATCCTCTAATTTGCCTAGCGAACACCTGATAGTCTTTAGTACCCTTGCCTGCCCCGCAATGCAGTGGCCTCTTACCACCACTTTAAATGCGTCCCACAGCGTGCCTAGCGAAGCCACAGATCCCTCATTCAGCTCAAAGTAGTCAAGTATTTGCTGATGAATCTCTTCCCGAAACACCGGATCTGTCAGGGCATGTGGTGGTAGCCGCCACGTGAAGGGTGTGATATATGGCTTGGGGACATTCAGAGTTAGTTCGACAGGAGAGTGATCGGAGAGGGAACGCGCCCTGTGAGTGACTGCAGAGATCCATACATGTACCTGCGGGGTTAAGAGCCAGTAGTCCAAGCGGGACCAGGCACCCCTGTGCGGGGTGAAGCAGGTGCCTTCCCTAACCGCGGGATGCAGTACGCGCCACGTGTCTAGTAGAGTGTAATCTGCCATTAGGCCACGGATGAGGCCAGCCGCTAGCGGATGATGCGTGCGGGCCACCCCCTCCCTATCTAGCTCCAGTGAAAGTACAGCATTGAAATCTCCACCCCACAAGCAAGCCCCCCCACCCAGGGATTGCGCCAGGTGCCAGACATTCCGGAAAAAGCCAGGGTCATCCGAGTTGGGGCCATATACATTAATCAACGTGATCGGCATATGAAAGAGCTGCCCAAGTAGTATGATGTAGCGCCCATCCGAATCAGCTTGTACCTTGAACGTCTGCCAGGGAAGGCCTTTACGGATAAGAATGGCCACTCCACGGGAGTAGTTGGAGCAACCCGATGTGTGTACCTCTCCCCACCGTGCATTTCTAAGCTTGTCCCCGGCGGCGCGAGTCAAGTGGGTTTCCTGTAGGAAACATATATCTATTTGGTGTCGCGTCAGATGTGCATGGGTCAAGCGTATTTTTCGGTGATCGTTAAGACCACGGATATTCCAGGTAAGGCAGCGCAACGTGGTCAGGGCGGCTTGTGTGTGCCTTTCTCATGTAGACGTGTGGTCACCGAGGGACCCAGTAGAAGGGCCCACCCGCAGGTATCTCGCCCTCCCGTCTTATGAATCAGCAACCATAGTAAGTCTGCCCGTGTCTGGACCGCATCGCCATGTAGTGGTGTAGCCAGAAAGTGTAGTGATGTAGAACCAACCAACAATAACCCCAACCCCCCCCACCCACTCCAACCCCCCAATCAGGTTGAGATATCATCCCCACCCACCACCCCCCCCAACTGAAACTGTCTTGCAATAGTATCTCGGGAATCATCCCACAGGGGCGTGGGGTTACCGGCTCACTCCCCAGTCTATAAACGACCGGGTGGCCGGACATTTCCGCCTAGCATTTAAAGCAGTATCTCAAGGTACAGCTTGGAAGTCCCTGCATGCTTCTCATCACAGTTCTCCGCAGGATACTAGTAGTGTTAATCATGCATGAACAGACCAGTCTCTCAGCTCAGGGACGGACCTATCTCCCTCTGCAGGTCTCAGGGACACTCATTGTTGGACATAGGGCGCGCGCCCTACATTAATGTAGTATAGCGACCCAGCATGGGCACGCGTGTCTTAGTGTCGTGTCATTCAATGTCACTTAGCTGTCCCATCGGCGGATTCTCTTGGTCATCTCGCCTCTCACGTTGCGAACGTTCCGCCTGTCTCGCAAACTTGATCGCGTCTGCCGCCGTAGTAAATACCATGGGCTTCCCTTTATGATGGATCCGCAGCTTGGCCGGGTAGAGCATCGCATACTTAGTCCCCACCTTCTGGAAGATTTTTTTGGCCGGTATGAATTCGCGCCGGGCGGCCTGCACAGCCTGCGTAAAATCCGGAAACAAGGAGATAACCATATTTTGAAAAGTTAGTTCCCCCTTTTCACGTGCCAACCGCAGGATGGTATCCCTGTCCCGGTAGTTAAGAACCCGGGCCAGGATTGGCCGCGGCGGAGCCCCCGGCACGGGTCGCGGCCCCAACGTGCGATGTGCGCGTTCAACCAAGAACATGGCCGATAGTCCCTCTCCAAACAGTTCACGGAACATTCCTTCCACAAATAGTTCCATATTTCCAATGTTAGTGGATTCGGCAACCCCAATAATTCGTACATTATTTCGGCGGGAGCGAGCTTCCAAATCTTCGTTGCGCCCACGTATCACCTCCAGGACCTTGTCCATTCGGAGTAACTTCTCCTGGGTGTCTCCGTGGCCCTCCTCGCAGTCCGCAATTCTCGCTTCCATCGCCGTGATACGCTCCTCATGCTTGTCGACCCTGTGCGATATGCCATCCAGTCGCTGGGCCATGGAGTCGAGTTTTCCGTCAATTTCCTTTAGGCAGCCCTTAAGGTCACGGAACATACTTTTGACATCATCGTCCGGTGTTGGGTCCAACTGTGTTTCAGGGACCACCGTCTGCGACTCCGGCACCGCTTCGGCGCCGCGGAAGGTCTGCTTCTCGAAGGGGAGCTTCCTCTGTTTGGCGTCCGATTTCCCCATGGTTCCCCCGAGGGCCCACCACCTACCAACAATGGCGGTGAGGGGTATCAAGCAACAAGCAGGCCACCAAGCGCAAGGAACGCGTAGGTGGAGTGGTCACCACACAGTCACCCCTTCCACACGAGGAACACCGCCAAGTAGGGAAGACCAGGCCAGCTCTCGTCACATTCAGGGCGCGGGTCTGCGTTAGTCGGGTAACAATGGCGGCCTCACCGTCCTCTCGCAGTGGCCCGGGAGGCAGCCCGGCCGACCTCCCGCTCAGTAAGCCTCTCCATCGCCGTGTCTCCCCGGCCCGCCGGCACACAAGGGTTAGAGCAGGTCGTCGGCAGGTTCCGGCAGCTGGATATCACCTTCTGCGGGCAGGGATCGGGCCCACCAGCGGGCGCCACAGCTTCCTTCTCCCGTCTCCTCACTCCAGTAGGCCCATCGGCCCAGGCATCAGATCAGGGCGCAGCCACGCCGGATAGGCCTAGGCAGCCAGTCCGCCAGCTCAGCCTCCTCCCGGTACCAGTTCCCCAGCAGGGGCCGGCCTCAGCACGTCAGGAAGCCACCGCAGCCACTCGGGCACCAGTCGCAGGGCTCACCACGTCTCAGCTGGGTCCACGAGAGCCGCCTCGTATACGCCAGACCGCGGCCCTCGACCAGGGTCTCGCGTAGGAGAGGTCTCCGCCCAGCACGGTGCCCAAAAGCCGCTCGGCCAGCCCGGCCGTGTAGCTCCGGATCTCCGAGGCCGATTTCAACCGCAGTGGCACCGCTAGGATCCCCTTCACCTGGGCACTTCCCGCCGTGTATTTTAATGGTCAAAAAGCAAGGCAAAGGTCGGATTGTCTGACGGATTAGGTGTCCGGCCGGCAGAGCCCCGTTACACGGCGGCCATCTTGCAGCTCGGCTCGGCCACGCCCCCAGGTAGATTGTACTATTTGATAGCGTGGAAAGGTTTTGATGCTACCGAAAATTCATGGGAACCAGCGTCATATGTTCATGCTCCACGATTATTGAGACAATTTCATTTACGTTTTCCCCCTCAAACCTCGTCCGGTGGGGCGGCCTTTGAGGGGAGCGACTGTTACAGTCTGTTGTAACAATTATGCTCAGACGCATCTGGAGGAATCATATCACAAAGATTGTAAAACTGTATTCTAGCTTCAAAGATTGTAATGGTCTGTTAAAATGTCGTGTTTAAATAATGTCATGTTTTAAAGTGTTTTCTGAATATTTCGTAAGCTCATTGCCAATGCTTGTTGACTGTACTTTAGGCAGTCTTGTTGCCAATGCTTGTTGACTGTATTTTAGGCAGTCTCGTGTAAATCAAACTCAAGATTCCTTTGGTTACACACGTTTGTATTCTGGGGGCATGTGGCGTTTGGTCACGTTTTTATTTCTGCTCGTGCTTCCTGAAAATGCACGTTTAAGAACATGCTCCATTTTTGGCAGTTACAACTCACGTTCCCTGCAGGCGAGGCGAATTCACATTAGCATGGACACGTGCACCACTGATTCCTCCGCGTGTCAACCCCACCCTCCAGCAACTCTATAAAAACCCCAAACCTACCAGTAAACGCGCTCGTTTCACCCCAAACTTACCTGAAGGCAGAGAATCTTCATCCACGATCCTGAATCGGCTCCCGAGTCCCAACGGAGGTTCCGGTCCGGTTTTCAAAATCTTCCCTCGTTGCCACGGAAACGATTCAAACTTTCTCCTGGAGTTTCCGGAGTTACAGGAACAGGCTTCCTACGTCGGAAAACAGAAAGGAAACAGAGAAAATTCATGAAACAGTGAGTAACCGGCTGGCTACTATAAAAAGAAAAACGAACAGTAAGTTTCTTGAAGATTTTCTCAGCCTGTAATTATAAATCCTTGTCAGCGCATGTAACACGCATACTTGGCCAAGTTTGTAGGACTTAGTGGAATTCAACAAGCAAGAACAATACAATTTACAATTTGCTTATCTGATTCAGTGTGGAATTCTTCTCAGTTGCAGCACTTTCTCCTCATCTAAGGCACTAATAACACGAAAAGAAAGACAATTAGACATTACTTGATTCAAAACCTGTTGGGTGTCTTCGGATTGTCTTTTTGTGAGTATATACCAGCAGAGTCAATCGTCATTCAGTAAATCTTTAACAGGGCAAGCAGAATCAGAAAATTAAGACTGCTGTTGCTTAATCTCATTGCAGATCTATGTTACTCATTGAGTTCAGGTGATGACAAAACCTGAGTGAAGCAAGGTACAGATGTAGTATGTTGGTATTTTACATAATTGTCGCAAACCTTTAAATATAAGTACTAATAAACTTTTTGTTTTTTGTTTAACATTAGAGCTGTGTTCGGAAGAAAGGCAGTCAGGAAAACGTAGAGGCAAGCTGAGATTGCAAGTGTCTTTTCATTTATTATTTTGTCCCTATTCCCCCTTCCCTTAAGGATTTAACTTGGGCAAACTGTGTTAAACATTCAGTTGTGTCCAGGGGAAGTTCTTGGGGGAAGTCGAGAGCAATCTACACATCTCTCAAGTTGAACGTCCTGCCTTTCAGGTGAGTTAAGGTTAACAGGCATGCACAAATGACCATGGAGGATAGAAGGGAGGGTCAGGACCTGGGCACAGACAAGAGAGTTCAGGGGAAGGGGCCTCACAACAGACCACGCGGGGCAGGCAGGAGGAGCAGTTGCAGCACAACAGACCAGGGAGGGCAGAAGGGTGTGGCAGTAAAATGGAGGATAGGAGGAAGGGGATAGGGGAATGGCATGTGGACAGGCAGGGTGGAGGTGGCAGGGACAGGTTACAGTCATCTGACAATGCTAGGCAGGCGGGAGGGTAGTGGCAGCTCAACAGAACACTCAGGGTAGATAGGAGTGGCAGGTCCATGGAACATGGTGGGCAAAAAGGATGGAGCAGGGGCATGCACAAAGACATCGGAGGGCAGGGGGAAGGAGAATAGGGGCAGCAAGCTAAGCACAGAGGCTAAGCAGGAGGTCAATGATGGGCCATAGAATTGGGCAATGGAGGGCAGGAGGAGTGGACTGGTACATCATGCTAAATGGAGGGCAGTGGCAGCACATCAGACCATGCATGGCAGGAGGGAGGAGGCTAGTCCATGGATTCAGACAACAGAGGATAGGGAGGAGGTGGATGGGGCAGCAAGCTAACTGTTCAGAGAAGGTGGGTATTAGGAACTTTATTGTTTTTAAAATGTGTGTCTGTGCCAACTACTTAAAATATGAACAAGTATGCAGCATAATCTCACTTTTATTCAGGAAGACAAGGACATTTGTGACTGTGACTCCGGGCTCTCTTGGCAGAAACACCCCCTGACCCTCCACCCCCATCGCAAAATGTAATGCCCGTGAAAAGGGTAGGTGGACGCAGTGTTATATAGAACATAGTCCTGAGAGCACGATTGATAATGAAAACTAGATATAGTACATGGTATAAACAATGCAGCAAAAACTGCGATATAAGATAAACCGGGCTTGAAATATAATATGCAATACATTGTGCACAATGACAGATTCATTGGAGAGCGCGAGATAGCACAGGCACTAGCGTGTGCTAGGCGATATGCGCCTTGGAGTGTAATATGCACAGGGCAGTGTTGTGTAACCTAACTAGTCTCCAAAGTTGTAATATAAAATATGTGCTGGGGAGTGTAACGTTGCATATGCACTGTGACAAAGATATGGATCCCAGGTTGTAATATGTATGGCATAGCGCTGTGCGTTATAACATAGGCATCGAGGAAGGCACGTTAGATGGGGTAATATAACCAGTGCGAAGGCAAGTGTGGCATAACATATTCACGGGGTGGTGTTACAGTGCACATGGGCTAGAGAGTGTCATAGCATACACACTAGCTGGTGGAATACAACACAGAGGTGCGTGGCACTCGGCGGGCACTGGTGGGTGTAACACAGCATTGGGCTCAGCCAGGAGCATGCTGTGACTCTCAAGTGAGGTTCGTCTCCTTACCAGAGAGTAAAATAAAAAGTATTATACATCCGGCGGTGGATGTGTGTTTTATTAACCGTGAGGGGGGTTTCTTGCATAGTTTGGTCGAATTTTTGTCGAATCCCCTTTGAATGGCTTGGTGTGCGTGTGTATTAAATGTGCCCGTCAATAGCTACCCATGTTTGTATAAATAAACGACAAGGGTGTCTACTTGCAGAGTACCCACCGGCAGGGGCTCCGGGATTAGGCACGGTAGGGCATCAGACACGTCAGAGCTTCACTAGCGGTGTAAATACATTCCACGTGGATTAATTGTATGCATAGTCGCCTTTTAATGAATATCACGCAAATCGTCATGGTGATAGGTACATACGGTTTGTCCAGCATGTCCTAGATGTTTCTCTAAATATATATATTTTTTAAATAATAAAAAACAAAGGCCGGCTCCGGGGGATAGGGTCCCTGGGGCCATAAGTGACCTGAGGGGGGGGGGGGGGGCAACGCAGCCCCCCTCCGAAGAATAAAAAAAAAAGGCCATGACTCGGGGGTTGTGGTCCCCGGGGCCGATTAAGACCTTGGGAGGGGGACCACACGGCCCCCATCCAAATTAATTTTTTTCAACTAAAATATTAGGGTGCAGGCCCTGGGGGCTGGGGGCCCCAGGGCCTATAAATTAGAAAAAGCACTCTGCAAACACGCCCCCTGGCCAGTTGTAAGTTGGGGAATTAATTCCCCTTCTATACTTAGGGTCCCTGAGGGCCAACTAGCCCAACATGTATCTCTAGTATGCGCCAGGGAGCTGTGTTGCAGACAGGTGTTCTGAGGCCACGCCCCTTTATACACCTCTATGCAACGCAGCTCTGTGGCACTTGCTGGAGGTACCTAATGAGCTAGTTTAACCCTAGTTACCCTTAGGATTCAAGGGGACTTAATTTCTCAACTTAGAACGGCCACAGGGCGCGTTTACACAGTGGTGAAGGGAGGGGGCGGGGCCTGAGGTGATGAGTGCAAACACGCCCTGTGGCGCGTTTTAAGTTGGGGAAATAATTCCCTTTCAATCCTGAGGGACCCTGGGGGCCAACTAGCCCACCAGGTGCTTCCAGTAAGCGCCACTGCTCTGCATTGCAGAGAGGTGGTGCAGGCCGTGCCCCTTTTTACACCTCTCTGCAATGGCGCTTACTGGATGTACCTAGTGGGCTATTTTGCCCCTAGGGACCCTCAGGATTCAAGGGGACTTAATCTCCCAACTTAAAACAGCCACAGGGCGTGTTTACACAGTGGGGAAGGGAGGGGACGGGGCCTGAGGTGACGTGTGCAAACACGCCCTGTGGTGTATTTTAAGTTGGGGAAATAAGTCCCCTAAAATCCTGAGGGCCCCTGGGGGATAACTAGCCCACTAGGTGCTTCCAGTAAGCGCCACTGAGCTGCCTTGCAGAGAGGTGGTCCAGGCCGTGCCACTTTTTACAGCTCTCTGCAACGCAGCTCTGTGGCGCTTACTGGAGGTACCTAGTGGGCTAATTGGACCCTAGGGACCCTCAGGATTCAAATAAACTTAATCTCCCAACTAAAAACGGCCACAAGGTGTGTTTACACAGTGGTGAAGGGAGGCGACGGGGCCTGAGTTAACGTGTGCAAACACGCCCTTTGGCGCGTTTTAAGTTGGGGAAATAATTCCCCTTCAATCCTGAGGGACTCTGGGGGCCAACTAGCCCACCAGGTGCTTCCAGTAAGCGCCACTGCGATGCGTTGCAGAGAGGTGGTCTAGGCCGTGCCCCTTTTTACATCTCTCTGCAACGCAGCTCTGTGGCACTTACTGGAGGTACCTAGTGGTCTAGTTGGACCCTAGGGACCCTCAGGATTCAAGGGGACTTAATCTCCCACCTTAAAACGGCCACAGGGCGTGTTTACACAGTGGGGAAGGGAGGGGACGGGGCCTGAGGTGACGTGTGCAAACACGCCCTGTGGTGCGTTTTAAGAGGTAGTTTTAATCCCCTGTCCTATTAAATACTAGGGGCTTACAGAGGAGGTCATGCTAATCACAGGGGGACCCCTACGCATAGTGTTCCCTAGTGTATGTAGGTGTTTTCACTGTATTCTGAGTGTCTTTTAACGTAGCACTGGCTCTAGGACTGGTTAGTCAGACTCAGTTACCACCACTGTCCGTCTGAAAAAGTTGAGGGTACAGGATGATTTTGCTACAAGGCTTCTTTCTGCTCTTCTGTTTTTTCTTTCTGTACGTTATCATTCCTGCACTTTTCTTCGTCTTTGAGGACTTCTGTTGCTTCTTTCTGCATTTCTTTTTTTTCTTTCTGTTTATTTTTTCTTCTTTCTTCACCTGTCCTATCTCTGTAGGCATAGTTAGAAATTAGCATTTAAAAAACCTTTGAAATTCACTGAAAAAACTATAGGTTTCAGGCACGTTATACTTAGGAATTAGCATTTAAAAAACCTTAGAAATTCATAAAGAAACCATAGGTTTCAGGGTCGTTATAGTTAGCTGGACTTTTCACTCGTACAAAACCATTGAAATTCCCCCGTTATAGTTAGTTCAGCTAACTATAACTTGCGCGCCCGCAATGCACTGCTGATGACGTCACATATTACATCACTCATGACATGGTCAGTGACATCACTCATGACATCACTGGTGACATCTCAAATGACATCACTGATGACATCATCCTTGTCATAGAGTGGCAGACCTCCTCTCCCCCTAATATAACCTTTGATACACACATTCAAAAATAGAAACTAAAATTTTCAAAACAATGGACATACCAATACCAGTTACAACAACCTATTCAGTATTTCTAAGATCCACATACACATTCACTGATTCACCAACAGTCCTATACAGTCAGTCATACATGCACTCACTCATCATATGTACTCATACACCTATACATCCTGTTACACAACGCCACTCATCCATAGAGTTACTCACACACATAGTCACTCATGCTAATAAAGAATCAAACATCCATTTACTTGCATATACACTTATACACACACCACCACACTTACTTTTACAGAAACTTACACATACTTAGTCTTTTAAACAATCACTTATAGAAACACATACTTATTCATACAGGAACTCTTCCAATCTCTCACTCTCACATATACTCACTTATATACACCAATAGTCACATATACTAGTTTAAAACATATGTAGTTACTCATAAAGACACTATTGAGACAGTTATTCACTCACTAACACACCCATGCACACTCATCCACCCATACAGTCCTGCACACATGCTGCCTTCGACACATACAAACAGTGAGTCACTCATTCATGCACCTATGCACTACGTAATACCCCCCACCGAACCATACAGACACTCAGACACTCTTACTGATACTCAAAAAACAACTAATAACCTATATAGACACTCATGTAGCTACTCACCAACCCATGCAGCCACTTATACACAAAGTGAGAGACTGATGCAGATATTTACATATTTAAACATTATTCACTAAGCCATGTATTCACTAAGATACACTTAATCAGTCAGTTATACAATCAATTTTTCAAAAACAAATCATCCATTTAGACACTTATATACCCATTTATTCTTCCATCGACCTTGAGATATACATATATAAAACATATGTAATTTTCAGAAAAACACACATTCACTGGATGATGTCATCAGTGATGTCATCAGTGATGTCATTTGAGATGTCATCAGTGATGTCATGAGTGATGTCACTGACCATGTCATGAGTGATGGAATATGTGACGTCATCAGCAGTGTATTGCGGGCGCGCGAGTTATAGTTAACTGAACTAACTATAACAGGGGAATTTCAATGGTTTTGTACAAGTGAAAAGTCCAGCTAACTATAACGCCCCTGAAACCTATGTTTTTTTCAGTAGCCCACCAGGTGCTTCCAGTAAGCGCCACTGCACTGTGTTTCAGACAGGTGGCCCAGGCCGTGCCCATTTTTACACCTCTCTGCAACGCAGCTCTGTGGCGCTTACTGGAGGTACCTAGTGGGCTACTTGGACCCTAGGGGCACTCAGGATTCAAGGGGACTTAATCTCCCAAATTAAAACAGACACAGGGCGCGTTTACACAGTGGTGAGGGGAGGGGATGGCGTGGGAAAGTGGCTCTATATATACTGGACCAAAGTAAGGTACAGTGTGTATAGAGTCCTCAGTCCCCAGAGGTTTGGCAGAGGTTAAAGTTAGATATAACCTTACTCTCTAAAGCGGTAGCTTGGTCGAGCAGTAAGGCAGTATCAGAGGACAGTGTAAAGCATTTGTTGTACACACTCAGTCAGCAAATGGTCTCACACACTCAAGAACTGAACTCTAGGCTAATTGTTTTGTATCAAAAGATATAGTTGTTTTATTTTAGAACCAACAAGGTATCAAAATATACTTTCTCAGGATGAGTTACTTTAGTTAAATACTTTTCAAATAGGCAATAGACTTTTTGAATGCAATAGTTACAGTTTGTTGCAATAGGCAACACAATTTCAAACACAATGCAACATTGAGCTCAATGGGAATTTCTGGTTAAATGCAATTAGTTACTTTGTAGATTACTTTTCTAACCACAGGACTTGATCCTAGATTCAGTCCCGTGACGTGAGCTGTAAACAGTTAAGAAAAGCATTTTGGTTACAGTAGTGATTATTAAGGAATATTATTGTATTTTAAAAGTTGACACTAAGAAACTTTTTCAGTTGGAATTACCAATGTTATCCTATGGAAGGAAATTCAATTAGCAGGTAAAGTATGTTCACGTTGCTTTTTTAATCCAGTGCTGGACTCCTAGGTTCAGCACTGGGACCTCTACCTTAAACAGGCAAGTAATTACGTTTTTATCGTTGGCAAGATTTTTAGAGAATATTTGTAAGTTTCAAAAATCGACAGCAAAAAGCAGGCAATGATATCCTATGGAAGGAAATTCAAGTTACTGGTAAGTACGGTTAGAATTACTTTTCAGGATCAGTACTGGGCTCAAAGATGCAGCACTGAGGTCTCTCCTGATAACAGGTGAGCAAATCAGAATTCGTAGTTTGGCTGATTTTAGAGGAATATTTTAAAGTTCCAAAACACCACACTTAGAAGAATTTCCAAGTGAAACCAGTCAATGTTAGCCTATGGAAGGAAATTCAAGTTACTGGTAAGTACGGTTAGAATTACATTTCAGGATCAGTACTCTGCTATAAAATGCAGCACTGAGGTCTCTCCTGATAACAGGTGAGTAAATCGGAATTCGTAGTTCGGCTGATTTTATAGGAATATTAGTAAGTTCCAAAACTCCACACTTAGAAGAATTTCCATGTGAATCCAGTCAATGTTAGCCTATGGACGGAAATTCAAGTTACTGGTAAGTACGGTTAGAATTACTTTTCAGGATCAGTACTGGGTTCAAAGATGCAGCATTGAGGTCTTTCCTGATAACAGGTGAGTAAATCGGAATTCGTAGTTCGGCTGATTTTAGAGGAATATTTGTAAATTCTAAAACTCCACACACAGAAGAATTTCCAAGTGAAACCAGTCAATGTTAGCCTATGAAAGGAAATTCAAGTTACTGGTAAGTACGGTTAGAATTACTTTTAAGGATCAGTACTGGGCTCAAAAATGCAGCACTGAGGTCTCTCCTGATAACAGGTGAGTAAATCGGAATTCGTAGTTCGGCTGATTTTAGAGGAAGATTTGTAAGTTCCAAAACTCCACACTTAGAAGAATTTCCAAGTGAAACCAGTGAATGTTAGCCTATGTTATGTTATGTTATGTTAAAAAGATTTATAAGAGCGCACAAATACCCGGAGGTGTCTTGGCGCTAGGGAATGCCAGCCACAAACTCGCCCCTAATACTGAAAGAGCCAGGTTTTTAGTTGCTTTCTGAAAACCGTCAAGGAGCTAACATTCCTGAGTTGAAAAAGAAGGGAGTTCCACAATTTCAATGCACCATAGTAAAAACTATGGCCTCCCCAGTGTGCCGTGTGAATTCTCTGAAGGAAATTCAAGTTACTGGTAAGTACGGTTAGAATTACTTTTCAGGATCAGTACTGGGCTCAAAGATGCAGCACTGAGGTCTCTCCTGATATCAGGTGAGTAAATCGGAATTCGTAGTTCGGCTGATTTTAGAGGAATATTTGTAAGTTTCAAAAATCGACACAAAAACTTTTTCAGCAAAAAGCAGGCAATTATATCCTATGGAAGGAAATTCAAGTTACTGGTAAGTACGGTTAGAATTGCTTTTCAGGATCAGTACTGGGCTCAAAAATGCAGCACTGAGGTCTCTCCTGATAACAGGTGAGTAAATCGGAATTCGTAGTTCGACTGATTTTAGAGGAATATTTGTAAGTTTAAAAAATCGACACTTAGAGGTCCATTAGGATGTAGGGTGGAAAAACACCCCGACCGCCATGGAAGCGGAAAACAACCGCCTGCCAGCCCTGTGGGAAAACCGGCGGACAAATTAGCATTAACCGCCAAGAAAAAACGACCCCGGCTGTACTTGTCCCAGAATAACCGCCCGTAGCGGGTGGAGATGGCCAAAATCCGTCCACGGCGGTCAGAATCCCGGTGGAAAAACAACAACCCGCCGCAAGTATAGCGGAGACACCGCCCCGGAAATTAGTATATCCCCGACGGTCCCGCGGTAGGTACCGCCGTCTCCGACCGCCGCGGTCGCACAATGGAATGAATGGGGGAGCCAGCGGAAGAGCTGAAGCACAGCCACCGCGGCGGACAAACCATCAAAAATATGGCGGACGAAGCCAAAACCCCACAAGAAGGCCAAAAAGTGCACACAGAAAACTAGACATGCCTCCCAAATACACAAAACACACCCCAATGACACAACCACATGGCAAAACAAATAATACAAATCCCAGGACAACACACCTGTCAGCAACACCCCAATTGGACACACCCACATAGCTGTATATAAAACCAGTCCCTTCACTGACCACAATCCCTTGCAAAACTCCAGGAGAGAAAGGACTCATACCCCTGCTGACAGGAGAGGTAAAGGACACAACATCACCAGTCACACCACACTCAGCACCACCACCACCTCCAAACCAGCACAACTAACCCCCTGCACAATACACACCATACACAGCACAACCACCACTCACACCCCTGCACCCACAATCACTTTGCACACCACAAACCATGGCCACACAGAAAATGCCCAAATTCACTGAGAGTGAGTTGAAGGTCATGGTAGATGAGATAGTCAGAGTGGAACCACAGCTTTTTGGTACCCTGGTCCAACAGACACCATTAGCCACAAGGACACAAATGATGGCTAGGATAGTCCAAAGGGTCAATGCAGTAGGGAGCACCCCAAGATCAAAAAAGGAGATCCTCCTGAGGCTTGAGCCGGGAGTGACGTTGTTGGAACTGATCGACTTGCTTTAAAACGGTCAGGACTGTTGCTGATATTATTGCCTACATTTGCACAAAGTCTTTTATACATCTTTGCCATATTTGCACTTTGCAACATATTTTGCACATAACGTGGGGGGGACGCTACAAATATTTCTATTTGTTTAATTTTTAAGCAGGGGATTCCTGGCGAACACTGTTTTAATCTGGGGGCATTTTACTCGTTTTTTAAAAGTCTTTTTAGCATTTAAATCACCCTTACCTGCTTCTCTGCACCGGAGACCGACGCATTTGCGGCGTCGCAGGAGTTCCGGCCGGGGGGGGCAGACATTTTGGGTGAGGAAGGTCAGCGGGCTAGGCTTCATGCCCCGGACCTTATTAAAGAGAGCGCTGAAGCGTGCGCGCTCAGAGGAGTCCTCCTGAGGCTTGAGCCGGGAGTGACGATGTTGGAACTGATCAACTTGCTTTAAAACGGTCAGGACTGTTGCTGATATTATTGCCTACATTTGCACAAAGTCTTTTATACATCTTTGCCATATTTGCACTTTGCGACATATTTTGCACATAACGTGGGGGGGACGGTACAAATATTTCTATTTGTTTCATTTTTAAGCAGGGGATTCCTGGCGAACACTGTTTTAATCTGGGGGCATTTTACTCGGTTTTTAAAAGTCTTTTTAGCATTTAAATCACCCTTACCTGCTTCTCTGCACCGGAGACCGACGCATTTGCGGCGTCGCAGGACTTCCGGCCGGGGGGGCAGACATTTTGGGTGAGTAAGGTCAGCGGGCTAGGATTCATGCCCCGGACCTTATTAAAGAGAGCGCTGAAGCGTGCGCGCTCAGAGGAGTCCTCCTGAGGCTTGAGCCAGGAGTGACGTTGTTGGAACTGATCGACTTGCTTTAAAACGGTCAGGACTGTTGCTGATATTATTGCCTACATTTGCACAAAGTCTTTTATACATCTTTGCCATATTTGCACTTTGCGACATATTTTGCACATAACGTGGGGGGACGCTACAAATATTTCTATTTCTTTCATTTTTAAGCAGGGGATTCCTGGCGAACACTGTTTTAATTTGGGGGCATTTTACTCGTTTTTTAAAAGTCTTTTTAGCATTTAAATCACCGTTACCTGCTTCTCTGCACCGGAGACCGACGCATTTGCGGCGTCGCAGGACTTCCGGCCGGGGGGGCAGACATTTTGGGTGAGGAAGGTCAGCGGGCTAGGCTTCATGCCCCGGACCTTATTAAAGAGAGCGCTGAAGCGTGCGCGCTCAGAGGAGTCCTCCTGAGGCTTGAGCCGGAAGTGACGTTGTTGGAACTGATCGACTTGCTTTAAAACGGTCAGGACTGTTGCTGATATTATTGCCTACATTTGCACAAAGTCTTTTATACATCTTTGCCATATTTGCACTTTGTGACATATTTTGCACATAACGTGGGGGGACGCTACAAATATTTCTATTTGTTTCATTTTTAAGCAGGGGATTCCTGGCGAACACTGTTTTAATCTGGGGGCATTTTACTCGTTTTTTAAAAGTCTTTTTAGCATTTAAATCACCCTTACCTGCTTCTCTGCACCGGAGACCGACGCATTTGCGGCGTCGCAGGACTTCCGGCCGGGGGGGCAGACATTTTGGGTGAGGAAGGTCAGCGGGCTAGGCTTCATGCCCCGGACCTTATTAAAGATAGCGCTGAAGCGTGTGCGCTCAGAGGAGTCCTCCTGAGGCTTGAGCCGGGAGTGACGTTGTTGGAACTGATCGACTTGCTTTAAAACGGTCAGGACTGTTGCTGATATTATTGCCTACATTTGCACAAAGTCTTTTATACATCTTTGCCATATTTGCACTTTGCGACATATTTTGCACATAACGTGGGGGGGACGCTACAAATATTTCTATTTGTTTCATTTTTAAGCAGGGGATTCCTGGCGAACACTGTTTTAATCTGGGGGCATTTTACTCGTTTTTTAAAAGTCTTTTTAGCATTTAAATCACCCTTACCTGCTTCTCTGCACCGGAGACCGACGCATTTGCGGCGTCGCAGGACTTCCGGCCGGGGGGGCAGACATTTTGGGTGAGGAAGGTCAGCGGGCTAGGCTTCATGCCCCGGACCTTATTAAAGAGAGCGCTGAAGCGGACGCGCGCAGCGGGCGCGCCAAAGGTAAGCCCGTCTGCGCCCGTCCGCGCTGAGTCCGAGCGCAGCGCCAGCCCCCCTGGTCAAACCAGGCCAGACAGGGACACTATCCACTATTCCAGTGATACCCTAAAACACCTCAACCCTGGCATTTTAGATCAGATCTGCCATAAATTATGCATGGAGACCATACAAGCCCAAAAGAAAGTGCCTTGTCCAGGCTGTAACACCGAATTACCAGAGTTCTTGATTAAACCTATAAAAACACCGGCAATGAAACCTATAACCCGGGTTGATGACCCTCATTCCATCCGCAAATTTGCCCTATTAAATGCGAGATCTTTGGTCAAACATAGTCAGGAATGCGCCTCCCTTATCGAAGATGAAGGGATATCGGCAGCATTCATTACAGAGTCCTGGACAGATGAGGCTTCCGGACCTGATCTGGTCAAAGCAACACCTCCCAACTATCATTGTTACACTTTAAATAGAGGCCACTAAAAAGGGGGGGACTGGCCGTTATTTACCATAACTCAATTTCAGCCTCCTTTACTCCCATATCCATAGTAGAATGTGAAGCTTTAGAGTTCTGTCTAAATGTATCACATCACTGCTCCTTTAGAGGCTCTCTTATTTATAGGCCTCCTGGTTCCAGACGAAGCTTCCCTACCCAAGTTGGTAATCTAATAGAAAGAGGCATTAGCATTGACACCTATACTATCCTAGGAGACTTTAATTACCATTTGGAATGCTCTTCAACAGACACAACGCAGCTAATAGAGCTAATGAGAGGTGCCAAACTTGAACAATTGGTGAATGAAGCAACTCATAATGCTGGCCACACATTTGATGGCATTTTCTCCAACAACCCAAATTTAACCTTCCTAAACACTCTACAGCTGACATGGTCAGACCACTTCGTGGTTATTAGTGAATTTAATTTGCCTGTCCATGTGGCCCCTGAACTACAGAGGAAAAAAAGCTCAGTAACTAGAGCCTGGAACAAGAGTGATTCAAAAGAAATACAACAGCAGCTTACTCTTACAATACCAACATTGCCCAGAAATCTAGATGAAGCAACTCACATCTATACAAACTGGTTGACAGCCGTAGGGAACAAACTGGCTCCACCGAAACCCCTTTGTCTCAATAGACAACATCCATCGGCTCCTTGGTACTCCTCGGAACTTAGAGACCAGAGACTGGTGTGTAAACGTTTGGAGAGAAAATGGAGGGAGGGCTACAAGGAAAAAGACAAATCGATCTATAAAAGAAGCCTGTCAACATATAAACACCTATTGCAAACAGCAAGCAAATGTTTTTTACGGATAAAATCAATACAGCAAAAAACTCCTCCAAAGAAATTTTTAAAATAGTAAAAACTCTGGCTCATCCATGTACCCCATCAGTTCAGGCCAGTCAAGAACTGTGTAATAAAATTGCTAACAGTCTTTTTGAAAAAGTAAATAATATTTTTGTCACATTCTCTAACTCTGTTAATGTTAATGTTAATGATAATACTCAGAGCTTAGCTTCCCCCCGTACTGATTTCATTACAAAAAGTTCCCTCCTGCAGAATTTTGTCCCGCTAACTGAATCTGACACAGCGAAGCTAATGTGTAAGATAAAGTCAGGTTCCCCCTATGACCCTTGTCCCAGTAGGGTCGTTTTATTAGCAGTAGAACCTATTTCCAAAATACTTACCCCCATTTTTAATACTATGTATCTAGACGGATACTTTCCAAAAGACTGGAAATACGCATCAATCCTGCCGCTTTTAAAGAAACCCAATTTAGACATCAATGACCCAAACAATTTCAGACCCATATCAAGAATTTATTTTCCGGCAAAGATCATAGAAAAGAATATTAATGCCCAATTAAATAAATTTCTACAAGACCATCAAGTTCTGGATCGAACTCAGTTTGGATTTAGAGGGGAGCACAGTACTGAAACTGCGCTGCTAAAATCCACTGGAGAAATCAGGAATATTTTGGACCAGGGAGGGTATGCAGCTATGATCATGCTAGATCTGTCAGCAGCGTTCGATACCGTACATCACGGTATACTGATGAAACGTCTCAAGGAGATAGGAGTTAAGGGCTCCGCCTGGAATTTCCTCAAATCCTTTCTTACGGACAGAGTACAAACTGTAATGTTAGAGGAGTTTCAGGCTGAATCATTCTCCCTGCCCTGCGGAGTCCCCCAAGGCTCTTCATTGAGCCCGACTCTTTTTAACATATATGTTTCCTCCCTAGCACCACTTGTTGAATCATTTGGGTTTTCTTTAACTTCATATGCTGACGATACCCAAATAGTGGTCAACCTGCTTCCAGGAATTGCCGTACATACTCCTCTAAGACTACAAAACTGTATGTCTGCAGTGGGAGATTGGATGAGAATAAACTGCTTAAAGCTTAACTCCAACAAAACGGAGGTTATCCTCTTCGGCAACAACCCTAACCTCTGGTCCCCAGACTGCTGGCCGAACGATCTCGGCCAACTCCCCACCCCTGTAGGGAAAGTCAAAAATCTGGGAGTATGGTTGGATGACAAACTAAGTGGTAGGGATCAGGTGAACAAAGTTGTCTCCACCACTATACACATTCTCAAATCTTGCAAAACAATTATGCCACTTGTTGGACTTGGCCCTTCTGGCAAGTTCACCCCTGAAACTTTTTGCTTTTATTGGTGACTTGGTGATAGTGGTTTTTGGTTCCTGCGCACTTTCCCTGGGTCCCAGGGTAAAGTGTGTGCGCACTCTGAGTGCATGTGGTGAGATAGGCCTGCCCTCCCATAGGAATGCATGGGGAATGTATGCGTCCCTGGTAGTTCCTGATGCGTGGGGTGTGCATGGTCGAGTCTGGTATGTACAGATTCGTGTGGTTAAATGCTGCGCAATGATGCGTGCGGCGTGCGTGTAGCTAGTATGGAAGTGCCACTTCTAGAAGTGGGCACTTCGGTGTGCAGTGTAAAATGTGTGCCTTGTCGCGTGATTGGCTGGCTGAGGTCATGTGACGGGCTAGGGATTCCCCAGAGTCAGGAGGAGTCACCCGGTGGTGAATAGGTAGATCAGCAGCTAGATGGGTGGGAGGAGTACACCTGGGTCCTGAATAGGGCAGGGCTTTCCCCACACAATGCTGGCTCCGCCCCCTGTGGTGCGACTGACGACCCTAGCCCTGCCAGTGAATATAGTGAGGGGCTGAGCACATCAAGGGTGCTCCCCAACCAGCTGCGACTGGTTTTCCCCCTCACCCTGAACCCAGAACAAAGGGATTTGGTGTATAAAAGAGGGGCTGTGACCCCATGAAAATTTTCTTGTTCTGACTTGAATCTGCCAGGGGCGTGCTGCTGCTGGGGCCCAGGGGAAGGCTTGCCTCCCTGGGCCCTGCCCAGCCCCTGGATGCCCTGGACGCTGGAGGACTTCTGGGACCATTCTTTTTGCCATTGCCCCTTACTTTCTAAAGGCCTCTTTGCTGGGAGCTTTGCTGCTCCATTTCTTTATGCCAGGACATCGGGGACCGTTTTCTCCCCTTTGACTTTGCCAAAGACTTCATGCAGCCTTTTCTGCGCACTAGGAGCGCTTTAACTTCATTCCCCCCGAGAGAAGAGCCTGAGGGCTGAGCAGCGCGGCGCTGCAGCCCTGGCTGAGGGAATCCCCAGCGTAGGGATTCCCCCCCTCCTTCTGAGCCTTGCGGGTGCCCACCCTGCTTATTTTGCATTCCGACGGCGGGTGCCCACCCCGCATTCTGGTGAGCTCGCGGGTGGCCACCCCGCTCTATATTTTAATTTTAATTACCCCCGAGAGTCGA
Source organism: Triturus cristatus (assembly GCF_964204655.1). NCBI lineage: Eukaryota > Metazoa > Chordata > Amphibia > Caudata > Salamandridae > Triturus > Triturus cristatus. The sequence goes on along the minus strand of NC_140594.1, from coordinate 643,004,225 downwards.
GATGTCTGCTGCCGTCCGCGGCCCGCCTGGTTGTGGGCGGGGCCGCGGGACGGAAGCGGAAGTGCCGCCATTTTGAGGAGGAGGTCCCGGAGCCTCGCAGGCTCCACCAGAGAAGTCCCGGTCCCGAGATGGGGGACCGGGCGAAGACCGGCGCATCGAGGGACGGGGCTCTCATGAGGTGGGAGAGCCCCGCCATGACCGGACGTGCAGGAAGTCCCGGTCCCAGAAGAGGGACCGGGCGAAGAGAGAGCCGGTGAGTGATGCTGCCTGTGGCGAAAGGGGGGGCTGCCTCCTTTGTTCAGGGTGCCCACGAGGCCCCCAGGCAGTCCGGGTTATGAGGCAGAACCGGGACATGATATTTTTAAGAGCGCGAGTGGCGCTCCCACGAAGGGGCATTATTTGTCTAAACGCGCTGGTGCGCTCCAAAACACGGCGCCTTGTTCTGTTTCACGCGCCCCTGCCAACAAGGGGGCATTATTGTTTATGAGCCTAAGTGGCTCCAACGCTGGGCAACAGTATCCTATGAGCCTAAGGGGCTCCAACGCTGGGGGCATGATGATTCCAGGAGCCAGTGTGCTCCAGGGGGACATGTGTATCTTTAGAGCCTCCGTGGCTCCCACAATTGCGTAGTTCATTCCTTCAAGACGCCAGTGCGCGCCCCAGTGCTCAAGGTCCTCTTCTATGTTGGCGCATATTGATTTCAGGAGCCCGTGTGCTCCATGGGGGACATGTTGTTTTAGAGCCTAGGTGGCTCCATCGTTTTGGATATTGTTTCAGGGGCTAGTGAGAGCCCATGCCTACTATGTGCCTTCCACAGCTGCGCAGCACTTAGTGCAAGCTGCAGCGTTTAGGCCCTGTGCTTGTCCCCAGCTGCTCAGCAAGTAGTGGGCAGCTGCTACGTTTAGGTTCTGGTGCGACCTGGACCCTAATGTGATTGAGGTATTATTGCGATTCACTCTGATGTGATTTTGGTGCTAGGAAATGTACGGTGTAGTATGTTTTGCGCACCCTGACTTCATGCTTTTGGTGCTAGGAAATGTACGGTGTAGTATGTTTTGCGCACCCTGTCTTCATGCTTTTGGTGCTAGGAAATGTACTGTATATAGCATGTTTTGCGCACCCTGTGTCTTATACCTCTAAATGTGGTTAGTTCTGCCTAGGAGGTTGTTTTACCTGTTTAGGTTGATGGTAGGGAGAATGTACTTCCCTGTGCGATGTGCGCCCCTAGTATAGTTATACTTAGGTAGGTTAGGTCTAATGCATTAGACCAATGAGAATTGCATAATGTGATTTATGCCCCTGTGATAGATGCAGGATAGGTTTTATACCTGATGCTAGTGTGATGACGCTGAGGTCATTATTGCCCAAGTAGTTACTGGTTGTGCTCTACAGTTACTTTGTGTTATGTTCTACATTTACTATTGGTGATTTTTTGTGCTAATTTCCAAAAGTGCTAATTCCTGACAGTGGTCCATGTGGCCCTATCCCCTGTACATATAATCCCTTGTAAATTCTGCCCGTGCCTGTTGGCACATTGTAGAGTGTGTGTTTTTATCTAATGTGTTGTGGTATAATACAAAGGTTATTTATATACAATACCTTGTGTGGAGTTTCTTTTGTGGTGGGCCTTGTGTGTTGTTGCTGGGTGCGCGCGCAAACGCTTTACACATCGCCTCAGAGATAAGCCTGACTGCTCGTGCCAAGCTACCAAGGGGGTGAGCAGGGGTTATCTTTGGCGTGTAACTTCCTTGCCCTGACTAGAGTTGGTTGGTCCCTATTTGTCAGAAGTGTATACCTCTGCCAACTAGAGACCGCCAGTTCTAACCTTGGTGATCAGCGGTGGGATTTGGACTTGCGTTTGCGCTGTACCGCAGCGGCAACTGGCCGCACTACAAAACTCTGCATTTAGATAATCACATGGTATAGGGATTATTGTTCTAAGTTTGTTTTTAAATGTCATTTCTTTGGAAATGTGGTTCTTGTGCAATGTGAGTTAGGTGTCCCTAGCTCGGGAGGGTAGATCATCCCCCTTAGTGCATTGTGTTTTCTGGATTCACCAGAGGGTGGGATCCAGTGGTGGCAGCAGATGTGTGTCCAGTGCATGTATTCCCATTTCCAGTTCCCGGGGTAATGGTACCTGTGTCACGTGGTGGTCAGGTTGAGAAATCAGGGGCGGTAGAAACTGTCTTACCAGTCTTGGGAGGTTTTTGGGGATGAATGTGTAATGCGCTGGATGAATGTGAACGTCCCATTCCCAGTTCCCAGAGTAATAGTACCTGTGTCACGTGGTGGTCAGGTTGAGAAATCAGGGGCGGTAGAAACTGTCTTACTAGTATGGGGGGTGTGTGTGTGGATGAAGGGTGTGAGTTCTCTGAAATAAAGAGCTTGCTGAATACTTTGGTGTGAGTTCTCTGAAATAAGAAGCTTGCTGGTTGATTGGGTGTGAGTTCTCTGGGATAGGGAGCTTGCATTGGGGAGTGATTCCAAAAGGAGTGACTGAGGTGTCTTCCAGCCCAGCGTGGTGGAAGAGGTTCAGAGTAGCCCAGCTAGGTCTCGGTGTAGGGGCTCACGGCCTGTCTCTGCGGAGAAGGAGTGGGTGGGACTGCGTGTCTCCAGGTGCCCGAAACCCAGTCTCAGGGCCTGGATGGTTTCTTTAGGGAACATCAGGTTGGGGGCCTAGGCTGTACCAATAGGTCATTTGAGGAGGATCTCCCAGTGTCTAGAGGACGTGGAGTGTCTGTAATCAGAGCTCCAGTAGTCCTGGTGTCTGGCGGTACCGCTCCAGTTGGGAGGGTGCGGAAGTCCAGAGGGAGGGGTGAGAGGGGGAGGGATTCCCCAGAGGGAACCAGTAGGTCAGGGACCAGCCAGGAGGGCTGAGTCGCCACCGAGTGACCGTGGTGTCGCCACTTCTGTCCTGGGGCATCTTCACGCACTGTCAGAGGGACAGGAGGTCGTGAGCTCTGCGCCAGGCAGACTGTCACACGACACGCTAGGTATGTGTCACCCTCGGGAGGGTATATGTACTCCCAGGAAGTCCTGGTTCTCCGGGCAATTGTGAGGTGATACCCCCCTGAAAGCAGGTGGGGTACAGTTGTGAGGGGTGAGAGGGGGAGAGGTCTCCAGTGTTAACCAGTGGGTCAGGGGGCCGGCCAGATGGGCTGAGCCACCAATGAGTGACCATGGTGACGCCACTTCTGTCCTGGGGCATCTTCACGCACTGTCAGAGGGACAGGAGGTCGTGAGCTCTGCGCCAGGTTGCTGGGGCATCTTCACGCACTGTCAGAGGGACAGGAGGTCGGGAGCTCTGCGCCAGGCAGACTGTCACACGACACGCTAGGTATGTGTCACCCTTAGGAAGTCCTGGTCCGCCAGGCATCTGACCAAAGGGTACGTCCATCGGTTGGGGAGCCAGTAGCCGGTGTTTCCGGATCTGGACGTAAGGACGACTGTAGTCAGTGTCCTGGCCGGTTTGCCTTCTAGGGATACCAGTTCAGTTGGGAGGGTGCGGAACGCTGGAAGGGGGTGCAGAGGGAAGGCGGCCTCGCCTCTGACCCCGGTGCAGCCGGCGAACTTGGATCCCAGGTGGTAGACCAGTTGGTGGAGAGAGGTCCTGAACTGGTGGGAGAGTTGTGTTCTGGTGGGTGCTTCCCTGGGAGGGTGCGGAACCCCAGAAGTAGAGGTAGGGTGGGGCATTCTTGCCCGTGACCTCTGGTCAGCCTGAGGGTGCGGACCCTAGGTTGAAGGATCAGTGGTAGTTGGGAACTACACTCAGAGGGAGAGTGGAGAATGGCTTGTACGCCAGGGGTTACTACCCCCACTCTGGGTTTGGCAAGAACCAGTGGTATCTGGGTGGCCTAGGGCCTGGTCCTGGCCGTGGACAACTAGGTAGTACCAGTGGGGTAGCCTAGTTGGGCCTGAGTTCTTTTCGGTTGTTTTTTTTTCAGATGGAACCATGTTGATTGAGAATGGCGTAGAACCGGAGAGTGTCCCTGCAGTGTGGGCCTGCGTCCGTGTTCTATCGCCCCAAGCAGGGAAGTCCATCACGGTGGTGATTGGTCTGCCCTGCGTTTTGGCTGGAAGGGGGTTGTGTTGGACTTGGCCCTTCTGGCATGTTCACCCCTGAAACTTTTTGCTTTTATTGGTGCCTTGGTGATAGTGGTTTTTGGTTCCTGCGCACTTTCCTTGGGTCCCAGGGTAAAGTGCGTGCGCACTCTGAGTGCATGTGGTGAGATAGGCCTGCCCTCCCATAGGAATGCATGGGGAATGTATGCGTCCCTGGTAGTTCCTGATGCGTGGGGTGTGCATGGTCGAGTCTGGTATGTACAGATTTGTGTGGTTAAATGCTGCGCAATGATGCGTGCGGCGTGCGTGTAGCTAGTATGGAAGTGCCACTTCTAGAAGTGGGCACTTCGGTGTGCAGTGTAAAATGTGTGCCTTGTCGTGTGATTGGCTGGCTGAGGTCATGTGATGGGCTAGAGATTCCCCAGAGTCAGGAGGAGTCACCCGGTGGTGAATAGGGAGATCAGCAGCTAGATGGGTGGGAGGAGTACACCTGGGTCCTGAATAGGGCAGGGCTTTCCCCACACAATGCTGGCTCCGCCCCCTGTGGTGCGACTGACGACCCTAGCCCTGCCAGTGAATAGAGTGAGGGGCTGAGCACATCAAGGGTGCTCCCCAACCAGCTGCGACTGGTTTTCCCTCTCACCCTGAACCCAGAACAAAGGGATTTGGTGTATAAAAGAGGGGCTGTGACCCCATGAAAATGTTCTTGTTCTGACTTGAATCTGCCAGGGGCGTGCTGCTGCTGGGGCCCAGGGGAAGGCTTGCCTTCCTGGGCCCTGCCCAGCCCCTGGATGCCCTGGACGCTGGAGGACTTCTGAGACCATTCTTTTTGCCATTGCCCCTTACTTTCTAAAGGCCTCTTTGCTGGGAGCTTTGCTGCTCCATTTCTTTATGCCAGGACATCTGGGACCGTTTTCTCCCCTTTGACTTTGCCAAAGACTTCATGCAGCCTTTTCTGCGCACTAGGAGCGCTTTAACTTCATTCCCCCCGAGAGAAGAGCCTGAGGGCTGAGCAGCGCGGCGCTGCAGCCCTGGCTGAGGGAATCCCCAGCGTAGGGATTCCCCCCCTCCTTCTGAGCCTTGCGGGTGCCCACCCCGCTTATTTTGCATTCCGACGGCGGGTGCCCACCCCGCATTCTGGTGAGCTCGCGGGTGGCCACCCTGCTCTATATTTTAATTTTAATTACCCCCGAGAGTCGAGATGTCTGCTGCCGTCCGCGGCCCGCCTGGTTGTGGGCGGGGCCGCGGGACGGAAGCGGAAGTGCCGCCATTTTGAGGAGGAGGTCCCGGAGCCTCGCAGGCTCCACCAGAGAAGTCCCGGTCCCGAGATGGGGGACCGGGCGAAGACCGGCGCATCGAGGGACGGGGCTCTCATGAGGTGGGAGAGCCCCGCCATGACCGGACGTGCAGGAAGTCCCGGTCCCAGAAGAGGGACCGGGCGAAGAGAGAGCCGGTGAGTGATGCTGCCTGTGGCGAAAGGGGGGGGCTGCCTCCTTTGTTCAGGGTGCCCACGAGGCCCCCAGGCAGTCCGGGTTATGAGGCAGAACCGGGACATGATATTTTTAAGAGCGCGAGTGGCGCTCCCACGAAGGGGCATTATTTGTCTACACGCGCTGGTGCGCTCCAAAACACGGCGCCTTGTTCTGTTTCACGCGCCCCTGCCAACAAGGGGGCATTATTGTTTATGAGCCTAAGTGGCTCCAACGCTGGGCAACAGTATCCTATGAGCCTAAGGGGCTCCAACGCTGGGGGCATGATGATTCCAGGAGCCAGTGTGCTCCAGGGGGACATGTGTATCTTTAGAGCCTCCGTGGCTCCCACAATTGCGTAGTTCATTCCTTCAAGACGCCAGTGCGCGCCCCAGTGCTCAAGGTCCTCTTCTATGTTGGCGCATATTGATTTCAGGAGCCCGTGTGCTCCATGGGGGACATGTTGTTTTAGAGCCTAGGTGGCTCCATCGTTTTGGATATTGTTTCAGGGGCTAGTGAGAGCCCATGCCTACTATGTGCCTTCCACAGCTGCGCAGCACTTAGTGCAAGCTGCAGCGTTTAGGCCCTGTGCTTGTCCCCAGCTGCTCAGCAAGTAGTGGGCAGCTGCTACGTTTAGGTTCTGGTGCGACCTGGACCCTAATGTGATTGAGGTATTATTGCGATTCACTCTGATGTGATTTTGGTGCTAGGAAATGTATGGTGTAGTATGTTTTGCGCACCCTGACTTCATGCTTTTGGTGCTAGGAAATGTACGGTGTAGTATGTTTTGCGCACCCTGTCTTCATGCTTTTGGTGCTAGGAAATGTACTGTATATAGCATGTTTTGCGCACCCTGTGTCTTATACCTCTAAATGTGGTTAGTTCTGCCTAGGAGGTTGTTTTACCTGTTTAGGTTGATGGTAGGTAGAATGTACTTCCCTGTGCGATGTGCGCCCCTAGTATAGTTATACTTAGGTAGGTTAGGTCTAATGCGTTAGACCAATGAGAATTGCATAATGTGATTTATGCCCCTGTGATAGATGCAGGATAGGTTTTATACCTGATGCTAGTGTGATGACGCTGAGGTCATTATTGCGCCAGTAGTTACTGGTTGTGCTCTACAGTTACTTTGTGTTATGTTCTACATTTACTATTGGTGATTTTTTGTGCTAATTTCCAAAAGTGCTAATTCCTGACAGTGGTCCATGTGGCCCTGTCCCCTGTACATATAATCCCTTGTAAATTCTGCCCGTGCCTGTTGGCACATTGTAGAGTGTGTGTTTTTATCTAATGTGTTGTGGTATAATACAAAGGTTATTTTTATACAATACCTTGTGTGGAGTTTCTTTTGTGGTGGGCCTTGGGTGTTGTTGCTGGGTGCGCGCGCAAACGCTTTACACATCGCCTCAGAGATAAGCCTGACTGCTCGTGCCAAGCTACCAAGGGGGTGAGCAGGGGTTATCTTTGGCGTGTAACTTCCTTGCCCTGACTAGAGTTGGTTGGTCCCTATTTGTCAGAAGTGTATACCTCTGCCAACTAGAGACCGCCGGTTCTAACACCACTACTCCCAAAAGCAGCACAGCAAATAGTTATTACAGCTCTCATTATGCCTAGATTGGACTATTGCAATAGTCTCTATCTCGGGATACATGAAGGATCTCTAAATAAACTTCAGATTCTGCAGAATGCGGCTGCCAGACTCCTCACTGACACGCCTAGGACTGGTTCCATTTCTGCCCAAATTAAAGCCTTACATTGGCTACCAGTGAGACAACGTATTCAATTCAAAGCCTTGACATTGACCTTTAGGGCCCTCCATGGAATGGGGCCTAAATTTTTAATACAATAACTTCACTGGTACTCCCCCACCAGAACCCTACGATCCTCGGATGCCAAACTGGCCATAGTTCCCAGAGTGAGGAGGGCTAACTGGGGTGACAGAGGTTTTGTGGCCAACGCAACTAGGGCATGGAATGCTATCCCCATATCTTTGAGAAGTATGACCGATCTTCTATCATTTCGAAAAACATTAAAAACATTTATTTTCAAGTATTGATCTTCCATATGCTTCATCTCTCTCATTCTATTCCTCTTTGGGTCTTCTCTGAGCGCCAGGACACCTTTTTGGTAACAGTCGCGCTTTATAAATGCTCATAACATAACATAACATAACATAACATGAAGCGATGGCATGACCTGAAGAGGGTGGCCAAGGAGAGGAGGAGCAAGAACCGTGAGCTGGCTCAGAGGACTGGCGGTGGCCCTCCCATTCCACTAAAAACATTCACACAATGGGAGGAGAAGCTGTTTGCCATACTGCATCCAGAGAGGCTCACAGGAGTAGCCGGGGGAGTGGAGGCTGGTAAGTACAAACAAATGACTACCGCCACTCTGCTATGTACTGCCTTGCACAACTACAAAGCTACACCACCTAGGACACACACCATTCATCTGCACCCCACACTCACAAAAACATGGCTCACAGATCCAACATTCACCCACTCCCATTCACCAAAAACATAGCTAACAACATAACCATGGGGCCATGTGTACAGGCAGACAGCACTACAACAACCACCAGGCCCCCTGGCCCCCACCTGAGCAGGATGTATCCCTCCCCCACCCCACCCAGGAGCAGTTGGAAGCCATTGCAGTACAACAAACAAACGTACAGGTAGGTAGCCATCTTCACAATGAGGGTGTCTGCGGTGGGGTGCCTGCACTACTACTCCCACCATTCCCCCTGTCTAACACCTGAGCAGGATGGATCCCTCCCCCACCCCACCCAGAAGCATGTGTCAGCCATTACACAACCCTCATCAAACTTACAGGTAGGTAGCCATCTTCACAATGAGGGTGTTTGTGTCAGGGAGGGCTGCACTACTACTCCCACCATGCCCCCTGTCCGACACCTCAGCAGGATGTATCCCTCCCCCATCCCACCCAGGAGCAGTTGGAAGCCATTGCAGTACAACAAACAAACTTACAGGTAGGTAGCCATCTTCACAATGAGGGTGTCTGGGCGTGGGGGGCCTGTACTACTACTCCCACCATGCCCCCTGTCCCACACCTGAGCAGGATGGATCCCACCCCCACCCCACCCAGGAGCAGTTGGAAGCCATTGCAGTACAACAAACAAACTCACAGGTAGGTAGCCAGTACGTGCACCCACACATTCTCCCCAAATTGAATCATGCCATATGACGACACCAGCCCTCACATTGCACAAAGAGCCATACCTACCCCATTGCCAAGCACAGTGTGCACACAGGTAAGCCAAGGAAACTGTCACAACCACCAAAGTTTGACACACCAAGGCACAAGTAGAAGAAAGCCTGGGCACATTCATGCACAGCAACTAGTTACATGTGCATCACCATGGGGCAAGTGCAACAAGGACCATTCTCAAAATATGAAAGCATGGGTGGTGGCACAAATCAAGATATGCACATGATAGGACAAAGGGATGCAGGAGATGACAATGGCCAGTCCATGGCCAGATGTGACATCTGCTAGGTCAGACAACTAAACCATGAGTTCACAATTAAACACATGTTGTGCCAGGCCCTAGATGGCAACAAGTCCCAGTAAACCTCAATTGGACACGGTTCGCATGGTATGCCCTGACACCTCACACCATGGACAAGTAATGCTTGTACCACTGTATCATGTCAGGGAGCACAGTACTGCACACAGTCAACAATGTGATGATATGTCAATTGTGCAGTGTATAAAATGTGACACACAGCTAACCCACAGCTTGCCGGGTGCACTGCAATGACCATTTCCCATCTGACCCACAGGTGACCAAGAACTCACTGCAGAGGACAACACCAGCAACCTGCAGAGCCAGTCTCCACCGCCGGTACAAGGACTCTCGGATGTTGACTCCCAGGATTCCATGGACGATGAGCTCGAGGCTGACCCATCTGGTGTGCCAGGGAGCAACAGGTCCCAGGACCCCAGTGTCCCCCCCACCACATCTGCGGCAACAACAACTCCACAGCAGACCCCTGCTGTCACGGCCTGTGCAGCCACAGCCACCACCACCACCAGTGCTGCTAGCAACTCCCTCCCTATCCCAGAGGATGCCCCGCCCACACCACCCATGGAGGAGGGCAGGGAGAGGATGCGGGTGCCCACAGTGGTGAGGCAACAGGTCCGTGGCAGCAGGGCATGTGGGAGGGGCAGGGTCACCCAGGGACACCAGGAAGCTGGGACCCAGTCCCTGGAACACATCATCAGAGTCCTGGGCACATACGAACAGGCCCAGGGACGAACGGGCTGGTCGGACGATCTGTTGCACGAGCTCATCCTGCTGATGAGGTCCATCGACAGACGCATGGGACAAATCGTGGACCTCTTGGGCCAGCAAGTGGCGGTACTGAGGGACAGGCATGCTCCCCAGACAACACCTCCGCCTCCCTCTGGTGGGCTGCACACTGACAGTTCACCATCCTCCCCTGCGTCCACAGGGAGGGGTGAGTCCTCAGACCCCACTGGCCCTGCAGCAGCCCCCCCCTGCCAAACGACAATGGGGCCATCCCAAGAAGACCATGGGAGTATCTGGAGGCAAAGCCCCTGCCAGACACAAGTCACGGAGCCAGCCATGATGGCAACCCTCTCTACCACTGCATTGACTCTTTGGACTGTCCTACCCCACACTGCCTTGTGAATGGCATCTGCCTGTTGGACTGGGTCACCACAGCAATGTGGTGACTACTCGACCATCTCATCTACCACGACTGTCAACTCACTCCCCCCCAATGGAAATGTACACCCCCTTGCATCTCACTATAGTAAATAATATATCCTTACACACATGTTGTGTCTGCTCCGTCTTTATTGCAGGGTGTATGTGAGAAGTTGGCCTGGCATATGCTGGTCACTAGTTATAGTGGCCACCTTGCACCAGTCCAATTCGACTCTTATGGTAGATAGGTTTAAGACAACCTTTTAAAGAAAGCTAGCCTAGTGGTAGCTGTGGAGAGCAGCCTTCAGGCTAAATCTCTGAGGAATGTAAAGCAGCTTGTTTTACCTTATAATCTCTTGAATTACCAAATGAAAGGACACCACACAGGTATATATATCAAATATATATGTATTTATTTCTAGACACACTCTACTAATCTCTATATGAGATTAGAAGGCAGGAACACATTCAAATATCAACGTTTCACAATAAGTTAAGCACAAATATGGCTGGGGCCCTAGGGGCGTGCCAGACCATATACTAAAAAAAAGGTTTAGGAAAGTCAACTTGCAAGGGGACAAGGCCTAGGGCCTGTAGAATCGCTGGGGCTTCACTAATCCTCCCAAGGCAGGTAAGTAAAGGACCCACGGGAGACGCTTGCAGTGTGAGAACACAGCCGCGCGTTCCCTATTGATTACAATGGAGCAAGTCGCGGTTAGATTTAAAAGTTTTAGGGTACTTCGAGGAAGTCTACAAGCAAGCCACTTACAAGGTAAGTAATTTGAGAGCCAACACACACTAGGGCACCGGAGTGCATGAGTTACCTCATGCCGGGTGCATAGGTGTCTTTTGGTGTTGGATCGCATCGCTGTTTTCTATGGAAGCCAAAGAAGATTTGCTGCTTGCGAAGACTGAAGAAGTGTCTGGTGGAATCCAAGGCTGGATTCAAGATGAAGATGACCAGAAAGCAGAAGGGATAGTGTTCACAGTCACTTGCCAGTGACCCGGGGTCAGGAAGATGGATGCCCACGGAAGTCGGGTGATTTTAGGTGATCAAGGGTGTTTTGACTCTTCGCTCACGAGGACCAGGAGGCATGAATGATGACCAGCAGCTGGATTCAGAGTGTCCCACAAAATCTGCAGCTTACTGAGGTGTCGGCAACCAGATTGGAGCCAACAAGCCTTGGCAACAGCAAGTCTCATGAAAAGTGAATTAAGTCAATGATGCAGACCAGCAAGGTCTGAGGGACTCACCCAGCAAAAGTGAGTGAGGGCAGGCCTGGAGCAACCAGGGGAGCCCTTTGGTTTGATAAAGCCTTCAGGGGACCCACAAGCCAATGGGCAAGGGATTGCAAAGATGCCTCATGAGGAAATGCTTTACAGGAGCCCATGGTCACTCGGGATGGGGTAGGCCTCTGATTTTCGGTGCACAACCTGCTGGAGGGTTGGGCCACAAATGGTCCAAAGCACAAGTTCGTAGAATGTCGTGAAGGGGTTGCACTCGACAATAGTGCACGGTACCCGGATATTGCTGTTCCTCGTCACTCGTGGGGTCCACTCGCCTCAGCTCTGCTGAGGACTCATAATGGCCATCAAGAAGTCAGGAAATCTACTTCTGGGGCTGCAGGGACTTCAGGCTCTAGCGGGAGCGGGAACATTTGCGACCGTTGATTCAAGTTTTTGGTGCCTGCCAAGCAGGGGAGTCACTCCTTGACTCCAAGGAAGATTCTTCCGTCTTCCAAAGGTAGTGGAAAGTCAAAGGACCAGGATTCTTCTTGTAAAGCGTTGTCCAGGGATATCTAACTTGCAATGGCAAGGGTTCCTTACCTTATACTAAAAGACAGGTAGGGACTAGCTCTATGACCACTCCTCTGGGAGGGTGTGGAAATATGAATTTTCATGATCCATTGTGTCCCCTATCTTAGACCCCAACGGTTCCATGTATATGCTACAAGTACATGTATGTTCCTTCCAGTTCCAGTTATGAAGACGCAAACACATGTGCGTCCACCGTCACATGTCACCTTTCAGATCCGCCATGAATGGGTCGGATATTCCATCCCTAAGTACAAAAGGCCACCGACTTTATATGGCTCAGTTACTCCATTTTGCAGTTCAGGCGAGTTAGGCCCTGATTCTGCCATCAAGCCTTTCCCTGCTTTCTACTTCTGACAGCTCCAGCATGAGCTCGCATCTGTATCCATGAACTTTGTTCTACTCCCTGCGCGGCTAACGGTGCCTGACCTCGGCCTGTCTGCCTGCCAACAACTGTATTTCACCTTCAAAGATTATCTGCTTCGCTCCCTGCCCAATGCATTCCTGTCTAGTAGTTTAAGTAAACATTCTGCCAGCTACCAAGCAAAAGGCCCGGCTTCTCTGTCTTTATGCAAGTAATTCATAGCCCTGTTACTATGGAAGATTCCTGCCCTCACATCTAGTGTAGACACTTAGACGCTTGTACACGCACACACAGTCAGTATAGAATAAGATTCTATCCTAAGAAACCTTCCTTTAGGGATAACATAGTTCTTTAAACATAGGATGTTAGATATGATTTGGGATTAGGTTGACTTGACCCCCCAGACTTCTTGTCTCCACATGTAGAGCTAAATGTCAAGTCCCCTTCACCCCCTAGTTGCACGTCAATCACACGTCATGCTGCTGCGCGCGCATCTCTGCCAAGTATTTCTGCTGATACTGCGAAATTATCTCATAGATCCACCCATTTGTGACATCACGACCAATAACGTTTCTTTGTTATTCCCCATTACGCCTCCTTTCATTACGTATGTATATTCTTATCTGTATTATCAATTGTTACGCCTCTTACATTGGTTTCATTGTAATGCCTTTTCTATAAAAATGCTTACTTGTCAATAATGTATTGCCCTTGCCATTGCCCTTTTGTCTTTCCACTTCCTGAACCTTCGTGGTGATGGAACTTGGAATCCCTGATTCGAATCAGCTTTGGAATAAAGCCCATTCCGAACCTCTAATACCACGGATTCTGCCTCTTATTTTACTGAGCTATTTGTATTATTTTTCCGTATCAAATTAAGTCCCGGTAATTAAATTATTTACCACATGAATGGCGCCCGAACAGGGACACTTTCTCATCTCACGCGCCGGTGGTGCGTTGCAGGCCCGGTCTCCTGCCACAGCTGGACGGACAACAACGCGTACCAGCAGGATTTCCTGTATCTCCCTCCGGTCAAGCGGGGGCGACTGAGGCTGCGATCAACACCCAGACGAGGCGGTGAGAAGTGCGAAGTATCCCGACCAGAGCCTAGCTGAGAGAGCAAGATCCGAGGTATGCAGAGGCCCACCAAGTCCCGAAGTTTCAAGTCGAGTCCGAAGTTTCAAGTCGAGTCCAGTCCGGTAGTCCGGTCCAGTTCAAGTTCAAGTTCCGTTCCGAGGCCTTCTGTTCCGAGCTACCCGGTGAGTACCATTACCGGGGAGGCGTTTCTGACGTGCACATAGGTTGTGCCGGTCAAGACGGGTTTGGGTACACAAATCCGGTCTGCACTGTTTCAGCAGTGTATCTGTACTGTTTAGCAGTATATCTAGTATGTCAAGTATGCCAAGTAACTAGTTTCCTAATGGCCATCATTGTTGTTTGTTAACTGTTAAAGTGTTAAATGTTAAATGTTAAATGTTTTTAGATACGTTCTATATATTGTGGGGTGAATGACCGTTCATTATTGTTCATTATTTTTGTTTAGCTGTATTAAGTGTGTTTAAGATCAAGTATCAGATCAGTTCTCAATATGCCGTTCTTTTTAAAGTTAAGACAGATCAAAACTAGAAAAGGGGTACTCGAAGAAGCTGTTCCCATTCCTCCTAGGGACACTCCAGGGTACTTCATGTATCATAAACATGGCCTAGAGGCCGTATTATTTCTTGATTTATGGGTAGACTATACCAAGGAATTACCAGAAAATCAGAGATGGCCCGCAGCTGGGACCTGGGATGCAGATTGCATCGTGAAAGTAGAGGAAGAGTTATGGAAAAAGAAAGCTAGACAATCACAGAAAGACGCCATTGAATTATGGCGTAAAGAATCGTATAGACGTACAGAAAAGCACGTAGACAGGAAGAGAAGAATAAAGAGAATTCAAATAAAGTCCGAGAAAATCTATTAATTGAAGAAGGTACACGAGTGAAATCAGAACAAGTAGACAGACAAAGAAATGCCCTTCTGAACGGTATGTATCCACTTTTGGCCGAAGGATTACCTAAGGCTACCCCAGAGATACCAAAAGACTTGCCAACCCCGTTGTTTCCGATAAAAGTACATCCCAAAGGGCATCCCCGCACCGCAGAAGATGTTTTTCTTTCTTCATATTTAGACGACGCAGTTCCCGAATATGCTAACCCCGCACCACATAGAGCGTCTGCCTTGGTTCAACGCCAAGACCCTGTGTCTGTACCTCAGCAACCATAAATTCCGACACAAGTTCCGGCAAGCACATCTGTTTCTACATCTGTTCCCACAGCCGTTTCTACAGCTGTACCCACACCTATGGTTGCTGTATCAGGTTCAACGAATCCTTTCGCGCCTAGTGCCCCAGATGGGGCTACTGGAGGTGCTACCAGCGTTTATTCTACACCACCCCGAATAAGTAAACTTACTTTTCAAGAATCAGCACATCCACGTACGCCCAAACTTATAAATTCCCGCACGCTTAAGGAACTTCTTGTAGATTGTAGATATGACCCTGTGCCCGGCAAAGAGGACGAAATGATCTTGGCATCATTACGTATCCGACGAGCTGCGATGTATTTAGGGAAGCTACCAGGAATGACTATGCACTTAGATAATATATATCATTTTGTCCAAACAGGGCGAGATTTTGAATGTATTAACAGAGCTATGGAATATCAGAAAGTAGAGATACAAGGGGAACTGTTACGTTTCCTCATAAATTGTGTGATCAGAAATCAAGACCGACCGGGGGTAGATCCGGAATCAATGCAAATTCTTACAAGATGGAGTCAGAATATATCAGAGGGGAAACATGATAGGCAATCATGTATAGTAGCCATGTGTCGAAAGATCCGCAAAGAAATAGAGCGAATACACGAGGAGAGATTAGAGATAGATGAGCCTGAACAAGACAGAACAGACGAGGAAGAGATAGGACTGCCAACAGGATACGTAGACACGGTGGCTTATGTAGGTAGAGGAAGATTTTCTAATAAGACTAGATGCTATAATGATTCGATACGTCCGACACGTCCAGAAAGTAGCAGACATTACCAAACTCCTGTAATAAATATAAGATCTCCCGAACATTTATTCCAAGCCGCTGACAACCTACTTCGAGAACGAAGAGGACATCATATACTTGATTCATTGGACGAACAAGAATTAGCCAGATCAGCAGTACTATGGGCTGACAGTCCCGGAAAATACAGTGATGATACACTAGCACACACGTTTTTAAACCTGACCCCAGACGAACAGCGTTTAGCTGGTATATACATGATTCAACATCTCCTTATATTATATAAAAGCCAACACTCTGATCCTGGTCCTTTACCTGATATATTGACTGAATTACTCATGAATAAATTGAAAGGTTCAGGTACTGATTTAATCAAAGAGATACTAGAATTCAGAAACCAGTATATTCTTTTTGTATGCCCAGAACATGTCTCACTACCCATCAAGGAAAGAACGACATATTATATGGATAGACAGAATCCCTTACGTGAAGTACACCCAATAAAGGGTGAAGACAATCAGTTTAAACGTGTATTTGTATATGCACCCATATCTAAAATAGAATTATTAGAAATGAAGAAGGTGGTACCCAGTCATGACAAAGACCCAGCGGGTTTCCACCGGGAAATTAAAGACATGTTGCTCATGGGAGAGTATACCTACCCCGACATTATGAAAATATTAAAGGTTCTAATGCCAGCTGGCATTTACGAGAAACTCAAAGAAAAAGATTGGGAGGTGGGAGACCAAAAGATAGATTGGACAGCATTAGAAACCGAA